>NC_091396.1:64011884-65211884 GCF_032191515.1 Phaenicophaeus curvirostris | reverse complement strand
AATGCTGGACTGGCTGAGGAAATGTGACTTCGAATTCAACCAATCACAATTTCACCTGCTTTAGACAAGTGGGGAAAGAATGAATGCCAGGGATTAGAATCAGTCTGGCCTTTACACCCAATATAATCCTCTCTTCCTGAAATGCTGAGAGCTGGGGTTGTTCAGCCTGGAGAAGAGAAGGCTCCGAGGAGATCTTATCGTGACCTTCCAGTACCTGAAGGGGCTACAAGAAAGCTGGGGAGGGACTGTTCACAAAGGCTTGAGTGATAGGGCAAGGGGGACTGGTTTTAAATTAGAGAGGGGCAGATTTAGACTAGACATAAGGATGAATTTCTTCACCATGAGAGTGGTGAGGCCCTGGCCCAGGTTGCCCAGGGAAGTTGTGGCTGCCCCATCCCTGGAGGTGTTCAAGGCCAGGCTGGATGGGGCATTGGGCAACCTGATCCAGTGGGAGGCGTCCCTACCCATGGCAGGGAGTGGAACTGGTTGGGCTTTAAGATCCCTTCAGACCCGAACAATTCCATGATTCTATGATTCTTTTTAATCTCTGTGTCCCACACAGCTTTGGGGAGACCTCATAGACGTCATTTTCTGTCCCTTTCAGGTAGAGAGTTCATTGCCTCTTCCTCTAGAATTCATCTCAATAACGTTTAGTAACATTTGTGGGAAGAATACACTTGAGTTGTTGGGTTGGTTTTTTTTCATAAATCTTTTCATAGAATCATAGAATCATAGAATCATCAGGTTGGAAAAGACCCACCAGATCATCGAGTCCAACCATTCCTATCAATCACTAAACCATGTCCCTCAGCGCCTCGTCCACCCGTCCCTTAAACACCTCCAGGGAAGGTGACTCAACCACCTCCCTGGGCAGCCTCTGCCAGTGCCCAATGACTCTTTCTGTGAAAAATTTTTTCCTGATGTTCAGCCTAAACCTCCCCTGGTGGAGCTTGAGGCCATTCCCTCTTGTCCTGTCCCCTGTCACTTGGGAGAAGAGGCCAGCACCCTCCTCTCCACAACCTCCTTTCAGGTAGTTGTAGAGAGCAATGAGGCCTCCTCTCAGCCTCCTTTGATAAGGAGGGCAAAAAGAGAAGCTTTGAGGCATACACACCCTTCTTTGTGCCTGAACTAGAAGCATCATTTTCAAAGCTAACTGCAGGTTGAAAGCAATTGTTCTGAATTGGACTGGATGTGTTGACAGCAGCCTTGACTTGAGGCAGGCAGCTGCACTGGGTAGAGCAGCAAGCTCTTCGATGTGGAAGTATTAATGGCATCAGCCTTACAAAGGGGCCAAAGGCAGAAGCAAACGCTGTGAGCTCCAGCTTTCACATCTGCTTGGATGTGCCATTAATTAAATGATCTATGTCTTGATTCAATCTGTGCTTAACATGAAAGGACTTCAGTGGGACCTTTCTGTGTTTAAATGAAGGCAGAAACGTAAGTGTTTAGTTGGATTAGGGCTGTGGTTGTTTACAAAAACAAAGATTTAGGCCCTGGTGTAAAAGAAAACTTTAAAAAATTGAAGTACTTAAACACATGTTCAATTCCCAGATCAGACCTTGACATTTACTGTTTAGTGCGTAGGACATAATCAGTGCTGAGTTCTAATTGCAAATATCAAAATAGTCATAAAGGCAGAACATTTGTGAGTGATAACCTTTTCCAAGATAAGTGAAGATGCTCTGCTTGCCTTCGTTATTTCAACGGCCCATAATGCAGTATAGTATTGAGGATTCTGGGATAACCATCATAGAATGGTTTTGGTTGGCAAAGACCTTTAAATCGTCAAGTCTAACCATCGATCCAGCCATGCTAAGTCCACCACTAGTCCGTGTCCCCAAGTACGACATGCACTCATCTGTTAAACCCCTTCAGGGATGAGAACTCAACCACCTTCCTTGGCAGCCTCTGCCAGGGCCTGAGAACCCTTTCAGAAAAGAAATTCCTCCCAATATCCAACCTAAATCCTAAATCTCCCCTGGAGAGTCTTGAGGCCATTTGTCCTTGTCCTGTCACAGCCTACCAGGGAGACCAGCACCCACCTCACTAAAACTTCCTTGTAGGCAGTTTTAGAGAGCCAAAAGGTCTTCCTTCAGTCTCCTTTTCTCCAGACTAAATAACCCCAGCTCCCTCAGCCACTCCTTATAAGGCTTGTGCTCTGAACCCTTCATCAACTTTGCATCCCTTCTCTGGACATGATCTGGGGTGTTTATGTAGTGAGGGGCCCAAAACTGAACACAGTGTTCGAGGGGACCTTCTTCTGATAAACTAAAAAATCAAAGGCAAAACTGCCTCTCACCTCTCTGTTCACTGGCAGAGGCTGCCCAGGGAGGTGGTGGAGTCCCCATCCCTGGAGGGGTTTAAAAGATGGGCAGGTGAAGTGCTGAGGGATCTGGTTTAGTAGTGGACAGTGACAGTTTGACTCGGTGATTTCAAAGGTCTTTTCCAACGAAGCAGTTCCATGATTCCCAAAGATGTTGATTTTGTAGGAATACATGTTGGTACAACTATCCACCCTTTTCCAATGTCTATTTTCCAATCATCTTCACTTCCAGGTCACAAACCGCGTCTGATGCTTGAGCCATTCTGGGGTCAGATAGAGACCACATCTGGTATTAAATGATGGAAACCCCTTGACTACCGGGCTTCTTCCTTTTCCCTAAACGGCTCCTTCTGAGATCTGGGGATGGGTGCAATTTCAGAGTTAGTGTTTGAATGAACTTTTCATTCAATAGTAGGAGAATGGTGATGTCTACCTTTCTCATATCACTCACCAATCACATTTGTACAGTCAGTACAGGGCACGGACGTGGGCTCTGACCTCTGAGCCCCTGGAGGGAAAGGCTGGCAAACTTTTAACAAGGTAAATAGACATTAAAGGGTCAGGTCAGCATTTTAAACAGAGCATCACAGCAAAATTTATGTCAGTGGAAGATTTTATGTGGTAAACGTAGGCCCACATTTTCTTCCTTTCCTGCATGTTTTGCTTTCACTCAGGGATAAGCCACTGCCCACTCGTTAACACTAAACCTGCATGGAGAGCTACCACCAAGCAGCTGGTACATGTACCTGCTTTGTGCCTCAAAACCCCAGATATCTTGCAATATTTAGATTAATTTTTTCTTGCAGTCTCCCTTGGGGGGGCAGAAAAGTACTCAGGCACAGAGGGACAAATTTTTGCTGTTTTTCTTGAAGCTGATGTTGATGTAACGAAAGGATTCAGTCTCCTGCAAATCAGCACCCAGCTCTGCTCCTAACCCGGGCAGCCTCTAGTCCCTTACACCTGAGTACATCAAACCATCCCCCACAAAAGGCAGATCCCTTAAAGCAAGGCTTTAAATCTGTACTTTATGCAGAAAATTACATTGCAGAGCCCACTCATTCACTAGGACCCTTTTCTTCCAACTGTTTCCATAGCTACCCTAAGATGAAGACCCATAAAAGCAATAGTGCCTTTAATCAATCAAAATCAGAAGATCCCTTGAGGACTTAATTATATATTTAGGTTGAATGAACCTGTCGGGTTTCGATTATCTTCCTTAGTGCTGTCACTCGGAAGAGCCTGCATCTCCGAACATCATTCTCAGACTGAAGTGATGCTTGGGAGGTAGAAGGAGACCATGCCATCGTGACACTGGCCTCCAGCGAAGCCTCCCAGCATCTTCCCACCTCACAGACTGGCCTGGTACGAGAACAGCCAGCCCGGACAGATTTGAAGCACAAGCTGATGTAAAGAGTCTGTGTCCTTATAGAATCATAGGTTTATAGAATATCCTGAGTTGGAAGGCACCCACAAGGTTCATCAAGTCCAACTCCCATCCCTTCATAGGACAATCCCAACATTCACACCATGTATCTGAGGGTGTTGGCCAAATGTTTCTGGCATTTTTCCAGGCTTGTGGAGCTGTTCCAGTGCTCCACCACCCTCTAGGGGAAGAACCTTTCTCTCATGTCCAACCCTTCCCTGGCACATCTTCCTGCCATTCCCTCAGGTCCCATCATTGGTCACCAGAAAGAAGAGATCAGCGCCTGCTCCTTCTCCTCCCCACGTGAGGAAATTGCAGACCTTGATGAGGTCTTCCTTCAGTCTCCTCTCCTCCAGGCTGAACTGACCAAGGGACTTCAACTGCTCCTCACGCAGCTTTCCCTGTGAACCCTTGACCAGCTTCATGCCATCCTCTGGACGTTCTTCAGAAGCTTTAGATCCTTTTTGTCCTGTGACACACAAAGCTGTCCCCATAGCTCAGGGCAGAGCTGCCCCAGTGAGGAGCCAAGCAGGACAATCCCTTCCCTCGCCCAACGGGCAACGACATGCTGGATGCACCCCAGGACACAATTGCCCTCTTGGCTGCCAGGACATTGCTGGCTCATGTTCATTCTCATTCTCCTGTACACAAATAAACTGAATATACGACCCGACAGATCAGAAGAGGAATGACCAGACAAATGGTCCAGTCACACACACAGAAAATTAATATAGTAATAAACTTTTTTATCCATCAGCTGTAGAACACTATATTCTAAGGAAAAATGGATGGATTCCTAGTAAAGGTAGTTCTTCGTAAATGAAAATATATTAAGACTGATTTTTTTTCAGATTTAATTCAGATCTCTGTAAGTGTACACAGCTCCATGGAGTCTGATGAAATGCAAGGTTTGTCTCTGCAGAGAGCAAGCACCCAGGATGCTTCTGATCCTGTAAATTGGTATTCCGGAAATCTAGCAGATCCTACAGCAATCATAGCTTTGCTTTGGGCCAGAGTCTGGCACTGGTAGGAAGGAGGATAACCAGGGAGCCTGGAGAGAAGAATGGATGGAGAAAGGGAAATTTTACAGGTCAGATATAGCATTATTTAGCTTTTGAAAAGCAAAATCTTTGTCTAAAAAACTTGATGGTCCAATTTGCTACATTTTGGAGATGACATCAAGATAGGATGCAATTATGTAATTTCGTTTTATCCAGTCTATAGGGTACTAGTTTACTAATTTGAAGAAGAGGTTGATTTCAGGTCTACTTTCAATCATCTTCCCTCACACCAGGACACTGTTATTCTTAACCAATCAACAGTATATTCATCCATCTAGAACTACATGCATATATAATCAACCTTTCATCAGAATACAATTGCACACAAATATTTTCAGCGAATACTAAAACTGGAAAAAAAAAAAAAAAGAAAAACAGATTCCCTGTAGGCTTCTTCAAACCAGATGTCTGTTGTCAGAAGTTCTGGTCTGATTTAACCAGCGGCTCCTTCTGAAGTTAATAGAAATAGATCAGCATCCACAGAAGGCAGATTATTCCAGTTTAGCATAAATGCTTAAAATAGGTGGGATGACTCTGTCTACAACAGTCTGAGTTGCAGTGAGGTGGGTGTTGGTCTCGTCTCCTAAGTTACAGGTGATTGGAGGAGAGGGAATGGCCTCAAGCTGTACCAGGGCAGGTTCATATTTGGCATCAGGAAAAATTCTTTTAACAAAAGGGTTCTCAGGCCCTGGCAGAGGCTGCCCGGGGAGGTGGTGGAGTCCCCACCCCTGGAGGTATAACCCAGGTAGATGAGGTGCTCAGGGATCTGGTTTAGTAGTGGACAGGTACAGTTGGACTCGATGATCGCAAAGGTCTTTTCTAACCAAGCAATTCTATGACTCTATGATTCTATGATCTTCAGGCAGTGTTTATTTTGTTCCACTCTCTACGAAGGAAAAGTAAATGGCAGAGGGTGAGGAGTCCCTGGCCCATGTTGGCCAGAGCAGTGGTGACTGCCTCATCCCTGGAGGTGTTCAAGGCCAGGTTGGATGGGGCTTGGAGCAGCTTGATGCAGTGAGAGGTGTCCCATGGGGCAGTGGGTTAGGAACGGATGGGCTTTAATTACCCTTCTGACTCAAACTATTCCATGATTCTATGATTTAAAATAGACTTCCAGTTTTCCAGCATGAGACACATCTTTTGTTGTGGAGGATTGTTTTGGTTTGTTTCATTTTATCTGATCTTAAATAAAACCAAAACTATCACAGTAATTTATTTGGGAAAAAAAGGATTAATTTTTGTGGGGAAGAACATCCTTAGGATATCTGAGAGCCTGGGACAAATTCAGGCTTTATAGTATATAGAGAGTAGTTTTGAAAATGAACCTAACTCTAATTAGAAAGCTAATTATTACCTAGAATGGCTTTTCAAGACAGCCACTTTGTTGAGATTGTTTTAGAATGTATGAAATACTTCATAAGTGATCACTATGACAAAGAAAGTGGGCACGACTGCTCTGCAAGCTGAGGGTTTAAATGGTCCTCCATGAAGGGACTTCCAGTGCTTCTTTGCTTATTTTAATGGATTAGAAGGATTTAAAGTTGACTGAGAATATTCCTGCTCACACAAGTACCATGTAATGTGATGGCTCGTGCTTTCCTGGAGAACACAGGCTCAGTTTCTCATAGGCAGGAGAGGAACCACCCAGGATCTCCAGTCCTGGGCCTGTGGGTGCAGTCAGTGCCTCACACCAACTCCTTTCCAAGCACGGTTCTGTATTTCTTCTTTTCTTATGTTTTGGGGCAAAGAAAGAGCAAAGTTTTTAGATTCCACTTCAAAAAATAAAGGAGATCTATCTGGTCCCAAAGTCTTTTGATTCCTGTTTCCCACTTTCAGTGCTAGAAGTAGAAACTCCAGAAGTGGGGACAGCAGTTTTCATAGAATCATAGAATCACCAGGTTGGAAAAGACCCACCAGATCATCGAGTCCAACCATTCCTATCAAATACTGAACCATGATGTCCCACTCTACATGCCCATGGACACCTGGGAGCCATGACTGCAGACACGGCATCTTCTGACATGAAAATTCATCCTTTTTCCGCACCTCCTTGGGTGACCCTGAAAATGGGAGACCCTGTTGGTGATGGGGGCCCTCCATTAGAGAAAATAAGCCACATACCTTCCTCTTGTGCAGCGGCCACCTCCCTGTGTCCTGGGATGATGGTGGGAATGGGAAGAAGTTCATACCTCCTTGACAAACTGCAGCACACGGGACTGTGACCTTGGGTTTGGTGGCTTAGGGCTTTCCATGGTCCATAGCGCTTTCCTGACTGCACCCAGAGGCTCCTGGATCTGCACCCTCCTGGGTTCTCCTGCTGCAGCTCAAATCCAGTAGATGGCGACAGGATATAAAGCATTTTGTTAACTCTTCCATGAATTGGCAGGTTTTTTATGTTTAATTCTTTTTTACATCTCCCCTTTTATATGAATTTATTTTCATATTTCAAAGGCAAGGCTGCATTTGAGTTCATTCATCTTTTGGAATTCTTTTATGCTTCTCATGCCATACAATAAGTTTCACGTTGAGAGTCACAGCCAGCCTCTGATCGCTCTTGCAAATTTGGAGGAACTCTTCCAGATGCTCCTTGATTCTACAGTCATCTCATGCCCCAGAATCATTACTTTGGGATTCTTGATCCATATGCTTTCTCTTCCAAGCTTGTGACCTTACATCTCAGATCTGCAACAGGTTTTCATGACCTCCTGTAAGGTTGCTGCAGCCGTAGGGAAGGTCAGCCAGCACATTGTCTGGGCTCAGAACAGAGCAGGAGGCATTCTCTTGGAAAGTTAATGTTTTCCCTTCAGGCTCTTAAGTCCCATTTACCTGTGAGTGATCCAAGTCTTCAATTCTGAAAGATGAGTGCCTGTAGAATGGGAAAATGGGGAAAATCTAGCAAATCTGGATTTTACAGATCTTGTGGAACTTTCCGCTCTGGAATGACAACATATTAAGATTGCTGTGCAATCCCACACCTCCAAACCCTAATTCCCTTCAAGGATATCTATCCAAGTGCAAGCCATGGATGTCCCAGTCTGAGTTATTTGGAAGGCACTCTCAAGAAGTATAGCTTTCAATACAGGTTGCTTAAGTCTCTTTAGTCGATGCACCTCTTGAGCTGGGATACACAGATTTTCTGCCATTGTCTCTATCTTGCTTAGGATGAATCATCATCTGAAACAGAAACTGAGGTGATTTCTAAAATCCTGGTTGTCAAGGAGACAGGAACAGGCTGACCGCCTCCTGGTTGCAGAAGGAGAGAGTGGGCTACAGCCACTCGCCACCAAGAGATATCCCAAAGACTTTTAACATCTGCAAGTCTGACATGGAAAAACTTTGTTATGGAGGGCAGTTGAAACATATCTCTTGAGGCACTTGCTGTAGTAGTGAAAAAATCACTTAAAAAATGGAAGATTATGTCTTATCTCTTATCTAGCATTCTTGACCAAGTGAAAGAAAGAAACCCACATATAGTTATCTTCTTAATAACAAAAGTCTAGTGGTGATGACTTTCATTGAGCAACCAGATCCAGTGGGAGGCATCTCTACGCATGACAGGAAGAGTTGGAACCAGAAAGGCTTTAAGGTCTCTTCCATCCCAAACCATTCTATGATTCTATGATTCTATGATTCTATGATTCTATGATTCCATGATTCCATGATTCTATTAGGGACCCTGTGTTCCTTGGGGTAACACAAAGAATAAGAGCGGATGCTCATGTAAAATCCCACCTCCGCCTTTTATAGGAAAGGCCACCTCACATGTTTCAGAAAATCTAATGCAAGTGGCCAAGAGCCAAATCTCCAAAGCACGGAAGGGGATGTCAAGCCATTAGCCAGCTAATTGTGGCAATTAATACACTAATAAGTACAATTTTTCCAACAATTAATATAGACAGTAGCCAGAAAGATTTATTGATTTCTTTTTTTCTTTGAAAGCACATGAAAGATTTTAAGGAAGGCTTTATTGGAAACTTATTCACCATCTGGAAGCAGAGAAGCCACTTAACTTTCCCCAAGGTAGGAAAGAATAATCCCTACTTCTCACTTCTAAGCATTGCTTTGGGTGTCACAAACCTCTGTGTAGCAGAGACACCCACCTGGCAGTAGTGTAACAGGTAGGATGGGTGCCCATCTCAGGTGCTCTATGAATTTGGATTTTGGGGAGTACGGCTATAGGCAAAAATTAGCACCTCGAATGGACCTGCCTGAACAGTAAAGACGCAGCTCATTCTGACAGAAGCTTCCATTGCGTTTGGACCTCTGATGAGCTGACATAGAACAATAGAATCACTTGTTTCCAAAAGACTACCGAGATCATTGAGTCCAACCACAAAATCATATTCCTGAGCACCTCATCTACCTGGCTTTTAAATGTCTCCATGGATGGGGACTCCACCACCTCCCTGGGCAGCCTCTGGCAGGAACCGAGAACACTTTCAGTGAAGAATTTTTTCCTGATGACTCATCTGAATCTTCCCTGATGCAAATTGAGGCCATTTCCACTCATTTTATCACTTGCCACTTGGGAGAACAGACCAACAGCTACCTACTACAGCCTCCTTTCAGGCAGTTGTAGACAGTGATGAGAACTTTCCCCAGCCTCCTTTTCTCCAGGCTAAACAGCCCCAGGTCCCTGAGCCACCTCTGACAGCACTTGTTCTCAAACCCCTTCATCAGCTGGGTTTCCCTTCTCTGGATGCTCTCCAGCACCTCAATGTAAAGCCAGTGGTCTAAGTGGACCAATACTTCAAGTGTTCTATGTCATTCCTAGTAGTGCTCATTGGCCCTGCCCATGTGTGTACAACTCCACCTCTGAAGTTTTGTGCTACCACGATTGCTCTGGCTTCGATCAAACGCAGAAGGAACTGTTCACGCCTCCCACAGCACCTGGGAAGACCCATACTTTAACAGCTCAAAGCAACCTATACTTTGCTAACTGAAAGCAACCCATACTTTAACAAATCAAAGCAACTCACACTTTAAGAAAGCAAACCCTGAACAAATGCGCAGTTATTCCATGTGGATGAAAAGATGTGCACTGAATACCAGGCACCTACTGACAAATTACTGTGCTAGTTACAGCACTGCAACAGCTTCTTTGCCACAATAGGTGTGCTGAGCCAGCTGCTGAACTGCTTGAGCCTTAAGTGCGCTCAGTTATTATCCCCAAACCTTCGTTTTCTAGCCAAGATCACACTCTTCTCTCCCTCCTACTGTCATTATTATTAGTGACTCATCCAAGTAAAGACTGAACCTTCCTGGCTGATGTTAAGAGCCTCAGCTGCAAGGGCCAAGTGAACTTAAGCATAAGAAGAACTCGAGGCAGATTAGAAATTTCACATAGGTGAAGCCAGCCAAAGATAAGTAAGGGAGAGAAAAAGGGGGGAGAGAGAGATAGTTGCAATGTGCTGCAATTTGAAATACAGATCAACCAATTCCCTGGATCATTTACAGATCACAAATCTCGGAGCAGAACTGTTGGCCTGACAGTTGTACACTGAGCTTTAAATGACATTTTTCTGACACAGCCAGCTTTTTTGACTTTGAGCGCTAATCGCATGTTGCATTTGGCACGACGCCTCTTCTATTGCCCGGGCTGAGGCATCTTTGCTTGATCATCTCTGCTACTGCACCAGGGAAGCTCCCTGGCCTAAAGAGGAGAGGAATTTCTCCTCTAATTTCAGAGAAAAAGCTTTTTCTTGAGAAACAGGATCTCACATTTGGAAAAGTTTGGAATTCATGGTGGAAAATAAACGCTTTCTATTTACAAGATAGAGATAACACAACTGTTTCCCTGCAGAGGAGTGCAGCTTAGTATACTAGAGAAATGAAAGAAACAATAAAAGTGGAACAAAAGCAGATGGAGCAATGGTTGAAGTGATTAATTGTGAATCAAGGAGTGGCAATTCATTTGGGCGTGTAATCTGCAATTTGCATAATCCTATACTGAAAGCCAAATTGTTCAGCCATTCTGCATATTCATGTTTGATTCAGGCACACTGCGCTTTTCAGGATCTGAGCACCTGCTTAGGAGATTTTACTGAACAAGGGGTGGGATAATTCATATGTCTAAAGCTAAGCATGCTGTTTGCTCAAAGAACAGTTATTTGTGATGGCATTTGGAGGAAGATCACATCTGAAGTGACCATCTAGAGGGTAAATCAGGTGAGCATAAGTCCCAGTTTCACTCTTCTGGTAGCAGAAAGTGTCCCAAGTAGATGAGTGAGTTTGGGAGGCTGAGAGAAACATAGAACCATAGAATCACAGAATCATTAAGGTTGGAAAAGACCTCTAAGCTCATCCAGTCCAACTGCCAGCCCAACCCCACCATGCCTGCTAAACCATAGAATCATAAAATAGTTAGGATTGGAAGGGACCTTAAAGATCATCTAGTTTCAACTCCCCTGCTATGAGCAGGGACACCTCCCACTGGATCAGGTTACCCAAGGCCCCATCCAACCTGACCTTAAACACCTCTAGGGATGGAGCAGCCACCACTGCTCTGGGTGACCTGTTCCAGTGTCTCACCACTCTCTTGGTGATCTCACCACTCTCATGGTGAACCATATCCCCAACCACCAAATCTACATGCATTTTGAACCCCTCCAGGGATGGAGACTCCACCTCTGCCCTGGGCAGCCTCTGCCAGGGCTTCACCATACTTCTAGTAAAGGGATTTTTCCTAATATCCAATCTAAACCTCCCCTGGCACAATGTTAGGCCATTTCTTCTTGTCCTATCCCTTGTTACTTGGAAGAACCAACACCCACCTCACCACAACCTCTTTCCTGGAGCTGCAGAGATCAATGAGGTCTCCTCCCTCCTCTTCTGCAGTTTAAACAGCCCCAGGTCCCTCAACTGTTCCCTTAATCCCTGTGGCTCCAAACTCTTCCCCAGCTCCGTTCCCCTTCTCTGGACATGTGCTCTGATCCCACAATGTCCTTCTTGTAGTGAGGGGCCCATAACTGAACACAAGAAGAAAGCCTTTTTTCTTTTCACTAAACCACAATCAAGCAGTGCTGTGCTTAATGGGAGAAAAATCCAAATAAAGGATATAAAACAAGCAAAATACAAAGCAACAAAAAATCTTAACAAACCAGTGTGAGATAGGAATAAGTTTCCAGATTCAAAACCTCACTACAAGAAGGACATTCCTGGATTGTTCCTTTGCTTGTGGCTGCTCTGAGGGCAATGAGTAATGAGCAGTGAAGTTCTGGTGTAATTTAATCCAGAATAATCAAGAATTAACACTGACTGTGTTGAGAAGCATTTGGCTCCAAAACAGAAATCTGCAGAACTGAGAGAGCCTAAAACCAACACCTGCTTCTTCTAGCCTTTAGGAAGGAAGCTGGTGTCTTCTAATAATTTATTACCAAGAGCTGGAAATTGTGTTATTGGCCATGAGTAGGTACAGGGCTGGTACTGCTAAGAAGCTGTTGCATACGATTGTGTCTGGTATTTAACACAGCCCAGATGGAGCAGGCATGGCCTTTTCCTAATTCTCCATTCAAATTTAATCCAAATTACCTGATCACAAAGTTTATAGTGGAGTGTAACAGCCTCATTTCTGCCCTGCAGCATCACTGGTTGATGAAACAGGGCTGTGAGACCTTGTCTGAGCTGAAGGACTCAGACTACAGATTGGGAGTTTGTAAGAGCTATGGAAAAAAAACCCCAGAATAAATTGTTCTATAGTTCATCTCCATGCCAAGGCATAATTATTCCCTATTTATCCTCCATGATATATTGACTAGGCAGAGCTGCCACGTTTATTTTACTCATTTATCTTGGACATCTTCTCATCATTTCTTCTCTGCATCTTTTCCAGAGCCTACTTAGACTCATAGAATTGTTTGGTTGGGAAAGACATTTGAGATCATCGAGTCCAACTGTCCTTGTCCACTACTAAACCAGATCCCTGAGCACCTCATCTGTCCATCTTTTAAACCCCTGCAGGGATGGGGACTCCATCACCTCCCTGTCAGCCTCTGCTGGAGCCTGAGAATCATTTCCTTGAAGAAATATTTCCTGATAGCTAATCGAAACTTCCCCTTGCACAACTTGAGGCCACTTCGTCTTATCCTATCGCCTGTTACTTTGGAGAACCAAGTCATTTCTGTCCATCCTGATGGTTCCCTGTAAAGTCTCTTATTACTCAAATCTGTCCCGACCAGATTTCTACTTCTACTTTTTTACAGCCCACCATCACATGCTATCTGCTACAACTGTTTCTCTTTACAGCCCTCACCCATCCTGAAAAAAAGATCCACAGAGCCATTTCTCTTTTCACTGGAAAATAGTGTCAGGAGTCATGTATTGCCTGTGCTTGTATAAGTTTGACAAAGCACCCTGGTGACAGAGTGATAAAAACTCTTCTCAGTTTCATATTTTCTTAAAGCCTTCTAAAACCAGGTTGCTAATGGAAAAGTTTCTAGAAAAGAACACAGCAGAAACCCAAAGAATATTTTTCAAGGCAGGCTCCCCAACACAAGGACAAGGCTGAGAAACCCACAACTCTGGTGAGATACCACCCTGTCTCCATTTAAATCTGCAGTGGGGTACCAGGCTTTCCATATCAAAAAGCTTGAATCTGTATTCATGTAGATTTCCTTGATATATACAGATTAAACCAGTCCTCTTATTTTTGTTTTACAAAAATTAAACCACAATCCCAAGCACAACTACAGTCTGGGCAGAGACTGGATTGAGAACAGTTCTTAGCAGAAGGACTTCAGGTGCTGGAGGATGAAAAGTTCAACAGGACCCAGCACTATGCAGTCTCAGTGCAGAAACCAACCGTGTCCTGGGCTGCATCCAAAGCAGAGGGATCAGCAGGGCCAGGGAGGGGATTCTGCCCCTCTTCTCCACTCTGGTGAGAACCCACCTGAAGTCCTGTGTCCAGTTTTGGAGTCCTTAGCACAGGAAGACTTGGATCTGTTAGACCCAGTCCAGAGGAGGCCACAAAGATGATCCGAGGGCTGGAACATCTCCCATGCTAGGACAGCCTGAGAGAGTTGGAGTTGTTGAGCCTGGAGAAGAGAAGGCTCCAGGGAAGACCTTAGAGCAGCTTCCAGCATTGAAAGGGGCTCCAGAAAAGCTGGGGAGGGGCTCTTGATCAGGGAGAGCAGGGATAGGATGAGGGGAAAAGGTTTTCAGCTGAAAGAGGGGAGATTGAGATGAGATCTTTGGAAGAAATATTTTCCTGTTAGGTTGGGGAGGCCCTGGCCCAGGTTGCCCAGAGCAGTGGTGGCTGCCCCATCCCTGGAGGTGTTCAAGGCCAAGTTGGATGGGGCTTGGAGGAACCAGATCTAGTGGGAGGTGTCCCTGCCCATGGCAGGAGGTGGAACTGGATGGCCTTGGAGGTTCCTTCCAACCGATACCACTCTATGATTCTATGAATCTATGATTAATTGCTTATAGATTTATCTTTCTTTTGAAAGTGTTTCCACTGTCTGGCTGCGTGGTGTGAGGGGGACCAGAGCAAATGGAGAGGAAAGAACGAGTAACGACAAGATAATTCTATTTCCCAGGCTCATTTGGGAAGTTTAGACCAGTGTAAAGGAATAAAGCTTATGTTATAACTTCTAAGATATTAATCAGGCCAATTGGTTATGCAGAACACATAAATTTGTCTGAAATGCTTGTAAATTAGATAACAGAGATTTTCCTGGGGTCATCTCTATTTACAAGACATCAGCAACACCAAACTCTGATCTCTTCAAAGTTATCTTTAGCAACATTGTGATTCTGGTGATGTTATAATGTTACTGCAACATTAATCAATGGGACAAGTCATATTCTGGGCATATCATGAAGGTATTAATCAATTATTGTTGCTTGAAATTCACACACATATTATGTAGTTTATGGATTAAAATATAATGTTCACAGAGAAAAGGTAATGCTTTCTGGATAAGAGATCCTTGACATCCATGCTTTATCTTGTTTTCAAAGACAGAAAGATCAACTGTAAATAAAGGAACAGCATAAGATTTGGCTTTTGTTAGCAAATGTAATCCACAATTCCTAATAAAGGATTCTGAGCAGCTATTCTTCCAGGAGAAGGCATTTTCTGTAGCTTTAATATTTCTATGAGGCTGGCTAAAGGATGAATCCAGTTAAAGAACTTGTATCTAACTGGTTTGGGGATTTATCTAAATCTAGCTGTTGATAAGCCTAGTTGTTACAACCAAATGGAGCTAGGGAGCGTGCATCTTAATCCCATCATGCTTCCAAGAGGCAGGAAGATGTATCTGGTGTTTCCTTGTGAAGGCGTTCCCACCACATGAAGCTGCTGCAATCTCTGTAACCCTTTGCCCCCTCATCTTCTGAACATGCTGGCAAATGGGTTCAGGGCACATTTAGAGAGAAAACAGCAAATTAGGAGCATAGAGAGATGCAAATTGCTAGATCATAGAGTCATGGAATGATTTGGGTTGGAAGGGACCTCAAAGCCCAGCCAGTCCCACCCCCTGCCATGGGCAGGGACACCTCCCACTGGATCTGGTTGCTCCAAGCCCCATCCAGCCTGGCCTTGAACACCTCCAGGGATGGAGCATCCATGACTTCTCTGGGCAACCTGGGCCAGGGCCTCCCCAGCCTCACAGGAAAATATTTCTCCCAAAGATCTCATCTCAATCTCCCTTCTTGCAGCTTCAAACCATTTCCCCTTGCCCTGTCACTGCCTTCTCTGATCAAGAGCCCCTGTAAATACTGGAAGGTACTTTCATGAGTAAGTCCAAGAAGTGGGATTCTGGAGTTCAGCCTTTGTGTTATGTCTTTTCTCTTGGTTTTGCTGTGAATAATGGCTGCTGAGTCTTAAAGGACTGAAGAAAATACATAGGTACCTATTTTTCTGGTATGGCTTTCTCTCCTTACACCAGGCACATAAAATTAGGCTCTGCACTTGGGAACCTCTGCTTTCTCATCAAGTTAGCCGGGCCCCCACACTCTCTGCAAGTGGTCACTGTTTAGGCAGTCCTCATTTTCCAGCTGCAGAGTGAAACTGGTTTGCAAATACAGTGAGTAGTCACAGTCAGAGGGAATTGCACTTTGAATAAAAAGTGTTAAATGCAGCTAAGCACCCTGAAATATCAGATCTGAGGTGTCCGAGACTGGGTATCCAAAATCAGTGAATAACTGTAAATGTAATCTTATTATGCCTCACTTCCCTGACTGAAAACAAGGGTTAATAAATTATCTCTTATCTCACTCCAGTGGCAAGAAAATAGCCAGATTGAATTTGCAAACTGTTCAGCCACTGTAGCAAGACACGTCAGAGAAAAAGCCTACAGGAAATTAATAATTCTGTCTTCAGAGCAAGGTTTGAAATGCATGGAGCAAATCAAGCCTGGCTGACACACCGAGAAACATGAGGAAACACAATCTGGAATATCCACTCAGCCAGCGGAGAGCCGTCCATCCTAAGTGAAATGCAGAAAAGTGTGGCACAGTGTCACGAGGACATACGGCGAGATGGACAGATGACTACTGTCCTAAGGTCCTTGATCAAGGACCCTTTCTGCCCAGTCTTACCATGAAGGGCTCTATTTTGCAGCTTTAAAATACATTATTGAGATCTGGGGAGAGCTGTGAGTTGTGCCAGATCTGCACCTGCCTTCTTTTTAGGGAGTTGAAGGAGAGGGGGTCTGCCCCAGAGCAATTAGTGCTGTTCCAAGATAACAGCAAAACATTTCTTCCTAAGATCTCATGTCAATCTCCCCTCTTTCAGCTTAAAACTCTTCCCTCTCATCCTATCCCTGCACTCCCTGATCAAGAGCCCCTCCCCAGCTTTCCTGGAGCCCCTTTCAGGACTGGAAGCTGCTGTAGGGTCTTCTCACAGCCTTTTCTTCTCCAGGCTCAAGAACTCCAACTCTCTTAGCTTGTCCTCATATGGTAGGTGTTCCAGCCGTCAGATCACCTTCGTGGTCTCCTCTAGACTTGCTCCAACAGCTCCGTGTCCTTCCTTGCTGAGGACTCCAGAACTGGGCACAGAGCTCCAGTTGGGGTCTCACCAGAGCAGATCAGAGGAGCAGAATCCCCTCCTTCATGCTGCTGGTCCCACTGCTTTGGATGCAGCCCAGGATGCAGTCAGTTTTCTGGGCTGCGAGGTCACATTGTTGGCTCATGTTGATCTCTGTCTAAAAGACAAATAACTCACCTGCAGAGCCAGACGAGTCCTTCTCCAGAGGTCCCTGACTCTCCCGCTCATTATCAAGGGAAGCTGGGGAAAGATATTTAACTTTTCTCAGTCAAAGCTATGGGAGAGGAGCCACAACACGTATGATTTTAAAAATCACTTTTAATTTATTGTATGAGTCAATGTTTGGTGAGTATTTGAAGTAACTCATCAATGAACACTCTTATTTCTAGGTATAAAAATATAGCCATACTAACATTGACTTCTAGACAGACATAAAACATGATTTGTTTGATGATTTGTGTGGTTTATAATAATGAATGAATTACTGATGTCAAAGGTAAGCTGTACAACCCATTCAAAATATTTTCCGACAGAGCCAAATAGGTTGGTTATGAATGTGTATTACTGAATGACGCCAGCAGCAAAGACAAATTGGCTTTGACAGCTGTCCAGAGGGAGAAAGATGCTACAAAGCTCCAATTCCCTCATTTTGATGGGGATTCTGGCAAAAGAAGTCCTCGTTCCCTCCAGGCTACCTGTGTGCTTCCTTCTCATAAGCAAATATTTCATTCCCTTCGATGCAGCTCTGACTCTGAGTTAGCATTCCTCATGTGGGTCCCATTGCAATGAGTAATTGATGCCAAATAATTAGTGTAATTGTGTAATCCTTTATGCATTACTTAGAAACATAGAATCATCGAATCATTAAGGTTGGAAAAGACCTTTAAGCTCATCCAGTCCAACCATCAGCCCAACTCCACCATGCCTACTAAACCATGTCCTGAAGTGCCACATCTACAAATCTTTGAACACCTCCAGGGATGGAGACTCCACCACTGCTGTGGGCAGCCTCTGCTGCTCCTTTGGCATTTTAGGAACAGTCTCAATTCCTGTATGGTTTTTTTTTTCTTCTGCTTAGTTGGAGCTGAGTTTCGGACACTGCTTAGGTCTGGGCAAATTTTGCACGGGAGATTCAGGATCTGTCCTGAACTCTTCCAGAAGGAGAAGGGATTTTAGACTAGTCAAGGAGGGCAGCTTGTGAGGTTTTCTTCTTGTCCTGTATTACAGGAAAAACTGCAGTAGTCTAAGTGCACACAAATGGACTGGCAAAGGCTGGAGGAATAAGATTTCGCAGTGACTGAGTCCTGCTAAAGATTTCCATAGTTACACCAAGAAATCTCCTCATCTAAGCTGATAATAAATAAAGTATATTATACCATTTCCTGATACCTCATCTGATTCATGACATAAGATTTTAATGATGGTGGTAAAGCCAATTTCTCCCTTTCTGACAGGACTTATGCACAAACGGTAAAAATTATACACCAGGGATTTGATTCAGTTGTAAATCATGGGGCAATTTATCAATTTTTATTTTTCCCTTTAAAGAGACTGAATACTTTCTATCACCATTGCTAAACAGAAAAGCATATGCAAGCCTCCAGTAGATAAGAGAGCAAAAATCCCTCTCCTATGAAATACAGCTTCAGTGATAGAATGTCTCATCCCATAGTTTCAGACGCTCTCAGCTGTGCTTTTTTAGGCTCTGTGAGATCCTTGTGTTTCAAACATCAGAGCAAGCTGTAGCATGCATTCGCTTGGAGCTGCTGGAGGGTGTGGGGTTTTGGCTCTGGTCCGACTCTGGGCATGCAGGAACCACTCTTTGCAACCCCCAGCTGCTCTTTACAGCGCAGTGGAGACGTGAAGACCTTACTCCTCTGGACAAAGCGGGTTTATCTGTTGCTTCCAGTTTTATACTAAAGATTCCTCCTGGTCTGAGCTCTTGCACAATCACAGAAACACAGAATGGTTTGGGTTGGAAGGGACTTTAAAGATCATCTAGTTCCAATCCCCCTGTCCTCATAGGGAAGGTGCTCCATGCATGGCAGGAGGGCTGAAACACCTCAGAATCTATTAACTAATTAACTACACACCTGAAATGCATGACAAGACCCCTTCACAACCTCCACTATTTGTTAAAACAGAGTTCAGGGATCAGATCCACAGGTTTTAAGTACTGACAATGAAAAGGAAGGAAAGGAAAAAGATTGGCTTGATCTAGTTCGAGTTACAAATCCCCTGAACATCAGATTAATTACTTCAGAAGCTTTGATAACGTGGCTTAATCCTGTTCAGTTTTAGTTCTACATCTGTTTTTTTTTTATTATTAAAGAAGAAAATTACAAAAAAGCTTTTTGTCCCTTCCATAATTGCCTTCTCTAACAAAAAATTCACAGTCAAAATGATTTCAGATTTCTCAACTGCAAGCTACAGATGGCCATGGTGTGAGATGTAGCTTCGCATCATTACAGCAACAGATCAATAGATGATTAAATTGCTGGTTTAATTCCAAAGCTATTGTCTCCATTTCCTTCGTGTCAGAAAGCTTCTCGCATGCGAAGGTAAGTCTTAGCTGGAGGGTGTGTGCCAAATCTGATGAGCAGAATGACATGTTGATTATAGAGAGGATAATTAGAAGAGCATTTAATGAATTTCAAGAGCCAGAGCTCAAGCGCCTTGGATTCAGGGTTTACAACCCATGGTCTTGTGATGAAGACTTTTTACCACAATTGCCTGTTTTACTAGAGGTTCTATTGAATTAGACTTTAAAAGCATGCAAGAGAGATGTCGAAAGTATTTGCCTGCCTGCACTGGAATGAGGTCTGGGCTGGGAAAGACTTTTTTTTTTGCATCTCTGCCGATCACAGACGGGTTGGAACTAGATGATCTTTAAGGTCCCTTCACAATCAGAGTGGTGAGGCACTGGAACAGGCTGCCCAGAGTAGTGGTGGCTGCCCCATCCCTGGAGGTGTTCAAGGCCAGGTTGGATGGGGCTTGGAGCCCCTGATCCAGTGGGAGGTGTCCCTGCCCATGGCAGGGGGTGGAACCAGATGGGCTTTGAGGTCAATTCCAACCCAAACTATTCTATGATTCTATGATCTCTGTTCTGGGAAAGGCATGGAGAACTCCAGCAAAACATCATAACTGTGGACACGCTGAGATCAACCCTTGGCAGGGCTTGAAGGCTTCATGATTTCTTACAAATGTAAACAATAAATACACCATAGAAAGGAATTGCAATAAAATTGGTTAATTTAACCTGTCTTATTACCAGTATTTGCACTGCGATGTCACTAGCTTCAAGGAGAAGCAGTATTATAGCAATTACTAAAGGATCATCTTGCTTTTTCAGACATTCAAGCTAAACCAAAAATAAGACATTGCACACGAACACAACAAAATGGAAGAGCACAGGTCAAGACAGGGACAATGCTCATCACCATTTGAGCAATTATCCCTGTGAGAAGCAAAATCATTTGTTCCCTTCCAGGTATGGGAATGAATTACTCTTTGCCTTGCCCCTGGCATCTCCAGCCTGAATGTTAGCTTATTAAGTGATGAAATTTTAAATACTGTATTTATTAGCTCATTATTGGATTTTATGGTAGGAAATGGACTGGAAAATGCACAGAAAATGAGAATAAAACTATTTTATCTTTTCAGATACCATGGGATCACAACTGTAAAGTTGACATGAGAGCCTAGTCACCTTCCTTCTCTCACAAGGGTTATTTTACCAACTGTTAGGAGTTACTGTGGTCACTGTGGCCGGCTGCAGATTACTCTTTGATTAGTTCTGCTTCTCTCATTTCAGGAAAGTGAGACACAATCTGTTTAAGGCCTATGGCTTCTTCTCTGGGAGGCCTGGGTAGGTATCAGGCAGGTGGAAGAAGGTTTTAGAAAATAATACCAGTCTACTCTTGCTGTGCAATTAAGTGCACTCTATAAAAATGATTGTGGTCCTGGAATCCTGCATCCAGTTCTGGAGTCCTCAGCACAGGAAGGACATGGAGCTGTTAGAGGAAGTCCAGAGGCCACAGAGATGATCTGAGGAGTCAAGCACCTCTGCTATGAGGACAGGCTGAGAGAGTTGGAGTTGTTCAGCATAGAGAGGAGAAGGCTGCAGGGAGACCTTAGAGCAGCTTCCAGTGCTGAAAGGGGCTCCAGGAAGGCTGGGGAGGGGCTCTTGATCAGGGAGGGCAGGGATAGAATGAGAGGGAATGGTTTGAAGCTGAAAGAGGGGAGATTGAGATAAGATCTTAGGAAGAAATGTTTCCTGTGAGGGTGGGGAGGTCGTGGCCCAGGTTGCCCAGAGCATTGGTGGCTGCCCCATCCCTGGAGGTGTTCAAGGCCAGGCTGGATGGGTCTTCGAGCAATCTGATCCAGTGGGAGGTGTCCCTGCCCGTGGCAGGGGGTGGAACTGGATGATGCCTCCTGACCCAAACAATTCTATGTGTGAAATATCCAAGAGGAAAACCATCTTACTATCTCACCTACTAGTTTCTTCAAAATCACATTTAACTGAGTGGTTTTGCCAGCTCTGAAGGTGTATTGAAGTTCACACTGAGACTTTAAAAGCTGCCTGATGCCCAGGTCCCAGGGACAGAGACAACCAGCTATGTCACATGCAGCAGTAGTGGCTTTGTGAAAAGTGTCCCCCTTGAAGCTCCTGATGCCAGCAGACACTGTGATGCAGAGGATGGTCTGAAAGCTTCGCCATTAGAAGGACCACAAGCCTTGTTCTTCCTTCAGCCAAGCTGTGTGCAGTTTGCATCCCACGGAGCAAAAACTATATCTGGTTTTCAAATGGGAGCCTCTTCCTTCTTATTATTTCATCGCTCCTTTCCCTCTCCCCCGTGATTCTCACAAACCATTACCAATCACCCCCATCCCTGGGCCTCTTTTTCACTGAAAACTCATCAGCTCTGTGTGGGACAGATCCAGCCCTGGTTTAAGCTGCATGATTCAAATGATACAGCAACTTCATTTACACCAGGGCTGAAGGCAACTATAATTGCCTGGAGGTGATGAATAGGGGACACCACACTGAAGCAATGTAGGTTGTGTTTTGGAAGATGGATAACTCTTTCAATCTAATAGCTCAAGTACAGTAGTTTAACCCTGGAGTGCATTTTCCGATTGTTAAACCTTGCTTTAGCCACACGACCCAATTGACTTTAATGGCAGCCGAGCAGCTAAAACTTCTTTGAAGCTCAGAAAATACATCCTCTGATGTCAAAAGAGAATGTGCGATACTGAAAGCAAATTAGGTGTCTGTCCAAACCACTTGAAATATGAAAAAATATACAAAAGGGAAGATAATTCTGATCTTTCTTTTTTTTTTTCCCCCAGAGGAAACTACAGGGCAAAGTGAAAGAGTAAACCTGGCTTTCATCAGCAAAGCCATTGTAACTGCTCACAAATAAGATTTGTATTAATGAGTTCATCATAATCCCAGCCCTCCACTATATTTAAAGACCATATATATTTGGGCAGCTTTTAATTAGACGTTTAATCAATGAATTTTAATGGAAGAGGACTGCAATATACAATATTAACAGATACCACAGCATATCAGATTTTCCTACAAGTGGTGCAACAAGGCGGTTTTGAATCAATCTTTATTTTACAGGTTTAATGTTTATTCATAAAAATGGGTCATCTGAAAAAGAATTTTGTCCTTTGCGTTAGTGGCAGCTTTGCAAAGAACTATAATTGTGGCCCTACCAGGAGAAGAAGCTTTGCAGGAGGAAGGACACATCTACTGCCCATTGAAGTCAATAGGAGAGGCACTACCTGCTGAGATCATGATGAAAGACCTGAGAAACAGAGAGAGGAGGGGCCAGAGATGACAGAAAAAGGCATAGCAGAGGGGGCAAAAATAATGGGGTTGAACACGGCAGGAAAGACAGGCAGGAAGAGCAATGAAAGCTAAGGGAAGCTGTTTTGCATGCCAAGTGATGAGGAACAGAGCAGGGGGCTGAGGATATGCAAAAGAAAGTGATAGCTCTAAGCCTTCCAAGAGAGAGACTTGGATCTTTGTGGAAAACTCTTTGTCACCGATAATGTAAAGCCAGGGCTTCTGTGCCTCGGCTGCTTGAACCAAGTGGCCTTCCCAGACACCAGCCTATCATGGATCAGACCTATCGTACTGCCTGCTTGGAGTTACCAACCTCTCTGTTTGCAGCAGAACTTAGAAGCCCATGGGGCCATTCCTAAGGGATCTGGAAGGCAAATTATGCTTCTTTAAAAACTCAGTCTTTTTTGAGGGGAAGTCAAGAACAGATCCAGCCAAAAAAACTTGTTATTGCTAGAAAAGGTCTTATGAGGAGCAGCTGAGAGAACCAGAGCCTTTTAGACTGGAGAAGAAGAGGATGAGGGGAGACCTTATTCTTTACTACAAATACTTGGAAGGATATTGTGTTGAGGTGGGTGTTGGTCCCTTCTGCCAAGTAGTAAGGGATAAGATGAGAGAAAAAGGCTTCAAGTTGCACCAGGTTAAAGTTTGATATCAGGAAAAACATCTTTACTGAAAGAGTGGTGAAGTAGTTGAGTCTCCGTCCCTAGATGAGTTCAAAAAGCATCTAGGCATGGCACTTGTACACATGGTTTAGTAAGCACAGTGGGGTTGGACTGGATGAGCTTAAAGGTCTGTGATTCTATTATTATTATTATTATCATCAACACCATTATCATCATCATTATCATTATTATTATTACTATCACCATTATCGTTAACTTAGCATCTTATTTTAACATGCACAATTTACTGCGCCTTGAAAACTTGCTCAGATACAATGGTGAACCTTTATATATACCATATAAAAGAATAACTTCAGCAGTCAGAAGTCAGCACAGGCTGCTCAAGTCAACCTGAGTTCTGGCAGCTGAGGGCTTGACTCTTTACATGTACAGTCTTAAAAAAAACTGAACAACTCCATAAATTCCCTGAAATCCATTTTGCTTGGTCTGTGTTTGACTTGGAATCATTTCATCCACAAATGCAATCACCATTTTGGACTCTCAGAGAAATACTCTGGCAAACTGTATCACCTTGAGCATCACGGCTGGGAAGAAAGGTTGTTTTCCATTTGTTCGCTTTACAATGTTTAGTCTCCGAGAAGACCCCCCTGTTGCACTTTGTTGTTCACTGTCAGACACTCTCACTTGACAGATAATCATCTGCTAGGGCTATCTATCATCCTGACTAAATGAAATGAGCCATTTCAATTTTTCAGATGTCAGAGATGGACACAGAAGGAATTGTGTGTGCCTCAAGTGTAAGAACCTTCGGAAAATCCCTAAGATGGTAAAATTAACATAAAAAGAATGGGAGAATGAAATGAATCTTTATGATGGAAGTTAAGTTCCCTGGTGAGACACCTGGACTGATTGGCTCCATGCCCCATCAGTCTTGGAAAGCAAAGACCAGCTCGCTTCTGTACAGGTTGTACCTTCTGCAAGAAGCTTTGGTGTGAACATGCATCAGGTGCAATTGCCTTCTCCACCTGGCCAGCTGGCCAGTCAGAAGATGGACTTGGGTTTTCCAGTCTTCCACTTACTGTGTACTCCTGAAAAGAAAGGCTGCACTCTGTGCCCATGTACTACAGAACCCAGCGAGAACTTCTTCAACCATTAAAAACGGTTTCATCAGGACTGCAAATAACTACAAGATACCCATCTATGGCACACTGGCTTTCATTCCTGTCTGTTACACAGATCTGTTTAACATTCCCACTTAATATATCACCACTGTGCGTTGTGCACCTATTGACTTTCTACTGCTGCACTTTCACAATATCCATGCATCTGATAACACAGTCCTGTCCTCTCCTTTCATGGAATTTGAAACCCTAAATAGTAATATTTCAAATCCTAAATAGTAACCTTGGCAGTGCTTAAAGGCTGAGAGAGCTGGGGTTGTTTAGCCTGGAGAAGAAAAGGGTCCAGGGAGACCTTAGAGCATCTTCCAGTGCTGAAAGGGGCTCCAGGAAAGCTGGGGAGGGGCTCTTGATCAGGGAGTGCAGGGATAGGAGGAGGGGGTATGATTTTCAGCTGAATGAGGGGAGATTGAGATGAGATTTTAGGAAGAAATGTTTTGTTGTGACGGTGGGGAGGCCCTGGCCCAGGTTGCCCAGAGCAGTGGTGGCTGCCCCATCCCTAGAGATGTTCAAGGCCAGAATGGATGGGGCTTTGAGCAACCGGATCCAGTGGGAGGTGTCCCTGCCCATGCCAGGGGTTGGAACTGGATGGGCTTTGAGTTCCCTTCCAACCCAAACCATTCTATGATTTTCTGATTTAATGACCGGACAGCAAGGAAGCAGAATATTTCCTGAAGTAGCAAAAAGGGCCAGGTTTGCTTTCTCACCACAGTGGCAGAGGACTTTCCATGCTGGGAGCCCGGCAGCAGAGAGTGGTTCCCTCCGTGCTGTGCAGAATGCAGAGCTGAGGCACCTGTTCAAAAGATGCTGCAAAAAATGTCATTGACCCCGCATGATAGACACTGCCGCACATTCCCGAGTGCCATCTGCTGGTGCTTCATCTCCTTCTTTTGTATGCAACCATAGTCCACTGTGGATGTAACTCAGCCATCTGACAGCTGCAGCTTATCTCATGGCTTGCAGTGTCCTTCTCCGTACCCTCAGGCATGATCCAATGCATCCATTATTGCTAGACAGCATTTTCATTTCATCATGTTTCGAGGCTTTAAAATTTGGTCATGTTCAGCATTGGGAGAAATGTGCGCAAAGGGTCAGATTTTGCTTCCCTTCCCTTTGTCTCACCCGTACACATGCACAGCACAAATACCTGACATAAAAAAAAAAAAAACCCAGACCCCAAGACTGTGCCTCATTCTATTTAACAAATTAAGAAAATCAACTAGGATCACCTTCAGAACAGTTCCCTTCTGAATTGACACACAACTGCTTCCGATGTTCAAAGCAATTCCATGGATCACTGTCTGAAAGGCTGGTGAGGATCTGCATCATTTTGGCTTTCACATCTTCTACCAACAAAAAATGGGTTCCTCTGAGCACCAAGTTGGGTTGTTTAGCCTGGAGAAGAGGAGGCTGAGGGGAGACCTCATTGCTCTCCACAACTACCTGAAAGGAGGTTGTGGAGAGGAGGGTGCTGGCCTCTTCTCCCAAGTGTCGGAGGGCAGGACAAGAGGGAATGGCCTCAAGCTCCACCAGGGGAGATTTAGTCTGGACATTAGGAAAAAATTTTTCACAGAAAGGGTCATTGGGCACAGGCAGAGGCTGCCCAGGGAGGGTGTTGAGTCACCTTCCCTGGAGGTGTTTAAGGCATGGGTGGACGAGGTGCTAAGGGGAATGGTTTAGTGTTTGATAGGAACGGTTGGACTCGATGATCCGGTGGGTCTCTTCCAACCTGGTGATTCTATGATTCTATGATTCTATGATTCTATGAAGTGGATCTTTTGGGGAAAGAGAGCCAGGCCTGGTGAACAGGGTGGGTGCCCAACCACAGGGATGTTGTTGCCACCTACAAACTGCTTCATAGACTGCTTTTCTGTGTTGGACACTCAGAGCAAGGGAAGAAGCCTCCAAGTCATCCAGTAGAAATTGTTCTGTCTTTCCAGTCCAGCTCTCCTCAAGTTAGGGCCCCAACTCAAAGCCATTAACAACATGCTTTAACTTTTGGTCAGCCCTGAAGTGGTCAGACAGTTGGACTGTGTGATCGCTGTAGGTCACTTGCAACTGAACTGAAAAGAAAAGCAATTCAGTTGACTTTGTAACACAGAGTTACAGTCACTACATGAATATAAAGTCAGTCTGGACTTCCCATAAAAAATAACAGAAATCCATAGTCTCCATGAAACAGTCTGGCAGCAACAAAACATCATGGTCAGTGCTGCAAGCTCCAGTGCCGTCTTTCTGAGCGAGGACACCAGATTGCTACAATTATTTCTTTTTAATAGATGGAGAATCCTATTTCTTCTCCATCTGGAGCCGGGGTGGACACCCTTCCCCAGAGCAGATTTTGTGCAGAGCATCACCCTTTGCACTAGCCACTAGCTGAGCAGTGCAGGTGGCAGGAGGCCCAGCAGACACCCTCAGGGATCTCCCCCAAAAGCAATAACTGGAGCAGCTTCAAGGCCAGAGTGTGGAGTAGAATCATAGAACCATATTAGTTGGAAAAGACCTTTGAGGTCATCAATTCCAACCACACCTGTCCACTACTAAATCATAGTAATGAAGAGAAGTGAAGATAGCGAAGAGCAGAGATGAGTGCAGAAAAGCGATGCCAAAGGGATCAATCTTTTCCTACCAAAGCTTTTTGCCATGTTCACTGAAGGCCATGGCCAAGCTCCCCCGACTTCAAAGACAGTAGGGACAAGATCTGGGGTTTGTCTCTCTGTGATTGCTTCTCAAAGTGTGTGTGTCCAGAGCATCCATCCATGGTACCAGCCCCACCAGACCTGGGCATCACAGCCAGTGGCCACCAGGAAATCAAAGAAACTGCATGGGAGAAACCACCACTGAGGGTGGGCAGGGGAAACCAGAGTGCATGCTTGCAGGGCGGTGTTTAAGCCGTAGGACGCGTACAAGAGCGTGGAGGAGTGTGAAATGGCTGCACTGGGCAGTATCCAGACAGATAAAAGCAGCAGGTCAGCTACTGAAATCAAGACCTCTTTTATGGTGGTTGAAAGAGAGTAGAATAAAGCTTTAAGTAAGATATAAAATATTTAATTACCTCAGACTCTCATTTGAGACAGTGAAGAGTTACATTTTCAAGTCCATCTGCCCACATTTCCATTAATAAAATAATTTGAAAAGTCATTTGAGAGAGAGAACACCAGTGCAAAGCCAAAACCAAAGAACGACTCAGCAGTGACCCAATAATTAATTTCTCTCCTCCCGCTTCCCTTTAAATAAACTCTATCTAAAAACCAACATGCATCTGGCTCAGCTTTGGCTTTGCGAGCAAGGGCTGCAGCAGACAAATGCATGTGCTGTTTAGAACCATCAGTATAAAATATCACCTTTCAGGTGTCTACACAAATACCAGAAGATGCAGAAGAGTTATTTTACCCCAAGTTGTTAGAACGCAGTGACTATTTCTTTTCTTCAACCTGAATGCCATTTGCAGTCAGTGAAATCAAATTAAAATATAGTAAAAAAATTAAATATGGTTGCTTATTTTCAACACAAAATGCTCTGGCATGCAGGGCTGAGTCTCACAGTAATACAAGGGAGATAACCTACCAACAGATAGTGTCCAAGAGGATGAAGTGCCTCATGGGGGTTGGAACTAGATGATCTGTAAGGTCCCTTCCAACTCAAACTATTCTATGATTCTACAATTCTATGATTCTATGATTCTAGGATTCTATGACTTGAAAGGAGACCTCATTGCTCTCTACAACTACCTGAAAGGAGGTTGTAGAGAGGAGGGTGATGGCCTCTTCTCCCAAGTGACAGGGGACAGGACAAGAGGGAATGGCCTCAAGCTCCGACAGGGGAGGTTTAGGCTGAACATTAGGAAAAAATTTTTCACAGAAAGGGTCATTGGGCACTGGAACAGGCTGCCCAGGGAGGGGGTTGAGTCCCCTTCCCTGGAGGTGTTTAAGGGACGGGTGGATGAGGTGCTAAGGGGCATGGGTTAGTGTTTGATAGGAATGGTTAGACTGGATGATGTGGTGGGTCTCTTCCAACCTGGTGATTCTATGATTCTATAATTCTATGAAGTAACCCTATAAAGCCCCATGTTTGTCCTCATTGCATGAGCAACCCCAGCTCAAAGATGTTGAGAAACTGGAAAGCAGCCAGTGGAAGGCTACCAAAATGGCTAGGATGACAACAGTCAGGACCTTTCTTAAGCTAAAAGAGAGGAGATTTAGATGAGATCTTAGGAAGAAATGTGTTCCTGTGAAGGTGTTGAGGCCCAGGTTGCCCAGAGAAGTCATGGATGCCCCATCCCATAGGCATGGCAGGGTAGGGTTGGCAGTTGGACTGGATGATCTTAGAGGTCTTTTCCAACCTCTGTGATGCTACGAACACTACCATCATGGGTCTGCACTCTCATGGGAGGAAAGGAGTTTTACCCAATATTTTTGAAGAAAAAAGACACGCTGTTTTATCAGGTGGTCCAGGTCGTTTCACTACAGCAGTTTCCAAGTTGCAAGGGAGAAAACCTGGGGAAGGATGTTGCCAGCTTTCGGCACAGTTGTCATTAGAATTGACATTCCACGCATCAGAAAAGTCAGTTTCTGATGAGTTGGGACATACGGTAATTAATTTGAAGTACGATTCTGTATAATAATGAAAATTCATGCTAGAGAGTCTGGCAACAGAATATTTTAATTACAATAATCTACCAAGCTGCAGCAAAAAGAGTTACTCTCCCCTAGCAATTACCCAGTTGCATTACACTTCACAAATGCTGCAAGCTTTTAAACTTTATCGATGTCATCCAGGGTCTCTCTCATCTCTTTTCTTTTTTTAAGACTGCCTTTAAGTAGGTTCCATGGGGTTGAGGTGAAGAAAAAAGAATAATTCTAATTATAAATGTATTTACTTTTGAATTGTCCTTTAAAGTGCCAATTTCTAGGTCGTCATTGAATGGAATCATAGAATCATAGAATAGTTTGGGTTGGAAAGGACCTTAAAGATCATCCAGTTCCAAAGCCCCTGCCATGGGGGGTTGCCATCATACCTATATAAAAACAATTTAAGCTAAGGTTTATAATAGCTGCACTGCTGCTGTCTTCATTTTCAGGTCACGCTTTTATCTCAGCTCATCTTGCCGAGGAAAGGATCATTTGAAACGGAGTGGAGGGTTGTATAACATTATTCAGGAGCAAGCACGGGGATATTATTTAATGTTGGTTATATTTTCTGAAAGCATCCTTACAAGTATAATTCTTTTAAAATATGTGTTTTGACCTCCTGCATCATACTTGAATTTTCAATTGTAGCCTGAAGTTTTAAGAAAAATAGTTTGATATTTTATATATATTTCAGAATCCTGAAAATGTGAAAGGATTACCTTTAATTCGTTTTAGGAAGGAAATCAGCTTCCTCTTTGGATCCTCCTCTGCTTTGGTCTCGTGAGAACTCCCCTGGAGCCCTGCATGGAGCACTGGAGACCTCAGCACATGAAGGACTTGGAGCTCTTGGAGCAATTCCAGAGGAGGCCACGGAGATGATCTGAGGGCTGGAGCACCTCTGATCTGAGGACAGGCTGAGAGAGTTGGGGTTGTTCAGCCTGGAGAAGAGAAGGCTCGAGGGAGACCATAGAGCAGCTTCCAGTACTGAAAGGGGCTCCAGGAAAGCTGGGGAGGGGCTCTTGATCAGGGAGTGCAGGGACAGGATGAGGGGGAATGGTTTAAAGCTGAAAGAAGGGAGATTGAGGTGAGATCTTAGGAAGAAATGTTTTGCTGTGAGAGTGAGGAGGCCCTGGCCCAAGTTGTCCAGAGCAGTGCTGACTGCCCCATCCCTGGAGACGTTCAAGATGAGGTTGGATGGGGCTTGGAGCCCCTGATCCAGTGGGAACTGTCCCTGCCCATGGCAGGGATGGAACAGGATGGGCTTTGAGGTCCCTTCCAACCCAAAGTATTCCATGACTCCATGAAATCCTCTCTCATTGTCAGATCAGCTATGCGAGTGCTGAGTTTTTATTTGTAATTGAAATTTCCATTGAAAATTAAAGGGTAAATATTTATGCAAAATATCCCCTTTCATCCAAATTAATGGCAATAATGCTACAAGATCAGAATAAAAAAAAATTAAAAGGTGATATTTCGTATCACAATAATCATGTCTGTAACTTTTAGTGCATTTCAAAAGGTTCTTTATCCCATAGGGTAAAAAAAAAAAAAAACGCAGAAATTTTTAATATTTTTTTTCAAGCCTTTGATGTGCATTACATTGAGAAAGTTTAATGAATCAAAGATCAGATAAGAGTTTTTAAACAATCAGTTCTATTTTTGTCAGAAATAACATACCTGCAGCAACTGTCTAGAAGAAATGCTGCGTGTACCAGAGCTGAGTTCTGCCCGAGGGAATTTCTCTCAGCTGTGAATACTGAGAGATGCAATCATGGAATCATTAAGGTTGGAAAAGACCTCTAAGCTCATCTAGTCCAACCATCAGCCCAACCCCACCACGTTGACTAAACTTCCTTCTGTCAGATAGAAGGATAAGTAGAATATGTTGTAATTTTTTCTCTGTGTGTGATGTGTCCCCACTTTAGTAAATATCTAAGCTTATTTTCAGTCAAGCTGGAGAGGTGTGGCTGTGTGAACCTCATGAGGTTCAACAAGGCCAAGGGCAAGGTCCTACATGTGGGTTGGGGCAATCCCCGGTTTCAATACATGCTGGGGGGTGATGTGACTGAGAGCTGCCCTGAGGAGAAGGACTTGGGGTCCTGGGGGCGAGAAGCTCCACATGAGCCAGCAACATGCACTCACAGCCCAGAAACCAACCGTGTCCTGGGCTGCATCCAAAGCAGCGTGGCCAGCAGGGAGGGAGGGGATTCTGACCCTCTATTTTGCTTTTGTGAGACCTCATCTGGAGTGCTCTGTCCAGTTCTGGAATCCTCAACATAAGAAGGAGATGGAGCTGTTGGAAGGGGTCCAGAGGAGGCTACAAGGATGATCAAAGGGCTGGAGCACTTCCCATACAAGGACAGGCTGAAAGAGCTGGGGTTGTTCAGCCTGGAGAAGAAAAGGCTCCAAGGAGACTTTATAGCGACCTTCCAGTACCTGAAAGGGCTACAAGAAAGCTGGGGAGGGCTGTTCACAAAGTCTTGTAGTGATAGGACGAGGTGCAATGGGTATAAACTGGAGAGGGGCAGATTTAGACTGAACATAAGGAGGAATTTCTTCACGATGAGAGTGGGGAGGCCCTGGCCCAGGTTGCTCAGAGCAGTGGTGGCTGCCCCATCCCTGGAGGTGTTCAAGGCCAGGTTGGATGGGGCTTGGAGCAATCTGATCCAGTGGGAGGTGTCCCTATTCAGGGCAGGGGTGTTGGAACTGGATGATCTTTTAACATTTCTTCCAACTCAAACTATTCTATGATTCTATTTAAGATGCAGGGGTGAATCCAAATTATAGCTATGAAATTTCTGACCATTACTTAATTTGTAACAAAACTATATGTTTTCTTGTTTACTAATCTGCACTTGCCAGTGTATCTAACCGGTAGAATAAGGTGAAAGGCATATATTAACCAGTGACAATTAGAGTGAAATTCAATCATCACAACCCGTTGCTCCAGTGAAAATAAAGAACAGACACAACATTGCAAAAATCATCAACAAAAGGCTGATAGCCCCTAAATCACATTGGTATTCTTGGAAAACTGTGATGCCATATCTTGAACAGTCTCAAATGATGGAAGCTAAACCAATCTCAGAACAGATTCAGGCTACAGAAACACAAGTGTTGCGACTCCTAGACTGACTGTAGAGATGCTAAAGCTGATGCTTTGAAATACATGTATTTGGAAAGATGACACCCTGTTGGTAGGGAAAAGGAATGTTTTTTATTAGACCACCTAGTGGTCTCTAGCCTGATAAAGACCAATATGAAAAGTAGTGATGTACCTGAAGCTCAAATTTACCTTCAGAGGATCCTCATTGCTTGGAACGGGAAATGCCATTCCATTGCACCAGGGCTTTGGTTTCTAAGTTGGGACTTGCCTACTTGCCTATAGTCTTACACAGAGGAGAGTAAACCAGTGCACCACCGAAAGGATTAAACACTAGAGAACTAGACTCTCCCAGGTATGTTATATATTTCTTTTATCTCTCATAACTGAAAGCCAGGATTTTCACTATAGATGCTGCTAGGAAACAGAAAAGAAGTAGAAAAGAAGATGTCCAGTGAAATGCTTCATAAAGGGTCGGAAAAAGTGTGTCTGAAAGAAAAGCAATGAGCAAGGAGTGTATTAAGTGCTTCTAAAGCACAATAAAGCTTTCTTGTAAGACTGTCCTTGGTTAGGCTTACTGCCCTGGTTTCACCTGGGATAGAGTAGCTGGTGTAGGACTGTGTTTTGGATTTAGTTGAGCACAATGTTGATAACGCACTGCTGGTTTTAGTTGTTGCTGAGCAGTCAAGGACTTTTCAGCCTCCCCTGTCCATGGGGAAGGGCACGACGAGCTGGGAAGGAGCACAGCCAGGAGAGCTGACCCAGTCTGGCCAAAGGGATAGTCCATACCACACGGCATCATGCCCAGTGTATAAACTGGGGAGTTGGCTGGGGGGCCACGACCACTGCTTGAGGACAAGTGGCCATTGGTCAGTGGGTGATGAGCAATTGCATTGTGCATCACTTGTTTTGTATATTTTTCTTTTATTCTTTTGAATATTCTATTGCTGTCCTAATGAACTGTCCATATCTCAACCCACGAGTTTTGACTTTGTTTATTTTTTAAAAATTCTCCTCCCTGTCCCACTCAGGGACAAGGGGCAGGGTGAGCAATAGGCAGCCTGGTGTTGCCAGCTGGGGTCAAACCATGACAATATCATAAATTTAAGTCCTACAGGAGCTGACCAAGGGAGTGAAGGAAGCACATTCTCTTCACCAGATGAAAGGAAATGTATAAGCAGGGAGAATGCTAATCGGCACCTTGGAAAAAACCATGCGTGTATGCTTGTGTATGCATATGCATTGGCCTCGGTGATGAGCAAAGCAGGGGATGTGCCCCAATGTCTTTAAAACATTTTGGCTGACGGTAATGCCAGACTTACTTGGAGCCAGTCATAAAATCATGGAATGTTTTGGGTTGGAAGGGACCTGAAAACCCATCCAGTTCCACCTCCTGCCATGGGCAGGGACACCTCCCACTGGATCGGGTTGCTCCAAGCCCCATCCAACCCGGCCTTGAACACCTCCAGGGATGGAGCAGCCACCACTGCTCTGGGCAACCTGGGCCAGGGCCTCCCCACCCTCACAGCAAAACATTTCTTCCTAAGATCTCAGCTCAATCTCCCCTCTTGCAGCTAAAAACCATTCCCCCTCATCCTATCCCTGCACTCCCTGATCAAAAGCCCCTCCCTAGCTCTCCTGGAGCCCCTTTCAGTACTGGAAGCTGCTCTAAGGTCTCCCTGCAGCCTTCTCTTCTCCAGGCTGAACAACCCCAACTCTCTCAGCCTGCCCTCAGAGCAGAGGTGCTCCAACCCTCAGATCATCTTCCTGGTCTCCTCTGGACTCTCTTCAACCGCTCCATGTCCTTCCTGTGCTGAGGACTCAATCAACATTACACAGCTTATTCAGGCCTATCTGGCTTGTATCCTATAAAATCCTCTGCAGGAACACATTCCTGCAAGGTGGGAGATCTAATTTATAGGAAGAAAATCATGGAATCATAGAAGGGTTTGTGTTGGAAGAGGCCTTAAAGCCCATCCAGTTCCAAGCCCTTGCCATGGGCAACAACATCTTCCACTAGACTTGGCTGCTCAAGGCCCCATCTGACTGCTCCATAATTTTCAAAGAGAAGAATGGAAGGCAAACCCAAAACAATAAGGGATAATTTTAAACAAAATTCTGATTTGATAACAATGAAGCCTTTAGCATTTTTATTACTCTGCAAAACATTACCTGGATGAACACCTTTTCATAGAATCATAGAATCACCAGGTTGGAAGAGACCCACTGGATCATCGAGTCCAACCATTCCACAGGGAGGTACAGGTGATAATGAACTACATGTCAACCATTTCTCATCTCCCTTATAGAACATTTTCAACATATCGAGTACATTTAACAAGTGATGGCTGGAATAAAAAGTGGGTTCACAGAGAGCATTCTGCTGGATATTCAATATGTTATAACAAATTTAGAGCCAGCTTATGATTTTAAGGTGCCTTGATGTTTTGGATACTTAACCTCTACATTTTCATCCTATAAAGGGAGTGCAGGAAGAGTTGAGGAAAAGCTTCATTTCACTGCCTTACTGTTTTGATATTTCATAATCCATTCTCACTGGTGGTACTCTGAAAGCAAAAAAACCTCAGGCAAGGTATCATGAAGGGTGATTTCCTTCCCCTCTACAAGCTATTTACTGAATTTTCATTAACTGATGCCCACTGAACTTGGGCTGGCTGACATGATCAATAAAAGTGCAGAAGTTCAAGTGTTCATGAAAGATTTTTCTTTCTGGGAGTGCTGCAGGTTCTGAAATGAACCCAAAAATTTCTAGAGGCTGGGATCAACCTGAAAATATGATTTTCAATATCATAGAATCATGGAATAGTTTGGGTTGGAAGGGACCTCAAAGACCATCCAGTTCCACCCCTGCCATGGGCAGGGACACCTCCTACTGGATCAGGTTGCTCAAAGACCCTTCCAGCCTGGCCTTGAACACCTCCAGGATGGGGCAGCCACCACTGCTCTGAGCAACCTGGGCCTCCCCTCCCTTCCCTCAAAGTAAACCATTTCTTCCTAAGATCTCATCCCAATCTCCCCTCTTGCAGCTTAAAACCATTCCTCCTTGTCCTACCCCTGGCCTTGGATTTACTGCTGAAGTGCTTCATTCCCTTGTAGCAGCAACCAAAATGCTTTCACTAAGACAGAGAGGAAAAGCGCACAATCACAGATTATCAAGTTCTCTCAAGAGGACTCTCCTCTGTTTGGCATGCTGAGAAAACAGCAATTTGCTTTTAAGCCAGAAGTGACTTGTCTGGTCCATTTTTTTTTCCCCAGCAAGTGCTTCACTGGGCCCAATATCATGCAGTTGAACTAAAGCCTCTCTCCTAGAAAGACATCACATACCCATTTCCAAAAGCCCCCTCCTCCTCCCTTCTACCTGTCAGCCTTTCAGACCACGTCTCACGATCATTTTCTCCTCCACCTCCACAGTTCCTTCTCCTCTTCTCAAATCCCTGCCTGCTCTTTCCTTCGCCGTCCCACCACCCACCCATCTGACATGCTGGAACTTCCCTCTTGTGTCACCTCATCCCTCCTCTTTTTGAAGAGCTGAAGAAGGGGTAAAGCACCACCAATTAGGCCCACAAATTCTTGTAGGAGTATCATTTAGTATGGAAAGCAACTTCTAATTAAACATTTGTGTGTAATTTCCTCCTATTGTAACACTTCATCAGAACTTTCTCATCTTAAAATAAACCAATGGGTGACTAACGCTTGAGCTGAAATTTGCCTTGCTTTATTTTCAGGGTTATCCCTCTGGATAATACCACCGTTTTGCTTCTTCATTATAAAAAGTGGATGTGCAGCAGTGCAGTGATAGGATGAGGGGTAATGGTTTTAAACTGAAAGAGGGGAGATTTAGATGAGACTTTAGAAAGAAATACCCCTTGGTCTGATCAGCCTGGAGGAGACTGAGGAGAGACCTCAACACAATTTACAGCTTCGTCACAAGGAGAAGGAGGAGGAGCAGGCGCTGAGCTCTTCTCTCTGGTGGCCAATGAGAAGACCCAAGGGAATGGCAGGAAGATGTGCCAGGGGAGGGTTAGGCTGGACATTATGAACAAGTTCTTCCCCCAGAGGGTGGTGGAGCACTGGAACAGATCCCTAGGGATAGAGTCACAGCCTGACAATATTTCAGAAGCATTTGGACAACACTCTCAGCCCCACGGTGTGAATTTTGGGGTGTCCTGTGCAGGGACAGGAGCTGGACTCGATGGTCCCCATGGTTCCCTTCCAACTCAGGATATTTTATGAACCTATATATATAGAAAATTTATTAAATTATATTTGGCAGTCCATCTTCCATGTCTCATCTCTGGCTTTTCCACAGGAGCTCTTAAACTGTAATGCAGCTTTATTACTTCAACACAGGCTGTCAGCAGTGCCCAGCGCCTGCTGAGGCATCAAGACCCTCTCTGTAAAAGAAACAGGGCTGATACAGAAATGTCCTGGCTGTGGGTGTGCTCAATCCCTCCTTCTCAAACAGCCATCCAGCTCATAGAGTTGTTTTCTCCAGGTGACCTTGCAGTAGCTATAGTTGTTAATGGAAATACAGCTCCCTCTTGGCAGCATTCTGTATTTCCCTCCTGTACAAGCCAGTTCGTACAAAGCCCCATTCAAATCACTGTTGTTATCACAAAAGAATGACAGAACACCTGATCCATTGTAAAATATTTGCTTTATCAAGAAGCAGCAACCCTCCTGACTGCAACAGAGCTACAGCCAGCCTGAGTCTGTACTCAAGGCTAGCAGCTGAAAATCTCCTCCGATTTGCAATGATCTTCTGCCCTGAGATCACTAAGATAAGGGTGCTGGCTGTTTACCACTCCAGGACCAGCACCATTAATGTGTAGACAATTGGGTCAATGCTGTTGGAGCTGCTTGAGCTGCTTTGCCTGGAGCTGGTGCTGAGTAGGGTCTGGAGACCCCAAGTTTTCCTTTGTTCTGTGGGCAGGGGAAACAGCCACAATTCAAGCAAACAGCATGGCCAGCAGGAGCAGGAAAGGGAGAGGTGGCTGGGGGACCTGGGGTTGTTTAGCCTGGAGAAAAGGAGGCTGAGGGGGGACCTCATCACTGTCTACAACTGCCTGAAAGGAGGTTGTAGTGAGGTGGGTGTTGGTCTCTTCTCCCGTGTGACAGTCAATAGGATGAGAGGAAATGGCCTCAAGTTGAACCAGGGCAGGTTCAGATTAGACATCAGGAAAAATTTCTTCACTGAAAGGGTTCTCAGCCCCTGGCAGAGTCTGCTTAGGGAGGTGGTGGAGTCCCCATCCCTGTAGGGGTTTTAAAAATGGGTAGACGATGCTCAGGCATCTGGTTTAGTAGTGGGCAGGTACGGTTCGACTCAATGATCTCAGAGGTCTTTTCCAACCAAGATATTCTATCATTCTATGAACTATAAACCAGCCAGTTCTCAGTTTCTATTTATATTCTTCCTCACTGAAAACCACACACCTTAATCCCTCTATATTCCACAACAGAAAAGGAAAAGGGAACCTTAAAAACTTCTAAAAACACTTGTTAGCACTCTCTACTTTCAACAAACTGTAAGAAGAGCTCTAATGCTGTAATTCACTTCCTTCCAAGCTTTAAAAATAGAACAATGTGGTATAATTCACATCTACTCTCTTCATACCGGGCCATGAAACCCTATTTATTTTCATCTCCCATTAAAAAACATGCTGCTGCACAATTCATCTTCCCAGGTACTTCTAGATTTGATGCTTTCAGAAATCTTTTAAAAACAATTTGTCCTGCAAAACAAACCCCCCCAAAAAAAGCAAAGGAGAGGCCAATATTTCTATTTTCCTTGGCAGCAAAAGCGATTGCAAATTGCAGAGGGCTCTACTTGATCTCCCTTTCCCATCGTTATTGTGAACTTTGGTCACTGGTGCGATTTCTGAGCTGCGGATGCTCCTGCTGCTCCTGAGCTCTGAGTACGAGGTGCATTGCTAAGTCTTCATCTCTTTTTTTTCACCTAAATGTTACCCGTTACAATCCCCTTGCCATTGTCGAGCCTTCAGCCTCGTGTAAGTGAATGTTTCTCCGTGAAGAGCTATTCATTTTTCTCCCAGTGATTACCTTGACTGCTTGTCCCTCTTTTGTCTGTTTGCTTTCAATTCTTGACCGAATAAACACATTTACAGGCAAAGATGTCTTTTCTAACAATGAGCATGAAATGAATATCTTTTCAAATTGCTCCAGTAATCACAAGCATTTGCAGGGGAAACTTCAGCCTCAGCCTCACACGGTCAGCGGACAAGAATAATATCATGCCACAGCAGAGCCCTGTGAAACACCTCGTGTTCCAAAAGGCAAATATTGAACTCCCAGCATTGTGTTTGCAATAAATGGTGTGTGAGCTGAAACATGTTTGATTTATACATCGAAGCTTTGAGCCTTCACCACTTTAGAGTTTCTTTGCACTGCTTCAGCAAACACGGCCATCTCTCTCTCTCTCTCTCTCTCTGGCTAAATAGACTGTGAGGCAAAGACCATTCGCAGCAAAAGAAACCTTGCTTCCTGCATCCCTTGGCAGAAGCCATTGTGACGTCCCTTGTCCATCTCCTACCAGGCACGGCTGGGGAGCTTTCTGTCGCGGTAGCAGTAGCTGGTACCCACAGAGCCTGAATGCCCCAGCTCCATCCCAGTAGCCAATAACCCACCCAGTAAGATGCTTGAAAGGAACCACCAGATGTATCACAGCCCAACCACCCAAATGTAGTGTCATGGACATGCTGGGTGGAGCTCGTTTTAAGCCACTTCCTCCACATCACAGAATCATCACAGAATCACAGAATGGTTTGGGTTGGAAGGAACCTTAAAGCCCATCCAGTTCCAACCACCCTGCCATTGGTGGAGTGGGGTTCAAGGCCAAGGTTGGATGAGGCTTGGAGCAACCTGATCCCGTGGGAGGTGTCCCTGCCAATAGCAGGGGGTAGAACTGGATGGGATTTGAGGTCCCTTTCAACCTAAACCATTCCATGATCCTATGATTCTATATATAAACTGTAGTACTTAGAATAGGAACAGAATAAGGCACAGGGTCTCTCAGGGGCACAGACATCAGACCTGACTCCACCAGCTCTATCTAACCAGAAGCACTGACTTGCACAAAATAAAGTGTGCAAGAGCTGACTTTGCTCAGACTAGAGCAGGATTACAAGTCCAGGGGTGCATTCACAGGAGACCTGGCTTTAACAGAAGGCTGTAAGTAATTGTGTGACAGCGTTGACAGATCAGTTCAGCTGAACATGATCTCCCTGGGTCCAGAAGCATTCTACTTACCTTTGCATGGTGTTGCTAATAATCTTTGCTTTCCGATTTCAGCTGTAGAATTGCCAGCCAACTGACTAATAAATCTAGTTTGCTGAAATTTAATCCTGGCTCAGCCAAAGGAAGGTTTTGGAAGATCAGATCCATACTCTTTTGAACAGTGCTGTCAATCTCTCATGGCCACGAAGTGCTGATTTTTTCCTTCAGAGTGACAAGTGAGAAAAGGAGACACAGAAAATATTTCCTTTACCCTATCTCTTGTAAGGAAAAATCATACTGAAAATTCTCAGCCTGCATCCTTATACCAAGTAGTATTTGTCAACAGGGATGCTATTTCTTGTCTGCTAGACTTCCCCACCATTTCTAAATGCAACTAGTCTTAAATAAACAAGCACTGGCATTCATTTATGGTTAGTGATCCTCCTTTTATTACACATTGTTTATGGCTTTTCCATGCATCATGTTAGAGCAAGACAGAGACGCACCTGGAAAGACATTCCACAAAGATGATCCAATAGCTGGAGCAGCAACCATATGAGGACAAACTGAGACAGCTGGGGTTGCTGGAGAAGAGAAGGATCTAAGGAGACCTCAAAGCAGCTTCCAGTACTAAAAGGGGCTCCAGGAAAGCTGAGGAAGGGCAGGGAAGGCAGGGAGAAGATGAGGGGGGATGGTTTTCAGCTGAAAGAGGGGAGATTGAGCTGAGATCTTAGGAAGAAATATTTTCCTGTGAGGGTGGGGAGGCCCTGGCCCAGGTTGCTCAGAGCAGTGGTGGCTGCTCCATCCCTGGAGGTGTTCAAGGCCAGGTTGGATGGGGCTTGGAGCCCCTGATCCAGTGGGAGGTGTCCCTGCCCATGGCAGGGGGGCTGGAACTGGATGGGCTTTGAGGTCCCTTCCAACACAAACCATTCCATAATTCTTTGATTCTAAAACCAGAACTTCTAAACGTTGTATGTATGCAGCTAAGGTGCTTGGGAGCATAACTGGTAAGTAACTGCTTAACAAATAACAGAGGTATCTATAGCCTATTAAAGGAATAATGAAAATTTAAGGAGAAACCCATGGCATTTTGGTTTTTGAAGTTCAGGATACAAATGCCCAAATTAGATTTCATAGGTTTATTATTTCTAAGGACTGAAGAATGTATATTTAAAGGGAGCAGTGAATTATGTTCTGTGGATTCGAGCTGCACTGCTTATTCACAAGTATCCAGTAACCTATTGCTACCTGTCTTGTTCTCTGAATAAAGGAATGTGGATGATTAATGTGTTTTGAATCAATTCTGTTGTTAGAGGAGAGGGAATAGGTCAGAACCTCTGGTTTATTGGCCAGGCTGTCTCTTGAGCATTTGATGTTAATACTGCCCAGTGGAGTCCCCAACAGCTCATCAGGATGAGCAGAAATAACAGTCAATGGGAAAAGGAGACCTGGGAAGAAGACATCAGCAGAGTTATTTTTATAAACCAGTGGAAACAAGAACCATTTCCCTGTTTTCAGCTGGTTTGCATTCACTGGTGCTCCCTGGCACAGTGCAGAGATGCAGGTAACCATGGTAATTAGGGCTAGCTGCAGTTTTGAGAAGAAGGAGACAAATTTGGGTAGGAATGGTTTCCAATCACAGCCCATATTGGAAACAAAATTAATTATTCAGGAGGAAAAAAAGTATCCCAAGTCAAAACCAACAAGGCAATAATGCCCCTGAAGAAATATCAGCCCTGGAGCCATGAGAGCTCTTACTGCTGCTCTGAATCCATCTCTCTCTCGTAGGCATCCACCACTGAGCCAAAAGGCAAGAAGACTCCCGCAGGTTAAAGCTTGCAGGATTTCCTGATCCGCTGTCAAGCAGGAGCTGATTAGAACCCATCAAGCTCTTGATGGAACAGTCAAGGGAAATTTCCCCAATTAACTCATTAGTACAAATCCCATCACCCTGCCAGCTTTGGCATCCTAAACAGAGACAGAAATCATAGAAGCATAGAATCATAGAATAACCAGGTTGGAATGAAGTGTGATGCTGCTTGTTTGTTTGAAGTTCCATTTATTTCACATATCCTGTCCTTTTAAAGTGGTTTAAAGAGCCAAGTAACTGAAGGAAGCCCGTCAAACTGTGAGGGCAGCAGCCCTTGCACAGAGTTCTCCATGCAAATCTTCAGCCGCTGGAGTGTTCCCTCTTAATCCCGGCAGCTGTTGATTAGTGCCACATTTTCCCCTCAAATTAGAGAACCCATGGGATGTGAGCAGCTTAAAGACTCAGTGGCCAGCCCAGTATGTAGGGTAGAAATCAGCCTGACAGGCTGGTGGGGCTAAACCTTGGTGCAGCTTTCGTCCTTTGGAGAGCCATGCCTCCATATAGATCTGATTAGATTAAACCCTTTGGATGAAATCAGTCATAGAAAACAACTCCCTCATGCTTGCAGCTCAGATTTTCTTCCTTGGGTTTCGCTGTTACGGGAGCTTTCTCCAGCTAGCATTAATTCAAGGGGATTTACTGGGAGCTGCAGCACTCCCCTTACATCTTCATTAGTATCATTCATTACAGCATGGGCTGCCAGGTCATTTGATGCGAAGAGATTAAGCCGTTGTGTCATCCCATCCCATTTACAGCATGCCTGCGTGTGAATCTGAACCGTTCCCACCACACATGGTGGTGGTAGCAGACTGAGCAATTAAAAGCCAACCTGCTTTCCTCTGTGTTCATTATATATTGCCCTTCAGCTTACTGCATTTTGTGGCTGTAGTCAGAAACCGGCCTCCCACCATGACCCTTTCCATGCGAGAGCAACCACCCTTATTCTCCGCACTTATGGTCTGATTTAATTGGCATTAACAGAGCGTTAACAAATTGCCAAGGGGCGTCCAAATCCTCTCCATTAACCAGCGCGAGGATTTAAGGGTGCATGTACAAAACGGAATTAAAAGGATTTCAAATCAAATTGGTTCCTAGCATGGCAGCCTGATGAAGCAAACAGTTGTGTCAGGAGCCACTTTGCCTTGGGGGAAAAGGCGATGGATGCACTGTCCTGGAAATGTCAGAAGAATAATGATGAGCTGCACCTTGGTGCAGACTCTCTGTGCCAGCTGCAGCTGCTTCTCTGGGAGAGCTGCTTTTCCCCGAGGGAGGACCAGCACGGTGCTCCCAGAAGCATTTTCATCAGCTGAAAAATCTGTGCGGAGGAAGCCACATGGGAGTAGTTTCTCTTGTTCCTTGGACACGCACAGCCTGGGAAGGATGTCTTCAATTTAACAAACAAATCAAAGGATCTCTGTTGAAGGAGTTCACAGTAGGAGCAACATATTTGGCAGTCAAAAATACACTTAGTAGAGAAGCAAGAAGACACTCAAGGTGCCCTCTACATTTTTACTTCATCTCTTCCAGTACTGAAAGAGGGTCCAGGAAAGATGGAGAGAGGCTCTTGATCAGGGAAGGCAGGGATAGGACAAGGGGGAAAGGTTTTCAGCTGAAAGAGGGGAGATTGAGATGATTCTTAAGAAAAAATGTTTTGCTGTGAGGGTGGTGAGGCCCTGGGCCAGGTTGCCCAGAGCAGCGGTGGCTGCCCCATCCCTGGAGGTGTGCAAGGCAAGGTTGGATGGGACTTGGAGCAACCTGATCCAGTGGGAGGTGTCCCTGCCCATGGCAGAGGGTTGGAACTGGATGGGCTTTGAGGTCCCTTCCAACCCAAACCATTCTATGATTCCATGATTTTACAAATATTCTTTCCTCCGCCATAAATTTTTCTAGTTGCTGCCCTTGCCAGAGAACCATCTGGAGCCCTAGATGGGTCACTCTAAACACCTGTACCCCTTTTGTACCGCAAGGATGCTACGTTGCAATTAGCTGGGTCTGCAATACCCGGACTTACTCTGTGCGTGTGCATGTAAACACTAAGAGCTCTTTGGTGTGGGCTCTGGAGGTGTTACAACAGTTGTACTGTAAACACTGCTGATGATCTTGCAGCTGCCATAGCATCATTGCATAACAGTTGCTAAACTGTCATGCTTTTAAGTGCTGCTACTGGGAACAATCCTGAGCAACTCGTACTGTTGCTGCATGCTAATGACAGCCAGGACAGATCCCTGTTTGCAGCAGGAGACCCTTTTGTACATGACACGTATTCAGACTAGCTCGGTGCATGTGGAGTAAAACACCTCTCTCCACAGCCCCTCAAGAAATAAAATGCAAGGCTCCTCCTGCACACCAAGCAAGCAGCGTGCGGGGGTTCACGCACCATAAACAAGTCATCTTGAAAAATCCCTGGAATATATCAGCTATCTGCAAAGCCCTTACACAGTTGCAGATGCCTTGCTTGATATCATCACGTACATGGCCCAGCTGTAGGCACTGAGCTCTCAGTGTACACAGCTGTGCCGCCTTGGGCAGCCTCCAGAAGGTCTGCTGGGTGCTGCCTCTCTGAAGACATCAGGTCCTTCTAAGCTAAGCTTGGCATCCTCTAATTAAATGTTCCCTTGAGATGCAAACAGGCTTTCACGTTCCATGTTTGATCTGAAATCAGAAGCTGTGGGTCTGGGTAGAGAAGGCACATGTGCAGGGACAGCCATCTGTCAGACACGACACAGCCAGCCCCTGGACATCTCCTTTTCCAAGGGAGATGCAGAGCATTTGGTAGTGCATTTCCCAAACTGGCTGACTTTTGGTAACCTTTAATTCGTAAACTGTTTCTAAGGGTTTCTATGCATTTACAGCACTTAATTATTGAATGGTTTGGGTTGGAAGGGACCTCAAAGACCATCCAGTTCTCCCCCTGCCAAGGGCAGGGACACCTCCCACTGCATCAGGGGCTCCAAGCCCCATCCAGCCTGACCTTGAACACCTCCAGGGATGGGGCAGCCACCACTGCTCTGGGCAACTCGGGTGAGGGCCTGCCCACCCTCACAGCAAAACATTTCTTCCTAAGATCTCATCTCAATCTCCCCTCTTTCAGTTTAAAACCATCTCCCCTCATCCTGTCCCTGCAATCCCTGATCAAAAGCTCCTCCCCAGCTTTCCTATAGCTCCTTCAGGTATTGGGAGGCTGCTCTATGGTCTCCATGGAGCCTTTTTTTCTCCAGGCTGAACAACTCCAACTCTCACAGCCTGTCCTAGAACGGGAAGTTCTCCAGCCCTCCGATCAACTCCGTGGCCTCCTCTGGACCTGCTCCAACAGCTCCATGTCCTTCCTGTACAGAGGACTCCAGAATTGGACACAGAACTCCAGGTGGGGTCTCATCAGAGCAGAGCAGAGGGGTAGAATCCCCTCCCTCCCTGCTGGCCACGCTGCTTTGGATGCAGACTAGGACACTGTTGGTTTCTGGGCTGTGAGCACACATTGTTGCTCATTGTTGACCTTCTCGTCCCCCAGCAACCCAAGTACTTATGTTCAGGGCTTCTTTCAACCCATTCTTTGCCCAGCTTGTACTGGTGCTTGTGAGTGCCCTGATGCAGGTGCAGGACCTTGCATTTGTCCTTATAAAGATGCAAACGATTTTCTCTAGACCACAATTCAAGCATTTAAGTATTGGTTTCCCTTAATTTTTAGCATGATTTCATGATGCATTGTGGCTCCTAGAAAATGTCTACACTGAGCTGGGCACGCAGAGATGCCAGAAGCTAGATTTTACATCAGGTTGTTACTGAAGACAGACCTGATGTTCAAAGCTGAAATTTTTAATTTTTGAGAGTAAGGCGTGCATGTGAATGTATTTGCATCCATAACATCTAAAAGGTTGGGTAAAACAAGTTATATGAATGCACAGTGGGGCTGGGCTGACAGCTCTTAGAGATATTTCCAGTCTTGGTGGTTCTATGATTCTATGACTTGAACTTCTTTGCCAGAACCGTATTTCCTTAAAACCATGCCCCAAAACTACCCTTCTGCCTGCTGGCAACATCACTGAAGGATAGAACGAGGCAGACCTTGGTTGTTCAGACCGCTTCTTACAAATGTTTATCTTCTATGATCCTGGTAGTTGGCGATGTTATAACTTTTTTTAAATTTTATCTACACTTCCATACCACATCCTAATTGTTTGCCTTCTGAAAACATGCCTTCATTAATTTAATCTTGTGCTGCAGAAAATTTTATAAGATCTTAAAGAAACTTCATACTGCGCATTAATTTCTTTCCACATAATTGTATTTATATTTCAACAAATAGACTTGAAGTACATTATTATTCTAAAATGAGTGCTAATGGGTTTCAGCACTTTCATGCAGCTAATCATGCATTTATTTCACAGCTTTGATGGCTCACAAAGACATCTATTTCTTCATTTACATGAAACAACTGTGAAGGATAAATTAAATGGCTGCTTATTTCATCTACAGATATTTCCCTGCAAACTCTACACTGACAGTCCCCTGTTGATGTATGACAAAGAATTTCTTTGGAAGTGGCACAGTCCTGTCAGGAAGACAATCATAGAATCATCAAATGGTTTGTGTTTGAAGGGACCTCAAAGCCCATCCAGTTCCACCCCCTGCCATGGGCAGGGACACCTCCCACTGCATCAGGGGCTTCAAGCCCCATCCAACCTGGCCTTGAACACCTCCAGGGATGGGGCAGCCACCCCTGCTCTGGGCAACCTGGGCCAGGGCCTCCCCACCCTCACAGCAAAACATTTCTTCCTAAGATCTCATCTCAATCCCCCCTCTTCCAATTTAAAACCATTCCCCTTCATTCTATCCCTGCACTCCCTGATCAAAAGCCCCTTCCCAGCTTTCCTGAAGCCCCTTTCAGTACTGGAAACTGCTCTAAGGTCTCCTCGAAGCTTTCTTACCTACTTGCTTCCTTGCCTTTGTTCTACCGTTGTTATTGGTAGGTTTTAATCAGCCTGGGGCTTTCTGGTTCATGCTTATTCAGTGCTGAGGCCCAGTTGTCCCAATCCCAGCTGAGACAACCGTCTTTGACTAGACAACAGGGCTTTCTCCAAACTGTGTTCAAGGTAGCAGATGTAAAGAGGTTGTTTTGTGGGACAGCTGAGCTCATTCCACCTGATTCTAGAGGCAACAAAACCCAGCCAAACCAGTTTGCTGTTGGGTAAGCTCCACAAAGATTACTCGACTCTATAAAGAGCAAAGAAAAATTACTTCTCTGGGAAGCCATTTGGTTTGAGCTGGGGTACGTCTTCCTCCATCCACAGATGTCAATAACCAAATCACTGAGCCTCAGAGTGGAGGGATGTCTGATCCAGAGATGTTTTCAGAGGAAACACTGAGACCATCCCTGACTCTGAAGAGGGGTTCCACGAGTTCCCTTCTTTGAGCAGGAGAATGGGATATCGTACACCACCACCACCAGCAAAACGGCTTCCATTATATTCCTCAGACAATCAACAACATGATTCTATCTTCTTGTGCTCATGGACCTGTGATAACATACCAGGAGATATGGACCTTCACCTGAAATACTACAGCAAAAGCACTAATGCCTGTCCCACCCTGGAGAGAGAATAAAGCTTTCAGCCTTGGAAAAGGTCAGATTTAGAGGATTTCTACTCTTTTCTCAAGCCATAGAATTACCTGGTTTCCATTAAAATGGTCAAAACTTTATCCTGATAGCTCTGGATTGAGATACCTCGATCGAGTTCTCCCTTTCACATCCAGTTTTCTTTCAATGAACTGAAACATTTCATATCAGATAATGATTATTTTTTTTCAAGAAAAGTGGAGAGGATGAATTAATCCACAACAGCATTGACATGGGGAAGAAAAGTTAATTGAAAAATATAATGAAAGCACTGAGCTCATTCCACTCCGTGTATGCAATGGAAGCACTGGTATTGACAAAGAAAAATTAGAATTTGCTACAGAGTTCAAACACACCGTTAATAAAAATATGATTATAATGCACAGGATCCTTGGTAAGGAGCCTTAGGGCACTCACCATGCTTATGCAGATTTTATGGAAAACTACAATATTAAATACTCCATATTCTACCTTTAAGCAAACTGAGTTTGGTAAACACTTTGGACGAAGTTCTGCTTAAGTTTAGGGGTGTTTTCATTCCATCAGGAGAAATAAAAGATCCTGAAAGTGGAAGCTTACTGGGAAGGAAGAATTGTTTTCTGGTAGAGAGCAGCTCTTCCACATCCTGCCTGATCCACTGTGGTCAGCGGGGCTGTGCCAGAAGGTGTTTCTCTGTTCACAGCATGAAGAACATGGGCCCTTAGACCATCATTCTGTGGCACAATCCAGCAGAGCCTTTGGAATGCCATAAGGTCCAGGTGGAACAGCAAGGATGGTTGAGATGACCGGTTGTAGCGATTCCTGTCTTCTCTCGTTCCATTTGCTACAGTAGTGGCTGTACCTCAGGTGACTACGCCTCCAACACAGCTCTTGATGTTAGATGGTATTAACCATCATCTTAACGTACAAGGAGTTTCTGTACTCAGAAATACTTTCTCCTCCAGCTGGCATTGTTAGTTTTGTTCCAAACATGCAAAGGTGGTGAATGAAGCACCTCAACATCAGGAGAAGTTGGAGCAATAGAATCATAGATTCTAGTTCCATACTCCCTCCCCGACCCCCGTGCCATGGGCAGGGACACTCCCCACTGGATCTGGTCGCTCCAAGCCCCATCCAACCTGGCCTTGAACACCTCCAGGGATGGGGCAGCCACCCCTGCTCTGGGCAGCCTGGGCCAGGGCCTCCTCACCTCCCAGCAAAACATTTCTTCCTAAGATCTCAGCTCAATCTCCCCTCTTTCAGCTGAAAACTGTTCCCCTTCATCCTATCCCTGCCCTCCCTGATCAAGAGCCGCTTCCCAGCTTTTCTGGAGCCCCTTTCACGACTGGAAGCTGCTCTATGGTCTCCCTGGAGCCTTCTCTTCTCCCGGCTGAACAAACCCATCGCACTTGGCCTGTTCTTATAGGGGAGTAGCTCCAACCTTCAGATCATCTTCGTGGCCTCCACTGGATTTGCTCCAACAGCTCCATGACCTTGCTGTGCTGAGGACTCCAGAACTGAATGCTGGGTCCCAGGTGAGGTCTCACCAGAGCGGAGCAGAGGGGCCGAATCCCCTCCCTCACCCTGCTGCTCCCACTGCTTTGTTTGCAAGCTCATGTTGCTTGCTCAATAAGCCAAGCCTCACTCCATACCCAATGTTAAACGTAGGCGGAAGAATTGGAGATGCTGCAGCATGAGTTCTGCAGTGAAGCACCCATTGTTCCCACACGAGTGGGAAGACCAGGTGTGTACTTTGCTCACTCCATGCTCCTACACAAAAAAGCTGTGTTCAGCAAACGCTTGCTTGCAGCAAGCCTGTGGGTCTGTACTGAAATGATAAGTCCCATTTCCCACCAGTGATAGAGTCATAGAATCATAGAATCCCTAGGCTGGAAAAGACCTTTGAGATCATCAAGTCCAACCCTACCTGTCCACTACTAAATCATAGCCCTAAGCACTTAATCAACATGTCTTTTAAACACCTTCAGCGATGGGGACTCCAGCACCTCCCTGAGCAGCCTGTTCCAGTGTTTGAGAATGCTTTCAGTGGAGAAGTTTTTCCTAATGCCCAACCAGATCTTCCCTGGCGCAGCTTGAGGCCATTTCCTCCCATCCTATCACCTGTCACTTGGGAGAAGAGCCCAGCACCCACCTCACCACAACCTCCTTTCAGGCAGTTGCAGACAGTGATGAGGTCTCCCCTCAGCCTCCTTTTCTCCAGGCTAAACAACCCCAAGTCCCTCAGCCACTCCTCCAAGATTAGTCCCGCAACAACAGTTCTTCTTTTCTCATTCCAAATTGGCTTTGAAGCACTCCTTTAATTTTCAATATAAAGCATCATCATTCCTGGCTGGGTGACTATGACATACAGGGAGATAAAAGCAGGAAGTCTTTCCCCACACAACCTCTCTTATTGACTCCTATAATGTCTGAGTTGGATATTCTGTAACCTTGCCCAATTAATTTTGTGTTCAGCAGCTCTTTTTCTGAATGCAAAGTCTTAAAGAAAGCCCTGCTAAGAAATTCATTAAGTTCACAATGCGGTTGGACTTACTCCAGCCAAATTATTACGTTTCTGTAGCGCTAAAAATAAAGAAAAGCACTGTATAATGGAAACAGCCCCCACACAGAGCACGATTTCCCTCTGTACGGAAAGCAAATGCTGGTTAATCCGCACCTTGCAACACAGTGTTTCACATGATTAATGCATAATAAGAAATGTTACGTATTTTCAAATAGATTCCCTGCAGGTAATAAAACACACGTCACAATTGCATGCCTGACAGTTGACACTATTATATATTTAATGGGTAAATGCAAAAACAACTATTTTTAAGCTGGAGCACAGCTGCAGCGTTTTGACAGGACTTGGGCCAGTGATTTCTCTCCATTCCTTTCGTGCCTGTTCCTTATGAGCTACAGAACACCTAAGTGCAGAGCCTCTATTTACAGCATTTCTATTTCATTCGTCATCTCTGCCAAACCTTTCCTCTCCCTCGGATGCTCTCTCGGGTCAGGCGGCAACCTCTGTGGTTGCCAATCTCCCTATGGTGCCCTCCAAAACTGACACCTCGTGTGTCTGTTCGTAACACTGCAGCAAAATCACCACCTCTTTAAAGTCTTGGTTAATTACATCATGTTCTACAACCATAGGCCAGCAGGAGCATGGAAGCTATCAAGCACTGGGGAGGCTGTACCTCAGATCCTGAGTTCAGTTATGGGCCCCTCACTCTGAGAAGGACATTGAGAGGCTGGAGCACATCAAAACGAAGGGAACAGAGCTGGGGAAGGGGCTGGAGCCCAGGGATTCTGGGAGCAGCTGAAGAACCTGGGGCTGTTTAGTCTGAAGAAGAGAAGGCTGAGAGGAGATCTCATCACTGCCTACAACTGCCTGAAAGCAGGTTGTGGTGAGGTGGGTGCTGGTCTCTTCTCCCAAATAACGAGTGATAGGATTATAAGAAATGCCCTCAAGTTGCACCAGGGGAGGTTTAGGTTGGATATTAGGCAAAATGTCTTTAATGACAGAGTGGTGAAGCCCTGGTAGAGGCTGCCCAGGGCAGTGGCGGAGTCTCCATCCCTGGAGGGATTCAAAAAACATGTAGATGTGGCACTTTGGGACAGGGTTCAGTAGGCATGGTGGTGTTGTGTGGATAGTTGGACTTGATCTTAGAGGTCTTTTCAAATCTTAATGCTTCTATGATTCTAAGGTTACTGGCTCAGATTTCCTAAAGACTTTAAGGGAGTTAGGATATCATCTCCTGTTAAAAAGAAATGCTACATGAACATGATGCCTTTTTCTATTTGAAACCACCACCTCTGTGGCAGTGCACCTCTCTACCCATTAGGGCATTCACTCTGCCGAGCCGCGTATCATTTTGCTTGAACAGATACTTAGTGTAATGACAGACTGTGCTCTATCAAAGGCTCTATTGTAAAGAGATATACCATAAAAGAAAAAATCATTTTCTCTGCGCTGCTATCCTTTTTGCCAGGTAGGTGGGTGAAAATTGATGAAATCAGCCCAATGTATGGATGAATTGTTCATTTTTGAAGCTAGCCAATACTGTCCAATATATAACAGATCATTCTGCTTTGCATTTCTGACTTTCCAGCCTCACTAAGTCCAGACTAACTAACAGTGAGCCTGTCACCAGTCAGTATTTTCCCTTTTCTAACTTTATTTTCAAAAGATTCATTTTTTTATCTAATAATCTGCATTGCTGTCACAACATTAATCCCTGCATCTTCCTTTATTAACAGTTCCCAAATTATCTTAAAAATCATTTACAACCCTTTTCTCAGAATCATAGAATGAGAATCATTAAGGTTGGAGAAGTCCTCTAAGATCATTCACTCCAACTGTCAGCCCAATTCCACGGTGCCTACTGAACCATGTCTCAAAGTGCCACATCCACAGGATTTTTGAACCCCTCCAGTGATGGAGACTCCAGGGAGTCCACCACTGCCCTGGATAGCCTCTGCCAGGGCTTCACCACTACTTCAGTAAAGACATTTTTCCTAATATCCAATCTAAACCCTGCTGGTGTAACTTGAGGCCATTTCTTATCATCCTATCACTTGTTACTTGGAAGAAGAGACCACCTCAACACACCCTCCTTTCAGGGAGCTGCAGAGAGCAATGAGGTCTCACCACTGTGACCATGAATGATCTGCAACCAGAACAGTGATGGTGTTTCTGGATGTCCATCCCAGAAAGCCTTTCCTCTTTATTGGAGGGAAATAAATGTGCTTTAAAATTTCTTTTCAAAAATGACTTGGATCCTCGCTTATCTACAATATTTGCTGCCCTTCAGCTAAAGGGTCAGAGTGGATTTCTAAGGCATTTGTGTGTCTCTTTCTGCTTCCTTTCTGTATTTTGTAAGCTTTGCAGGCCAGTGGATTTGTGCTGGGTGGATTACAAATAGCCAAGTATAACTTGTCATCAAATGCATTCCTTATCATAGAATAATAGAATCACCAGGTTGGAAGAGACCCACCAGATCATCAAGTCTAACCATTCTTATCAAACACTAAACCATGCCCCTCAGCACCTTGTCCACCCATCCCTTAAACACCTCCAGGGAAGGTGACTATGCTCAAGATATTCCTTGATTTCCTTATTCCAGGCAGAAACTGTTTGTCCATTTGTCTCCAGCCCACTGAGGAACATCCCACTCCATCTTCACAAGGAGTTCTCACAAAGGAGCACTTTCCCATAGCAGTTTTGGGTGCTTTTCTGAGCTTATCTGTGTTCAGCTGAGCAACACATTTCAGTTGCTTTTCCTGCTCCCTGTAGGCCCTTTTGTCTAGTTGGTCCTTCATTCTGCTGCTTTCAGGGATCTAACTCAGCACATAGCAGCAATTTGGATCATTCACCTTCGAGCTCATCCTTGGCATTCTGCTGATTCTGGTGGTCTGCATTTTGCTGTCCTTATTTCTCAATGTCACTGGCCTTTAGTGCCTCCCCTGTGAGAGCGGGAGCCGTAGTAAATGATCTGCGAATGCTTTGTGACATTTCACAAGGTAGTTTTTTTGTTCCTCAAGGCTCCAAAACTCAATCTCCAACACAAATTTGCTTCCCAGGCAAACAGTTCCTTGTCTCTCTAGGCAAAAATCAGAATATTCTGTATCTGATATAGAATCATAGAATCACAGAATCAGAATAACCAGGTTGGAAGAGACCCACCGGATCATCGAGTCCAACCATTCATGGTTTGAGCTAAAGTAGAATCAGTTTCTAATATCTGCTCAGTTTTACCTAAGTAACTTCATTTTCTGATCTAACTGCATGTTTTTCAGACAGTGTTTGTCTCTTGCAGTGTTCGCACAGGCATCAGGATGCAGAAAGGCCACTGCCTGTACTTATTCCTATAGAAACCAAGGCCACCCTCGAGCTGGTGGAGCCGTAAGGGAAAGAGGTGAAAAAGTTGGCACCTGCAGGGAGTGTCGGACAGGAGAGGTGACCCCAACTGACCAGCAGAGCATTCCATCCCAGAGATGTCACATTCAGGATAAAACCAGGGGTCCCTTTCTTTTCACTGATGACCCATGTCCAGTGAGGACCTCATCTGTCTGTTTGCCCCTGATCCCACATCCATGTGCTCCTGAATCCAGTTCCTGAGCCCAGCTCTCCCCTAGTCCAAGACCCTTCCCTGTGCTTGCTCTGCAGCATCTGCAGATCAAGGAGTCATGGTCATCAAGGAGTGCAGGGATGGAATTCAATAAATTTGTATATATTTTATTATGTTCTTATTAATAGATTATTATTATTATTATTATTGTGAATATGAATATTTAGTTAAAAAAACTGTTTTAGTTTACAATTCACAAGACTTTTCCCCCTCATTTCCTTTCCCTGGGGACAGGGGGAAGGGAATTGGGGTCACAATTGTTCACGTTTGGCTGCCAAATTGGGCGAGGCTAGAGCTAAACCCTGGATATAACGGGATATGGGACAATAAAACACAACAGAGAGCAGTTGCTCTCCATCCAGTGTCACTGAAACAAAAAAAAATCCTTATGAAGTCAAGCCTCCTGCTCTCCTCATGTGATCACTTCTGATGTTTGCTGTTTGCTGATACTGTTCAAATGACCTCTGCTCTGATGGGCTCAATGGTGCCCTTTCCTTCTTCATTAAAGGTTATGCAACAAGCTCACAGCTCAAGTTCAAACAGGTCAGCCTGGCCACATACCTAGAACAAAGCATTCAAGAATCAAAGCTGCTTTCTGAAAATCAGTGAGAAGAGACCCAGACGAACACCTCAGAGACCCAAGGTCAGCAGTCTGCTCCCTGGAGAAAAACCTGGAAGCAATCATCACAGAGCTGCTGCCTGGACTGAAGTCCATTGCGTGGAACTCCTCTCCCAGAACAATCTCCCTCATCCCTCCTAACCTGCAGTAAGATCCACCTTTTATGAAATATCTTTCATTAAGCCTCATTCAGTTCCTGTTTGCTTTTGGGGTTAGCTGTTGTGTTGAAAATGGGGAGCAAGATAAGGGCTACAGGAGAGACACCAAAGGAAACACTTGGTCAAAGCACAGTCAGAACAATAAAGCTTTTAGAAGCAAGATTTGAGGGGAAAGTAAGCCATTCATTGACAAGTTGAATACTGTTGAAGAGGGAGATAAAATGTGTTAGTATAGTATAGATACCATGATATGGTGATATGGTATTAGTATAGAATTGATAGATCAGGGGTGTTGGTTGACAGCAGCTGAGCACGAGCCAGCAGTGGCCCAGGTGGCCAAGAAGGCCAGTGGCATCTTGGCTTGGATCAGCCATGGTGTGGCCCTGAGTTCATCCCCCTATACTCAGTGCTGGTGAGGCTGCACCTCGAATCCTGAGTTCAGTTTTGGACCCCTCACTGCAAGGACATTGAGGGGATGGAGTTCATCCAGAGAAGGGGATGGAACTGGAAGGGCTGGATAACAAGAGTTGTGAGAGGTTGATGAGGGGCCTGGGGCTGTTTAGTCTGGAGAAAAGGAGGCTGAGGGGAGACCTCATCGCTGTCTACATTTTCACTGCTGCTTTTGGCATTTATGAAGTGAAACGAAGTTGGGTTTTTTGCTCTTTTATATTTGAAAGATGAATTCTTTACTGACCAAAGACTGAGCCCATAGTGCCATTAAAGCAAACACTTTATCTAAGCAATCCACGGGCAGAGACCAACCACAGACCATTCACTAAATAAAAAGTTAAAGCTCAGAGCTTACAAGTAAATAAATCTCTAGCAGGCAAATTGTCAAAATTCAGTGCCTTGTGTTGTTGAGAGGTTTTCAGTTTCTTTCAAACTGTTTGCCCAGCTCTATTTTGGAATCAAATCTGTCAGCAGCTACCTGGGGCGTTCCTGTTTCTTTGGCTTTGTGATGGGAAACATCGACATGTGGAGAAAACTTCAATGTGCTCCTTATTATACACAACCCTCGAGTATAATGAGCAAGCAGTTCCTGCGACGCTCGGCTGCTGCTCAGCATATATAGACTTATAGACCTATAGACCAGCAAGCAGATATAGACCAGTAAGCAATCTGTTGGACTGTCAAAAGACAAAGATATCAGGATAATCAAAGGTCCTTAGTTAAGCTTATAAATATCCATTAATCCAAGAAAAAGGCTTGAGATGGATATGGAATATGGCAAAGACATCCCTGTAAGGATCATAGAATCACGGAACGGTTTGGGTTGGAAGGGACCCCAAACCCCATCCAGTCCCACGCCCTGCCATGAGTAGGGACACCTCCCACTGGATCAGGTTGCTCCAAGCCCCATCCAGCCTGGCCTTGAACACCTCCAGGGATGGGGCAGTCACAACCTCCCTGGGAAACCTGTTCCAGTGCCTCCCTACTGTCACTGTGAAGAAACTCCTCCCTATGTTTAGTCTAAATCTGCCCCTCTCCAGTTTATAGCCATTGTCCCTCATCCTATTTCTCCAAGCCTTTGTGAACAGTCCCTCCCCAGCTTTCTTGTAGCCTCCTTCAGATACTGGAAGGTGGCTATGAGGTCTCCTTAGAGCCTTCTCTTCTCCACACTAAACAACCCCAACTCTCTCGGCCTGTCCTCATATGGGAGGTGCTCCAACCCTCGGATCATCCTTGTAGCCTCCTCTGGACCCCTTCCAACAGCTCCATCTCCTTCTTATGTTGAGGATTCCAGAACTGGACACAATACTCCATGTGGGGTCTCACAAGGGAGGAACAGAGGGTCAGAATCCCCTCCCTCGCCATGCTGGCCATGCTGCTTTGGATGCAGGATATGGTTGGTTTCTGGGCTGTGAGCACACATTGCCGGCGCGCATCAAGTTTCTCACCCCCCAGCACCCCAAGTCCTTCTCCTCAGGGCTGTTCTCAGTCACATCATTCCCCAGCCTGTATTGAAACCAGGGATTGCCCTGAACCAAGTGTAGGACTTTGCCCTTGGCCTTGTTGAACCTCATGAGGTTCACACTGCCCCACTTCTCCAGCTTGTCCAGATTCCTCTGGATGACATCTGTCCTTCCAGTGCGAGCATAAGACCCCAAACTAACATAAAATCAAATGAACATACATGCAAATGTTCCACTTCTTGCACAGAAATAACAAAGCCAAGCAAAGGGAGACTAAAAATAAACTACCACTGAGGGCCAGTGTGACGCAGAGTCATTTTATAGCAATACTCCAAAGTATTTAGTCAGATAAATACGCTTAATTAGTTGTGCCAGCGTCAGGGAGAAAACAATGGCGTTGTTGCTTACTTATTTTCTGAAAGGGTGTTATTATTGCCATATTTTATTTTGTTGAGATTTTCTATTATATCTACATTTTAGGTTTGAAACTCAAGAGAGAGGAGTCGTTGTGCTGATTACAATGCGACTTATGAGAATCTCACCAGCTGAGTCTCTTTTACACGTTTTCTAAGTACATTAAAATACAGAAATACTTCAGAAAAAACTAACTGATTTCTACAGCAGCCTCTGCTTTTACTTCATAGAGTCATGGAATTACTGAGGTTGGAAAAGTTCTCTAAGCTCATCCAGTACAACCATCAGCCCAAGCCCACCGTGCCTGCTAAACCATCTCCCCATGTGCAACGTCTACACTCTTTTTGACCCCTACAGGGATGGAGACTCCACCACTTCCCTGGGCAGCCTCTGCCAGGGCTTCACCACTCTGACAGTGAAGAAACTTTTCCTAATACCGAATCTAAATCTCCCCTGGTGAGTTACTTATATTGAACTGGAAGCAAAGAATATTTTGAAGAGCTTTCTGTATACAGCCACTGGCATCAGGAATCAGCCCAAATCAAGTTGTGATATCCAAGGTACCATTGCCTTTCAGATCCTCTGATCTGATGCAATTTCCTCACTATCATTTAAAAAGATCGGTAATACAGCATGAGTGGGCATTGAATCAGACCCATAAAGATCATCTCGAAGTGTAAAAAATGGTTTCAAGAATATTATCTCAAAGCGATGGAATGCAGAAAGGATCAAAGCACAACTGCTGCTATGCCATGGGTCAGCACTGACATTTGCAGAGCCGCACAAAAGAGAAGAAGAAAGGCAATGCACACAGAAGCAAGATGGTAGGATCTGCATTGATAAAAGAGAAGCACAAGAGGCTTGACTGTGTGGTTTTCCTGTGCTGTCACAGGGTAAAGTGTAATAAAAGCCAAGCATTTATGAAGAATTTTATTTTTAACCATTTTTTATAGCTTGTTATGAACCATAGGATCATGGAATGGTTTGGGTTGGAAGGAACCTTAAAGCCCAGCCAGTTCCAACCTCCCTGCAATGGGCAGGGACACCTCCCACTGGATCAGGGGCTCCAAGCCCCATCCAGCCTGGCCTTGAACACCTCCAGGGATGTGGCTTCCATGACTTCTCTGGGTAACCTGTAAGATGGACAACATTCATTAATCCAGGATTTCCGTTTTAGTCTAGTGATCTTAAAAGATGAGCACCAGCCTGTATTGCATGATGTGCCAACCAAGTAGCTCTCAGCTAATGGTCAATCCCAGCAAAGGAGCAGAACTGCAACAGACCTTCTCTTCCCTAGAGAGGAAATTATACTGGTGAAGCTGCTGGAGAACAAGTCCTTTGAGGAGCAGCTGAGGGACCTGGGGTTGTTTAGCCTAGACAAAGGAGGCTGAGGGGAGACATCATCACTGTCTGCCACTGCCTAAAACGAGGTTGTGTGAGGTGGGTGCTGGTCTCTTCTCCCAAGTGGCAGGCAATAGGATGAGAGGAAATGGCCTCAAGTTGCACCAGGGCAGGTTCAGATTGGACATCATGGAAAATTTCTTCAAGGAACAGGTGTTCAGGCCCTGGCAGGGGCTGCCCGAGGAGGTGGTTGAGTCCCCATTCCTGGAGGGGTTTAAAAGATGGGTAGATGAAGTGCTTAGGGATATGATTTATTAGAGGACACGTACAGTTGGACTTGATGATCTCAAAGGTCTTTTCACATCTAGTGATTCTGTGAAAAGGGGGAAGTGGGTTTTCCCCCCATTAAGAGGTTTCTGGTATGGTATTGCCCAGACTGATATGGCAAGAAAGGTGGGACCTTGGCAATGCTACGCTCACCACAAAGCAGCCAGTCATGAAATTCTTCACTTCTATCAGGTCTGGGACAGTCCCTCAGTGCTCAGAAGTGAGCTTCACTTCTATCATATTCTCATGGCCTCAGATGGTAAATACTAGCTCAGGATACTCCAGACTCTATTTTCTACATCTGTTTTGCACTCTATTTTGTACATCAGGTTTAGCATAACACTCAATCTGGTTCCACACTGGCATCAGGCTCTCAACAAATGAAACGACTTAAGAACCAATGAGTATGATCTCTGAAGTTTGTTCCCTGAAACAAGTGTACCTAGGTTGTTGGGTTTTTTTAACTTTCCTTTAATCCCACTAAGTGCCTATACACATGCAGCAATTACATCCAGCAAGCAGGACACTCCAATTTGCTTTGAATTTAGCCTGGCCAGGCAGTTATCCAGACAACATCAGTCAAAGTAATGACAGCAAAGGAGATTAAAAAAGAAAGCAGAAGGAGGAGGATGACGCTCCAGGAGATGAAAATTGAGGAACTATGAGAATGTTCATTGAGTTTGACAATTTCAGGCTAAAAGGCTTCTGTCTTAGCAGGTATTTTATCTTCCACTTAAACCTTCACATCTCACCTCCATGGCCAATCCCACACCCACTATTTGGAGTTCCCAAAGTACCCCAGCACTGTTCTGTACAAGCTATCACCTATTCTGGGGAGTCCTTTCAGGTGAGCAATTGCTGGTGACCCCAGGAGGGCAAACCCACACTTCTCCAAATGCCTAGTCCATCACAAGTCAACTAAGGTCACAGCAAGCCAGAGCCCAGGCACACCTCTTCAAAGAGGGTGACCTGAGATGAACCAGTCAGGCATCAGCATTTGAATATAGCAACTCCAAAGAAGCCTAGTGTGGGGAGAATGTTTCCTGCTTCATCTGAGGTCTTCTCCATGTGTTGACCTTAATGACCACTCCGTGGTTTGAAGCTTGTCTCTGAGAGATGGGTCACACAAGGTGTGATGACTCCTCCTATGAAGAGTTAAATGAAGAGGGAACTTAATTTCACCCCTAGTTACTGACTTCTTGTCTTGCTATGCCTGCCCTGCTCTTGGCCCAGCCTGACTTGGTGTTTGTTGCTTTTGCTTCTTGGCTCATTTCTTCTTTCTCATCTACTGATGATGCCTGATAACTTTCTTAATCAAATGAATTCCAGCAATGACTGGAACAGCCTTTTCTGTAGTTATAGGGATTTTATTTACTTCTCTGTACCTAAAGAAACTGAGAGTTTGTTTCTGCTGCATCTTAAGTATAACCTTCCTGCTCTATCTATTTTTTATTTATTTTTTTAATATCATAGAATTGCTTGGTTGGAAAGACATTTGAGATCATTGAGTCCAACTGTACCTGTCCACTACTAAACCATATTCCTGAGTCCCTCATCTGCCATGCCGATTTTCCATGATGTCCAATCTGAACCTGCCCTGGTGCAACTTGAGGCCATTTCCTCTCATCCTATTGCCTGTCACTTGGGAGAAGAGCCCAGCACCCACCTCACCACAACCTCCTTCCAGGCAGTTGCAGATAGTGATGACATCTCCCCTCAGCCTCCTTTGTCTAGGCTAAACAGCCCCAGGTCCCTCATCTGCTCCTCATAAGCCTTGTTCTCCAGCCCCTTCACCAGCTTCTCTGGATGCTCTCCAGGCCCTCAATGTCAATTGATTGCTAAACTCAATATATTTCTAAACGGTTCTGTAGGCGGATATTTTCAAGAGCAGAATATTTCAGATTATACCCATGAACACCAGACGCTGGGTAGGCTCTGATAAATGGAGTGATGAACAATTTTAACATATTCTGGAACAGTCCATTCAGCACACCCACCTTGCAGCTATATCCAACGTATACATCAACAAGTCAGCTGGAGGGGGTTGGCATTTACAGCAAATCACTCCAGTCTGTACCTCTTGGTTTCTCTGCAGAAGTAGAGATTGCAAGGTGACAGGGAGCTGAGGTGATCTGAGCTGTGCATTGACTTTAATTACTAAGTAAACTGAAGAAATGATACAGAGAAATGAAAGGTGACTTTTACTATTATGAGTGCAAAAGAGCTGTAATTAGATGGGTTAAATCATGTCCCAGTCTACAGAAGAAAGAAACACTCTTCTATTATTCTTGTACAAAAATGACATGGATCTGTTGCAGCAGGTCCAGAGGAGGCCACAAAGATGATACCAGGGCTGGAGCACCTCCTGTACAGGGACAGGCTGAGAGAGCTGGGCTTGTTCAGCCTGGAGAAGAGAAGGCTCTGGGGAGACCTCACAGCAGCTTTCAGGACTGAAAGGGGCTCCAGGAAAGCTGGGGAGGGGCTCTTGATCAGGGAGTGCAGGGATGGGATGAGGGGGAATGGTTTTAAACTAAGGGAGCCGAGATTTAGACTGGATATTAGGAAGAAATTTTTTTTTTTTTCACTGAGATAGTGAAACACTGGCCCAGGTTGCCCAGGGACACCCCACCGCTGGAAACTTTCAAAGTCAGGTTGGACGAGGCACTGAGCAACCTGATGGAGTTAAAGGTGTCCCTGCTCCTGCTGGAGTGTGGGTGGGTGGGTTTGAACTGGGTGACCTGTAAAAGTTCCTTCCAACCCAAAGCATTCTATGATCCTTTGATTCTCTGCAACCGAAGTCTTCATTCCAGCTCGTGCTGGCTGTGATTAAGCTGGACGACTCATATAGAGAAGTTTCGGGATTAGTCCTTCACTCAGCTGTTGGATTGATACGGAGAAGTCTAGGGAGCTGCTGATTTGAATGAAATAGGTATTTTCTCCTGAAGAAGTGTTGCAAGTGAGGAAAACAATTTGAATACAGGCATAGCATCCTCTACTGTAAAAGAAAGTCTCAATAATTTCTGTACACTGATGGTCCTTGATGAAAAATCTCAGCTCCCAGATAAGGCCTTTGAAATAAATCTGTACACAGAAGTTATTCAGGGCCTGATCTAGCACTGTCAGGATTGAGTTGCAAACATCCTCCTATATGCAAGGGCTCCAAATCAGGCAATCTGTGCTAGAGTTTTAACCTGCGATACAGCCCAGTAACTTCATAATCCAGGAGACGGTGATGTTAATGTTTGGAGCATCTTGATTCCAGTACCTGAAGGGACTACAAGAAAGCTGGGGAGGGACTTTTTACAAAGGCTTGTAGTGATAGGACTAGAGGCAATGGGTATAAACTGGAGAGGGGCAGATTTAGACTAGACATAAGGAGGAATTTCTTCACTATGGGAGTGGGGAGACACTGGAGGAGGTTGCCAAGGGAAGTTGCAGCTGCCCCATCACTGGAGCTGTTCAAGACTAAGTTGGATGGGGTCTTGGGCAGCTTGATCCAGTGGGACATGTCCCTGCCCATGGCAGGAGGGTTGGAACTGGATGGGCTTTGAGGTCCCTTCCAACCCAAACTATTCTATGACTCTATGATTCTGATTACCCAAGGGACCCTTCTAGCCGGATGTTGTTATGATCCCTTCCATTCGGGGACAATGGACCTTCCAGACAAGCTCCCCTGACCTAGAAGTAGCTTGGATTTGAGACAGCTTTAACACATCATTGTTAAATTGAGCAGGCAGTTGACTTACTATATTCTGGGCTGCCTTCCTTATATCAATTATTTTAAAGACCACTATCTTCAAATTCCACTTCCATAGCTACCTCTTTAATATGATTCTCCGGCAGCAAAAAACAAGCATCAGCAAACGGAATCTGGCAAGAAATGAATCAAATAAACTTAAAATAGAGTCACAGTGCCTATACTAAATTTCATTTGACTGAAGCTGTGCATCTGAGAACCCTACCATTTGTAGCTGAAAGAGAAAAGAATTGATGACATCAGCAATTTACCTCATTATTTCACTATATGATGATAAATAATATTTCCCTCATGTCCTTCTGTGTTCATGTGAAGTGGTTTTAAAGATTGTATATAGTGTATTTGCGCTTAGATTATTCTGCTTTCAGAGTCTTGGAGAGCTGAGACAGCAGGAGATAATTTGTAGGACAGCTTGAGACGGTTTTCTAACAATTTGAATATTGCTGCAATTGTCTTCTTGCTTCCTACAAGGCACAAAACTAATGTTGCATCTGAAGCCCTCTTACTGAGTATGCTCATCCTCCTCCTCACCAGACTGGATCTTTAAGAAGGAGACAAAACTTCCCCAGAAATGTGGGAGGTTTCTGTCACTGGTTTCAGTGACAGCAGCACCAGGAGGTGCTTCCTGGTTTTCCCCACTGGTGCTTACAGCTGCTTTTCCTTTTCTTGACCAAACCCAGCTGAGTTAGAATTATAGAATCACAGAATAGTTTGGGTTGGAAGGGACCTTAAAGCCCACCCAGTTCCACCTTCATGCCACAGGCAGGGTCACCTCCCACTGGAGGAACTATTCTGTCTCTCTCCGTGCTGGGCCAAATCTCCTGCTTATCACAGGAGACACTAACTAACATCTCCTTATTCCCTGTGGTCAAGGAACACCCTTGGGTGTTGCAGAGCTGAGTCTTTCTGGGGCTGGCAGCTTTCCATGTATTATAATTTGGCAAACGGTTTCTCAGATCAGAGGTGGTTCCCTTTCTATGTAGAGATGCCCCAAAGTGAGGTCCTTCTCCCTGCTCTCAAACCTCTCTTCATCTCCTTTCTCCCCACCATTAAGACAAGGGACTTCTTATCTCTATCACATACTAGTTCTTACCTTATTGTGCTGCACTCCAGCTTTCAAGAGTTGGAAGGAGGCTTGTTCTTCACTGCAACATACAGGGTACGCATGTTCACAGTAGGAGTGTGGTCTTGCTCTGGAGAGGATGCTAATTCCAGCAGAATCCCTGGAATGATTTAGGAATAAGTAGTTTTTCAAACACATGTTTTCTTAAGCTGTGGATCATACTTTCCTGAATTTATAACAGTGGCCATTGTTCCATGTTTTCTGGGAATGAACGTCTTCCATGTTCTTATTAAATACATAGAATCATAGAATCATAGAATCATAGAATCATAGAATCATAGAATCATAGAATCATAGAATAGTTTGGGTTGGAAGGGATGTTAAAGATGATCTAGTTCCACCCCCTGCCATGAGCAGAGACATGTCCCACTGGATCAGGCTGCCCAAAGCCCATCTAACCTCGGCTTGAACACCTCCAGGGATGGGGCAGCCACCACTTCCCTGGGAAGCCTGGGCCAGGGCGTCCCCACTCTCATCATGAAGAAATTCCTCCTTATGTTTAGTCTAAACCTGTCCCTCTCCAGTTTATACCCATTGCCCCTCATCCTATCGCTACAAGCCTTTGTGAACAGTCCCTCTCCAGCTTTCCTGGAGCCCCTTCAGGTACTGGAAGGTCGCTCTAAGGTCTCCTTGGAGCCTTCTCTTCTCCAGGGTGAACAACCCCAGCCCTCTCAGCTTGTCCTTGTAAGGGAGATGCTCCAGCCCTTGGATCAACTTTGTGGCCTTCTCTGGACCCATTCCAACATTTCCATCTTTATAATGTTGAAGAGGAGGAGACCATCAGTGCCCCCCATCAGGCATCACTTTCCCTGAATCAAACCTGACTTTCCTTAGTGCAGAACAGCAAAGAGAAAAGCACGCCAGAGACTGTAACACTTCTACAAGACTACGTGCTAATATAACTATTTCAGTCTTTAAACGCGTGTTTTTTCTCTCTTTAGTCTAAATAATTTGGTACTTCACGAAACACGAAACAGCCTGGATTTTTAACAACGTGCAGTACAAAGAGCTTTTACATTTTCTTTTCAAGCCAAAGAAAGAGTGGAAGCAGCAGCTCCGCATCGCTCAGACACTTTCATTTCTGTTAAAAAGAACTGGCAGTTTGTTTTCCTTCACAACCTGCAAACCCCTTTTCATTGAGCTTGCACACTACCAGTGAAAGCCTGGGAGACAAATCTCAACCCGTTGATGAAAGTGGCTTTCAATTTTTGATGAAAATGCAAAAGGGAGCATCAAGACAGCGAGTTACGCTCTCTGGGAGTGAAAAGGAAAGTGTTCTTATAACGAAATGGTGAAAATGGTATGTTTTCTGAGACAGGAAACTCTGTTTACTTGTGGAAAGTGTGAAATCCAGTGCTAGAGAAGTTGCACAGCAACTGAAAACATCTCCATATTGATGTATTATGTGAAAAAGCAATAGTTTTCTCATAAATCCCTTCTGTGTAGTCCGGTTTCCATCACCTCGGGGGCACAAATAAGCACACTTACAACCCCGTATCTATGTTTCTAAATCACAGAATCATAGAACAGTTTGGATTGGAAGGGACCTTAAAGATAATCTAGTTCCAATCCCGCCCCCCCTACCATAGGCAGGGACTCTTCCCACTAGATGAGGCTATAAATAAAAATATGTATATATAAATACATATATGTATATCATTTCTGCAGAGATAATGAGTTTTGTGTGGCTTCCTATTAGCTCAGGATATATTCCCCTTCCTTATTGTTCTATTACTGGTTTCCAAATGACACATTTCTCACTTGAATAATTTAACTTACTGTGGAGTTTCTTTAGACTACAATTCTTTAGACCACATTTCTTTAGACTACCATTCTTGTTACAAGTAGGACTATTTTTCCATGAAAACAGAACTCTCTCATTAAGGGGAAAACAATGCCTTTTCACCCATTCATTGTTATTTTAAGTCCTGACTGCAGCCAGTAAGCAAGGACCTCTTAGTCCAATGCTCTTGAATGCTACAGACTCTTAAGATCTAGAGAAAATGAGTTTCATTAATTAAAGTAGAAGCATAGAATATAAACTCAAACTTAAAAAAAAAAAACCACTTTTAAATAAACGGGGCAAAATGTGTGCATTTTACCAAATGTAGCCCTTTCAGTACTGGAAGTTTTTCAAGCTCACAGAATATGTTTTGACATATGAAAATATGTTTTCCAGACTTCTCTGTCCCATTGTCCACAGCATTTGTGTACACATCCAATTTAAAACTCTGCAGCTGAGTCCTTGCAGGGAGCATCTTTTTAGACTGCCAAGTCTTTCATGCACAAGTTGTTTTTGTTTAATCTTCAGGCTGACCTTCCAATCTACCGCACTCTTGCATTAACTTTCCAAAGGTCGTGGCTGCAGAATGCCGAGTCAGTGGATCTTGCAGAGTGTCAGTATGGGTTTTTTTATCGAATTCTAGGTCCTGATTATACTCGGTTTGTTCTGCATCAGATCAACAAGGCAGGTGGAAAATCATCTTCCCAGGGCAGCTGACGGTTCTCCACAAGCTCTATAAACAGGAATGACAGCTGCGTATGGATTTTCGCCTGCCAGTGAGGAGAAAGGATCTGCCGTGTGGGTCAGTACAGCTGACTTGGCTCTGTTAAATGACCTGTATGGTCAGAGTGGCCACCTAGGCTTGTCAGTGGACAGTGGGCAGAGAGGCACCCCCAGTGGATGCCTGAAACTTAGGAGGGAACAAATCTCTCTCCGGCTCCTACAGAGAGCCCAGGTAACCTCACGTTTGTATACTGAAGTGGTAGGACATCTGACTGCTGGGGTTGGGGCTTTTTTTCCCCTCTATATTACTCTGCAACTGCAAAAGTCTGACATGAAGCAGCTCCTCCAACTGATATGTGAGTAGACAGTGTACCCAGACTGCTCAAGATAAACAACAATGAAACACCACCTTTCTTTCCTCTAAGTTCCTGCTATAATGAAAAGGCAGTAGCAAGACTTTTACATCCCAATAGAACTCTTCCTGATTCTGAAGTAGGATTCAGTATCTCCCACTAGCATCAAATGCCAAAATAATTATAGTGTGGATGTCAAAACAAATGGAGATACAGATAGATGTTTGAGATTCTTCCTACAGAAGGCTTGCTAGGAGCCTGTAATGCGGAATAAGAAATACCGCAGCTCAGTCTCACATGTGCTGAAGGCTTCTCTAGTAAACTCTGGTCTTTGTGGTGCCTGCCTGTTCACATGGGAAGCACCCGGTGAAATGGAAATGAGCTCCTCATTTCTATCTCTGTAATTTCTAAGGCATGCAAAGGAAAACCACTGTTGGGAATGATGAGACAGTTGGTCTGGCGTCGAATATAGATAAAAAAAGAAGTAAGGAATTAAAATCTTCATCATTTGGCATGCTCAAGATATACTTTAGAGGATGATGCACCAGTTCACAGCAGATAGAGATGTATCTATACATTCTCTAAAATACAGGTTCCTACACCAGCATAAACCAGGTGTGAATTCAGAGCAGACTTACATTGCTGTAGTAAATGGATATTCAGGGGGTGCAGAGATAGGGCAACGGGTAATGGTTTCAAGATGAAAGAGGGGAGATTTAGATGAGATCTTAGGAAGGAATATTTTGCTGTGAGGGTGGGGAGGCCCTGGCACATGTTGCCCTGACAAGCCATGGTTGCCCCGACAAGCCATGGTTGCCCCATCCCTGGAGGTGTTCAAGGCCAGGTTGGATGGGGCTTGGAGCCCCTGGTCCAGTCAGAGGTGTCCCTGCCCATGGCAAGGGGTGGAACTGGCTGGGCTTTAAGGTCCCTTCCAACCCAAACCTTTCTTGTGAGTCTATATTCAGGTGTGCTTCTTACTCTTATTTCTGCTGGTCTCACACTGGGATAAATCTTTGGTTCAAAGTCTACTCCAACACTCATTAAGTTATCAGAGAAGGAAAACTTGAATATTTCTCAAAACAAAATTAAATAAGAGATTTTGAGCCTTTTATTATGCTCTACAAGGTATTCTACAACACATTTCAGTATTACACATAGTTTTTTATAATCTTTGATATAGGTAGACTGATGTTGTTTCATAAACTGAACACAGTAAAGTAGCATTAATCTCATATTCCTCTTCTTTCCAGAGAAAGGGTAAGGTCATTTTTGTCTCCACAATTCTGGCAGAGCAAAAGAAAGCCAATTCTAATAACAATTTATAGAGGTAATAGAAGAGGAAGAAAATGGGAAGAAGAGAAAGTAGAGAGCAGCAAAGAAAATTATATGATATGTAGTCTTATCCCGGTGAAACCCAGCAACTGAAGGCTTTTTCCACTCTGTTTCATTAAGCACTGTTTAATTAAAACAACTCCAATAAGCCCGTCACAGATGATCAATATGACACTGACCATTGTGGCCCGAATTAAACACTCTGAAAGGTTACACTGGGGCTTTGTTTTTGGGATAAGGTGGGAGGGTTGGCCCCTATACAAAGACAAATGGTGCTCATAAATCTTCCACAGATTCTGGTCCTGTTGTGTGAATTGTTCTGTGTATTTGCTGACCTTAAAAGGGGATTTTGATGCAAATTCTGACCTAATCTTTAGCATGAGAAAGAGACCAGAGCTGGTCAAATGTTAGAGCAGCTAGGCTGTATCTAGGGTGATTTCATCTAGACGGCCTTGTTACCAAATGAGATAATCCTTGGAAACAGAGTTTCTGATCTAAAGCCCTTTGGCAGTTTCTTAGTTGGACTTAACAATCCTTGGACTTGATCCCTGTGGCCTCCAGTGTTTCTGCAGAGCTGTAGGAAAGGAAAATGGAAAAGGTCCAAGATTTGTCCCAACTAAGAAAAGAAGTTAAAAAAACAGATTGTATAGTCGGTCTAATGCAGGGTGAGGTTGCAAAGGTGGAGTTGAGGATAATTAGTTGTTCTGTAGATATATCAGCTCCACAGGTTCTCATCTTCACCCAACAGCAGAGGATGCAAAGCCTGGAAATGTCCTTCTGCTTCATTGAAACCTTGCCGGTACCTTGTGCAGAGGCAGCCAGTGGTGGTGGTTGAGCAGAGAAGGACTCCAGCTGGTGCACACTCCTGCATCACTCTACCTTACTTCTCCTGAAGAAGCAGTTCAAGAAGGCCTTATCGCTCTCTACAACTGCCTAAAAAGAGGTTGTAGTGAGGTGCATGTTGGTCTCTTCCGAGTAATGGGACATATATGGGACAACGCCTGCTCTCAGTCTGGGACACCTAACTGCCTCACAGAGGAAAAGGAGTGGGAATAGAGCTTAGGGCAGCAGAGATGTGCTATTCTGATTCATAGAATCACTAGGTTGGAAAAGACCTTTAAGATCATCAAGCCCAACAACGTATGTCCAGTGCTAAGCCATAGCCCTGAGCACCTCATCTACCCATCTTTTAAACACCACTAGATATGATGACTCGACCACCTCCCTGGGCAGCCTCTAGCAGGGCCTGAGAAACCTTTCAGTGAAGAAATTTTTCTTAATGTCCAAACTAAACCTGCCCTGGTGCAACTTGAGGCCATTTCCTCCCATCCTATCACTTGTTCCTTGGGAGAAGATACTAGCACCCACCTCTCCACAACCTCCTTTCAGGCAGTTGTAGACAGTGATGTGGTCTCCCCTCTGCCTCCTTATCTCCAGGTTAAACAACCCTCAGCCACCTCTCATAACACTTGTTCTCCAGACCCTTCATCTCGCTTCAGAACAACTCGAATATGCGGAAAGCAACACCAAATTCCTTTGAGAAATATGTACCAATTCCATCTGCCCCAACCACAGGAATGTGCTTTACTTTTTCTGATGACCACTCTTTCAACCCAGAGGGTCGTGTTGCCCTTTAGTCCTGTAATCACCTTCTGTAATGAGCACTCTTTAAGCACATGCACGCAGAGAAAATTAAGCAAAGCCTATGCCACCAAGTTTAGATTTAGCCATCCCAGAGGAGCAAAGCAGGTTGTGGGTTTTCTGTGAAAATTCCCTTTCCAAACACACATATCTACATCTGTTGCACAGGGAATTATTAAAACAGCAACCCTGCACCTGATAGCTACCCCTGCCTCTTTAGCAGAGCTCACAGAATTCCATGGCTTTAACAATGAGGGAAGTAGCCTTTATGCCTCCTATTTGCTTTCTTCAGAATCATAGATTCACTAGGTTGGAAAAGACCTTAGACATCATCAATTCCAACTGTACCTGTCCACTCCTAATCCAGATCCCTCAGCACTTCATCTCCCCATCTTTTAAACCCCTCAAGGGATGGGGACACAATTACCTCCCTGGGCAGCCTCTGCCAGGGCCTAAGAACCCTTTCCATGAAGAATTCTTTCCTGATGTCCAATCTGAACCCACCCTTCCTCACTGAAGGCAAGTTTTAAAGAAAAAGAAGGAACACAGACAGTATTCCCTGTGCCTTCTTTGCGCGTTATGAAAACCATGTATTTAGCCATCATGGGGAGAGCTGAACCTCATGAAAAATCTGCCCAGGACCATGAGCAATGGGATTTTAGGACTGTTCTTTTGACATGAAAGCAAAAACAAAAAGGAAGAGTTTCTTTAAGAGAAGACTCTACTTTGCAGACAGCAGCCCAAGAGCTGGTGGAGAGCTGATCATAGTTCCCCGACCTGTCTTTCTTAGGTCAAAGTTCATAGAATCACAGAATGTTTTGTGTAGGAAGGGACCTCAAAGCCCATCCAGTCCCACCCCCTGCCATGGGCAGGGACACCTCCCACTGGATCAGGTTGCTCCAAGCCCCATCCAACCTGGCCTTGAACACCTCCAGGGATGGGGCAGCCACCACTGCTCTGGGCAACCTGGGCCAGAGCCTCCTCACCCTCATTGTGAAGAATTTCTTCCTGATACCTAATCTAAATCTTCCCCCTTCCAATTTAAAGCCATTCTCATTCGTCCTGTCACTCCAAACCCTTGTAAAAAGTCACTCCCCAACTTTCCTGGAGCCCCTTTCAGTACAGGAAGCTGCTTCAAGTTCTCCTTGCAGCCTTCTCTTCTGTAGGCTGAACAACCTCAACTTCTCCTGCACATACTAGATTACAGCCCTGGTCAAAGCTTCAAAATGAGTTTAGCAGCATGCGAGGACAAAGGTTCTTTAGGTTGACCAGTGACAAACCCCATGAATTGTACACTGAGGAAAATCAAGGCCAGGTTGAATGGGGCTTGGAGCAACTTGATCCAGTGGGAGGTGTCCCTGCCCATGGCAGGGGGTGGAATTGGATGGGCTTTGAGGTCCCTTCCAACCCAAAATATTCTATGATTCCATGATTCTATGATTCTGTGATTCAGTAAGCAGCCAGAACACTGGAATGAGAAATTCAGGGATCATATGCAGGCAAGTGCACTGCAAGCATCTCACATCGAGCACTCAGGACAAACACTGTCCTGGCAAGCTCCCAGATCTGCATTTGAGAGAGGGACACACATGTCAGCAAAACAGTTCATGAAAAATAATCTCACCAGGAAATGATAACTAATGCTAGAATCATTTTTAATAAACTATTTTTCAGTGGTACATGTAGAGAGCGATGAGTTTTTGCCAATTTTTAACATTTTGTCAAATTTCTCATGCCAGATGAAGTCTGAAAACAGGGCTGCACCATGAGAGGAAGAGTTTGTTTTGACAAACCAAATGAAATGTCTGGATTTTTCTGCTTTTCTGCTGGTTTTGTTTCAAAATTGTCTTGCCATTCATGTGATAAAAACATTTAATTCTGCTCTCAATCAGAAGGAAGCACTGGTCTGGATTCAGAGAAAGCAGATGTGATTAAATATATATTTTGGAATTACTTTGGAGAGGGATTTTTATTCAATAATTTACAAGTTTTCAATCAATCCGATACAAAATACTGAACAGTGAAACAGCCAAATAAATGGGAAAATCTGTTGTTTTCATAATTCCTCCACTCAATAACAGTGTGTCTCGCAGGTTTAGTTAAATAGTTTTCATGCACTGTTTTGGTTTCATGTTTTTAGATAAATATTTGTAGTGTTGACTGCAAACTACACAAATAAACCACTTCCAACAGCAATAGGTAAGTGATTGTGATTCATGTGCCATATGTTCTGACATGTTCTAAGGAAAATAAGCACTAAACCACATTTGTCTTCAATTATTGTTTCTAGTTTGGGCAGTGACACAATTGTGATTTCTGGCAGTATGGTGTGAAATCCCTAAGGGGGAATGGTTTTAAGCTAAAAGATGGGTAATTGAGATGAGATCTTCGGAAGAAATGTTTTCCTGTGAGGGTGGGGAGGCCCTGGCCCAGGTTGCCCAGAGCAGGGGTGGCTGTCCCATCCCTGGAGGTGTTCAAGGCCAGGATGCATGGGGCTTGGAGCCCCTGATCCAGTGGGAGGTGGGTCCAGTGGGTGGAACTGGATGGGCTTTGAGGTCCCTTCCAACCCAAACCTTTCTATGCTACGATGATAATTTCAATTCTTATTGTTTCTTGCTTCATGTATGTCTTAACGGAAGAGCAAGGACTTGACACAAATGAAGGTTAATGGCCGTTTCCATTTAGATAAAAAGTCACAATCTTTTTTATAAGAAGAAGAAAAGAATTAAAAATAATTCAATCAAGAAAGCAAGCTGCTCTTTTTAAGAATAAATGGCCAAGTCAACTTGAGAAAAAAAGAGGCTTAGAATAGCAGCGTCCATTTTCAGAAGAATGTCTCTCTTTTTTTTCGCTCCTGTAAAAAACGTTAAGAAATTACAAAGTCGCGGGGGAAAAAGTCCTTGAAAGATAAACTGCATTTTCAATCAGTCCTCCTTAAACTTCTCCACTAACCCCAGTACGTGGTTGTTGATAAAGGAGCTCAAAGAGTTAAATATTGCACAGAGATCACAAAAGCCTCCAAGTTATTTTTTCTTAGCAATTAAATAAAAAAGGGGAGGGATCCCTTTTGCTTTTTGGTGTTGCCATAGCAAATCCACATTGTCCATGGAAACTTCACTCTCGGTTTCTGTTACTGCTGCTCATGGAATCCACCCTGGGGTGTGGCATATATTCCATCACCTTCCCACCATCCCAGCTTTTGCCACAGCCAGGAAAAGACTTGAGTGATGCAGAAGATAATCCATCAGAAGTCAATTCAATAGTCTAAGAGTCATTTATCATTATATGTCGTACAGCCGTTCATGTTGGTTATTGAATTAAAATGAAACTAATATGGTCTCAAGCAAGACTGAACAAAGCAGGTCATTAAGTAGATCATCAGAAATTCATTTTGCAGTGTTAAAATTATTGAATTAGGATTATTAAAACCGCTAGCAAGATCCAATCCCTTTATCAGGACAGATTGTCAGCAGACTCCCAGCACTTTTTCTGAAAGCGGGAGGCACAGCGACTTTAAGAGTGGAACAGCAGTGGGTTTTCTCTACTCCTCATCCAACCCTTTTGTATTTTAAATTCCGTACTAACAAGGCATTGGGTGAAACTCATCGTGTTTTGTTTCACGGAAGTTTTCTATAATGAAGATGAAAGAGATGCTCCTTGGAAGTCTGTTTGGTTTTGTTTAGCAAACATAAATGAGATTTTATTTTTTTTATTACTTAATATTATAGTGGAGCAGTGATCGTATAACACAGAGAGAGTTTTCTGTCTAATTGCTCTGCGTATCCAGAGCTTTGAAGATAGTCCGTATAAATATCTCCCAGATTTAACAAACACAGCTTTTGATTTCCACCCGAGGCAAAACAAACAATTTTATTCTCTAGCGTGGATGGATTCGGAGTTGTGTTCCAGGCTAGGAAAACCTCAGAAGCAAAAATTCATATGCAGCTGCTCACTGTAGCGCAGAAATTCAAAAAAAGAAATTAGAAACAATCTGTAATTCAGGCTTTATTGGCAATTTGCTACCACACTTATCTACAGCAACACAAGCAACACGCACAGAGAAAAGGCCTTAAGAAAAGGGTGTTTGGGAACATGCGAATAAATCGAGGCTATAAAAAGAGCAGCGAAAGCATCAGGCTAAGCAGGACTAGGACAAAGTTAACTTGGCAAGGGCAGTAAAGTCAGACAACTCTTCTTGCAAGTAAAGATGCTCAAAGGCAGAAGGGGAAAATCTTGAGCACAGCTGGAGAATAATGGAATTGTATTTTTTTGTTAAACGAAGCTTCTGTTTTTAAATCATAGTAAATACCTCATCTATAATTCTTTGAGAAATACAATACAGCTGTGTTCTGGATTGTCTGGGTGATGGAGCCGAGCCGCATTATCCTTTGTAAACAGATGTGGTTTGTTAATATACTTACTATGGCATTTTAACTGCATTGCCGGGCGGCTGTGGAGATGAAACCAGCTGCATCTTCTCACCGGTTCAGCTCACTGAACAGATGTCCCCCTTCATGGGAAGGCAGCATCTTGCACATCATCACCTTTGAGAAGTGTCACTATGGAAAAACATGGAGCCATCCATCATTTTAACATTTTGTTTTCCTACCTGAGAGCAAAATTGTAGGAGGATCATAGAATCATAGAATGGTTTGGGTTGGAAGGGATCTCAAAGCCCAGTCAGTTCCAATCCCCTGCCATGGGCAGGGACACCTCCCACTGCATCAGGTTGCTCCAAGCTCCATCCAACCTGGCCTTGAAGATCTCCAGGGATGGGGCAGCCACAGCTTCTGGGACAAGGACATCTTCCACAGGGTCAGGTTGCTCACAGTATAGGATCTAAAAATCACTTCCAGGATGGATCCTTCTCACATCTTCTTGGAGCTAAGTCAGAGGAGACTTGGTCTTAGTCATGCCAGCATGCATACAGTATTGAAGGAAAATTGTAATGCTGATAGTTGATTTTATTTGTTCAGCTGTAGAAGGGCTGACGTGCTAAGCTAGACTCAGGCCAATTAAATGATTCTATGATCCTAAAAGGTTAATCCTTCCAGATAAGTGCAAACTTGTTTGTGTTCCTGCTTTTCTGGGTAGTCATTTAACACAGAAACCTCAGAGATTCCCTCTGACTTGAACTGTTTGATATTTCCAAGTAACAGAAGATCCCATTGCATCACTCTGCCACACAATTAACATAGTACACCTGGTCTTTCCTTCTGCCTTAATGACCTAAGCTCAATAAGAAAAATCCATATTCTGCATTACTAGAACCTAGAATGCTTGATAAGCATTTAGAAAAGGGAGTGCAGAGCCTCTTTTGTAATTATAATATAAAGTTCACCATCCTGGCTTCAACTTACACTTGACTTTTAAGACAGCAGTAGATATGGTTGACAGGGAAAGGAGATCCTAAATGCCTGACTGACACATTAAATGTGATGGGTCTGTAATGCAGGCAGCATGACTAGCAGAAAAGGCCCTGGTATTCGTTTGCTTAAGATCCCTCGGTACCAAGTTTTAAAGCCTGCTTGGAGCCAAGCAACAAGAATCTTTAAAACTGCAAAGACAAAAATAGCTCCGACATCCAAGTTAAAATAAACTACAGATAATCTCTCGCGGCAAAATTATAGAGTGCAGCCTAGTGAAAGCAAAGCAAACCCTGATGGGGACTGCTGTGCCTCCTGGATGTAGGCTTCATGTTTTTTTCAGGTAGCACCATGTCATCCTATTTAATTAGAATGTAATCTCTTCCTCTTCCAGGGATGTTGCCTTGCACACACAAAGAATTTGTGGTTTCTTTCACACTCGTTCATACATGGAACACCCTGTTCTGATCATGGAATCATGGAATGGTTTGGGCTGGAAGGGACCTCAAAGTCCATCCAGTTCCACCCCCTGCCATGTGCAGGGACACCTCCCACTGGAGCAGGTTGCTCCAAGCCCCATCCAACCTGGCCTTGAACACCTCCAGGGATGGGGCAGCCACAGCTTCCCTGGCAACCTGGGCCAGGACCTCCCCATCCTCACAGCAAAACATTTCTTCCTAAGATCTCATCTCAATCTCCGCTCTTCCAGCTTCTCCTCCCACCCCCTGTCCTATTCCTCTAATCCCTGATCATGAGCCTCTCTCCATCCTTTTGGCTTGTGTTCACTATGCAGCTGGAGTGGCCTCTACAGAGACAAATCTGGCCAAAGCAACTGGGCTTCACCAGGCATGGGATGAAATACAAGGAATTGCCATTGCAGTCTGGAAAGACCTTTTATCTCTGAAAATTCAGCAAGGTAACGGAAGGGTCTCACCTTTAATAAAGACACTGAAGTAATTACTTTGGCAATGGATAAGGTGGTGGTGACACCAGACAATGCAGCATCAAGCATAACAGTGTGGGAAAGTGGCATGCAAATGCCATATCACTGACCACGGGTCTGTGGAGGGCTTGCCTGCAGGATGCAGGAGGAACTTCTTCACCATGAGGGTGGTGAGGCACTGGAACACATTGCCCAGGGATGTCATGGCTGCCCTATCCCTGGAGGGGTTCAAGGCCAGGTTGGATAGAGCTTGGAGCAATCTGATCCAGTGGGAGGTGTCCCTGCCCATGGCAGGGGGTGGAACGGGGTGGGCTTTGAGGTCCCTTCCAACCCAAAGTATTCTATGGTTCTATGGTTCTATGATTCTATGATTCTATGATTCTATGCCTGGAGCAGAAAGTTTCACCAAGCCAAACAGGCTGTGAGAAGGCAACCCATTCCCTCACCATTGCTGTGATTTTGGAAAGGGTTTGAGAGAATCGGTGCTCAAACCTATAAGACTTCAAGTGGTGTGGCTTTTACAACCAGGGTCTAATCGAGTGGGTCTCCTGCTATTTCTCCTTTGTATTGCAATGCCGTGCAGAGCCACCATTGACTTGGGGGAGTTTAATTTGTCTTTATTACATAGGTGTGTGTCCTGTTCACACGCAGCCTTTCTGAAAAGAGCTGTAAATGACTTTTTATGAAAAACAGGCACTCACCCACGTCTTATTTCTTTTTGTGTCTAAGAAAAATGAGCCTTTTCATTTAATTTGCTCCAATTTCTCCTTTCAGTCCTCCCAATTACAGACCTGTAGACTGCAATTATTGTCCGCTTTATCTGCTCTCACAAAAGGGTAGAAGAAATCAGTAACACAAGTGTCAGCAGTGCTGGTGTGGGTTAAGGAGAAGCTCCGCTCTCAGAACTACATTGTCACCTCAGCCATTTCTAACCTTTTGGTTGCAGCAAGGGGTACGTAGATCTGGACCAGCATCTTTATTCTTAAAATACAAACTCTCCTGCTACTGTAGCAAACATGCAGCACAACTTTTCTCTACTTTCTGGTTCTTTATACACCCACCTGCAGACAAAGCTACTCTTGATAATTAAATGCAATGATCCTCTCAAGCCCTGGTGGGGTTGGCTTGTCAGTTGGTAGGTTTTTCTGACCCCCTAAAACAACCCTTCATCTGGCCTAGATCAGTGTTTCTCACAGGAATTATTTGAGCAGGGTGAGTTTAGTTCTGCTGAGATTCTTCTTCTTTTGGCCCTAGAAATTTGATTTCCAAGGCTATACAGCCACGATTCAGTAACTTATAGGACATCATGGCATCTCTCTGGTGAGACCCCATCTGGAGTCCTGTTTCAAGCTTTGGAGTCCTCAGCAGAAAAACGATGTGGAGCTGTTGGAGATCCAGAGGAGACCACAAAGATGATCCAAGATATTGGAGTACCTCTCATTTGAGGACAGGCTGAGAGAGTTGGCCTTGTTCAGCCTGGAGAACGTTCTAGGGAAACCTTAGAGCTGCTTCCAGTACTTAAGAGGCCCATAAGGAAGATGGGGACAGACTTTTTAGCAAGGCTGGTTGCGACAGGACAAGGAGTAATAGTTTTAAACTAAGGAAAGGGAGATTCAGACTGGATATATGGAAGCAATGCTTTCCTGTGAGGGTGGTGAGGCACTGGCCCAGGTTGCCCAGAGCAGTGGTGGCTGCCCCATCCCTGGAGGTGTTCAAGGACAGGTTGGATGGTGCTTGGAGCAACCTGATCTAGTGGGAGGTGTCCCTGCCCATGGCAGGGGGTGGAACTAGATGGGTTTTGAGGTCCTTTCCGACCCAAACAATTCCATGATTCTGTGATCATCCATAGCTGCTGGTGCTATACTAGCACAAATCAGTCTTTGAAACACAAGTAAATCTGATAAAGGTTTATGTCACACTTAAATTTCAGCTTTTGACCAGGCTCACTGCCTCAATAAACCGGAGGTATTAGAAAGAGAGGACAAAAGGAGGAGGGAAAAGCAATTGTTTAAACTTCATTCCACTTTTCCATTGTGTTATCCAGAGAGACCTTGGCAGCTGCCCAGTTGTCAGAGGTGGGTTTTTTTTAGTGTTAAGACAGTAACTTACTAGGGAGAAACTGCACTGAACAGAGCCAAGTATATTGTCTGTCTCAAAGCAGTGAACAGCATATCATTCATTTAATTGGTGACACTGGATCCCTCCGTGCCAACATTCTCATCCGAGCTGCTAGCAAGCCCTTTAGACGAGGTAGGAACAGAAAGCAAACGTATTGAAGGTCAAGGTTTTATTTGTGTCTTTTAAAACCCTGACTAATAAAAACTAAGGACTTTTGCAACCAGTTTGGCAGGGAGGATGAAAGGCTCGGTGGAAAGCTGCATCATTATTGACGTATCTGCCAAGAATTCAGAAGTCCTACCTTCAACACTATTTCCCATGTGAATTCTCTGGCCTTCCCTGAAAGTTCAGAGGAAGGGATTGAGCAAATTGAGGGAGAGTAAGCAGGCAGGAGAGACTGGGAAGGAGGGAGAGCAAAAGAAAAAGAAATGACTGATAAGGCTTTCCAGGAGTTTGTGCTGCCCTATCATGGTAATAAAGCATCAGGTTAGCCAAGAGAAAAGGCATGGTGGAAAACTGACTAAGATCCTCTATATTGGAGACCTTATAGCAGCCTTGCAGTACCTCAAAGGGGCTCCAGGAAAGCAGAGGATGGGCTTTCTACAAGGGCATATAGTGATAGGACAGGGAGGGGGAATGGCTTTAAATTAGAAGGGGGAAGATTTAGATTAGACATTAGGAAGAAATTCTTCACAATGCAGTGTGGGGAAGGCCCTGGGCCAGGTTGCCCAGAGCAGTGGAGGTGCCCCATCCCTGGAGGTGTTCAAGGCCAGGTTGGATGGGGCTTGGAGCCCTTGATCCAGAGGGAGGTGTCCCTGCCCATGGCAGGGGGTGGGACTGGATGGGCTTTGAAGTCTCTTCCAACCTAAAATATTCTATGATTCTATGATTTCAAACATGTGAATCATGAGCAGTCCTGGAGAGAGGAGAGGTGACACAGTACAGGAGTTCACAGGCAGGAGAGTGCTTCTTGCTGTACAAGGCATCGTGCAAGACAGTTCACATGCTGAGAAATATTAGAGCTGGCAACACCTGGAGGACCTTTGAAGTTCTCCGTGTCAGACGTAACCTTCTGGAGCAGCTTGACTGAACAAAGGTTTTGCTACAGTAGCAACAACAGCTGCTAGCCCAAGCAGAATGGCTTGGAAGACAATCCTTATTTCATGGGAAACTGATAAAAAAATTCATTCATCAATTTGCCTCAAGTCTTATGTTTTCACAAGAGAACCTATAGACTAAGTCAGCACTTTTCCCATCTCACTTTTCAGCTAAAATTTCTTTCGTTTCCTCTCCATCCTTCTTTCTATTAAACGGTACAATAGGGAATGAAAAACAGGGAAGATGGAAAAGAAGGGGTGAAGTAGAAGGAAGAGGATATAATTTTTTAATAGGATTGACCTTCGTCTTCATCACATGGACTACGTTTTCCATATACATTCCCTAAGGGCCACTTGCTCTAACAAGTCAGTAATGCAGTTCTGGAGCTCTGTGGCCCATTCCTTTCCTAACAAAGGCCTGGAATTTGCTGAGGGAGTTAATTTGGCAGCAAGAAGTGCAGTCTTCCAGATGAAGCAGGCAGTGCAAGGAGCTCCCTCAGAATCCCCGGGTGACAATGTGACCAGGACATGCAGGGAGAAAGACTTGGGTTCAGCTTTGTAAGAATCGGTTAAGAACCACTCACTGGGTAAAAGCAGAAAACTCTGCCGTGATCACTTCCAAGAGGTAATTTAAGTTAACGAGGCAATTTTGGCCAATATTCAAGCAGGAAGGGATGTGAGCCCTCTCAACCTTTCTTTCAAGTTATAGATATGTATGAACATATGAAGAACATCTTTGATAGGCTTCCAGCTTTTGAAAATTGAAGTTTCTGTAATCACACTTTAAAACCATTTTGAAAATAATCATCCCATCAAAGTGTCCTTTTATGGCTTCTCATGTCAGGCTGGGTCAGCAAGCACCACGCTGTGGCATGCAGCGTGGCATTAAATCAGAGTGTGGTGTATCTTAACTGCAGGGATCAAACATTAAGAAGGAGAAAGAAATACACGGTGCTGCGCTGTGCTGCTCCTTTTGCTCCTATGTATATGTTGATTACTCAAGCTAGCCAGCCTTCTCTGCTGATCTCCACTGCATCTTCCCTGACGAATGCTAGAGCAGGGGAAAGGCTTTGCCTTTAGAAATCATCAAGTTCGAGTCTAACCGTCACTGTCCACTACTAAGCTAGATCCCTGAGCACTTCATCTGCCAGGCTTTCAAACCCCTCCAAGGATGGGGACTCCACCACCTCTCTGGGCAGCCTCTGCCAGTGCTGAGAACCCTTTCAGGGAAGAAATATTTCCTAATACCCAAACTAAACCTCCCCTGGTGCAATCTGAGGCCATTCCCTCTCATTCTATTGCCTGTCCCTTGGGAGAAGAGACCAACATCCACCTTGTTACAACCTGCTTTGATGCAACCCAGCATACGGTTGGCCTTCTGGGCTCTGAGGGCACATTGTCAACTCGTGTTTTGTTTGCTTCTCTCATAAAGCAAAAGGACTTTGCCTTGTTTGCAACACTGGAGGGGCAAACAATCCTGAGACTTTCAGATCCAGACCAGGACCTCAGCAGCAAACAGTGGAAACACAAGGCCAGGGAAACACATCATCAGTCCTCAAGCAGCATCCCCGCAGGGCTGGGATTACAGGATTCACCTCTGCCCCATGGGCTGCTCCTTGAGCGAAACAAGATTCCTTATGCTTTCAATTTCTCATTTTCTCCCCCTTCATCCAGGATGACGCTAATGTACTAAGGCTCAGAGCAGAGGAAATTGTTGTTGCCAACACACAGAGAGCCTGCAGATTTGTCGCAGCTGTGTGAAAGATGCATTACACTAATGGAGTTCTCTTGTTTTTTTTTTTTATTTCAGATCGGGTAAATCCACTGTAGGCCTGCATCTGATTTCTAATCCATTAGTCGCCTCTTGCCTCTATTGCAAAATGCCGAGTTCTGCTCTCCATCTCCCATCTCCATTAACCTCACTTCCAGTCTAAGCCACTTCCAACTTTGTTGGGTTTAGCTGCAGCTCTGCTTTTCCTCACCACTTCTCCAGATCCTTGTGCTTCTTGTGCCTGCTTTACGTGGAGCAACACCTTGCGGAGAGAGGCAAAAGGGCTTTGTAGTCAGGACTGCATGATGTGGCCATCAGTGAGAGTGGAAACTGGCCTTGGGTGCCCTCAGTTCTAGTTTTGCAAGGGCACAATATACAGCATTACACAAAACTCTCCCTAGGGTTGGTTGCAACCTGTATCAGTTTAACTCTGGTCCAGAATCTTCCACTGAAGGCTTGTCCGCTGTGTCCCAGGTGCTTGGCTTGCTGTGCCCCAGGCATTTTGCCTTCTGTGCCCAGCCTGAGCGTGAGAAACTTCAAATTGCTACTTCTTCCATTTCCAATGAAATGGCAACTGGACAAGTCGGTGAAATGGCAATTGGACAAACTGGCCATTGCTTTACTTCAACTTTACAAGGTTGTAGCTTCTTTGAAAGCCAGTGGAATGGCCAGTGAGCACGATTCATAGTACACAGGATTGCCTTTAGCACTAAGGGTTAGACTCCTGATCCTTTCTCAGCGTGCCTTTTCCTACCAAGTGCTAACATCTTCATTGGAGAGGTCACCAAGAGTTCATTGCTCTCAAGAATGCCCTCCTTTGTTTTTTTGGCACTAGCAGCACTACAGTATCACTTAAATTGAATTCTCCTGAAAAGAAAAAGACAACCATGCCTCTCAGTACAAGATTTCTGGCATGTTTGTTAGTCGATAATTACTCTTAACCCATCATGGCCCTTGAGAAATAATCTTGTTCCTCACAGATAATGATCTGTTGTAGGAATGATTATATTACACTTTCAGTAAGTATGCTCCCAAATTGATTTGTTTTCTATTAACCAATCAAAAATATGCAATGCATCATTGCAGGAAGGATAAAAAAGTGCCAAGAAAAATCTTGTACTTGCTTTTAGTCTCTAAATAATTAGCTTTTAACAATTTTAACCTCAAACTGTTATACAGTTTCTTCCATGAGCAGTTTTCCCATTTAATTCCTAAGTACTTCATGTCTTTTGAGGTCATTCCATGCTTCATGACACCCTCTTTGCCTGCAGTTAGTGGCACGGCATGCCAAAATATGCATTTTCCCTTTAGGTCAGGAGAAAAGCCACAATATATAAGAAACTCGAATACAAATCCAGTAGGAAGTGGATAGATAGGCATAATTTAGTTGTGTATTTCCTTCCTTCGCAATATGAACAGGTTGCCCAGAGAAGTCATGGCTACCCCAACCATGGAAGTGTTCAAGCCAGGCTGGATGGGGTTTTAAGCAACCTGATTCAGTGTGAGATCATAGAATCATAGAAACATAGAATAACCAGGTTGGAAGAGACCCACTGGATCATTGAGTCCAACCATTCCTATCAAACACTAAACCATGTCCCTCAGCGCCTCGTACACCCATCCCTTAAACACCTCCAGGGAAGGTGACTCAACCACCTCCCTGGGCAGCCTGTTCCAGTGCCCAATGACCCTTTCTGTGAAAAATTTTTTCCTAATGTCCAGCCTGAACCTCCCCTGGCGGAGCTTGAGGCCATTCCCTCTTGTCCTGTCCCCTGTCACTTGGGAGAAGAGCCCAGCACCCTCCTCTCCACAACCTCCTTTCAGGTAGTTATAGAGAGCAATGAGGTCTCCCCTCAGCCTCCTCTTCTCCAGGCTAAACACCCCCAGCTCTCTCAGCCGTTCCTCATAAGGCCTGTTCTCCAGCCCCCTCACCAGCTTCGTTGCTCTTCTCTGGACTCGCTCCAGAGCCTCCACATCCTTCTTGTGGTGAGGGGCCCAGATGTCCCTGCCCCTGGCAAGGGGGGGAACTGCATAGACTTTACAAATGATCAAACATGTTATTGTATAAGAGGAATGCAAGAATTGGATTTATGTGCTTAGTTATCTAGTTAAGGTGAGGATGAGACTAAAGCAGAGTCATCGTGGTGCAGAAAGCTCATTGCGGATACAAAGTAAAGATCCCTTAGGGCCTGTGGAGAGAATCATAGAAGGGGTTGGGTTGGAAGGTACCTTCAAATCATCCAATTCCACCCCCTGCCATGGGCAGGGACACCTCCCACTGGATCAGGTTGCTCCAAGCCCCATCCAACCTGGCCTTGAACACCTCCAGGGATGGGGCAGCCACCACTGCTCTGGGCAACCTGGGCTAAGGTCTCCCCACCCTCATTGTGAAGAATTTCTTCCTGATGTCTAATCTAAATCTTCCCCCTTCCAATTTAAAGCCATTCTCCCTCAGCCTTTCACTCCAGGCCCTTGTAAAAAGTCTCTCCCCAGCTTTCCTGGAGCCCCTTTCAGTGCTGGAAGCTGCTTTAAGGTCTCCTCGAAGCCTTCACTTCTCCAGGCTGAACAATTCCAAATCTCTCAGCCTGTCCTTATAGCTGCGGTGCTCCAGCCCTCTGATCATCTTCATGGCCTCCTCTGGAGCTGTTCCAACAGTTCCCTCGCCTTCTTATGTTTGGGATTCCAGAACTGGACACAGTTTTCCAGGTGGGGTGTCACGACAGCAGGGTAGAGGGGCAGAATCCCCTCCCTCATCCTGCTGGCCATGCTGCTTTGGATGCAGCCCAGGACACAGCTGGCAGATGCTGCTCTCTTGAGTCATTCTTGTTGCACTGAACCTTTTGCTAACATCTCTGTTTATGTAATCTAACAAGATATATAGTAAATACCTCGATAACTGAATCAAGAACCAGTATTCAATAATTCATGACTGTATGAACACTGTATCTTTTCCACATTAGCAAATATTTACTCTCTGCCTATCTCGAGCTGAATCAACAAGGCTGTTAGAAAACAATACAGGCAAGCACAATGATACAAATGTTTATAAATGATTAGGTAGGTGTTCATCATTACCAGCAGCTGCAAATCCACAGCACTGAACATTATCCTTGCCTAAAAATAGGTGATTTCCTGATAAGAAATCATGCTGAATAAATTACTGTTTTGTCGCCTCTTCCCTGAAAATCTGCAGTTTATGCTAGCGCAGATACCAAATGGACTGCTTTCTCTTGTCTTCCATACAGACCTTTGCACGATAACCTGGGGCATTTCCAAATCCAGCATTTAATCAGGAGATTACCTCTGAGGTGTAAAGATTGCTTTCGAATCTCCAAATCCCAGACAGCTGCTGGGTTAAATACAAGGATACATTATTCCTTTTTAGTACCTAGTCCTTAATCAGATGTATTTAAGAAGCACAAGCCAGTCTCTCCTTACTTCCAATATCTCATATTAAATTCCAGATTACCCCCTTAGATGTTTTTGCTGAACAAGTTCATCCCTCCAGGCAAACAATATGACCAGGAATAAGCAATCTCCAAACAAAACAGCACAGCTTGCCTGCGTAGTATTTGGATTTTAAAACAATACTTTGCAGGGCAGAGATAAGTATTTAGAAGAGAACAGTTATTTAGCTTTAGCCCAGAAACCAACCGTGTCCTAGGCTGCATCCAAAGCAATGGGACCAGCAGGGCGAGGGAGGGGATTCTGCCCCTCTGCTCCGCTCTGGTGAGACCTCACCTGGAGTTCTGTGTCCAGCTCTGGAGTCCTCAGCACAGGAAGGACATGGAGCTCTTGGAGCAGATCCAGAGGAAGCCATGAAGATGATCCAATGGCTGGAGAACCTCTGCTATGAGGTCAGGCTGGCTGAGACGGTTGTGATTGTTCAGCCTGGAGAAGAGAAGGCTGTGGGAAGACCTTAAAGCAACTTCCAGTACTGAAAGGGGCTCCTGGAAAGCTGGGGAGGGGCTCTTGATCAGGGAGCACAGGGACAGGATGAGGGGGAAGGCTTTCAGCTGAAAGAAGGGAGACTGAAATGAGATCTTAGGAAGAAATGATTTGTTATGAGGGTGGGGAGGCCCTGTCCCAGGATTCCCAGAGAAGCTGTGGCTGCCCCATCCCTGGAGGTGTTCAAGGCCAGGTTGGATGGGGCTTGGAGCCCCTGATCCAGTGGGAGGTGTCCCTGCCCATGGCACGGGGTAGAACTGGATGGGCTTTGAGGTCCCTTCCATACCAAAACATTCTATGATTCTATGATAATTTCTTTTCAAGAAAACTCAGCATTTAACCATTGCATTTATAAAGTGTTCTTGTGTCACTGCCCCCGAATCCTTGCAATTCAGAAAAGATGTTTTCAGCCCAACTACCTATTAGAGATGGAGCCCAGTTTAAGCTCCCCTTCCAGTTAGCAATCTTCTTCCTCCATTCTGGTAGAGCACAATATGAAACAGGAAAACACCTGCCAGTCATGAGCCTTTTTGCAGGACTTATTCTTCCCTGCTGCTTGCAGGGAGTAAGAGCTGACAGCTCTTCATCAACAGCCACATGGATACAGGCCAATGGCCTCATAGCAAACGCTGTCCCCGGAGAATAAAGATCACGGCTTATGGTCTCTGATGGGTTTCTCAAATACTGTCTCTAACATTGCGTTTGATAATGCTTAGAGGAAAAAAAAATTGGCCTCATTCCCTGCAGGAAACATAGTAAAGCAGCATCTGAGTTACAAGACAACAGCACAATGCCACTTAAATCATGGTTTTAAGAGGCTGCTGATCAACCTCAGAAGCTTACACACCTCCTTTCCCTTGTTCCTGAAGCATCTGAGTTCCTCATAATCTTTGACAGATTTAAGGTAATAGGGCGGCTTGCTATGAATTGTCCCCATTTTACAGAGAAAAAGACGAGTGACAGTGAAACTAAGGGTCTAATTTTTCAGCTATGATAGAGGTCACCTAGTCCACCTCCTTGTACAAAGGCTGTTTCAGCTCTTCTTAAATGCTTACAGCTGCTTTTACCCAGATCCATGCTCATACACCTCTGCAGACAGAGGAGATCTTCCCACCCAGGCAGCTTACTCCAGTACTAACCCATTGGATTTTGGGGGCTCAACCCTCTCTCCCTTACTACAGTTCATACCCATAACTTCTTGCACTTGATATGGAAAATTAATATTTCATTTCTGAAGCAATATTTTAAACACTTAAACTCTCTTATATCTCCCCTCTGCCTTCTGTTCTCTAAATTGAACAACCCACTTTCACAGAATGATAGAGTCAAAGCATGGTTTGGGTTGGACAGGACCTGTAAGCTCATCCATGGGCAGAGACACCTTCTGCTAAACCACATTGCTCAAAGCCTCATCTAACCTGCCCTTGAATCTACAGTGTTCACGTTTTCTAGATTCCTAGTAATTATCCCCCAACCCCGACTATCTCCCATTAGTTCATGTCCTTCTTGATTCCTGTGACCCATATCCAGACAGATGTGAACTCACCATAAGTGCACAGAAGGAAGTATTTATTATATAATACTCCTGTACACATACCCCAGGATCACAGAATCTTGGAATGGTTTGGATTAGAAGGGAACCTTAAAGCCCATCCAGTTCCAACCCCCTGCCATCTGCAGGGATACCTCCCACTGGATCAGGTTGCTTGATGTCCCATCCAACATGGTCTTTACGACTTCTCTTCATAGCAGTCTGAGGTTTCCTCCTCTGATTCTTTGCAGACTCTTCATTGAGCTGTCCTCAGCTTCTATATAAACAATTGTTCCAAAACATAAAAGATCTCCAATTTGTCCAGATTGTCCATTCTTACACTCAAAGCGTTTCTCAAACCATTTTCCACTAAGAAGTGGGTGCTGATTTCTTCTCTCTGGTGACTGATATGTGGAAGAGCTGATTTTAAACTCACATCACTGAAGAATAAGTGAGGGATGTCACTGCAGTGTCATCAACCATCCTTTTCTGCTTACAAATACATTTTAGTGACAGCAAACAGACTCAATTTTGGTGCATTTCAGGGCAATGAAAGTGGGACCCTACTGCCCCTCCCTTTTAGAGTTTCTCATTCACCATCCAGTTAACTGTAGGAAAAATTAAACATGCAATTAATGTCAAATCAGCTCAGCTGACTTACATATTTTTGCATAGACTCAACAGAAACTGGCACTGTGTGTGACCACCTACTTCCTGAGACAGCACAATTTTATCTCTGCATGAACAGAACTGTCATATCTTCTAATTTATTTTCTGAAGTTAAATGAAATGTGACCAAATGGGTCAAATGCCAGTTTATCTGTCAGTGTTTCAGGTGCACAGTCACAACACTTTAACAGCTTACAGTATTTCTGCTCAGCTCTACTTTATTGTCTCAACAGGAGATGGGCCTGAGAAATTCTGAGGATCTTTGGTATTGTACAATCATGGAATGGTTTGTGTTGGAAGGAACCTCAAATCCCATCCAATTCCACCTTGCTGCCATAAGGAGGGACACCTCCCACTGGATTAGGTTGCTCAAAGCCTCATCCAACCTAGCCTCGAACACCTCCAGGGATGGGGCAGCCATGAAAATGGGACATAACAAAAATGAAGCTGATCTGTATTTAGCTGTTTGCAAACCTACAGCTGATATTCCACTTAGACTTAAAAAAAAATGGTTGGTTAGATGAGGGTTTATCCAGCTGAACCGCTGCATCTGTAGTATGTGCCACTGTTGACATCAACTCAGGTGCTGGTTTTGTTCCCTATTGTGAAGGTGCATTTAATATCTGGGAAAGATTTGCAGTTCTTAGTAACGTAAAACCCTCCATGAGTGAACCACTTGGTGCTTGTGTTAGTTTAAGGGCAGATCTCACTGGGACACTTTAACAAAGCCCGGCAGAGGCTGCCCAGAGCAGCAATGAAGTCTCCATCCCTGGAGGGCTTCAAAAAGCATGTAGATGTGGCACTTTGGGACATGGTTTAGTAGGCATGGTGGTGTGGGCTCATGAGCTTAGAGGTCTTTTCCAACCTCAATAACTCGATGATTCTAGATTAATAGGAGATGGAGGAGCAGGACACAGGATACTGAGATGCTACCCCATGCTCTGAATACTGGATTTCAAGGAAGGAAGATGTAAGAAAACGGAAAGGTTTTTCATGAGAGAGACAGAAGCCTTTAGCCAACCAGCATGTACGAACTGCTCAGACAGAGAAAAGAGTATGGACAGATGTAGAAAATGGGTACGGTGCAGATGATAACATAGGCAAAATATGTCTAAACATGAGGGCAATTAATTTTTGTCCACCAGTTGAAGAAGAAACTAAATTATGACCTCCAAGATTCCATTTGGCTTTTGGAGAAATCTCTTTAACTAATGCCAATGAAGCAGGGAGTTGAAGAGTTCTCTCTGGTGGACATTTGCAAGAACAGGAGATGAACATTCTGCCCCGGGAGCAGAGCAGGAATAAGCGATATTTTCCCTCAGTGCAGAGCTTTGATGTACCCAGTCAGTTCAGCTTCCTTCTTACATTTCTGTGATTTACGCTACTGAATGAACTTGTTGATCTCAGGCTGCACAAAGGGGCCCTGGAGGCTCCAGGTGGATCAGAGGTTTTATTTATTACAAGCTACACAAATGCAAACCAGGAATCAATTGCTGCACAGAAAAGCTCTCATTGCAGCCCTGAGAATTGTTTTAAAAGAAGCTAAAGAGCTTCAGTAGAGCTGCCAGTCATCTGGGTTTCCCTGCTGATTGTCTCTTTTCAAGTTTCTTTTACTGCCCTGAACAATCACTCAGAAAAAGCAAAATAAAGAAACACAGAGAAAAAAGGAAGAACTTTCCCTTTGTCAGGATTTGAAACAGTCTGCTAGATCTTCAGACTCCGAAGATCCTTCTGTCCATCCTGTTGGGTCAGTCACAGTATACAGAGTAAGTCCACAGCCTCAAAAGTGCATTATATTAACCACAAGAGACCTGATTTTCATTCCAAGTAATGATGTTGGCATCTAGAGTGGAAAACAATTAGATTCAGCTGAAGGCACCTAATTGTTGAATCTCCAAAACACTGTGCATAAACAGAGACCACACAAAACATACAACATATATGATATTTCTCTCACATTCCCTGGTATGTTCAACCTGCTGCAAATCATAGAATCACATAGAATGGTTTTGGTCAGAAGGGACCTCAAAGCCCATCCAGTTCCACCCCCTGTCATGGGCAGGGACACCTCCCAATGGATCAGGCTGCCCAAGGCCCCTTCCAACCTGGCCTTGAACACCTCCAGGGATGGGGCAGCCACCACTTCCCTGGGAAACCTGTTCCAGTGCCTCACCACTCTCATGGTGAAGAAATTCCTCCTCATGTCTAGTCTAAATCTGACCCTCTCCAGTTTATACCCATTGCCCCTTGTCCTATCACTGAAAGCCTTAATAAAAAGTTCCTCTCCAGCTTTCCAGAAGCCACCTTCAGATACTGGAAGGTCACTATATGCTCTCCACAGAGCCTTCTCTTCTCCAGGCTGAACAACTCCAACTCTCTCAGCCTGTCCTTGTATGGAAGGTGCTCCAGCCCTCTGATCAATTTTGTAACCTCTTCTGGACCTGTTCCAACAGCTCCATCTCCTTCTTATGTTGAGGATTCCAGAACTGGACACAATACTCCAGATGAGGTCTCACAAGAGACGAACAGATGGGCAGAATCCCCTCCCTTGCCCTTGTAGCCACACTCCTTTGTTGCAGCCCAGGACACAGTTGGACTTCTGGGCTGTGAGCGCACATTGCCAGCTCACGTCAAGCTTCTCATCAATCAATTGCACACCTATCTCTTTTTCACGAGAATGTAAGGCTTAATATTCACACCATTTCACGCCAGGCTGACCAAGCCACTGAAGTGATGCACCCTTCACACACACGTATGTCTTAGAGGTTTAAACAATTCCCATCTTAGGTTACTTGACCACCCTTACTTAAACTAAATTAGAGCCTGTGGTTTTACAATGAAAAATGAGTGTTCAAAATGGGATTTGTACCAATTTAATGGAATCATTTGAAATTCAGACTTTTAATTAACCTCTGCCAATCTGCAAGACTAAGATGCCTTATGTTTCAGTGGTGGCCGCACAATTATATTCTTATCTCTCTCTACTGGCTTCTCTTACTCAACACACTCCAGGTGAACGGTGCATGCGTGCCAGGAGTCATTGTGAAGTGCTCTATTGCACTTATCATAGAATCATGGAATGGTTTGGGTTGGAAGAAACTTCAAAGCCCACCCAGTTCCACCCCCTGCCATAGGCAGGGACACCTCCCACTGGGTCAGGGGCTCCAAGCCCCATCCAACCTGGCCTTGAACACCTCCAGGGATGGGGCAGCCACCACTGCTCTGGGCAACCTGGACCAGGGCCTCCCCACCCTCACAGCAAAATATTTTCCCCATAAGATCTCATCTAAATCTCCCCTCTTTCAGCTCAAAGACGTTCCCCCTTGTCCTATCCCCACACTCCCTGATCAAGAGCCTTCTCTTCTTCTGCCTTCCTGTGATGGAAGATCGTCAGGAACGGACCTGGGACAAGTATTTGGGAAAATATTTGAAGCCTTTGTGTGCTTCACAAACAAGATCAGTTCCAACCAGGCCAGAGCAGAGGCAACTACAACTGTTCTTGTGTCTTTACATCCCAGGAACTCATAGATTATTTAACCTGGGTTTATTCTTGCAAGCTATCAGTGTGATACTCATCAGAAGACCTTCCTAAAATAATCAGCATGTTGTTTTAAGAACTCCCTCACTGGTTTACACATTTCCAGTGATATATATATTCTATTTATATGTTTCTCAACATCCAGCCAGTGGGCCCATTGGTTAATTTACTCTCATCATCAAGCGTGTATTTTATTTCTACTCTTAATTTGTCTAATTTCAGCTTCCAACCACTAGATCTTGTTACATATGTGCCAGAAAGACTCAAGAGCCCATTATCTTAATTTCTATTCCCCATGTCGGTACTTACTTGTTATGATCAAGTCATCTTTTAATCTCTTTCTAAATTACCCACATTGTGCTCCTGCAGTCTGTTGCTACTAGGGCATATTTTCCCAAATCTAAAACATTTGTTTAGTTCCAGCATGAGCCTTGTTTAACCTATTAACCTTCTCCTGGAGCTGTGGACAAAGGACATAATGCAGTAATCCCATGACACTTGCATCAGCACTAAGTACCCATGCAGTAGAAACCCTTTCCTCCTCCTCAATATTTCCCTCTATTTATATCCAAGTATTTCATAGAATCATAGAAATCACAGAGTCGCTGAGGCTGGAAAAGGCCTCTAAGCTCATCCAGTCCAACCGTCAGCCCAACACCGCTGTGCCTACTAAACCATGTCCTGAACTGGTATGACCACATGCTTTTTGAACCTGTGCAGGGATGGAGAATCCACCACTGCCCTGGGCAGCCCCTGCCAGGGCTTCACCACTCTTTTGGTAAAGAAATGTTTGCTAAACATCCCCTGGCACAACTCAGGGACATTTTTTCCATCCCATTGCTTGTTACTTGGGAGAAGAGACCACCACCACAACCTCCTTTCAGGGAGCTGCAGAGAGTGATGAGGTCTCCTCTCAGCCTCCTCTTCTCCTCTGCCTAAGCAGCCCCAGGTCCCTCAGCTGCTCCCAGAACCCTTGGGCTCTGTTCCCCAGCCTTGTTACCTATCTCTGGACATGCTCCAGCCCCATAATGCCTTTCTTGTAGTGAGGAACTTAAAACTGAACCCAGGATTCAAGGTGCCACCTCACCATTGCTGAGACCAGGGGGATGATCCCTTCCCTGCTCCTGCTGGCCACACCGTGGCTGATCCAAGCCAGGATGCTGTTGCCCTTCTTGGCCACCCGGGCACACTGCATCATCCATTTGTACTGGAGCACAGAATGGGAGATCTTGTCCATCTGATTACCTGCCGCCTTCTTTTCAGATCACTGCTTCCTGCAGCAAAATTCTCCAAGGAGCTTTTTCTGATAGTGCAGGTATTTGCAAAGTGTTATTAGAGCACATGCTACTGCTTCTTTTCCTCTTACTTATCCCCAGATATACAATATTCTTATCAACAGGTCAGTGGGCTGCCCGTTTTATTTCTCTCAAATAGATTGTTTTAAATGTGTGTAGTGGCACAATTTTTCAATGGAGACTCTGGCCTGAAAGCCACAGCAGATGCTGGGTGAGAAAGAATAAAACTAAGCCAGCTTTCATTGTATGTCTATAAGCCATGTCCACATTATTTTATTTTCTGCCATCCTAATTTAGCTCCATTAATGGATTTAGCCTTAAATGATGAGCTCAAAGAGAAGAAAATAAATACACTTATATATTTGAGGCATCTCTTTACTGTAGCTTATGAAATGTCAAAATCTAGGCATCGATATACTCCAGGTTCAAAATTGCTGGCTGAAACCCAGCCTACAGGAGCAGTGTTTTTAACTGGCAATGGTTAGTATTTTCACATGGCTTTGTGTTTGTAATGTGGGTCTGGTGCTCACTGAGAAGCACAAGAGAAATACTAATTCAGTGCTGAGAATAAAAATAAGTTTGGAGAGAGATGGGAAGGGATTTTTGGCAAAGGCATGGAGCGATAGGATGAGGGGGAACATTTAGATTAGACATTAGGAAGAAACTCTTCATGAGGGTGGGGAGGCCCTGACCCAGGTTTGCAGGGAAGTTGTGGCTGCCCCATCCCTGGAGGTGTTCAAGGCCAGGGTGGATGGGGCTCGGAGCCCCTGATCCAGCAGGAAGTGTCCTTCCCATGGCAGGGAGTGGAACTGGATGATCTTTAAGGTCCCTTCCGACCCAACCCATTCTCTGATTCTATGAAAAGTACCAGGCTTGGCACAGGAAACTGGAAAAGGACATTGCTGCCAGAACCAGAATTTTAAATGTCATCGCTGTGGCTGCCCACCTGTTTCGCTGCTTCCTACAAACACACTGAAAGATTTTTTAGGGTTCTCCATAAGAATTAGATTCTTCAGCCTCAGAGGGTCTCTGCAATTTCTCCTCTACACAGAGATGAAGATTCCGCCTCCTAGAATTTCTCCCTAGATTCTGCTCCTCTGCTTTCTTTACCCCTGCCAAGAGGCTGGTCACCTTCTTGACATAAATTATCCACTCTGCTCAGAGTCTTGGTAGCATAGGGACAGAAATTTAATTTGCTCCTGCAGGTAGAAATCTTTACAATCTCTGTTTGGACTTTATCACTAGAGAAGTACTCCGGGCTTGGACAGACAAGTGAAAGCAGTGACTTATCACGGCTTAATAAATGTATCACTGTCAGCCAGGCTGAAGTAATTACCCACCGCATGTACTCCTCTGCGCCGCGACGGCCAGGCAGAGCTCGTTCGATCCAAACACCTGCACGATCACTTGCTCAGCTGCAGAAACATAGTGTTTCACAATCATTTGTTCATATCCATTTTTGCTTTCTCTCCTGGGTATGCAGTCAATGCGTTCCTCCATTTTTCAGCTCTGGAATTTGCTGCGAAAAAAACACTCTCTCAGCAATCCCACAGCATTTTCCTCCAATGTTTCATTTCCGCAGAGTGCTTTAAGCTGTCGTGGTTTTAACAAGGACCTCAAAACAACGAGCGTGCCTAACCCACACTGTGATTGTGGCTGCTCTTCAGAAACATTGTTTTTACCTCCACACACTTGCTCTTTTTTTGACAGCACTCTGCTTTTTCAGAGGCTCAGGATATATTTAGCCTATTTACAAGAAGACCTTGAATCTATCTCTAAATCATAACTGGGTTTCTTCCCCAAAAGACAGCTCAGCTAGGAGTGATGCAGGTTACAAGGTGAGTATCTGTGACCCAGGAGATACCTGAGGTCAGGCTGGATGTTCTACAAGCCTGACCTTAATGACTCTGTCAGTCAATCAGAGCTAACAGTGCTAATTTCTTCTGTGGTGTGTTTAAGTTCTCCAGAAAGCTTCTTTTATATTCTGGATATAGTGTTTACCTTAAAGATAAGCACAGATGTCTGTAGGAAGCATCATTAATAACCTATTCCTGGGTATGCTTAGAAAGATACATGTTCACAGACAGAAAAACCGGACATAATAAGAGAAGTAGAGAGTTGTTTGCTGCAGATCTCTATTCTCAGGCATGTTTACTGCTTAAACTGATGTCTCTTTCCCCATCACTGTAAGCACTGATAGGTCGTGGTCGTGCTCTGTTTCCCCAGGTTGGATGAATGAGGCACTGGAAGGAGAGCTCCAGGTTCCTGCCTGTGCTCCTGGGCTACAGCCTGTGACATAGACATTTCCCTCATGAAATGACTAGCTTGCCTTTCCAGATTACATGTTTGGACCTGCTTGAGCACGTCCAGAGGAGGCCACAAATACAATCAGGGGGCTGGAGCACCTCCAATGCAAGGACAGGCTGAGAGAGTTAGAGAGAGAGTTCCAGCACTGAAAGGGGCTCCAGGAAAGCTGGGGAGGGGATCTCGGTCAGAGAGTGCAGGGATGAGGGGGATGATTTTCAGCTGGAAGAGAGGAAATTGAGGAAAAAATGTTTTGCTGTGAGGGTGAGGAGGCCCTGGCCCAGGTTGCCCAGAGCAGTGGTGGCTGCCCCATCCCTGGAGGTGTCCAAGGCCAGGTTGGAGCCCCTGATCCAGTGGGAGGTGTCTCTGCCCATGGCAGGGGGTTGGAACTGCATGTGTTTTAAGTTCTTCTCTATATATTTCTTCCTATTATCTTTTACTAGTTTTATTGTATTTAATTCAGTGAACATGTGAGCATCTTCGTTGTTCCTACTGCTTCTTTGGTCTCTTTATATTTCTGGATGTCGCACTTTGATCTCACCATTGGTAAAATGAACAGCCCATACTCTCCAGTGTAATGTTTAATTTATGAACAGAGTAGAGATCGTCCTGTTTTTTTAAGGAATTCTTATTTGATACGACTGTTGGCTTTTTGAAGGAGAAGGCAGACAGATCTTGCATTGTGTTTCTGTTGGGCATTATGCTCAGTTAATCACTGTTGTGAAACAGATGAAGAATGAAGCAAACTACAACATCCTTTTTCCTTTTTTACAGCATTTTGTAAAGGATTTTACAGATTATGCCACTTAAGAGATAGATCTGGATCATAAACAAATAAAAAAAATCACTTTCTTTGAATGGTGAGGAAATTTGCCCAGTATGTAAGCAGAGGTGAGCTGCAGCTATTTTTCTTCCAGCCACTTACATATATATATGTGCCCCTCACTATTATTCACAGTGAGAGGCATCAATTAAGTGTTCTTTCATTAAAAGATAAGTGTATGATTGGAGTTTTAAAAGCTCAGCTGATCATCCAGTGACAAATATGCTTCTGCCTGCGCTTGCTCTCCTGTGTTTTGCACCCTTGTTCTACATTTTCCTTCACAGCCTGTCAGAGGGTTGGGGAGTTTTTAACGTCAGCACAGGTTCGAAAGCAGGCTGTGGAATGTCAGGGGTAATCAAGCTGGATCAAGATGACTGCACAGCTCACCAGGACTGACAGGAGATAACTGCAACGTGATTCCTACTTTGTCAGTGAGAAAGCATGTTTGTCTTCAAAATATTGTCAGAAATGGCGAGAGCCTTTTTACCAGGCATCCATTTAATGTCTCTGCAATGATGCTTCAAAGCCAGTGTGAATGAGATTTTCCTGGGCAGTTTAGACCAGAAAACCATAGAATCATAAAATCATGCAATGTTTCGGGTTGGAAGGGACCTCAAAGCCCATCTAGTTCCACCCCTTTCCATGGGCAGGGACACCTCCCACTGGATCAGGTTGCTCCAAGCCCCATCCAGCCTGGCCTTGAACATCTCCAGGGATGGGGCAGCCACAGCTTCCCTGGGCAACCTGGGCCAGGGCCTCCCCAGCCTCACAGCAAAACATTTCTCCCTAAGATCCCATCTCAATGTCCCCTCTGTCAGCTTAAAACCCCTTGTCCTATCATTATGTTTCCTGATAATGAGTCTCTGCCTGTCTTAGTCACAAGCCTCCTTTCAGTACTGGAAGCTGCTCTAAGGTCTCCCCAGAGCCTTCTCTTCTCCAGGCTGAACAACCCCAACTCTCTCAGCCTGTCCTTGCATGGAAGGTGCTCCAGCCCTTTACCTCTAACCTAAGGTGTAATATTAAAAGCACCTCTTAAGTCCTTGTGCTACTCTTTCCCCCTTGTTATCCAGACAGACCTGACTCTTCACTTCTTTCTCCTTTCTCTCCATACACAGACACCTAAGAACCAATATGGTTTATGGGTAGAAATAAAAAATAGATTTAATCATGCCCATTAACTTCTCTAGAAACACACACTGACATAGTCTATTAACTGTTCCTCTTTGGACATTTTTCATTTACAGTGTCCAATTCCTGATTCTCAGGCATTTAATTACTCTCACTTTGTTATAAGATCCCACTAAATCTCTTGACTCATGCAATGCACCATAAATAAGACCTTTTTTTTCAGCATTGCCTGGTTGCTTTACGATTGCACAGGTTTGTTGAAGACATCTGCATAAATTTTTATGGGACTTAATACTCCACATCTTTCTCGTGCAGAGTCTTTCCCATGAATCAGAACTAGCAATCACTGTCCTAAGGACCACACGATGTAATTATCCACAGTGTTAGTCTCTGCATGTATTTCTCTTTTCTTTCGCTCAGTCCTAGCGTTGTAAGTGCTCATACGTGAGTTATTGGGATTATTTGCAAAATAGGATTAAGACACGAGGCAAGATTGATTTGGCAAATTACTCATCAGTCTACCAAGGATGAAGGTCAGGAACTTCATTAAAATGGATTAATGTAGAACAACTGTTATCTAATAAGACTAGAAGCCTAGAGGACCTTCTTTCTCATCGCAGAAATACCCTGCTACCACGTGTTATTTGTGAGAGCAACAAAAGCCACATTCAAAACACTGCAGACGCAGCCTGGGACATGACAGGAGATACATTCTCTTTAGCCACTCCAGCAACTGATAAATTAGTTCTTGCCTGGAATTGGCATTCTGTCAGCAGGCTGGAGGGGACTGCAGCAAGTGCTACAATTAGTGCTCCCCACGGAGCGAAGGCAATGACAGTGCGACTGGCTGTGAAGCTGCCGAGAATTCTTGCGCTGGTTTATTATGCAACCTTTACAGCTTAGCCACTCCATTCCAGGCTCCAGGGAACGGGATAATAATTCTGTAACTTGAGTACTTAACCTGCTTGCTCAGTTTGCAAAGCCAAGTCTTCATAAAGAAGTGACTCATGGGGAGTCCCACTTGGAGATGACTCGAGAAGCGTACGGTGAGCAGCATGGACAGAATTAGTATTGCAGCAATTGCATTTCTCCTTTCCCGCCCTCAGTTAACCATTTCATAGAATCAGACTCATGGAACAGTTCGTGTTAGAAAGAACCTTAGAACCCATCCAGTTCCACCCGCTGACATGGACAGGGACACCTCCCTCTGGACCAGGTTGCTCAAAGTCCCATCCAACCTGGCCTTGAACACCTCCAGGGATGGGGCAGCCACAACCTCCCTGGGCAACCTGGGCCAGGGCCTCCCCACTCTCATGGTGAAGAAATTCCTCCTTATGTCTAGTTTAAATCTACCCCTCCCATGGTGAAGAAATTCCTCCTTATGTCTAGTCTAAATCCGCCCCTCTCCAGTTTAGAGCCATCACCCCTCATCCTATCACCACAAGCCTTTGTGAACAGTCCCTCCCCAGCTTTCTTGTAGCCCCTTTCAGTACTTGAAGCTACTCTAAGGTCTCCTCAGAGCCTTCTCTTCTCCAGGCTGAACAACCCCAATTCTTTCAGCCTGTCCTTGTATGGGAGGTGCTCCAGCCCTCGGATCATCTTTGTAGCCTCCTTTGAACCCATTCCAATAGCTCCATCTCCTTCTTATGCTGAGGATTCCAGAACTGGAGGTATAAAGCTTGTAAACATGGAAGCATAACTTAAAAAGCCCTGCTACATTTATGAGGTGCTATACACCAACAAGTGGCAAATTCTAATGTGTGGTTGCAGCTTCCTGCAACAGCATCTGTCCCGCTCCTTTGTCCTTGGTGACAAAGACACAGACTGAAATCTGTTAAATGGATTTATTGCTACAGGTCTTTCCTCCTTGAGCTCCTCTCTCCCTGTCTCTGCTTTTGCTGATCATTCAAACAGTGTTTTACTTTGAAATACTAAATATCACTGGGAAAAAGATGAAGGCAGGCAAAGAAAAGCCGTAATCCACATAAAAGTATAATTTTACTTGTTTTGTTATTTAAAAAAACCAAACAAAAAACAACTCAACACAAAAAGCATATATTTAGTATGTGCGGCTGAGACACTGAAGGAAGTAGAAATTCAAGTCTTTACCCAAGCATTTGAGATGACTGGAGAAATATTGAAGCTCACATTGTGCCACAGCAAAGGAGGATTTCTAAAAGGCCATGAGTCTCAGGAGATGTCTAAGAAAAGTCTAATTACTGTCACTGAGTGAATCTGCTAACATCTGAGAGGAGGTGACTTTTCCCAACTGCTTCACAGCTGGGTCAGAAGGATCAAATGGTTTTTCTCTTTCACAACTTTCTCTTTTTGGTCAGCCTCTTCTGTGTGCAGATCTCTACATCTCTCACTACTTCTCCTTAGGCAAAACTGGTGCCAAAGAACATTGTCATGGTTTAGCCCCAGCCTGGTCTTGATGATGTTAGAGATCTTCTCCAACCTTAATGATTCTGCATTTCTTAGCACTGACCTCGACCTTGGCTGTCCTCTCAGGGCGCTGAGGAGACAGAGCCAGTCTCTTCTCAGACGTGCACAGCAGAAGAATGAGGGAAATGGCACAAACACTAACCCGGGAAATTGCAATTAGATATAAGTATTATTTCTTATTCATCATGAACATCGTCAAAGACTGGAATAGGAGACATGAAAAGGTTGAGAAATAGTGTGGAGATACTTAAAACTTGACAAGTATGAGCAAACTGACCTGATCCTGAGAACCTCAGAGATCCCTTCCAGCCTCAGTTTTTATGTAATTCTATAAAAACCATCACCACTGGGAAGATAAGTTGAATACTTGTGGAGAAGAACAACTTGGTCACATCTGCCAGAGGGAATGGGTGCCTTGGGACTCAGACTCCTGGGAAACGCAGCCCACGGGTTATCTGCGAGCGTATTTCACAAATGAGACTGCATCAGAATGAGCACATAGCAGTAATTTTATCTGCATTTTATATGAAATCCTTGTGCACTTGCAGAGGAAACAGAAAATTCCAATGGAAGTATTTACATTGTGAAAATGGTTCCGTTAGGATGAAGCTCAAAGTCTCACCCTCTCTTCCTGCTGCCTCACCCGTCCCACTTTCCCAAATCATTTCATGAAGTAAGAAAAGGTAAAACCTTGCAATATGTTTGTGATCCTCAAGTTGTTGTGAAGGGAAGAAAAAAGATGGATATTTACCTCCCACAGGAGGACAGGCTGAGAGAGTTAGGGTTGTTCAGCCTGGAGAAGAGAAGGCTCCGAGGAGACCGTATAGCGACCTTCCCACACCTGAAGGGACTACATGAAAGCTGGAGAGGAACTGCTCACAAAGACATGGAGTGATAGGATGAGGGAGAATGGCTATAAACTGGAGAGGGGCAGATTTAGACTAGACATTAGGAGGAAATTCTTCACAATGTGGGTGAGGAGGCCCTGTCCCAGGTTGCCCAGAGAAGTGGTGGCCGCCCCATCCCTGGAGGTGTTCAAAACCTGGTTGGACAGGGCCTGGAGCAACCAGATCCAGTGAGAGGTGTCCCTGCCCATGGCAGGGGGTTGGAATTAGATGGATCTTTAAGGTCCCTTCCAAATGAAGCCATCCTATATTCATAACAGACTTGATTTCTGTGGTCTATCAATGTTATTTTAATGACTAAGGAGAAAGTGGTTTCCCTAACAACAATGCCTTTGTTTTACCTTGTCCATATGATGGTTGCAGAGATCTGTCTGTATTCTTGTGGCTAAGGATTTTGATTTTCTCGTGAAATACTTTTCTTTCTCCTTTTGACATTATTGTTTGAATGTCCTGTTTAACATGGTAGCACACGGAAGTGCAAAAATTGGAGCAGGACTGTGTGTGCTAGGCAGTACAAAAAGATACACGGAACAAAGATATTCCCAGACATAAAGGAATTAGAATCTGAGCAGTAAGACCACAATATGGGCAAATGAAGCACGCCAAAAAATTAAGATAATTTTGATCAAAATCATAAGCCAAGGTCTCATTTAATTATTTGTCTCAAAGCCATGCAGTCTTGAGAATATCATGGCAGAGTTAAGGTCTAAAGAGCAGGTGACCTTGTCCAGACCCCAGAGAATCATAGAACGAACTATAGAATCATAGAATGGTTTGGATTGGAAGGGACCTTAAAACCCATCCAGTCCCACCACCTGCCCTGAATAGGGACACCTCCCACTGGATCAGGTTGCTCCAAGCCCCATCCAACCTGGCCTTGAACACCTCCAGGGATGGGGCAGCCACCACGGCTCTGGGCAACCTGGGCCAGGGCCTCCTCACCCTCACAGAAAAACATTTTTTCCGAAGATCTCATCTCAATTTCCTCTCTTTCAGCTGAAAATTGTTACCCCTTGTTCTATCCCCACACTCCCTGATCAAGAGACCCTCCCCAGCTTTCCTGGAGCCCCTTTCAGTGCTGGAAGCTGCTCTAAGGTCTCCCCAGAGCCCTCTCTTCACCAGCAGGAAAAAATGCAATTCTCTCAGCCTGTCCTCATAGCAGAGGTGCTCCAACCCTCTGATTCTAGTTGAACCTGTTCCATGCCAATATCCAAACCAGCCCTGTTTCTTCCTTCAAACACTCTGCATCTATTTCACAGCCCTGAGCTCCCCACCCAAAATTTAGGCTTCTTTCTCTGTAAAACTCCACACTGCTGAAACTTGGGGTTTGTCTACCTTATGTCCATGCAAGGTGGTCCAGCAGATGCAGGTAGGACCCTGTCCGGTGCTGTGCTGAGAATAGGGAACCCTCAACATTATTCCTCACCTCTACTAGTCACTTCTACATCACTGGTTACCTCTACGTTACTATTTACATCTCCATTACTGGTCACTTCTAAGTCACTGGTTATCTCTACATCACTGGCCAACTCTACATTACTGCAAAGTCCATTGAGTAGTAAGATGCTCAGGATACTTTCCCTGTGCTAATTAGGCCAACATTCATAGCTAGTTGGATCAAAAACCATTCACCAACTGGTTCTTACCCTGTACATGCTGGAAGGCTTCCCCAGAACCAGACGACTCATGCAAAATCTATCTATCCCATGGTTATTGGGATGTTTGTTCTCGCAAAATGGAAAGGAAATTCATTTTTTTAATAAGTATATCCAGAAGAGAAACAAAGAAACAAATAACCCCCCCAAAACAACAACAAAAACATAAACAGAAGGGAATTGAGTTATTTAAATTAAAGAAAACTGCTTAGGCAAGAATTAATGACGTTTGAACAGGTCAGAAGTAGTTCTGGTCTAGAAATCAGAAAATGCTTTCATTGCCTTCCTGAGGGACTATCAGTGTGTAGGGAAACTGAAGTGCTTGTAGTTAAAAGATGAAGCTTGATAAGTTTTCTCAATGAGATGATACAACACTGTTAGCCAAAAAGGAAGGGAGGGTTTGGGGGGTGGCTCTGGATTTCTATGCCAGTTTAGGTCTGCTGTGTTCCACATGTTGGGCACAATGTGGGATTTAGTGCACAATCCCTTTGCCCAAAGTGCTCTCCTCGGGGCCAGTGCAGCCCACCTAATAAATTATAACTAACAGTAATAATTTCTGCGATTCCTATTTCATTGTACAGTTTATTATTGGTTTTTCCCATAAGAGACCGACTTGCTGGAGCTGGGAGATAAGCTTATTAGAAACCATAGCACAATACTTTGAACACATGATTTATGTGTTTTCAAGCCACTAGTGGGTAATCAGCTTATTCTGGATTCCATCCAGCCAACTTTGCTTGTACTTTAATCACACCAGCTGTGATCCACCTGGACCATAAGGTTCTAAAAACTTGTCTCAGCACACTGGGCCAGATTCTGAGAGGTTTAAATTAGCTTTTTACCACTGGAAACAATGGAGGATTGCTGATTTACACCAGCAATCTGTCCATAGACCACAAGCAGAGCAAAGCAAGCGCCATTAATAAAAGGTGGGCAGGTAATAATTTCTTTTAATGAATGGGGTTGAGGCATGGTATAATTGTTTGAATTCATCAAAAACAGTATTTAGAACTTAATGCATAAATGATGTATAAGGTATTGTTAATAAAATCACTACCAATTAACTTAGTCCCTGAATCAGCAAAGCACTTCAACATAGACTTTCTGCACTGGGACACATGTACACACTGAAGTGCTTTGCTGAATCCTGATTTTAGAGTCATTCTTGCATAGACAGCCACAAAAAAGCTAACCTTAGACTTCTCACCTAAGGATTCCTGCAAGGAACCATTTCTGTGAATGAAAAGAAGATATAGAAAGAAGTTATTTAGAGCCAGGGCAACTTAATATTTCAATTTTTTGCTGCACTCATTGTTCTCCATGGACAACAACCTAGAAGACACCTCCTTTTGTGGTGTTTGACCACTAAGTCCAGGTCAGACTCCATAGTAGGTGATGATGAAGAGTCTGTGGTAGGGTCACTTATTGCTGCTATGGAGAAAACAGGGCTCCTTGCAGCTTACAGGTGCAGATTTCGATGTATGCCTGCATCTCTGGAGCATGAAGGCAAAAAAATGGTCCAACAGTGTTTCTCAAACAGTTAAACAGTTGCAGTTGTTGGGTTCAAAACTCTGAAATGGGAATTCATCTTCTGCAACTCAATGACTAGGACTAAAGGAAGCTGTTCCTCACTGAGGTCAACCCAACACCAGAAGTCATCATTATAGAGAAACCCGTTGATGAGAATCATAGAATAGTTCAGTTTAGAAGGGACCTTAAAGATCATCTAGTTCCAACCCCCCTGCCTTTTCTTTTGGAGATGGTGAGCACTTGGCAAGGGGGTTGTGTAATAACCAGGTCAGTGGGCTTGGGACAAGTGCCAAACCATTTACAAACAGTTAACACAAGGCAGCAAAGCCTCATCTGATACTCTACCACTTTTCTTTCTGTTTTGTTCCAACTGTGTGTACAGTTGGGGTATTTCCCTTATGGGTCCGAGTATTATTCTGGGTGGCACCAGTAAGTCAAGAAGGCCTGACAGCAGTGAAGTTGTGAGGTTCTACAACAACCTGCTGCAGAGGTAATTAGCACAAAAGGGGTAATTACCTTCAAAGATCATAGAACCATGGAATGGTGGGTTGGTCTCTGGGGAGACTTTAGAGCAGTCTTCCAGTGCTGAAATGAGGTTTGTGGGAAAGACTGGTAGGGACTCATTATCAGGGAACATAGTGACAGGGTGAAGGGTATGGTTTTAAGCTGAAAGAGGGGTGATTGAGGTGAGATCTTAGGAAGAAATGTTTTGCTGAGAGGGCCCAAGTTGCCCAGAACAGTGGTGGCTGCCCCACCCCTGGAGGTGTTCAAGGCCAGGTTGGATGGGGTTGTGAGAAACCTGATCCCGTGGGAAGTGTCCTTGCCCATGGCGGGGGGTGGAACTGGATAGGCATTAAGGTCCTTTCCAAGCCAAACCATTCTATAATTCTATGATTCTATGGAGATTGACCCAAATAAAAATGAGGTCTGTAAACACACCTCTTAAAGCAGTCCACTAGATCCTGGGAGAGTTAACAGAATACCTTTGTTCAACAGCTTTCTCCTCCCTCCCACCACCACGCAGGATGGGGTCTGCTCCTTAACGCCCACAGGATCCAGCCACAAGCAGCCCCTTCCTGAGCACCTCACAACCTTCAGCACAGTTGGCCTTTTGCCTGGGCTCTGGTGTTTTGCCTTCTCTTTACATCCATTATATTTACATAGGTTAGCAGATCTGCTCTGATTCCACAGAGTCTGGTTCCTCCGATGCCCCACAGGGTTTCTCATTGGGCTTATCTTTATTCAGCCTCCACAAGCTTCCTTTGACTGAGATGATCTGAAGATACGGATAAGAGATCAGTTTTTATGCAGATGACATGCAGATTTATGTGAAGTTTATTCCTAATTATTCTTTCTCTTCTTCTGTTTTATCAGTTCGTCTTCAGGGCATGGAGGCGTAGATGTCTTTTTTTTTTTTCTGGTCTATATTTAATACTCCTAAAACTCAAATCCAAATTATTGGTTTCAGGCATTGGCTTAAATACGCTGCTTCTTTCTCAATATCTGATAAATATGGTAACAGTTATCATGACCGGCTGGCAGTGCAGAGTTCACCCCTTTCCAGCACAGCACTTGTGACAGTCGCAAATCACATCAGCACTGATTCCATCATTGCAACTATGTCAGCTGAAAATTTGGGTTTATTTACCCCTTGATTCAGATAATTCTACTTTTTTAATGAGGAAATGTCAAAATAAGAACAGCATGGAAGTGTATTTTTCCATTCCTTTTGAGAAGAAAAGAGATGTTAACCAGTGCTCCACTAGTTCTCCAAATAGTTTTTAGGCAACCTGCGTTTATAGAATCATAGAATCATAGAATCATAGAATCATAGAATCATAGAATGGTTTGGGTTGGAAGGGGCCTTAAAGCCCATCCAGTTCCACCCCCTCTGTGATGGACAGGGACATGTCCCACTAGATCAGGCTGCCCAAGGCCCCATCCAAATTGGCCTTGAACACCTACTGGTGTTTCAGCCCTTTCGAACAACAACCTGGCATCAGAACAAAACATGACGACTGCAATTCTTTCTAACAGCAGCAAATTCCAGCAACGACATCCAGTTTTGGTGTTATAAATGAATACAAGAAGTTATATGCCTCATTCAAAAACAACAGCTGAGAAATGTCTCAAGGTTCATGAGCAGCACTGAGATGCCACACAGTACAGCTAAAGAATTTATTTTGCTACTCCAAATGCTGAAATAGTCACTATCTTGAAATTTAGTGTCTGCTCTGTCATGGTCACAACTCAATACGGAGCAGTCCCATATTGTTTTAGAAATGGTGTTGTGCAGATGAGACATTCAACAGGGCACTGGAAGAGTTCAAGGCCAGGTTAGATGGGTCCTTGAGTAGCCTGGTCCAGTGGGAGGTGTCCCTGCCCATGACAGGTGGTGGAACTGGTGGGCTTTAAGGTCCCTTCCAACCCAAACCATTCCATGATTCTATGATTTTGGTTCATAACTAGCCAGTAATAGCGGTATTTTTTTAGTAAGTAAATATTTCCCTAAGTTCCTGCTCGCCCTCCCCAAAATAGCAATATGTGGAACCTTTGAAAGTATTAACAAGATGCCATGAGAATTAAAAGCAGCTCATGATCTACTTTCAAGAATATGACTCACTTTGCCAGGGAACGTTATTATTAAAGTGAAGGAGTTTTGCTCTAAAAACGACAATGCCAGAATTGCAGAGCAGTCATTCTACCGCTTCCTTTGCCTTTATGAAGCCTGCAAGCCTTACATATTCATCATCTTTTCACACTGCTGTCCAGTGACTGTAACATTTATTACCAGTTGCACCAGGGGAGGTTTAGATTGGATATAAGGAAAAATTTCTTTATGCAAAGAGTGGTGAAGCCCGAGCAGAGGCTGCCCAGGGCAGTGGTGGAGTCTCCATGCCTGGAGGGGCATAAAAAGCATGTGGCTTTTCAGGACTTTGTTTAGTAGGCACGGTGGTGTTGGGCTGGTGGTTGGATCTGATGATCTTAGAGGTTCTTTTCCGACCCTAGTGATTTAAGGTGGTAAATACATTGTATGTAAGAAGGGCTTTGCCGGGAATAGATGAAAAAGGTTTATCTAAACTGAACTTCAGAGCAAGCTGTCACTCAAGGCCTTCCTCTAATGTCTCCAAGAGAGACACCAAACTACTTCTGCACAACTGAATTAGTCAACAAGCAAATGAATGGGAGAAATAATATTATTAAATATTATTTCTTCCTCATGACGAACATGGTATTACAAGCCAAGGAAGATTGGACAGATGGATGGAGACTCACAAAGCTGCATTAGTCATCTGCCATTTTCAATCTCCGTGTGTCCCCAGATGATTGAGAATAAATATGCAGGGCAAAAACCTCAGATAGAGTAAATCAGCATCTTTCCCTGGGCTTAATCGAGCTCTGCTGATTTACTAGCACACAACATTCGGAGACACTGTTTCCTGTAAAAACATATTTATAGAGCAGCTGAGAAATCAAATGCCATCGGCATGAAATGTAATTGAATTTGATAGCATTACTAGGAATGGAAATGGCACGAAGTTTATTCAGACACACCTTGCTGGTTTTCACCCCGCATTCGCATCTTGAGAGAAGTCTGAAAGCAACCTGGAAGCGAGTGATGAATGTTGCAGAATGGCTCAAACCTACATGGCTTTTCTTAGATGAGTAAATACGAATCATGTGGGTTTTTTATTTTTTTACCCACAGGGTCATTTATTCAGCTGGAGCTCAGCCAGGAGCAGCTCTGAACAACTTACTCCATTGCAATAATGCTGGGTGACATTTTGATCCCTCTGCTCATCTTCAGAAGTCGTTTACTCATTCAAGAGTCTCATTAAAATCAGCATCACTAAGCACAAGGTCAGATGCTTTTTAGCAGGATGACGATAAGAACCTGAGTCATTGGATACTGGAGTTACCCATGGATAAAAAAACAGAGGTAGCGACTTTCCAGCTGATAATACGGTTTTTCTTAAAAAGGAAACATTTCACAGGAGACAAATTCAGGGATTTTCTCTGGGGAAAGGGGATCAAACCAATTTAGCTTAAAAGTTTTCATTTGTACTGACTTCTTTTATCTTACGTTTATTGGCATTTATTAAGGTTGCAGTTAATTTTGGTATAATGTACCTTATATTCACATTGTACTGGTGGTTTGTGCTGTGCTGAAGAGAGCAATCCAGAAGCTGGATGGTTTTCACTGCCTTGATATTGAATATCAATATTTTCCCCAACATTAATTCCTTTGGATTTGTTTAAACTAGATTTGGACAATTCCACTTTTCCTTCCGATTAGTGAAAGGGTTTTTAATCTTTAAATTCTTTCCAGGTAGTTCTGACTGATGCCATTCCTAGCACGAGTTGGTGAAAACCTTCCTGTAACATAAATTCTATTTTTGCTTGTTTGTTCAGTGAAAAACACTTTGAGACTCTTTCCTACCGTCCATTGAATTTGGAAAGCAAATTCTGAATTCATAAATATCAATTCCCCCTGAAACCGAACTCTAAAGTTCACATTTATCCAGAAAAAGAACAGGACCATAGAATCATGGAATGGTTTGGGTTGGAAGGGACCTTAAAGCCCATCCAGTTCCACCCCCTGACATGGGGAGGGACACCTCCCACTGGATCAGGGGCTCCAAGCCCCATCCAGCCTGGCCTTGAACACCTCCAGGGATGGGGCAGCCACAGCTTCCCTGGCAACCTGGGCCAGGACCTCCCCACCCTCACAGCAAAACATTTCTTCCTAAGATCTCATCTCAATCTCCCTTCTTTCAGCTGAATACCATTCCCCCTTGTCCTATCCCTGACCAAGAGCCCCTTCCCCAGCTTTCTTGGAGCCCCTTTCAGCACTGGAAGGTGCTCTGATGTCTCCCCAGAGCCTTCTCTTTTCCAGGCTGAACAACCCCAGCTCTCAGCTTATCCTCATATTGGAGGTTCTCCAGTCCTTGGATCATCTCTGTGGCCGCCTCTGGTCTCGCTCCAACAGATCCAAGTCTGTGTCCAACAGTACAGCTTGCAGTTGGATATCAAAAATCTAAATGTTTGCACATACCATGCTGACCAAGATCTAATTTACATACTCTTGGTGTATAAGGCAGGGTGCCACACAAATTATGTATTCTGAATTTAACATGATTCCCATTGTCACTGTAGTATTCTTATGCATTTGACCCTTAACTTCATATTTCCTATTTCTCCATTGTTTCACTAATCTTTATCTAATCTCCTCATCATGAACGGGAGATGATCATAAGGCAGTATCATATCACTGCCATCACAACTTCATTTTGTTAAACTACTTCTGCGGGAAGTTTATAATTTATTAAAAACCTTTATCTATTCTTTAATCATCTCTTTGTTGTAATTGATCCTCTAGAGCTTACAGAAATTTTTCTAAGAGCCTGTTTGAATAAGACTGCTTCAAAAAATGAAAGGCATAAAGGAGCCGATTAAAATTCCCTTCGGCTTTTTTTCTGTTATATAAAGCTTCAGGGTGGGCTTGTCCATAAGGAGAATAATATTGGGTCGTGCAGCTAAGAGTAGAGAGTTGTGAAAGAGGAAAGGCTGGGGACATTCTTCTTAGATGTATTCCAGGTTGCATCAGAAGAACTGTGCCTGACACATTGAGGGAGGGGATTCTGCCCCTCTGCTCTGCTCTGGTGAGACCCCACCTGGAGCCCTGTGCTCAGTTCTGGAGCTCTGAGCACAAGAAGCACATGGAGCTGTGAGAATGGGTCCAGAAGAGGCTACAAACATGATGCGAGGCCTGGAGCACCTCCCACACGAGGACAGGCTGAAAGAGTTGGGGTTGTTCAGCCTGGAGAAGAGAAGGCTCCAGCGAGACCTTAGACCAGCTTCCAGTACTGAAATGGGCTCCAGGAAAGCAGGTAGGGACTTCAACAAGGACATGCAGTGACAGGATGAGGGGAAGTGGCTTTAAATTGGAAGGGAGAAAATTTAGATTAGACATTAGGAAGAAATGTTTTCCTCTGACAGTTGTGAAGCACTGGCCCAGGTTGCCCAGAGAAGTGGTTGGTGGCTGGAGATGTTCAAGGCCAGGTTGGATGGGGCTTGGAGCAGCCTGATCCAGTGGGAGGTGTCCCTGCCCATGGCAGCGGGTGGAACTAGGTAGGCTTTAAGGTCCCTCCCAACCCAAACCATTCCATGATATCACTGCAACACAGGCAGGCACGCAAGGGAGCAAAGCAAACGGCACAGATAACGCCTCCAATAAGCAAGGGAACAAAGAGGCAGGAAAAGATGAGCTCTGGAAGCTCACACTGAGCAGGGACTGAGGCCAGAAAGAGTTTTGAGAGCTCTACAGGCTGAGATGGAGATCTTTGCTGCTAAATGTACCACCTGCTTGGGAACCCCGAGCTGAAAGTCATGAGGAATGTGGGAGGAAGTAGTGCCTCGATACCATGTCTTGCACAGCTGTGATGCTTGCAAACATCTGCTCACTGTAGGATTAAAAAGCAAAAGTGTGTTAATGAACTGCAGGTAGAAAAAGACATGTTGAAAGGCTGGGATCCTGCCAGGCTCTGAGTTTGCTGGGTCATTAGCTGCCGGTGCACTGGAGGTTCAAAGACAGATTTCACTGAAAAGAAGCAACCAGGCTTCAGATCATTACCTGGACCTACTCAGAAAAGCTGAAAGAGAGAAACTTCAGCTGAGAAGCTGAATTAACTTCCTTACAAGACCCTCTACTACTCCTATTTCAGGTGAGCTGCATGAAAAATAACATCTATTTCTCATGCTGTTCCCATTCTCAAAATTAGGTCTTCAAATATTAAAACAAAATGTTCAAAAATTATCACAAAGTTGATTTATCTTCAGATTTCTTTCATCTTTCTTTCCGGAAAAAAACATGCCACCAGTTCTTATTTCACTCTCAGTTCAGAAAAATGAATTTATTTCTCATGTCCAACCTTTTTCTTCTCTGGAAAAGCTGTTCTTTAAACTTGGTTTTTAATCAAGACTCTTTCACTTTCTGTCACTTGTTTTAAGCAGCAGTGACTTTCAGAGGAAGAGATTTCATGAGCCACATGGAACAACTGAGTCAGATTTGGTAATGTTTTAATACCATTCCCAACTTATGTGAGAGTTCATGAATTTCTCTGTGTTTTTATACTTTTTCTTCATGTCTTTGGAGGAACCTGAAAAACTGAGATCTGCATTTAATTAGCTTTTGGATTCATTTGAATAGGAAAAAAAATAAAATAAAAGGGAAAGCTCAGTGCAGACTCAGTTCTAATAAAGGGCTACAACAGAACTGGTGTTTTTCCAACTTCATTGAAATCTTTTCCTCTACCCTCACATGAATATGCTGCAATATAGTGAAATATGTTGACCTTGAAACATTAAAACCCCGAGCAAGAAAAGAAGAGTGTCTGGAGCAGAAGTCTTACGAGGATCCACTGAAGAATCCAGGGCTGGTTAGCCTGGAGAAGAGGAGACTGAGGGGAGAACTCATCGCTCTTCGCAGCTCCTAGAAAGGAGGTTGTGGTGAGGTGGGTGCTGGTCTCTTCTCCCAAGTGACAGGTGATAGGATGAGAAGAAATGGCCTCAAGTTGCACCAGGGCAGTTTTAGATTGGACATCAGGAAAAGTTTCTTTACTGACAGAGTGGTGAAGCCCTGGCAGAGGCTGCCCAGGCAGTGGTGGAATCTCCATCCCTGGAGGGGTTCAACAAATGTGTGACTGTGACACTTGGGAACGTGGTTTAGTAGGCACGGTGGGGTTGGGCTGGCAGCTGGACTTGATCTGAGAGGTCTTTTCCAGACATAATAATTCTATGATTCTAAGAATGCCAGTAGAAGAAACCTCAATTTCTGTTTAGAAAACACCTTCAGTGAGGAGGCTGGGACAGACAACAACAATGTCGACCTGTTGATGCTGGCAGGGATGTGGAGCAGTCAGGGGGAGCAGCTGCTGTACAGAATTGGGCTCTGATGGCTCGTATAACCAGCACACAACCTGAGGACTCATTTACTGCGCTTTGTCAGGGATTTTTAAATAATCCTAAATAATTAGCAGAAAAATTAGATGGGGAGTGTAAGGCATGGAGCTGAAAAGCTGAAATGTTCCTGTTTTTTCCGGACCACAAATTTTCATATTTCTCTGGTTAGCACTAATAGGAGGTGACATAAGGTCCCACAATAAGATGCTTTGTGTCATAACTTCATTAATAACGCCCAACTAATTGGCAAGTGTTTATTAGGTGAAACAACAGCGAGAGATGCTGCTTTACCACCAAAAAACTTTGGAAATGTTGCTTCTTTATATGATGACCATATATTCTCTATACGATGCAGGTCATCATGATCTTCTACCTAATCTGGATGGACCCAAACTAATTGCCAGCAAACCACGTGTTTTGCAAGGCATAAATCTTGGCTGTTGGAACTTTCCAAGATGCTTTTCTCCTGCAACCATTCTACAAAGCCATCCCAGCTTGGAACAAGCATGGTTCCAAAATCACTTTTTTCTACCTAGCAGTTCTAGGAAAATGTTTCTTCTTGCACAAGGAGCCCCACCATGGGAAGACTTTTCCTCTGAGTCCTGTGCCAAAGATGCTCTGCCTGCCCCAAGGAATGTCACATGGCCAGGATCACCCTGGGGAGGTAAGTGGGAAGGCTTTGGAACAACAGGTTCACACTTACCTCCCAAATAGCTCCTAAACTGATTTGTGCAACCACTGTCAGACTCATCGGGGCTCACAAAGAGGTTTGGACTTCTTGCACCAGGGCAGGTTCAGATTAGACAAAAATTTCTTCACCAAAAGGGTTCTCAGGCCCTGACAGAGGCTGCCCAGGGAGGTGGTGGAGTCCCCATCACTGTTTAGAAGACAGGTGGATGAGATGCTTAGGGACTCAGTTTGGTAGTCGACATGTACGGCTGGACTCAGTGATCTCAAAGGTCTTTTCCACCCATGCGATTGTATGATTTTAAGTTGTCTCCCTCTTCCAAAAATTGAGACCTCCAGTAGCCTACAGGTTGACCTGCCAACAGCCACCAGGATCTCCCTTAAAATCCATGGGCATCCAAAAACAGTCAGAAATGTTGTGCTGGCTTTGACAAGCTGCAGCTGTAAACTCTTTGCTAGCTGAGGCACTGCTGCTGTTTTTAAAAATATAAATGACCTGCTCAATTTCTCATCAAAATTTTAAATTAAATGTCAGGTTGAGGACCTGGGAGAACTGGCAGAAGGAGGGGTAGCTGCATTATGTGGACACAGTAGGGCGTTTGCGAAAGAGCACTTCTGAAAATCAAAGAACATTAGGCTGTATTTTTTGTCTTTGTGTGAAAGCTCCTAACAACAGCTTTGATGCTAAAATGAGAGGGAAAACTATTGCCAGATTTGGTGTTATTTATTACAGGTATTACAGAGGCACTTTCAGACTCACTGAACACCTTGAGCATGTTGCCTCTTCTGCAGCCTGTTGCCAGCAATTGTTACGAGCTGGATGTGATTTGGCGGTTGGCTTTTATTTACACAGACGTATTGCAGTAAATGAAGGCCTTGTAACACACACATGACCTTTGCAAACAAGGATTAGACAGAAAGCAGAGCTCCACCAGTCTTGTACCTGTTTCAGAGACAGGCAGCTACATCAAGAGCTTAGAAATATGGGAGCAATTACTCTGTGTCATAGAATCATAGAATGGTTTGGGTTGGAAAAGACCTCAAAGCCCATCCAGTCCCACCACCTGCCATGGGCAGGGACACCTCCCACTGGATCAGGTTGCTCCAAGCCCCATCCAGCCTGGCCTTGAACACCTCCAGGGATGGGGCAGCCACCACTGCTCTGGGCAACCTAAGCCAGGGCCTCCTTGCCCTCATCTTGAAGGATTTCTTCCTAATGTTTAATCTAAATCTTCCCCCTTCCAATTTAAAGCCATTCCCCCTCACCCTATCACTGCATGTCCTTCTAGAAGTTCCTCCCCAGCTTTCCTGGAGCCTGCTTCAGGACTGGAAGCTTCTCTAAGGTCTCCCTGCAGCCTTCTCTTCTGCAGGCTGAACAACCCTAATTCTTTCAGCCTGTCCTCAGAGCAGAGGTTCTCCAGCCCTTGCATCATCCTCATGGCCTTCTCTGGACCCATTTTAACAGTTCCAACATTCAGAAGAGGTTAAAGAATATTGGGTAAAATCTTTGCTTCCCAAAGCCTTCTCCCTGCACAGCGCTTCTCCCCCAGTGGTAGGTTCAACAACAGGACAAAAAAATACCCCACTGATGTTCTTAGATCTGAGGCAATCAGCATCCATTACACTCCTTTCTACGCTACTTGTGTAACCTAGCAAATCAGTGAGACCTTACACACCAACTTCCAGGATGCTGTCACTGTTTATCGGCTTTGTCTGTTTGTAACATCAATCAGCAGGATGGCCTCTTTCTGTGACTGAGTTAGATCCCAGCACAGCCCAGTGAAACCCTTACTTCCCACTGCAGACACCATTTTGGCTCCGTTAAACTGGTGTTAGTGGAAACTGAACTTCCTTGAAGTGTCCATTTAGTTTGAGATTCTGCTATGAGTAATTTTTGCTTTTGAGAAATCCTCCTCGCAAATCCTGAGTTCAGTTTTGGGTCTCTCACTACAAGAAGGACATTGAGGGGCTGGAGGGCATCCAGAGAAGGGGAACAAAGGTGGTGAAGGGTTTAGAGCACAAGCTTTATGAGGACCAGCTGATGGAGCTGGGATTGTTTAGTCTGGAGAAAAGGAGGCTGAGGGGAGACCTCATTGATCTCTACAACTGCCTGAAAGGAGGTTGTAGTGAGGAGAGGATTGGCTCCTTCTCCCTGGTAGCCAGTGACAGGACAAGGGAAAATGGCCTTAAGATGCACCAGTGGAGATCTAGGTTGGATATTAGGAGGAATTTCTTTACTGAAGGGGTTGTCAGGCACGATAGAGGCTGCCCAGGGAGGTGGTTGAGTTCCCATCCCTGAAGGTGTTTAAAAGAGGAGTAGATGTCATATTAGAGGACATGGTCTGGTGGCAGACTTAGCAGGGCTGGATCAATGGTTGGACTTAATGATCTCAAACGCCTTTTCCAGCCGAAACTGTTCTGTGATCTACATCCAAGAGGCCATTGAAATAATCAATAACTTTAATGTAAATACAATTGCAGCTGGTCCAGGCACTGAAAACTACCAAGAGTAGCTGAGCTAATTATGGAGAATGTAGCTAATAAAGGTAAATAAGTGTTAGCCATGCATTCTTTATAAATATGCACACCAAGACAGATGTGCAGTCGCCTGGTTATTACATGGTTGAATGGTGGCTGCCTTTTGATTACAAAGCTGTAGTCAGAAGTGTATCATCTAAATAACTCTGTAATCAGTCCTTTGCTTCAATTTTGCCTGATTAAAATTGCTGCACAATTCTTTCATATTCTCTTTCCCCAAGGGAGATTTTACAGTCCACAGAAAAGAGAGATACTTTTAAATGTCCACGATTTGCTCCTTGAAGTTGCCTCCTCTATGTTTGGAAGTGCCACTGAATGCAAACTCAGACTGTGAAGGGATGGAGGAAGAAAGAATAAGGGGAGTAGAACCAGTCAGAGCAAAAGCTCCAAGCCAATTGCACACCCTTTGGCATGAAACCAAACCCAACTTTGCAGTTCACAGGGTCTTGATTTGTATATTTGCCTACAGACTCAGATCCTCATAGAATCTTTAAGCCTGGAAAAGACCTCTAAGCTCAGTCATACTGACAGCCCAGCCGCACCGTGCCCACTAAACCATGTCCCAAAGTGCCACAGCCACAAGCTTTTTGAACCCCTCCAGGGATGGAGATTCCAAAACTTCCCTGGGCAGCCTCTGCCAGGGCTTCACCACTCTTTCAGTAAATAAATTCTTCCTAATATCCAATCTAAACCTGTCCTGGCACAACTTGAGGCCATCTCCTCTTGTCCTATCACTTCTTCCTTGGGAGAAGAAACCAACTCCCACCTCGGCACAGCTTCCTTTCAGGTAGTTGTAGAGAGTGATATGGTCTCCCTATTAAGGGTTGCTTCATCTGAGTACATACAGACTGAACCTCTATAAAGGCAATCGTATTAAACAGGGGACATTTCTGTGGAGTCACTCAAGTCTTCCATAAATTTGTATGCAGAGATGAAATGTCATGGAAAACAACATCTGTTCCTTTATATCACGTCTTTATTGACATTCAAACATAAGGCAGAACTTGTTTTCAAGGTATTTGGGTTGGAAAGCATGTGCTCTGCTACTGCCATTGAAATTGCCACAAATTAATAGCCCATCAGTTAAGAGTTTGGGATGTGCCAGCGTGGGATGAGGCTTCTCTATCAACACTTAATATGTCACTGCTCCGTGTGCAAAAGCTTCAGCAGTCACACTTCCCTGCACAAGTATCACTGCAGGGACAAAGCTGTTGTGGGAGAGATGGATGAGATTGTGCCATGGGGAGGGTCATCTCCCCAGAAGAGCTTGGGGAACATCTCCAGAATTGGTGTACTGGAAGGTAATCTGAGGGCTGAAGCACATCTGATAGGACAGGCTAAAAGAGTTGGGGTTGCTCACCCTTTAGAAGAGAAGACTCTGAAGAGACCTTAGAACAGCTTCCAGTACTGAAAGGGGCTCCAGGAAAGCTGGGGACGGGCTCTTGGTCAGGAAGTGCAGGGATAGGATGAGGGGAAATGGTTTTAAGCCGAGAGAGAGGAGATTGAGATGAGATCTTAGGAAGAAATATTTTGCTGTGAGGGTGGGGAGGCCCTGGCCCAGGTTGCCCAGAGCAGTGATGGCTGCCCCATCCCTGGAGGTGTTCAAGGCCAGGTTGGATGGGGCTTGGAGCAACCTGATCCAGTGGGAGGTGTCCCTGCCCATGGCAGGGGGTGGGACTGGATGAGTTTTGAGGTCCCTTCCAACCCAAACCACTCTATGATTCTATGACATTCCAAACCTCCACAGCAGTGACAACTACACCCACCCCGTGCTTCAGCGCACAACCTAGGAGGTCACTGCTGGTCCTGCAAGACATTTACACCCCACCCCGATGAAGCAGGGATGGAAAACTGTGGTTCCTCATCTTGCTTTAGAAATTATCAGTGCCATAGTTTTCTTCTTTTTAAAAGCTAAATTGCATCATAACTTTCTGCATGTCCAAAGAGAAAACCGATTTATCTGATATTTTAAGCTCAAAACAAGAAACCCCAAAGCGTTTCATTTTCACACCAGCATTGTTTTAACTTATTGTGGCTGGTATCAGTAGCAATCTAATGTGACATTCCTGCTGTAGATAACATTCGTTGCCCTCAGTACAGATTTAATCAATGAAAATTATATGGATAGATAGTATTTCCATATGGAACTTGTTTTAATTAATGCTCAGTCTCTTCTTAATGCCTCAGAGGGTGATATCATACTGTTTAGAGAAATAGAAAGAATATATTGAAATTCTCATTAGCAATGATATATTAAGATACAGAGAGACTGTGTGAAAGAACCAAGTGTACAGATACAAATGCAGATTTTTCCTCAAAGCTCAGGTACTTGTGCTGAAGACATGGATCTACTGTAACAAGTCTAGTGGAGGCTACGGAGATGATCCGAGGGCTGGAGCACCTCTGCACTGAGGACAGGCTGAGAGAGTTGGGGTTGTTCAGCCTGGAGAAGAGAAGGCTCTGGGGAGACCTTAGAGCAGCTTTGAGTACTGAAAGGGGCTCCAGGAGAGCTGGGGAGGGACTCTTGGTCAGGGAGTGCAGGGATAGGATGAGGGGGAATGGTTTGAAGCTCAAAAAGAAAGGAGATTGAGATGAGATTTTGGGAAGAAATGTTTTGCTGTGAGGGTGGGGAGGCCCTGGCCCAGGTTGCCCAAAGAAGTGGTGGCTGCCCCATCCCTGGAGGTGTTCAAGGCCAGGTTGGATGGGGCTTGGAGCAACCTGATCCAGTGGGAGGTGTCCCTGCCCATGGCAGGGGTGGAACTGGATAGGCTTTGAGGTACCTTCTAACCCCAACTATTCTATGATTCTATGAATCTATGAATCATAGAATCATAGAAACATAAAATCATAGAATGATTTGATTTGGAAGAGACCTTAAATATCATCTAATGAGGTCTCACAAGACAGCAGTAGATGGTCAGAATCCCCTCCCTCACCCTGCTGGCCACGCTTCTTTTGGTGCAGCCCAGGACACGGTTGACCTTCTGGCTTGCAAGTGTACATTCCCAGCTCATGTTGAGCTTCTCATCAACCAGCATCTCAGGTCCTTCTCCACAGGGCTGCTCTCAATCACATCATCCCCCAACCTGTACTGAAACACTGGATTGCCACAACAAAGATATAGGAGCTTGCACTTGGCCTTGTCAAACCTTGTGAAGTTCACACAGCCCCATTTCTCCAGCCTGTCCCTCTGGAAGACATCCCATCCTTCTGGTGTGGCAACTGCACCATTCAGCTTGCTGTCATCTGCAAACTTGCTGAAGGTGCCCTCGATCTCGCTGTCTCTATCACTGATGAAGATATTAAACAGCACTGGCCCCAGGATTCACCACTGAGGGACACCACGTGTCGCAGATCTCCATCTGACCACGTCTGACATTGACCACTACTCTCTGAATATGTCATAGTATCTCATTCCTTTTCTGTTTTTTCTCTGATTGAAACCATAGGTGTATCTAAATTGTCTTGCTGGGCTGGGAAAAGATCTGATTATCCATTATTTTAGTCTCCACATGTTTCAGCCTTTCACGCTGCAGACCTCATTTTGGCTGCAGAGATGAACACTCGCCCCCTCCCTGAGGAAGCAGCACCACTGCTTGCCCATTCTGGCCACAACCGAGCAAGAATTTGCCTTTCCAGGTAAGATTTTACAGGGCTTAGCAGGAGTAATATCTTGACCTGCCCTTCTAAGTGGGTGTCTCTTCTCAACACTGAAAGCATCAGTAGATTAAAGGGAATAAAAACGGTCCCTGTCACTAATGGCTGGATGATTTGACTGTCTTAATTACACCTTCTAGAGATGGGAGCCTTTGCTGCATTTATAAATCCACTTTTGTAGAAGAGAAAAGCATCTTAGAGAGAAAATGTCTTTTCACAAAATTAATTGAAATCATTCAACTGATAATGTTCATTAGGCACAGCCTTCGAGAGCTTAACAAATACTATTGGACACCACAAAAGACTATTTCAAGTGCATGCTGATTTAGTGAGCATCTATGGATCTTATTTACAACAAAAAAGAAAACTGGTAACAATATAATATCGACAATTAAAATTAAGGAAAGAAAAGAGACAAAACTACGTATGCAGATTCAGCCTCCGAGCAGAGATGCTTCTGATGCTATCTTTAATTTCACAATCAGGCCATTTTTATTCTTGGGTCCCCCACCTCATTCCTTGCACACAGAATAGAGGCCATTCCGTTAATAATATATCAACAATAACAATATAACAATCAATATTTTGGGTTTTAGCATTGTTCAGCGTGCCATCTAAGTCCTTATTTATTGTGTGCTTTTCAAACGCTGCTCCAAAAGCAGATGTATTTACCTACCCATTTAATTTTCTGTGTGAAGGAGGGGTGGCTTTACAGACTGGGAGCAGCTGCATAGAGCCCTCAGAGCTGAAAGCCTCCGCTAATTGCGGGCATCAGTTTTGAAACACCAGTTACAGTACTTTTAGCCCACTTAGCATTATTAACATGTTCTGGATCTGGGACTCCATATACAGCTGTGAACGCTCAGCACTTGTGCAAACCTACCAGCGGGGTCATGGGGCAAGCAGCCAGAAATCAGGGATCCAAAAGCTGGAGACCACTCATGGAAAATCTGATTTATGAGCCAAATCTCACAAAGCACACAGCCCTGTGCAGTGAAACACAACAGCTATGATCTGCTGCTGTGCATCATGAGAAGCGGGCATCAAAAAAAGGCAACCCCAAAATCTCTGCATACAAGGCAGGAAGCCACCCAGAGTTAACCCCAGGGAAAGACTGACCAGAGGGCTACATGTGAATCTCTGCAGCTTCCCTGGTGCCAAAGAAAAAGTGCCGAGAAGGCATCTCCATCCCATCATAATCATACAATCACAGAATTGTTTGGGTTGGAAGGGACCTTAATGATCATCCAGTTCCACCCTCTGCCATGGGCAGGGACACCTCCTGCTAGACCAGGCTGCCCAAGACCCCATCCAACCTGGCCTTGAAAAGAAGTGAAGAGTAAGGAAGAGGACTCTACTGTAAGTAACTGTGGATAACAACTTCTCGTCCTACTCATGCCTCTTCCTCACCACTAGTTCTCCATTCAGTCCCACTTCCTTCCCTATATTCCTGCCAGGACAAAATGTATGGGTATCACGCCATGGGTTCAACATCAGGGCACCCCAGCTACCTGCACTGCTGAAGAACTGTGGCTCATAAAGGAGGAGCTATGGGCATGAAAGCTGTGTGGGACCTGCTCCACCTGCATTCCCCCTGACACCAGCTGCAAGCCTGATAACAGAATTTATGGTCAGCCAGATGTCATTACTTACAGATTTCAGCCAAAACTGCTCATTTCATCCAGAAAGCTGGAAGCCAGAACACTTCCTGCAGTCAGGACATGAAACATCTGCTCATATGAAGCTCTGATTTTGATACCGACCTCAGTACAGAACTGCTGGCAAATGCTCCATTCGTTAAGTTTGATGTTTCAGTGCAAGGCTGGGTTATGTCTTACTAAGAAGATTGGCACAGAGCACCTTCCTTGCTTACAACAAAAATCATGATGGTCTTAAGAAAAGGAGACAGCCAGAAACACCCAAGGAGTGGTGTAAGAGGAGCAAACTGGCAGATGACCATCATAACTGCACTGTTGGTTAGGTCTGTCCCAGCAAATAAAACAGCACCCAAGCACAAAGTCAAGCTGTGGACCACAATCATCTATGATCCTTAACTGGAGGTCTGTTTCCTTTGCTCTCCTCCAAAGAGTGCTCTTCCAAACTGTACTTAAACACAGCTTGGGCAACAACACAGGGTAGGGACAGTGCCCGACAGCTAAGATGAAGCAGATCATTAATTTTATTTACTAATGTAAATTTACTAACATCAGCTGTGTTGATCCAGTCCACAGAAAGACTCGTGTCAGCGCACTGAATGTATACCAACATCTTCACACCAGCAAGAGATTTGGAGGACTTATCCAGCAGCCAGAGAAGCACATTGTGACCAGATTCGGTAGATCTGACATTCAGTGTGAAGAAACATAGCCTTGTTATCATTCCTGTGAATGGCATGCGGAAAATGGAAGCATTGGAACAGGCTACCCAAGGAAGTGGTGGAATCTCCATCCCTGGAGGGGTTCTGAAAGTGTGTAGACATGGCAGTTTGGGACATGGTTTAGCAGGCACGGTGGGGTTGGGCTGATGGTTGGGCTGGATGAGCTTAGAGGTCTTTTGATTCTATTATTCTATGGAAAGCCAGCCCCTTCGTAGAATCACAGAATAGTTTGGGTTGGAAGGGACCTTTAAGATAGTCTAGTTCCAACCTCCCTGCCATGGGCAGGGACACCTACCACTGGATCAGGCTGTCCAAGGCCCCATCCAACCTGGCCTTGGACACTTCCAGGATGGGGCAGCCACCACTGCTCTGGGCAACATGAGCCAGGGCCTCCTGACCTTCATGGTGAAGAATTCCTCCTTATATCTAGTCTAAATCTGCCCTTCTCCAGTTTATACTCATTGTCCCTCATCCTATCACTCCAAGCCTTCGTAAACAGTTCCTCTCCAACTTTCTTGTAGCCCTTTCAGGTACTGGAAGGACCTGCAGGTATCCAGTACTGAAGAGTTTAAGTTTGAAACACACAGGGGGCCAATCGTTTGGTTTTATGCTTCTGGAAGGTAATTATTTCTGCAGCTGCAATACTTTGTCATTTGTCTCCTTTAACTTCCAGCCTTTCATAGCTCAGGGACAAGGGCAAGTGTCTGTGCAACACGAGTGATCGTAAATCAGCCCCGCTGTCCCATCCATCACAGCAGCGAATGGCAGCAGCGCGGGTCCTGTCCCAGCACGGGCTGCTGTGGTGTGCAAAACTCCCTTTGCCCAAACAAAGCACAGACACTGAGCAGACTCTCTGAGTTTATTGGCATGTCCTTCCTCTTTCACCCTTCTTCCTGCACTAGCAGAGGGATGTCAGGTGAAGTCACTTCCCTAGGGACTCTGCAGGTACAACATGTAAAGCTGTGTCAAAGACGCGGTGTAGGTGGAAGCAGCCCTGTAACAAGAACTCTCTTCTCAGGGGGAATTCTTTCGGAAATTCTGTTCTTCATGTATGAGAGCAAAAGTTGTTTACAACAGCAGTCACTGGTAACAGCCAAGGTGATAAAGTGGCTTAAAATCCTTTAAAAATTGCAGGGCTTTTACAGTCCTTATCATCTCCAGTGACATGAAGACATTTCTTACACATCCGCTGCTCTCCACCTCATGCTCAGCCGTCACTTTCCTTTCACAATCTCTTCCCAAGGGCTTGATTGCCCAGAGCAGTGGTGGCTGCCCCATCTCTGGAGGTGTTCAAGGCCAGGCTGGATGGGGCTTGGAGCCCCTGATCCAGTGGGAGGTGTCCCTTCCCATGGCAGGGGGTGGAACTGGATGAGCTTTAATGTCCCTTCCAACCCAAACCATTCCATGATTCTATCGTTCCAGGTCCAAGGAGCAGAGTAGGCTCCTCACTGTTTTTTATACATTTAATTCCAGACCTGTGTTATCTTCATCATCGCATGACAGAAAGGTCCTAATAGTGTGAATTACTCAGTTTTGAGAGATGCTACATGTGATGCCTACATTTCATAGAATCATAGAATAACCAGGTTGGAAGAGACCCACCGGATCATCGAGTCCAACCATTCTTATCAAACACTAAACCATGTCCCTTAGCACCTCGTCCACCTGTGCCTTAAACACCTCCAGGGAAGGTGAATCAACCACCTCCCTGGGCAGCCTCTGACAGTGCCCAATGACCCCTTCTGTGAAAAATTTTTTCCTAATGTCCAGCCTAAATCTCCCCTGGTGGAGCCTGAGGCCATTCCCTCTTGTCCTGTCCCCTGTCACTTGGGAGAAGAGGCCAGCTCCCACCTCTCCACAACCTCCTTTCAGGTAGTTGTAGAGAGCAATGAGGTCTCCCCTCAGCCTCCTCTTCTCCAGGCTAAACAACCCCAGCTCTCTCAGCCGTTCCTCATAAGGCCTGTTCTCCAGCCCCTTCACCAGCTTCATTGCTCTTCTCCGGACTCGCTCCAGAGCCTCAACATTTCCTCCCATGACCTTGGAATTTGACAGTATGGAAGGAGTCACCACAGAATCACAGAATGGTTTGTGCTGGAAGGGACCTCAAAGTCCATCCAGTTCCACCCCCTGCCATGGGCAAGGACACCTCCCACTGGATCAGGTTGCTCATAGCTCCATCCAACCTGGCCTTGAACACCTCCAGGGATGGGGCAGCCACCACTGCTCTGGGCAACCTGGGCAAGGGCCTCCCCACCCTCATCATGAAGAATTTCTTCCTAATGTCTAAACTAAATCTCTTACCTTCCAATTTAAAGCCATTTCCCCTCATCCTATCACTCCAGGCCCTCTCACTCCATCACTCCTGCCCCAGCTCTGCTGGAGTCCTTTTCAGTACTGGAAGCTGCTCTAAGGTGTCCTCAGAGCCTTCTCCAGGCTGAAAAGCCCATATCTCTCAGCCTGTCCTTATATGGGAGATGTTCCAGCTCTTGGATCATTTTCATGGCCTCCTCTGGACCTGAAATGACTTCTGGTTTTCTCTATGCCCTTAGATGTCTGCAAACTTCATACCAGTGCAAATTTTTCTGGTGGTAGCAAAATCAGCGTTCTTTTAACACAGGAGAGCAAAAGAACTTTTGTAAGTGTCAAGCAAAGGCTTTAATGAGGAAATAGGAAAAAAAGCAACTGAAACGCTAGCTCGTATAGACTGAATACTCTAGGGCTGAAGGAAGAATAAATGCTCATCAATTTTATCCAGTGGAATGGCCTCAGGGATGCTGCCACAAAAGGCATGAAGGAATGAAGACTTTCCTACTAGGAACTACACCACAATATTTATTTGTTCTCCCGATGAAACTTTCATACAGGATCTTTGGTTTGGTTGGTTTCTAAGGTTATGCTGTGTTGCACGCTCCTTCTGAGTCTGAAATATTTATAGGTACATGGACCACATTCCTTAGATGCTCTGCAGTCTGTCTCTCTTACAACAGTAACTGCTGCCATTACCTTCCTGCTTATCTTGTTTATCTACATGGAGAAACACAGGTCCAGCCCATTGCCTGCAGGTGATCAAAGCAGAGAACAAGCAACAAGGTGAGTTTTTTTCCTCCCTGAACAGTGTTAACAAAACTGAAGTTGAAGGCCTGATTTAATAACCCTCTAGCCATGACAACCTGCAGCTTATTTTCACCTACAGAGATGTTTTTTGCTAAGGAATGGACAGGAGTGAGATTGTCACAGTTGGTCCTGATGCTGTCATGTTGCCATGCCCGCTGCATGTCAGAAAGTCTATTTACTACCCCTCCTTGCTTTTACCAGACATGACGTTGATTTTTACGGAGAAGAAAATGAGGTTCTACTGCTAGTTCATATAACTCTTCCAAGAAGCAGGAAAATTAAACAGTTCGGGAAGTTTTGAGAGCATTACAGTCCACTGAATGTGCACAGTCCAACTGAGAATACGCTGTATACTGCACCAAAGCACAGATTATGATATTTTTACTCATTTGGCATGTCTTTTTGTGTATAACATTTACCCACAATGCCATTATATCAACCACTAGGAAGTGTATTTTGTCACTAAATGCGACCATAAAACTCATTCATGCAGGGAATCACAGGGGCTTGGTGATGATTTCCGATTGTTTGCTAGAATTTTCACAGAATCATGGAATGGTTTGGGTTGGAAGGGACCTCAATGCCCATCCAGTTCCACCCCCTGCCATGGGTAGGGACACCTCCCACTGGATCTGGTTGCTCCAAGCTTCAACCTGGCTTTGAACACCTCCAGGGATGGGGCAGCTACCCCTGCTCTGGGCAACCTGGGCCAGGGCTTCCCCACCCTCACAGGAAAACATTTCTTCCAAAGACCTCATCTCAATCTCCCCTCTTTCAGCTGCAAACCTTTCCCCCTTGTCCCATCCCTTCACTCCCTGCATAGTGCTCAGCCTAAGGCAATGTCTCCAGCAATGACATGCATTCATCCTCTTCTTAATCCTAGAATCATAGAATAGTTAGGGTTGGAAGGGACCTTAAAGATCATCTAGTTCCAACCCCCAACAGCCTCTTCTGGGAGGCTGTTCCACAGCACTGTGCATCCCTCCTCAACAGCTCCTTGTGACTGCTCAGTCTGTGCAAGTCTGCTCTTTATCTCATACGCCTTCTCGTTGACATTATAGCATACATTAGACGACTTCTTTTCTTCCTTTTTTAATGTTCCTTTGTACTTAGTGAAGAAATGACAGAGAAACATAAGGTTGCACAGCAATTACCTCGCTGCAAACCAGGACCTTCTGCAACCTTCTTCTGAGCATCCCTTTGGTATTAACACCAATGCCAGCCATCTGCCTTGGAAAAATTGCGCTGCCTGTCCCTGATAAGCTGACAGATTCAGTAACCTTTCCGGAATCACTTCATCATGCCTCCTCTTTCTTGTTCACAGGTACCCATCACTGGGGAGCAGGGAGTATTTACCGCTCTGATTCAGCTGTGTAAATAGGGTTTATTTTTTTCACTTCTGTAATTTTTTAATCTGCTTCACCAGGGGGATTGTTTGCTTATTTTTATAGCTCCTCAAACCCATACAGCAAAGTAGCTGGGAGTCAGAGCTGCTCAAAAGACCTGTTCACTTTAACGAAACTCATGAGCTGTTCTAGCAGTACAGATGTGCTCATATTAAGTGGTTGATGGGTTCCAACATGAAATGTTCCTAAAGCTGCTGTTGATATAATGTCCCAAAAATATGTAACAAAAGACTCAGTGCTGAACAAATGCAGGCAAATATACTTGACTATAAAGCACTGAAGCCTTGGGCAGCAAAGTGAGATGCTTCTGTGAAGCTAGTCTTGTTAGGATTTATTGGGGACACAACATGATATATCAAAGAAGGACTCCAAGGAGCCTTTTACGATTGTAAAATGGCCTTGAAGGGGGAATTTGTTGCATGTAAAACAGAAAAGCTATCTGCCACGTATCTTATGCTGGAAATAGTTCTGTTCAATTTGGATGGTGATAGAAACAGAGTAAGGGAAGTGAGATGGCTTAGGAATGAACCTGATCAGCAAATGAAAGCCCAGGAAACACTATAGCTGCTTCAAAAGATAAATTCTGACTAATTGACAGCTCCAGCACTTTTTCCTCTTTCTCTCTTTTTATTTTTCTTTAATTTGTTTGGTCTGCCTCAGCCGTGGCTGTTTTCTTACTAAAATTGTAGTGAGAACAGCAAAACCACACTTGTGCTGAAGAAACACACAAGCTGTCATCATCTGTCACAGGCATAAAATCACAGAATCACAGAATCATAAAATGGTTTGGGTTTGAAGGGACCTTAAAGCCCATCCAGTTCCACCCCGTGCCATAGGAAGGGACACCTCCCACTGGATCAGGGGCTCCAAGCCCCATTCAACCTGGCCTTGAACACCTCCAGGGATGGGGCAGCCACCACTGCTCTGGGCAACCTGGGCCAGGGCCCCCCCACCCTCACGGGAAAATCTTTCCCCCTCGTCTGATGAAGTCATCACATCCCCTTCTGCCACTAACACTGCCTTTTGATCTTTCCACCTTGCCGTTTCCATGGATGATGCCACTGCTTGATGTATACAAACCCCCCCGGTGAACAGTATCAGCTAGGAAAAAATAGAAAAGGCAACGTGTCTTGATTTATATCACCAAGGTGCATTGAGGTGGAAGAAGGAACATCCTGGGTTCAAGGTCAGCAATGGTTGAAGAAAATCAAGTCTAGGAATCAAGGAAAACAAAGTCATCAATGACAGAAAAGAGTTTTCTTTCCCTGATTGTAAATACGGAATGAGTTGAGCCATAGATAGACTCTATAGAAGCAGACACACAGAATCACAGTGTTTGAGTGGAGAAAAGCTCGCTGAATCCCTTATGTGGCTGTCTCTCATTTAATAGAAAGAACTGAATTTCACCTTCTCTTAACCCTAATAATTTGTGCTTGGGCCAAGCGTAAGTTCATTCCAAAGGTATTCAGTCCCGGAGTAACCCCAAGGCAGCATGAGATGAGACAAAACCAGCACATTAAGCCATCCTCTAATCTTCCTTTGCTTTTCATATCCCAGCAGTAACAACAGCAGAGTGACGGGAGAGAAACCTGTCGAGCTCCTTTCACTGCAGGTGCCTGGAGTGGCGTGATGGCACCATAAAGCACACTGCAATTATGAAGATGATTCTTCTTAATATATTACAGTCTTCCACCCCTTTCATTAAGTCAACAAGGGAATAAAGTTGCATATAAAGGTTCATAAAAACCCATTGCTTAAAACCTTTTTTTACAGAAGTGTTACAGCTTAATGTTCTTCGAAGCACAACATATCAATCAGTACAAGGATAAACACAAAATAAGCAGTCAAAGCTCATATTGTCTACTTCCCTCCATCTTATCTATGGCAAGGTGTTGCTGCTTGTGAGATTACAGCACCTCCCTACCCTGGAGAAGGAGAAAACTCATTGCAAGAAGAGGTGAAACTGTTGGGTCACCAGGCCAGGTTTGATGGGGCTTTGAGAGACCTCCCACTGGATCAGATTGCTCCAAGCCCCATCCAGCCTGGCCTTGTACACCTCCAGGGATGGAGCAGCCACCACTGCTCTGGGCAACCTGGGCCAGGGCCTCCCCACCCTCACAGCAAAACATTTCTCCCTAAGATTTCATCTAAATCTCCCCTCTTGCAGCTTCAAACCGTCCCCCTCATCCTATCCCTGCACTCTCTGATCAGGAGCCTGGAGCCCCTTTCAGTGCTGGAAGCTGCTCTAAGGTCTCCTCAGAGTCTTCTCTTCTCCAGGCTGAACACCACAACTCCATTAGCCTGTCCTCGTGCTGGAGGTGCTCCAGCCCTCAGATCAGGTCTCTGTCCTCTGGACTCAATGCAACAACTCCACGTCTGTCTCGTGCTGAGGACTCCAGAGCTCAAGGCAGGGCTCCAGGTGGGATCTCATGAGAGTGAAGTAGAGGGGCAGAATCTCCTCCCCTCCACCTGCTGGTCACACAGAGATAAATCTTCTGTTTGTTTATCTCTGCGGTGAGTCGCAAGAGAAACCAGTTCTCCAAATCTTGCATCAAAACCAATATCTACTGCTAAATTGCTGGAGCAAATCAGTCCTCGGCACAGCTTTTGGCTGGTGGAATTGCAGCCTCTTGAGCTGTACCTCTGCCAAAACCACATTGATCTGCGTTTAAACAAAACCAGCCTGAGAACTGCTCTGCAAAGGCTCCAAAATTCATTGATCCACACCTCAAAGAGGAGACTGCTGCGGTCTTATCAAATGCAGAATAAATCAAGTTAACGCACTAGAAATACACAAAGGCTGCAGGTTTATGGCTGGTTTAGTTTATATTATTACTAATAAAAGAAGATGCTCGAGCAGAGCTCTAAAACAGTAATCTGGTAAGAGCTCCGTCCTGAGGGATTTGCAGGCCAAAAATAGCTGAACTTTAACATCTCAGCTGCAGAGCTAAGTCTGTCGTGCAGGGAATCAGAACTGCACCAGTTATGAAACTGGTCCCACTGTGAACAGAGCTTTACTCTTTGCTGACCATTGCAGGTGTAGAGACCCCAAAGTGCCACCAGCAGAGGCAAGAGGACACTTCCTTCCACAGGGACGGTCACACCTGGTCTGCTGGCTGGGACTCTGCTCCAAGAATCCCCTTGCTCCATGCACGGCACCAAGCGATTTCCAGTAGTAAAAAAATAACGGAAGGTATTTTGCATTTTATGAAATCATTAAGGAAACAGGAAATGGGAGTTGGCTTTCAGGCAACAAAGCTGCTCTCATTTGGTTTAATTTGGAGAGAAAGCAGTTCCTTGGTGTATTCGCGCCTTGCTGTGAACTGCACCAACTGCATTTGGGGAACAAGAAGAGGGCAAATTGTCTGGCTTGATCCAGATTGGATCATGCAGCCTGCAGAATCCTTTAGGGGCTGTTTAATCATATAACTATGTGGAAAAATGGGCAGAAAGCTCCCAAATACCACAAGGACTTGATGCTGCCTTGGGGAGGAAGAAGCATCTTTTATTCCAGCAGCTATTGAGAGAAATTAAGTCCCCTTTACAGCCAAAGATGCCACTCTCTGATTTAACTCTCATCTTTCTCATCCTCTTCTTAATTTCCTTTTCTCCCTTACATCCACAGCTTTATTTATATTGTTTCCTCCCATAGGTCTGGCCCTTTCTGGACATAGATTGGTTAGAACGAAGAAGATTTGAGGGCTAGAGCACCTCCCACACCAGGACAGGCTGAGAGAGTTGGGGTTGTTCAGCCTGGAGGAGAGAAGGCTGCAAGGAGACCTTCAAGCAGCTTTCAGGACTGAAAGGGGCTCCAGGAAAGAGGGGTGGGGGAACTCTTGATCACAGAGGGCAGGGATAGGACAAGAGGGAACAGTTTTGAGCTGGAAGAGGGGAGATTGAGATGAGGTCTTAGGAAGCCCTGGCCCAAGTTGCCCAGGGAAGTTGTGGCTGCCCTGTCCCTGGAGGTGTGTCCAGGACAGGTTGGATGAGGCTTGGAGCAACCTGGTCCAGTGTCTCACCACCCTCATGGTGAAGAGGGTGGTTATTTTCAGGTTATTTGTGTGTAGATTTGTGCACACAACCGCAGGGTAGCTGACTAAATCTATGCAAGCGCACTTTGTAAACCAACTGTTTGCTTCTTGCCAGTGGTTCCATTCAGCACAAATTACTGTTAAACCAAATGCCATGAGTTGCCAGTGGTGTGGTGCCAGCAATCTGTACGTGGGGGCTTTGAGAGCAGCAAATGAGCACCCAGAGGTTCTGTTTCTTTCCTAGATGAAATATAATTTGACTGCCTTTTTAGTTATGCATGCAGAACGGCAGAGAGAAAGACAACGCGTTAACCAAGGGAGACTTGCTACAAATAGGTGATGTGCAGCAACCTGACGTCAGGGAGCAGCCACCTTCGCCTGGCTGGCAGGATGAATTCCAGCAGCCCCAGGCCATGTGCTCAGCCCTGCTGCTGACAGCAACCCAGCTCCACAGCAACGGATGCTTGGATGAGCTGAACTAGGTGGGCTCCATCCTGGGATGTGGTGTGGGGAGGCGTCCCATGCATCAGCTGACCTCCTAGTTTGGGGACTGGCAGACTGGTTGCTGTTTCTTGAATGCCATGGGCAGGGACACCTCCCACTGGATCAGGCTGCCCAAAGCCCCATCCAACCTGGCCTTCAACACCTCCAGGGATGGGGCAGCCACTTCTCTGGGCAACCTGGGCCAGGGCCTCCCCACCCTCACAGCAAAACATTGCTTCCTAAGATCTCATCTCAATCTCTCCTCTTTTGGCTGAAAACCATTTCCCCTCATCCTATCATGATCCAGAGCCCCTCCCCAGCTCTCCTGGAGTCCCTTTCAGTACTGGAAGCTGCTCTAAGGTCTCCATGGAGCCTTCTCTTCTCCAGGGTGGACAATGCCAACTCTCTCAGCCTGTCCTCCTAGCAGAGGTGCTCCAACCCCCATATCATCTCCGTGGCCTCCTCTGGACCTGCTCTAATAGATCCATGTCCCTCCTGTGCTGAGGACTCCAGAGCTGAAAGCAGGGCTTCAGGGCTCTCATTAGAGCAGAGCAGAGGGGCGAATCCCCTCCCTGCTATCAAGACACTCATGAATAATTCTCTGAACAGCAGTTCTTGTAGTCCATCATGCTCAATGCATGAGTTAAATTGCCTGCAAAAAGTTGGAGAGTCACCAGTGAGAGGGAAGGCTTCCCCCAGATCTGCTTTCTTCACTAACTGCCACCGGCAACCCCACCTGAAGGTCATCAGGGGAGGTGTCTGGAAGCAGAGATTTACTTTGGTTTGTAGACTATGTCCCTAACCACTCCTCCACACCTCCCCAGGCTTGTACAGCTTCGTTAGTGGATCCAAACCCTCTCCTGCCTGGTGACACTGCCAGGCACAAGGCTGTCTGCTGGAGTTCATTAGCCACGTACGAGATCTATCTCAACACTGCATAAATATGAGAGATAGGAAGGTATTTAATAGCAAGATTCATTATCTTGACTTACTTGCTTTTGCTGTGGGCGGGAGGTCATTGCACTGTTGTTATGGGGGTCAGGGTATCTCCATTGCAAATAGATTCCCTTTAGAAACTACTTTCTTCAGTTATTCCATGAAAATCCCAGCTATTACTCTGTCTCAAACAAACCCTCTGTGCCGCATACTAACACCAGCCTTAGGTTTCACCTCCCTCTAAGTCTTCATTTGTAGCCTGGCATTTCAGGGCATAATTTGAATTTATAATACCATCATTCAAGACCTATTTTATGGATTATAGTTCCATTTGGAGCCTTTTCAGTCATACCAGAGTAAATACTGGATCATCTTTGCGACAAACTTCCAAATTAATATATCTGCCAAGATTCCTGACTGAATACAAATCAGTTGCTGCTACTTGGAAGGACGACAACCTCTGCTCCAGACACAAAGGGAAAACACAAAAGGAAAAACAAGCAAAATAAAATCCAAATCTTTCTTTTTCCTTTGGTGTTAGATTTACTGACAGCTTCTCAGGCCTGGTGAGGAAACCACCCTTTAACTTGTCACTCCTGTGCTGTCTCGGTGGCTATGCCCATCGGCAGCGTTGGCTGGTGCGTGTCAAAGCTGGTTTGCCATCTCTCCTCCTTGCCAGACAGGCTTCTCGTGCTCTCTGCCCACTGCAAAATATTCAGGGGGAGACTCTGAACTCCAAGGGCTTCACCTCCATTGAACTGTCTGGTTTAGACAAAGCTGCTTTGATTTACACTGCCTGAAAGTCACTCAATCTCCCTGGCAGGGGTTTTTGGGCCACATGACAGGTGTATTTACGTGGCCTTCACTCAAGATTGTTTTAGAATCCGCTCTTGTACCATGGCTGCTCCCCTTATTTGATTAAGGGAGTGCAGCCCCAAGCATCCAGAATTCCTACATCAGCTTCCAAATCCCAGAGGATGCCTTTCTTTAAATCACAGAATCATAGAATCATTTGGTTAGAAATTACCTTTGAGATCATCGAGTCCAATTGTCCCTGCCCACTACTAAACCAAATCCCTGAGCACCTCATCTGCCCATCTTTTAAACACTTCCAGGGATGGGGGCTCAACCACCCATTCCAGCGTCCCATAATCCTTTCAGTGAAGAAATTTTTCCCAATATCCAATCTGAACCTGCCCTGGTACAGCTTGAGGCCATTGCCTCTCATCCTATTGCCTATCACATGGGAGAAGAGACCGGCACCCACCTCACCACAACCTCCTTTCAGGCAGTTGTAGACTGTGATGAGGTCTCCCCTCAGCCTCTTTCTCCAGGCTAAACAGCCCCAGGTCCCTCAGCTGACTCTCACAGCACTTGTTCTCCAGCCACTGCCCCAGCTCCTTTCGCTTCTCTGGACGTGCTCCAGCCCCTCAATGCCCTTCTTGGAAAGCAAAAGGTGTGGTCTCACCAGTGCTGAGTACAGGGGAAGGCTGGGTTATCCTTCTGTTGCATTTCTGACTTTTTTAAGCCCCTTGAGATGGATTTCGTTATTTTTCTCCAATATTTAAGTTCATAAACTCCCCCCCTTAGAACTCTTCATTGAATTTCATGTACTTTGCCCACTCAACTACCATTTTCTCTGTACGACAACTCTGTCCTGCAGCATTTAGTGCATGAGACAAGCAGCCTATTATATCCAGCAGCAGAAAACATCCTTAGAAGACTAAATAAAGTTAAACTGTCTTATCACAGAATCACAGAATAGTTTGGGTTGGAAGGGATCTTAAAGCCCACCTAGTTCCAACCCCCCTGTGATGGGCAGGGACACCTCCCACTGGATCAGGCTGCCCAAGGCCCCATCCAGCCTGGCCTTGAACATCTCCAGGGATGGGGCAGCCACCACTGCTCTGGGCAACCTGGGCCAGTGCCTCACCACTCTCATCATGAAGAAATACCTCCTTGTGTCTAGTCTAAATCTGCCCCTCTCCAATTTACACCCAACGCCCCTCGTCCTATCACTCCAGGCCTTTATAAACAGTCCCTCCCCAGCTTTCTTGTAACCCCTTCAGGTAGTGGAAAGTCAATATAAGGTCTCCTCAGAGTCTTCTCTTCTTCAAGCTGAACAACCCTAACTTTCTCAGCGTGTCCTCGTATGGGAGGTGCTCCAGAAGGAGACCTCCATGGGAGGCTTTGTTCTACAGAAGCCTCAAACATCATTAAAACCTATAAAAAAAAAAAAAAAGAAGAAGAAAAAGAAACATTGGAATTCTTCAATGCTCCCTTGATGCCAGAACCTGGAACTTGAAGAAAATCAGGCACAAATATTACAACCACATGAGCTCAGCGTACAAGCCTCTGCACTGATTTCTGAAGGAGGAATTTTCTCCTTCTCGCTCCATGTTTTTTTGCCAAGGCATCTCTTCTACTACAAAATTGTTTCTTCTCCCGTCGGCAGGTGAAATCCAGCATATGCCTTTGTCATGTCACCCCATCCGTCACTTGCCTTATCTTAGTGTTTTCACAGATACCTGGGGAGGCCTGTTCAGTAACGCCAGACTAATTAGTTGAGCAAAGACTGAAAGGCAGACCTTGATCTTTATACATCGTTGAGAATATGATCTAACCATACCAAAGCAGGAGATACCTTGGGAATGCCCCTAAATTGAAACAGGGAGGTGGGGGGACCAGGATTTCCAGTAATGCAATTGTCATGCTGCTCAAATGGCAAATCTCAGACGAGCAGCAGCTGGGATTTATTACTTTTTCATTTGCTATGTAAATCAAAGTGAAGGCATCAGAAGGAACAAAGGGAGTGAGGGGAAATGCTGTTCAGAGGTGTCATGGACTAATCAAATGTAATCCTTTATTCAACACTTAGTAGGAAATAAAAGAAATTCTGTCATCCAGGCTTGAAATACATGGAAACACCGAGTAAGACAAGACAGCTCCCCTATGAGTCTGTACGAGCAGAGGTAAATCTGTATATCAGAGGTGTACAAATGCTAATCAAGCCCCAGTATGAGAATGTTACAGGTATGAGGCATTTTATTCTGGATATGTTAAAGGCATTATGGAAAACCAGGACTGGTTGTGGCCTACAGGAAAGCTTGGGAGAGGCTCTTCCTCAGAGAGTGCAGAGATAGGAAAAGGGGAAATGGATTTAAGCTCTCTTCAGTAGTTCAGTTCTGGAGTCCTCAGCACAGGAATGACATGGAGCTGTTGGATTGAGTCCAGAGGAGGCCACGGAGATGATCCAAGGGTTGGAGCACCTCTGGTACAGGGACAGGCTGAGAGAGTTGGGGTTGTTCAGCCTGGAGAAGAGAAGGTTGTGGGGAGACCTTAGAGCAGCTTCCAGCTTCCATTTGCTCTATCTACATGCCCTACATACCTGAAATTGTGGGATGAACAGCAAGATGACAAACACATTCACATTGCAGCTTGCCTTTTCACCTCATGGTCTCTTATTTTAATTTTAAATCTCAAGACCAACAGTAGCCTGAAACATTTTCTCCGAGTTTCACACACAGCAGAACTGCTGGGCAATGAAACAGTGACAGCCCCACTGGGTTAGAGCTGGGTTATTAAGCCATGAACTTGCCAAAATATGAACCAAGAGAGCTGTGACTTGTCACCTGTGCAGAAGTCCTCCGCCCTGGGACATGGCATCAGACCAGTGACTAAAGGGAAGGGGGAGGTCTGGCACTGCCGGATCAGGTCTCCTTGATCTGGATGCTCTTTGATGTCCATGTCCCCAGATCTGTGGTGAAAGAAAGCCCTGAAAGCTGGAGGATTTTAGGGTTTGTAGGGGTTTAGAGACAAATATTCTGGGATTTAGAAAAGAAGAAAGAATAAAAGATTTTAGACATGGCAGAAGAATCATGCCCTGGGAGGGAAGCATCTTTAATGAGCATCTGTAAGGAAAGGCCGGTATAGTAAACTCAGTAAATCTTCTCTTTTTCATGCATTTTAGTGTTCCAAAACATGGGTCAATAAATACTGCTTTCACCAGGGCATTTAATGTATAATAGAATCTCTCCTGTGCCACTTTATTTTACAGCAGTGACACGACAACGGAAAAGTCTGCCTGAAACTTCAGCAGCAGCAACAAGCCTTTCCCATAAAAAATTTAAGCTCCTACAGTTCCACATCAAGGTATTTTTTAACGTGTTCGTGCATTATATGAGATGACCCTCAGCTCCAGCAAGTGGGAGGAACACAAAAGCTGCAAGCAGTTCAGATGCATTAAGTACAAAGCCACAGAAGCTGGGTAACGGCCTCTGGCAACCTCTCTCAAAGCATCCCATGCTGCTGCAATATGATTTAGAGAGCAGAAATAGCTCTGTGTTCTGCTGTATGTTTCCTCCTGACCTTGTCTCACAAACTCTTACCGTGCACTTGGTTAAGGTCTCCCAGGAAAGAGCTCTTCCATGTTTTTAGTTACCATAGGGAAGATGTTAGAGCGGTGGAAAGAAGTACTCCTCTTTCACCCAGGAGATAGGATGAGAGGGAATGGCCTCAAGTTGTGCCATGGGACGTTCAGACTGGATGCTAGGAAAACCTTCTTCACTTAAAGGGTTCTCAGGCCCATGCAGAGGCTGCCCAGGGAGGTGGTGGTGTCCCCATCCCTGGAGGTGTCTAAAAGACAGGCATATGAGGTGTTTAGGGATACGATTTAGTAGAAGACGGGTACAGTTGGACTTGATGATCTCAAAGGTCTTTTTCAACCTAGGGACTGTATGATTCTATGCAGAGCTGAAAGAGCATTATCTCCTTGGTCCCTAAATTGTCACCAGGATATGGCAGGTCTTCCTCTTCTCTCTTACTTCTCTGCCTCATTTCTTGGTGTGGTTCAATGACACCATCAAAGGGGAGGAAAAAGGTGCAATGAAAGCATCAAAAGGGCAAAACCCACCATGCATGAGAAAATGAATGTAGATGATCTGCTAATGTCACATGAGTCCCCAAGTGCCTCTCCACTGGCAATAGTTGTGAGCTTCTCCTGACTTGCATTGGATTTCAGGTAATATTCTTCCATAGTGGGAAACAATCAAGATCTTCATCCAGTCTATGTGCTGTGCCTATGTAGTGATCTAAAAATGGTGTGGCCAGCAGGAGCAGGGAAGTGATCATGCTCCTCTATTTGGTGCTAGTGAGGCCGCATCTCGAATCCTGGATTCAGTTTTAGTCCCTCACTCCAAGAAGGGCATTGAGGGGCTGGAGCACATCCAGTGAAGGCAATAGAGCTGAGGACAGGTCTGGAGAACAAGTCTTACAAAGAGCAGCTGAGGGACCTGGGGCTGTTTAGCCTGGAGAAAAGGAGGTTGAGGGGAGACCTCATCACTGTCTACAACTGCCTGAAAGGAGGTTGCGGTGAGATGGGTGCTGGTCTCTTCTCCGAAGTGACAGGTGATAGGAGAGTAAATAGCTTCAAGTTGCACTAGGAGAGGTTTAAATTGGGTATTAGGAAGAATTTATTTACTGAAAGAGTGGTGAAACACTGGCAGAGGCTTCTGGTGCAGTCCCCATCCCTGGAGGGGTTCAAAAAATGTGTAGATGTGGCACTTGGGGACATGGTTTAGCAGGCATGGTGGTGTTTGGCTGATAGTTGGCCTGGATGATCTTAGAGTTCTTTTCCAGCATTAATGATTCTATGATTCTTTGATTCTATTTGATCCTTACATACCTGTCCTTATACTGACTTCTGTCTGGAATGGTTCCTAAACTGCTACAGAGAATGTCCCCGCTCTGTTGATGCCACACCTTTATGTCACCATCCAGATGAAGGAGTGTGAGATGTTTCCAGGAGTAAATTTCCAAGAAGCTGCGGAGCATTTAATTGTGTGACTCCCTTTAGAGTTAATGGAACTATAAACCTCTACATTAACAGCAAAATGTGTCCTGTAGGCAGTGTGAGCTTGACATGAACATCTGTTGCAAGCCCTGTACCCTCTTTTACTGCTTGTTATGGGGATATTATTGCAACACACTACTCATCCCAATGGCTTTCATAGGAAATGAATTTGAGGTGAGGTACTCGAGATAAAATGGAACTGCCTAACTGGGAGGGCAGTAATAGATTAGGAAACGTCTCTGTAGAAGAAGAGCCTCTATAGGGAGACAAAGAAATATGCAGCCCAGGGACTGCACAACCCAATGGTGTAGTCAGGGTTGTGTCACTAACAGAATCAGAGAATCACTTGTTCAAAAGACCTTTGAGATCATCGAGTCAAATCATACCTGTCCACTATTAAACCAGATCCCTGAGCACCTCATCTGCCCATCTTCTAAACCCTTCCAGGGATGGGGACTCCACCACCTCCCTGGGCAGCCTCTGCCAGGGCCTTGTATCCTCAGAGTCATTGTAGGTGGTGTAATAGTTAACAATCAGGAACCACTAAAGCAAAGGTGAAAGACTGGAGCCTCACTACTGGGCTGCAAACTGACAAATGCCTGAGGTCAGCCGTGTCACACTGAAGGCAGAAATTCTCAGAGCCAGTTCCCAATACCCTTCCATCCATTCCAGCGCTGATTTTCTTTCTTAATGACTTAATATGGGACCTTCCTATAACAAACCGCTCTTTAAATGCCCTCTCCTTCGAAAGCTGATCAATGCTAGAAGTCAATGTGATGCTTTTTTTATTCAATCTCTTACAAGGTGATGTCTAATTTAGCAGGCACCCAACACAAGCTGAAGAGCAGCTTTTGGCAGGACAGTCTTCCAGTTTTGACTGTCATGTCCTACAACTTCAAAGTCAGAGGAGAAATAGTCTTTCTAACAGGGATGCTGGCTGCCAAGTCTGGAAACTATTAAGGTGCCTGCTATGTTGCTTCCTCGTGTAGTGTTGGAGCCTGTTACTAACAGGAACTTTTGGTTCCTGATGCCTTGGCACCCTTCCTATCATTTCTGTGGCCCCATGCCTTCCCCGCCTGGAACGAGCCTCACGTTTTCATGGTTGGCTTGCCCTGCACAAGGCATGCTCATTCTGACTTTGTAACCACATGGTGCCTTTTAAGTTTTCAAAGTGAATTTGTAACAGTCACCGTGCTTGCTCTAAGCAGCATCTTCAACCTGAGAGGATCTGGGGTTTAGGAAGAGAGAAAGAACATCTTTATTACTCTGGTTGCCAAGAATTATTGGAACTCCAGTGCTCACTTCTCATTGCCTGTGTTTGTTCATCCTGCCTGCTTTGCCCCTCAATTAGCAAAGTCATTTATCCTGCAAAATAATGTGTGCAGGAGAAGGAACAAATGGCATAAAAGTCCTTCTTGCCATCTGCCAAAGTAACTCTCTGTCCCTTCCAACCTGGTGTCTCCAGACGGATGGTTAAAGAGCCAGAGGCGCATCACATGGACATCCCCCAGGTCAAACAAGCATCAGTGAGGTTGTTTCTGTAAGACCATTTTCAGCAAGCTTTGGAGAAGAGAAAAATAAACCATTTGTGCCCTTTCCTGCAATCCTTGATCTGTTCTCTCAGCTAGGAGTGACCTCAGCAGCCCAGCTCAGTGGAAAATCCTGGTCCAAAAGAATCTGCTCAAAACAAAGATGATCCAAGGGCTGGAGCAGATCCTCTGCTCTGATTACAGGCTGAGAGAGCTGGGGTTGTTCAGCGTGGAGAAGAGAAGGCTCCAGGGAGACCTTAGAGTGACCTTCCAGAATCTAAAAGGGCTCCAGGAAAGCTGGAGAGGGAACACTCAAGGGATGGGGCAGCCACCAATTCTCTGGGCAGCCTGGGCCAGTGTCTCACCCCCTCACAGGAAATTATTTCTTCCTAATATCTAGGATCCAAGAACTTTTTCTTAAGTAGCTGTGATGTCCCACACAATATTATGTTTGTTGATGGTAGTGCTTTAAGCTAGGCTTTCACCCAAAAATTGTTTTCCATTTTGTGTTTGCAGAGTTGCATTGCACTAAAGAGCTTAGCTCATAATTGACAAATACTAGAGAGTTATGGAAATAGAGTTCTTGGAGACTTCTCAGGGTCGCCTTCTTGTTTCTTAATGGGAGCTGACGTCAGACAAGACCCTTCAGCAAAGCTCCACAAAGGCTCCACTCAATCTTGCTCAGCCAACCAGCAAAATGAACAGATCTCCAGAGCTTTAACTCTTGGATCTCTGAACTTGCCCCCTGCACCAGATGCCCAGATGACAAGCCTCAGTTCAGCTTCCAACTCAACTCAGCACTCTGACACAGCTCCCACATCCTATAATTCATGAAAACATAGAATAGAATCATAGAATCATTGAGGTTGGAAAAGACCTCTAAGATCATCCAGTCTAATCAACAGCCCAACACCACGGTGCCAACTAAATCAGGTCCTGCAGTGCCACGTCTACATGCTTTTTAAACCTCCCCCAGGGACAGAAACTCCACCACTGCCCTGGGCATCCTCTGCCAGGGCTTCACCACTCAAATAATTTTTTCTTAGTATCCAATCTAAACCTCCCCAGGTGCAACTCAAGGCCATTTCCTCTCATTCTATTACTTGTTATTTGGGAGAAGAGACCAACATTCACCTCACCACAACCTCCTTCAAGCAGTTATAGACAGCAATGAGGTCTACTTTCAGCCTCCTCTTCTCCAGACCAAACACCCCTAGGTCCCTAAGCCTCTCCTTATAAATCCTGTGCTTGAGCCCCCTCCCCAGCCTCACTGTCCCGCTCTGGACCACCTCCAGCCCCTCAATGTCCTTCTTGTGTTGAGGGGCTCCTGTTAGAGCCCTGCACTGCCCTGCGCAGCCAAATCTTTTGCTGTACAGCCCTGTCTTTGGCTCAGACACAGTTGTCACTCTGGAAATGATGCATCAGTGCTTGGAGTGGGGTATGGGAGATTAACCCTGATGATCCAACACAGAGCGGACCCCACAGACTGGACAATTATCAAAGAATCATAGAATAGTTTGAGTTGGAAGGGACCTCAAAGCCCATCCAGTTCCACCCCTGCCACGGGCAGAGACACCTCCCACTGGATCAGGCTGATCAAAGCCCCATCCAGCCTGGCCTTGAACATCTCCAGGGATGGGGCAGCCACCACTGCTCTGGGCAACTTGGGTCAGTGTCTCACCACTCTCAGTGTGAAGAAATTCCTCCTTATGTCTAGCATAAATCTGCCCCTCTTCAGTTTATACCCATTGCCCCTCACCCTATCACTACAAGCCTTTGTGAACAGTCCCTCCCCAGCTTTCTTGTAGCTCCTCCAGGTACTGGAAGGTTGCTATAATGTCTCCTCAGAGCCTTCTCTGGGCTGAACAACCCCAAACCTCTCAGCCTGTCCTCATATGGGAGGTGCTCCAGCCCTCAGAGCACCATTTTTTGCTAATGCCAACATGAGCAAACATGGAAACAACATTTCAAATCTTCTTCCTCCCACACCCTCTCCTGCCTCCCCTGGGTTCCGATATATCTCTTAGCTCTGCGCACAGGTTTAACAAGCTCATGTTTTTAATCAATGAAATCATCCACTTGTAATTAACCAGCAAACATCAGCCTTGTCAACTGACCTTTCTGTTTGATGGAACAAATATAATTACACTGTCACTTCAGTCCGGTTTAACAAACAACCAGAAAATGTTCTATAATAAGCTGCCACACTGAGAAGGTGGTTTATGATGGTTTAAAAGAATGTTTAATCTTAGTTAATTAATACTGTCTAATCTCCCAGAACTAATGAACTTCCAACTACAATAGTAGGTCAGTGCTATTATATTCAATGACACGTAAACATTACAAGTTGCAAATTTATCAAAGCACAAATTCCAAAGAGTAGAAGTAAAATGTGACCTTTCCTAAATTTATATCTATTTTAATGTTCCTCCTATAATTATGCAGTAAGAAGAAGAAAAGCAATGACCTACTTAAATACGGTAGAAAGTTGTCACTGTTGGAACTCTACAAATGCAGGGAGACAAAGCACTAAAATTAACAACCCATAAAGTATTATTATCGATAATGACTATTTATTAAATCATCTCAGATTCCCCCACCCACTCACACAATCCTCCTTGTTATGGACAGTACAACCACATTAAACAAAAGGGAAAGGAAGAGAAAGTGATGGAAGGAATTGCCAGCGGTGCCTGCGAAGTTCAGCTGAGATGTGGGAAGAGGATCGTGCTTTCCCGACAGCCCATCTGATGCATGGTCCATGAGCTCACGCTGCTCCTCATCTCTCTGTTACCTCCCCAGACTCCTCCAATCTCAGCTACATACTCTATAATATAGAGGGGGAAGTCATTCCCCCAGTACCCGCAGTGGTATAGGGGCTCACATCCCCCAGGGATCTCAGTAAGTTCTATCATGGTGTGAGAAGTTCCTAAGCATCAGCTTTGGGACAGAAGAAAGAATTCATACACAAAGGTGTTGCTGAAATATCTTCCAGGTCATTCATAAACATCATTTCTCTTAGAGACAAAGACAGCAGGGGAATATTAAGCAAATCCAGAAAAAATTCATAGAATCATAGAATGGTTTGGGTTGGAAGGGATCTCAAAGCCCATCCAGTTCCACCCCCTGCCATGGGCAGGGACACCTCCCACTGGATCAGGTTGCTCCAAGCCCCATCCAACCTGGCCTTGAACACCTCCAGGGATGGGGCAGCTACCCCTGCTCTGGGCAACCTTGGCCAGGGCTTCCCCACCCTCACAGGAATACATTTCTTCCTAAAATCTCATCTCATCTCAATCTCCCCTCTTTCAGCTGAAAACCATTCCCCTTATCCTATCCCTGCACTCCCTGATCAGGAGCTCCTCCTCAGCTTTCCTGGAGCCCCGTTCAGTCCTGGAAGCTACTCTAAGGTCTCCCTGGATCTTTCTCTTCTCCAGGCTGAACAACTCCAACTCCATCAGCCTGTCCTCAGAGCAGAGGTGCTCCAGCCTATAGATCATCTCTGTGGTCTCCTCTAGACTCACTCCAAGAGCTGCACGTCCTTCCTGTGCTGAGGACTCCAGAGCTGGACACAGAACTGCAGGTGGGGTCTCATCAGATTGGACCAGAGGGATGGAATCCCTTCCCTCTCCCTGCTGGTCCCACTCCTTTGGATGCAGCCCAGGATGCATTTGACATTCTGGACTGTGAGTGCACTTTGCCAGCTCTAGTTGAGCTTCTCATCCCCCAGCATCCCATGTCTGTTCTCTATCCATTTCAGTCAAGAATCCCCCCAAAAAGTTACTTGAGAAAAATATCTTCCCCACTGCAATTAAATCTTAATGAGTATGACAAAACATAAGAAGTTCCAGAAGACCGGAAAAGCTTGAATGTGGTGTTAACATTCAAAAAAGTGGTTGTGATGAAACAAGTAACTGATTAATCTGCCCTTGGTCCCAGGCAAAATAATGAGGAAGCTGATATGGAAATCAATAAGGATTAAAAGATAGGGTTATAATTAATTCAAGGCAACGGCATTTCAAGAAAAATAAGTCATGTCAGACAAATCTGATTTTGTTCTTCTATGAGCTTATAAAATCCGTGAATAAAGGTATTTGTATGGAAGCAATATAGATAGATTTTTATAACAGACATTACAAAAACCACGGTTACTTGGCATAGGCTGATATTCTGCTACACTTTTTTTTACATCATGAAAGATGATAAGATGATTATTTCTAAAATATTGTACCCAGCTTTGGTTACCTATGGCCAGAGAAGATGAGAACAGTTCAAAGAAGTGATTCTGGATTGGAAAGAGGAGAGAAACCATCAAAGAAAAAATAGATAGGTAAGCAAATGGTAACTTTGCAACTAGTGCGCACCATGTTCCTTCCAGTACCTGAAAGGAGCCTACAAAAAAGCCAAGGAGGGATTTTTTACAAAGGCATAGAGTGACAGAAAGAGGGGGAATGGCTTTACATTGGAAGGGGGAAGATTTATAGAAGACATTAGGAAGAAATTCTTCATGCTGAGGGTGGGGAGGCCCTGGCCCAGGTTGCCCAGAGCAGTGGTGGCTCCCCCATCCCTGGAGGTGTTCAAGGCCAGGCTGGATGGGGCTGGGAGCAACCTGATCCAGTGGGAGGTGTCCCTGCCCATGGCAGGGGGTGGAACTGGATGATCTTTGAGGTCCCTTCCAACACAAAACATTTCGTGATTCTATGAAACTCTGATGGGTTTACAGCAGAAAACAGCCATTCAGTACATCCATGCTGGGTGCTACTGAGACCTAAGTAGCAACCTTTGGGTAGGATTTCAGAAAGTAGAACCAGCTAATTCTATTTCTGCAAATAGATCTGGGGAGACTGCATGATTGCACTGAATCGCAGGGAGGGGATGCAGATTTGGGAGTAGAGAGCATGGCCCAAGAGTTACATTCTCCAGGTTTGGAAGGGAAGCTCATCAAGCATCAGAATAGAAGGCTTTGTTCCTTATGGAGTGAGTGCAGTTACCTCCTTATTGTTCAAGTGCAGTTACAAAGTCACGGATCAAGTGGATTTACGAGGTTCTCAGCCAGAGCTGTTCTCCAAGTCAAAGCTAAAACCGCATCACAAGTACTTAGAAGCTGGGTTTCCCACAACGTATAGGACCAAATTTGGTTATTCTGAAAAGACACGTCAGGAAAAACCTGTACAATGACAAACTCTGATCCAGGGCACAAAGTCTTCTAAGCTGGGCGACGAGCAGTAATTACCCATTTGCACCTTTGGAAGATGCTCAGTGGATCATATCCCAGACTTTGGAGAGCAAAGACAGTTAAGGACAGATGCAAAAGGAAGATAAAAAGAAGAGTATAAATGTAATATTGATGTTGCAAAGGCTGTGGGGCAGTGAAACAAGCATCTTAGTGTCTTTGGAAGAGATGGGGCTGTTACTCATCTCCATGTGTCACATTGCCACACCTCTACAGTGGAGAAGGCTGTCCTTCCCTCACCTATTGAGATTGGGATGTCCCTGTAACACAAAAGTTTTCTTCTAGCACTGAGATCATGCAGAAAGTCTGTAACAGAGCTGGAACGTGAGCCCTGATCCTATTCAAACATCTTTCACTCAGGGTTCACTTTCCAAAATTATCGATCTATTTTGTGCCAGCTCTTGGACCGCCTCCCTCCGTCCTACCAGCATCTCACCTGTAGGAGATACATCTCACACCAGACAAGCTGTTCTTCGTAGCTGTCAAGGTCTCTTCACCAACTGCCGAGGAGGCCAAGATTACAGATTTAGGACATGTGGCAACTTTTAAGATGGCTGAGCTAGGATTTAATGAATGCCACCAAGGATAATTAAGGATGAAAATGGAAGTAGGTCTCTAGGCTGAAGTAAATGAGATTTTTTTTATTATTATTATCCTTTTTACCTCCTTCAAGTTGATCATTATATAAAGTTTGAAAGCTCACTGGCATGATCAGCTTTGATTATTTTCATTCGATTTTCTCCCTACACGTTTTCTCCTCAACTTCTCTTATTCACTGCGTTATTACATCCTTAAAAGGTATTTTAAATTAATTTACTGCACTCTGTGAGCACTAGTAAAAATATTAGCTTTCAAAGGGTTATGTCAATGAAGAAAGCATGTTCATTCTTCCTTGAAGAAAGTATATTATAAAAATTGTAATCCATAAAACAAAAACTTCCTTGCATTTTTCTGCTCTTTAAATCCATCTCTGAGCTAACGCAAGGAAATTTAGCACTTAATTTACAATAAATATGCATGGAAAAACCAGAACACCTCACGAAACAGGCATATTTATAGCATCAGCCAGGAGGAAATTATTAGTATATCAAAGGAAATGGTCACGCTCAGCAGCAAACACAAAGGGTGCTGATGCAAATTTGTATGAAAATGATTTTTTTTTTTTCTAATGTTACTCCAGAAAGCCACGATGCTGCAGTTGACCACACCTCTGTAGCTCACATTTTGGCATGAAAACAGGAATTGTCTGCTCTTCTTTTATAGCTCCTAGGTTGCAAACACCTTTCTTCCACTTGGAAATCTTCGTGAAGAACTGGGTGGACAGAACTATTTTTTTTTTAATAGGTAGTAGAATTGAGGTGCTTTTTATGTAGTCACCAAAAGGAGTACATGACGAATGAACCCAGAATCCAGAGCTGCAGAATTCAATCAGTTTTCTCATTCATTTCCTCCTCTTCTTTCCTAGATTTCAGAAAATCATGGAATGGTTTGGATTGGAAGGGACCTCAAAGCCCATCCAGTCCCACCCCCTGCCATGGGCAGGGACACCTCCCACTGGATCCAGTAGCTCCAAGCCCCATCCAACCTGGCCTTGAACACCTCCAGGAATGGGGCAGCCACCACTGCTCTGGGCAACCTGGGCCAGGGCCTCCCCATTCTGACAGGAAAACATTTCTTCCTAAGATCTCATCTCAACTTCCCCTCTTTCAGCATAAAAAACTTTCCCCCTCATCCTATCCCTGCACTCCCTGACCGAGACCCCTTCCCCAGCTTACCTGTAGCCCTTTCAGCACTGGAAGCTGCTCTAAGGTCTCCCTGGAGCCTTCTCTTCCCCAGGCTCAACAACCCCAACTCTCTCAGCCTGTCCTTGTATGAGAGAATCCCCTCCCTCAATCCACTCGTCACGCTTCTGATGCAGCCAGGATACGGTTCCTCTCCTTTACGCTCCCGCCATCTAGGCTTGACCAAAATCCAGCCATCATGTTGTACTTGCTGGCTTTTAAGTCCTGAACACTTGAACTTCGGTCTGAAGTGACAAAGTTGTGTTTTATACAGGTGGAAAAGAACTGCAAAGAAGGCAAAAGTTACTTTTGGTGTATCTGTAAACTAATGGGTATTGTGACTGACTTGCAAAATTACTTTCAGAGCACTCTGCTCATGCAGTATCTTAAAATCTATCAATACGCTAAATTCAGCCTCAAGTTGCTATTCATAGACCAATAAAGCTGTCAGAATGAAATGTTTGCAAAAGAAATTTCCATTGAAAGTTGTCTTCTGCCAGAGTCTTAAAAGTACAATTGTTCTACACAAGTCCACAGCAGCGCAGGAACTGAATGTAAATTAATTTTCAGGGGAAATATGCCAAGGCTGTAATTCTCTTTCTTCAAGTAAATGGATTCCTTTTAATAGGCGGAGAGTTCCAGTGTTATTAATTAAGACACTGCAGACAGGAGAGGAGTTGGGTTTAGAAGTCTTTGAGATCAGCAACAACGTATTAGGTTTGATGCCAATGCAAATTATTTCAGCAAAAGGCTTTGAAACAGTTCTCAGTTATTCTCCATTCTTTGCTTCCTACATTTTGAAAAAGAACAAACCTGTCCCAGAAAAGGAGCAACCTTTTGGTCTGTCTTTGAAACCCTGCAATAGGGGTGGTTTTTTTGTTAAAAATGACAACTGAAAACCCAGATGATAATCCAGACAGCAAGAAAATAAAGAGAACCTCTCTTGTACTGAACTTAAAAGGCACTTTCTTTGTAGCAGTCGTGTTTGGAAGAATGCAGTCAAGTGGCAGCCTGAAAAGCATTAAACCTCCGCAGTCGTTTGCGTTGAAGCGATCATCCTAAAAGTTCTAGCATAGCCCTCACCACGCTACCATGGATTCATACAACGGTTTGAGCTGGAAGAGACCTCAAAGCCCCCCCAGTTCAACCCCCTGCCATGGGCAGGGACATCTCCCACTGGATCAGGTTGCTGAAACCTTCATCCAGCCTGGCCATGAACATCTATATATAAAACAATTTTTATTTGTATTATTCCTGTTGGTTTTATTGTTGAAGCAATGAGTAAAATGAAGCATAGGCCAAATGAACAACAATGTGTTTGTTGCACTGAGATAAAGAGAGCATCGTGGTTTCAATACAGGCTGGGGAATGATCTGATTGAGAGCAGCCCTGAGGAGAAGGACATGGAGTGTTGGAGGGCGAGAAGCTCGACATAAGCCGGCAACGTGCGCTCACAGCCCAGAAACCAACCGTGTCCTGGGCTGCATCCAAAGCAGCGTGGCCAGCAGGGAGGGAGGGGATTCTGCCCCTCTGTTCCTGTCTTGTGAGACCCCACCTGGAGTATTGTGTCCAGTTCTGGAATCCTCATCATAGGAAGGAGATGAAGCTGTTGGAACGGGTCCAGAGGAGGCTACAAAGATGGTCAGAGAGCTGAAGCACCTCCCGTATAAGGACAGGCTGAGAGAGTTGGGGTTGTTCAGCCTGAGGAAGAGAAGGCTCCAAGGAGATCTTATAGCCACCTTCCAGTACCTGAAGGGGCTACAAGAAAGGCAGGGATGGACTGTTCACAAAGGCTTGTAGTGACAGGACGTGGAGCAATGGGTATTAAATGGAGAGGGGCAGATTCAGACTAGACACAAGGAGGAATTTCTTCACCATGAGAGTGGTGAGGCATTGACCCAGGCTGCCCAGGGAAGTTGTGCCTGCCCCATCCCTGGAGATGTACAAGGCCAGGTTGGATGGGGCTTGGGCACCTTGATCCAGTGGGAGGTGTCCCTGCCCATCGTAGGGGGTCAGAACTGGATGGACTTTAAGGTCCCTTCCAACCCAAAATATTCTATGATTCTATGATCAGGAACACAATTGCACCACACTCAGCAACAATACCATGATCAAATGTTACCCTTCAGTCACTGTTACTGGCTCTCACAGTTGTCTCTCTCAAACTGCAAAATACAGCTCTAAAAGCCTAGGTTTTAATTTAAATTTTGCTTTAAACATCAAAGTTTCCAGCCTTTATTTAAGGGGTAATTTAGAAAAGTGAAACTAAAGAAGCAGAATAGTGTTAAGAAATTACATTATTCCTTAAAAAAACAACTCCTGTTTCTTAAACCAAATTGATGAACCTGAGGGCCTGAATCACAAGCCTTAATTCCTACGTTCAACAAATTTGTGGAGAAAAACCTCTCCTCTTTGGTCTCGTTACCACTATCAATCTCTTCTAATTGGATACCAGGTATGGTATCTTCACATTTAGTTCTGATAGTGGAGCTGGGAAGGCACAGACTCATCCACTAGCGAAGCGATGCGTGCTGAACTCCCAGAGCTCTGAAACCACAAACACTGATGCTCAACACAACTTTGTTTGGTTAAGACAGCCTCATGACTTTAGTATCCATAGATACTAAACTGCCATGAGAAGGGGGTTGGACTCGATGATCCGGTGGGTCTCTTCCAACCTGGTTATTCTATGATTCTATGATTCTATGAATTCAGCAAGCCGGAAGAAGAGAAAGAATCCGATATGTTTGCTGGCACACATACTTGCTCCCATTGCCTCCTTTTCTACTGGGCCACACATCACATCTACTAGCAGCTTTATCAACATTTTCCTGCTAAAATAAGTAATGCTAAGGTCAGTTAGAAACGTTTATCTAGGTGCGAATTAAGAGGCTGCGTTTCTTACAGATGGATCTCAAGTTGTTGTTATGAAAAAAATATGTTAAAAATGGAGAGAAAATGCTTGCTTGCTCTTTATTTTTCCCAAAGAGAGCCTACATTGTGAGGGTTTGCATGGGAGCAGACCTTTGTAGCTCTTCTTCATACTCAGCAATGCCTGACCTCATAACACAATGCTCAATCATCTGGAGGGTTAGGATGCTACTTGTCATGAAGAGAACATAGGTAGGACATAGGTGAACAGGTCTTACGAGGAGCAGCTGAGAGAGCTGGGGTTGTTTAGCCTGGAGAAGAGGAGGCTGAGGGGAGACCTCATTGCTCTCTACAACTACCTGAAAGGAGGTTGTGGAGAGGAGGGAGCTGGCCTCTTATCCCAAGTGACAGGGGACAGGACAAGAGGGAATGGCCTCAAGCTCCACCAGGGGAGGTTCAGGCTGGACATTAGGAAACTTCTTCACAGAAAGGGTCATTGGGCACTGGAACAGGCTGCCCAGGGAGGGGGTTGAGTCACCTTCCCTGGAGGTGTTTAAGACACGGGTGGATGAGGTGCTAAGGGGCATGGTTTAGCGTTTGATAGGAATGGTTGGACTCAATGATCTGGTGGGTCTCTTCCAACCTGGTTATTCTATGATTCTGTGATTCTATAGTTGACCTAAGAAAGCCTGTCACTGCCATCACAAAGCAAAATTTTCTCTTGGTGCATCCCTGTATTGCACCAAAAGTGATCTTTCTCTTATTCCCATAAGCATTCCCTTATGACACGCTGAGACAGTTGGAGTTGTTCAGCCTGGAGGAGAGAAGGCTCCACGGAAACCTTAGAGCACCTTCCAGTACTGAAAGTGAGAGGACAAGTGGAACGGGTCCAGACGAGGGTTACAACGATCATCAGAGAGCTGAAGCACCTCCCTTAGGAGGACAGGCTGAGAGAGTTGGAGTTGTTCAGCCTGGAGAAGAGAAGGCTCTGAGGAGATCTTATAGTGACCTTCCAGTACCTGAAGGGGCTACAAGAAAGCTGGGGAGGGACTGTTCATAAAGGCTGGGAGTGATAGAATGAGGGGTAATGGGTATAAACTGGAGAGGGGCAGATTTAGACTAACCAAGGGGAGGAATTTCTTCATAATCAGAGTGGTGAGGCCCTGGCACAGGTTACCCAGGGAAGATGTGGCTGCCCCATCCCTGGAGGTGTTCAAGGCCAGGCTGGATGGAGCTTGGAGCAACCTGATCCAGTGGGAGGTGCCCCTGTCCATGGCAGGGGGTGGAACTGGATAGGTTTTAAGGTCCCTTCCAACTCAAACCATTCTATGATTCTATTATTTCTCAAAGGCAGAATATTTATTAAAGACCACACACAATGAATGACATCAGGGACTCTTAGAGGGACTCTGGAATATTTGAGCATTTTAGAGTCTCTCCAACAAGACTGCCCCAACCACACCCTGTTTTTCCACAATCCCTATTCCAGATCACCATCCAAACCAGACATAAACAACATGAGATGGGAGGGAAGTCATCAAAGCTGCTGTCTTCTTCCTGTAGCCCACTCTCCAATCCTTTTGACAAGAGGATTAGAACTTTGATATCTAGGGATATCAAAAAAAGACACCTACAGTGATACTGTTGAAAACTGATCATACCAGAGTCATAGCAGAGAGGTTCATTATATACTGGGAAAGAAAATGAGGTGTCAGTGGCTCTGGCTTTGCTACACCCTTGCAAGTCTGCACGTCAGGACTAAGTTTCAGGGATCTTGCAATAACACTAATACAAAATGCCCTAAAATTGGGCTTTTCATTTCCCAAGTACCACCATTCTACTTAGTTTCTTTCAACTTTCTTTCTAAAAGACTCCGCTATGTTGAGCCAACCTGGAGCTGAACGCGTAAGATAAGAAAAAATGAGGTTTCTCAGGACTGGAAAAGATGCAGGTGTGATCCAGGCTGCTGCTGACAGAGCAGCAGATGTTTTTCTTCTGGGTCAGTATTTCTCAGATGCACGATAATGGTTCTTCATCAATAACGAACCCAATTGAGGTAATGAGAAGAATTGTAAGGGCAGGCTATAATTAGCCCTGTGCAGCAACCGGGTACTAGAAATGCAGGCCATTATTTCAGCTAATCTAAATACTTCTCATCTTAATAGTTACATATAACCAGCATGTACTTCATCTGGGCTCGGAAAAACTTTTTACTTTGCTGTAGTGCTAAGCTGCTGTCATGTAGTGTCTTAGAATCATGGAATGGTTTGGGCTGGAAGGGACTTCAAAGCCCATGCAGTTCCAACCCCCCTCACCCTCACAGCAAAGCATTTCTCCCTAAGATCTCATCTCAATCTCCCCTCTTTCAGCTGAAAACTGTCCCCCCATATCCTATCCCTGCACTCCCTGATCCAGAGCCCTTCCCCAGCTTTCTTGGAGCCCCTTTCAGTGCTGGAAGCTGTTCTAAGGTCATCCTGCAGCCTTCTCTTCTCCAGGCTGAAGAACTCCAACTCTCTCAGCCTGTCCTCATAGCGGAGGTGCTCCAGCTCTCGGATCAGAAGTCAGTCAGTCAATGTCCCGGCTTAAAGGCACTGGACTATCAACCACTCCATTGCAGAATCTCTCCAGTTCCTCTCCTGTAACAATACAGTTATCATTTCTCTGTGATAACTTTGTTTATCCCATCTTAAAGGACTGTATTCTGTTAAAATATTGATAATGAGAATATTACAGGAAACCGTAAAAAAATATATGCTCTTACAAGCAATCTTTATTTCTGTTGGAATTGTCCCTTCGTTTGCAATGCATGCCACAGTATTCTCAGGAACACTATTAATGATGAAGTTTTCCCCCCGGTACTTTAATACAAACACTGTAAAACTGGAAGGAAATGGAAAGCAGGGACAAGAACTGTACTGGTTTACTTAAATCTGCTTCTGTTTGCCCTTCAAAAGTGGAGTGAAGCAAGAAAAGCTTCCCATTAATTTCACTGGAAAACGGATTGGGTTCCCATGGAAAGCAGATAAAAGGCAAACTCTGACTTTTCCTCCAAGTTTCTTCTTTTGCCTCATTCCTTGCCAAGTTCCTGTCCTGTCTCTTTATGTTTTGAAACACGTTCTGCTTCAAGTTATGCATTTTTTCATTTATACATATGAGTATTTTCTAGGTTTCTGGCCAGATCAGCAAAAGGATTAGATTTAATTGGTATGGCCATGCATGAAATTATTTCTTTTCAGGCAAGTAATGTTACCAATTGACATCAAGAGAAGAAATTATTAGCTCTAAAGCTGGTGAAATGTATGAAGTTAAAACCCTTTTTACCCCACTGTAGCTACAGACGTTCTTTGACATATTTCTGGAGGAAATAGCCAGTAAAAGTTCATTTTTTGTCTGTGTTTGTAAGAGCAGTCTACCTACCAGAAATAAAACATTCTGTCCCACTAAGGAAATTGCAGACAAATTTATTTTCATGTCTCATGGCTTTCAAAAGCTGCTCAAAAGAAAAAGGCAAGGGCACAAAGACTCCTGTAACTGCGTCAGGTACCCGAGGGTTGAAGCTCGAGGTGGTTCCTCCGGCCATGGCTGGGTTGTCCAGCCAACAGACGTGGAAGCTCCCATTCTCATTGGGAATTCCCATTCCCAATTCTGCAAGACAATGGAAATCTACAGCCCTTGAGCTCCTTTTCAGAGGATTATGCTAAACTGCTGGAAGATGTTGTTTAGTTCTCTTCCCATATTAAATCTAGAAGACCTGAAGTATCCAGTCCCTCCACAAATCCACTGATACTAAAATACATCCTGAACCTTTTGGTTGGAAGGGACACACAAGAACCATCAAGTCCATCTCCTGTCCCTGCACAGGACATCCCAACATTCATAACATGGGGCTAAGGGTATGACCAAATGCTTCTGGAATATTGCCAGGCTTGGTTCTGTGACTGCTTCCCCGGGGAGCTGTTCCAGTGCTCCACCACCCTCTGGGAGAAAGACCTTTTCCTGATATTCAACCCTCCTCAGCACATCTTCCTGCCATTCCCTTGGGTTCTGTCATTGGTCACCAGAGAGAAGAGCTCAGCACCTGCTCCTCCTCTCCTTGTGAGGAAGCTGTCTGTGTGGACATGTAGGGTTGCCATGTCCCAGATGCAAAACCCAACACTTGCCCTTGTTAAACTTGATGTGGTTGGAAACCTGCGGGTTCAAGCTACTGCAGCCACACAGCTGTGAGTTCTCCAAATACAGAACTGAGCTAAAAGAAACAAAAAAAGCTCTCAAAACTCATAGGGAAATTTGTTTGGAGGTTAAATACGTAGCACAATCTGATTCAAAACATTAGAGATAATGCAATCTGTCTGCACACATATTGAACAAGACGGAGTTGCCAGGGACCGTTCTGCAGTGATCTATGATGCAGAATAAATTGCAACTGGAGGAAGCACGTTCTTGAGAGCAGCAAACAAAATGTTACTGTAGATTAGTCAAAAATAATCTCCTAATACTGTCAAAGATCAGTTTGAATGCCAGTAAATCTACTTTACATCAAGAAAACAATAAGTGTCTAGCTTGTTTTTATGAAGATGGAGAGAGTTTGTATCCCACTTGGTAACACTACAAAGTATAAAAAAGGATCTAAAGCTACTAGAGACTGCCCAGAGGAGGCCACAAAATTGGTGAATGTTTAGAGGGGAAGACGTATGAGTTTGTTCGGCTTGGAGAAGAGAAGACTGAGGGGGAACCCCACTGAGGTCTACAGCTTCCTCACCAGGAAAGGAGGAGGAGCAGGCGCTGAGCAGTCTCTGGTGACCAATGACAGGACCCGAGGGAATGGCATGAAGATGTTCTGGGGAGGGTTAGGTTGGACATTAGGAAAAGGTTCTTCACTCAAAGCATGGTGGAGAACTGGAACAGCTCTCCAGGGAAGCCGTCACAGCCTGACAATATTCCAGAAGCATTTGTTCAACACCCTCAGACATGCAGTGAGAATCTCGGGGTGTCCTGTGCAGGGACAGGAGTTGGATTCAACGATAATTGTGGGTCTCTTCCAACTCAGGACGTCCTATGATTCTATGATTTTTTTCATTTGCTTTGCCATTCCCAATCAGTGAATGTTTAAACACAGGACAGTTTAGTGTGGATAAGTGTCCAAACAGCAGAGCTGCTTCATGATGGCCATGGGGGAATGGAAATTTCCTAAAAGAACTCCTTCCACAAGGGCTCTGCTGCACGTCCTGCTGCTTTGCTGGATTGCAAGTACAATTAAATAGATGCTCCCCTTGGTGGAGGGGCTGGTTCATTCAGCAAGCTACAACATCAGCTTTTGGTGCATGCTTAGGTGGCATAAGGGGACAAACCCGCCTTCACTATTACAGAAAGGAGTGACTTTGGTGTGAATAAGCAGTAGGCTGCACTCCAATATTATGAAAATAGGAGTCCTTTTCTTTTTAAGTCCAATCTTTGGAAGATACGGTAATCACTTGCCTGACATTCATATTCTGATCTGGCTAAAAACCACTGTGCAGTTGCACAAGATGAGAGAAATACAGTGTTATTGATGGTATCTAATGACTTGCTGATGGCCACAGATGGAAACTTTTGGCCACAGTTCATGGCACTTGTCTTTCCAGTAAGATTTGATGTACTTGATCATGGCTGAGTCCGGAGGTTTTTTTTGCAGGTAAACTACACAGCAGTTACAATCCCTGCAGGGAATACCACGCAGAATTCACACAATTAGAGTAGAAATTATGTTTACTGTCAGGAATCATGCCAGTTTATGCCAAACAGCTTTTATGCTGCTCTAAGAATGAACTGGGAATTAGACTCTTTATTTTTAATAGTAGTGATGAGTGTTCATTAACATAGAATCAAAGAATGGTTCCGGTCAGAAGGGACCTTAAAAATAATCCTGCTCCAACCCCCCTGAAATTAATAAAATAAAATGTACAGATAGGCTCTGAAAAGCAAGGATTAGGCAAACAAACAAATAAATAAATAAACAAACAAAAAAGGGGGGTTAAATGCAAATGTAAAGAAAAGCCAAGTGCATTTGTCATAAAAGGGCCTTGGAATAACTCCATTTCATCAAAATATTAGCCTTGGAGTATCAAATGGGGTTGGTCAACTCAGCTTACAGCCTAATGTGTGAGATATATTCAGATGATGAGGGAGTGATGTTTCCTTCAAGAAAAATTTATTTGAATATGTCCATGGCTTTTATTCCTTATATTGCAGAAACCGTGGGGCAGCAAAGTGGAAAAAGACTTTGGAAAGTCATGTTCATTCCAGGGTGCTGGAAAGCATTTTGGAGCCTTTAGGGTTTGGCAGCTTTTGGAAGGGTTGCTTTATGGATCCTTCTGGATTAGATACCCAGCACCAGCTCGTCTGCAAGTTGAGGAGACACAATTCAGTGACCCTGAGTGTCCCTTCAGTCCCATATACCTACTACAAGTGCAGTCCTACTGCTCTGCAGCCTGCCTAGTTACTGTCTTCCAGCAACAAATGGGAAGGAAAAAATATCTTATGGCTACAGCTGTATATAGAATCATAAAATCACAGAATCATGGAATGATTTGGTTGGAAAAGAACTTTGAGATCATCAAGCCCAACCATACCTGTCCACTAATAAACCAGATCCTTCAGCACCTCATCTACCCCTCTTTTAAACACTTCCAGGTATAGTGATGCCACTACCTCCCCGGGCAGCCTCTACCAGTTCCTGAGAACCCTCTTGGTGAAGAAATTTATCTTGATATCCAATCTGAGCCTGCCCTGGTGCAACTTGAGGACATTTTCTCTCATCCTATCACTTGTTACTTGAGAGAAGAAACCAGCATCCACCTCACTAAAACCTCCTTTCAGGCAGTTGTGGACAGTGATAAGGTCATGATATGGGGCATACAAAGCAAGCAATTTAGGACCTCTATCAACCTGGCCTCTTTATAACCCATGTTTTCCCTAGACCCCATCTGTGACCGCACTCCTTCCCCTGCCAGCAGATCACAACTCAGTGATGGAGAGACTGGCCTGGGGAGGATTTGGAAGAAGAGGTCAGTTTTGTCCTCTTGGCTGTCCCTCCTCTGATCTTCCTCCTGCTTCACTCATTGGCTGAGGATCACAAGCATGCTCTAGATAGCAAGAGATGACCTTGAAGATACTCACTTCTTCTTAACCTACTTAAAACTGAGTTATCGTTGCATATTCCTCTCTTTCATGATGGCCATGCTTAACAGTCTAATCTAACCTTTCTGTGCCATACTTCATTCGTTTTTACTGTAAGCCATTTGAATCAGGGTCACCATTCCCTGGGAAACTGCTAAAAGCAAGAAAGCCTGAGGATTTAAAGAGAAAGAAAGAAAAATAAAGGTCATTCTCATAGGGGAAGACATACGTCTTGTAAATCAATTACAGATCTTTCATGCTGCAGCTCGTTCAGCTTAGTGACGCCTCACTCTCATCCTTTATCACCTAAGATTTTCTCACTAAGAGAAAGTTAGTTCTTTGGAAGCTGTGTATAAAGAGGTCTTACCCCAACAGCAAATCACCTTTATTGATCCGCATGTCCTGAAAAACTCACAATAATTGGAAAAACCCTAAAGCTAGAATGGAGGTGAATACCTTTCTGTGAGTCATGACAGTTCAACCTATCCTGAAAAATCTTCTGATTAAAGGTAAAGCTTCAGATTAAGCAGTTTTCCAGGAAACTTGCAATGTTTAACAATCTATGTGACCTCAGCTAAGGGCAAGTCAGGGAGAGAGAAACAAGTCATTAGAAGAGCAGGATGCAACTTTAGTTACTTAATTGCATTTCTTAGTTGAGTTCCTATTGGTGTAGTCAGAGAATGGTTTGGGAAGGACGGGAATTCAAAGCGATCTAGTTCCAACCCCTTCCCATGGGCAGGAACATCTTAAGATTGCTCAAAGGCTCAACCAACCTGGCCTTGAATGCCTTCAGGGATGGGGAATCCATGATTTCTCTGGGCAACCTGTTCCATTCAGGGATGCCAAGCTCAACCTTGACAGTAGTCAGAGCTGGGAAAATTAATTTCATCTGTGATTTGCCCCCCTTTTAGCATAGGCATCTTAATTTCTAAAATCCATCTCAAGAAAAGTTCTAGGATCATCTAAATGGTGAGCTGTCTAAGGAATAATACAACTTGAGATCCCTGGAGGTGTTCAAAAGATGGCTAGACGAAATGCTCAGGGATCTGGTTCAGTCGTGGACAGCTACAGTTGTACTCAAAGATCTCAAAGGTGTTTTCCAGCCAAACGATTCTATGATTCTATGAGTTGAGCCAAATAGCTGAAAATCCAGACCACTTTTTAGCAGGTCTCTAACTCAGATAGAACAATTACATTTCAATTAAAATCTGTGTCCAAGGTATCCAAAGTATCTGTGAGCAATTTAGAAAAATACTAGAAGTCACCCATTTCATCAAAGTGAGCTAATAAGAGTATCCGACACTTTTCATGTGCATTTTTGTGATACTTGATTTGTTCATCTATTTGTCTTTGCACAGGGCAATAATAACTCATCTTCATGCCTGGCTCAAAGAAAGATGTTTCAATATTCTACTTGTTAGCACCACAATTTGATTAAGAGAAATAATCTAAAATATAATTCCTGATATATAAAAATTCTTTCTTTTTCAAACAGTAAATTCTATTTATTATAAAATCACAGAATGGTTTCAGTTGGAAAAGACAGTTAAGATCATTGAGTCCAACCATCGATCCAGCCCTGCAAAGTCCACCACCAGACCATGTCCCCAGGTATGACATATCCTCATCTTTTAAACCCCTCCAGGGACAGGGACTCAACCACCTCCCTGGGTAGCCTCTGCCATTGATTGACAACCCTTTCAGTAAAGAAATTCCTCCTAATATCCAACCGAAATCTCTCCTGGCATCTTGAGGCCATTTCCGCTTGTCCTATCACTGGCTACCGGGAAGAGATTGACGGCCACCTCACTAAAACCCCTTTTAAGTCAATAAGGTCTCCCCTCAGTCTCCTCTCCTCCAGACTAAACCCCAGCTCCCACAGCCAGCTCACATGAGGCTTGTGCTCTAAACCCTTTCCCAGCTCCACTGCCTTCTCTGGACGCGTTCCAGCCCCTCAATGTCTTTCTTGTAGTGAGGGACTCAAAACTGAACCCAGGATTCAAGATGCAGCCTCACCAGCACTGAGCGCAAGGCCACAATCCCTTCCCCATTCCTGCTGGCGACACCATTTCTGATCCAAGCCAGAATGCTGTTGGCCTTCTTGGCCACCTGGGCCACTGATGGCTTATATTCAGCCAACTATCAATCAACACCTTCAGGTCCTTCTCCTCCAAGCAGCTTTCCAGCCCCCTTCCACAAGCCTGGAGCTGCACAGGGTCTTTGTGACCCAAGTGCAGGACCCAGCACTTGGTCCTGTTGAGCCTCATGCAACTGGCCTCATCCCAAGGATCCAGCCTGTCCAGGTCCCTCTGCAGAGCCTGTATCAGTAATAAATTTTCAGGGATTTTTGATTTTTCCAAGTGGGGAAAGAAGGGATAAAACCTGCCAATAAAGACAATCTACAGATCTTAGTAAAATTAGTAAGCAAGAAGTAGACATCAAACTACATGATTACATTGTCACTTATCTCCCTCAGCCTTCATTTCTGCCGCACCAACCGGATGAGCGGGTTTTGCTCCTTAAGCGAGGCACAATTAATCAACATAGCTAAAGTACAATTAAATTAACGTTTTACAAATCCTCCTGCTAACCTGTTTAACTTAATAATCCAGGGAAATATCCAGAGGAGCAGATAACCCAACGTACTTGTGGCATGTTCAACATCACCGTGCACAATACCAGAAACGCTGGGTGTGCATAAACCGTGCAATAGCAATTCCAACAGAGCAGGGATCATTTACATCCACTGAGGATCCACTTCAATTATCCTGACCAAGAATAATTTGCAGTCGGGACTACAGAAATTCCCAGACTGGAACAGAGCCAAATGACTGACTTCTAGCAGTTACCCGCAGAGGAGGCTTTTAAGGGAGTCACATGGAGCACCGCTAACAGTCAGGTGGAATAATCTGCCACTGACAATAAGTTTTATGTTAATACTAGACGATGAACATTGGTTTAAATGCCGTGAAAGGGGATTCCCCTTCACCCTTTCATTGTAAGAACTCTAGCTATTTTAATTAGCCAGCAAAGCACACGCCTGGTAATGCTGATTTAGGCTTTAGTCGCATCATTTGGCAGTTCCATAGGCTCAGTAGAACCTCCATATGAGTCCTTTATTCCCTCTCAGCATTTCTTACCTTTCAGCTGCATTGAATTTCCCACCCCTTCTTGTGCTCAGACACCAAGGACGGATACTCATGTTTTCAGACCATGCCCCTTGGACAGACACACTCACACCTTATCCCCTCCAAGTTGCTTTCAGGTGCTCTTCAGAGAAGTTTGCTCACCTCAGCCTTTGTCTTGTTCTCCTTAACCCTTTCTATTTCTTTTTAACAAACACTATCTAGGGCTCCCATCCAAGCTACGTCATTGATTTCAGATCCTGTGTGAGGTTGGCCTCGATGGTCTCTCTCTCAGCCTTTTCTTACCCTGCTACTTTGATGGTTTTTTGCAACCACACAGCAAAGACTTTCCACACTAACAAGTCGGTCCTGTTACTGAACCAATAAAATCCTTAAATCCTAGAGATTGTTAACATATTTCTTCAGCCAACTCAATGCCACCAGGTGCTCCACAGTCCTTAAATCCCTCATGTCCCACCAGTCTTTTCTCAGTGTGACAACCCTGAGACAGAAGGAAAAATTACTTTGCTCACTTGGACATATTGCTAGCTCAGAGCTTACCTTTCCAGTTACTATTTATTAATGCTTTTCTTACTGTTTTGGGGGAGGATTACTACAAAATGGATTAAACCACAAATCCCTCGGTATAGAACACTGCAGATTCTCTGTAATCCTTTTGCCATTATGAGAACAAGTTTGCTATTCTTAACCCTTTCTTTAGGTCCTTGCCTGTGATACTTCTCCCAGAAGACGTGGCCAGCAGACCATCATAGCAGCAGAGCCACTGTCTCACTTTTTCCTCACTGCATTCCTGTCGCTGTTCCTCTCAAGGCAAAGTGTTGCGTATGCACCCAGTGCACAGGGTTCCTCTGTGCTTCTGGAGCTTAGAGTTCTTTTGTGGGAAAGCTTAGAGATATGTATGTGGGAAAAAGACAGCCCTGATCTCACGACCACAGCTGGACAGGCTGGATGGGACTTGGAGCAACCCGATCCAGTGGGAAGTGTCCCTGCCCATGGCAGGGGGTGGAACTGGATGGGCTTTGAGGTCCCTTCCAACCCAAACCTTTCTATGATTTCCCTGGATTTTTCCATTATTTTAAGAAGGGAGAAAAAATCACCTCACACAGAGTCTTCTTTAGTCTTGCATAGAGTTGACAAAGACTTGCTGCATATACAGAAACCACTTGAACACAAAAGAGCTGGAGACAGGAAGAGGTTTGGGGGGAAAAATATTAATTCATACATTCAGGTTTAATTTTTGTGTCCTCCCCTGGGCACTCATTTACGGTCACTGATGGAGATGGGGATATTGAGGCAGATGAATCTTTAGTCTCAGCTACTGGATGCATTTTTTCCCTAGCCTGCATTCTGCTTCCTTAATTGACAGATTAATTTGCAGAATGGGTTCTCAACATTTCATAGCAAGACAATGGAACACTGGGAATTTTAGAGTATAGAATCATAGAATCACCAGGTTGGAAGAGACCCACCAGATCATCGAGTCCAACCATTCCTATCAAACATTAAACCATTCCCCTCAGCACCTCGTCCACCCTTGAACACCTTAAACACCTCCAGGGAAGGTGACTCAACCACCTCCCTGGGCAGCCTCTGCCAGTGCCCAATGACCCTTTCTGTGAAGAATTTTTTCCTAATGTCCAGCCTAAATCTCCCCTGGCGGAGCTTGAGGCCATCATGGAATGGTTAAGGTTGAAAAAGTCCTCCAAGACCATCAAGTCCAACCATCAACACAACACCAACACTACAGCCCCCTCTTCCCAACAATACTGCCTTGAAATTAATTATTCTTCCTATTAGTATCAAAGTAATATAATTTTTTGTCTTATTAACAAAGAAACATAGATCAGATCAGCCAGTTTTGGAAGAGAAGTCTTTATTTCTTTTAAATCCTGCTCAGTTAAAGCTGTCTTTTCCTAATGCAGACTGTAAAATATTCATTCCTTAATAGCAGATTCAGCTCTCTTCAAAGCCAATATAGCGTTATGCAGATGAGTTCCATTTTTGCAGACATCATGGAAAGGGATTCCAAGGTACACGGTAAAAACTTCAGAATGTTTGAAATATGAGAATATTATAATTGTAGTTTAATATGCTAATGGGAACTGGGAAGAATTGAAGTAATTTGCCCGTATATTACTACACCCCCTGTGGCAGGGTAATGTGGGAGTTTGGACATCGTTATTAATTGGAAGCATTGCCTAGAATTTATTTGACATAACCATTAAATGGAAACATTGCTTGAGGTAGAGAATAATAAACTCCCAAACTTGGGTTTACTTTCTCAAATTGTTTCTTAAAAGCCATTACAATCACAAAAAAAATAATAATGCATCCAAAAATAGCATTACTCAAAAGCATAGGTCTTATTTGTTGTGTTGAATCTTTCAAGGTGAAAGAGATAGAAATTAGACTCAAAGCATCGCTGCTAACAGTGGAAATTCACTCTTTGCTCACTCTTTATTAGGTGCGTGTTTAGACAAGAGGGAGATGTCTTTAACGATGATTTCATCTATCTCTACCACATTGCTTGCAGGATCCCATAAGTCCATCATTGTGATTCCAAGTGCCTAATGCTTCCACATTCTGCCATAGAATCAAGGAATGGTTTGGGTTGGAAGGGACCTCCAAGCCTGTCCACTTCCAACACCTGCCATGGGCAGAGACACCTCCCAGTGGATCAGGGATCTCAAAGCTTCATCCAACATGACCTTGAACATCTCCAGGGATAGGGCAACCACCACTTTCCTGGGCAACATGGGCCAGGCCCTCCCCATCCTCACTGTAATAAAAAAGTCTTCATTATATCTCATCAAAATCTCCTCTCTCTGATTTTAAAACCATCAGTCCTTGTTCTGCCACAGCAGGCCTTGCAAAAATGTTGGTCCCCAGCTTTCCTGGAGATCCTTTCAGTACTGGGAGCTGCTTTAAGGTCTCTCCAGAGCCTTCTCTTCCCCAGGCTGAACAACCCCAGCTCCCTCAGCCTATCCTTGTATGCGAGGTGCTCCAGCCCTTGGATGATCTCCATGGCCTCCTCTGGACTTACTCCAACAGCTCCTTGTCCTTCCTGTGCTGAGGACTCCAGAACTGGACACAGTACTCAAGGTGGGGTCTCACAAGAGCGGAGCAGAGAGGAAGAATCCTCTCCCACACCCTGCTGGCCACGCTGCTTTGGATGCAGCCCAGGACATGGTTGGCCTGAATTTCATCCCTGCCAATCACAGGGGGGTTGGAACTGGATGATCTTTAAGGTCCCTTCCAACCCAAACTCTTCTATGATTCTACATACACAAAGATGAGATTGCCATAATTTTATGAAAGGAAATCCTGGTACTTTTCCATTTGACTCCATCTGGGAAGCAATGTCAAATATGAGCTACATGAGCATACGAGCTCTGTTTGAAAAGCCTGCCTTGTCTGGCCTTTTTTCCCGAGCCGTTGCTGCTTTTACTCACTCGATGATGGCACATTGCAGGGAATCACAGGCTCAGCAGAGTATTGATCAAGTCAGTGCTGAGGTAGCAGAAAGATCTAGGAAGCAAGCACAAAAAAATGTGCTTGAGTCCACAGCCTGCCGTGCAGGCTCCCCACAACAGCAGAGGGGAAGGAGAGAAGGAAAGAGGGGAGGAAGGAAGGAAGGAAGGAAGGAAGGAAGCAAGCAAGCCAAGTTGGCTGCAGAAGCTTCACAGAATCACAGAATAGTTTGGATCGGAAGGGACCTTAAAAAGCATCCAGTTCCACCCCCTGCCATGAGCAGGGACACCCCCCACTGGATCAGCCTGCTCCAAGGCCCATCCAGCCTGGCCTTGAACACCTCCAGGGATGGGGCAACCACAGCTTCCCTGGGCAAACTGGGTCAGCGTCTCACCATTCTCATGGTGAAGAAATTCCTCCTTATATCCAGTCTAAATCTGCCCCTCTCCAGTTAATATCCATTGACCCTCATCCTATTACTACAACCCTTTGTAAACAGTCCCTTACCAGCTTTCTTGTAGCCCCTTCAAGTCCTGGAAAGTTGCTATAAAGTCTCCATGGAGCCTTCTCTTCTCCAGGCTGAACAATCCCAAACTCTCTCAGCCTGTTCTCGTATGAGAGGTGCTCCAGCCCTCTGACCATCTTTGTAGCCTCCTCTGGACCCGTTCCAACAGCTCCGTATCCTTCTTACATTTAGGATTCCAGAACTGCACACAGGACTCCAGATGAGGTCTCACAAGAGAGGAATAGAGGGTCAGAATCGAGTGATCAGGACAAACTGACCCGAGTTAGGGGGTTTGTAGACCTCAGTCACAAGGAATGTGAACACAGCTCCCAGCCTGCCCTGAACTGGTGAGCCCAGACTGAACTGCACTGATTTATGGCTGCAGATTGGTGTTCGTATTGTAATTTCTGCAGCATGCTTATAGTGATGTCCAGACTGTCTTCAGGAATGGTTTCTAGAGGCAGTAATCCATTTCATAGAATCACAGAATCATAGAATCACCAGGTTGGAAAAGACTTCTGAGATCACTGAGTCCAATCATACCTATCTGCCAATAAACTACATCCTAAAGTACTTCATCTACCTGTCTTCTAAACCCCTATGGGAATGGTGACTCCACCACCCCCCGGGCAGCCTGTTCCAGGCTTTCTGAAGTCCCAGTCATTCCAAATAACTCCCAAAGTACAGAACAAAATTAATCAATGTAATACTAAATTCTACTCTCCTCCTGCCCCAAATGGACCAGCCCAAGAAGATGGAACAGAGCTCTGGGTGGAGAAGGAGCCCTCCTGAAGGAAAGATTGCCATCCTATCTAGAAGGGCTTTTTGAGGTGCAGTTCTCAATTAGCAATCTCTTAGGTCATGAAACCAAAGGGAAGCAATCCAGATACAATTCAGATTTATTTTTAGGGGTGTCCAAGGCCAGGTTTGATGGGGCTTGGAGCAACCTGATCCAGTGGGAGGTGTCCCTGCCCATGGCAGGGGGTGGAACTGCATGGGCTTTGAGGCCCCTTCCAATCCAAACCATTCCACGATTCTCTGATTATGTCCATTTAGTCAAACCATGTGGCTACATAACCCAGGGCAGAAAACTAATACACAGATTATGTACCATGAGTGATAAAGAAGAGAGAATTAACAGAGAAACAGAGCCAGATTTCATCTTTCTTTCTTTTTATTCCTTTTGGGCTTTTTCTTTTTCTTTAATACGTTTTGGATTCTCTCCATACTACAAGGGAGAAGTACTTAGAGCATAATTGCACACTGGTTTCTCCTTATTCACAGGAACCGTAACAAAGACTATCTGCATTTGTCCTGTTGCCCAAGGACGCAAGATATGTTCCTAAATTATAGTTCTGTCTCTGGAAACCTATATAGTTTTCCTGCACCTTTCAGGGAGCTTTTCTTTATAATCGATGTACAAAATGAGAATGACTTAACCAAAAGTACAGCTACTCAGGAGAGAGAAAATAAAACACATGAGACAGCGTGAAATCCAGGACTGGCTCAGGAAAAACAGACTATGATCTTCCAAAAATGAGTGCTACGTTCTTATTCCTGGGTGAGTATGTAAAAGAGAGCAAATCTTTTTTAATAAGCCACCAGGAATCATTACAGGTAAAAGTATGGCTCAGCCTGAGACCCCATAGCTGTAGAACCACAGAATCACTGAATGGTTTGAGTTGGAAGGGACCCCAAAGCCTATCCTGTTCTAACTCCCTGTCATGGGCAGGGACACCTCCCACTGGATCAGGTTGCTCCAAGCCCCATCCAACCTGGCCTTCAACACCTCCAGGGATGGGGCAGCCACCACTGCTCTGGGCAACCTGGGCCAGGGCCTCCCCACCTTCACAGCAAAACATTTCTTCCTAAGATCTCATCTCAACCTCCCCTCTCTCAGCTTAAACCATTCCCCCTCATTCTACGTATGCACTCTCTGAACAAGAGCCCCTCTCCAGCTTTCCTGGAGCCCCTTTCAGGTACTGGAAAGTCACTATAAGATCTCCTTGGAGCCTTCTCTTCTTCAGGATGAACAACCCCAACTTTCTCAGCCTGTCCTCACAGCAGAGGTGCTCCAGCTCTCAAGATCATCTTTATTGTCTCCTCTGGATCCATTCCAACAGTTCTATCTCCTTCTTATGCTGGAGATTCCAGAACTGACCACACAGCTTCAGGGGATGTCTCACCAGAGCAGAGAAGAGGGGCAGAATCCCCTAATTCGCCCTGTTGGTCCCACTGCTTTGGACGCAGCCCAGGACCTGGTTGGTTCCTGGACTACAACCGCATTTTGCCAGCTCATATTGAGCTTCTCACCCCCCAGTGGCCTGAGTTCTTCTCCTCAGGGCTTCTCTCAACCCATTCTCCTCCCAGCCAATAATTGTGTTTGGATTGCCCTGACTCAGATGCAGGACTTTGCCCTTGGCCTTGTTGAACTTCATATCTAGATAACAATCTGTTTTTTTCTGATACCCAAGTCAGTGTCCAGCTAGAGACGGAGAAAAGCAACAGTGACCTCCTAAATGGGAAAAAAAAAAAAAAAGTCACTCATTTGATTTGAGTCTGCTTTTTTGTTCTTAAATGTTGCAGTGCCTATATGCTGTTCTCATCCCTGCTTGGAACACAGAGACTCTGATGCCTAAGCACACAACTCCCACCTTACTTCCAGCTTGATATCACTGGGATGCCTATGATAATATACTGAGAAATTGAATCAACCCAAATTATATTAAGAACTTCTCCCTACTGTTTCCCTACTGCTTCTACATGAGTCATTTCAAGCATGCTCATAAACAGAGCTGCCATGCCTTTCTCACATCTCAGATGTCTGATGAAGATATTGCTGCTTGTCCCTCAGGACCTTGATCAGCAGTTTCTTTTAACTTGAAGAGATGCAGAAGATGTTTGGAGGCTCACAGGATGAAAAATAGGTCTCAGTATGTAATATAGGATGGGAGCTACAACTTCCAAGCCATTCTATGATTCCACAAGTTTGACTTAAATCTTCTTGCCTGTTTTGCCCACACTGTCGTTAGTAAGGATGTAATGGGACCAGAAATAATCACAGACCATGACAATGATACTGGCAGCTGCCTCTTCTCTTTCCAGTGTTTCCCTAAAAGATAGAAGGCAATTGCAATTGCTGAAGAATAGATGGAGGTGGTGTTTTAAGTTCACAGGGAAAAACCCTAGAAGAAAACACTGAAGACGAGAAAAAACAAAAACATTTGAATGCAAAGATCCAAGTCTGAAGAGCAGTTTCCAATTCAACCCTGCTGCTATGATTGTGTCTTTAACCATTCAAAGCAGTGTGACCAGCAGGGCAAGGGAGGAGTTTCTGCCCCTCTAATCTGCTCTGCTCTGATGAGACCCTACCTGGAGCCCTGTATTCAGTTCTGGAGTCCTCAGCCGGGGAAAGATATGGATCTGTTGAAGAGAGTCCAGAGGGGGCCACAAAGATGATCCAATGGCTGTAGCACCTCTGCAATAAGGACAAGCTGAGGGAGTTGGGGTTGTTTAGCCTGGAGAAGAGAAGGCTCTGGGGAGACCTTAGAGCAGCTTCCAGTACTGAAAGGGACTCCAGGAGAGCTGGGGAGGGGCTCTGGATCAGAGAGTACAAGGAGAGTGCAAGAGGGAATGGCTTTCTGCTGAAAGAGGGGAGATTGAGATGAGATCTTAGGAAGAAATATTTTCCTGTGAGGGTGGGGAGGCCCTGGCCCAGGTTGCCCGGAGCAGTGGTGGCTGCCCCTTCCCTGGAGGTGTTCAAGGCCAGGTTGGATGGGGCTTTGAAGAACCTGATGCAGTGGGAGGTGTCCCTGCCCATGGCAGGGGGTGGAACTGAATGCGTTTTAAGGTCCCTTCCAACCCAAATCATTCTATGATGATTCCATGACAATCAAAAGAGCCATCAGCTCATGTTTTAAGCCATACTCATAGTACTTCTAGACATCAACCATCCCTCAGGAAAGACCTGCCTCCCTGAATCATACTAGCCTTGTGAAAATGATATGTTCCGCGTCTCCAAAATAACAATTTCTCTTTCATCATATGCAGAAGAAAGAACAAGCTGATCAAGCCGGTTCTTTTCAAAGAACTTCTTTTCCCTTTGTTTTTGTGGTGACGCTGCCATAAAAACCTCCTACTTCTGCTCAAGAAGGTGCAAAAAAAGCAAGTGCAATTGAATTTGCTTACTCTCACACTTGGACTAAGACTGCTGTGGTGTCAGCATGTTCTTGTGGCAAAGATCACTTGGCCTGAAGGTATTTAAAAGACAGGTGCAGGGAAAAAAAAGAATACTTTCAGTTGTTCTAAATACATTGTGTTCTCCAAGGAAAGAAAGCCTCTTCCATTAAATACTGTTATTTAAGAAAGCCTTAAAAGGTGGAAGGTAACAACAAAATGGCAAAGGTATTTAATACATTATAATCTCTACCCAGCCCTGAGAGAATGCAACAAAATTACACAAAATACATATGATAGCAGGAAAGTTAAAAGCAGGCTTCACTGTGATAGCATCAGAGACAACCCAACAAGGCTGCACCTCTTCCGTGGAAGAGCAGAGGGAAAACCTCTTAGACCTGAAGGTCACAGAATGTTTTGCACCTCCCTGTAGAATTCTTTCTCCTCTCGATCTCTGCCAAAGGAGTCAGTGCAGGTCAGTGATGCTGCCTTCAGCCCTCTGCTTACCCCACCCCAGATATTAGTAGCCCTGATAGACTATGGGAAACAGCGCTGGAAGGGACTTGGAGAAACCCTTTTCCTGGAATCAATGTCAGTCCTGCTAATTGTTTTTTCAACTTGCTCCTCAAGACCTCCAGAAATGAAGACTACACATAGAACATAAAGTCTATTCATCGGACAACCCCACCGTGCCTACTAGACCATATCCCAAAGTACCACATCTACATGTTTTTTGCACACCTCCAGGGTTGCATACTCCACCACTTCCCTGGGCAGCCTCTGCCTGAGCTTCGCCACTCTTTCCGTAAGGAAATTTTTCCTGATATCCAATCTGAACCCCCCTGGCACAACTTGAGGCCATTCCCTCTCGTCCTATCGCCTGCTGGGAGAAGAGACCAACACCCACCTCACAACAGCCTTGTTTCAAGTAGTTGTAGAGAGTAGTAAGGTCTCCCTCCAGCCTCCTCTTCTCCAGGCTAAACAATCCCAGCTCCCTCAGCCTCTCCTATCACTTGTTCTCCAGACCCTTCACCAGTTTCATTGTCCTCCTCTGGACACACTCCAGCAACATGATGTCCTTCTTGTACTGAAGGGCCCCAAGCTGAGCACAGTATTCAAGGTGCAAATCACAAATGACCCAGTTCGATGTGTCCACCTCATTTCCCACTAGATTTGTTTTTTCTTCTTCATCTAAAGTGCATCTCTACTGTACGCTCAGTTCGGCATCACTCTCTAGAGAAGGTCACTCCTCCTCACGTACAGAGGAGCCACTGCAGGAAAATGAGGGATTGCCTAAACATTTTACTGCAGGTTTGCAGACCAGGAGGGTGAAAATTGGATGATCTGGCCACCCTGCCCTTTCCAAACTGGAGAGGAGGCATCAGCTGTGCTCTGTCTGGAGAGGCATTCGAACACCCTGAGAAGCACTGTGTTGCACGAAACAGAATATATTTGCGGATTTGGGTTTCTGTACCTTTGGACAAACTGTATGGATTTTGGAATTGGAAGGGGAATGAGGGGGCATAGAAGAGGTTGGTGAGGGGCATGGACAGGGCTTCACGCTTCTCCCCACACTCAGTGCTTGATGAGCCTGTAGGCACGCAGGGGCTCCCAGCTAACCAGCATCCCACTGCTGCGGTCACATAACAAAGGCAAAAACTCAGCCAGAAGGGAGGTTCTGGTCACGCTTCCCAAGATAAAACAAAAGATTCACTCAGTCTGCAACTAGATGTTGGGAAAAGTGTTTTTTCCTGAGGACAAACACTCTCCCCCATGACCATCAGCAGAGATGCCTTGCTGCAACTCAAGTCCAACCCACCCTACAATGAAAGCGTAAGCTGATTCCTCTGTCCCACAGGGGAATTTCTGCTGCCTTCAGCAGTTCCCCCATGGAAGATCTCATCAGATAAAGCACTTTGTGCATTGGCTGTGCAATGTTTCATTTCAATGGCACATTTGTTTCAAACCTCCTGACTTTGACTGCCTGTAAATTGTTCTGCGGACACTTCCCTCGTTGTGCTCCTAACAGTGCGCATCTTTCAGACAGGGAATGGCCTTCCATCTTGTCTAAGCCACAGAACACTGGCTGCTGATGGAGACAATCCTTCAAAGGGGTTTGAAACCTTAGGCTCCAGACAAACTCCACACGCAAGTTGTATAAAGCCCTGAGCAAATCATAGAACCATAGAATCATTTGGTTGGTAAAGACCGTTGAGATTGCCAAGTCCAACTGTACCTGTCCACGACTAAACCAGATCCCTGAACACCTCATCTCCCTGTTTTTTAAACCCCTCCAGGAATGGGGACTCCACCTCCACCCTGGGCAGTCTCTGCCAGGGCCTGAGAACCTTTCAGTGAAGAAATATTGCCTGTTGTCCAATTGGAGGCTGCCCTGGTGCAACTTGAGGCCATTCCCTCTCGTCCTGTCACTTGGGAGAAGAGACCGACACTCACCTCACCACAACCTCCTATTAGAGAACTGTAGCAGGCAATAAGGTCTCCCCTCAGCCTGCTTTTCTCCAGAAAAACAACCCCAGGTCCCTCAGCTGCCTCTCATAACCCTTGTTCTCCAGCTCCCTCGCCAGCTCTGTTCCCTTCTCTAGACGCACTCCAAGCCCTCAACATCCTTCTTGGAGTGAGGGGCCAAAACTGAACATAGAATTCAAGGTCCAACCTCACCAGCACCGAGTCCAGGGGCACAATCCCTTCCCTGCTCCTGCTGGCCATGCTGCTTCTGATAGAGGCTAAGATGCTGTTGGCCACGTGGGCCCCTTTTGGCTCACATCCAGCAATACGCGGCACTTCCACCGTGTCTGCAATTACAAAGATGTTTGAACCACTTGTAGCAAAGCCTGCCCTCTACCTCAGCCCCTGACCCCAGCGCACGTGGAGCTCTCTCCTTGACAGCTCTGTGGGTCTGTTCAATGTCTAAAGTCAAATTCCCCTGCTCCTAGCACTCCAAAGGTTAAACTCCAGGCCAAATGTCTTACTCTCTAAATACATTTCACTCAAGTTAGGAACCTTTCACAATAAATAAGGCAACAAAAGGTTCAACCGTCAGTCACATCATGGGCTGTTAGAAGATGTGTCAATAGAGAGGAATGAACCAGCAAGTGAGTCTGTTGTAGCACAATGCTCCAGAAGGGAAAAGTCCTGGGATTGAAAGGACACAAAGGAAATGGTTAGTTACCACGATATTGCAGCAAGAAAATCTCTTACAGTCAACTGCAGCTTTCCAAATAACAAAGCAAGGACAAGGTCAGCTGCAGATGAAGTCCCCTATTTCAGTTGGCCACAATAAAGCCCTGAGGATGGCAGCTATTGCCTGTCACTCAGCTTCACCTCATCTGCCAGCACAAGCACACACTGCAGGCCCTGGTACTCACCACTACTTTCAACCTCTTCCCTGTCTACCAAGGTCTTGGAAACAGCCTGGTCTACATTATTCTTAGCTGGACAACCAACCATTCCTTTATTTTTGAGATATGACAGGCATTCAATTATTTTGGTCAGAATCTCAGATAACCATCTCCAGAAAATAACCAGTTAGCTACCTGGTGGAGGAGAGCACATCCAATATTTCCATCTCCTCCACTAAAGAAAAACCCTTCACAAAGTAGATATTAAGAGGTATAAGGAAAACTAAGGAACCACCAATAACAGCAGACATCCATAAAAGTTTTTCTGCATAGCACCACCTTTCCAAGAGACAGTAAATCCCCAGGAATATAGATTGCAAAACAGTAAGGGTGGAAGGGACACTAAAGCCCATCCAGTTCCAACTCCTTTGCCATGGACAGGGACACCTCCCACTGCTCAAAGCCTCCTGCAGTCCGGCCTTGAACACCTCCAGGGATGGGGCAGCCACCACAGCTCTGGGCAACCTGGGCCAGGGACTCCTCAACCTCACAGCAAAACATTTCTTCCTAAGATCTCATCTCAATCTCCCCTCATTCAGCCTAAAACCATTCCCCTCATCGTATCCCTGCACTCCCTGATCAAGAGCCCCTCCCCAGCTTTCCTGGAGCTCCTTTCAGTACTTGAAGCTGCACTAGTCTCCTCGGAGCCTGTTCTCAGAGCAGAGGTGATCCAGCCCTCAGATAATCTCCGTGGCCTCCTCTGGACTTGTTCCAACACCTCCATGTCCTTTCTGAGGGCTCCAGAACTGGACACAGGACTCCAGGTGGGGTCTCACCAGGACATAGCAGAGGGGCAGAATACCCTCCCTCGCCCTGCTGGTCCCTCTGCTTTGGATGCAGCCCAGGACATGGTTGGTTTCTGAGCTGCCGGCACCACGGTTGGTTTCTGGGCTCTTCTCCCAAGTGACAAGGTACAGGATGAGAGGGAATGGCCTCAAACTCCGCATGAGGGAGATTCAGGCTGGACATCAGAAAAAAATTTTTCACGGAAAGGTCATTGGGCACCGGAACAGACTGCCCAGGGAGGAGGTTGAGTCACCTTCCCTGGAGGTGTTTAAAGGATGGGTGGAGGAGGTGCTGAGGGGCATGGTTTAGTGATTGATAGGAATGGTTGGAATCGATGATCCTGGGGGTCTTTTCCAACCTAGTGGTTCTGTGATCGCCAGCTCACGCTGAGCTCCTCATCCCCCAGCACCCCCGAGTCCTTCTCTGTAGGGCTGCTCTCAATCATTTCCTAAGCAATTACGACTACCTCATGATGTTTAAACCAAAGGATATTGCCTGCTCCGCTTTTTCCACATCACAGGAGAATTAGCCATGCCACAAAGGGCTCTGGAAAACTAAATACAAAAAGCTCCCAGAATTACAGAGTATCCTAATGCCCAGGCCAGCACTCTGCATTTCTGAAGATGAAACAAAAAAAGGCAGTGAAGATCAAATAGCTGCCTGCAGAGCTGGTACAAATTCCAGCCTTTCTGCTAATACAGTCCCCTGAGAACAAGAAGCTAAAGTGGAAAAACTTTAAACATAAAGTCTGGCAAAGAAGGACACAGAGATATGATTTAATTGGACCCTCAGCCTCTTCTTTCACTGCACAAGACCATAAAAGATGCTTGGTAGAGTTGTGGAGGGGTATTCAAGCTGTCGCTCTCAAGTTAGCTCAGATACAGGTAGCAACACTGCCAGGTTACCATGGCATTACTCACGGACTAATATTCACTGTTTCTCAGTAAGGCTACATGATACAAACAAAATGCCACCTAAATGTAGGGGGAAATCCTCAAGCATCGAGATCTGGCTGCTCAGTTCTGCACCGTACAAACACCCTTCATGGGATGACCCCAAAGGGTCACCAGCAGGTACCAAAAACACATGTGAAAACATCAGCCACAACCTTACCTCTGCTGTGTAAACCTCCCCTGAAAGTGGCAGCAGGTTCCCATCATCAAATCAAAACACTTATTTTATTAATTTATTCCCAACGTAAGAGGGAGATGGAACTGTTGGAATGGGTCCAGAGGAGGCCACGAAATGGATCCAAGGACTGGAGCACCTCTGCTATGAGGACAGGATGAGAGAGCTGGGGTTGTTCAGCCTGGAGAAGAGAAGGCTCCGGGAGAGGCTTTTTACAAGGACATGGAGTGACAGGACGAGGGAGATTGGCTTTAAATTGGAAGGGGGAAGATTTAGATTAGACATTAGGAAGAAATTCTTCACAATGAGGGTGGAGAGGCACTTGCACAGGTTGCATGGAGAAGTCGTGGCTGCCCCATCCCTGGAGGTGTTCAAGGCCAGGTTGGATGGGGCTTGGAGCAACCTGATCCAGTGGGAGCCGTCCCTGCCCATGGCACAGGGTGGAAGTGGATGGGCTTTAAGGTCCTTTCCAACAGAAACCATTCTGTCATTCTATGATTTCTAGGAGTAACATAGGAAACAGATCCTTCTGGTCATTTCTCTGCAGGTGACCCATACCCTTCTCAAAGATCAGATCTTCAAAGCAGAGAAGGCAGTACGGGGGGGGGGGTGGAATTCTGACTCCTCTTGCTATTTTGAGGAGTACATAAACTAAAAGTAGGATTTTGCCTTTGATACTTGCTCTCACCCCATGTTTTTAGGATATCAAAAGTGGCGCGCACAGACAAAGGAAACACTCTCAGCAGCAGAACATTTCAGAAAACATTAAAAGTAGCCACAGCTTAGGCAGAAGAAAGGGTATCTTGCTGTTTATGAAAGACAGCGAATACTTGAACACGAACTGCAAAACTGAACTTTAAAAACAGTCTTACATTGAGAAACAACACAGTCTTACATTGAGAAACAACAAGAGTCAGTATACAGAGAGTTGTGCTGCCCACAGCAGCTTTACTTAAAGCCCTGAAAAAACCCTGGAGGTGTTCAAGGCCAGGTTGGATGGGGCTTGGAGCAACTTAATCCAATGGGAGGTGTCCCTGCCCATTGCAGGGGGTTGAAACTGCATGGGCTTTGAGGTCCCTTCTGACCCAAACCATTCTGTGACTCTATGATTCTGTGAAAAATAGGACCTTATCACTCTCTAAAATTACTTAAAATGGTTGTAGCAAGGTGGGCGTTGGTCTCTTCTCCCTGGTAGCTCAAGACAGGACAAGGCAAAAGGGCCTCATGATGCACTAAGGGGGATATAGGTTGGATATGAGGAGGAATTTCTTCACTGAAAGGGTTCTTGGGCCCTGGCAGAGGCTCAGGGAGGTGGTGTAGTACCCATCCCTGGAGAGGTTTAAAAGACAGGTAGATGATGTACTCGGGGACATGGTCTGGTGGAGTACTTAGCAGGGCTGTATCGATGGTTGGATTCGATGATGTTAAAGGTCTTTTCCCATGAAAACTGTTCAGTGTTTCTGCGATTCACACTCCCACATCTGAGTGGAAGTCTCAGCATTACCAAATCTGCAACGAGCAGTGAAATGCAAATGTCAACGGGAAGGAACTACAGGCAGTCACTGGCAGCTCAGTCGTGGTGTGTTCACCACCAAGGTTCCATAAGCACAGAAACAGCGTGAGGTCAGCAGCACATGGGGCCACCAGCACAAAGCAGATCACACAAAACCACAGACAAGAGGAAAGCACAGGTATAAACACAACCACTTTTATCCTGCCTACGCAGTGGCAGCTCACAGCAAAAGAAGTACATGAGCAGCAAGTGTTACCTGTGCCAGAAAACCAGCAGTCAGAACCAACACTGACATCTTCTGACACTCAGAGAGCTGATGCATCACCGAAACCCAAACAATTACGTCAGGTAGGCACAGCAGGCAATGGTCAGCCAAGACAATGGGAAGGGTTTTTCCAAATGGTTAAGCGTTAGCAAGCTCTGACCCAAATGGATGGAGATTAATCAGTGCGTTGCTGGCGCTTCCTCATGCCTCAGGCTGGGAGACAAAGATACATTAATTTGAGGGCTTTTGATAGAAGATTGGAGCGTTTCGTCTTAAGTCTCATCCACCAGCCTCACCACAGGAGCTGTGCAGTTACATGAGCTTAGTCTGCAACTATGCAAACTAAAGGTATTTAACTTTTTTTCACTGCAGACCAGAGAAAGATGAATTCCTGCAATTTACCACAGAGTGGGGACACAGATGGGAGATGTACAAGTAACAGTTTGTTAATCTGCAAAACCTTAATCCTATGTTTCAGACCACAGATATCAGTTAGTGGTAAGAGCTATATGTACCTAGCAATACTCTGTGCTGACAATAAGCAACTGGTATGATAGTTTTGGTCAGACAAACCTGTAATATGAGCCAAATACTCGCCTGAAGTCTTTGCAGACCAAATTTCTGCAGAGGAAGAGAAATTTCATATCAATGCCTGTTTTCTTCCAGGGCCCTGGGATGGTATTCACCTAATCTATTGTAGAACTTATTGGGTTGGAAAGGATCTCAAAGCCCATCCCGTTCCATCCCCTGCCATGGGCAGGGACACCTCCCAATAGATCAGGGGCTCTAAACCCCATCCAACCTGGCCTTGAACACCTCCAGGGATGGCGCAGACACCACTGCTCTGGGCAACCTGGGCCAGGGCCTCTCCACCCTCACAGGAATAAAATTCTTCCTAAAATCTCATCTCAATCTCACCTCTCTTAGCTTAAAACCTTTCCCCCTCATCCTATCCCTGCACACCCTTAACAAGAACCCCTCCCTAGCTTTTCTGGAGACCCTTTCAGGGCTGGAAGCTCCTCTAAGGTCTCCCTGGAGTCTTCTCTTCTCCAGGCTGAACAACCCCAACTCTCTCAGCCTGTCCTAGTATGGGAGGTGCTCCAGCCCTTGGATCATCTTGGATCATCATCGTGGCCTCCTCTGGACCTGTTCCAACAGTTCCATCTCCTTCCTATGTTGAGGATAACTTGATAAAATGAATGTTTGGATTTCTCTCAGCCTGGCAAACTAGGAGTGACTAAGAATGCCCAGGCAGAGGGACTGTTAAAGAGCAAGGTACAAATACAAAATTATTTTCCCTAGTTCTGAACGTCACTTATTTTGTTTTGTGAGTGAAATATGTTTGACATAGATAGCTGCAAAAGCCGAGCACCATGCGTTTCTGCTACTGTATTCCCTCAACCACAAAAGCAGCATTTGGGGAAGATAGGATTAAATTCACTGCACTGCGTCGTGCAAGGTTCTTCCCTGGTCTTTGGGATCTGAACAGCTGAGTCAGGGTATCTTCCTCCTGAGCTGAGGATAAAAAGCATTAACTTAAGGAGTCAACAAAAAGGCCAAGGAAAAAGCAGTGAGCCTAATCCAACCCCAGCATGATTAAAAATGAGGAATGGACAAGTGATTTCTTGTGCCAGGTTCTTATTCAGGTTTGAAATACAGTAACTGCACATTTTCTCACACTGGTTCTAATCTCCCTCTGCAAATTGAGTGCCTCCAACGAGCTCTCCTGATCAACAACTGCTGTTTGTATCCAACAGCTTTTGCAAGCAGCATCCTGGATGCCCATGGATACCACCACAGCACAGTAAAGCCTTTAAAAGTCAACCCAGTTGCATCACTCTGCCTGCGAATTACAGGATAACAAAGATTCACAGGATCAGTATTTAGCGCCAGTTTGCAAAAATACTTCAGTGGTTCGATAGTGACTTCAGCAACTTGACTCGCTGTCAAGACTTACCCTGAGTTTTTAACCCAATGAATTCAGTTGCCAAGATCTTTCAGGTTTGTACTGCAGAAACAAAACAAAACAGAACAAAAAAGCCAGCAGTCCTGGATCTGTCTTTCCCCCTGGTTTGCAGATCAAAAGAAACAACCCAGCCTTTGAAAACTGAGCACAGATTTGGCCTTTTGAAATCCATCACCTTGGCAACCCAAGCCACAGCCAACGGACAACTGTAATTGCCAAGCGCCTGTACTTTGGGATCTGCTGAAGTCTGCTCGACCACCCCACATCAAAGGTGAGTGCGATGGGCAGCTCCTTCAAAGGGCAAACGTCTGCCTGACGACGCACTCACGGGCAGAGCCATACGGAAACACACAAAATGTAGGTTCTTCATTCCCAGAGGCCTGAATCAGTGAACAGGATTTAAGGTAAGAAAAGCAGTGCCCAGGCTCACAGCTCCTTCTGCTGAGCTGCAGCGGGAGGTCTGTCTGCATGAGTTCACGGGACAACGCTGGTGTTCTCCAGTTTCTCAGAGCACAGGGAGAAAAATGATGTGTCGGATTGTCCGCTCAAAATCTCTCAAATAATGAAAAGGAAGATAACGAGGCCCTGGCCCAGGTTGTCCAGAGCAGAGGTGGCTGCCCCATCCCTGGAGGTGTTCAAGGCCAGGCTGGATGGGGCTTGGAGCCCCTGATCCAGTGGGAGGTGTCCCTGCCCATGGCAGGGGGTGGAACTGGATGGGCTTTGAAGTCACTTCCAACCTAAACCATTCCATGATTCTATGAATAAAGCTAATAAGAAGAGGAACAACCACAACACAGAAAGTTATGCTATAGCTGCTCTACTTTTACACAACAGACCTTACTGACACTTTTTCCTGGCTCAGGCTGGTCTAGATGACACAGGTGTAATTACTCTGGCTTCTTTCTGTGCTGTGGGTAATTAGTTTCTCGTTCATACATAATTTACGGATTTTTTCTGCTGTTAAATCAGTTTCCTTAAAACAATCAAGGCAGTTAGAGACCCCGTGGTTTGCCATTTGAGTAAGGAACTCCTGTACCTAAGAGATTTCATAGAATGCTTTGGGTTGCAAAGAACCTTTAGAAGCCATGCAGTCCAACCCCCTGCCATGGGCAGGGGACACCTCCCACTGGATCTGGTTGCTCCAAGCCCCATCCAACCTGGCCTTGAGCACCTCCAGGGATGGGGCAGCACCACTTCTTGCACCTGTGCAAGTGCCTCTCCACCCTCATTGTGAAGAATTTTTTCCTAATGTCTAATCTAAATCTTTCCTCTTCCAATTTAAAGCCATTCCTCCTTGTCCTATCACTCCACGTCCTTGTAAAAATCCCCTCCCTAGCTTTATTGTAAGCCGCCTTCAGGTACTGGAAGGCTGCTCTAAGGTCTCCCCAGAGCCTTCTCTCATCTCCACGCCCTTCCTCCCAGCTAGACTCAAAGATGCAACATCACCTGCTTCATCTCTTTGGATGCGGTTTGCATCACCCATGGCCAAAGTCTGGCCTGTTAGCCACCACCTGGGGGGAAGCTCATCTTCCTCCAAAAAAATTCTGCTCGATAACCACCATCCTTCTTCTTGCCCAAATGAACCACCTGCATCTCCACAGCGCTTCTGAGCACTTACAGTACTGTTTCACAGGCTGTTTTTCAAGTATAATCCAACAATTAATAACCTGCTAACAAGACACCAAACAGTCTCCGAGAGAAGTTCCCTGGACCAGAGATGAAATATAATTTTTTGACAGATCATCGCCACTCAGGTCTATGAACCAGCAATCAAAGCAAACTCAAATTTAAAAGCCAAGTGAACATTCATGAATAATATTTCTGGCTCTCCTTACCTTCTTCTCTGAGACCTCTGTCAAAGCACCTTTCAGCCAGAACTCAAAGCATTTCTAATTTTTGACCATTCTTGTTTCAAATCACTGTTGATAGTGATTTTAATTTAATTAAGTTATTGGGGAGATGCACAGGGTTTTTAACAACTGCAGCCCTCAGTCCCAAAGGGCACAGTGCTGTGCACAAACACTTGCAGATCATCTGAACTGAACCTCAGCCGTGTTCTGCTCGTTTTCATGTCTTCCAAAGATCAAAGGCTTATTTTTAACCAGGAGCTTTGTCATTATTTAAACAGCATTGATGGCTCTTTCCAAATGGTTGGGTTTATACCATGGCTCTATAATAACCTCACTGGAGGCAGCAGATGACTCAGAAAGCAGATGACTCTCCCCAAGCGAGACTCAGTAAGCTTAAAATCAATCTAGATGGACAGGACAAACTGATCTATTGCTGCAGGAGATGCCAAACCCCATGAGTAGGCATTGATTGTTCTACCAAAACTTGCAGCGAAGAGCTACAGAGTACAAGGAGGGAGGAATCACAGCACTCCCTATATAAACTCTCATCTCAGGGCTGGCTGGCAACTAATCCCAAAGGCAATAAACCTGCCACTGCCTTCAATTATTTGCACAGAAATGGACTCAAAAAAATTAAGAAGATGGAGAAGTATGTGTAACAGCTCTGCTACTCTGGCCCTATCCCCTAGAGCAGATTTGAATCATCACAAGGAGATTTTTTTATTGAGATAACCATCTTCTGTGCCCATCTCACATTTTAATGAACCTCCCACCCCTTTCTCCACCTGCAAGGTGGGAGGCTGGGACATAACAGCCCAGAAGTCATCACTCAGGACAGCAAGAACAGCAAAGGCTGTTGGTTTGAACAACCACGTGCCTCACAACTTAATCTACTACTCTCTCAAGCGTCCTTTTAATCCCTAGACCACATTTCCCGAAATCTGGGATTTTTCGTGCCGGGATAGAGTCTCTTTTTTTGTTCAGAGACATGGGGGAAACTCATAAAAATAGGATTCTTTTACTATTCAGCTACCTTTTACTTTTTTCCAGAGAACAGCAGAAGCTGCCTTGCACCTTTTGGCCGAGATCAGTAATCGGATGACAGCAGCAAGGAGATCTCTTTAATAAATACCAGGAAACTTTTAAAGCCTGTCCCCCAGTAGATCTTAAGATGGCATTTGTGTGGTATACCTGTGTTTTTCCTGCCCTGACACATTCCCTTTTGGTCTCGGTGTTATGCATCTATTTATCATCCCGTCTCAGACTTATTTCCCCTTCAAACACTGTTAAGGAACTGGGGTGGAGTTCTTACAGGGAATTCACTGCCACATGTGACCTAAGAAACTGTCTTGAGGTAGTGATCAAAGATATCAGCCTGGTGTTTCAATCCAGGTACATTCATCCCAGCTCTTCTTTTAACAAACCTACCCTAGAAATCAGAGAGATCTTAGATTTCTCTTTCTTTTTCTTTCTTTTCCTCCACTAAAAAGCTGAAGCTTTGCAGACAAAGACTTTCCTTCCCTTTTAACTGAATATTTCTTAAATTCTACATCAGCTCATTTCAAAACTCATAGGCTGAGATGAGAGGAAATAACAGCATCCCTTTCACAATGAGTTCTCATTCGTGGTGCTGTGCACTGCAAATACCCTGCAAGATGAGGAGGAAAATAAACAGACATATTAGCTCCCTGCAAGCTGAGTATTGATGAGGCAAAAGAAAAATGAAGCCTTCTTCAAAGATTTATTTGGGATATACTCACAGATCTCAGGAAAATAAGTATATAAAAGGTTATGTTCATTCCTGTTGACTCCATGTGATTATAGGAAGGATACAAAGCATCTCTATATGAGCAATGTAGCTGCATTTATTTAACACAATGTCCCATTAAGGATTGTGTCAGCTATTCCAGGAGGCAATAGTAACATCCTCTGTCTAGTCTCATGGTGAGAGAAGGGGTCGGGGAGTGTAAGGTGAGCCTCAGTTTACAGAGCGAAAGGCATCAGTGCACGATGATGAAGTGAGATGCTTAGCTGACTCATACGTATCGGGCAGTGCAATTCCCTCTTGCAAACTGTCTGAGAGCCCATGTAATCCATCCTGCCTGAGGCATCGTGTCAAAACCATGAAAGAGCTTGTGAAGCAGCACGAGGAATTCTTATTAAATTGTCAGGGATCTTTGCGCCCGAGTCAGACTTCCAATATTTTATGGCTGACACGGCCTTTTTTACATGCAGCAGATGGGGACTGCACTGTAAACCAAGGCAGTCGGGAAGATGTGATGGATCTCTGCTGCTAGAGCTATTAGTCTTTGCAGGAAGAGCTGCTGGTTTCCCCTCCATCTTCCTCAATCCTTCATAGCTAAAGATGCAGGCAAGGAGAAGTAACTGGATGAACTGGGCTGACCTCCCAAATAGCATGGCCCAACTTTCCTACAAACTTCAGGAGCACAGGAGCAGGGGGGACATGCCTATAGCTTTGAATGGAGAGGAACACAGTTCGAAGGAGACCTTAGAACAGCTTCCAGTACTGAAAGGGGCTCCAGGAAAGCTGGGGAGAGGTTCTTGATCAGGGAGTGCAGGGAGGGGACAAGGGGGCATGGTTTTCAGCTGAAACAGGGGAGGTTGAGGTGATATCTTGGGAAGAAATGTTTTGCTGTGAGGGTGGGGTCCAGAGCAGTGGTGGCTGCCCCATCCCTGGAGGTGTTCAAGGCCAGCTTGGATGGGGCTTGGAGCCCCTGATCCAGTGGGAGGTGCCCCTGCCCATTGGCAGGGGGTGGGACTGAATGGGTTTTAAGGTCCCTTTCAAACCAAACTGTTCTGTGATCCTATGAAATCCAGTACGTGAGAAAAGGAGAGTGAGCCTAAGCAAGGCAAGATGTCTCAAAGTTACTTTCAAGCACACAAATGCACTAAAAAATGAGACTTCTATCTAGGTTAATAAAATCCTCTTAGGGGAAGAAGCCAATGATTTCCTAATTTTCCAAGGGAATTCACTTTGTTTGGTAACATTTCCTTCTTGTAAGCATTGCAAAAAAAAATAAGCAGGGTGTTCTGTAAGCCTTTGTTTTGCTGTAATTCACCAAATGCAGGTGTAAATTAATGATGATCTAATGAACGAGACAAGGGAGAGACACACCTGCTAACACCCTGTCTGCAACAAGGGAAGAAAGCTTATTTGTTTATGTGCCTCGCATTTCCTTGTGCACAGTGCGGTATAATTTAAGAGATTTTATTTCAACTGTTTGCTTATCTCTAATTACCATATGCTGCGGTTGTGTATTATTTCAGCAGCAAACCCTCTTAAATACCTAACCAGGAGCCATTTTGTCAGCAAGTTGTGTTACAGGAGCTCTGCGTGCTCTCCTGTAATCACAGAACAGCATGCTGGAGGGATTTAAAAGAAAAAAGCTTTCTCTGCATGCACCATCAGGTGATGACACCCCTCGCTTTGCGCCTTGTAGGGTCTCCAGATTTGAGGCAACAAACATTAGGGGGTTGTTCAGCGTGGAGAAGAGAAGGATCCGAGGAGACCTTAGAGCAGCTTCCTGTACTGAAAGGGGCTCCAGGAAAGCTGGGGAGGGGCTCTTGATCAGGGAGAGCAGGGATAGGATGAGGGGAAAATGGTTTTGAGGGGAGATTGAGATGAGATCTTCAGAAGAAATGTTTGTCTGTGAGGGTGGGGAGGTCCTGGCCCAGGTTGCCCAGAGCAGTGGTGGCTGCCCCATCCCTGGAGATGCTGAAGACCAGGTTGGATGGGGCTTGGAGCCCCTGATCCAGTGGGAGGTGTCCCTGCCCATGGCAGGGGGTGGAAACAGATGGGCTTTGTGGTCCCTTCTAACTGAAACCATTCTGTGAGTCTATTAAATACAGTAAGCATGAAAAGGAGGGGAAGCCCAACCAAGACAGGCCCTTGAGCACAAAGTTTGGAGGGAAAGAAAACTTGATGGAGGTACCCAGTGACAAGAAAAGGGCTCCATCAGCAAACTTGTCAACAGCTTCTCAGGGCCAAGGATCAGCTGAGGGGCCTGGGGCTGGTTAGTCTGGAGAAGAGGAGGCTGAAGGGAGACCTTATCTCTCTCTATCTGAAAGGAGGTTGCAGCAAAGTGGACGTTGGTCTCTTCTCCCAGGTAACAAGCAACAGGACATGTAGAAATTGCCTCAAGCTGCACCAGGGGAGGTTGAGATTGGATACTCTTACTTCACTGAAAGGGTTGTCGAGCACTGGAAGAGGCTGCCCATGGAGGTGATGGAGTCTCCATCCCTGGAGATATTTAAAAGAAATGTGGATGTGGCACTTAGGGGCATGATTTAGCGCAGATTTAGTAGTGTTAGGTTTAGGATTTTACTCAATGATCTTATTTTCCAAGCTAAATTAGTCTGTGATTTTGTGATGACCCCTGGACCTGCAGCCTGTTGGGCAGTGGGACAATTCAGGTTCCTTTGACATGAGATGAGGGGATGCAATCCCCATGGGTGAAAATTCCTTTCTCAGTCCTCTTGTCTGTGTCAAGCTGGTTTATCCTTGTCTGACCCTCTGAGTTTCTTCTTCTTCTAAGCTTTACCCTGATTATTTTTGCCTCCAGCAGGCTCAATGGTCTATCACTCTTCTCACTGTCTCCTCTCCCTGCCAAGCTCCCGCCAGTACTTTCGGGGTCCCCATTGCTACCCATCCTCCATGCCTCACCATTTATTCTATTTTTTGCTCTCACAGTTTATGGCACAGTTTAGTTTTTAACCACAATTTGCAGCAGGGCCCATTCACCTGAGCTCTGAGCATGCAGGTGGGACTGTGCTTGCATCCTGAGAGCAAAGGATGCACATCTGCCAGGGAACACTAATAGCAAAGACTAGAGAGCACTGGTACCTGGACCCCCTGTCCTGCACTTAGGAGGTTGTGCCTCTTGGCTAAAGCCTTTCCTGTGGTGTTGTATCTGTATCTGTTTACTGCTATAGATTTTAAAATTTGAGATAAATCAGAATCATTGCCCTTTAGGAAACTTGACAAGAGCTGCAGGCAGACATTGATCAGAGGAGAAAAGGTAATTTGTTGCTGACCATAACACTGCTAAATCACCTAAGGAGAGCAACTCTTCCCTACCCAGGTTATTGTGTTTGTCAGATTAATCCAGGAATATCCTGCACAAAATTAATTAGATATGGAGGAAAAAACCCAGTGCAAAATAGGAAGCGTGACTGAGGCATAGTCCAAAGGGCAATTATGTTTTATAAACATGATTAATTATCACAGAAAACATATTCAAGGAGACCAACTGCTGCCACCAAGGCTGTTGTCTGGCACAGCAGTGTCAGAGTAGTTGATGTTGAATGATCACACATTGGCCAGAGCCGAGTCAATCCAAATTCTCGTGTCAGGACACAGCTAGACCAACTATTCTAATTTAAGGTAAGCAGATATTGGGTTTGGTGTGTCCCATGCTGCTGACTCCAGCCTCCCTCAGGGATCCCACACCAATGTTTGCTGTTCCCTGCGTGCCACAGGAATCAGTGCAATGAGCCCAGACCCCACAGCTCCAGCTGACATCTCCGCATGCCGACAGGGCTGCTGAGCTGTCCTCAGCTGTGCTCAGCACCACGTCTGCCTTCTGGTTTCAAACCCTTCACCTCTGGTTTGCTCTGCAGCCACTGCAGAGACCCCTTGGCACAGCCACTAATGCTTGTACATCCACAACGGGCAGACTATAGACCGAAAAGTGACTAAAAACCAGTTCCTTTTCATGAATCTCAACATCCAGGCCCACCACGAGCACCACCAAAAAGACACAAGTTTGCGAGCCACAAAAGCTCAGGACAGAAGCAAAAAGTATGGCTTAGAATGAAAACTTCTTGTCAGAAGTCATGGAACAGACAGGTTACTTCACAATCTCTTATCTGTCCTCCAACACAACCGCTGACGCTTGGTCACCAGAATAACAGCAATCATAATCGTCACATTTTAGGACACCTCGCAGAACCATAGACAGTCCCATCAGGAACAAATTAACATTGAAACAGTAGAAGAACTGATTACACTGGTGGTAAATACAAGAATCACCTTCGGGTTTATCGAGACTAATAGTGACATCTTTTCACTTACCCATCAGATGCAGAATCCTCCTTCACACCAGCTGGTACCCAGGAGCTGCCAGACAACGGTGACTTCAGTCTCCCACTGGCCTCACCAGATTCATCTGTGCATCACCCTGGTCGTCCCTCGCAGGAAAAGCAATTGCTTTACAGTAATAAAACAGCTCCTCTTTCCCAAGCTGCTCATGCATTTTAATTCTGAAACGTTCTAATCTGAAAAAAAAAAAAAGTAAACAAATTACAGCTGTCAGAAATAGGGCTGGGAAAGGTTCACCCAGAGCTGATCTAATTTTATTTCTGTAATTGTTTGAGTAGCTTAGGTTGTTGTCACGCATGAAGCCACAAAGAGACACCAAATTCCTTTCTATGACCCCGTTTCACTTTAGTTCATTGCATGCTTAACTGCGCAGAAATTAGGACTTGTTAGCCCTGTGATCCAGCACAGCTAATTCTGCTCTGCTCCTTCTGTCAGCCAACAGGCAAGAATTGAGAAGTGTGCAGTTATTTCCTACAGCAGCCAGGAGCTGAACAGCAGCACTTCACTTAAGTCTCCACTTGCACAGCTGGAGTTACATCAAAGCGCTGCTTCACTTGCTTTAAATGTGCTGCCATTTCATACCCCGGTGGCAGCGGTATCGGATGCAGACATGAAAGAAGGTTCTGTTGTAAGCAAACACTACACAACATTAAAAATAGAAGTGTATTTGGCAGTTGAGAAACCTTCCAACACCCAACCACAGCAAGGGTTCCTCTTCTCAATCCCCATTTCTTCACTTTTACTCCTTTTACCATCGCAAGACACACAGCTGGATGCGCCAAGGGCAGCAACTTCAGCTTCTCGTTCCAAGTGACTGTTTGTGTTCAGAGAAATTTGGAACTGAACATAGAATCATGGTTTCAGTCACAAGGAACCTTAAACTCCATCCAGTCCCACCCTCTGCTATGAGCAGGGACACCTCCCACTGGATCTGGTTGCTCCAAGCCCCATCCAACCTGGCCTTGAACACCTCCAGGGATGGGGCAGCCACCACTGCTCTGGGCAACCTGGGCCAGGGCCTCACCATCCTCAAAGTGGGGTTTGGAAAATGAAAAAAAAAAAAAAAAAAAAATAGCTGAAGCTATTTCCAGGTTTGGTTTTTAATTAACAAGGCTTTGGAGCAGACTTCATCACAGCAATGTCTCCAATGATTCAGTTTTGCACTTCCAGGGACGTGGAAGCTGTCAGCTTGTTAGCAAAGTACTGCAGTTGTGGATATTTTCACGTGTTAAGCAACAAATACAAGATTTCTCCATTATAAAGCAAATCCACCCAGGGAGAGTATTCAGTTTAGTTTTTAAGCCACCTTTTGAAGTGCTTAATTACTCACTACAAAGAAGCTGGGAGAGGACATGGGTGGGAATGCTGACCCCAACTGAATAAAGAGATATTCCATAACATATCACCTCACGTTCAGTGTTTAAAACTGAAGGAAGAAGAAGGAAGGAGGGATGCTCAGAGTGATGGCTCTTGTCTTCCTAACTAACTGTTATGTATGATGAAGCCCTGCTGTCTTAGAGATGGCTGAACATCTGCCTTCCAATTGGAAGCAGTGAATTAATTGCTTGGTTTGCTTTGCTTGTATGTGTGGCTTTTGCCTTACTCATTGGACTGTCTTTATCTCGACCCTTTATCTCTGTCTCAATTTTAGTCTTTGGATTCTCTCCCCTGTCTATCAGTGGTTCTTAGATCCTGGTTCAGGTTAAACCACAATAGCTCCCGAGGCTCAGATTTAGTTTGGCATGTGATTTATAATTTCCCTGTAGCAGGATTACAACTGGCTTTAGATACCTATACGAGATCTAGAAATCATTTACTTAGTGGAAAAATAACCCTAGTGACATCCAGGCTCAGCAGCTTTGCTCCCACTCACACAGTTTCTGGGCACTTGATCAGGGACTGCAGGAACAGGATGAGGGGGAATAGCTTTAAGCTGAAAGAGTGGAGATTGAGATGAGCTTTTAGGAAGAAATGTTTTCCTGTGAGGGTGGGGAGGCCCTGGCCCAGGTTGCCCAGAGCAGTGGTGGCTGCCCCATCCCTGGAGGTGTTGAAGGCCAGGTTGGAAGGGGCTTGGAGCAACCAGATCCAGTGGGAGGTGTCCCTGCTCATGGCAGGGGGTGGAACTGGGTGGGCTTTGAGGTCCATTCCAATCGAAGCCATTTTATGATTCTATGGTTCTAAATTATGATGAAAAAGGGCTTAAGTTTTCTGGTTTCTCAGCAAAAGCCCAGTTCTATTAACTTTGTCAAGAACTAAGGATAAAATAGCAGTAGTAATCATTTCCAAAGAACTTCTGGGATTTCTGCACCAATAGTCAAAGTTTCACTTAAGACTGTGCCACTTTTCCTAGAGCAGACTTCACTTGCTCCAGAAAGAGCAACGCTGAGAACTCAACAGCTCTATTTGAGTGGGAGCTTTACAGACAGGTCCTCCCCTAGTGCATCACCTCTCCTTGGGCTGCTGCTAATTCAGCCTGCTCCCCATAGACCCAGAATGAAGCCTGAAGTGTTTGCCAAACAGTCTGGACAGAGGACTTGCAGCCAACGTTATGTTTCTAGACAACTTCTTTCACTGGTTCTGAAGCAGAGCCAGCTGCCAAGGCATGTGAAATTAGCCCAGCTCCCTAGCTGCATCACTTCTGATATTTTTAACTACAAAAATGACTCTCCAAACATAGGTAAAAACATATTTCCATTCTGAAAAATACATTTTCAACATGCAGGGCTCAAAAGCATTACCGAGAACACTCAGTGGCTGCAGGAGCACTCACAAATACCAGCAGGGACAAACAGCAGAACTTAATGCTCTTGCTTTTATTCTTGTAAACATTGCTGAATCTGTATTTCCATTATTCATGCAGCATGAGGTGACCAATCCACTAATGCTGCACTAAGTAGGACACCAAGTAGGAATGTGTCCCTGCGCTTATTTAAATAACTTAAATATTTCAGGAACACGATGCTTTCATGAAGAATCAAACTGAGACAGGCTAATGCCGTGTTTTCCAAGGGCATCGATGGGTCCAGATTATCCTTAAAGCCATCCTGGGGAAAAGGACAGCTTGCTTAGCACCCTGCAGAATTAATACTGGAGATGTATGTGTCAACATTAAATCATCTTATTCATCTATTAACCTCAAGGAAAAATTATTTTAATAACTCTCATTATCTTATTCATTTATAATTTGAGAGCGATCAGGAGCGAATAGGTGCTAGGCTTACAAAAATAGCTCTCTGTATTTTTATTGTACACGAAGGTAAGTGTAGCTCAGCTCACTCAGACACTTCTCCTTTTCTCCTGGCCTTCAAAAGAAAAGGAGACTTTTCCTAAATCATAGAAGACCCTACTCCTCTCTCTCTCTGTCCCTCAAGAAGATTAGGCTGTGCTCAGCAGCCAGAACTGCCAACCCTAGGGCCGGTCCAGAGCTCACCTCCCTTCATGGATTGATTTCTATCCTGGGACAGGAGTTGGACCCAATGATCCTTGTGGGTTCCTTCCGGTTCAGGACTTTCTGAGATGGACAACCTCATGTGAGCTGACCCTGCTGTGCTGCAGGCTCCTGCCAAACACGCTTACTGGCACCAGGGGAAGGGAACACTATACAGAGGAAAGGGATTTAAGGACTGAGTATGTTCATCCAACTGTATTTTCAATGAAAATGTGGCTTTTGAAGTAAAGAAAAATATTCTGCATTACAAAGTGCCACCTTTCCAGAAAAGAATCATGGAATCGTTTAGTTGGAAGAGATCCTTGAGACCATCGAGTCCAACCATACCTGCCCACTACTAAACCAGTTCCCTCAGCACCTCATCTGCCCATCTTTTAAACTCCTCCAGGGATGAGGACTCCACCACCTCCCTGGGCAGCCTCTGCCAGGGCCTGAGAAACCTTTTGGTGAAGAAATCTATCTTGATGTCCAACCTGAACCTGCCCTGGAGAAACTTGAGGCCATCTCCTCTCACCCTATCACTTTTCACTTGGGAGAAGAGACCAACACCCACCTCTCTACAACCTCCTTTCAGGCAGTTGTACACAGTGACAAGGTCTGTAAAGGAAAAGCCAAAAGCCCCACCACAGGGAGAAGATGAACTTTTCCAGTTTGGGCCTGCCTTTCTTTTATATTTTATTTTCAAGGCAAGAAACAAACCAGGTTTTGGTTTCTCTATCAGTAACACGTCCTCGGTTGAGCTAAAAGAAAGTAATAATAAGCTGGCTTTCATCTCCTCCAGTGATGCACGCAGAAGGCAGCCCTGCAGCAAACACAGCAGAAGAGCTGAAGGGTCTTGTTTTGTTTAAACCCAGCCAGGCAGTGAATGGTGAGATTGCTACTGCTCTCTTTTGTTTGAGTTCCTCGTCACAAAACCTTACCTTACCCGCAGGAAAATGTACAAGAAAACAAAAGCTTTCAACATTTTCCATAGAAAAACAGAACTGAAGCAACAAATGGCATTTTTTTCAGACAATTCTAATTGCAGGTTATTTTCCTCCAGCCTGTAATGCAGAAGGAACATTTTTGTGGAATCATTTACCTGAAGGGCTGCAGCTGAGTTCAGCCCTGGATGAAGTGGTAGATGTACTCAGGATTAGTTCTTCAGAAGAGCAAACAGCAAAGTGAACCTGCTGAGGACTTTGAACCCCATTATTACATCAATAACTACGCCGTCCTGTTAACACAGAAGTGCTTTTGAGGCATCCGTGGGATCACAAATGAAGGCTCAATATGGAGATGTTTACTACCGGCCCTAACATTTATTACAAAGAGACATCTCCATTCCCTGATGGGTGATAAGTGTTGATTGAACTCCTGACTCTGATACTTCCCATTTCACCAATAACAAAGATTGCTTAGCTCCAGTTGATGAGAGGACATATGGAGAGACAAAAATAAGAAACTAAAACTCAAAAATACACAGAATCCTGGGGAGGGAAACACTTTTCCATGATCTCTTTTTCATTTTATGGTGATGCTGTTGGCATGAGCTATGTAACAAAGAGAAAAAGGAAGAAGAGTCAAGTCTCTACCAGCAGCTCAGATCCTTGTTTTGCAAATACAATTATGACCCAAAATGAGCTTCACCCAAATATAGGCTAATGAAGGGGTTTAGTCTAAAAGATGCCAGCCTGCTGCTTTCCTTTGATATGTAATTTATTGCTAAAAACTTAAGGAACGCATTTATCTTTCTTCATAGTTTAATCCTTTGAGAGGCATAAAGCTGTCATAAAGGCTGTGTGGGTTTTAAATGACACCTTAATGACTACAGCAGAAGATAAGAATCAGTCCATTTCAAAAGGCTTCCAACATTAAAAGAAAGATGGAACTGAATTATTCAGCCTGCCTGCAGTGTTGTTGGAGAACTGAGGTTATTGAGTTTAAAAAATACAGGTATTGAAATAACGGTAATTTATCATTGGATAGAATCATAGAATCATAGGATAGTTTGGGTTGGAAAGGGCCTTAAATATCATCTAGTTCCAACTCCCCTGCCATTGGCAGGGACACCTCCCACTGGATCAGGCTGCCCAAGGCCCCATTCAGCTCGACTTTGAACACCTCCAGGGATGGGGCAGCCACCACTGCTCTGGGCAACCTGGTCCAGGGCCTCCTCACCCTCGTTGTGAAGAATTCCATCCTTATGTCTAGTCTAAATCTGCCCCTCTCCACTTTATACCCATTGCCTCTCATCCTATCACTACAAGCCTTTGTGAACAGCCCCTCCCCAGCTTTCTTGTAGCCCCTTCAGGTACTGGAAGGTCACTATAAGGTCTCCTAGGAGCCTTCTCTTCTCCAGAACTCGAATTCTGGCTCCCAGAAGCGTTAAATCAGCTGACATGAGTAATGCTTGTTTGATTTTAGGTTCTGTGGGCATTTACTTCAAAATAAGATCTACAAGAGTGGGAGATAGTGGGATGGCTCTTAGGGTGATGTCAGTTTTCCCTTTGTACCACTTACTGGGATGCTCGATCACCTGCACTTGTGTTATCAAAATTCCTGCTTTGAAAGAAAAAGAAAGGACCTCTCTTCCAGGCAGCGGATGAGTGTGACATCGCGTTGCCTGAATCTTCTGCTCTGAGTTCCAAGCCTGGTTTCTTCCTGCAGAATTCAATTCTGCAAAAATCTGTGGAAAAGGGGAAGCGTTATGACTCCACATGGTATAATTAAAGTCTTAGTCTACTAGAGAAAAACCATCCTGTATAATTAATTTTGGAAGAGGACAGATGACATCATTCCCTATCTCACTCCAGATGCTTTGTTCGTAGGAGTGAAAGATGAGAGCTGAGTTTGCACAGATTTTTGATGACTCCTGTTTGGTCTGGATCTCAGCAAAATACCAATTAAACACGGGCTATTTATTTCACACATTTGATTGCAGGCTCATTAAAAAGAAAGGGAGAGAGGCGGGGAGCACCACCTCCCTCTTCCATAGCTTGTTCCTCAGCTGAGCTGGGAAAGACCCTTCTCTGGTGATGGTCTCCCATCGAGCCAATCAAGAAGGATGGCAGCACGATCCCACTCCTGGCAAGGAAGGAATGCCAGGCACTGCAAGTCAAGACCTGAAAAAACTGTGTTACTGCTTTCCTGCCTAAATCGGCACCATCCAATGTCATTTATTCAGCACTGCATGACTAATAAAATAAGGCAGTATTGACAACTGCAAAGAGGAATGCCCACAGGTCAGCGAGGCCATTGCTGGAGATGCCATAACGAGGACAATCCACACACTGTGGTTCAGAACACTCCAGTTACAGTCAGTTGTTTCACTTATGAATTATCCTGTAATCCATCCAAACAGTGGTGATGGCAGCAGGTGCTGTAACTCAGAAGCTGGGAATACAAGGAAATGCCGCTTTGTTTTCTCTATCCAGACTTTTGCCCTGATTAACTCTGGAAATTCAAGCTGCAGCAAAGGCAGCAATCAGGGCAACGTCAACACTGGTTAACCCTCCTTCCTGTGGTTGCTTGGAGAGATGAAGTTCTGCTATGGCACTGCCGTCTCTTCAGCAATCTACCTGCTGTGGATTGGCACCAAGCTGCTCTTGTAGGACCATGTGAGGGTAAAGAGGCCTTAGGTGAGTTTGCCTAGAGCAGTGGTGGCTGCCTTCTCCCTGGAGGTGTTCAAGGCCAGGCTGGATGGGGCTTGGAGCAACCTGATCCAGTGGGAGGTGTCCCTGCCCATGGCAAAGGGTGGAACTGGATGGGTTTTAACATCCCTTCCAACCCAAACTATTCCATGATCCCCCTCATCTAACTAGAAAAGATGGGTTCATACAATCCAGCAAGGTCATTTAATGTCAGAACTCACTATTGAAGTAATTTAAGTGAAAATATTAAGCTGGGCTATCAGTTACCTGGCAGAGCTGTAACTACGTTCTTAAGAGTCTCAGACAGACAAGAGGTACTATTCCAACAGTAACTAAAAAGAAAGGATGATGACTTCTTTATTGGCTCTTAAGTTATGAACTCTTTAAGAATTAATTACATTTGAAAAGTGACCTGTAAGACATAAAAGTAGGAGAGTTCTTTGGATTTATTTTAAACAAGATTTTGACTCCTGAGACATTTGGATGAAATTAACTCAGCGCCCCAGAAAATGAAATAAATAACGTGAATGCTAAATTTAAGGAAGCTCTAGAATTCCCTGCCAAAATAAAAGAGAACTGATTAGAAATTATGCTGCATATGGATTAAATGGACTTCACATTCAGAGAGCAAAGAGGTTGCTGAGATAAATTCACACAGAAGTTGAGCAGGAGAAAAGCATGACAGCAGCTAATTTCAAACCTATCCAAGCATGGCAGCCTTTTAGGTTTCATCCTTTCAGGGAGTTGTGGGGAGAACAGACAATATAATGCAGCTGATCTGAGCAAAATACACTTCTCCCCTCATTCTCAAACGGTAGTTTTTATCACAACTCACCCAGATCGCTCACACAAGGCCAGCAGAAAGGAAAGGAAACAACAACACAGCGTGAAGGGGATTAAACCTTTCACGTTCCGCTGTCCTCACATCTATAGTGAAATGAAGTTGTCAAGCCTCGCCCAGACAGCACACAGGTCTCAGTGATCGTTTTAGTGGGATACTGAAAGCATAGAACTATGGAATGGTTTGGGTTGGAAGGGATTCCAAAGCCCATCCAGTCCCACCCCTGCCATGGGCAGGGACACCTCCCACTGGATCAGATTGCTCCAAGCCCCATCCAACCTGGCCTGGAGCACCTCCAGGGATGGGGCAGCCACCACTGCTCTGGGCAACCTGGGCCAGGGCCTCCCCACCCTCATAGCAAAACATTTCTTCCCAAGATCTCATCTCAGCTTCCCCTCTTTCAGCTTTAAACCATTCCTCATCACCCTATCCCTGCACTCCCTGACCAAGAGCCCATCCCCAGCTTTCCTCTAGGCAAATCCAAGTGGGCAACTCTTCTGCCTGTCAAGTATTTCACAAACTGCATTGTCAAAAGATTCAGAAGCTCAAAGGCTTCAAGGCATCAGAAAACGCTGTGCTTGCTGGCCATAGATTTTTGTAGCTTTTTGTGACAGAGGAGAAGCTGCATTGTCTGCTCCATTTACAGCCACCCAAGGATCACAGATAGCTCCCAAAACCTCTTGTGGTCTCAAAACCTCCCAACTCACACCATAGTGTGTTGCCCTTCCAGAACCAAAGAAGATCCCACCGGGAGGAGAGGAGCCAGTTCTGGTAAATAGAGGGGAGTAGAGGGATTTCTCTTTCAGTTTCAGGACTCTTGATGGCTATCGATTTGTCTGTTTTGAGACAACTCCATACGTGGCTTCTTGTAACTGGCTTAAACACCTCCATCGGTTTCAGAAAGCTTTAGTGAAGATTACCTACCCACCAGCTCCTAAATGGAAATCTATGCTCCTCTGTAAAGTGTTTTATCTTTAGCAATGCTTCACTAAGACAGGATTGACTAAGAACTTGGGGAAAAAGATGCCCCAAAGACAGACCTCCACTTAGAAGTATAATTTTTCTTAAAGCTTTCTAAAGCGAGGCTTAGAAATGAAACTGCACACCAAAGCAACCATCACTATTACATCCATGTTACTACTAGGACCCTTTCTGCTCTTTTTTGAGGAAACAGAAATCAGAAATCATTGAGTAGGATTTTCATCTACACGTCTCCTAGCACCTCATGAAACAGTAACAGCAGGTCACAGCCCTGAACCTCCTCCAGATAACTGCTGTTGGCAGCTGGGACACTTACTGGTTTTCATTTCACTATATTATAAGCTTTCAATAGCTGCAGATCAGATAATGCGTCTGTCCATGACCGAAAATATCCCCTTTGACTCTTGTCGCGTTTTCTGCAAATCACAGAATCACGGAGTGGTTTGATTTGGAAGAGACCTTAAAGCCCAGCCAGTTCCACCCTCCTGCCATGGGCAGGGACACCTCTCACCTGATCAGGTTGATCCAAGCCCCATCCACCCTGGCCTCCAGGGATGGGGCAGCCACCACTGCTCTGGGCAACCTGGGCCAGGGCCTCCCCACTCTCACAGCAAAACATTTCTTCCAGAGATCTCATCTCAATCTCCCCTCTTTCAGATTAAAGCTACTCCCCCTCATCCTATCCCTACTGTGGTAGCCCCTCCCCAGCTTTCCTGGAGCCCCTTTCAGTACTGGAAGCTGCTCTAGGGTCTCCCTGGAGCCTTCTCTTCTCCAGGCTGAACAACCCCATCTCTCTCAGCCTGTCCTCAGAGCAGAGGTGCTCTAGCCCTCGAATCATCTTTGTGGCCTCCTGTGGACTTGCTCTAACAGCTCCACGTCCTCCCTGTGCTGAGGACTCCAGAACTGGACACGGGACTCCAGATGAGGTCTCCCCAGAGCAGAGGGGCAGAATCCCCTCCCTCGCCCTGCTGGCCACGCTGCTTTGGATGCAGCCCAGGACACGGTTGGTTTCTGGGCTGCGAGCACACATTGCCAGCCCATGCTGAGCATCTCATCCCCTAGTATCCCAAGTCCTTCTCCTTAGGGTTGCTCTCAATCCATTCTCCCTCTAGCTTCTACTTGCTCTTGGAATTTCCCAAATAAACAATATCAAGTTCCTGTGAACAAAAGAAAATTCAAACACGATTTCTTTAAAGCTCTTTGACAGTGACTTCCTGGGTACTGAAGTAGTCACAGCCCAGCCACAGGAAAGGGAGGACAGGCCAGACACCTGGCCACAGGTAGCCACTGCCATTGCCTAATGGGTCACCAAAATGAACTGCAAGAGGGGTTGTGTTTCGTCTAGACATTCTCAAACAGACCAATAGTGAAAAGTCAGCACTTGCTCTCTTTCACGTATTCAGCAGGTTATTTAATACTTTGCTTAACTGTGAAACATGAGTGGTCCCTCTGCAATCAAGGTTTGCCTCCAGCCAAGCTATCAAATCGATATTAAGTGCATACTGCAAGCTTTCAAATGCCATGGCATGGTTTAGTGTTTGATAGGAATGGTGGGACTCGATGATCTGGTGGGTCTTTTCCAACCTGGTGATTCTACGATTCTAAGAAACTATATCTATTCTTCTAATGCTTGAAAAGTTGATTTGCTCAGGCCTTTCTTTTCCCCTTGCTGGGAGGATTACATGGCCCTGCCTGCTGATTTGGAAATTAAGGAGCACCAAGGCAGGAAAACTGCCATAGGACTCACCCTCCTTTTGCATCAGAGCAATATTTCCAACAGATGGTGCCAGACCTGGCAGCCTTGAGGTGGTTGCTCCTGTCTGGAAACACCTTGTCTGGCACCTGGAGACAGAATGAAAGCAGGTGCTGCTGCAGACATGAAGGACCTCGACACCCCTATGGGACCCAAGATGAAGTTATTAATCATCCCTGCGGAAATTCTCTGGGATCTCATTGCCCCGTACAACAATAAGCTATTAAGGTTGCTGAGCATTTCATAGAATCGCCAGGTTGGAAAAGACCTCTTGGATCATCTAGTGCAAACACTCCTATCAGCTACTAAACCATTTGTGTAGATGCTTTTTGGTGAAGGAAATTTGAAGTATCTAGCGATATTCCAACCTGCAGTGGAATTCCCCCAGAGTCTGAAGGTAAATTCCCTTCCTCTTTGAAGTGTGTCCTATTTTTTATTGGCATGCATTATGCCTGCTTTCACGGTTTCCACTCATCTGAATGAGTTTCACAGCTCGCCTGAGTGCAAGATAAAAGGTTTGGAAATTCAGAAAAGCATTTTACAAAATGTTTTCCTTTATTATGCAGTAAGTTTAGAGAATAGGAAGCTTTTGAGCAAGGCAAAGTACTAAAGAAGTGCAGACAGGTGAGAAGCAAACCAAGACAGCGTTACAGAGGTGCTTCCAGCCTTCTAGCAATCTTCGGAGGTCTTTGGTTCAGCAGAGCTCAGGAAAAAAAAAAATTTCTATGCTTTTCCCTATAACCACAATCACAGTTTTTAGATTTTAGAGCATAAAATGAAACAGTAGTCGTAGAATCGGTAAAGTTGGAAAAGACCTCTAAGCTCAGCCAGTCTGTTGGCCCAATGCCACTGTGCCTGTTAAACCATGTCCCCAAGTGCCACAACCACATAATTTTTGAACCCCTCCAGAGATGGAGGAGCCCCTCTGCCAGGGCTTCACTACTCTGTCAGTGAGGATATTTTTACTGATATCCAATCTAAACCTGCCCTGGCATAACTGACCTGAAGGGATGGCAGGAAGCTGTGCCAGGGGAGGGTTAGTTCGGACATCAGGAATGGGTTCTTCCCCCAGTGGGTGGTAGAGCACTGGAACAGCTCCCAGGGAAGCAGTCACAGCCTGCCAAGCTTCCAGAAGTGTTTGGCCAACGCCCTCAGCCACATGGTGTGAAAGTTGGGGTCGTAGAGTGTGGGAACAGGAGCTGGATTCGATGATCCTTGTGGGTCCCTTCCAGCTCAGGACATTCTATGATTCTATGATTTAACCTCCATTTGTACATGAGATGTTGTTAAAGACAAACTCACATAAATGCTGGTAGCCCAAATTCATAGAATCATAGAATAATCAGGTTGGAAGAGACCCACCGGATCATCGAGTCCAACCATTCCTATCAAACACTAAACCATTCCCCTCAGCACCTCGTCCACCCATGCCTTAAACACCTCCAGGGAAGGTGACTCAATCACCTCCTTGGGCAGCCTGTTCCAGTGCCCAATGACCCTTTCTGTGAAGAATTTTTTCCTAATGTCCAGCCTAAATCTCTCCTGGCGGAGCCTGAGGCCATTCCTCAATTGCTTGAGGCAATTCATTGAGGTCTGTGTTCTAAGATCCAAAATTTGGTGACTCAGAAAAAAGTACTACCTCAAATTATTATTTGCCAGAGTGAGAGAACTGGTTCTACACAGAGCACACTAGAAAAGTCAGCTCCCCACTTAAGTCTTCAAAGCTGAAATCCCCCAAATTAGGCATGAGTAGGAAAGAGAAGGAAAAAAATAGTGGTCCAGATAATGGCTTTATGACATCCACAAGTGTCATCCAGTGAGTGACACCCGGCTGATTACTGTGCTATAATAACGGTATTTCACAGTCACAATCAAGTTGTTCCTCTCCCATCTCAGGTAATAATCCAGCCAAAAAGTTTTGAATCAAGATACGAGGTCACGTTATTTCTTAGAAAGATACTTCTCAATTTCCTACCCTTTAGCTGCTTTTGCACTGAAGAGCAGGAGATAAGTCAGTTCTCACAGATTTAATAACATAGAGAATTAAACCACTGGGAATCTCGTACAGAATATTAGAGAAAAACATATGCATGTATATAATTGTGTCTGTATAAATGCAATTTATACAACAGTATATTAAACACGTGTTGTTAAATAATACACGAGGCCTTCATCAATCAGCATGTGAAGCACAAAGACAAAGGTGTCAGACCTCAGAGGCCACGGTCCCCACGTACAGCGTTTCCCTCTGAGCTAAAACCATCTCAGCTGCCCCACAGCAGATGAAGAGGAGATATCTGAGCACTTGCCTGTAATGCCCCACCAACTTCAGCAATACTTAAAAGCAACTTCAACCATTACAGTGCCCCTTCCTGCATTAACCTCTTATTGTCAACAAGTTTGGAAAATATAGATAAAATTATAGAATCCCTAGGCTGGAAAAGACCTTTGAGATCATCGAGCCCAATAGTACCTGTCCACTACTAAAACATATCCCTAAGCACTTTATCTACTCATTTCTTAGACATCTCCAGGGATGGGGACTCCACCACCTCCCTGGGCAGCCTCTGCCAGGGCCTGAGAAACCTTTAGTGAAGAAATTTTTCCTGCTATCCAATCTAAACCTCCCCTGGTGCAGCCTGAGGCTATTTCCTCTCATCCTATCACCTCTCACTTGAGAGAGGAGACCAACGCTCACCTCACTACAACCTTCTTTCAGGCAGTCAGAGACAGTGATGAGTTTTCCCCTCAGGCTCATCCTGTCTGGCTAAATAACCCCAGGTTCCTCACCTGCCTCTCATAACACATGTTCTCCAGCCCCTAAACACTTTTCTCATAATGAGGAGCCCAAAACTGAACCCGGGATTTGAGGTGCATGCTCACCAATGCCAAGTACAGGGGCACAATCACTTCCTTGGTCCTTCTGGCTCATTTATACTCATTTCGCTAGTTTTGCTTATCTTGATGCAAAAAGAGCAATTACTGCACTGTGAGTATGTGGGTTACAAAAATCAGTTCTCCTTCCCAGCAGTGGGGAACCACTTCAGTTCATTACTGGGACCAGGAGGGGCAGCGTTCTCTCGGTAAAGATGTACACGAGATGTGAATCTGTTCCTGTTCATTGTACGGCAAATGTATCAAACATTAAACAACACAGAGCCTCTCCAAGAGAGACAGCACAGATGGATTAGGAGAGCACCCAACAGCTCTTTCCAGAAGGACAGTCCTTTGCACCATTAGTTGAAACAACATCATGCAATCACCCAACCCAACCATGACTTTATGGTTTTGTCCTGATGGTTTACCAGTCTTTCAAACAATTTCCAGCCATGGCTCCCAAGATGATTTTTAAAGATCTGTATGTATCCACCCAATATCGTAGGATGAAAATGCTTGGTAATACGGCCAACCTGGCTCAATCAACTTCAAAGCCAAAGAACTCTCACAAGCATATTTTATTACTACTACTACTCCAAGTGACACAACACCTGGAGCCCTGTGTCCAGTTCTGGAGCTCTCAGCACAGAGAGGACATGGAACTGTTGGAGCAAGTCCAAAGGAGGCCACGGAGATTATCTGAGGGCTGGAGCACCTCTGCTATGAGGACAGGCTGAGAGAATGGGGGTTGCACAGCCTGGAAAAGAGAAGGCTGTGGGGAGACCTTAGAGCAGCTTCCAGCACTGAAAGGGGCTCCAGAAAAGCTAGGAAGGGACTCTTGCAGAGATACGATGAGGGGGAATGGTTTGAAGCTGAAATAGGGAAGATTGAGATAAGATCTTAGGAAGAAATGTTTTCCTGTGAGGGTGGTGAGACCCTGGTCCAGGTTGCCCAGGCCAGTTTGGATGGGGCTTGGACCAACCAATTTGAGTGGGCAGTGTCTGAGCCCATGGCAGGGGTTGGATCTGGATGGGCTTTAAGGTCCCTTCCAACCCAAAGCATTCCATGATCATGAAACTACAGCCTTAGGATCCCCTTGGCAACAGGTTAAAAGGTTTCACCATCCCCTTCAGTAACCAACTTCTGCCAGCAAAGCATTCTTAGAGGATGTAAATCATTCACAGAAAATATACAAGAAGTGGAAGAAACAGCACAGCCGTTTATAGAACAGCAATGAATACAATGGACCTGGAAAGATTTTATTCCCATTTTACCACACTCTGCAGCATACCTAGGCAAGAAAAAAAAAAAAAGGTATAAAATAAATTACCAAATGTTGCTGGAGTGCTAAGTGACACATTACACAGTTATTGTGACTCACTAAGTCTTTTTACGGAGTCGTTTGTACCCTATCGAAGGATTCTCACACAAATCAACACGCAAGATAACCACAATCTTCCCATTTAATGGGTGTTTGTGCAGCTGTACACGGACACCTCCTCTCCACCCCCAAGCCTGCCAGCAGATGTACCTGCTTATCATAAATGCAAAAGGATTTTTCACAAGTTATGTACAATGAAAGCTTTTGTGTTCTTCGAGTGCTGGCAAAAGACCATAAGACATTTGGAAAAAACGAAAAGAAGCAATAAATTTTTCATAGAAATTCATAACGAGTTCGGCTCAGTAGCTGTTAACACAGGCAATATGGATCTTGCTTTATTCAGCAGCTCGCTTCTAAGTTGTAAAACACCGTGTGTGACAGCAAATGCATGAATACTGAGGTACCACAGAAAAGGCAGGAAAACCCAACCACTTCTGACTGCTCAAAACCAGCAAAGCCTTGGGACTTTCTGAGTACAGGCTCTCAGCTACTGCCCCTCCATGGGGCAGTCCCTTATGGCTACGTTGTGTTGGAAAAGAATCATAGAATCATAGAATAACCAGGTTGGAAGAGACCCACCAGATCATCGAGTCCAACCTTTCCTATCAAACACTAACCCATGTCCCTTAGCACCTCGTCCACCCGTCCCTTAAACCCCTCCAGGGAAGGGGACTCAACCACCTCCCTGGGCAGCCTGTTCCAGTGCCCAATGACCCTTTCTGTAAAGAATTTTTTCCTAATGTCCAGCCTAAGTCTCCCCTGGCGGAGCTTGAGGCCATAAGGCGCAGACGCATAGCTTAATGTAAACTTGGTGAATTGGAACAGTCTCTGCAAGTCTGTAATTCCCCCCTTTCCCTCATATTGCCCATACACCATGCCAGACTCTCATCTCATGGGCTTCAAGACGCAGGGAGGTTCACATTTACCTGAGATGAGCAACACAAGGTGGTTATTTTATCAAAATTTTTCCACTTCCTTGATTTTCCACCTCTGGCAATGTGCGCTCAGAGCCCAGAAACCAACCGTGTCCTGGACTGCATCCAAAGCAGGGGAACAGCAGGGCGAGGGAGGGAATTCTACTTCTCTGTTGTGTTCGCATGACATTCCACCTGGGGCCCTGAGTCCAGTTCTGGACTCCCCAACATAAGAAAGAGATGGAACTACTGGAACAGGTCCAGAGAAGGCCACAGAGAAGATCCAAGGGCTGGAGCAAATAGGAGGACAGGCTGAGAGAGTTGGGGTTGTTCAGCCTGGAGAAGAGAAGGCTCTGAGGAGACCTTAGAGCAGCTTCCAGGACTGAAAGGGGCTCCAGGAAAGCTTGGTCAAGGAGGGCAGGGAGAGAACAAGGGGGAGTGGTTTTAAGCTGAAAGAGGGGAAACTGAGGTGAGATCTTAAGAAGAAACGTTTTGCTGTGAGGGTGGGAAAGCCCTGGCCCAGGTTGCCCAGAGCAGTGGTGGCTGCCCCATCCCTGGAGATGTTCCAGGCCAGGCTGGATGGGGCTTGGAGCAACCTGATCCAGTGGGAGGTGTCCCTGCCCACAGGGGGAAGCTGTAACTGGATGGGCTTTAAGGTCCTTTCTAACCCAAGCCAGCCTATGATTCTACGAATTAAATTCCTCCATGGGAAATTACAAAGGAAGATACACCCATAGACTTTTCACCTGCTTCAAGCATTTACACTGTGATTCTCCTAAAAGGCTATAATAAAGACATACAACTCCAGTCCTATATAGGAAAGAGAAAGACTAATATGACCAGATGGCTTTTTTGTAGCTCTTACAGATGAGTCAAGGTGCATTTCATATAATGACAAATGGACAGAGCAGCCAAGTAATGGCTTCTTTGTGCCTAGAATTCAAATGCTGGTCCTTTGAGGCCGTTTGCTCAAGCACTCAAGTGCCTGCAGCTCTTTGTGCTGGACGATTCCTGCAATAATACAGAAAAATGAGGAATGCAGAGCTGTAAGAGTATGCAGAGCTGGAGTAAAAACACAGCAGCGAAGGGAAGAGGCAAGCAGATGAAAAGGGGAAGGAACACAATGCTGTATGAAAAAAGCATTTTTCTTCGCAACACTGACCATCCCTGCTTCTTGCCCACATCGACCAATTGTTCTGGCTTTGCTACAGCTCCATGCACTCACTTCCAGGTCATGGTTCTGCTCTTCTGCTCTTGCATGACCTCTTCAGGCTCAAATGCCCTTCTCCAGCATTTATGTACATAGAATCATGGAGTGATTTGGGTGGAAGAGCCTTCATAGCCCAGCCAGTTCCACCCCCTGCCATGGGCAGGGACACCTCCCACTGGATCAGGTTGCTCCAAGCCCCATCCAACCTGGCCTTGAACACCTCCAGGGATGGGGCAGCCACCACTGCTCTGGGCAACCTGGGCCAGGGCCTCCCAGCCCTCACAGGAAAACATTTTTTCCTAATGTCTAATCTAAAATTCCCCCCTTCCAATTTAAAGCCATTCCCCCTAGTCCTCTCACTCCAGACCCCTGGAAAAAGTCCCTTCTCAGCTTTCCTGGAGCCCCCTTCAGCACCAGAAGCTGCTCTAAGTTCTCCCTGAAGCCTTCTCTTCTCCAGGCTGAATAATCCCAGCTCTCCCAGCCTGTCCTCAGAGCAGAGGGGCTCCAGCCCTCAGATCATCTCTGTGGCCTCCTCTGGACCTGTTCCAACACTTCCATCTCATTCTTACATTAAGGATTCCTCAACCAGACACAGGACTCCAGGTAGGGTGTCCCAGGAGTGGAGTGGATGGGGCGAATCCCCTCCTTTGCCCTGCTGGCCACGCTGCTTGTGATCTTGTACACAAGCACGAGCTCCTTGGGCACCTGCCAAAAGCCCTGTCTTTTCTCTATAAATCGATTTAATGGTGGTTTAATTATTCTTAGGAGCAGAAAGGGAAACATTTGTATCCTATGACAAGCACTGGGAAGAGACAAAGCAGAAATTGGAATCCTCATGTGTCTGAAGAAACTACTAACTGGAAGTAGCAGCTGGAAGACATTGACACGACTCCGATTCCATTTACCCTCGAAAATTCAGGGAATAACTGCTTGCAGCACAGCCCCTGCCTTAAACACACACTGCCAGCTGGCAAGCTGAGTGGGCAATTCATTACGTGAAGTTCTGAGTTTCTTCTACAGCTTGACGAATGGAGCACGTATCGTGATCGGTGCCAGGAAACATCATTCCTATTAAAAGGGAGGGGGAAGGCACCTGCATCTTTATGGAATGCACATAATTCTGATTGAACCAGATATGCTTTATACCTTTTCTTTGGCTGCTCACAGCCCAGGGCTCTGGGACTGGATTTGCACACAGGTTTCGTAAGGGGGAAAAAAAAAAAATTACATTTACATCTAGATTTCCTGTAATTAAATATGCCCTGACAAAGGCACCGGCAGGACGGCCAGGCAATTTAGATGTTTTATTTTCTGGTTTGGGCATAAAATTGCTTTTTTTTTTTGCACATAGGAGTGTAGGGATGTAAATCTGCACCATCTGGAGAAATGCGGGATCATAGAATGGTTTGGGTTGGAAGGGAACCAGCAGTCTTATTTAAACAATTGGCATTTTGAGGAAAAAAAGCACATTTCTTCAGCTTTTTACAAGCCCCTTAAAATGCTTCTGCAGACAAAGGTGTTTTCTACACTGTGCTTGAACAATCAACTCATGCTGAAGCTAACATCGATGGGAATTAAGCCCTAGTTTAACATCCCAGGCCAAGTTTAGCTTAGGATGAGAGGGAATGGCTTCAAGTTGCACCAGGGCAGGTTCAGATTGGACATTCGGAAAAAAATTTTCACTGAAAGGGTCATCAGGCCCTGGCAGAGGCTGCCCAGGGACGTGGTGGAGTACCCATCCCTGGAGGTGTCTAAAAGATGGGTAGACAAGGTAATTCAGGATATGGTTTAGTGACAGATAGGTACGGTCGGACTCTATTATCTCAGAGGTCTTTTCCAACTTGATGATTCTATGAAAAGTGATAAGCAGGAGCCAACATGGATGGAGCAATCATACATCCCAGAGCAGGGCCAGCAGTGGAGCTTTAAAGGTGTTCCCATCAAAGCAAGTAGTGCAAAGACAAGGCAAACTTGACAAGGAGAGACGTGGTCTAGTATCCCTGCCCATGACAGTGGGCTGGAACTGGATGGGCTTTGAGGTCCCTCCCAACCCAAACTATTCCATGATTCTCAGTATTGAGACTCTTAAAATGCTACCAAACTCAGGATCACAGAGTTCCAACATTGCATCTCCAGGCTCTAAGCCCACCTTCTGCATAACAAAAAGGAGCCTGTATGCCATGAGCTAGATATTATTTCTGTACTGCTTAGAATGACAGTTTTCTACATCTTTCCAGCCTGGATGCCCAAGGTCCCAAATGGCAAGATATACAAAAATGCCTCAAACTGAGAACTCCCACAGCTGGATGTGAGGGATGCCAGCCTGGCTGCCCTGTCTACATTAAACAAATGCTCAGAGCTGCCAACTCAGTGATAGCCCTGCCAAGCCCCATCAACCAGCATTTGGGTAGATGCTGGAGTACTTGCATGGGCTCATAGGGGTGAGCAGGGAGCAGACAAAGCATGTGTCATGGGCCAAGAGAAATGGAAACAATACCATTCCTTCCACAGAACTGAAGAGAAATGAATTTTCCCTCCTGTCCAGGATGGCAACATCCATATTTCCATTGCAATGCTTTCCATTTCAATACTGTTATGGATATGGAACTGCTGGAACGGGTCCAGACGAGGGCTACAACGATCATCAGAGAGCTGAAGCACCTCCCTTAGGAGGACAGGCTGAGAGAGTTGGGGTTGTTCAGCCTGGAGAAGAGAAGGCTCTGAGGAGATCTTATAGTGACCTTCCAGTACCTGAAGGGGCTACAAGAAAGCTGGGGAGGGACTGTTCATAAAGGCTGGGAGTGATAGAATGAGGGGTAATGGGTATAAACTGGAGAGGGGCAGATTTAGACTAAACAAAGGGAGGAATTTCTTCATAATTAGAGTGGTGAGGCCCTGGCACAGGTTACCCAGGGAAGATGTGGCTGCCCCATCCCTGGAGGTGTTCAAGGCCAGGTTGGATGGGGCTTGGAGCAACCTGATCCAGTGGGAGGTGTCCCTGCCCATGGCAGGAGGGTTGGAACTAGACAGGCTTTAAGGTCCTTTCCAACCCAAACTAGTCCATGATACTGCATCTCCCTCAACCCCCTTTCCAAAGTTACCATGTTTTCACAGCTGTACTCTTCCACCAAGCATTTTAACAGCCATTTTGCAGGTTCTTTCATTAAGCACTTCTGTTGATGTTACAGAAATAATCACACACTATTACCAGCCTTAGTCACAACATGCAGCCACCATGCACTCCTTTTTCCATCAACAACCTGATTTCATAGCAACAACATCATCGCTACTTCAGCCTTTCAAACACCGGGACAATTACCATATCATTTCACCACTCGAAAGAGAAAAGGCAAAGAGGAGCCAGCGAGGCTGGGGATTTTAGTATATGGGCAAGGTGCTCAGTGGAGACATCAGGAGAGAGGCCACCTCCTGCAGAGAGATGGAGAGTCACTTCAGATGGGTCTGAATTCCCCTAACCACTGGAGGACCCTAGCCCCATTAATAGGTGCACAAGGACACTGCATGACACTGCCACCTGAGTCCATGTCTCATACTCAAATTGCCCACACAAATCACAACAAGCAGCAGTACTCACCCAGCAGGAGCAGCTCAAGAGTTCTGATAGTCCTCAAGTTGCATTATATTGAGCCAATTCACATACATTGCTTTGCTCCACAGCCCTGCAAGCCCAAAGTGGTTTGTCTGCCTCCATATGCATTGGAAACCCTGCCGCACTCCAAAGTTCTTTATTTCAGAGGGACAAAACACCATCACTGAATCACTGAATGGTTTGGGTTGGAAGGGATCTCAAAGCCCATCCAGTCCCACCCCCTGCCATGAGCAGGGACACTTCCCACTGGATCAGGTTGCTCCAAGCCCCATCCAACCTGGCCTTCAACACCTCCAGGGATGGGGCAGTCACCACTTCCCTGGGCAACCTGGGCCAGGGCCTCCCCATAATCACAGGAAAACATTTCTTCCTAAAATCTCATCTCAATCTCCACTCTTTCAGCTTAAAATGGGGTACTGTCAAAATTACCACAGCTCAGTGAGCTGCCAGCAAGTACCTGAGCTGTTAAAATCATCCACGTGCAACCCCTTGGATCACAAGAAAGCCAGGTAATTTCACATAGGTAATTTCTTGCTCATTGCGGTTTATGCCGTGAGAAATTTCCTCTCTGTTGCAAGTTTAACATTCACATACAGGCAACAGCTTGGGCTCTGCTGACACACGATGACTACTTAAAACCTAAAGGGGTTCCCTAACAGGAACGGGTTCAGAGGTGGCTATAAAGATGATCCATGGGTTGGAGCACCTCCCATACAAGGACAGGCTGAGAGAGTTGGGGTTGTTCAGCCTGAAGAAGAGAAGGCTCCGAGGAGACCTTATAGTGACCCTCCAGTACCTGAAGGGGCAACAAAAATGCTGGGGAGGGACTGTTCATAAAGGCTTGAGTGATAGGATGAGGGGCAATGGGCATAAACTGGAGAGGAGCAAATCTAGACTAGACACAAGGATGAATTTCTTCACCATGAGAGTGGTGAGACACCGACACAGGTTTCCCAGAGCAGTGTTGGCTGCCCCATCCCTGGAGGTGTTGAAGGCCAGCTTGGATGGGGCTTGGAGCAACCTGATCCAGTGGGAGGTGCCCCTGCCCATGGCAGTGGTTGGAACTGGATGGGCTTTGAGGTCCCTTCCAACCCAAACCATTCTATGATTCTAACTTCATGGCACCTCTGCCTACTCTCACATAGAGCTGCAATAGCTCTGCACTGCCTGGTTTAAACATTTGTGTTTCTGGAAATCTGTTAGTGCAACAGGAAAGATAAACTAGAGCATTTTCTTTCTTTTCACCTCCCCAGTACAGTCACAGCTTCTGAAATCCTGGAACAGCTTTGCAAAGCCCCAGTTAATGATCTTCACTTTAATCACAAAGGTTCACCAGAAAGGCGGTCAAGCAAAAAGACCATAATCATCACAACCAACACAAACAACGACCCTTTGCTTTGAACAACACTACACCATTAAAGAGACCCAAAAAGCCTGCAAATCTTCATGTTACAGCAAATTATTCATTAGTGGTTCCACAAAAAAAAAAAAAAGAAGGGGACAGATCTGAAGAGAAGTATCAGGTGATGGCGGCAAGAGGTTTAGCTACAGAAAAACAAGTCATGCAGATTTCTGAGGGCAGAAGGAGCTGTTGCAATGCTCCAAACTGTCTGTTATGGGTTGGATGTGCTTGAGCTGCCACACAAGTAGAGTCAGAAATCACCTGGGCGTAAGTCATTGACCCATACTTCCCAGGCAGCATTCCCCAGTCCTTCCAGTGCTGTCCCAGCACTCCCAGCCACCAGCTCTGCCTCCAGCCCACCGACCCTTACACAGAAAGTTGGATATTAGGAACAGGTTCTTCCCCCAGAGGGTGGTGGAGCACTGGAACAGCCCCCTAGGGAATCAGTCACAGCCCGACATTATTCCAGAAGCATTTGGCCAACACCCTCAGCTCCATGGTGTGAATGTTGGGGTATCCTGTGCAGAGACAGGAGTTGGACTCCATTAGCCTTGTGGGTCCCTTCCAACTCAAGGTATTTTATGATTCATTCTATGATTTCCATTTTAACAAGTAGGATTTGCCCACAATGCTTTCCCAAACAACTTACTTTTCACAGGCCTCCTAATTCCCACGCACCACACAAAATAACCACAGGCTCTACCTACACAAAAGCCATGCAGCTGCACAGTAATTCCCCTTCCCTCCAAGGAGCATCCCCTTCCCTTCTTCCAAGCCTTTCCTTCCTCTACAAAGACAGCTGGAGGCTGCACAGACCCTCCCATCTCGTTAATTAGGCGTCTGAGATAATTATGTCCCTATAGTTTCCTGCTGCATAATCTACTCCCACAGTATCAGAATTTTCATGTCTGAATCTCTTATTTACTCTTATTTTCTTACCTCTCCTCTCCCACTAAGAAAGAGTTCAAGTGAAAGAAGGTTCCTTCCCAGGCTCAGCTACATGTTTGACCCTTTCCCATCCTTTTCAAGCATCCCTCCAGGAGGTGGAAGGCCTCTCTCTACCTCCTGAGCCGAAATTTCTCTTAAAACTTTCAGTTTTGGTGCCCTCACTACAAGGACATTGAGGTCCTGGAGCGTGTCCAGAGAAGGGACAGAGCTGGAGATGGGGCTGGAGAACAAGGGTTATGAGAGGCGGCTGAGGGTCCTGGAGCTGTTTAGCCTGGAGAAAAGGAGGCTGAGGGGAGACCTCATCGTTCTCTGAAACTGCCTGAAAGGAAGCTGTAATGAGGTGAGTGCTGGTCTCTTTTCCCCAGTAACAAGTGAGAAGATGAGAGAAAATGGCCTCAAGCTGCACGCCACAGGAGGTTCAGATTGGACATCAGGAAAACCTTCTTCACTAAAGGGTTCTCAGGCCCAGGAAGGTGGTGGAGTCTCCATCCCGGGAGAGGTTTAAAAGACAGGTGGATGAGGTGCTCAGGGATCTGGTTTAGTAGTAGACAGGTATGGTTGGACTAGATGATCTCAAAGGTCTTTTCCAAGCAAATGATTCTATGATTCTGTGCATCCAGATTTTCCCAAATCCTGCTGGTTTTGCAAATCCATCCATCCCAGAGGACTAGCCCCAGCCAGTTTCATGAGGAAACCTCATACAAACATCTGTCAGGTATTTGTAGACCAGATGAACATTTAAAAGACTTCTGCAAACACACTGCAAGGTCCCAGTCTGCGAGTCCCCCCACCCCCGGCACAGGGTGCTGTGTGCCAGTGGCTCCATCAGGAGATCCCACGGTGGAAAAAGGGGTGCCAGAATTTACTGTCCCCACTCCTTTATGTAATATCCTCCTCTTTTCTCGAGTTAACTCTGCCTGCAAATTTCCTCATCCTGACATTGTTCCTTAACAAGCCTCAAGTTTTAATGAGGACAGGAATTTTCTCCGTCATTATTTCCCCTTCCCAATTAATCATAGAATCATAGAATAACCAGGTTGGAAGAGACCCACTGGATCATCGAGTCCAACCCTTCCTATCAAACACTAAACCATGTCCCTCAGCGCCTCGTCCACCCGTGCCTTAAACACCTCCAGGGAAGGTGACTCAACCACCTCCCTGGGAAGCCTGTTACAGTGCCCAATGACCCTTTCTATGAAGAATTTTTTCCTAATGTCCAGCCTAAACCTCCCCTGGTGGAGCTTGAGGCCATTCCCTCTTGTCCTGTCCCCTGTCACTTGGGGTCAATTGTCAATTGTTCGGGGGTTTCCCCCTACAGCTCCCTATTAAGCTAAATCCATGCATTCATGCAGTAAACAACCCTCTAACCAGGTCAATGCACATTATTCATTAATTATTCCAGAGCTCTGCTGCAGTCAGATTGATTCACTTTCGCCCCCAGTTTCAGTCTCCCTGCTCCCCTTTTAAGCAGGGAAAGAACAGCTCCCATGCTGCTGGTTGCCCATTAACGTGTCTTTGGGTGCCTGAAGCAAGACGTGAGTACTCTGCCTTGCAGCAAAGCCAGCTCCCATCCCTGTCCTCTTCCCTGTAGCCCTTTAGCCATCCCACTTGGAAGCCAAACTGCTTCATTCCCAGCGGATCCATCACGTAGGGCCACCAACTCTTTACCGCCTACCTCAGCAGTTGCCTGCTGGTACCTGGGAGAACAACCTTCTGCCATTCTTCTTTGCAAACCAGATCACTTTCTGATTTCTTGTTAATCATTCTTCATCAATATTGTCATTTCTTAGACCACTGACCACCCAAGGAGATGCAACATCTGAGCCGGGAGGTGAAAGGAAACAGCCGCACCAGAGAGGGAAAGGCTGGAGGAGAAAAGATCTGGCTTGTGCTTCTCTTTGAGGAGAAAAAGAGGGAAGAATTCTTTTTACACCAAACTGGGACTTTCCTGTTCAATGCAAACCCCAGCTGTGAATCTGTTTGTCTGACACAGCCTAAATGAGCCCCCAGAGAGCTTAGCGAGATCTGCCACATGCTGTGTGCTTCCACACATACTTATCATAGGAGAATAAACAACCACCAACAAAATCTTTTCTGGCAATGCAGTGGCTTTGTGGTACAGAAGTGAACTTAAATGCACAAACAAGAGAATGGCCACGAACAGTTTCATGATGTTTCCTTCTCAACGCTTCATCTTGAAGTTCAGGCAGCCATCGTCTTGAAGGTCACACAACCTGGTCAGTTGCTGAGTCCCAATGATGTTCTTAAACACCTGAGCTTATACTTGGTTTTATTTTACTTGGAAAACAAAATTCCTTGACTTTCTTTTCAGTGCACAATTCCACCTTAGCAAGGGAAAGTCAAAATTTGCACATTTGATTTTGAATTCAGCATGGAGCAACCAATAATACTTGGACACATTCGAGGTCCAAATCCCTTGCCACCTTTTTTACCCCTAACAGCATGAAAGATGACAAGAGAGAAACCAATAGAAATGCTGATGTAGAAATAAAATTCAGGAGAATAAGAAAATATTACAACGTGTCATCAAATCCATCATGATTTAAGTTCATATCTACATGTTCTTAAGCACTTATCCTGAAAACAGGAGATGTTCCTAGAAGAGTTTGTGTTTAGTATAACAAAGCTGGTGTGCCCGGAGCTGCGGCTAAATGGAAACAGCAATGAGGAAAGAATGATATAGAAGACCAAGAAATAAGTCCAGGGGCAATTTTGGACTGTTTGCCACTGGAATTAGGCCAGAGGATTAGGGCCAAAGCTGAGAAAGCTCTGCTTATAACACTTGAGGATGCCAAATGTAGACACACACCTCACATGCACCCAAGTTGCCCCCATTCCCAAAACAGTCACCAGATACCTCTCTCAAATCACACTGTAAGCGTAGCTGGGATGAGCAGCAGCTGCTCTTATTGCTGGGTATGAAACCCAACATTAACACCTTGAGAGCAAAGGGCAAAACCAAAAAGTTCCTGATGTGATGGGGTGGTATAAATCCTCTACCCCATCATCACCTTCCAGGAGCAAGGAGCCAGATACTTTGCTGCTTTAGTTTCAGCTGGTTTCACTACTCAAAGCAAGAACACCTCAAGGCTGTCATCCCAACAGTTCTAACTCTGCTGTTGCACCTAAAATGCCTCTAAATCAGGACCTGTAACTCATCACCGAACAAGAAACGTATTGCCATTTGCCACTGGTGGTTAAGTCTTAATGCATCACTGAAAGCATCTATGAGTTAGTCAACTGTGTGAAAATACCCCATCTTCTTATACATCCTCGGCTTTTGCTGCACCACTTGTAAGTGTTCACCTTCTTCTATGACCATTACTGTGCAGCAACCGGATCAGACTCTGGATATCATTCATCTGTCACCTGCAAGCTGTCCTTTCACCTCAAAGCTTCTTGGTGTTTTGGCAGCTTGAAAAGGAAGCACTGGCAGAGGCTGCCCACAGAGGTGGTGGAGTCCCCATCCCTGGAGGGGTTTAAAAGACGAGCAGATGAGGTGCTCAGGGATTTGGTTTAGTAGTGGACAGGTATGGCTGGACTCTATGATTTCAGATGTCTTTTCCAATCAAATGATTCTATGTTTATATGAGACGAGCTCTTGTTGGAGCTCCAGCCTGCTGATCCCATCTCCCTCTTTGCCTTATGCACCTTTCCATGTTTCCACTGAGGAGCTCAGCCTGACTTAAGAGCTCACACCTGCCTGATTTTCTGCCATTAAAACTAAGCACATATTCTTCCCTTGTACCGGTTAGTTTTGCATTCATGCAAAACAGTGGGCTTTGAGCTCCAGAGTGGTGCTAAACACCCTCCTCCTGCTTTAATTTCTTGGCCTCTGCATGCTCAAGAGGAAGGTGCTGATGGTACATTTTGCTTTCGCCCCCAAGGTGCGCACACAGATTCTGTTTGATAGCTGCCCTGCTCTCCTGTCCAGTACGAGCATCAGGGCTCAGTCTCCTTTGAAATCCTCCTTCGTAACTCGCTGCAGGAATGGTTGATTAAAAATCAAATGAAGACTCTCCGCAGGGTTAAACTCTGGCACATTGCCCACATTCAGTAATGCTCTTTCCTGCAGGCTTTTCTTCTTTCCTGACACTTCATATCAGTAGCAGAGACTTCTCCTAGCTTGTTATTTCAGATGGGCTGGGACTGGAACATCTATCCTGCCAGGTGCCCTTGAGTACTCAATAAATTAAATACCAGATATACCTTCATGTAGTCTGAACACGAGGGAACGGCACACGTTTTGTATTTTTTTCTTGAAGTATTGCCTTCCTGCACTTGTAGAAATAATATCGCAGCATCAAATGACTGTATTAGAAGAACTGTGATTACTTCATTGGGAGAGACTCCGGAGCCAGCCTCAAATAAAGACATGTCATTCCAGCACGTTTAGATTGATAATGCACCAAGCACGGGCACCGCATCCCTGCATTTTAGCAGTATTGCTAAATGCCAGATGACAAGGGCTGAGCAAATAAAGAGCTCCAACTGCTTTAGAGAATTGCAATTACATTTATAGGCAACTTGGAATTCAAACCCTTGTGCAGGCCATGCCTACATTCCCATCAATATTTCTGCTTTTCCTGTACAGTGAGATGACCACCTTCCACAAGAATCATAGAATCCCTGACTTCAAAAAGACCTTTGAGATCATCAAATCCAACCATCCCTGTATGCTACAAAACCAGATCCCTAAGCACTTCAATCTATCCATCCACCCATCCTTTAAATCCCTCCAGGGATGGGGACTCCACCACCTCCCTGGGCACCCTCTGATAGTGCTTGATTGAAGAAGTTTTTCTTTATGTCCAATCTGAACCTGCCCCGGCACAGCTTGAGGCCATCTCCTCTCATCCTATCATCTGTCACTTGGGCAAAGTGACACTCACCTTTTAACAACCTCCTTCAGGCAACTTTAGACAGGGATGAGGTCTCCCCTCAGTCTCCTCTTCTACAGTCTAAACAGCCCCAGGTCCCTCAGCCACCTCTCATAATTCCTGTTCTCCAGCCCTTTCCCCAGATCTGTCTTCTTCTCCAGCCCCTCAGTGCCCTTCTTGGAGCGAGGGGCCCAAAACTGAAACCAGGATTTGAGATGTGGCCTCACCAGCACTGAGTACAGGGGGATGATCCCTTCCCTGCTCCTGCTGGCCACACAAGCCAAGATGCCATTGGCCTTTTTGGCCACCTGGGCCACTGCTGGCTCACGTTCAGCTGCTGTCAGCCAACACCCCCAAGACCTTCTCCTCCAGGCAGCTTTACAGCTACTCTTCCCCAAGCCTGGAGGTGCACGGGGTTGTTGTTTCCAAAGCGCAGGACACCAAAATCCTTCCAGGACAGACAGCAATGCCCACTAGACCACCTTCCATGGATTCCCTTCCTTTGGGATAGTTTTAACTGCACCCACTGCAGGGAAGCACACGGGTCAGTTCCAAGCTCAGCCAACATGGAATCCATAAACAAGAACAAGAGGAAAGCAATATTTAATTAGCCCCAAAACCTGCTCTTTCTATTTTTTCCCTATGCATTTCAACACATGTTGATACACTGGTAAATTGGACATTTTATCACTGGGTCAAAAGCCTCTCAGGTTTTGTGAAACTAATAAATAAGCAAATACATGAACTGAATAAACAGCTCCCTGCAGGTAAGCGAGAACTGCATGCGCATAGGGGGCTGGCAGTGTTTACTTTAGAAACAACAGTTTGCATTTTCTCTCTGAAACCCACGGTAACCTCACAGTAATCAAATCTGGGTGGAAAAAAAAAAAGCAAAAAAATAAAGAAGCACTAAATCTCACAAGATTATAGCAGGGAGCCTGAACAACCAGTCACAGACATGCAAAAATTGGCATTTCCATTCAGAATCATCAGTCACCATCACAACCCGTAATCAGGAGGGATTTGGAAGATGTTTTCTGGACCAGAGACTCCATCTAAAAGCATGTTCATATCCTCTGAATTCGTGATTGCAGAGAATAACAAGCGAATGTGTAATTGCTGGTCATTTGTTTTAATACCTTGCCTATCATATTTCTTTTTGCCCTGTGCTGGAAAACTGCTTACACGTTAATTTTTAAGGATTTAACGAGACTTAGTTTGTTGCACCATCCATCAGAGATGGTTATCAAAAGGAAATGGAAACCTCAGAGGGATGAGAACAAAGAAAAGGAACTTTCCCCCAGGAAGCACCACGTGAAAATCCTGCTCTAAGCGGCAAACCCCAACTAAAGTAGGGCTGGGGGCAAGCTGAGATCCTCAGGTAGCAAACCCAGCTGCCAGCACTGTGTTTTCCTCTATGCCAAGCAGGATAAACAACCCATACTGTCTCCTGGTGAAGCCTTCCTGATATTTCTGTCACTTGGCAAAATTACAAACCATTCACAAGACGTTACTATACGTTTTTAACACATCTCAAAGCATCAGTGGAGTTCAAGGGACCAGAAAGGTGCTCACATCTCTCCACCAGCAGGGGTAAACAGGGGTCTAGGGGCTGCAGACTAAGATACTTGATGCCAATCCTAAGGAAAATAATGGAAAAGTTGCCATATGAGCCAACAAATGAATAACTAGAAAGCGATTTTCAGCAATGCATCAAACCCTAAGATAATTAATGCATAAGAGAGCATAGCAGGACTTGTACAACAGTGCAACAGGAGCAGATGAAGTTTTGGCTGTGGGATCACTGGATTGGATGATCTTAGAGGTCTTGCCCAACATTAATAATTGTTTTCTATACAGTAATACCGAGCTTGCACCTCACTCTACCCAATTGCCTCATTAAAGCTATTGGTCTGCTCAAAAACTCCACCAATGAGCAGGGAAGCCTTTTCCATTAACGCACACATAGAATCATGGAATTCCTAGGTTGGAAAAGACCTAGGTCATCAAGTCCAACCATACCTACTACTAAATCATATCCCTAAGCACTTCATCTATCCGCCTTTTCTTCTCCCAGCTGATAGGTGACAGGGCAAGAGGGAACGGCCTCAAGCTGTGTTAGGGTAAGTTCAGATTGAACATCAGGAAAAATTTCCTCACAGAAAGGGTTCTCAGGCCCTGGCAGAAGCTGCCCAGGGAGGTGGTGAAGTCCCCATCCCTATATGCCTGAAGGTGTTTAAAAAGCAGGCAGATGAGGTGCTTGGGGACATGATTTAGTAGTAGGCAGATACAGTTGGAGTTCATGATCCCTAAGGTCTTCTCCAACCTAATGGTTCTATGATTTTAAATGCCTCCCAGGATGGGGACTCCACCACCTCCCTGGGCAGCTTCTGCCAGGGCCCGAGAACCCTTTCCATGAGGAAATTTTTCCTGATGTCCAATCTGAACCTCCCTGGCACAGCTTGAAGCAGGGTGCTGGTCAATTTTCCTGTCATTCTATCACCTTGGCAAATCAACCAGCACCCACCTCCCTACAACCTCCTTTCTGGCAGTTGTAGATAGCAATGAAGTTTCCCCTCAGCCTCCTCTTCTCCAAGCTAAACAAACCCAGCTCCCTCAGATGCTCCTCATAAGACTTGTTCTGCAGCACCAAAAAAACCCAAAAAACATCTCTTCATGAAGCTTCAGTTTCAACAAATCAGATTTTCCTGACAGTTTGACACAGCTGTTACAGTGAAAGCGTTGTTATCTGCTAAATTCCTGTAGAAAGCTTTAGGCTAACAAGCATGTTACTGCAGCTTTGCACACATGCGAGGTACACATTTCTTGAGACATTTCCATCTAAAAATGCAGTTTCTTTCATTTGCCCAGAAATATAATTATAGAAAACATAGCATACTCAGCTGCAAAGACAAGAGGCTGGATCTGCTATCGACTTTTGTGGGACAGGAGATACAAGCTAACATGATGCATCCATCACTCATTTTCCAGTTACAATAGCAAAAAGAAAGGATTACAGTCCAAGGCAGTCTAACTATCAGAATCATGGAATATTTTGGGTTGGAAGAGACCTCAAAGCCCATCCAGTTCCACCCCCTGACATGGGCAGGGACACCTCCCGCTGGATCAGGGGCTCCAAGTCCCATCCAACCTGGCCTTGAACCCCTCCAGGGATGGGGCAGCCACCACTGCTCTGGGCAACCTGGGCCAGGGCCTCCCCACCTTGTTATTTAACTAGGAAGTTCTTACCACCTGTATTAATAAACTCATCTATGTAAAACCTCTACCATTTGCACATGCCTTCTTAAAGAGTGAATTGATTATTCAAGGGTCTCAACACAAGGATATTTTTTGCCAGGATAAGGATTTATAGGCAAGCAAAATGAGGGCAGGCTGGACGATGAGGTATTGATGCTGTAGTGCATTAGGATTTAATATTAGTAGGCTCTAATTCTATTTTAATTACTTAAAATATATCATTCTTGGAGTCAAAGGACACACACGTCTGTAAAACCAGCACAAGGAAGAAGACTTCAACACTGGGGGGAACAGAGTGAGAGTGAAAATAAAGCACTTCTGCTTTGTTAACAGTATGAAGCATTTAACTATTAAAAGGAAGCTTTTTAATTACAGTATCAAAATAAAATGTTTAATTCCAGTGAACAACTGCTGTGTGGACTGGCAAGGCGAACCTCATTCTGCCAGTATTCAAATCATCACCAAAATCAAATTGCCTATCTCCAGTTTTACGAGAGCTGCAAGTAGGGCCAGGCTGAAAAAAGTTCTGGAAAAAAATAAAGGGTCGCACAGGTTGCTCCATTTTAATGAAAGGTTCATTCACAGATGTCACCTTTTTCCCCATACTTGCATTCCTCAAAAGCAAAGTATACATTCTGCTCAGAAATAAATACAAAGAACACCATGGGACGATGCCTGCAGGAAGAAGAGCCCATAGCTAACAATGAATCTCTGACCCCACCTGGAGTCCTGTAACCAGTTCTAGAACCCTCAACATAAGAAGGAGATAGAGCTGTTGGAATGGGTCCAGAGGAGGCTACAAGGATGATCCAAGGGCTTGAGCACTTCCCATAAGAGGACAGGCTGAGAGAGTTGGGGTTGTTCAGCCCAGAGAAGAGAAGGCTGCAGGGAGACCTTAGAGCAGCTTCTAGTACTAAAAGAGGCTCCAGGAAAGCTGGAAAAGGGCTTTTTTTTTTTTTCCAAGGGTCTGGAGTAAGAGGACAAGGGGCAATGGCTTTAATCAGGAAGGGGGAAGAATTAGATTAGACATCAGGGAGAAATTCTTCACAATAAGGGTGGGGAGGCCCTGGCCCAGGTTGTCCAGAGATGTGGTGGCCACCCTCTCCCTGGAGGTGTTCAAGGCCAGGTTGGATAGGGCTTTGAGCTGCCTGATCCGGTGGGAAGTGTCCCTCCCCATGGCTGGGGCTGGAACTGGATGGGCTTTAAGGTCCCTTCCCACCCAAACCATTCCACCATTCTATCACCTCTTAATTTCTAAGACCAGCATTTCAATGCCACGTGCTGCGCTGCACCAGTTACTGCTGGGCTACCCTGCCAAAGGTACTGGAATTTCTATTAGTTTACAACTAGCCATCTCCAAGAGACATTTATTGCTGGTGAGCAAGTTAACAGACAAGCTTGAAGGACATCAGCTCCTGGTGCTTTATAAAAATCAGTTTGATTGCACCCAATAAATGCACAGGCAAACCTGCCTTGTGCTTTGCACAGATGCAAAATGTAGCTTGATGCAAACAAAATTGCTATAATTTACATTTCAGTTACCAAAAAAACAAACACTGAAACACTAGGACTCAAGAGAAAATAACAGAGATGAAGAAAATGGAGTAGGCACCTGGGAATAACATTCATCACTGTATTGAAGACCCATGATTTCCTTCGTAAAAGGGCAGGGTGATGTGCCTTCAAGTATCCCCCATTCCCCAGCCATGCAGCCTCTAACCTCTAATCCTACTGTTTCACTATTTCTCAAGTCATCTTAATTCATCTTTTTTTCACACAGCTCTACATTAGATGGGCTGCAACCTTTGCCAACACAGGCCAACAGCACCAAGCAAGACTTTGTGAAGTCCTTCTGGCTACAGAAGTGGGAGCAGGAGTAACCCCAAGGTGGTAACATCACCCCTGAAGCACCCTAAAACCCAAAAAACAGGAAGAGATGCAGGGTCCCTACCAACGGCTCTTTTGTTGGGCAGATGCTTTGCTTTCATAGGAGCTCCCTGGACCTGCTCATGCTGGTTCTCATCAGGTCCCAGAGCAATGAGAAGCGAGGTGACCAGAGGCAAGCTGCCATGAGTCTGATGCTCAGGAGCAGGTCCATGGGGGTTTTAGGCAGTTTCCTGTATGTCTACGCCACAGGGCTGGTGTACAACAGCTTCATGCCAGCCTGGTTACTAAGGGATGGAGGTAACATCACAGCTCTTCAGCACAGAGCCATGCAAATACAAACAAAGGACATTAGACCAGAGGAAATGCCCTCAAGTTGCACCACAGGAAGCTTCAGATTGAACATTAGGAAAAATGTCCTTACTGAAAGAGTGGTGAAGCATGGGAAGAGCCTGCCCAGGGCAGTGGTGGAGACTCCATCCCTGGAGGGGGGTCAAAAAACATGTAGATGTAGTGCTTCAATACATGGGTTTGTGGGCATGATGCTATTGTGTTGATGGTTGGACTTGATTTTAGAAGTTTTTCCCCAACCTTAACTATTCCATGAATAACACAACTCTTACCATAAGGAGCCAGCATGGCATTCTGAAAAGACAACCAGAACCCCACTAAAGCAACAAGTCCTCTCATCCCTCTAGTCGTGGCCTCCTAAAGGTCAAAGAGGAGAGTGCTGGTGGAAGTCAGGAACAGACAGCAACTACTGGTTGGACTCGATGATCCGGTGGGTCTTTTCCAACCTTGTGATTCTATGATTCTATTCCCTGCAGCAGACACAGCTGGGACAGCAGGAAGCTACTGAAAAAATAGGGAGCTTAGAGAAGAGTCATTAGGATGATTACAGAATTACACAAATTAGGAAAACTTGCTTTAGAAAGGAGCCAGAGCACTATTAAATAAGGGAAGATTGAGGACATGAGATGTGATCAAGACAGGTTTGGTTTTATTGCAGTTAATACAGAGAGAGGTCACTAAGCCCATTATCTGCGGAGTTCAGATTAGATAGTTGGGTCTTCAGTCTGTGAATTCACTAGCAGGATTATAGTTAATTAATTACTTTCTCCAAACCCTTGCCACCTGTGAAGTACTCTGTTATTAACAATGGGCTTAACCCAGGAGTAGAGACCTCCCAGACTCCACCACAGAGCTGCAGTCCTACCCAAGGCACGTTTCCATCAGCTGTACATCCTCTTCTGCTTCATCATCACCATCACAGGCAAGAGTATCCATCAAGACGGACACTCCCACCAAATCAGCTTATTGAACAACAGGGGGTAGTGTGACCTAGAAGAGAAAACTTCAGCTTTTCCCCTCAAGAAGCATCTTCTCCTAAGGGGTTTTACACATCTTGATATCAAGTGTAAGGAAGCAAAAGTTCCCTGCTATTTCACTTCAATTTTACTAAGACTTCATTGAGGTTTGAAGGTTTCTCTAAAGGCTGAGTCTAGCAAAACATTCTCTTCCAAAAGAATGATTCTAACAAAGAGCACATCACATTCTTAATAACATCTTGCCATGGTTTCTGCTGTGTGCTAAGAGCAGATTTAATGAACAACTCCAGCACAGAGGCAGGCAGGCAGCTTCCAGGATGCAGAAGCTACCGCACACACACAAAGCTGTAGCGTGCTGGTAAAAGAAGAGGTGTTAACTTGCATTACGCCTCTGTCTCCTGGAAAGCGGTTCGAGATAATAAAGCTTTCACTGAAAGCAGATCTCTTTCCCAAGGCTGGAGCATAGGGAAGAAGCAACACATCAGCTTCTGTATTTCAACATTTTGTCCATCAAATACATTCCCAGTATCTCTCACACCTGGAAAATTACATCACAGTTGATTCTTTGTTACTCAGCACTAGTCAGTTCAAAATAAACACTTCCATGATTGGAGAAGTTAAAGCAAGTCCAGAGGAGGGCTAGAGCACCCCTGCTCTGAGGACGGGCTGAGAGAGTTGGGGTTGTGCAGCCTTGAGAAGAAAAGGCTCTGGGGAGACCTCAGAACAGCTTCCAGTACTGAAAGGGGCTCCAGGAAAGCTGGAGAGGGGCTCCTGAGCAGGGAGAGCAGGGGTTTTCAGCTGAAAGAGGAAAGATTGAGATGAACTCTTAGGGAGACATGCTTTGCTGTGAGGGTGGGGAGGCCCTGGCCCAGGCTGCCCAGAGCAGTGGTGGCTGCCCCATCCCTGGAGGGGTTCAAGGCCAGGTTGGATGGGGCTTGGAGCAACCTCATCCAGTGGGAGGTGTCCCTGCCCATGGCAGGGTGTGGAACTGGATGGGCTTTGAGGTCCCTTCCAGCCCAAACCATTCTATGATTCTAAGTTATTCTATTTCCCCACTTCTCATGGAATTTTTGTCCCTCAGCCTGTACTGGCAAGAGAGATTTACATTTTAGGTCTGACCCAGCATAAGCGCAACTCCTTCAATAAATTGCATAACTTTACTCACACAAACAATCAAGTCCTCTGACAAAACCCCATATATTGTCCTTCATCCAGCTGCTGTTACACAGAGCCAAACAGATTCCATGTGACTGAAGAATAATTACATTTTGGATAAAGTACACTTTCAAAAACAGATCTTTTTCCTTAGTGCTAGAAAGACTCAATAGAAGCTAACACTAGCAGTTAGCCAAAACAGTCTAAAAAAAATTGTCTAATTTGTGTTCAAATTTTTATTGCTCTAGCTCCCTACTATTTGTTCTTTTTCTCCTTTTTACTCAATTACGATGACTTTAGGAGCCAATATATTCTCACCAGGGAGTCACTTAGACAGATCAAATCGCCTTAATAGCCTTATTTTTTGATGGACTACACCGGTTGTGTTCCTGAGGTCTCTTAGAATGCATTTCCCACAGCCCCAAGGCCATTCTGGGGATCTTCTCTCCTTTTTCTGCCAAATTTTCAATGATCTTTCAAAAAAATGATACTAAGTGTTGTACCATAACATCAGTCAAACCATCACTTCTCCTGAAGGATGAATTTGAATAAGGAGACTGCTTGGGTGGGAGGGCAACCCTGACTTTAGAGAATGGTGCTTATGTGCATTTTAATTCCTGCAGAACCAACTGAACTCAGGTCAAAGGGAGGAAAAAAAAAAAAAAAAACCACAAATCCACTCTGATCTTCCCAAGGAAGAATGCCCCAATACACGATTCCAAATTTTCAAACTCTATAAAAATAGAGGAGCAAGTGGTTTGCCAGAAATACACCAAATATATACACTAGAGCACATCCAAAGAGGGCAACGAGGCTGTTAAAGGGGCTGGAGAACAAGTCTTATGAGGAACAGCAAAGGAATCTGGGGCTTCTCTCGAGAGACCAGCTGAGAGAGGCTGAGAGAGTTGGGGTTGTTCAGCCTGAGGAAGAGAAAGCTCCAAGAAGATCTTATAGTGACTTTGTAGTACCTGAAGGGGCTACAAGAAAGCTGGGGAGGGACTGTTCACAAACACTAGTAGTGATAGGACAAGGGGCAGTGGGTATAAACTGGAGAGTGGCAGAGTTAGACTGGATAAGGAGGAATTTATTCACAATGAGTGGTGAGGCCCTGGATCAGGTTGCCCAGGGAAGAGGTAACTGCCCCAACCCTCAAAGTGTTCAAGGCCAGGTTGGATGGGGCCTTGAGCAGCCTGATGAACTGGGAACACCTCCCAGTTCATCTCTGGTTCATCTCTGCCCATGGCAGAGAGGTTGACACTGGATGATCTTTTAAGGTCTCTTCCAATGCAAACTATTTCATGATTCCAAGTCAGAAGCAATAGGAGGAGAAGAAATAGCCTCATGTTGTGCCAGGGGAGTTTTAGATTTGATATCAGGAAGAATTTTTTTCACAGAAATAATAATGAAGCACTGGCAGAGGCTGCCCAGGGCAGTTGTGGAATCACCATCCCTGGAGGGATTCAAAATACATGAAGACATGGTCCTTAGAGACATGGGTTAGTTGGCACTGTGATGTAGAGCTGGAAGTTGGACTGGATGAACTTAGATGTCTTCCCCAGCCTTAGGATTCCATGAAAACTTCTGCCCCTCAAAAGAAGTTAAAAGACTTAGCAAAAGCCACCTACAAACCAAAAGTCCTGAATGGTGCTACTAAAAACAGAGGCTTTGTAAGGATGAATCAATCTTATGATTTGCAGAAATAAGAAACAGCTTTGAAAGTTGGCATCTAGCAAACTGATTTTATGATTTTGATAAATGATACTGCCGGTGTTGGGATGCCTTTTACTTTCATGCCCAAGAAGGCTAACAGTGATCATACACTGGGGCTCTGAGCAATCTGATCCAGTGGGAGGTGCCCCTGCCCTTGGCAGTGGGCTTGGAACTGGATGGGCTTCAGGGCCCTTCTGACTCAAATCTTTCTGTGAATATACTAATTTTTCTATAACAGTGCTGAAGATGAAGCAATGATACAGTTTAATCTGGATGGAAAGATTAATTTCAGGAAAAAAAAAAAAGTCCTATGGTGGCACTTAAACTTCCTTGAAGTTGCATCCACACCACATTAAAAGCAAGCAACCCCTGCTATGGAAATCAGAAGCCAAGGCTAATCCCCAGATTCCCTTTATGCTAACCGGTGAGCAGAGTGACTAAATACCAGCTCCATAGCCCTAAAACTGAGAAGGGATTTACAGTAGGGAGAGGCTTATGTCAACCAAGAAAGACAAAACCTAGAAGAAACTGTCTTTCATTCAGTCTTTGATTGCTAATACTGGACTATATTTAGACACCTCTTCCAAATAAAGGTTCAGCACAAAAATCTGTTGCATATAGGCATTTAAATCAAATTTCGGTGCAGACAAATGGCTCAGTTTTCAGCTTAGTTGCTGGAAAGAACAACTTACAGCAAAAGCAGATTAGAGAAAGGAAAAAGGGAAGTTTCTCTTCAAATAAAGGGGATTTCTGGCTTCAACAGATAAGGCTCAGACTACATCTGTCAAAGGCTTCACAGATTCTATGTATCTTCAGATTCCATTGACTCCAACTCATGTACTTTGCTTTTTACCTACTGAGAAGTCTCAGCTTGCAATTTGTCCCTAGCTACCAAAACATCGCAATCGTTGAAGACTGTATGAAGATTCACAAAGGCAGCTGGACAACTGGCTCTTGATTTCTGTCAGGGAAGTTTGATGTGCACAAGAACCTTGGAATGTCCCAAGTTGGAAGGGACTCGTGAGGAACATCAAGTCCAATTCCTGCGCCTGCACAGGACATCCCAACATTCACATTGTGGGTCTGAGGGACTTGGTCAAACACTTCTGGAATATTGTCAGGCTGTGGCTGCTTCCCTGAGGAGCTGTTCCAGTGCTCCACCACCTTCTGGTGGGGAAGAACCTTCTAATGCCCAACCTAACCCTCCTCTGGCACATCTTCCTGCTATTCCCTCCAGTCCTACCATTGGTCACCAGACAGGAGATCAGTGCCACCTTCTCCTCCCCTAATGAGGAAGGTGAGAAGGGCCTGAAGTTCTCTGAAAACTCAAGTGCCAGATTTCAGATATTGAGCAAGTCTTGCTGCTGGCACTCCACATGGAGAACAAATTGAGGTCTTGCTCTAAAATGCATTCTAAGCAGATGCTCCTGCACTGAAGCAAATACACACACATCCACACATGCCAGATTGTAGAAAGCAAGTTAGGATCATATTAACAACGAAAAATATCTATGCGAAATGGAAATGTCTTTGAGTATCAGCTCCACTACTGGCTCACACATAGTAAGAGTTTTCCAAAGTGAGCCTTGATTATTTCTGTAAAAGAAAATACACAGCAGATTTGTTTACTCTACTTGAGAGAGACCATTTCTTTTTTAGAAACGGAAACTAATGCCTCTGTTCAATGCAGATACAAGAACATTTGCAGTATCGCTAAGCTCCAACTCCTCCATTTAGCTATGCAAATAGGCATTGGAGTGTGCGTGTCTCGCACACACAAAGGTGTTTACATATATACCGTGTGCTTAAGTAAACTCAGTGCTCGGAGAAATATATATTCTCAGCCTGCATGGAAGTATTAATTTGAAAGAGCAAACTTAGATGAGTCAAGAATACCAACACTTTCATCTTTTAAAAACATAACTGCTTGTAGATGTGGAGGAATAATGCATTAATAGATGTTTAATAAAACATCCAGATTCCAGCTATGCCTAAATCCACCTCTGAACAAGTTCTAAACATCCCAGCACTTTTGTTGCCACCCCTGCTAATAATCATTTGCTACAAATTGTTCCTAAAATAATAAAACACAAGATTTCTACAAAATGTCCAGTATTAATTGAAGCACATGGCATCTCATTAATTCTGAGATTACAATAGGGCTTTGATTAGGTAGTTCAGGCATCTTTGCCTCAGTGTTCTCACCCAATTGCAGTAAAGACCTATTCTGGTGTTACCCAAGGAGTATAAACTGTGGGTGCATCCTCCCTCGTTCCAAGAAAAACATGTTAAAGCAATCTGGAGCACCACACTGTTGATTGGGGAACAATTCAGCTCCTGCAACAAAATTAAGCACAAAAATTACTAACTTCTTAAAATTGCAGCCCAACAACATACTTAAATCCAGATCTCTATTGTTTTCTAACCTATTACCCAATGGTTTTCCAAGATGGATGCTTTGACTAGAACAAGTTCAAAGAACATACCTTGCTCCAGCAAGTGCACATCCATGTTACATCAGTCAGGAGACACGGGTGCCCCAAAATAGACAAAGGAACAAAAAAAACACTGCCATGCACTCTGAACTCTAGAGTTGATTTCCCACTGCAGTGCAGAAGAAACAACTAGACTCCATAGGCTTTAAGAAAACATAAAAGGAGGTGTAGAAAGAAACATCACATAGATCAAAACACCTTTGCTCCCGAGTATATTAAATTTGGAACTATGAGCATCCTTGCATCATGAGGAAGGACCACAAATTTAAACACAAAACTTGATACTCAACATCTAAGCAAAAATTTTGAGCCAGAGTAGAAATGCACATCAAAATACTAGACAAAGAGGAGAGAAATATCACCATAAAGAGCGTGATACTTCATGTAATTTCCCAAATACATAACCCAACTCATTTTATGAGGAAACCTCAGTCTAATACATCAATTAAGATGATTACCTAAATTTTAAGTGAAGATGATTTCTTTATCCAGGTTGAACAAGGTCAAGGGGAATATCTCATTCCATGAAAAGTTAAAAAAATCTTTGCAATTCTTCAAAGAATTAAGAGGGTCAGGCTGGATATAACGATTTAAAAAGATTTAAATAGTCTTTAATACCTTAACCAAAACATGCCACCCTGTGGCGTGGAGGAGCCTCTGCCACCCTGTTGCACCCATAGTGCAGCTGGTACAAGGTATCTCTCCCAGCTGGGTAGATTCTACCAGCAGCAACGTCTCTCCTTGACCTCAAAGCATGACAATACATTTTCTCCTTACTCCCCTATGCCTGCAGCAACGAAGGTCACATATTCCACATCTATTGCCTAAATGAACACTGGCAGCAACGTTATTTTAAGCTCTCAAGTACTAGAGGAATTGTATTTATAATTTAATTCACAGAAGCAGCCTCCAGAGCATCTGACCACACAGGCTTTACATTCCTGCACAACGCAAACACTTCAGACTTAGAACTCCCCTGGTGTCACTCCAACTAGTCAGGGTACATTGTATTTTTTTATATTGGAATATTATTGTCCTTCCGTGCCATTTAAGCTCACAAGGACTTTTATAAATGGGACAACATACAGGATTTAGGAGTATCCAGATGGATGTCTTCCATTTCCTTCTCCACAGGCACAGCAGTCATTAGAAATAAGTGGCCCATCAGGATTTAAGACATGACCCACTGCTACGGTAGATGCCTGTATTAAAAAACCTCTACTGCCTAAGTTTCATGGCAAAGGACATAAAATCAGGCAATATTAGGCCACACAAGTTTCTAGAGACAAGAAAGCTTCTTGGATTTTGACAGAGAAGTTGATATGTGGAGAGGAATCAGGTCATGTGCAGATGAGCAGACTTTCACTGTAAGGTTTCCCTGTGCTTTTGAGGTGTTAGACCAAGGAGCACATAAAGAGGTGAAACCTCTCTTTTACTGTCATTGTTCACACTTGTTATTACTGGAAAGCACTGGGAAGGAACAAGCAACACCAGCAAAAACAGTGAGCACAAAACCTTCATATTAAATCATTTCAGTGTGAACATGCAGCAGAATGGATTTCAGCCTTTAAAGAAGATCAAACCTGGATGACCTTTAATTATGGTTGAGGGCTAGAAATTTTCCCTGGGTTGCCAGAGAGATCACTTCTCAGATTTTCCAGAAAATGAATGCCAAAAAGTGATAGTTCTTACACAAACCAAGAGAACCACCAATGCAAGGACAGGCTGAGAGAGTTTAGGTTGTCCAGCCTGGAGAAGAAAAAGCTCCAGGGAGACGTCAGAGTAGCTTCCAGTACTGTAAGGGGCTCCAGGAAAGCTGGGGAGGGGCTCTTGATCAGGGAGTGCAGGGATAGGATAAGGGGGAACATTTCTCCAGCTGCGAGAGGTGAGATTGAGATGAGATCTTAAGAAGAAAGTTTTTGCTGTGAGGGTGGGGAGGCCCTGGCCCAGGTTGCCCAGAGCAGGGGTGGCTGCCCCATCCCTGGAGGTGTTCAAGGCCAGCTTGGATGGGGTTTGGAGCAACCTGATCCAGTGGGAGGTGTCCCTGCCCATGGCAGGGGGTAGAACTGGAAGAGTTAAGGCCCATTCCAACTCAAACCATTCTGCAATTCTATGATTTCACATGAAAAGTTGCTCAGAGACTCTGGAAAAAGCCCGGTCATGTCACATAGCCAAAGGAAAGTGAGTGTGTTTAAAAAGCAGGTATGAGAAGTAATAGGTATGACAAAATTGTAACAGATGTGCAAGTACAGCTTGCAAACCTCTTTCGCTCAACGTAAAACAGGAGCATTCAAACCCCAGGGAAATTTGTATTGTGGTCAGAGCCCCCCTGGGCAGCACAAAGCACCCATTTGGCAAACAACGCCCTTTGCTTCTGAAGCAGAAAACAGCAATGTTTCCACAAAGATTCCAGTTCCTAAAACACAGCACGCTGTCACATGCTGGGAGGTGATTCACTGCACCTACCTGCAGCATCGCAGTCTGAGCCGCAATCCCTCACCACACTGTAGCAGAGAGCAGCCCCTCTGAATAATTCAGTTATTCAACCCAACTCACAAATCTCATGGACCATCGCCAGATCTCAACCAGTTCAGCAGTGACCCAGCAGCCCCTCCCCTCGCAGCCCTTCCCCCCAGATAAGGTGCAGCAGCCCCGAGATGTCAGGTCTCAGAACAATGGTTGGATTGTTAGCAATCAAGTGCTTTGCATATTGCATAAGGCAATTACCTGACATATTTCACTTTAGAAAAATCTTCTGGAGATACTTTAGCTCTGCAAAAAAAGAAAACCCTTTGCCATCTCCCATAGGACCAGCCAATTAATCTCCGTATCCAGCCATGCACAGCTTTTCTTGGCTACTAACAGATTCTTTGGACAAAGCTGCCCGCAAGATTAAACAAGAGGCTGTCATTCAATGGCCAAGACCTCTCTAATGACACAGGTCCTGACACTTCAATACACACCAGTTCTTAATATGCACAATAATTAAGAGGCTTAGTTGCCCACAGATACCGGGGGTTGGAACTAGATGATCTTTAAGGTCCCTTCCAGCTCAAACTATTCTATGGTTCTATGACTGGAATATCTGAACTCAAACCACTGCACGAGGAACCAAGCCCCAGGCACTCCCATGCATTCCAGCACTGCCACAAGCTGTTGTGCTATGAGCTTTTGCCCCTTTATCCACACCAAACACACCACGGCTCTGCAGCAAGAAATAACGAACAAGCTCCTGTCGTGCATATCAATAAGCCAAGTGATGTCACCAAACACAAGAACTGGAGTTGTATGTGAATTGGTTTTTGCTTTTCTTGAACAGGCTGATCTGCCTTTAATAACTCGTATCTCTGTTAACAGTTACATAATAAACTGAATTAGAAACCTACTGCTTTGTTATATCAGTGCATTCCTCCAGAAATTTGAGATCATAGAATCATTTGCTTGAAAAAGACCTTCAAGATCAAGTCCAGCTCTACCTGTCCACTATTAAACCAGATTCCCAAGCACCTCATCTGCCAGTCTTGTTAATACCTCCAGGGACAGAGACTCCACCACCACCCTGGGCAGCCGCTGCCAGGGCCCAAGAACCCTTTCCACGAAGGATTTTTTCCATAACAGCCAGACTAACCTTCCCAGGTGCAACTTGAGGCCACTGCCTCTCATCCTATCCCCTGTCACTTGAGTGAAGGGACAAACACTCACCTCACTACAACTTCCTTCCAGGCAGGCGCAGGTCTCCCCTCAACCTCCTCTTCTCCAGGCTAAACAACCCCAGGTCCCTCAGCCACCTCTCATAGCCCTTGTTCTCCAGCCCCTTCCACAGCTCCGTTCCCTTCTCTGGACACGCTCCAGCCCCGCAATGTCCTTCTTGGAGGGGTCAAAAACTGAACCCAGGATTAGAGATGTGGCCTCAGCAGCGCCAAGTCCAGGAACACAATCCCTTCCCTGCTCCTGCTGGCCACGCTGTTTCTGATCCAGGCCAAGATGCCATTGGCCTTCTTGGCCAGCTGGCCCACTGCTGGCTCATGTTCAGCCAGCTCTCCACCAACATCTCCAGGTCCTTCTCCTCCAGGCAGCTTTCCAGTGGCTCTTCCCCAAGCCTGGAGCTGCTCAGGGTTGTTGTAACCCAAGTGCAGGACCTTGAGCCTCATCCCGTTGGTCTCCACCCATGGATCTAGCCTGTTCAGGTCCCTCTGCAGAGCCTCAATCATGCCAGAGTGGGGGAATAGGAAAAAAAACCATCAACATAAACCTCAGAGACCGTTTTCATTCCCTGTGCCAACACCAAGACAGAGCTAACAAAAGGAAACCAGGCACAAACACTTGCACTAGATTAATGTCTAAAAATCTTTAGCAACAAAGCTATCAATGAGGTTCGCCTAGATCTGTGCTGAGACTCTATCAATGGCATCAACTGGCTTTCCTGCTTGCCTTCTGTATATATTTTTAGGCTTTTATTGTTAAGCGATTTCCTGATTGAATTCTGAGATCTCATGGAAGAACATATTAGCATATCTTGAATATAGATGCAGGCTCTGTTATGGGATTCAATTTCTCTCTGAATTTTAATTCTAACACTGTTCTTTTCCACATTGTTCATATGAGTAATCAGAATTTTAATCATTTCCATCCACCTCGGAGAGCGCTGCGAGATGGGACAGCGGAAGACAGCCAAAGGAAGGGAAGCTTTTCAGTGTCAAGTTTCTCCACAAGACAATATTGGCAGTGCAGGGAGAATTTGCCACACAACCCCCTGCTGCAAAGAGAGCTTTATAAAGCCAGATACTGCAGTCACATCCAGAAGCTTGTGTTGGCAACTCATCCCAGCTCTCATTCAACAAGCAGTGCAAGTGGTGAAATAAAGTCATTCGTATGCCTCTCCACCCAAGTGATTTGTACAATCATGGAATGGTTTGGGTTGGTAGGGACCTTAAAGCTTACCCAGTTCCAACCCCTCGTCATGGGCAGGGAGACCATCACAAAGCAACTGGTCACAGCAGGGTTCAACTATGGCTTTAGTTGAGTATAAGCATCACCATAACAAGACCTACGCCATCATCTGCAGAAAGGGGATGGGAAAAGATGGGAAAGGATAGAAATGGGAAATAATCATCCACGTGAGATGCACCAGATGATACAAAGTCAAGGAAAAAGCCAAGAAGCAGGGAAAGGAGCAGGGAACAGGGCTTGGGCAAAAGACTGGGGATGAGAAGAAAGCAAGTATGAGAAAGCGTAGAGGCACATGGAGAGCCATGAAATGGGAACAGCAGAAGGTGGAACAGCAATGGATTCAGCAGATCATTATCACAGAAAACTGATGAGCAATGAAGGCAAGTGACTGCTCTGCTAAACAGACAGGCACCGACTTCACGTGATCTTTAATGGGTTCCTCACCAAGAACTCGGGGCAGAGCCCATGGCAATCAGTCTCTTTCCACCAAGTCCGACCTCCACGCACAAGCAAGGACTTTTCAGAGGAATTAGACATTCCAGTCCCATTACATCTCTAGCCAAAATCATCTCCCTTGAACACTGCAGCCTCTGTCCCTCAGGGAAACCAATGGTAGTTATGAATTTGCCATTTCTGATCCTTGAAGTGTATTAACCCAAAAGAGGAGGCAGAGGAGAGGCAGGCTTCACTGTTACCTGCTGCAAGGCCCCTCCCTGAATGGGTGCAAGTCAATCAATGGCCAGTTTTCAAAGTAATTATAACCAGAACTGTCTTTTTCAGGCAGGTAAATCAAAATCAATTACGAGTAAATTCCCTTAGTGCAATGTCATTTAGCACTTTGAACATAAATACATATAAATAGAAAGTTAAAGAGAATAGGAGGCAGAAATTCTGACTACTTTGCTCCTGCTTTCCTTTAGGAAAAGAAGCAAAGGTGAGGGAAAAAAAAAAACCAAACCAAACTACAGAAAAATGAGAAGAGTTCTTGTTTCTACAGTGAGCTGGATTTATTTCAAGCTCTAATATTAAGAAAAAGTCCACCTCCTGAGCATTAATCACCACACTCAGTTCACTATTGATTAAACAGCACTGCACTCCAGCCCAGGTTTCCCCATCCTAACAAAATATTGGCTGATTTCACGGCACACAGAATTCAAAATTCATTAGGACTTTGGTTCCCTAAGCTTATTGCCCACTTCTGAGACAAGTTGCTGACTCAGCCCCCAAAAAAACCCAGCACTCAGATAAATTATGATCTACGTAATTTGCGACACACACACTTAAAGCAAAAGCACTTATAGAACCATTAAAATTGGAAAAGACCTCCAAGACCATCAAGTCCCATTATCAGCCCAATGATTATCTATCATTTCAGCAAGCTACCACTCACAGCGAGGCCACTGCAAAGCAAGGGAAGAGTGTGCAAACCCCATTTTTTTTCAGGAAACTCTTCAGGCATCATCCCCATCCTGCTGCACCAGGCAGTCTCTAAGGAAAGAAGGTTGGTCAGGCCACTGTTCACCACTGTTGGTCTTTTCAGGGCCAAAAAATCAAGCATCAGCTTGACAAATCCAGAAAACTGGGATCAGAGCAGGGTTTGAAGCGCTATGCGCCCAGTGCTGGCTGCATATCAGCAGCTGCTTGTACTGCTCATGAGACTGGGGTGGGCTCCAAGCAAGCAACAGCTGAATATAATAAACTACCTGATTCAGAAAAAGAGCTGCCCCAGAGCCCAGCAAACTCCATCCCATGGTGGCAGAAACTAGAGATTTAAAGAAAATAAGGCATATCTAGGGATCCTTTAAGTGGGATACCCAGGGGCTAGTGATTTTATGCAGTTCCCTTGATTGGTTTGCAGCTCACTGCTGGGAAATTATGCTCCAGTCCTGCTGGCAACCGTACCCAGCCTGGCGATGCTAAATTTCTCTCTGCTGCTCATGGCCTGAAGGTACTTAATTCCCAAAGGATTTCTTGTGTAAAGGAATAATCAGGTGGCCAGGTCATTTTAGAGAGCTACAACACAGCAGGCCTGAAAGCAAAGATAATTTAACAAACCGCTACAGCAAATTTCTAACCGAAATCACATTTAAGGACTTTAATGAGGGATCACAGCACTGTCAGAGTCAGTACTGAGCAAATGAGATGCACCAGGGTTGTCTCTGTTCTGAAGGTAATCTAGAATTTAAATGAGTAAGTGGTCAGGTTGTGGGTAAAAACAGGAGCTTGTAAAGTAATAGGGTGGACGTTCATAGCTGTATTGGCTACCAAGGCCACAAAACCAAAAGGCTTAGGCAGAAACATAAAAACACTGGAGATGGGACTGTTTGCCCATTGTGGAGTTTGCATAAAAACTGCTTCTAAAACACCAACAACCTCTTTTGGGATGATGCCTGTGCCCAGCTCTGTATATCTGCCTAAAAAAAAAAAAATACATGTTTGCAAGTTACCTGTGGAGAAATAATTAATTATTGTGCTAGCATTTAATACTCGAGTCCTCAATGCAGCAGAAAACATCCAGCCAGCGAGAGACAAGCACCCGGAAAAAGGCTTTTACTGTGATGGTGGGGAGGCCCTGGCCCAGGTTGCCCAGAGCAGTGGTGGCTGCCCCATCCCTGGAGGTTTTCAAGGCCTGGGTGGATGGGGCTTGGAGCAACCTGATCCAGTGGGAGGTGTCCCTGCCCATGGCAGGGGGTGGAACTGGATGGGTTTCAAGGTCCCTTCCAGCCCAAACCATTCCATGACTGGAACAAGACAAAAAAACCCTAATTTATAATGCAGGTTGCTTACCTTAGCCCAGACCCTGCATCTTCCTCTGCCAGCAAGCAGCTCTGTTCCTGGCCCTGCAGATGAGGGTTGCACCAGAGCTGCTCCAGAAGCTACCTGCCTGAGCTCTTCCAAGCCCACTTCTGCAAAACCAAGCTGGCTCGGCACCCAGCCTTTAAGCAGCAGGTCCTGTTAACCTGATTAATTTTGCCTGAAGCAATTAAGGAGGGTTGACACTAGGCATTTCTATGGGAGGGGCAGCAAAAGCAGAGGTTTCCCCAGAGAGCATTTCTGTGAGGGCAAGTCCACCTTTCCAAGGTGTTGGGCTGCGCACAGGTGCAACCTCTCTCCTGTGAACTGCTGGACTTTGCTCTCTGCTGCTCTGTGCTACCAATGCCACTTCCTAGAGAAGGCTGCTGGGAGATGAGAGATAAAACATAGCAAGTTTTGCTTGTAGTCTGATGATTTTTTTAATGTCATCAAGGCTTGCTGCAAATATTCTCTACTGCAGTACACGTGGGCCAATACCTTCCCTTCCTCTCACTACAACCTGCTGGGAACTCAAAACCATTTTTGCTGGGATCAAGCAAGCCCTAGGATAGCAGCCACCGCAAAATCTTGCGCAAGTCCCATTAATTTGTTAGGCTTAAAATAGCTCCTAATCACCCAGTTGCAGTGGGTGGAGGGGATGAATAAGGAATTGGGCTGCTGCAGAGTGCAGCCGTCCTGGTTTGAAGAGTCGGCAGCACCAACAGCCCCAACACTGATGGGGCAACCCAGGGATGCTAGCAGCGATGCACCCAGCCAGCACTTAGCAAGACGTTGGCCAATGCTATAAAAGTACATCATTTACTACCTCATTAGCCCTAAAACAGGTTAGTCTAAAACATAACAGGCAGGGAAGCTGTACTAAAAGGATGCCAGAGGTGTATTATGTTTCCAGTTCCCAAAAGGGAGGAGGAATGCTGCCTAGGAACGGTTTGAATGCTGAAATCCAGTGGTTTTCTGATCTGGGGTTTGATTTATCCCTCTGTGTGGTGAGGGGTAATTCTGCCTAGCAGAAGGGAACTGGCTAAGTTTTAGCTGGTTTTAGTTTTAGTTGTTATTAGGATGGGTTTCCCTTTAGCAAGCATCTTGTTACATAAAGTACAGCAAACCTGAGGGATAAAACTTCAGCCTCATGTCAAAGAGATGAGGCTGTTGTGAAGCAGAGCAGTGCTGGCAAGATTTATTTGCCATGTGGCCAGATTCCTTAGGAAAAATAGGAGGAATTGTCATTTAAACAAAACCAACCATGTCCCCTAGAGAAGAGAAGGCTCCAGGGAGACCTCAGAGTAGCTTCCAGGATTGAAAGGGGATCCAGGAAAGCTGGGGAGGGGCTCTTGATCAGGGAGGGCAGGGATAGGATCAGTGGGAAAGGTTTTAAGCTGAAAGAGGGGAAACTGAGGTGAGATCTTAGGAAGAAATGTTTCCCTGTGAGGGTTGGGAGGCCCTGGCCCAGGTTGCCCAGAGCAGTGGTGGCTGCCCCATCCCTGGAGCTGTTCAAGGCCAGGCTGGATGGGGCTTGGAGCAACCTGATCCAGTGGGAGGTGTCCCTGCCCATGGCAGGGGGTGGAACTGGATGGGCTTTGAGGTCCCTTCCAACCCAACCTATTCTGGGTTTCTATGAACACACTGAGAACAATGTGTCCCTCTTTTGAAACAGGGCCCTGGGATAGGGTTATTCTATGTGTAGAAAACATGCTGATCAATCTGGATCCACCTCAGTTTCACTGGGTGACACTAATGAACCTTATTCCCCACGTTCTCCTGGCTGCACACCTAGTTTCTGACTCTAAATTCAGTAACCTGGTTGTCTTTATTATTACTGTCATAGAGTCATAGAATGGTTTGGGTTGGAAGGGACCTTTTACAGGTCATCCAATCCAAAGCCCTTGCAGTGAGTCAGGAGATCTTCAACTAGATCGGGTTGCTCAGAGCCCCATCCAGCTTGACCTTGAATGTTTCCAGGGATGGGGCACATCTCTTTCCAGCAGTGACCCAGCAAGAGTGAGCATGCGAGGCTCTAAATACCTGGCTGATACATGGCAAGAAAAGAGACCTGATGAGCAGTATTATTAGCACAATGGCAGCAAAGAGAAGGTGGAGCAAGTACAACTAAAACTCTTTGAAGTTCTCCAGACAGCCCAAAGTCCCAGTTTTGTCAATTCATGCATCGCTTTTCTCAGGAATCCTTGCCCAACTACTTGTTCCAGTTCCCTGTCCTGCTCACAGCCAAAGGCAAAGGGATGGAGAGACTTGGGCTCCTTCTGTCTCCTTGACTTTCCAGTCCTGGGTTTTGTGTTTCCTTTGCTTTCCAGCAAGCTTGCTCTTGTGTTCTTAAGACCACCCCTACTTTCCTGTGCCAAACAAGCTTATTCTTGCCCTCAGTTCATGCCCTGCTCCTGAGTTCCCAGCTGTGAGCAGCACAAGTGCCAGTTTGATGGAATGAGTAGTATGGAGTTCTTCTCAAGGGAAATGTGAGGCTACAGAAAACAAAGCTTATTTTATTTTCTTCTGTTGGAAACCTAAATATTTGGAAGAATGGGATTATCCTGCCTACAGTAGGATCTGAATACGATAAAAAATGTTCATTGCCTCAGTTCTTTTCTTTTTATTTGCAGCCAGTGACTTGACACCACCACCCATCATACTGGTTCTCCTAACAACGTATTTTCCTCTCTAATGTCATTTCTCTCACATTTCCCATCAAGTGAGATATCACTTCAGTTATCTTACTGCGTGAAGATAATAGGTTAGTCTAGCACAGCCTGCCTTTTGCCATCCATCACAGTGGGTTTTACCCCTGTTTTTATTTCCCCTGATGCCACTACCTTGTAAAGTACCAAGATGAGACCAAGTCGGCTACAACCACCCACATCACTTTTTCCCTTTTCTAAATAAAAGGACTCGAGTCCTCTGTTGGCTCTTCTCCAGCTATCCTGCACCAATCCTGATTTGAGAAAACTCATGAAAGACCTTGGTGCCAGACGTATAATTGGTGATTCACCTGCCTACCCAGTCTCTCTCTCAAGTTTAATTGAGTTTGAGTTGAACAAGGTCTCCTTTCAAGTCATGATCTCTCTCTGATCTTCTATATCTGTTTTTTATTGCTGGGCAGTTCCCTTTACTGCCCTTGAACCTCTTTACTTTCTCCTGACAGTCCTTCCAAGATGGCAATTCCCAGTCGCTGCAAAAAACCCTTTTCCTTGTGACATAAATGTTAAGTAGTTTTTGTACCTTTAGCTTCCAAAGCTCTACGTCTCCTCCACACTGAACCCACTGCAGCCCCACTTCACTCTTTCTTCCAGATGATTTCACTGCTTCCCTTCTTTTCTCAAAGTCTGCTCTTAAAACTAAAAACAAACCTCTATTTGTTTTGCCTCCTACTTCATTTCACCAGTTCGTGTCCACTAAGTCATTGGTTCTGGTCAGCTCTTCTATAGTGTTGCTTTAACCAAAGTGAAAACTAAAATAATTGCCTCCGCTTGTTATCGTGCAGTGGTTGATGAAGATATTCACCAGCTTCCTCTGTGCAAACACATAGCTAGTCATTAACAGCCATGCCTGGACTTTCTCTCTTGGGTGATGTTTACCCCTTTGGTCCTACTAGCAAGGTGCGGACAAGTCGTATCACTTGTTTTGTGGTCACTAGTTGCTGATGGTTGCGTAAAACTTATAGTACTTTTCAACAACCCCATGCAGCTTCAGGCTTGGGGAAGAGCAACTGGAAAGCTGCCTGGAGGAGAAGGACTTGGGGTGTTGGTTGACAGCAGCTGAACATGAGCCATCAGTGGGCCAGCTGGCCAAGAAGGCCAATGGCATCTTGGCTTGGATCAGAAACAGCGTGGCCAGCAGGACCAAGGGAGGAATTGTGCCACTGTACTCAGATCTGCTGAGGCCACTTCTCGAATCCTGGGTTCAGGTTTGGGCTCCTCACTCCAAGAAGAACATTGAGGTGCTGGAGCTCGTCCAGAAAAGAAAATGGAGCTGGGGAAGGGGCTGGGGAACAAGTCTTCTGAGGAGTGGCTGAGGGAACTGGGCTTATTTAGCATTGAGAAGAGGAAGCTGAGGGGAGACCTCATCACTGTCTACAACGGCCGGAAAGGAGGTTGTGGTGAGGTGGGTGCTGGTCTCTTCACCCAAGTGACAAGCGATAGGATGAGAAGAAACATCCTCAAACTGCACCAGGGAGAAACATCCTCAAACTGCACCAGGGAAGGTTCAGATTGGACACAGGGATAAAATTCTTCACCAAAAGAGTTCTCAGGCCCTGGTAGAGGCTGCCCAGGGAAGCAATGGAGTCCCCATCCCTGGAAGTTTTTAAAAGCCGGGTAGATGAATTGCTTAGCAATATAGCTCAGTATTGGATAGGGACGGTTGGACTTGATGATCTCAAAGGTCTTTTCCAACCTAGCAATTCTATGATTCCCTGCATAAATTCATGGTGGATTGTAAGCTGTTTTCCTCAGTCATTCTTCAGTGCTCTTCTCACTATTAAAAACTACCCTGAATTGCTCACCGTGGACCAGCCCTCCAGAGACAGTCAGCCCAGCATGGGAGGACCATTAGCCTACCAACTCTTCCTGGTGCTGCTGATGTTGCTCCAGCTGAACATCTTACCATGGCTGGGGAGGGCATAAAGAGAAAAAGGCAACAAAATAAAACCCCAAAATGTCTTCCTTATTTGAACTGCCAAAACATCACAAGACTGTGGTGTGTTGGGGACCATCACTTCATATGAGGGGCAATAGTTTAAATGGAAGAATTTTTTTTACACTGAGGGTGGTGAGGCCCTGGCACAGGTTGCCCAGCGAAGTGGTAGATGTTCCATCCCTGGAAGCATTCAAGGTCAGGTTGGATGGGGCTCTGAGGAACCTGATGTTGAAGATGTCCCTGATCACTGCAGGTGGGTTGGATGACCTGTAAAGATCCCTTCCAAGCCAAACCATCCTATGATTCCAGCATGCTGGGAAATTCTGCAGCCATTATATTAAAACTACACATGGCAGCTTAATTTTGAGGCACAAGGCAATCCATGTGGCTTCCCTGAAAACATAATCTTGCACCAAACCTGTTGCTAGGATATCCCCAGAAATCAAGGAACTGAGGGAGTGATATCTAGAGGAAGCAAACTCATTTTTGAGAGGTGTGGTGGCCTGCTTAACCTCGTAATCAAAACAGAGCATGACTGATAAAGAGCACAGTTCCAGAAAAGGTTTCGGGGTGACTTTCATCATAACTTTCTGGGAATCAGGGGTGCAGGTGCCCTTCACAATACAGGAATCCCATGTCTAATGTCCTGCCTCTTGCATTAAAAGCTGCCTCCTGATTTTATGTGATGCTATCTAGAAGACGTTATCTCATTTACGGTGCGTTCTCTTTCATCCATATGCATTTTTTACTGCAGTCACTATTTATTTTCTCCCTACTCATCTTCTGCATTAACATCATTTTTGCCAGGTGGAATTAATAATTCAATCTGAGTTAGGTTCCAGGAAGGACCTGTGGCCTGGGTGTCCGCCGAGGCTTGGAAAATTGATTTCTTGGCTTGCGACAGGCACTAAATTATCCTTATAAGCCACTGAGCATCTTCTTATAAGATGTGAATGGATGGTGTCACAGCAGGTGCAGTTTGCCTGATAAACATAATCACTATCAGAGTTGGACAGCATGGGCATTTGGACAGGAACCAACAAGCCACGTTATTTGTTGATTTTCTGAGCTCGGGCTGTATGCTTTGGAGGCAAAGTGCGAACAGGCAGAACAGGAATAGCTTTTTCTTACAGCCAAGGGATGGAGGAAGGAGGAGGAGGGAAGGAAGGAAAAAGAAATCAACTATCAACTCTTTGCACATCGTATTTATGAACAATCCAGCTTAGGAGACAAGTCTTTGATATGTAGGTCGCCTTACCTGGAGGCTTGCAGGATCCTCAACACTTAGCAGGTTCTTTTTGAAACTCTTTTGAAGGCATCTTTATTCATGATGAGGATCATCAAAGAGAAGCGTGGGCGACCCGTCAGATAAACTGGAGTTTGGAATGTAAATATATAAAGCCAATTAAGTTTTACGGATTAATTTCCCAAACTGCCGGATAAACTGGCAGATCTTGCTAGCCAGCTAAGCTTGAAGGATGTGGCTTCCATTAACTAGATCTTCAAAAGGGTCTTTTACTGTAGGGAAGACAACTTTTGCCACCTGAGCTGAATTTGGTTTAGCGTTCAGAGTAAAAGCTTGGGGTTTAATAACTTATAATTCTGCTGCAAAATATGTTTGGGAAAACTACAGAGTGAAAGCCTCATCTTCAGCAAAATGACTGGGCTTTGGCTGCTTAAAGCAGAGAAGGACGTGTTCACTCCTGTTCAAGTGATTTGAGCAACAACAAAGTAAATCAAGAAAATGCAATTCCCTAAAGAACAGCTCGAAAAACACTATCTGGTCGCTCAAATTGAAATACAGCAAATGTTCATCCGTTGATGAGATATAACTACTTAGAGGGTAGAAATTTCATAAAAGGAAAACAATCAAAGTAAAAAAATGATGTCAGAATACATCCACACTTGATAGCTTCTTGGGTAACTTGTTCAACCGTTTTGGCTTAAACATTTCCCAGATACATAGAGTTCACATGCAGCTCAACTGCCTCCCGCAACAGCACTTTGCGTTTTCATTTCATCTTAAATCAAAATTATCTTTCCCGTTTTGAAATCATACTTTATTTTGATTTATCTGCTCATAACTAAGGATCATAGAATCTTAGAATCATTAAGGTTGGAAAAGACCCCTAAGTGCATCCAATGCAACCATCAGCTCAAGCCCATTGTCCCTACTAAACCATGTACTGAAGTGCCACATCTACACAGTTTCTGAACCCCTCCAGGGATGGAGACTACACCACTGCCCTGGGCAGCCTCTGCCAGGGCTTCACCACTCTTTCAGTAAAGAAATTTTTCCTAATATCCAATCTAAACCTCCCCTGGTGCAGCTTAAGGCCATTTCCTCTCATCCCATCACTCGTCATCTGGGAGAAGAAACCAGCACCCACCTCACCACAACCTCCTTTCTGGGAGCTGCAGAGAGCGATGAGGTCTCTCCTCAGCCTCCTCTTCTCCAGGCTAAACAATCCCTGTTCCCTCAGGATATGAAGATCTGCTGTCCACAGTGACACAGAGTTCTGCCCGTGCTACTGGTGCCAATTTAACTAGGAATCCTGCTTCAGAAGAACACATTTCTCCTACTGGCTTCAGCTCAGGAGTATCAAAAGAAAGCGTTTATCTCTGAACTAGAAAGAACTCGAAAGAGAAAGAGAGTGACTGCTCAGAGAGAAATACCAGGGGACACTTTCTCAGGAGGAGACAGCATGAGCTTCGCAATGCAGAGAAAGAACTAAAGCAGCTCTCTGGCTTTTAACTCTGTGTTGTTGCAGCTTGTCCACAAAGAGGACAAAACTCACATTTATTTCACAAATATCTTAAAACCAGTTGCAGCAGCTTTTCAGTGCGGAACTTGGATTCTTCTGGACTAGGAGGGCACATGTTCGCTTCAACTGGTGAAAAACCAAGTTCATGGTACAGCTCCGACTTACCTCCTAAAGCCATTGGGGGGTTTTACCCCTCTGCTGGCACTGATCTCTCACTGATGAAAAATCAGGTGTAGACAACCAGCTTGTTACTTGGGAGAAGAGATGAGCACCCACCTCACCACAACCTCCTTTCCAGGAGCTGCAGAGAGCAATGAGGTCTCCCCTCAGCCTCCTTTCCTCCAGAATAAACAGTTCCAGCTCCCTCAGCCAATCCCAGAGCCCTTGGGCTCCAGACCTTTCCTCAGCTCCGTTGCCTTCCTCTGGACGTGCTCCACCAACTCAGTGTCCTGGGAAGAATTTTACTCTTAAATGATGAATCCATGCCTTCACCCACAACTCCAGAACCCCAGAGAATTTTGCCTGAAAATTTCCTTGTACCAGAGACCAATCGATACTCTGATTCACTACCAAGAAACCCAGAAAAATCCTTCTACACTATATTTCTAGTTGCTGGAAAACATGCACTGCAAGCTTTTAAAATCTCTATGTCTTATAGCTATTTATATATACGGATATTTATACGTTGCTGTTAATGTTTAGGGGAAGATTCACTGGTATCGCCTGGCTGTGATGGAGCTTTCTCATCACTTTATGTTGCTGCAGGAATTAAAATCAATCGAAAGCCTTTGGTGAATTAGTGTTATCTTCAGCATCTGATGTAGTGCTTCCTCCTGCCAGATATTAAGTGATACGATGACAGCCTGCAACAGCCGTACTGTTCAAGTGTTTCAGTGTCTCTATATCTCACTGCTAATCATTTGAAAGGCACTTCAGATTCCTGAGCTATGTGTTTCTTACCAGTTCATAGATTTCTCTTGAATATAAATACCAGCTGAAACTTCCCTGAGTTTATAATTCTTGATTACGAAGTACTTGCTGAACTCTGTAATTAATCTCTTTTTCTGCATTTCTTGCTGCATTTTCTTACACAAAGGAATCTCAGGATTCATCGAATCATGGAATGGTTTGGGTTGGGTTGGAAGGGACCTCAAAGACCATCCAGTTCCATCTTCTCTGCTCGCATGTTTTGTCTTGACTTCCCTCTCTCATTCTCTCATCTGTAGAGAACCCACTGGGTGCTACTTTTTAATGACATTAACAACAAACAGGAGGAGAAACTTCTTCTCTCAGAACTATTTTGTCTTATAATTTCCCTTTCTTCAGTCTCCTCCAGTAGACATGTTTGGGCTTTTTAGTGAGTTTGTTCTGGTAACCAAGTGTATTTGGGCTTTACTGTGAAAATTAAGTTGCCCAGAGCAGTGGTGGCTGCCCCACCCCTGGAGGTGTTCAAGTCCACGTTGGATGGGGCTTAGAGAAGCCTAGTGCAGCGGGAGGTGTCCCTGCCCATGGCAGAGGTTGGAAATGGATGGGCTTTAATGTCCCTTCCAACACAGAATCACAGAATCACAGAATAACCAGGTTGGAAGAGACCCACCGGATCATCGAGTCCAACCGTTCCCATCAAACACTAAAACACAAAACCATTCTGTGATTCTATGATTCTATGATTCTTTGCCTCATATTCTGCTCCTCTAGCACTTTCAGTAGAGTTCATAATGGGCTGATGGAGGGATAGAGTGTGACATCTCCTGCATGCCAGATGTGCTAAATATGTCATTGCTAAAGATTCTCAACCATCAGGCAGGACCCCAAGAAATTTCCAATGTGCCCGCATTGATGTTCACCTTTTTGCTGATTAGACAGCTGCTGCAGAATGAAAGATTTCTCAAAACCACGTGCCCTTCTCCACAAATGTCAGGTTTGGGGAGCAAGAAGAATGCCTAATTCTTATGTTACAAGGCACTGAAGATGAAATAGGGTCAGCAGTCAAGAGCAAACTCAAAAGAAAGCATTGCCCACAAATAGTCATCACTGAACCACAGTTTGCTATCCTAAGGCAGCTTTTGGGGAAGTCTGCAATGCATTGCAGTGAGTGTGATGAGTTTATAAAATCATAGAATAGGATCGCTAGGTTGGAAAAGACCTTTGAGATCATCAAACCCAACTGTACAGCTCTACCAGATCCCTGAGCACCTCATCTAACCATCTTTTAAGCCCATCTTTTAAGGGATGGGGACCCCACCACCTCCCTGGGCAGCCTCTGCCAGGGCCTGAGAACTCTTTCAGTGAAGATGTTTTTCATAATGTCCAATCTGAACCTGCTCTGGTGCAAGCTGAGGCGATTTCTTCTTGTCCTATCACCTGTCACTTGGGAGAAAAGGCCAACACTCACCTCACCACAATCTCCTTTCAGGTAGTTGTAGACAGTGATGTGGTCTCCCCTCAGCCTCCTTTTCTCCAGGCTAAGAACCCCAGGTCCCTCAATGGCTCCTCATAAACCTTGTTCTCTAGTCCTTTCCCCAGCTCTCTTCCCTTCCCTGGACCCTCTCCAGCCCCTCAATGTCCTTCTTGGTGTGAGGGGCCCAAAACTGAACCCAGAATTTGAGCAGCAGCCTTTACCAGTGCTGAGTCCAGCGGCACAATCCTTTCCCAGGTCAGAAGGTGGTTCAAAACAGAGCACTGCAAAGCAGGACTCCACAACAGTGAGGAACAGCTAGAGTGGTGGCTACCACACTGCTGGACTTCCCTATGCCCAGCGTGCTTTTAGAAAGAATTTATGTTTGGGGTTCATGGGCCTTGCCAACAACACCCAGTCTCCATTCCCTACTGCAGAGCAAATGCAAGGCAGTGACTGTTGTAATAAATAAATACAAATACATAGGTAGGTAGGTAGGTAGGTAGGTAGGTAGGTAGGTAGGTAGGTAGATAGATAGATAGATAGATAGATAGATAGATAGATAGATAGATGTCAAATTAAAAAGGGTGGTTTTCAAAGTCTCCTGGGAAGAATACGAGCTTCTTCAAAAAAGGATTTCTGCCTTGGCTGGCTGATGAGCAGGGAGCGTATCTGCAATTCTCAAGCCATAGCATTTAATATTAAAATGTCATTTTATTTATTCTTTCTCTGTGATATCAAAAATGGTAACTAGGCAACATCTCAACTGCTGAATGGACTCCAAATCTCAAACCACTTAAATATGAGATCAAAGTGAAAAATGGCAAACAGTAATTTATAACCTTTTCTTTTTGTTTAGCCCTAGCAGAGCCAACAAGCCTGCCCTTAAAGACCCTGCACCAACATCTTCACGTGGACAAGCACCCTCAAGCACCCGAACACTGCAGAAAAGAGAGGAGAAGGGAACTTGCAGGGTGGTTCACAGACAAGTTGTTAACAGCTCCTCCATGGGATGGCTAAATACCTTGATTCAAGGAAAACACAATGATGCTGGCCCCAAAACAATTCCCTGCTGCTGTTTTGCATCTCAGTAGCTCAATTTGGATTTTTCTATACAAGAGAAGACAGAGATATGGAAGTAGGATATTGGTCTACCACCAGGTAGGAGGACCTCTCCAAACCCAGTGTATGATCCTGTGTCTTGGACACACAAAGAGCTGCCCCTCTGCAGAGAAAGGATTGAGACACAGGGATATTTACCCATCCTCTGGGCACTGGTGTCCCATGTCTCCACTGCCAACAGAATTCCTATCTCCAATTCCTTATCCAAGAGCGCACATGCAGATATAGAATCATAGAATCTCTAAGTTGGAAAGGACCGTTGAGATCAAGTCCAGCCATAGCTGTCCACTATTAAACCATATCCCCAAGTACCTCATCTACCCATCTTTTAAACACCTCCAGGAATGGTGACTCCACCACCTCCCTGGGCAGCCTCTGCAAGTGCTTGAGAACCCATTTCAAGCAAAGTTTGTCCTAATGTCCAATCTGAACCTCCCCGGTGCAGCTTGAGGCCATTCCCTCTCATCCTATCACATGTCACTTGGGAGACAAGCACCCACCTCACCACAATCTCCTTTCAGGCAGTTTTAGACAGTGATGAGGTCTCCTCTCAGCCTCCTTTTCTTCAGGCTAAACAACCCCAGTTCCCTCAGCCGCTCCTCGTAAGACTTGTTCTCCAGCCCCTTCACTGGCTGCATTCTCTTCTCTGGATGCACTCCAGGACCTCAATGTCTTCCTTGCAGTGAGGGGCCTAAAACCAAACACAGTTCAGCTGCACAGGGGAGCATTCAAACCATCAGTTGTGGTTGTGTTGAGCAGGAGAGCCACAAGGTCCATCTGGACAGATGAACAGGGCCAAGAAGCAGGAGTTTAGTTTATGTACCCCGGCTCTTCCTGAGGTCTTGCCTGTGTTTTAGTCCTGCTCTGAAGTGAGCTTTGATTCATTTTGCTCCCTGCAATGGTGCTTTGATTTCTCCAGGTATATCCTGTTTCATAACGGCTTGAATAATTAATACAGAAATGAAGAGAGGTAGAAAAACGTAGAGGTTCGGAACACACACACCTCCCTTCTCTTCAGTGAAAACGTTTAGCGTGCAGCACATAGTATCACCACCTGCACTGCTTTAAACAGAGCTCCTCCCCTTTCCATTTAAGAAAAGAGCTCCTTTCCATGACCAGAGGGGGCTGAAGTGGATTTTGTTTGAGGAGATGTTGGAGAAAATGGCTGTTAACAGCTTTGATTAATAAAAGCAGCCACTTGTATCTTCTGACAGCCCCAGAGATATCTATGCTCGCTTATAAATCTGCTGCTGCAAGAGCTGTTTGGACTGATGGATCAAAAACACGTCAAGTTTGAGAGCACTTCATGGGGACCAGGACAGAAAGGCACCGTGTGAAAGATTCTAATGGCCTTCTTGGGTTTAAGCAGCCCTTATGAGTGACACAAGCAGCCCCAGAAAACAGTTTAGCGAGAGTTTTTGTCTTCCTAAAACACAGCTGACACATGGGAATGATTTCACTTGCTAATTAAATTACTCCTGTGAGTTGATATTTTCCCCCTCTCATGTACGTATCCTGGTTGCATAACTGATAACTGATTTAGACAAGCATGCAAAGAGCTTTGCCAGGCGCCTTCCACCGTGCTCCTGCCAAACAGCAAATATCAGCTCCACAGCCAGGCAAGACTTATAAAATTGTAGAATCATAGAATGGTTAAAGTTGGAAGAGACTTTAAAACCCATCTAGTTCCACCCCCTGCCATGGGCAGGGACACCTCCCACTGGATCCGGTGGCTCCAAGCCCCATCCAACCTGGCCTTGAACACCTCCAAGGATGGGGCAGCCACCACTGGGCCAGGGCCTCCCCACCCTCACAGCAAAACATTTCTTCCCAAGATCTCATCTCAATCTCCCCTCTTTCAGCTGAAAACCATTCCACCATGTCCTCTCCCTGTCCTCCCTGATCAAGAGCCCCTTCATAGCATTCCCAGAGCCCCTCAGCACTAGAAGCTGCTCTAAGGTCTCCCCAGAGCCTCTTCTTGTCTAGGGGCTCGCGGTTGGTTTTGTTTAAGTGGCAATTCCTCTCAGGAAAACATTTCTTCCTAAATGTCCACTAATAATTCACAAGTGAAAGAAGATTTCCCTACCTACAGAGCTCAGATTATCTGATAAACCTTTGGAACAATGCTTTGCCAATTAGTAGAGTCTTCACCTAATTAATGGTGAATACAGATAACAGCCCTCTTCAATACAGGCTTGAGCTCCAGGCAGGTATTTGTGAAGGCATAAAAAGAGCAGCTTGCTCCCTGATAATGCACAAACATGAGAAAGGAATTAAGTTCACCAACCCTTGTTCGCAGCACAAAAATGGGACACTAAAAAAGCTGTAGCGCTGCTCGTGTGTTGGACACCTTGAAAACACTGGAGATATTCCTCCCAGGTCCAGAAGGAAGGCATGGAGAGGCACCAGGCGAAACCATAGCATCACAGAATCATTAAGGCTGGAAAAGACCTCTAAGATCAAGTCCAAACATCAACCCAACCTCCCCGCACCTACTAAACCATGTCCTCATGTGCCAGGTCTACATGCTTGTTAAACCCTTCCAAGAATGGTGACTTCACCACTGCCCTGGGCAACCTCTGCCAGGACTTCACCACTCTTTCTGGAATGAAAAGGCAAAGTCAGAGAGCAAAAGTCGCTGCAATCAAGTTGATTCATTTTGATAGCTCAATACGAGTAGTTCTTGAAGAATTACATTTATTTTTATTTATTTATAAGCTGCTATAAATGCAGTCATCATATTATCTCTAGGTACATGAGCACTGCACCACAAAAAATAACTTGCTGCCAAGTGCAATCTCCAATTAATAGCTCAAATATTAATTTAAGTCCATAATGCATGCACATATCATTTTAAACTTTGGGAAAGGAGCATGTATAATTGAAAATCTTTAGTAATTTTCCAAAGAACCCGATATCAGCACCACAGATTCATTTGTTAGGCGAGCTGTCTTGGGGAGGTACAACTCATACAATGAGTAATTGTTAAGAGCTGGAACCGTTAAGGGACCTTTTCTTTACCCTTTAAATTACTTGAGAGTGTAAAAACTGCAGAGAAGAAGCAAGGTCAGTTCTTCGATCCTGCTTCGTCTCCCAAGCAGCGATGAGCAGACGACATAAGCACTGGACTCGGCAATGGTGAGGCTGCACCTCAAATCCTTGGGTCAGTTTTGGGCCCCTCACTCCAAGAAGGAAAAAATTTTTCACAGAAAGGTCATTGTGCACTGGAACAAGCTGCCCAGGGAGGTGGTTGAGTCACCTTCCCTGGAGGTATATGAAGTGATTAGGGATAGGATTTAGTGGTAGACAGCTACAGTTGGACGTGATGATCTCAAAGGTCTTTTCCAACCTAGGAATTCTATGATTCCATGATTCTATAAAAGACCAGAGGGTTTTCAGAGCTAATTAACAGATGGTGCCACTTCTGCACACTCTGCCCGCTTTGGTGTTCAGGCAGGGGTTTCCCTTTGGAAGAAGAGGTTGGCTTTTTTCCTCTGGACCTGGCTAACCCCTCCGAGTTAAATTAGCTTGCTGGGAAATCTCAGAGCAGGTGAAAAAATATTTAGATCAAATGACATGGAAGTCAGGGGGGAATTTTTTCCCCCAAGAGATGGGGAAGCCAAGACTTGGGGAAGCCAAGACTTAGCAGAGTTTGGCAGCCTCAGCCCCAGCCCCTGGCGTCCCTCTCCCATCCCCTGGGTCTCCCACAAACCACAGACAATGAGCGATACCTGAACAAAGCTCCGCTGCAATCCTGCTGAGACGGGCATATCCTTCCTTGAAAAGGTGAGGCTGCCCATGCAACCCACTGGCATCACGTCTTTAATCAGGAGAGGGAATATCTATGACATTTCTAAGCCAGCAGTGATCCCACACCCTGGCAGGCTGGGCAGGGAGTGAGTAACTGCTGCGCCACAGCACTGAACCAACTTTGTTTCCGCAGAATAGCACAAATTCTATCTTCTCCAGCACTTTCGTCTCTGCAGCAGCCTCCCCATGCTGACTCAAAGCAGGTACAAGAAAACACCAGCCATTCCTTCTAAGGGCACCGCTCTTTACATTAAAATCATAACTTTTAATACATTAAACCACCTAAATGCAATTAAAACCACTAACCCTCAGAGCACAGGAGACAATTAAATAGTTTCTCTGCCATCTGTTAATGAAATGGGTGTCTGAGCACAGCAATAAATCCAGCAAATAAAGCCAGAGAGGTTCTCCAGCCGTGGTGCTCAGCACAGGGTGCTTGGCAGCAGACCGCGGCCATAGCACGGCTGCATATATTGCTGTAACTGCAGGGGGGAGTTGTCCCATAGGGCCAACACAGGGGCAACATGTAATATATGAAGACCAGAGACCAGGGATTTTTTACAACCTACCATTTTCAAGCTACCAAAACTCATGGATTGAAAGCAGCCCTAAGGAGAAGGACTTGGGGGTGCTGCTGGATGAGAGGATCAGCATGAGCTGACAATGTGTGCCTTCAGACCAGAAGCCAGCTGAGTCCTGGGTTGCATAAAAAGAAATATGGCCTGTGTGATCAGCGGGATGAGAGAGGGGATTCTCCCCCTCTACTCCACTGTCCAGCAGCTTTGAGTACTGAGAGGGGTGCCAGGAAAGCTGGGGAGGGGCTCTGGATCAGGGAGGGCAAGGATGGAACAGGGGGAACAGTTTGAAGTTGAAACAGTTTGAAGCTGAAAGAGGGGAGAGTGAGATGAGATCTTAGAAAGAAATATTTTGCTGTGAGGGTTGTGAGGCCCTGGCCCAGGTTGCCCAGAGCAGTGGTGGCTGCCCCATCCCTGGAGGTGTTCAAGGCCAGGTTGGATGGGGCTTGGAGCAACCTGATCCAGTGGGAGGTGTCCCTGCCCATGGTAGGCGGGGGGAACCATATGGGCTTTGAGGTCTCTTCCAACCCAAACCACTCTGTGATTCTACAGAGGACAGTGTCCTGCAGACTATTTCCCATACATACCTTAAAACTCCAGAGCACTAACAAATAACCCATAATACCATGTTCCTGTCTACCAGCAAGTGAAATGCATGAGAAGTCCCTGGTTCATTCAAGTGTGCTGCGGCTGTAATTATTTTCTGCTGTAATTAATTGTCCTCACTTTCCTTGCCCCAGTGGGACAGGTCTATCAGGAAGACACTAAGGCAAAACACGAGAATGGTGGCTTTGGCCCCATAGACCTCCCAGAAGCCAAGGGATGGGACTGGGATACAGGGAGATAACTGCATGCCTGTCATGGATGAATGGAATGCACTTCACTCAAAAGAGAGAAGCAGCAATATGTTTTATTGAGGTAGAATGACAATTTATTTCATATACTGAGGTAGAATGATAATTTGACAGAGTTCAATAAATTCCATGGAATTTAATGAAGTCTAACGGTGGTTTAATAAGGGTCAATAAGTTCAATGATAAGGTTCACTCTATTAATTACTGCGTGGAAGAAACATGCAGAGGAAAATTGAGTGGGAATTGAGTTAGCATGATTTATTGAGAGAATGGAGGTGCAAAAGGGCAAGGGATACCCTCCCATTGAGTCACAAGGTTCAAAACCAACCCCCTTGCTTTCTAAACTCCTCCAAGAGGATTCTAGATGTAGCTGCATCCAGACTTAGTCCCAGACATGGTCATTGGTTTATGTCTAAAGAATTATATATGCAAAGTTTATAATAATTAATATTGAGTAGCTGATAAACGCCCAGAGCAGGGGTGGCTGCCCCATCCCTGGAGGTGTTCAAGGCCAGGCTGGATGGGGCTTGGAGCAACCTGATCCAGTGGGAGGTGTCCCTGCTCATGGCAGCGGGTGGAACTGGATGGGCTTTGAGGTCCCTTCCAACCCAACCCAAACCAAACCATTCCATGATTCTATGATTTCCAATTAATTTTCTTGCAGTAATCCCATTAATTTGTTTATAAACCACTTCCTGTGGTTTTTCTTTTCTTCCTATCAGCACTCACTTAAATGTCAGGCCTTTTGTTGAAATGTATTGAGTTATAGATAAACACAACTCTACATTATGAGATAGGAGAAATAATGAAAAGCAAATGCTTTATAGTTTGGAAACCATGTAAACATCATCGTGTCTTTATTGCTAGAATGGGGGAAAGGTAAACCACTAAAATCAATGCAATCTTTAATTTAAGGAGTATTTTTATGATGTTTTCTGTTAATCTTCTGAAGCTGTTTTCAGAGCATAAAAATATGTTTGCTATAGGGAAGTCTTTATAGCATCAGTGATAAAATACTCTTATGTGGGTTTTGCATCCATTGCATGATTTGAATTTAGCAAACCTTGGTCCTTATGAGCAGAGCAATTATGACTATTATGATATTAAACTGGGAAAATATTCTGCTTAATGAACAGAAGAATCATAATGCATCGCCGCCCTTGGGAAAAGCAATGTGTTCCGCTCACAAGTAGCACTAACAACCTCATCAACGCCAGATGTCCAATTTTCAAAAGTAGCTTCCTAAACTCTGAGTGTAGCGTTGAGTTTTCTGCTCCAATGCAGTCCTGCATGTGAGCAGAAATGAGGTCCTCACACATAGGAGAGCCTGAAAAATCAATCATATGGCTATAACGCAGCCACCTTCTGTCTATTAATGCTGTGCTCTAGATGATTGTCCTTTGTTTCCTTAAATAAAAGGAGTCAAGGCTTGTGTGGTTCCTGTCCCATGTTCGCAGCAGCCACTTATTCCATTACCTGGCGTGACCATCATCACTTCCAGATCTCCAGGGCTCCCAGGTACAGTTGGACTCAATGATGTCAAAGGTCTTTTCAAACCAAGCTATTCTATGACTCTACGGTAAAAAAGCAAATTAAAGAACTTCAGTACCAACTTGCAAACTTCTTACATCTCAGCATCTGAGAAGGTAGGGATTAGAAAAAAATGCACTGCTTGGCTCCTCCTCATTTGGTGCAGAACAGACTAGAAATGGAAATTCAGGCTTCCTTTCTGCTCTCCCCTGTCCAGGAGGGAGAAGACCGTGGTGCTACATTTTGTAGGCAAGGAAAATAACAGAGCTTGAAAGGGAAAATCTAAGTCTGGTGGGAAAGCTGCTTCGAAAAGCAGCAGAAAAATGGTTTTTAGTGTATCTTTTAATTCCAAAGCAAACTAGAATCATAGACTCATAGAATCATTAAGGTTGGAAAAGACCACTAAGACCATCCAGCCTAACCATCGGCCCAACACCACCATGTCTACTAAACCGTGTCCCGAAGCACGATAGCTATACAAACCCTCGCAGTGACAGACTCCACCATTGCCCTGGGCAGACTCTTCCAGTGCTTCACCACTCTTTCAGTAAAGACATTTTTCCTAATATCCAATCTAAACCTCCCTGGCGTGGGGTCAACCATCACTGTTGTAACTTCTAGCTTTGAGGAAACCAAAGAAGACGGATATGGAGTCTCTCCTGCAGTCAATGCTACAAGCCAACAACAAAACTGGCCATGACACTTTCATACTTGTGAGTTAACAAAAGAAGCACCAAAGACAGTATCCTGACAACAACCACTGTTCTCTAAATGAGGTGGTTTACCCCTCCATTTCACCTATTTCACGTATCTTTCTCTTAATCCTATGCACTGACATTGCGACTTGGCCAAGCATTGGCTCCACCAGCAGAAAGTTTGCAGTATTGCTACATACAGCAAACAGTGGGCATCCCGTGTAGCCCCGTTACAGGGTATTGTCATCACTCGCTAGAGGCCATCAGCTTTGCCTTAAGTTTGCACAGCCTCAGCTCTGCTCTGCCTGAACTCCTCCTGACCTGCCTGCAGCTCTCTCTTACTTGGTTTAGCCGTGACAGCAGCTTTTCGAATTGACCAGCTGTCTGCAGCTAATTTGGTTTACTTTTGTTTATCTTTGTACGGTGCACCCATAGTTTTACACAAATAGCAGTAACGAGCGGTTCTTCTAGGTATAAGAACACTCAAACACATCACAAACACACTCAAAAGCAGAGAAATCCAGACCTGTTACAACAGCAGAGGCTTTGAGAAGTAGGGATGCAGGGACGTAGGCACCAGAGATGGGCACAAGCTGGCATGGGACACCCCATACCTCTACATAGCTCACCCATTGACCGTTGAAGAAACGCAGAGCTAAAGATGGATAAAACTGGTTTCTGGGGTAACCAAGAGACCAGCATCTCCGTTTTCTGCATTTCAGACACTCTGAAATAGAATTAAATATAGGGTAAATTGGGATGCAGAGCTGAGGACCGATGAAGAAGGGAAAAAGGTATAAAAGTGTGTTGAAAAACACACAGGAACGACTCTAAGTAGTGAATAAGAAGAAGTCATCATCACGGATATCATATCCCAGTAAAGGACAACCGATGCTGACACTCGCTGTGACACCCCCATGGTGAAGCTCCCACCTGAAGCACCCGGAGGAACGTAATGGCAGGAAAAGGGGGACAAACTACAAAGTACGTGGGTAGAACTTTTAACTGTATTATTCCAGAAGCATTTAGCCAATGCCCTCAGCCCCACAGGGTGAATGTTGGGGTTGTCCTGTGCAAGGACACAAGCTGGACTCGATGAGCCTTGTAGGTCCCTTCCAACTCAGGGTATTCTGTGATTCTATGACTATTAATATTAAAAGCTTTTCTGCATAGATGTATTCTTTGTCTTTTTGTAAAAAATACATCTGGGCTAATAGTGATGATTCTTCTATTAGACTACTAAGATTTCTGTAAATAATAAAAATAACCTGGTCTTTACGTGTAATGTGTGCATCCTCTTTGCTCATAAATGAGGTTTTGAGAGTAGAAATACTGTGTGTGGCAACCTAACTGCTGTATTTCACACTCCCTTACCCAGCGGTCACTGATTTACGCCCAGCAGCAATCACTTCTGTGGGCACCCCTATTTATTTAGGTTCCACTGTAGGATTATGGCTCCTTCCATCTGCATGCTGAAATTGATGTCAGTGCTGAGCAATCCTGAATAAATCATCTTTCCTCAGCATGGAGACCACTGGGAATAACTCATCACCCCCCTACCGGCTATATTTTCAATCATAATCATAGAATCATAGAATGGTTTGGGCTGGAAGGGACCTCAAAGCCCAACCAGTTCCACCTCCTGCCATGGGCAGGGACACCTCCCACTGGATCAGGTTACTCAAAGCCTCAGGCACCAATAAAAGCTTTCCAAAGGGCTTCCAGGAAGATGTTAGCAGTATGTATGAGTATCCCTGTCTGTGAATGCAAGAGGAGCATTTTGCACCTCTCTGCCCACCATCCCTTGAATTTTACCCACGCTCAGCCCCAGGCGTGGAGCAGGAACGCAAGCCACAGCCACACTCTCAAGGATATTAAACACAAGCAGGGAACAAGGATCAGACATGTTTTAGAGCTATTCAAATTCATGGTTTTTATGCAGTGGGCTATTTTTTAAATTCAATTATTCCTTATTCTTTTTTTTTTAGCTTTAATTAGCAAAACTAGGCTTTCTGCCCCTTAATCTCATTTCTAAAAAGACTGGTTATCTCTAAAAGATGCCATTGGCTGTGGGAATCACCCAATTCCCCAATTATATTACCGTACACCTAGGTAAATTTGAACTTGATTATATTATATAAATGTAGGATAATCCTTATTTTCTTTCAGTGTTTACTTTGGGCTCCAGAGTACTGATGGGATTTTCTCCTTCTGAATTTATTCAGAATTTAAGCCAGCAGATTCCTGCAACTGAAGTGAGTCAATGAATTTAATACTAACATTTCTCTTTTGTGAACAGTAAATTTACCAAGGCGTCAAGTTTCGGTGAAACTGAAGCTATTTTGAACTCAGGTCAAACTCATCAGAGAGTTCAGATTGCAAATAAGTCAAGAAAAACTTCTTTATGACAAAAAAATGATTTAGGGTTTTTTTAGGTGAAACATATTTCATCCAAGATTCAATAAGACATGAATGAGGTTTGAGGATCAGAAGGCAAAATAAGACAGTCTTTCATAGAAAGAATTATGGAATGGTTTGGGTTGGAAGGGACCTCAAAGCCCATCCAGTTCCACCCCCTGTCATGGGCAGGGACACCTCCCACTGCGTCAGGTTGCTCCAAGCCCCATCCAACCTGGCCTTGAACAGCTCCAGGGATGGGGCAGCCACCACTGCTCTGGGCAACCTGGGACAGTGTTTCAACACTCTCATCGTGAAGAATTTCTTCCTAATGTCTAATCCAAATCTTTGAGTCTAAATACTTTTAAGCAGTAGCTGTAACAAAGTACTAACATAGTTTCCATAAGTAAAGCTATGGAGTATTCATCACCAGAGGTATTTTAGGTATATGAGACCAGACTAGACATCTATACCACTCCAGTGCAAAGTCCTGCTGTCAGGTTCCACAGTGGAAAGCATCTGGAATCCATAGGACTTTTGTACATAAATAAAACAACTATGTCACTAGTTTGGTTAAGGCAATCATAGAATCGCTTGGTTGGAGAAGACCTTTGAGATCATCAGTTGGGCTATCGAGTACAACTAAATGAGATCTCTGAGCACATCATCTCCTCATCTTTTAAACCCCTCCAGGGATGGGGACTCCACCACCACCCTGGGCAACCTCTGCCAGTGCCATGGTATGGAAAGTCCTGGGTTACAACTTGACTTACGAGCTGCCTGTCGCCATCAACACAAGTACAGAAGCAGCCCCTAAAAAGCAATATAGGCTCTCATTCTGTATATTTTCCAAGGAAAACAGAGGGGAAAAGGAGATCAGGCGAGACACCTCGCCCTGTGATTGCTGCCTAAAGTGGGATCTGCTGTCCACTAGGGTGCCAGTGTCCCCATTTCTGTGCTGTTGGCCCTGGAGAGGACATCACGCAACGTGAACTTGGTGACAGTTGTGGAAGGTTCAGCCAAGGATGAAACTGATGTCGCTTCCTTCATTTTCAACACCTGCAGCAGTCACAGGCTTTCTCTGATAAGATCAGGTGGAGAAAATGAGGGAAAAGATGAAGTGCAGTGGTTGAAAATCTGTTTGTGATGGTGGCTGCTCACGGCTGCTCTGAGAAGCGTCTGACAGAGGCTTCCTTTCTGCAGACATAGCGTATTCATCAGGCGCTCCATACTTAATCAGGTTTGGGCTGCTACTTCCTGATATGCTAAGAAAGCTACCTTTTGATATTGCAAGAAACCATATATAAGATATTCCTCTGAGGATGTTCCAAAAATGTAATTAGGGTTTTTTGGGGTTTTGTGCACCTCTTTTTGCAAACAAAGCTGAATGAGGGATTACCTCTTCCACATCAGCTCCAGGAGGAGGCAACAGCAATGTCCCCAATCCCAGATTCATCCCTGGGGACAGAGCATTGAGGCTCCCAAGGGGCAAGGATCCACATAAAATACATGACCGAAAACATCTCCTGCAATGGAGTTTATTACTGAAGTTACCCATTTCTAAGAAAGGTCATAGCAAGGACATGGATCTGTTGGAATGGGTCCAGAGGACACCATGGAGATAATCCAAGTGCTAGGGCAATTCTCATACAAGGACAGGCTGAGAGAGTTGGGGTTGTTCAGCCTGGAGAAGAGAAGGCTCCAGGGAAGACCTTAGAGCAGCTTCCAGCACTGAAACGGGGTCCAGGAAAGCTGGGCAGGGGCTCTTGATCAGGGAGGGCAGGGATGGGATGAGGGGGAATAATTTTCAGCTGAAAGAGGGGAGATTGAGATGAGATCTTAGGAGGAAATGTTTTGCTGTGAGGGTGGGGAGGCCCTGGCCCAGGTTGCCCAGAGCAGTGCTGGCTGCCCCATCCCTGGAGGTGTTCAAGGCCAGGTTGGATGGGGCTTGGATCAACTTGATCCACTGGGAGGTGTCCCTGCCCATGGCAGGGGGTGGAATGGGATGGGTTTTGAGGTCCTGTCTAACCCAAACGATTCAATGATTCTATAATGCTATGAAAGAAGGATGCCCTCAGTTCCCCTGGCAGTAGCTGTACGCCTGGGGCAAGGATAGTTTCCTCTGTAGCCACAGGAAACCTAGATAATTTTTTGGTGACCACTTCTTTCACAGTAAGAACTGAAGGTTCAGATCCATCAACGTGTTTTGCAAATGCACTTTGGCCTCTCTGAAAGTTCTGCCTGGGAAGAAAGGGCAAAAGATAAAAGCAATAATAATCCAGGCAAGTGAAAATTTTTCATTTTCTCATTTCTCGAATGAAAGAACTTTGCGATTTCTTATATTTTGAAATAAGTTTGAGCTTTCTTTTATTATTTTGAACATATCTTCCTCAGATGCTTTTTATTGGTTTAGGTCTTTAGGAAAAGTGTAGAAATAAGAAGGAAACTGCCTGGTCTCCGCTAAATTAAGTGTTCCATTTGACCTAGTTTTTCCCTGGATTAGAGAAGAATTAGTTATTTCCACAGCTGGAGACAAAGAATCCCCCAAACCACTTAAAAATCAATGAAAAGACCCTGCTGACACCAGCCACAATGTAGACTAAACACAGAAATCCAGTGACGTGGCAGTGGTCTGGTAGAGCCCAAACACTTCACAAGCTCTGGGGAAATTGGATCCAAGCATGCTGGGGATGTGCAGTGTCTCTACACGACACCGCACTTTATCCTCCACAGTTCATTACACTTTTTCCAATCCCTATTAGAGTTAACCTTTGCCATGATACAAACCAAAGACGTGCCAGTAGTTTGCAGTTGGGAAACTGAAATCGCCACCTGTGGCCTTCGCAGAACATTGGCATTTCTCCTTTTCTAGAGGTTGGCAATGATTTTTATTATTCTTCCTTGGTGTAAGTACTTTCTTCTCATTCTGGTTGAGGATTTACAAATTTTCACTGAAATTATAATTAAAAAAATAACAACATTCTGTCTTTTTGACAGAGAGAAACTTTAAAGGAATATAGAATCACAAAATGGTTTGGGTCAGAAGGGACCTTAAAGCCCATCCAGTTCCACTCCCTGCCATGGGCAGGGACACTTCCCACTGGATCAGGGGCTCCAAGCCCCATCCAACCTGGCCTTGAACACCTCCAGGGATGGGGCAACCACCACTGCTCTGGGCAACCTGGACCAGGGCCTCCCCATCCTCACAGCAAAACAATTCTTCCTAAGATCTTATGTCAATCTCCCCTCTTTCATCTGCAAAATTGTTCCCCCTCATCCTATTCCTGCACTCCCTGATAAAAAACTGCTCTCCAGCTTTCCTGGAGCCCCTTTCAGCACTGGAAGCTGCTCTAAGGTCTCTCCGCAGCCTTATCTTCTCCAGGCTCAACCTCAACTCTCTCAGCCTGTCCTCATAGCAGAGGTCCTCCAGACCTTGAATCATCTCCATGGCCTCCTCTGGACTCTCTCCAACACCTCCATCTCCTTCTTGTGCTGAGGACTTCAGACCTGGATGCAAGGCTGTCACAAAACTTTCAACCATGAGCAAGCCTCAATGCACGAGTGTAACTGGAATGCAGATGTGAAAGCAGTGCAAGCATCCTTCCCAGTTAGCAACTGGGATCAGACCTATCTTAGAAAACAAAACAAAGCTATTCTTATAAAGTAACGTCATAAAAGTTTGCTGCCCGCATGTGTGTAAACTCATCTGTTTCATTTAATCCTTACCCCACCTGCTCTGCAGAAGGCTTTGCTCCACAAGCAGCTCAGTCACAGCAATTCAAACCCCATCACCTCCACTTGTGTTTGCTTTGGCATGTCAATAAATGCTCAATTATCTTTGGACTGAAGCAAGAAAATCCCATCTCATCAGCTGTTAATTCTGTTTTGAAGGACGTGTTCATTAAAGCAGAGGCTGGGTGGCCTGAAGAACATCTGCTCTGGAGAAGAGAAGGCTCCGAGAAGACCTTACAGCGACCTTCCAGTACCTGAAAGGGGCTACAAAGAAGCTGAGGAGAGACTGTTCACAAAGGCTTTAAGTGATGGGATGAAGGGCAATGGGTATAAACTGGAGAGGGGCAGATTTAGACTGGACATAAGGAAGAAATTCTTCATGCTGAGGGTGGGGAGGCCCTAACCCAGGCTGCCCAGGGAAGCTGTGGCTGCCCCATCCCTGGAGGTGTTCAAGGCCAGGCTGGATGGGGCTTGGAGCAACCTGATCCAGTGGGAGGTGTCCCTGCCCAGGGCAGGGGATGGAACTGGATGGGCTTTGAGGTCTCTTCCACCCCAAACCATCCCGTGATCCCTGTCAGGCATCTGCCCAGCATTAAATAAAGACATAGCTGTCTCCGAAAGGGTCTCTTTTGTGAACAGCTTTCTCTCCTCACACCACAGCCCACATTACACATCAGCCCTCCCAAAAATACACAGCCTGGAGTAAGAATATTTATGATGCCTTGACATATTAGCTGTTTACAGAGTTGCTCTTCTAATTAAAAATGACTGCTTGCTTTAAGCACGTTGTTTTAATAGATTTGCTCAAGGTGCTGCTTTTCAAACTGCTGAGAAACGCGGCATGTTCCCTTTTCACTGTCAGAGAATAAATTGATTTTATTTGTTCTTCTCTTAAATGAAACATAATTAAAGAGTGGGAATGTTCCCAGTCAAGGAAACAAAAAAAAAAGAACATTCAATTAAAAACAATCTACTTTATTAAGTTAAAATTCAATTTCAGGTTTTCATTACATGCAGCTGCATTGAAGTACAAGGCTGATAGTTTACACCTGCTCTGAGATATCTGGATGCTGCTTTGCTTTTGCAGATGTAAGTTCCTTAGCCCTCAAAGGAAAGAAGGGCAGACTTCAAAATGTGATTTTATCACCTAATCCATTTTGTGTTGTAACCTCTATCAGCAATTAATGATCTGAGACATAAAAGCACCATGATGAGCCTATAATGAATTACACCTTATGATGACACTTTCATTAGGGAGAACGCTACATATATTTACTGCAGACCTTTTACGTTTGTTGGTACTAGGTATTGCATCAAATTACACTTAAATCGTACATGGGGCTGTACAGTACATTGAATTTTTCTATCTTAAATGCACTAATGCTTTGTGTGTGCATCTACCGAGCATCTGTGAGAAGTATGGCAGAGTCTTTGTATCACGGTGCGGGAGGTGGAGAGATGAACTTGTCAGGGTGAGAGTTTCCAGCAACGCAGGATTGCTCTACAGGCCCTGCTCAAACACTTATAAAGGTGACACTTGCTGAGTTCTTGAGTGCAAGGAACATATACACCTTGTCTCCCCCACGTCTAGGAGCTCAGAGCCTGGGTGGGCTTCCAAGAAACCAAAATCTCTTGGCTTAGACCCTCAGCACAGTTATAGAGCTGTAATTCTGCTGAAACTGGAGGAGTTTCTCTGTAAAATACAAGGTGGGATTTATCCCTTTTGACTTTCTTCACCAAGAAAGAGAGGAGATTGAGATTAGACGTTAGGAAGAAATACTTTCTGGTGAGGGTGGGGAGGCCCTGGCCCTGATTGCCCAGGGAAGCTGTGGCTGCCCCATCCCTGGAGGGGTTCAAGGCCAGGCTGGATGGGGCTTGGAGCCCCTGATCCAGTGGGAGGTGTCCCTGCAGGGAATGATGACAGGAGCACACAGGAGCCACACACAGCCGTCCATTGGGTTAAGCAGGATGAGTGTCTCCCTTTCTCTACTCCAAGGAGATATAGAATATTAATCCCTTCTTAAAGGTCAGTTTTATGCTGGTGTAAGCAGCTGCAGCTTCTCTGATTTCTGAAACTGAAGCTGATAAAGTCAGCCTGCTATGAAATGGTGCAGAGGGGCTTTGGGAAGACAGAGCAGGAGAAAAGCCTTCAGGCTGCAATCCTCTGTTTATTTATAGGTGGAATTCTTTCTCCTAAGCTTAAAGGACTGTGCAAGTTGTTTCACACCATCACGGTAAAAAAAGGAAAAGAGGGATTAAAGAGTGAGGAAAAGCTAAAACAAGATTACTTTGCATGGGTTTTAGCCAGAAGGGGTATCAGTAGATGTCAGCCCCTCAGTACAAGACAGACATTGAGCTGCTGGAACATGTCCAGAGGGTGATGAAGCTGGTGAAGGGCCTGGAGAACAAGTCTTATGAGGAGCAGCTAAGGGACCTAGGATTGCTTAGCCTGGAGAAAATAAGGCTGAGGGGAGACCTCATCACTGTCTACAGCTCCTGGAAAGGAGGTTGTTATGAGGTGGGTGTTGGTCCCTTCTCCCAAGCAGCAAGGGATAGGATGAGAGGAAATGGACTCAAGTTGCACCAAGTGAGGTTTAGATTGGATATTAGGAGAAATATATTTACTGAAAGGGTGAAGAAGCCCTGGCAGAGGCTGCCCAGAGCAGTGATGGAGTCTCTATCCCTGGAGGGGTTTAAAAATTGTATAGCTGTATACTATATAACTCCTGGCCATTCCCAAGGGATCACGCAGGTCACCAGCAGTCAAGAGAGGAAGGAAGCAGAATGGTCCCTGTGGCAGTCTCAGCTGTGGTTCCAAGGTCTGCAAGCTCCTCCACCACTGGCCAAAAACCCAAGGCAGAACCCTTTGTTCATCTTCCTTAAATCACCTGGCACTAGGGATGGAAACATCTCATGCAGCAGCTTCTTACAAAGTGTTACCACTAAAAAATGGTAAAATTGGGTATTCCTTTCTCCAAACCTCTTCTCAAAAGCTCATCGTATTATTGGGCTCTTGCAAGCCACCAGACGTTAACACTGCATTGACTACAGGCTGTGGGGAAGCCACCAGAAAGGTGTGAGATCACAGAACCATGGAATAGTTTGGGTTGGAAAGGGCATGAAAGATCACCTAGTTCTACCCCCCTGCCATGGACAGGGACATCTCCCACTGGATCAGGCTGCCCAAGGTCCCATCCAACCTGGCCCTGAACACCTCCAGGGACAGGGCAGGAAGTTCCCTGGGCAACCTGGGCCAAGGCCTCACAATGCTAAAGAAATTCCTCCTTATGTCCAGTCTAAGCTTGCCCCTCTCCAGTTTACACCCATTTCCCCTCGTCCTATCACTCCAGGCCTTTGTGAACAACCCCTCCCCAACTTTCTTGTAGCCCCTTCAGGTACTGGAAGGTCGCTATAAGGTCTCCCTGGAGCCTTCTCTTCTCTAGGCTGAACAACCCCAACTCTGTCAATAAGATGAGAGAACATACAAAGTCTCACCTCAAATGCTACTTTTGGTTGAAGAAATAATTCTACTAAGAAAAAAAAGGCACTTTTTCCATTGGAAAGATGAGAGTCACACTGGGAGGGGATAAAGTGATAACTCTCAACTGTCCCAGGCGTTGAAGTCATTATGGATGATTCTAAGGGTAAAAACTAAGCAAACCAGTGTGAAATAAAGCCATGAAAATTTTGTCTGATAGCAAGGAAATTCCTCTTCCTGACAGAGATCTCTTAGATTAAGGAACAGGCTCCTGCGGAAAGCGAGAGCAGCACCCAAGGTTGCCTGGGATATATTTAATGCTCTGCTACATGAAAAAGATTCAGTGCTGGGAAACCCAGAGCTGAAAAATACAAAGCTTCAGAAATAAAACAGGCAGGAATCACAGAATCACAGAATCACAGAATAACCAGGTTGGAAGAGACCCACCAGATCATCGAGTCCAACCGTTCCTATCAAACACTAAACCATGCCCCTCAGCACCTCATCCACCCGCGCCTTAAACACCTCCAGGGAAGGTGACTCAACCACCTCCCTGGGCAGCCTGTTCCAGTGCCCAATGACCCTTTCTGTAAAGAATTTTTTCCTAACGTCTAGCCTAAACCTCCCCTGGCGGAGCTTGAGGCCATTACCTCTTGTCCTGTCCCCTGTCACTTGGGAAAATAGCCTATTTGATTAATTTAACTCTTTCAGCACACCAGCAGCCCGCATGGATTTGATATTCAAACGCATTCATGAATAAATAGTCCTTCAAACCCACCGCTGCATGTGTCAGCTGTGAACACCCTGAGGGGAAGCCGTGTGTGCCGGGATTCCCGGTGCCACCCCAAGGAAGCAGTGAAGAAGTTTTCAGGGTGTCATCTTGAAGCTGGTGGCTGCTGGCCTCCAAAGGCCATGGCAGCAGCATCCCAGCCTGAGCCCTTCTTAATTTTCCACTTTCTCCCACAAGGCAGTCCCGAACTCCTCCTCTGCCCCACCACGTGGGACACGACTGGTGGGTTTGTCCCCAGACACGCTGCGTGGGCTGAACCCAAAAGCCACGTGCAAGGTTCACTGGTTCCTGACAGCATCACCGTACTGGGGAAAGCCGCTCGCATTAATGATTTAGCCAGCTTCGCTAAACGAATCCCATTCTTGACATCGGCGGCATTAGCAATTCATTGCATTTCATTTTATGCTCTGTAGGGTGAGAGAATACTGTTGTAAATTGAATTAATGCTTGGTTTTCCTTTGAAAGAGTAATACCAAATAAATAATTTAGTCCATGCAGAGAGATAATAGGAAGAAATTGAAGTCAGCTCTAATATGCATTACAAAAAGGGGTGTTCACTTCAGCCTTCCTAACTGTGAAAATGTTTTGTGGACTTAATCCCGAGGAAATTAAAACTTTTGTCCACAGTAAAAATGTTGTGTTAAAGATATAAAAAGTTTATGCTGTTAAAGCAATGTACCATTTAGCCTTCAGTTACTGCATTGGGTAGACAGGAATATTGCAGTGCAGTGGACTGGAGAGAACTTGAATTAGTTCAGTCAATTAAGTCATGATTAATTTATGTTAGATCTTGTTCTCTTGAGTCTATAAAAACAAAGACTTTAGTTAACTGGCAGCATTTAGTTTAATAAAAGTAAAGTCTTTAAAGATGACTTCAGGAGGGGGGAAAAAAAGCACCGCTGACAAAATCGATAGACAGCAAGATTCTTGTTTAATTTGAGTCAATGCAAGGTAAAATAACTTCAGAGATGAAGACAAAAGGGATGCTGGCTTCAAATGGAGAACTGGGTTCCTCACATCCCAACTAATTCAGCTAACCCAGCAGCTCCGATGGAACGAGTAACCTATCACAAATTCAGAAACCTCCCACACCTCGAATCATAGAATCCCTAGTTTGGAAAAAGACCTTTGAGATTATCGCGTTGAACCATACCTATCCTATACTAAAGCAGATCTCTGAGCACGTCATCCACCTGTCTTTTAAACCCCTCCAGGGATGAGGACTCCACCACTGCTCTGGGCAGCCTCTGCCAGTGCCCCACGAACCTTTTCAGTGAAGAATTTTTTCCTGATATCCAATCGGAACCTGCCCTGGTGCAGTGTGATACCATTCCTTCTCGTCCTGTCGCCTGTCACTTGGGCAAAGAGACCAGCACCCATCTCTCTACAACTTCCTTTCAGGCAGTTGTAGAGAGTGATAAGTCTCCCTTGAGCTTCCTTTTCTCCTTCCCTTCCAAGACCAGACCAAACTGGGCACTGGAACAGGCTGCCCAGGGAGGTGGTTGAGTCCCCTTCACTGGAGGTGTTTAAGGCACGGGTGGACGAGGTGCTGAGGGACATGGTTTAGTGTTTGATAGGAATGGTTGGACTTGATGATCCGGTGGGTCTCTTCCAACCTGGTTATTCTACAATTCTATGATTCAAACATCTGCTCCTAGCAACAACAAGGGGAAAGGAACACTCTCCACGATATTTACTGCACTGGTGTTTCTGGTGTCCCTTGAGTAGCCACACTCCAAGCACGAAGGAAGCCGTGCTCTGTCTTAACACTATCTCTCCTTTCATGAAAGATTTCCTCCCTGAAAGTCAAGCAGCAGAAAATGATGCAGTAGCTCCAATTACATTATTTTTCAGCAGCAATTGCCACAATTTCCAGTGGTCCAGAAACTCAACAACCTTTTCTATTTCATACAGCATGTTCAAGCTCGAGGCAAACTGCTTCGTAGCGTTGAATGGGTGCCTAAAACAGCACGAGGGCTGAAGAGGCGAAGCTGGTTTAAGTGGCAAATTCTCAGGCTAAGACTTCAGAGTCCAAAGAAGAGCACAATGAGCTTCACAAGGACTTGAAAGAAAACACAGGCAGGAGTTAAAACACGAGCTGCTGGCGAGAGGGAAATCAGGCTACCAACAGCAGGGAGAGGCGGTGAGAGTCAATAAGCTCACAAGGCCACTCATGCTGAGACAGAGCAGGAGGCTGGAGGGTAATCTGGGTGATCAACCTCCTGCAGCAATCTTGGGGTTTGGCACTGGTGAGAAAAGCCCACATCCTACTCAACAAAGGAATTTTCTTGCTTCTTGCCACATCTATGTCTATCCACCTTCCTTTGAGAAGCGTCATCCCAGCGCACAGCATCGGTGAAGGGTTGGGAGAGGTCTAGGACTACCAGTAGAGCCAATTCTGCAGTTTCAAGGAGTATATCTGTTCCCCTGGCTCAGGTTATCCACATCACTATTAACCTGAGGGCACTGTTGGTGCTTCATGGCCCTGACCAGCCTCACTGGGACCCCTAACACAAGCACCCTCTGCCTGGGCACCCAGACCATGCTAGAGCTGCTCCCTAGGTGAGCCTGTGCCCAGCCCTGCCTTCTAGTTTATGGTCTGGACTTCCCTGGAGGCATCCCTATGCTCCAAGCAGCTTCTCTGCAGCCCCAACTCCTATCTCTCTACCACAACCCCTGTCGTTTACACAATGCGTCAAACCTTCAGCTGATTCCTCAACAGTTTTATCGTTATCAAAGGGAAAGCTGAGGTGCACCTCTACCACCCGCCTTCTATCTCTACTGAGACAGGTTGAGTTCCTCAAATAAAGGTCCAAAACCTCCCCCTCCTTCCCCTCCTTGCATCGGCTCATGCAGCACTTGGCTAGCAGCAGTACAGGAGGCAGAAAACGGTGTTCTCCTCTGCAGTATCTCCAATAAATCGTTAGCTAGTAAGAGGTTAATGGCAGGTCATTGCTATTCTGGCTGAGTGAGGAAGCGGCAGGCACTTTCCCTGGAGTTGAGGAAGAATACAGAGCTGGGGCCATTCCTGAGCACTGACTGCAGAGCCCCGCACACCACCAGCTGCTGCTGACTTCTCCTGGCCCCACAAATGCAAATGGTTTTCCTCTCAGAAACCGCATGCACATCTGCCCTGCACAGCTGGACTGGCAGCAGAGACGCAAAAGGTAGTGGATAATAAAATAGAGGGGCCAAAATATCATAGAACGGTTTAGATTGGAAGGGACCTCAAAACCCAACCAGTTTCACCCCCTGCCATGGGCAGGGACACCTTCCACTGGATCAGGTTGCTCCAAGCCCCATCCAACCTGGCCTCGAACACCTACAGGGACAGGGCAGCCACCGCTGCTCTATAAATGCCTTTAGGAATGTTTTTTTCTCTACATGCGTCTGGTAATCTACGTCTGCCAGCTCAGAATACCCCAGAAATGAGCAGCAAACCCTGCACTAAACACGTGCTGTCATGGTAGATCCCCATCCCACACCTGTCCTGCTGCCTCTGACTGCACAGCTGAGTCACCAGGATAAACACAACCAGATTCCTTCCCACTTGCCCAAATTAACAGTTTATTTGTTACCACAACATGTTTACACTCTCTGCACTAAAATCAATACTCCCCACCTGCACCTACACAGCCAAGGCTGGGTTTGTGAATAACTGTAAAGAAACAGTCTGTCTAAACAAATTAAAATACAAATAAAGAAGTGATTTCTTCCCAAAAGTACAGCACAAATTATCTTTACACACGTATTCACTAGCCCTTACATACGGATTTACAAACAAATGTCAACATTTAGTGACTCCTTTCTCCTGCTGAGGGTTCTGCTTCGCTCCTTACTCATTAAGAAAAACTCCTTTCCAAAGAGGAGCATCTGAACTACATTGCTCAGCTGTTTTCTGGCACATTTTGAGCTCCTCTGCACCACCTTGTATTTATGCGCTCCTTGGAGCTCCAAGGAGTCTGAACCACAGGTGTTTTCATGTGTGTGAAAACCAGACCAAGGCTTTCAGAATCAGTTAAAGATATTCCTTGCTTTTCTCAGGCTACCACTGCTCTTCATGCTTCTGGCAGAAATGTTTTGCACTCCTAGAGAACTGGGGTTGGAGGAGAATAAGCGACATGCTGGACAAAACACACCGAAAAGGGTGTTCCTACTCCAGACATCAGAGTAAAATGAGAAGAACACAGGCAGAGAAAAGGGTTTTCACCTTCCTATTACAGGGTGAAAGCCTTTCATTTTGCACAGAGATAGTGGTGCCTCCTCTCTACACAAAACACACAAATCCCGAGCACAGAGTTACAGAAGCATAAAATCACAGAATGGTATGAGTTGGAAGGGACCTCAGAACCCATCCAGTTCTTCCCCCTGCCATGGGAAAGGGACACCCTCCACTGGATCTGGTTGCTCCAAGCCCTATCCAGCCTGGCCTTCAACAAACCAGGGGCAGCCACAGATTCTCTGGGCAACCTGGGCCAGGGCCTCCACATCCTCAACACGAAGAATTTCTTCCTAATGTCTAATCTAAATCTTCCCCCTTCCAATTTAAAGCATTCCCCCTTGTCCTATCATTCCAGGCCCTTGGAAAAAGCCCCTCGTCCTATCCCTGCACTCCCTGATCAAGAGCCCCTCCCCAGCTTTCCTGGAGCCCCTTTCAGTGCTGGAAGCTGCTCTAAGATCTCACTGGAGCCTTCTCTTCTCCAGGCTGAACAACCCCAACTCTGTCAGCCTGGCCTCATAGCAGAGGTGCTCCAGCTCTTGGATCATCTCCGTGGCCTCCTCTGCCCCTGTTGCAAAAGCTCCATCTCCTTCTTATGTTCAGGATTCCAGAACTGGATGCAGGACTCCAGGTGGGGTCTCACCAGAGCTGAGCAGAGGGGCAGAATCCCCTCCCTCGCCCTGCTGGCCACGCTGTTTTGGATGCAGCCCAGGACATGGTTGGTTTCGGGGCTGCAAGGACACATTGCCAGCTCATGTGAGCTTCTCACCCCTCAGCACTCCAAGTCCTTCTCCTCAGGGCTGCTCTCAATCGCATCATTCCCCAACCTCCTTTGAAACTGCAGATTGCCCCAACCCAGGTGTAGGACCTTGCACTTGGCCTTGTTGAACCTCATGAGGTTCACACAGCCCCATTTCTCCAACTTGTCCAGGTCCCTCTGGGTGACATCCCATCCTTCCGGTGTGGCAACTGCACCACTCAGCTTGGTGTCATCTACAGACTTGCTGAAGGTGGTTTCCATATCACTGTGTCTATCACTGATGAAGATATTAAACAGCACTGGTTTCAGTGCAGACACCTGAGGGACACCACAGATCTCCATCTGGAAATTGAGCTGTTGTCATAGAATCACAGAATAGTTTAGGTTTGAAGGGACCTTAGAGATCATCTAATTCCACCCTCCTTGCCATGGGCAATGAGTAGCAACACAATAAATGAGATGTAAAGGTCTGGACTGGAGGGAAAGAGCTGTTATTAAGCACTAATGCACACGATTAAACCTAAACCCTAACAGTGGCCCTGAGGGCTTGCAGAGAAGCTGGTTCTTCCACACCACGAAAATCACCAGGGTCACCAAGCCCAAGGGTGGGGCAGCAGAGCTGGGGGATCAGGCTGGCTGTAAAACAGGCTTGCAGCAAAGCGGCATCGGCTCCGCTGCACAGGGAGAGGTGGTGGCAGCTCGTGGACAAAACTTAATGGGGAAGCAATAAACAAAAGCCTGACAGCTTCAATGCAAAACGAAATCCTCAGGGACCCCCTGAGTTGCTGATTTAACCAATTTCTCAGACTCATTAGAACAAAGCTCTGTTCAATGGAGAGGGGCACAACTGCATGCAGGTGATAAATCACAGCCCTTCTGAATTTCCCAGGTCTTAAAGAATGAGGCATGAGTGCCTGCAGCAGAAACCCCACCATGTCCTAGCCAGGAGCTCAAACAACAAAGCACCTGGGAATTTTACTGTAAAGACTTTGATGTCTACAAGCTTTCTTTACGGAAAGGGAGTTATACACTAGCACCAAATTTTGGAGTAGGTTCGCTCCCTTTCCTACTTCTCTTCTTTGCCTCTCAGTCTAAACTTCAATACACAATGAAAAAATCTAGTGCTTTTGAATCAAAGTGCCTCACAGGTGCACGTGCCCCAGTGCCACCAGTTAAGAATAATTACTTTCTAAACAGTTCACTCTCCCTCCATTCACACAGTCCCATCCTCTGCCACCATCGCTGGTGGGATTACCTACCCCAGGAAGTGTCATTCTGGGTCACACTCAAGATCAAAGTCATCTAACTCAAAATCTTGCCCCTGAAAACAGGATAATGAAAGAGAGGCTTCTGTAATGAGAATCATAGAATAGTTAGGGTTGGAAGGGACCTGGAAGATCATCTAGTTCCAAACCCCTGCAATGGGCAGGGACACCTCCCACTGGATCAGGGGCTCCAAGCCCCATCCAACCTGGCCTCGAACACCTCCAGGGATGGGGCAGCCAGGACATATCTGCTTTGCTCTCTGCTTTACTGCAATTGAAGTCCAGACACCGCACGGAATAATCTCATTGACAGCAGAAACTGAGTGATGGAATTATGCTTAATGAAAGGACATGGGCTATTAAACAAAAAGATTCTTCCAAAATCGGATTATTTCAGCTTCAAAAGTGCTGCTTTATTTTCTCCTTCCACCTTACTAAGTACCGAGGTCTTTCTGAAGCCAGGAGTTGAGCAATACCTGGCTTCAGATATCAATTATATGGGATTGCTTTTTTGGTTGAGGTAAAAGAATCCAAAGGTGGGTTTATTTATTTATTTATTACACATTATTATTTATTTATTACACATTGCCTGGGAAAGCAAAGAAAATATGCTACCTGGTGTTCCTCTGGACTGACTTACAGACTCAGTTGTTTAAAAAAAGGGATATTACTTAAATACTTTAAAGAAAACAAGTAAGTGTGTCATGAAACTCAACACCTCCAACTCTGCTCCCAGGTTTATGAACTTCACAGGAAGGATTTGAAACACAAGAATTAATTGAAATCTGTCTATCCCACCCAAATTCTCATCTGCAGCTGCGTCAAAAGCTGGATGCTTGGACAGAATGTATAAAAATGCTACAGTTGGCAAATGAGGAATAATCCCTTTCTCTATACATCCTCGTCCAATACCCTCAAAGCAGAGAAACAGCCCAGGCATCAGGTATGTAAAACAGAGTGTAGCGTATGCCAAATATGCAAAGTAAATTGTACTCAGGACTGCAATTTAAATTTTAATGGAGGATTTTTTTTTTCTGAAAAGTACATATTGCAAAGACAAAACATGAAATATTTACACAGGAAATTCAAAACTGAAACAGCAGCAACTGTTAGCCAGAAGGTTCTTTGGGTTTTAAATCTTTCCAAGAAGGAAGGAAAGAAAGAAAGGTAGGGAAAGGTTCATCTAAATTAAATTATTCTTAATCACAGAATCATAGAATGGCTTGGGTTGGAAGGGACGTTAAAGCCCATCCAGTTCCAACCCCCCTGCCATGGGCAGGGACACCTCCCACTGGATCAGGTTGCTCCAAGCCCCATCCAACCTGGCCCTGAACACCTCCAGGGATGGGGCAGCCAAGACCTCCCTGGGCAACCTGGGCCAGGGCCTCCCAGCCCTCAGCATGAAGCATTTCTTCCTAATGTCTCACCTCAATCTTCCCCCTTCCAATATAAAGCCATTCCCCCTCATACTATCCCTGCACTCCCTGACCAAGACCCCCTCTCCAGCTTTCCTGCAGCCCCTTTCAGCACTAGAAGCTGCTCTAAGGGTCTCCCTGCAGCCTGCTCTTCTCCAGACTGAACAACCCCACTTCTCTCAGCCTGGCCTCAGAGCAGAGGTGCTCCAGCCCCCAGATCATCTCCGTGGCCTCCTACGGACCTGTTCTAACAGTTCCATCTCCTTCTTACATTCGGGATTCCAGAAATGGACACAGTCACCTGCAAACTTGCTGAGCGTCCACTCGATCTCGCTGTCTATATCATCAATGATAACGTCTATATCTTGTATAGTTTGTAAATTTTTGTAAATTTTCAGATACTTTTTACAATGATGAAACAAACCTGGGTGTTTATAGCAAATACTTATCACATACTTTGCAAAATAGGAGTTGCCAGTGCAACCCTTGTGCAGTTTGAGGATTGGAGCTGCTGCCTACTGCACGCTCCTTAATGATGAATGCATTTCAACACAAGAAATAGCACATCTTATATTGATATCATCACATCAAATAAAGTCATTACAGTAAGCAGTGCTCCAAACAAGCTGTGCAATTTATAAAGCTGTAACAGATGCTCAGCCACAATAGGAATGTTTTCCTTGAAGGATGATGGATAAGTGAGATGCATTTTCAGACGCTGCCCTGCAAGGAATGATAAAGCAAACTGAGGAATTAATTAATGGGACTGTGCTACCCTGGCTTTTACCAACAGAAAGTGCCAGGGGATTTGGGAGGCAGATGGAGGCACCAAGGTGCATAGGCTTAGTACATTGGTAGGCACAGCGGGGTTGGGCTGGTGGTGGGACTGCATGATCTTAAAGGTCTTTTCCAACCTTAATGACCTTAGGCTGAAGATACCAAACTTGGTGTCCAAGATCAATGCTCTGTGAATAGCACTTGGCCTTTGGGAGAAGGGAGCACCCACCTCATAATTTAGGATCTGGTCTGCTGAACCAGTCTTATCTTATCAAGCCACCACCTTTTCCTTATGAAGCTGAGTTACCTGTGGGCAGGTACAGCATCACTGGTATTTTGTTTAAGTAACAGGAAGCCCATAAGTGCCCAGGTGGGTCAATACCCGGTAATCTAAATAACTGTGTGAACTTAATTGCTCTTGTACGTGCCAGGCTTCCCTTTGCAGGCAGGGGACCACCACCATGCAGTTGTATTTCACCAACTTGAATCATTCAGTTGGAAAAGAACCTTGAGACTGAGTCCAGCCACACCTGTCCAACACTAAACCAGATCCCTGAACACCTCATCTACTCGTCTTTTAAACACCACCAGGGATGGAGACTACACCACCTCCCTGGGCAACCCATTCCAGGGCCTGAGAACCCTTGCAGTGAAGACATTTTTCCTAGTCTAAACCTCCCCTGACGCAACCTCTCATCCTGTCACCTGTCACTTGGGAGAAGAGACCAGCACCTATCTCACCACAACCTCCTTTCACACAGTTGTAGACAGTGATAACATCTTGCCAGACTCTGGAGCCACCCAGACAGCAGCTCATAACTCCCCATCTGTCAAGGTTTTATCTTGTGCAGAACCAAAATGTCTTTTTGAGAAACGGATCAGGAACAAGTCTTTGGATTCTCAATCTTCCTTAATCAAAATTGACAGACCTTGCATCCATCACACACCATCCCACTGCCAAACTGCTAACACTGCCAGATCTGGAGGAGCCATCCCAGAAATCACTGTCCAAACCCACATCAGGATCAGTTCAAGGCTATTTCATCTCTCCTCAAGTGAAAGTGCATCGGCACTGGCTCCTCATCTCTCCAAATGGCTTCAGTTTTCATGCAGATTAAAAAGTGAATCTCCTACTCCATAAAAAATAAAATAGATGCCTTTACACAGGCAGAAAATAATGAAAATTAGACTCAATGCTATATATTACAGTGTCCTTTTTGAGCAGAAAGAATTGTTTAAAGGTTTCCATTAGAAATGATTGGTTTCTCTGTGTGATGGAGCTAAGATTTTTTGCGTCGCTATTAAATCAACATAATGATAATTTGACCAAGATTCAAGATATCACTAAGACTTCCTAGAAATCAAAATCTGTTCAATTGGAAGAGAAAATTAAGTGGCCTCGGTACAAAAGGAGAGTGTTTCAGGTATCTGTTCTTTAGTTTTCTTTCCCTGCTATTCATGACCTTCTTTCATTGGCTCTTCACTCTCTCAGTTACAGCAGAGGCACACGGACACAACTTATTATGCAGGTATTCGTACGTATTTGTACATCTGAAGTTAAGCATATGATCTGTCATAACTAATTCAGTTCTGGATATCTCTCATAAATAGTTCAGTTCCGGAGTCCTCAACACAGAAAGGACATGGAGCTGTTGGAGCAAGCCCAGAGGAGGCCACGAAGATGATTCAAGGGCTGGAACACCTCCGCTATGAGGACAGGATAAGAGAGTTGAGGTTGTCCAGCCTGGAGAAGAGAAGGCTGTGGGGAGACCCTTAGAGCAGCTTCCAGTACTGAAAGGGGCTGCAGGAAAGCTGTGGAGGGGCTCTTGATCAGGGAGGACAGGGATAGGATCAGGGGAATGGTTTTAAGCTGAAAAAGGAGAGTTTGAGGTGAGATCTTAGGAAGAAATGTTTTGCTGTGAGGGTGGGGAGGCCCTGGTCCAGGCTGCCCAGAGCAGTGGTGGCTGCCCCATCCCTGGAGGTGTTCAAGGCCAGGTTGGATGGGGCTTGGAGCAACCTGATCCAGTGGGAGGTGTCCCTGCCCATGGTAGGGGGGTGGAACTGGATGGGTTTTGAGGTCCCTTCCAACCCAAACCATTCCATGATTCTATGTTTCTATGCACATGATCAGTCAAAACAAATTAAATTAATTACAGCTCATTTGAGAAATGAAAGGAAAATTCAAGACAAAAATCCAACTCGTTTCTTTCTCAGCACATAAATCGTTTTACATTAATATTTCCACATGAAAGAGGGCATTTTTAGAAATTTTTTGTGAATATAATTTAAAATTTAGGCTAGTGGAGTTTGCTTTCCTTAAGACCGAACACAAGATTAAGCACAAAGTCTATGCACTTCAGGCAAATCTTGCTTTCCAAATGCCAGAAAAATTCAGTGATGTTTTCCTTCTTGTCTTAGAAAAGCCAAAACTTAAATTGCCCTCCACTCGGGCACCTAACAAGGTGATTTTTTTTTCTTTTTAGTTTAGTTGATTGGACATGATGTTGGAGAGCACTGGGCAGGAAAAGCAGAATACTAATCCCACAGAAGAAGAGTCAGGGATAAAAATAAATGAAGGATGACACTGGAAGAAATCTTACCCAAGGAAGGATGGCTTTGGGTAAGGGCTAATGGAAAGACAGGGTAAAGGAGGGATGCATGAGATCTTCTGGGAGAGGAGAACCAAGCCAGGCTGCTCCCTCCCTTGACACCTTCAGGTTGCTCCAAGCCCCATCCAACCTGGCCTTGAACACCTCCAGGGATGGGGCAGCCACCACTGCTCTGGGCCACCTGAGCCCGTGGTTTCTGTGATTGTTCTAAGTCTCTCTGCACTCTGACAAGTGATTTGCAGAGAGGGGGTGGACATCAACACGAACAGATTGCTAAAAATTGGGCTATAGGTCCAGTTCACAAAAATACGCAGAACTAGAGCTGAAATTGTTTCTCCCGCTGTGAGCAAGTAAAATAATCCAGCATTAAGTTTCCACTCAAATTGGAATTCTAAGTTAGAATCTCAAGTTTACCGTGAAATGAAATACTCCGCAAACAATTTGGTATTGTCCTTGCACCTCGGCTTTTGATGAGGGCAGAACATTTCCTGTAGGTCACAATTTGTAGTTTCATTTCATTCTGCTTTTTGCCCTGCCTTTATTATTTTGACTTTTACATAACGCACAGCATCCCTGAAGAGTTAAAATAACAACGTTGAAATAAAACAGCCTGATGATGCCCTTAGGCGCTCGCTCAGAATATGAATTTAAAACCACAGCATCAGAAAATCTTCCATCAGAAAAGCTCCAGCCCAGCCCTGCTCGAGCGACCAGGAACACGACTCAGCTCCCCTCACCGGCCACCACAGGCCTGGTGCTCTCTTGGACTTTCCTCCCACTGGTGGAAGTGTGTCTTGGAAATCCAGATTTTTAATGCAAAGCACTGAAACACAGTTTACAGTACAGAAAGGGGCTCCAGGAAAACTGGAAAAGTCCTTGGTCAGGGAGTGCCAGCAAAGGGAAAAAGGGAACGGTTTTGAGCTGAAAGAGGGGAGATTGAGATGAGATCTTAGAATCATAGAATCATAGAGTGGTTTGGGTTGGAAGGGAGCCCAAAGCCCATCCAGTTCCACCTCCTGCCATGGGCACAGACACCTCCCACTGGATCAGGTTGCTCCAAGCCCCATCCAGCCTTGCCTTGAACATCTCCAGGGATGGGGCAGCCACCACTGCTCTGGGCAACCTGGGCCAGTGCTTAGGCAGAAATGTTTTGCTGTGAGGGTGGGGAGGCCCTGGCCCAGGTCGCCCAGAGCAGTGGTGGCTGCCCCATCCCTGGAGGTGTTCAAGGCCAGGCTGGATGGGGCTTTGTATCAGGCTGAACCAGGAGCAACATGATCCATTGAGTGTGTCCCTGCCCATGGCAGGGGAGTTGGAACTAGATGATCTTTAAGGTCCCTTCCCACCCAAACCATTCTATGATGAGGATCACTGAATTTTCCTGCCCTCCAGGCCATTTTATTGCAGAAGATTCTTCAGGAAAATGTGCATCCAACAGCAAGGAGGTCCTCATTCTCCAGACAGCAGTGCTTAGCAGGATACTACCAAGCTGCTGTCACCCAACTGAGTGAAATAAAACTCAGGTCTGGGAACAAGCAGGACCAGTGGTGACAGTTCGGGTTAGGAGTTCTGCTCATGCTCAGGGTCTTGGGATAGCTGGGGTTTGGTGAAGCTGCTGCAACCCAAAGGTTGGGGATGGACCATCAAGTCCCATTTCCAGGCTGCCACATGCCCTGCAGCTCTGAAGAGGATGCCATGACCAGGGCCACCAGCAGCGCTGATGAGGAGATGCATAAGGACAAGGTTATTTCTGGAATAGCCAGGAGGACTGAGAGGCGTTTACAGATTAAGAAAGGCTTGATGAGCAAACAAGACAAAAATCTCTGATCAAAAACAATTTAGGGGAGACTTGTAACATGCCGAAAACTGGAGGCTTTGTGCAGAACTGCACCTCCGCAGGGGAGAGGGCTGACCCCACCTGTGGGTCCTGACCCCTTTATGTCCAGAAAGGCATTTCAGCCCTCCTCAGCTGTGGAAAACACGGAAAACGTGTGAAAATAGTAGCCACAGCTGTTATATCTAAGAGGAACATAATTGTGAGCCTTAGCCCCATCATCCACTGCTCCTGGTTTGCCTTCCCAGCCATTACTCTTCATTAATCCTTCTGCCCTGCTCATCAGGCTGAGAACTCCTCCAGAGGATTAGAATTAAGTAGGTGGTCTCCTTTAAGGACGGAGCTGGAACTGAATAAATTGGGAGAGTGCATTGAGAGAGCAGGGACGATGCGCAGCGCAGAATCCTCATTTATCTGATTCAAAGTTTGTTTGGTTTTTACAGGAGTCTCAGCTGCTTAATTCTTTCCCTGTGGGCAAACTCCGGAGGTAATGGACAAAATGCCAGAGTGAACACGGAAAAATGATGACATCCCCTAACAGAATTTTTTTTAATAGAAATAAAGAAATGAATAGAATTAGGAATGGCTCTGCAGGCTGTGGATTTGCTCAGCCACCCAAGTGGAAGCAGGCTGGGAATGCTGCACAAAAGCTCTCTGGGAGCCAAAAAGCAAGTGAAGCAAATGGGTTTGCAGGATAAAAAATGTTTCTGAAGCAGCACAATTTTACAGGCACTGACTATACATGTGGGATGGGACAGGACGAAGGAGAGTGGTTTTATAAAGCTTCCTTTGGTCTATCCTGTGAATCAAAGCACTGAGGAAACACAGAGGATGTTCTGGTTGTGCTGACAGCATGCAAAGAGCATCAGTGTGGACAATGAGAGGGGGAGAAATGGGGAGGTTATTGCCACCAGGACTTCTACAGCCCCAAAGCACAGGCTGGGTGGTTGCCCCACGCAGAGGTGGGAAGCCAGGGGTGAGCAGTGCCAGGATCAGTGGCCAAGAGACACCGGTGCCCATGTTCCTGCTTTGTTGTCACTTGGGGGTGAAGGTATCCCTGTGTTCCTAGCGCTCCATGCAGATGGAATAAAATTGCTCCACCACCATGCTCCTTCCCTAAGCTTCTCTGCATGCAGGATGGACCAAACCAAGCTTGGCTCCATCTCACACACCTGCCCTGGGTAATCCCATCTCCAGGGCTTCTGGAGGTCACTAAATGCTTCAGTACAAGGAGAAGCTGAAAAGCTGAAAGACAACTCCTTCCTCATCCACTCGTGAGGAGAGGCAGCTCCTGACTGAACAGCAAGACCCAAAGTTGCAGATTGAGGGGAAAACAGTGGAAATCAGTGTTTGGGGCTGTGGACAACTTAGAAGAGCAGTAACTCCTCAAATGCGGAAGCTTGGAAGTCAGAAGTGCCAACCTTGTCAAAAATCACATAGCAGCTCTGCGGGAAGATACAGCCTCGATGCAAAATTTGTGAATGCAAGTTCATAGCCTCTTTCTTCGACAGAAATAAGTAAAAACAGATCAAAAGGCAGGTTTTTTTCTGAAGATGGTGGAAATTGCCACAAAGCAGGTCGAAAGCAGCAGCGGAAGCATCACTGTTACAAGAAATGGTTGTGCTCTTGTTATGACACTTTCCCATCAGGATTGGGACGCTGATGATTAAGAGCTCCTGGTCCCCGCAGTCTCTTGGCTCCTGGATCTTGTCCTAGAGCTCAAATACCAAGAAGGAAGGACCCAAAAAGGAAGCTCTGTGCTCAGCAGCGCAGAACAGAAAACATTGGACTAAAAACCAAACAAAACCTACTGAAGGCATAAGAGATGGACAAACATTTCTGCATGACAGTGTCCAAGTGGAAAAACTGCTCATAGGAGGCTCTGACTAAGCCTCAGCAGAAAATAACTCTGATTATTACAGGGTGAGGAGGGGGAGGGTGGAAGGGGGGGTGTCTTTCTCCTCTCTACAGGCAAATATATGGGAGCAATCACAGCAAAATCTCCTGCATCGCTTGGTCCCACTTAGACATCAATTCCCACCTTGCTTGTCGCCAAACAGACCTTTTTATAGGTCCTGCCTTTCCCAGCTCTCCTCACCCATCTGGACCCTTGAACTGGTTCTTCTAGCCAGCAAGTGAGCTCCCCACATTCACACTAGCTTAAGGCAGAGGGACAGGAGATGGGAAATCACCCAAGCACTTTGGTGCCCCAGCCCTTGTGCTTGCGGCACAGGGAAGCAGGTTTCACCGGGAAAATACTTTTATATTATTGTATGCTGAGAGTTGCTGATGAAACCTCAGCTTGGTCAGGTATTGCCTGTAAAGCAGTAATTATATCACCTTCCTCACAATACTGGGAGCAGGGCCATGACTAGGAGGAACAATTTGTAACCAGAACGTTACTCCAAATAAACTGGGGAGGTGGCTACAAAGCCAAGGCTCTTCGAGGTAATGAGGCTGCAGTTACAGCAGGCAAGTGAAGGAATTTCATTTTTCAAGAGCATTTCATTTTCCAAGGAAAGCAAACCACAGAGCTACCTTCCAGATAACGAAGCTGATGAAGTGTCCAGGGGACAGATTTCTAAGGGATCAAAGATGTGCCTAAGAGAAGGCAGGGGGGAAAAGGCAAAAGAATCCCTGAGCCATAAGACCAAAGGATGAATCATTCACAAACTATCTGTTAAAAACCCAGAGGATTTGTTTGCCTCCTGTTCCTGAGAGTTATAGAGTGAAGGCACCTTGAACTCAGAGGGAAAAAAACTACATTAGCACAAAACCCATCGTTATTTGTCACTGTTAAGCACATCCAGCCTCATGGCTTTGTTCATACCTTCACTTTTACTTTGTAAATGTAAAACTGCAAACTGCTTAACCAGATTTTTATATTCCCTTTGAATTCACAGGCTGTGGTACCCGAGACTCAGCCCAAGGTCTCGCCCCTCGCAGTTTATGCACCAGCACACCTTGGCCACGCTTTGTGTCCGCAGCCGCACACGTTCTCCTGGTGCAGCAGCCAGAATGCTTTGGGAGTTATTGCTGAGCATTAAGCATTTGCAATTTAAATTCACAAACTGAGGAGCAAGAGTTCTATGGTGTTGGAAGGGAGTAATTTAAAATACATGATAGCAAAGGATCCCCATTGCACTGTCTTGTCACGCCACGCACTGGAATGAAATGATTATTTTTATTCCATAGATCATGTATTACTTTACTAAAGCTTTCTGTTAATGAGACTTTTCAAATTTGCACGGAGAGGTTCTTATCTTCGTTCCTTAAATTAAAGAGAAACAACTTAATGTTACGGCAAACAACGGAGAGCTAGCGAAGGAGTTCACTGTGTGGAGACAAAGACTAAGTGGAAACCTCTCCCTTCCCAGTCCTGCTTTGCGCTGCTAATCAGGATCATAACTCTATATGAGCACAGCTATGGATGAAGGGTGGATGTGGGATCAGGGAACAAAAGGTTAATTAAAACTCTCAGACAAGAACAAGGAAGATGATTGTGAAGCAACCCCAAGCAGCAGAACTACCTTGAGCTGTACTGGGTATTATACAGCCGGTCTTTGCTAAATGAAATACGATTTTTACATTGCTGTAAGCGGCATTTAATTGTTTTGCTCGCCACAGGATTTGCTGCATCGCTATCTTCCTTCCATTCCAAATTCTGCTGGACTTCCTGAGCTCCTTGCGATGCCTTTTGTTTTTTCCCCTCTTTTTGGCTGGGTTTTGCTGAGCTAAATCACAGCAGGGACTCTGCCAGCCGCTCACTTTGTGTTTATGGCTCCGTGCCGCCTGCTAAGGACACTGGGCATATTTTGAGATCCTCTTTCAAAAGCCCTAACCAGCTGTCATCTCGGCATTTCTCTTCTCCAAGCAGTCCCCTTCTCTACCTCCAGATACACAAACTCTCAGACAATCTGTTATAGAATTGCCCCTTGCTCCCCTGCTGCACAGTCCCCATCCCCATTGTAGAAAGATGCCACAGAGCTGAAAGTAGCTTTGTTTTTCCCTTTTTTCCCCTTTTGTTTATTGTTAAAGGCTGTCCAGAAACCCTGTGACACCCTGAGCTCTCCGTTAATGAAGGGGCCATGGTCTCCCCATGCCAGGGGACACAGGGTGTCCAGCACAGGGTGCCAGGGAAATATCACAGAATCCCTAGGTTGGAAAAGACATTTGAGATCATCAGGTTCAGCCATATCTGTCAACTAACGAATGAGATCCTTCATCCCCTGGTGATCACATTATCCCTTCTAATCACACTATCCCACATCATCCCTGTAGGGCTGTGCAGGAATCACTTTTAGATGTTTCTCGTTGGGGTTTTCATTTTTTTTGGCCAACTTGAGCCTTGATTTCAGCCACAAAAAACATATCCTTTATCCCAACTGAGCAGTCCCAAAAGAGAAACCTGAAGTGTTTCAGGCACCCAAAAAATCAGGTATTACCTGAGCCTCCATTGACTACCAAGACTGAATTACTCCCAGAGGATTGAGACCCTACCTAAACCCTGTAGGAATGAGACTTCCCTACGGTTATATTTAATTATGGTATCACTTTCACTATATTACTTGAAGTCTCCTTTGTGCTGATGTCAGATTGGACATTATGGAAATCATCTTCATGGAAAGGGTTCTCAGGCCCTGGCAGAGGTTGCCCAGGGAGGTGGTGGAGCCCCCATCCCTGGAGGGGTTTATAAGTTGGGCAGATGAGGTGCTCAGGGATCTGGTTTAGTAGTGGACATGGACAGTTGGACTCAATGATCTTAAAGGTCTTTTCCAACCTGGGGATTCTATGACTATTAAACTCAATCCAAAAACCAGATATTTATCGCCTTTACTTTAAGCTCTAAACAGACTTTATTTTTTAATAAAACCATATGTTGCAATCTGCTGTTAAGCAGGACCTCCGCACCAGACAACACACAAACAATGCTAAACAGTCCCCATGTATCTAAAATCCGGACGCAGCTTGTTTTCTGAAGGAGTGAGAGTCTCCATGGGATCCCTTCAGCCAGATGGAGACAGCTACCGTGTGGGCACCAGCAGCTGAGCCGGGCAGCAAGACTCCAGCAGCGTGGGAGGAACAAGTCCCTTCCAGCATATGGTCCTCCCCCGCCTGGAGCAGACATCCAAAGCGGATCAGGTGAATCAGAACCTAAACAAACCCTTTTCTTTGCCACTGGTACAAAAGGAGCTGGGGCTGTCTTTGTGCGGTGGGCAAGTCTGCAGCCCACGGCTCTGCCAGACACATTTTGTGCACTAGGACAAATCCCTGCTGCTGAATGAAGGCACTAAAGGAGACCAGTCCCCAGGTCCATGTGGAGCCACAGGGATGAACCAAGCCCACCCACTACAGGATGTTCACACACCTTCATTGCACCAGTCCAGAGAGTGTCTCCTTTGCTGTGCCAAGGGAGGAGTAACTAATCCAGAAAACCATGGAAATGGTTCACTCAGCTCCTGTTTTCCTCTAACGGCCACCTGGGTATGCTGAAATAATTATACATGTTAATGAATAATCCAAGGGGGAGTCACAGGGCTGGAGACAGAGCACCCAGAGATACCAAACAGACTCCAGGAGCAGAAGTAAAGCCCATGAAGAGCAAACTGTGGGCTGGTCGATGAGAGGCTCGCCATGAGCTGGCAATGTGCTCTCGCAGCCAAGGCGGCCAACCGTATACTGGGCTGCATCTAAAGCAGCGTGGCCAGCAGGGTGAGGGAGGGGATTCTGCCCCTCTATTCCTCTCCTGTGAGACCTCATCTGGAGTATTGTGTGCAGCTCTGGAATCCTCACCGTAAGAAGGACATGGAGCTGTTGGAACGGGTCCAGAGGAGGCCACAAAGATGATCCAAGGGCTGGAGCACCTCCCATGCAAGGACAGGCTGGGAGAGTTGGGGTTGTTCAGCCTGGAGAAGATAAGGCTCTGAGGAGATCCTTCTATAGAGACCTTCCAGTACCTGAAGGAGCTACAAGAAAGCTAGAGAGGGACTGTTCACAAAGGCTTGTTGTGACAGGATGAGGAGCAATGCGTATAAACTGGAGAGGGGCAGATTTAGACTAGACATAAAGAAGAATTTCTTCACCATGAGAGTGGTGAGGCCCTGGAACAGGTTACCCAGGAAAGGTGCCCCATCCCTGGAGACGTTCAAGGCCAGGTCGGATGGGGCTGTGGGCAGCCTGATCCAGTGGGAGGTGCCCCTGCCCATGGCAGGGGGTTGGAACTGGACGGGCTTTAAGGTCCCTTCCAACCCAAACCATTCCATGATTCTATGATCCTAAAGCTCAGAGAGTATTCAAACCAACAGGGACCCCTGTGAGCCAGGCTGAGGAGCAGCAGTTTGGCTTTTGCTCCCCTGCAACAGCAGTAACCTTCCTTTCCCTGAATCCCACTTCCTCCAAACACCAAGCAACAGAGAGAAAAAATGTTCTGTCTTTCTTGGCTTGTCTATGCTGTGAGCGCTTCTCCATTCGTCAGGATTTAAAGTTAATCAAAAGATTCAACTCCCTTTTATTTCTTTAAACCACAGAATCTATTTATAGCTGACTGCTTCTTTTTGAGTAGGAAAAAAAAAATGAACCTCCCTTCTAGTTCTGATCTTTCCTGATCGATACAAATCCCCTCAAACCTAACCTCTCTGTTTTGAACAATTCATCACATTCATCATTAAGGCTGAGTCCTACGACATCAACCTGGTTACCCCAGTTGAGTTCCTCAGCTTTGGCAAAACCCAACCAGCCTGTCACATATGTCATAGGCTGATATATTTGATACATCTATCAAATTATCTTTCTTGCTTTTGTTTGGGAAATCAATAGATATGTTATTTTTTGGTGAATGGTTTGTTGTCAGAAACCAGAAGTCTTTTCCAGTAGGTATACATGGTTTTATTCCAGTCTACCAGTTAGGGGACACTGATGTCCCTCCAAACTTCTGTGCTATACATGGAGCAATTAGAGATTATGAAGGGCAATCTCAGAGTGAATTAGGGAGCTGTGGTGATGTGGAGGTTAAAAATCAACTTCTAAACCATGTAGAAGGGTGGCAGCCTCTGCTTTTGCTCTCCCACTCTCGTGCCCAAGAGCATCTAAAGACAGAGGATCCAGATCAAGCACACTTTCCAGGGGGAGCACGATTGTGATAAGCATATTAATCCCTCAGCATTCATTTGTATTTCATGGGAGCTTTTTCTCATTAAAAACAGCTCCGGCATTTCCTTAAATGAACTGAAGTTGTCTTCATTAATAACATAGTCACATCCATGAAGTATCAAAACACGCTACTTGCTCCATTATTGTCAGCATTGTTTGTTTCATTTGTATGAAACTGTCCATAATTGGCAATATTTCCATAAATTAGTTGATATCGCGCTAACAAAATGCTACAGCTTGGCACAAATGAAAAGATTTATGTCTACAAAGTCTCAATTCATCTTGAAGTTTAATTATAAAAATGTATTGTTAACTTTCTATGCCTTTTCCTCAGTAAATGCCCCAAGACAAGAAATAATTATCATAAAATACAAGTGTGGCTCCCGGAGGTAACCAGCACAAGGGTTATTTATCAGCTAATAGGGTATCTTAGCATTTGGTATCATGCAAATCCCTCATCATTATGGAGATTTAATTTGCACCTTTCATTTCTTTCTCTTTCAGTAATGCTTTACTAAATCCATTTCAGATGCTGAGTGTTATCACAATAATTGTACCTCTGATTTATCCCTTTTTGGACAAGTGACATTGCCAGGAAAATAGCTTCTCACTTAATAATATGAAGGGACCAGGGTTTTGCAATGTTTTCTCGCTATTCAAAAACCATATTAACCAATACTTTCCACAAGTGATTGGGCATTTTGACCTTTGTGCGAGGATGTCTGCAGCTCTGATTTAGTAGTGGGCAGGTACAGTTGGACCTCAAGATCTCAAAGGCCTTTTCACACCTAGGGATTCTATGATTCACTAGTTCTCCCTCCTCCTTCCAGCCGTCCAAATATTACAGGCTGTCAGTTCTCCTCCCCTTGGAGAAGGTGCAAAATCGATATCCTCCTCCTGCTGGCAGCATTAACCCCTCCAGGCAGGATAATGGCAATCCCCTTGATATTAGCTGTGGGACTCCCAAAACGCCAAGCAAACTACGCTGCAACCACCTCGCTGAGATCTATTTACACCTAAGGGCTGAAATGAAGGAACAGGCATGTAAGCAATCATCTCAGTATGGACTGCCAAAGCCAATCAAAAGATTATCGGGGTTTTGCACAGGCTGATGGGCTGATGGCACAGGTATTTTTTCCTTACTTTGTTTCTTCACAGGGAAGGTTTGGAAAACAGAAAACAGGATGATATTTCAGCTTTAAACAAACAAAAAGTCCTCTTGTTGAGGCTTGGAGCAACCTGATCCAGTGCAAGGTGTCCCTGCCTGCAGGGGGACGGAACTGGATGGGTTTGAGGTCCTTTCCCACCCAAAGCATTCTATGATTCTGTCTTTGTGACAGGTGATAGGACAAGAGGGAATGGCCCCAAGTTGCTTCAGGGCAGGTTCTGATTGGACATCAGGAAAAATTTCTTTACTGAAAGGTTGAAGCCCTGGCAGAGGCTGCCCAGGGAGGTGGTGGAGTCCCCATCCCTGGAGGGGTTTAAAAGATGGGTGGATGAAGTGCTTCGGGATAGGATTTAGTAGTGGACAAGTACGGTTGGACTTGATGATCTCAAAAGTCTTTTCCAACCTAGGGATTCTATGATTTCCTGCTGCCACCTGGAATCTCCATACAGCACCAGCCTGTAGAGAAATCAAACGCCCACGGGTAATACATACCACAAATGGCTATGCCTTTCCCAGTATAAAGCTAGTGAAGTTTAGATCATTATTTCCAGTTCCTGACCAGAATTATTTGCAGACTTAAGTGGTCCATGCCCACCATCAGCCATTTTCTAGCTACGGCGCAGATGCTCAGACCATATTGTTGTCAGCACGGTTCCCCATCCTGATATTGTATCCTAATGAAGCATATAATGTGCCACTTTACAGCGTGGATGGACTGATATCTTCATTAGGAGCAACACTGCATACCATGGTGTCTGAAACACCCGCGTGAGGGCTGACTTGCTGCTCAAAGAGAGGCTTCTTTTCTGTCTTCTCCCCAAAAGAGATGGAGCATCCCCCAGGAAGCCCATGGGACTGTGCTTGTTGTGGCCCCACGGTGTTTGCCGCACACCTTCCAGTCCACACTAGCAGCACGGGGCAGATCAAGGCTGCCTCGTTTGCTCTTCAAAACTCTCTTTTAATGGCCATCTTCAGCAAACCATTCCAATTATGAACAGACATTGCTGATGCTTCACTTCTCTCCAGCTGAAGGTCATTTTACTACATGTAATGAGAATAAATATGGCTATGGGTTTAACATCAAGAATAGAGGTCAGGACTCCTGGATTTCTATTTCCAGCCCTTACAGAAACTCAGGGTCTGTCCTAAACAAGTCATTTGGACCTGATTGTCTGCGAGCCCACACGGGGTCCAAGAGACTTGTGGAGGCTCAGCACTTCTGAAAATCATAACCTTGCTTTGTGTCTCAGTTAATCCAGCCGCCCAAGGGCATTGTGCTGCCTCAGCAGGAATGCTGAGAGCCTTTTCAAGGCTTGTAAAGCTCCAAGATCATCTTTGAAGAGCAAAGGTGGCATAAAAGTGTAAAGCGCTCTTAAGAACACAGTTGCACTTGCACACTATGTAACCCCCTTGACAGCTTTTTCAGAGACTTTCACCCTTGGCTCTGCTGCCCAATGCCAACCACAAAGCCCTAACACAGCACAATCCCAAAACATTAATAATAACGCTATTATGTCTTTTTTTCTGTTTACAAAACTGAGAAATCACATTTTAATTGTGAACAATATTCACGTAAAATCTGGAGGAACACTTAGAATTAAGCTGAAAGAGAGGAGACTGAGATGAGATCTTGGGAAGAAAGGTTTTGCTGTGAGGGTGGGGAGGCCCTGGCCCAGGTTGCCCAAAGCAGTGGTGGCTGCCCCATCCCTGGAGGGGTTCAAGGCCAGGCTGGATGGGGCTTGGAGCCCCTGATCCAGTGGGAGGTGTCCCTGCCCATGGCAGGGGATGGAACTGGGTGGGCTTTGAGGTCCTTCCCCAAACTATTCCACGATTCTATGAATTCACCAGTTTAACTTTTACAAGACCACAAAGGCAACCCTGTGATGATGATTCGTTATGGCATGACTCTAAGTGTACAGCCGGCAGCGCCCAAGTTTGCCTTTTGCTAATGCAGGAATGATTCATATTTTTGACATCACTATCAGAGAGAGGGATACAAACTTATGCTGTAGGAGAATAAATAGCATGAGTCACCCTTTTTTTCTTTCTTTGAGAGACATTTGTTCAGTGTTCTTAACCTAATTGTGCCTGTATTTCTAAAAGTAGTATTCAGAAAGACAGAAGAATTAAGTTCTTTGAAAATTTCTGCTCTGCCTGTAACTCCTCCTATGGTGAACTGGAAATGGCACAAGCACGAAACCTCCAGGCAGGACAGCACCTTCTCCTCACATTTTGTACTTTCACCAGTCCCCTGTATGTCTAACAATATTATGTTGCTTAATACTGAAAACTGAAATATCTTTAAGATACAGTGGGTATAAATGGGAGAGTGGAAGATTTAGGCTAGACGTTATGAAGAATTTCTTCACCATGAGAGTGGGGAAGGCCATGGCACACGTTGCCCAGGGAAGTTGTGGCTGCCCCATCCTTGGAGATGTTGAAGGCCAGGTTGGATGGGGCTTGGAGCCCCTGAGCTAGTGGGACATGGCCCTGCTCATAGCATGGGGATTGGAACTACACGATCTTTAAGGTCTCTTCCAATCCAAACTATTCTATGACTGTTTGATCATAGAATCATGGGACCGTTAAGGTTGGAAAAGACCTCTAAGCTCATCCAGTCTAATTAAGCCCAACCCCACCGTGTCTGCTTAACCTGAAGTGACACATCTACACATTTTCTGATCCTCTCCAGGGATGGAGACTCCACCACTGCCCTGAGCAGCCTCTGCCAGGGCTTCCCCACTCTTTCAGTCAAGAAATTTTTCCTGGTATCCAATCTAAACCACCTCTGGCACATCATCTCACAACAAAAATCAATACATCCTTATTTCCAACAAAGATTTCTGGCAAAGTCACAAAGACTCCTAAAAACTTAGACATTTCCACAGGTAGGGAATTAAAGCAATGACACAATCAGGAGACTGTGGATGAGGAGGTGTAGGTGGGCAGTAAGTGCACAAACCTTCCTGGCTCCACTTTACAGGGATGTGATTACTCTGCCCACTTCAGAACACAGGCTCAGCTCAGTGAAACCCTCAGAAATGTCCTTCTGTGCACATCCTAATGCTCACGCCCCTTGGCTTTTGCTTCCAAAAAATACTTAAAGCACAGACCAATCCCATGCAAAGATATACGACAATGGCGGAAGCATAAAACACAGGGAGTAAATCAAGGCAAGTGCAAACTAAGTGAATGACTCCTTTAGAAACTTTCTCTCCAGTCCTAAATTTCCAAAGCCCATTGAACAGCAACTCATGCCAGCACATCCATTAAAAGAGATTTCATAAACAAATCTTTGTTTGAGGAAGGTTTGCTTTTTTTGTCTCCCTTCTCTTTCACTATAATCACTATTCATAGCCCACTTCTCACCTTCAAAGCACATTAATTCTCAGAATATTCTTGTGATGTAAATGATTATTAGTCTCATTTTATGGATGAGGAAAATGAGGCAGAGAGGTTAACTGACTTGCCCATAGGCCCAGCTCCATACATATATAAAGGAAGATACAGAGAGAAGTTTTATATTTATTAGTTTTAATATCCTCTCAATCCTGCAGACTTGGACTTGTGGTAATTAAGGCAACTGGCTTTAAGAGGCAGTGATGTGCATGGTAAGGAACCAAGGCAGTTCTTTAAAACTACTATAAAACATACCTGAAACAACTTTCTTGTGCTGTACAGGAACTCTCAGGGTAGGAAGATTTTTATCCCTGCTCATTTTGGATCATGGATTTGGCCTGCCTGGTGCTTGGGTGCTCAGGACCAGCCTCCAACAGGCCATGAAGATGATCTGAGGGCTGGAGCACCTCTGCTATGAGGACAGGCTGAGAGAGTCGGGGATGTTCAGCCTGGAGAAGAGAAGGCTCTGGGGAGACCTTAGAGCAGCTTCCTATACTGAAAGGGGCTCCAGGAAAGCTGCGGAGGGGCTCCTGATTAGGAAGGGCAGGGATAGGATGGGGGAATGGTTTTCTGCTGAAAGACGGGAGATTGACATGAGGTCTTACGAAGAAATGTTTTGCTGTGAGGGTGGGGAGGCCCTGGCCCAGGTTGTCCAGAGCAGTGGTGGCTGCCCCATCCCTGGAGGTGTTCAAGGCCAGGTTGGATGGGGCTTGGAGCCCCTGATCCAGTGGGAGGTGTCCCTGCCCATGGCAGGGGGTGTGACAGGGTGGGCTTTGAGGTCCCTTCCAACCCAAGCCATTCTATGACTTGATAAATTCCCTCAGATAACTCATTACCTCTCTAAATATGTTAACAAAGTCTTTTGCAGTAGTACACAGCAGAGGCAGTGCACTTGCAGCTCCCATGGGGAGAGGGAACTGGATGGGCTTTAAGGTCCCTTCCACTCCAAACCACTCTGTGATTCTACGATCATGGTAACCCTGCAGAGAGGCACCTCCTGCACACTTTTCTGCATGTTGTCCCTTCCTGAGCTGTGTTGTATTAGTTAAACCTTGCCATACGAAAAATGACAATTTACTGTATAATCTAGTGCGTGAGAAAGAGAGATTAGCTCTACCAAAATGCACCTGAAGAGCTTCTTAACTTCAGGCTCTAAAGAAACAATTTGCTTTTTAATGTAGAAATTCCCGGAAGGGTAATTGAAGAGAAGTAACTTCCAAAAATCAAACTAATCATAAGCTAAAACCAAGCTGTCTTTATGGCCAATTCTCTCTGTGGCAACCAGTGCATAAGAAATATCATATAAGACTTGGGTTATTAAAACAACCCATAAACCTCTAACAGTGTCTTTCAGATCCTTGTGTCAATGAGGACCCATACACATCATGCTGGGTTTTCATAAGAAGCCAGGTAGGACACTCAGACCACTACCAATATATCAGTGGGTTGTGGAATGGTCCTTTATCCTCCTGCAAAATGGGGTTTGGATACTTTCAGAAGTGTCTTCCCCTCCATAGAAGGGAGCTCTGTACACAGTACCATGGGCCCAAGTCTTACAAGGAGTAGCTGAAGGACCTGGGGCTGTTAAGTCTGGATAAAAAAAAGGCTGAGGGGAAAGCTTATTGCTCTCTGCAGCTCCCTCCGATGAGGTTGTACTGAGGTGGTGTTGGTTTCTTCTCTCAAGTAACAAGTGGTAGGATGAGACGAAATGGCCTCAAGTTGCACAGTGGAGGTTTAAATTGCATTTCAGGAAAAATTTCTTTACTAAAAGCATGGTGAAGCATCGGAAGAGGCTGCCCAGGGCAGTGGTGGAGTCTCCATCCCTGGAGAGGTTCAAGAAACATGTAGATCATAGAATCACTAGGCCAGAAAACACCTTTGAGATCTGTCACTTTGGGCACAGTTTAGTAGGCACAGTGGGGTTGGGCTGACAGTTGGACTGGATGAGTTGGTCTTTTCCAACTTTAACGATTCTATATTCCCGGGACGTCAGCTGTGGAGAGCCACAACTGTGTCAGCCCTGCACTCCCTCCGGGCAAGGTTAAAACAGTCACTAAAGAGATGGCTTAGGTAGTTATTAAACATGAAAACATAAGTCTTGGGCCAAGAAATGTTCAAGAAGCAAATTACTGAAGTCTGTGATAGTATTTTGAAGACTGATCTACCGCTTTTCCAGGATATATTACAATGTCAGTCTGCAAACGAAACAGTAAGACACAAAAATGGAAAGCCAACACATTTGCCACTGGTCCAAATGCCAGGTCCTGCATTTGGGACACAACACCCCCGAGCATCTCCAGGCTTGGGGAAGAGTGGCTGAAAAGCTGCCTGGAGGAGAGGGACCTGGGGGTGTTGGTTGACAGCGACTGAACATGAGCCAGCAGTGGCCCAGGTGGCCAAGAAGGCCAATGGCACCTTGGCTTGGATCAGAAACGGCGTGACCAGCAGGTCCAGGGAGGTTATTCTCCCTCTGTACTCGGCACTGGTGAGACCACTCCTCGAATCCTGTGTTCAGTTGTGGGCCCCTCACCACAAGAAGGATGTTGAGGTTCTGGAGCGAGTCCAGAGAAGAGCAACGCAGCTGGTGAAGGGCCTGGAGAACAGGCTTATGAGGAACGGCTGAGAGAGCTGGGGGTGTTTAGCCTGGAAAAGAGGAGGCTGAGGGGAGACCTTATCACTGCTATAACTACCTGAAAGGAGGTTGTAGAGAGGTGACTGTTGGTCTCTTCTCCCAAGTGACAAGTGATAGGATGAGGAGGAACGGCCTCGAGCTGCTGCAGGGGAGGGTCAAATTGGACATTGGGAAAAAACCTTTCACTGGAAGGGTCAACAGATTCTGTAAAAGGCTGCCCAAGGAATTGGTGGAGTCCCCATCTCTGGAATTATTTAGAAAATGGGTAGATGAGGTACTTAAGGATATGGCATGATAGGCATGCCATATATGGCACATAGGCATGGTTAGACTTGATGATCTCAGAGGGTTTTTTCCAACCCGGTGATTCTATGGTGCTGTTTTACTGCTAGCTGTCACGAGCAAAGCCCTTGCTTTGAAAGGAAGAGCTGGAAGTGGCATTCAGACTGGAAAAAAACAAACTTTTCGAACAAAGAAAACAGAAGCCCTAGGAATGACTGGTTTGGAAAAGCAAATAAATCATTTCACCTCCATTCCTGAACTGCCCCCATCTCTTCTCACAGTAATAACACAACATGTCTGGAGAAACTTGCAGCCTGCCTCCCATCTTTATATTCAGCAGCAGAAACAAAGTACACGGTGCTTTGCCTGCTCTTAAGCATAGAAATGAAATACAGCTCTCAAGTGCAGATAATAATAAGCTACTTGAACTCAGCAGCAGCCTCCTGCTGCTCCCCAGACCTCTGAAAGGATTCACACAGGAAAAACCTAACTGTCCACCAGCACTAAACAAGTATTTCTGTTCAATATCTCTATTCAAGCCCGTCAAGGGCAAGGAGCCTCTAATTGGACTGTATGAAGGTCTTCCATACACAAAGGCCCTGGCCCAGGTTGCCCAGAGCAGGGGTGGCTGCCCCATCCCTGGAGGTGTTCAAGGCCAGGCTGGATGGGGCTTGGAGCAACCTGATCCAGTGGGAGGTGTCCCTGCCCATGGCAGGGGGTGGAACTGGGTGGGTTTTAAGGTCCTGTACAATCCAAAATATTCTATGATTCTATTCTATGATTCTTAAACATACAATCCCACAAGATCAGAAGATATCCAAGTAGAAGGAGAACACCTTCCTCAGGGAGGTCACATAGGGAAGCATCTTGCACCAGACCGAGTGGCTCAATGTGACGACAGAAAGGATATCGCATAAAAGTAGTGGTTTCCTGCAAATGGTCTTGTAAGCCATGCTTTTATAATTACAGGGTTTCTAAAAAACTGCCATCTGATTTCTCAATTTGGAATAAATTAATTACACCACACCCGACCCACAGCATCCCGTCTGATCACCCCAATGTCAGCGTTCCCTTGTATTTGGAAGATGTAGTAGCCATTTAATAATGATCCCGTCCCCCATTAATTGTCCCTTGTACTAAGCTTTCGTGAAATTTAATTTATTTAATGCATTTCTCTGTTCTGACTGATTTGGACAGTCCAACACTTGGCTTGGTTTCAGCATTTATTAGAACACCTGCTCTGCTTTGCTGCTCCCCTTTTAAACATAAAAGTAGTAGTAATGTTCAAATGAGTACATGACATCAATGGAAATGGTTTGGAGCAAGTCTATGAGAGAGTGACAAATCGGAGTTAGATGCAAAGCCCTTCACCAGCACAGCAGAAGAACCTTTTCCCATACATTATCATAGAATCATCGAATGCCCTGAGCTGGAAGTGGCCCACCAGGCTCATCAAGTCCAACTCCTGTCCCTGCACAGGACAATTCCAACATTCACACTGTGGGGGTGAAGGCATTGGCCAAATGCATCTGGAATATTGTCCGGCTGTGACTGCTTCCCTGGGAGCTGTTCCAGCGCTCTACCACCCTCTGAGTGAAGAACCTTTTCCCAATGACCACCTTAACCCCCACCATGGCACGTCTTTCTGCCATTCCCTCGGGTCCACATTCCCAGAGCGAACCTGACAGGTTTAGTTTGTAGTAGGTGCAATGATGGCCAGAGGAGAATCACCCAAGTTGATTGTAACTAGAAATCCCAGGATATCAGTTTGGTAATCACAGCATTTTCCACCTCCCCAGCTCCTGGGAAAGGTGGTTTAATCACCCCTGATGCGTACAGGGCTCTCCAGCACTATGGGATCAGTCCCAGCAATCGGACTGCTTTGCATAGCACCAAAGCCACCCTTGTGGGGGTGGGGAATATGGCAGAGCTGTAGAGCAGCCACCACCACCATCAGCAGTGCCCAAGTAAAAGTCCACCCATGTCTACCAGCATGGAGTGACCTCAGCTCCTCTTCTGGACCATGGCAACAACAGGATTTGTGGCACTACCCTTCCTACACACCATGAGAGCCCTCCAAGTCTGGCTTTTCATGGTGCCAGAAAAGCCCCACAAAGGCAGCAACACGACACACCATGTGCCACAGAGGAAATAGAATCACAGAGTCATAGGATGGTTTGAGTTGGAAGGGACCTTTACAGGTCATCCAGTCCAACCTCCCTGCAGGAGCAGGGATATCTACAGCTAAGTCAGGCTGCTCAGAGCCCAGTCCAATCTGACGTGGAATGATTTCAAGGATGGGGCCTCCACCACCTCCCTAGGCAACATGCTCCAGTGTTTCACCACCCTCCTCCAAAGGAGACTTCTCCTGCTCCTTTTTACATCTTAAATGTATGTTACCACACAGAAAATATGAAAAGGTTATAACAATGCTGGAAAGGTTTAAAACCCTTTGTTCCCTCCTTTGCCAGTCTGTGCTGGAAGGACAGATTTGAAGTGGGATGAAAAGCCTGGTTTGTATACATTGTCTTTGTACTTCTCTATCTATGTTTACATACGCACGGTGTCCTTGACACTGAGTTCATAAGAAGTTTGAGAATAATCACTCACACAACCTGCAGCTATTAATAGGAAAGAGGAAAAATAACAGGTTAGAGATCAGCACCTCTCCAGTAAAAAGCATAGGGAAATCCAGAGCCTCACCACCCACATCGGAACATTCATCAGCACATTGTTGAACCCATCGTTGTTCTGAGCGCCTGTCACTAAGAGGATGGAAACACACTGCCAGTAAACCTAGAAGGATAGAATGGTTTGAGTTGCAAGGGACCTTAAAGATCATCTAGTTCCAACTTCTTGCTAAACTAACGTGATCGCCGTCTATGACAAAGTGACTCAGCTACTGGATGAGGGAAAAGCTGTGGATGTATCTTCCTGGACTTCAGTAAAGCCTTTGACACAGTTTCTCACAGCATTCTGCTTCGGAAACTGTCACCTCTGGCCTGGACAGGCGCACACTCTCCTGGGTGGAAAACTGGTTGGCTGGAGGGCCCAGAGAGTGGTGGGAAATGGTGTGAAATCCAGCTGGAGGCCAGTGACAAGTGGGGTTCCCCAGGGCTCAGTGCTGGGTCCAGCCCTGTTCAATGTCTTTATCAATGACCTCGATGAAGGCATCGAGTGCACCCTTAGCAAGTTTGCAGACGACACTAAGCTGGGTGGAAGTGTGGATCTGCTGGAGGGTAGGGAGGCTCTGCAAAGGGATCTGAACAGGCTGGACCGCTGGGCAGAGTCCAATGGCATGAGGTTTAACAAGGCCAAATGCCGGGTCCTGCGCTTGGGGCACAACAACCCTGTGCAGTGCTACAGACTGGGAGAAGTCTGTCTAGAAAGCTGCCTGGAGGAGAGGGACCTGGGGGTGTTGGTTGACAGCGACTGAACATGAGCCAGCAGTGGCCCAGGTGGCCAAGAAGGCCAATGGCATCTTGGCTTGGATCAGAAACGGCGTGACCAGCAGGTCCAGGGAGGTTATTCTCCCTCTGGACTCGGCACTGGTGAGACTGCTCCTCAAATACTGTGTTCAGTTGTGGGCCCCTCACCACAAGAAGGATGTTGAGCAACAAAGCTGGTGAGGGGGATGGAGAACAGGCCTTACGAGGAACGGCTGAGAGAGCTGGGGGTGTTTAGCCTGGAGAAGAGGAGGCTGAGGGGAGACCTCATTGCTCTCTCCAACTCCCTGAAAGGAGGTTGTGGAGAGGAGGGTGCTGGCCTCTTCTCCTAAGTGACAGGGGACAGGACAAGAGGGAATGGCCTCAAGCTCCGCCAGGGGAGGTTTAGGCTGGACATTAGGAAAAAAATTTTCACAGAAAGGGTCATTGGGCACTGGCAGAGGCTGCCCAGGGAGGTGGTTGAGTCACCTTCCCTAGAGGTGTTTAAAGGATGGGTGGACGAGGTGCTGAGGGACGTGGTTTAGTGTTTGATAGGAATGGTTGGACTCGATGATCCAGGTGTCTCTTCCAACCTGGTTATTCTATGAACTCCCTGCCATAAGCAGGGCCATGTCCCAGTAGATCAGGCTGCTCAAGGCCCATCCAACCTGGCCTTGAACACCTCCAGGGATGGGGCAGCCATCACTTCTCTGGGTAACCTGGGCAAGTGCCTCAGCACCCTCATCATGAAGAATTTCCACCCTATGTCAGTCTACATCAACACCCTTCCAGTTTAAGGCTATTCCCCGTCATCCTATCAATCCAGGCCTTTGTAAAACCCCCTCCCCAGCTTTCTTGTGGCCCCTTTCGGGTACCGGAAGCTGCTCTAAGGTCTCCCCACAGCCTTCTCTTCTCCAGGCTGAACAATTCCAATACTCTCAGCCTGCCCTCATAGCAGAGGTGCTCCAGCCCTCAGATCTTCTTTGTAGCCTCATCTGGGCCCATTCCAACAATTCCATCTACTTCTTATGTTAAGGGTTTCAGAACTGGACAGAGGGTTCCAGGTGAGGTCTCATAAGAGAATCACCTCCCTCACCTTGCTGGCCACACATCCCTACGTAAGTTATAACCTCCACGTATTTCCTCATTTGGGACAACCCTACCTTTCATTACACCTTCTCAGCCAGTTTCCATACTTAAGAAAAGTTCGCTTGATGCTTTGAAGAGCTTGCACTAGGGAATATAAGGGCACTTTGTATTCCTGCCTGATGCTTTGGTGTAGAATCCAAAATATGATCCACCTCCCCATGGGAGCTGCAAGTGTGCTGCCTCTGCTGTGTACTACAGCAAATGACTTTGTTAACATATTTTGAGAGGCAATGAATTATCTGAGGGAATTTATGGAGTCATAGAATGGTTTGGGTTTGAAGGGACCTCAAAGCCCACCCAGTTCCACTCCCTGCCATGGGCAGGGACACCTCCCACTGGATCAGGGGCTCCAAGCCCCATTCAGCCTGGCCTGAAACGCCTCCAGGGATGGGGCAGCCACCACTGCTCTGGGCAACCTGGACCAGGGCCTCCCCACTCTCATCATGAAGAATTTCTTCCTAATGTCTCATCTAAATCTTCCCCCTTCCAATTTAAAACCATTCCCTTTCAAAGCCCCTAATGCAGAAATATTAAGAGACATTTGCTTTCTAGTTGAATGAAAAGGGTAAAGTCCCACACCTTGGGAAGAACAACATCATGCACCGAAATACAGTGGGAGCCACCCAGCTGGAAAGCAGCCAGGCAAAAAGGGAGCTGTGGGTGCTGGTGGACACACAAACACACATGGTTGATCATGAGCCAGCAATGCGTCTTTGCTGCAAAAGAGAACCATACCCTCAGCTGCACTAGACAAAGTAGGTTGAGGGAGGTGATCCAATTCCTTTATTCAGCACTGGTGAGGCCACAACTAGTGTTTTGTAGCCAGTTCTGGGCTCCTCAGTGCAAGAGAGATGTGGACATACTGGAGAGAGGCTGATGAAGTGCTACAAGGATGATTACGGGTCTGGAGCATCTCTCCTATGAGGAAAGGCGGAGAGAGCTGTCCCTATTTAGCCCAACAAAGAGAAGACTCCAGGGGATCTTATCAATGGGAATAAATACCTGAAAAGAGGGTTCAGAGAGGATGGAACAGTGCTCAGTGGGAGGACCAGATGCAATGGGTACAAAGTGAAACACGGAAGGTTCTCTCTGAACATCAGGAAACACTTTTTGATCTGAAGGTGCGTGAGGAATGGAAGAGGTCACCCAGAGAAGTTGTGGAGTCTCCAACCTTACAGATATTGAAAAAACATCTAGACATGGTCCTGGGCAACTGGCTGTAGGTGGCCTTACTTCAGCAGGCGTGTTGGACCAGATGACCTCCAGAGGTCCTTTCCAGCCTCAGCCAGTGATTCCACATATGTTTTTGTTGTTAACATACGCACAATGGTTATTCCACAATAGAATTTGCATCCAGACAGCTGCATGAGACAGAGAAAACAAGCGTAACAGGCACAAAGCAGAAGCAGTGAGGCTTAGAGAAAGCTTCCGCAGGAGCTGCTCACACCCTGCGCTGATGAAGGGCTGCCAGCATCACAAGCAGCCAGGAAGTACCGAGTTCAAAACGGGTCATTATTTTCAATGAACAATTTAATTTATTAAACACAGCATTTCCCTCTCTGTCGCCGAATGCTCGGCGATAAGATGACGATGCTTTTAAACATGATTGCTGTTTACAATTGTCCAGAAAGCCCATTGCTCCCACACTCCACAGTCCTCATTATTTCCCCCGCGTGAGAGTCACTTACTGGGCAGGGTTATTTTTCCCCAGCTGCATATTTTGATGAAGAGGCTTTGTAAAGCGCCAAAGACTGGCAATTATGAGCAATTGTAAGGACCTGTTCTAGATCTAAGGTATAATAAGAGCTGCAAAAATCGCCATAAACACATACTCACAGTGACACCTCCTGCGTCACTAAATGGGCTTTTCTGTGACAGAAGTTCTCGTTCACCAGAGGAATATTTTCTGGTGTTTACGAGCTGATGGCAGAGCACAAGGTGAGGCAGCAGAGACTGAGGAGAGAGGTGATAGAGATTGCCTGGAGAGGTGGATAAAGAGCTGGTTTCATGCTTGGCAAAACTGAGCCAAGAGAAGGATGTTCATGAGAAGATATCCAAGAGAAGATATCATATGGGAAGAAGGAGGCAAGAGTCTGGAGCACAGGGGTTATGAGGAGTGGTTGAGAGACCTGGGGCTGTTCAGTCATCCAGCCCAATCATCAACCCAACACCACTGTGCCTCCTAAACCATATCCTGAAGCGCTACCTTTACACACTTTCTGAATACCTCCAGAGACGGTGACTCTACCACTGCCCTGGGCAGCCTCTGCCAGGGCTTCACCACTCCTTCACTAAAGAAACTTTTCCTAATACCCAATCTAAACCTCCCCTAGTACAACTCGAAGCCATTTCCTCTTATCCCATCCCTGGTTACTCAGAAGAAGAGGCCAACACCCACCTCATCACAACCTCCTTGCAGGGAGCTGCAGGGAGCAATGAGGTCTCCCCTCAGCCTCCTCTTCTCCAGGTTAAACAAACCCAGGTCCCTCGGATGCTCCCAGAACTCCTGCACTCCAGCCCCTTCCACAGCTCTGTTCCCTTCTCTGGATGTGCTCCAGTCTCTCAATGTCCTTCTTGGAGTGAGTGGCCCAAAACTGAACCCAAGAGTCAAAGTGTGACCTCACCAGCACCAATCATGAGCAAAAGGCTTGGAAGCAAAGGTTCCTAGCTCGTTTTCAGTTAAGGGTGAGGAGTTGCACACCAGGAACAGTCAAGCCCCACTTTAGTTTCCCATATAATGATTTTTAATTATGATTTCATAGCAAGCACCTTGCAAAACAGATCCATCACCCCATCCAAGCATATAAATGTTCAAGTTATGAAGATAAAATAAAGACCCTTAATCTGTTTCTTCCTCTTCTCATTGCTGCCCATCCCATCCCTACCAGTCTGCAGAAGCGGAGGCGTCGGAGTGTTTCGTGGCAGTCTGTCACTTTCTGCTAATCTTCCAATGCTGGAAATCATTTTAAATCCATTCCTGTCATTTTGCATTTGCATAACTGTCTAGAAAGAAAACTAAAAAGGCAGAGCCTGATTTGGTGTGAATGAACATGTCATAAAACATTTCCAGCTCTGCAGCACTGGTGTAAATCTTTCATGATTTAAAAGTTGCTAAGTTACGAACGCCATGAGTATTGTAAAGTACTGGGCTTCATGGTCAGTGTGCACAAAAGAGACTATTTTAACTTATTTCCAGTGCTGAAAGGGGCTCCAGGAAATTTGGGGAGGGGCTTTCTCCAAGGACCTGGCATGATAGGATGAGGGGCAATGGGTGTAAACTGGAGAGGGGCAGATTTAGACTGGACATAAGGAAGAATTTCTTCATGCTGAGGGTGGGGAGGCCCTGGCCCAGGTTTCCCTGGGAAGTCGTGGCTGCTCCATACCTGGAGGTGTTCAAGGCCAGGTTGGATGGGGCTTTGAGCCACCTGATCCAGTGGGAGGTGTTCCTGCCCATGGCAGGGGGTGGAACTGGATGGGCTTTGAGGTCCCTTCCAATGCAAAGTATTCTATGATTAGACAGACAAGGATTTCAGAAAGGAGTATCTTCTATTTAATCAACTAGATTCAGCTGAAAGTATAATGAGCACAGTTGCAGGCACAGGAGCTTCTTTCAAGTGTGACACACGAGTTGCAAACCTCAAGCTAAGCACAGATTAAGAACAATTGCTGCAGGTTTCAGTTAATTATATTAACTAATTAGATAAGCTGAGGGGAAAATGCACAGGTAGAGCAAAGAAAAGGTGACCATACTTCTTGTGTTAGAGAAAAGCAAGAAGTTAGAGGTAAGGGGTAGCAAAAACAATGCAGCAGGGAAAAAAGAATTGCATCTGGAAGCCAAAATCTCACTTGCATTTAGGACTTTTTATATTCAGAGCTATAAATTTTTACCTCTCTGGCTGTTGTAAGAAGGTTTTATAGGTTTCCTTTGAAGACTGAGTTGCAAGTCCTAGTGTTTGTCTTTGTCTTGTAGGTATTCGGGCTGAATTGGGGTCATCAGGAGGCTGAGTTTAATTTTTATCATACTGCATTCCAGCACAGTAGTGAAGGGAGTCTCTAAATGATGATTCTCTAAGCCTGCCTTTAATGACCTCCCAGCACCTCAGGGGAGTGATACAAACGTGGCTGACCGTGCTGTGGCATAAGAGGATGGACCAGAGGACTCCTTGCCCCTTCAAGCTCTTCCCATCTGCAAGTTTAAGTGCCCAGCTGAGAATACCCATGAGCTGGTTTACTACATGACTGCATGCCTCGAATCAGCGTGGTTTAAATATAACCTAGAATGCATTTTCTCTTCCCACCTGTTGTCAACCTTCCAAAATTCTGTGCAGTTCTCCGGGGATTTCTCTTATTATAAGTTTATTCACTTTGCGCCAGTGAAAACAGAGAGTGGCGTCTCTTTAAGTGAGACAGATTTCACAGCAGAGCTGCTAAAATTAAAACTCAGAATATGAAACCAAAGTGTTCTTATCAAAAAGGAAGAGGTTTGTTATAAGCATTTTTGAAGGAGGAGCCTCTTTGCAGGCTGCACTTCTGGTGTGACCCAGGAGAGCAAAGGGCTGGGCTGGGGGTCAGGCCCACAAGGGATCACTGCTTACGAGCAGAGTCAGTGAAACAGGGTGAAGAGCAGTGCCTGCACCATGAATGGGCACTGGACACCCCAGCCCTAGTGAGCAGGGTTCCTTCTTCTAGAACATATTTATGATTTTCTGATAATATTGCATTATTCACTTCAAAAAGACCAAAGACTCAATGGAACAAAATCAGCCACTACTTCAGCATGCACAGACAGGGCTCAATTTCCCCCAACAGCCTCACCAAGGGCTACGTTACAGACACATTTCCCAGAGCACCACAGCCAGTCACAAGTCGCAAGTGGTAGGATGAGAGGAAATGGCCTCAAGTTGCACCAGGGGATGTTTAATTGGATATCAGAAACAATTTCTTTACTGAAAGAGTGGTGCTGGAGCACCTCCCATATGAGGACAGGCTGCGAGAGTTGGGGTTGTTCAGCCTGGAGAAGAGAAGGCTCCAAGGAGACCTTAGAGCGACCTCCTAGTACCTGAAGGGGCTACAAGAAAGCTGGGGAGGGACTGTTCACAAAGGCTTGTGGTGATAGGACAGTGGGTATAAACTGGAGAGGGATGGATTTAGACTAGACATAAAGAGGAATTTCTTCATGGTAAGAGTGGTGAGGAGCTGGCCCAGGTTGCCCAGGGACATGGTGGCTGCCCCATCCCTGGAGGCAGGTTGGATGGGGCTTGGGCAACCTGATCTAACAAGATGTGTCCTGGCAGAGGCTGCTCAGGTCAGTGGTTGAGCCTCCACCCCCAGAGAGGTTCAAAAAAACATGTAGATGTGGCACCTTGGGACATGGTTTACCAGGCACGGTGATGTTGGGCTGATGGTTGGACTGGACCCAAACCATTCCATGATTCTAGGATTCGACGATTAAGAGCTGCAAAGGGAAAAAAAGCAGCAGCAATTTTTTCCAGCCAAAGGGCAATAACCAACGCCTGCACTCTCGGAACAGGCTGTTTCCTGCTATATTCCATTACTACGGCTGCATGCTGAGACTTGTCACATTATATTAAAAACAACAAAACCTGCAATCTGTTTTCTGATCAGACATCAATAAAAACAACCGTAATGATCAGCACTCCGGGAACCTTTGAGAAAATTGATAATTTAATACCACCAAGAGTTCTTTCCATTACACAGACACTGGTAAAAACAAAAACAAACAGCATCTCTGAACACATGCACTTCTGAAGGCCTTTCACAGCATTCATGGATGAGACCGACAGAATGGGATTGGAAAGATGACTGCCAGCCACTGACCCACAATGCTTGTTGGTTTGGATCTGGGCTGGTTATCCAGCTGCCTTTATCAGCGTAGACCCAGTTCACTCAGTGTGTCCTACTCCCCCTTACAGGGCAAGACGGAGCACAGACTCCATCAATTTATTGTGTATTTCTGAGGCCAACAAGGGGACTACAAGAAAGCTGGAGAGGGGCTCTTGATCAGGGAAGGTAGAGACAGGACAAGGGGGAACATTTTTCAGCTGAAGGAGGGGAGATTGTGATGAGATCTTAGGAAGAAATGTTTTCCTGTGAGGGTGGGGAGGCCCTGGCCCAGGTTGCCCAGAGAAGTTGTGACTGCCCCATCCCTGGAGGTGTTCAAGGCCAGGTTGGATGGGGCTTGGAGCAACCTGATCCAGTGGGAGGTGTCCCATGCCAACCAGTAAGTAAGAAAGCTGTAAGGATGCTGTTGCATTCTCCCAAGCCCTTTCTGAGGGTAGCAGCAAGGAGCAAGGACCTTAAAGCCAACCCCCTGCCATGGAAACGATGCAAAAGCATGAGACCAAAGCACTTAATCATGCCCCCGTGCTCTTAGTGTCTTTGCATTGCACCCTGATAAGAGAGCTGAAAACTGGACCACAGATAAGAAGTTATCATAGAACCATAGAATTGTTTGGGGTTGGAAGGGACCTGAAAGATCACACAGTTCCACCCCCTGCCATGGGCAGGGACACCTCCCACTGGATCAGGCTGCCCAAGGCCCATCCAACCTGGCCTTGAACACCTCCAGGGATGGGGCAGCCACCACTGCTCTGGGTAACCTGGGCCAGGGCCTCCCCACCCTCATCGTGAAGAAATTCTTCCTTATTTCTAGCCTAAATCTGCCCCTCTCCAGTTTATATACATCGCCCTTCATCCTATCTCTACAAGCCTTTCTAAACAGTCCCTCCCCAGCTTTCTTGTACCCCCTTCAGGTACTAAGAGGTCGCTATAAGGTCTCCATGGAGCTTTCTCTTCTCCAGGCTGAACAACCCCAACTCTCTCAGCCTGTCCTCGTATGTTTATCTCAGGTAAGAAGTGGGATGATTTCCCTCGAAGAACCTCCACACCCATACACCAAGAAAACCAGCTTTTCTCCTCCAAGCATAGACTGTCCCCTCCAGACTTTAGGGCTAGAGGCTCATGAACCGAGCCTTTTCAACAGCCAGTGCATGGACGCCCCAGAGCAAATACCAGGGTAGACACAAGCCGGCTCCCTTCAACCTGGAGGAGGTGTGTGTGGTCAGGAAGTGCTTCACCACCCACTCCTTTGACTAATGACTCACCAAGTCCTGTTTTAGCAACTAATTCAAGGCCACATTTCTGCTAATAGCCCTAACCCAAGACACAGGTTTAATTTGTTTAACGTTAAATTTAGGGCTTCGGGGGCCTCTATAATGAATTTCATTAAACAGAAAAAATCTATAATGTAGTATTTTATGATTAATTAACTGTGCATAAAAATGGTAATTATAATTATGCTCATAATTCCACTCTTGTGTCATTATCATAATAATTGATCAAAATGTTTTACCCCATAAGCATTTTAAAATCTGCAGTGCAAAAGAAGCTCCCACCAAACACAGCTTTCGCAGGTGATCCCAGGTCCTCTCTCTCCATCCCAGAACTACTAATTCAGAAGCCTTTTAAGCAGCTATTCCAACTTTACAAAAAAAAAAAAAACACAAAAACCCTGTTTGTTATGAAGGGTAAGAGGGAAAAAAAGAAGATAAAAGTCCATTTGGAGATGGAAAAAGCCTATTACTGATCAGTACACAGTCGAGGAACAGACTGGAGCTCCACTTTGAAAATGGCCAGCTGCCCTACTTTCCTGCTTTCTGTGCGTGGCTTCTGATCTCCTTCTGCATCAAAAGCACCCGTCGCCTGTTTGTGAAGATAATGGAGATTAGGCTAGCGAGATCAAACAGATTAGATAGGCAGCTGCATAATTATCCCCCTACCTATACGCTTGCATCACACCACAGCCAGAGATCGGAAAGTGCTTTGAAAAGGTGTCAAAGCATTACTGCCCCAAACTGCTGGGGGCTCCAGCTCATGAACAGAGGGATTAGACCACCGCCTGTGGCAGCCAAAACCTAAATTTCCTTATTTCAGCTCTCTGCCCCAAGCTACGTAAAAGGTAACACTCTTGAATATCTCTGCTGCCCCTGCTTTTGGCTTGGCTCTCCTCTTCAAGAGTCTTTGACAAGTTTTGATCCCACCATGCTTTCCTCGTCTCCTTGCTGCTAGCACCTCTGCTGCCTCTCTGAATGATCTGACTTGGAAATCCATAATGTTCCCCAACATCCTTCTCGTGGGTTCCATAGCACGGGTCAGTTGTTCCCTAATTTCCACCAGATCTCTGATAACAGAGATGAGGACACTATCACTAGTTTAAGTAATCACCCTTCCATCCCTCCTCTAAACCACATACCAGTCCCCTTTTCCATGGCTTGCAGCAAGTTCTCTGATCACCATACAACACTGTGGGTCTTCCCAAAGCATTGCTGCCCATCTCACACCAAAGAGCAACAAAACCGGTGGATTGAACTTCCTTGCTGCCTCCGACACACGGCAGAGGTTTGGGATGGGCTTTGTTGCCAGGAACCCTGTGCCAAGCTCATTGGTAAAACCAGCCTCTGCAGATGCAGCTCAGAAAGGGGTTTTTCACCTCCCCCATCAGTCACGCTCACCGACCTCCCTCATGCCAAGCTCATGCCAAGGCATGGGGTGCATTTATCTCTCTTCTCGGCATGGAGCACAGCTGCCTGCTCAGGAAGGGAACGAGTCCTATTTCCAGCACTAATGCGATGGACAAGGCTTCTCTACAGGCTCCAGCTATGCGTGGACAGGACCAGTTTATATTTTACTTTTGGTTCAGCTTGGGCAGGGAAGTATCAACTGTATCGGAGGGACAAAGCAGCTTTCTCTGGTCCACTGCCCATGCTCAGCATGACATAGTGCAATCAGGGCTTTTGTGAAGCTGTACAGGAGTGAGTGAGTGCGTGCGTGCATGCTCCTGGATCTCCTGATGTAGTGGGAGGTGTCCCTGCCCATGGCAGGGGGGTTGGAGATGGATGATCCTTAAGGTCCTTTCCAACCCAAACTATTCTATGATTCTATATTAAACTGACAGAGAAGCCTGAAATTCAGCAGAGGGAGAGAATATCACAAGCCCTCACCAGCTACAGATTAAACAGTTCTTCTCGTATCAACCTTCTCCTGTAGTTCTCAATTCGCCACTCCTCTGATGCAGAGTCCTCCTTTTCAAAATAGCTCATAGACACCCCTCATAATACAGGTCCTACTGTAGGATCGTGGCTCCTTCCATCCACATGCTGAAGTTGACGTGAGTGCTAAGCACTCCTGAAGACCATGGGACACAACTCATTGCGCTCCTACCAGCAATGTTTTCAATCATAATCACCGAATGGCTTGGATTGGAAGGGACCTCAAAGCCCATCCAGTTCCACACCCTGCAATGGGCAGGGACACCTCCCACTGGATCCGGTTGCTCCAAACCCCATCCAACCTGGCCTTGGACACCTCTATGGAGGAGGCAGCCACCACTGCTCTGGGCAGCCCAGGCCAGGGTCTCAGCACCCTCAATGGGATGTGCCTGAGGAATCACAGAGCGCTGTACGCAGTAGTGACCACACAGATGGCCTGTGATACTCCCTGTGGTTCCAAATAGTGTCAACTCAGCTCTAAAGAGGCCATTTCACGTGCACTTAATCCAACATAAACCTCACCCACCCAATACTGCCCCAGCTGCCTCTTAAGGCGCTACAAGAGGTGGTAGATTAGCCATCAAATCTTGCTGCCTTGAGGACACCCTGGTGTTTCCCAGCATGAAAATAACTTCGAATGCATTGGGATTGCAGCTGAACTCTAATTCATCTATCTGCCCCTACATTTTCTTATCCCTACAGAGCAGTAACCTGCCTTGTGGTGGAAGTTTTCTCAGCACAGAACCAATTGGTGAAACGAGTTGTAAAGCAATAGCAACTTTAACAATTAGGATCTCTGCTCACACTTCAGGTCCAGACCTTCCAGCATCTATGATTCAAAATTCAGGCATTGCTTTCCAGATCTGCCTCCAAAACATGTAGTTGCCCTGTCTTTCCCAGTGGTTAAGCCATCACTTCACTTTGGAAGAGCACCTTCAGTGAGCTGGTGCTCACAGGGAGCAGGCTGGGAGTTTCTTCCATGCCCTTGGGTCCTGTTTGCCCCAGGGCAGCACCGAATCCTTGGCGTCACAGCTCACAAATGATCAGATCGATTTTTAAAAAGCCTCTACACAGTTCTAAACTAAGGTTTAAACCAAAGAGCCCAGAGATCTGCTTTAGTAGTGGACAGGTACAGTCAGACTGGATGATCTCAAAGGTCTTTTCCAACCAAGCAATGCTCTGATTCTTATTGTCAGCACATTGCTGGAATCAGCAGCAAGAGTCCCTCCTGAGGCTGTGCCCAGGTCAGCACCACTGGGTTATCTTCATCCATGTTCTGGTATTTCAAGGCTTAGGAACAGCTTCAGTCAGAGGCAACAACTCTGCATTCAGGCTCTGGCTGAGGCTTCTAATTATTTTCAGTTAAAAGCTGGGTGATGCAGGTGCACAGAAGATCACAAGAATACCTGACTATTCATAGAATCATAGAATCACCAGGTTGGAAAAGACCCACTGGATCATCGAGTCCAACCATTCCTATCAAACACTAAACCATGCCCCTCAGCACCTCGTCCACCTGTCCCTTAAACCTCCCTATTGTTGGGCTAACAGTTGGACTCGAAGATCTTGGAGGTCTTTTCCAACCTTAATGATTCGATTCTATTCCAGATGGGCTGTTGTTTATTGAGAAGAGCACTTGTAGAAGTACATGCATTGCATCAAACACCAAAAAGTCCCCTCTGCTCTCCTCAAAATGCTCACTGTTAGCAGGTCTTGCCTGAAGAAAGCAAGATGGCAATTTCTTAGCTGGGAATTTAGACTCTGAAATTACAGTGACAGCTGACAGCAGTCCACAGGTCCAACACATTTGGCAGCTACGTCCCTAAAGCCTTCCAATGTTTGGATGACCAAGAAACCAGCTGGAAAGCCAGCGCTACCTCCTGAACTGCTGGGACAGCAATGTCTTTCCTTGCTTATAGGGCAGAACCAAACAACTACCCTCTGTTGCTATGTTGGACTCTCAGAACAGTTCTTCTAAGATGTCCAAGACCTTGTTTTCATAGAATCATAGAATAGTTTGGGTTGGAAGGGACCTCAAAGCCCATCCAGTCTCACCCCCTGCCATGGGCAGGGACATCTCCCACGGGATCAGGCTGCCCCAGGCCCATCCAACCTGGCCTTGAACACCTCCAGGGAAGGGGCATCCACAACTTCCCTGGGCAACATGGGCCAGAGCCTCACTACACTCATAGTGAAGAAATCCCTCCTTATGTCTAAGTCTAAATCTGTCCCTCTCCAGTTTATACACATTGTCCCTCATCCTATCACTACAAGCCTTTGTGATCAGCCTCCGAAACTCTGAGTCAAACACCTGTGGTGGGCTGCAGGAAACCAGGTATTAATCACTCATCAGGAATAACTGGAATATCCATCAAGTAGACTACAAAGGAGCGCGGCTTGCTGGGATATCAGTCGGTAACTGTAGCAGATGCTGTAGCTGTGCTCTGCAAGCACATCTGGCTGCTGCAATCCTCCAGGAGCTGCCAGGTGTCAAGAACTACACTGCAAATTGATCCCAGTCACCGTTCAAGAGTATTCAGCAATTTGTTACTCTTTTATGTGGCAAAGCTCCCTGCTCTGCGCGTTCACTGCACATTCTGAAGTGTGACATAGTTAAAAAAGACAGTTAATACAGAAATACAGAAAGCCTAACTAGTGTAACAGGACTGAAGAACACAGTACCACACTCAAGGCAGCAGTTTCGGTCCAGTAAATGAGACAGGAAAGCTCTCTGCTTGCATAAGAGGAAAGAAGCACAAGATGCAGATCCTCATAATCCCGGTACAGACACTACAAAACAAAAATAAAGGAGCAAAGGCTTTCTATTTTGACATGAGTTTTGAACCATAAAATCCTCTTGGTTCCTAAAGATTTGCTGTGGGCACGTTCAGTACCATGACTTTGGCAGGACTGAGCAGTCACATTCCTGAGCTGGGAAGGGAAGCTGCAGCATCGTCTCCCTCTTTCTTGAGCTACTGCTGCTCTTATTTAGCCCAGAGCTCAGAGTCAGACATCTCTCAGGGATCTAATCAAAAATGGGTTCATTTTCTGGGGCAATTAGGATTGCTTTTTCCTCATCAGTATATAAACATCCTCTGTGCAGGTATTCCAGGGACTGGACTTTCCCCTGCCCTTTTAGGGCTGCTGAACCCTTTCTGCTTCACCTGACTAACCTGGAAGCTTTACACTGAGGGTTTGGCCCAGTGATTTGGCCCAGAGACCCTCACTCTGTATCTGTACCAATAAGTGTCAAAGGAATTCACATCAGGTAGGTTTAAACAAACCCTTTCAGCACATGTGTTAGGGCCTCATTCATGGTGCTAAATTCCTTGGGATGATGAGGTTGATGCATCTTCTGCACCTCACATCTCCACCCACAAAGAGCAAACCTGTCCTCTCTGTGTGCAGGGTGCCCAGACAGTCATCAAGGAGGACAAGGCCCTCAGACAACCCAGAGCATCTCTGGCAGATAAATGCTAATCCGAGTCAGACTCTTGGCAAGGCTCAGCCTGCTTTCAATTGACAGGTCTGATATCTCTTAATGTCTCACAACTTTAGCTCTGGAGGGTATGTAAAGATCCAGAGCCTTAAACTCACGCCTCCTCCAATGCAAAGCTAATTTTAGATACAAGAAACCAGAGCAATGTACCCAGCACAGATGGAAGACACCCCAAAAGCTCAGTGGGGTACCAGATGGGTGGGAGGGGACAGATGCTCAATGTTGAGACTAACGCAGGCGTTGTCTTCAGTGGGCTTTGATCAAGTAGGAGAGACAAGACACCACTAATCTGTGTTACATATATATTCAACATCATCATCACGGGCACATCGAATCCCTCTGACACTAATCCGACGTGACAACTGTACTCAAAGCCAGCAATTCCTCACGCCCACGTGGTCTTCAGCAAAGCCGCTGCCAGCGCGGATGGGAAATCAGCCGACAGGTGACTGCCACAAGTTTGTCGGGAACGTCATGAGTCCCAACCTTCACGTCTTGAAAAAACAAATTTGTCCTTCAAAACTAGAAAGCTGTTCACTTTTGAGACAGTCTGTTCCAAATAAGCAGCAACGTGCTCGCACGCCGTGGAGTAAAGCATCACGAAAGCCACAGTGCAACACTGCCCTGCCTGGGAAACCTCACATCCAGCAAACACCTTGCAGAACTGACCACACAGAGCCTGAAGTAGATGCTTTATAAAAACTGTCATTTGTGTCATTAACGACCTTCTAGACCTCCTTATTCTGATAATAAATATTATCTTCTACCTTTTCTTTGTAAGGCTACCCTCAAAATTAAACTGAAATAGGTCATCTACAGAACAAAGCACTGAGGAGGGCAGCTTCCATAATACTTCCTCTGCGCTCCTCATCCTTGCAGGCACAGGACAGCTGGGAGAAAACATGCATGAGGGATATCAAAGTGTTTCTTTGGCTAATCCAACCCAACTACAGAGAAGGGGCTGTGCAACTGGCCATGCAGTTTGACACGTGGCTATAGACACCTGCTGCATGGGAAGGTGCAACCATTCCCTGTCAAGGCAGAGGCACCTTGCAGACATCTGATCTCAGAGACATTCCATCCATCTTAAACTTTGTACCAGGTCTTTTTGGACATTTTTAGATAGGGTTATGTGACCTGGGAAAAAATCCCTTCTTGTTCCTCAGACTCCTGAGTACCTATTATAACTTCTCTGGAATGAGGATCACCTCACTTGACCAACGTAGAGATTGGACTTCCCTCCTTCTGAAGCTACTGGTGGCAGAAGGCCCAGCTTCTGTCTCAGCAAGAAGTAGGTGTCCTTGGAAAAGGTGAAAGACTCACACAGTACCTTGATGTACCAGGAGACAGGGGAAGCAGCCTCTGGCACAGGCCAGCATGCTTGGCAACCCACCTGTGGAGATGTGAAACAGGTCATATTTTAGATCCTATAACTGAAGATACCATAAAAAAACCTACGTGGCCACAGATAAATTATTGTCCTGAAACCATGACCTTTAGTGTATGTGAGCAAATAAACCACTCGACTTGTTCCACCGGCTACTTTCATGACTAAAGTCAAGATCAACACTGAATTCTTGAAAGAGTAAAGATTTATGTACTTTCTCCTCCCTCCACTAGTCTCAAAAACTGTCAAAGCAAATGACAACTTCAGTGTGGCGCAGTATTTGAAACCTGGGGGAGCAATAAAAGCCACCAAAGCATTACCAGACACAGAATTATTTATTTTGAGGGGTTTAGGTCTGAAAGGCATCCTCAACTACAGCTGCAGATTCTCTGGGACTTCATATTCCCCAACAAGCAGAAAGGAAAGAAAAGGATCACAGAATCATAGAATAGCTTGGGTTGGAAGGGACCTTAAAGATTATCTAGTTCCAACTCCCTTGCCATGGGCAGGGACACCTCCCACCGGATCAGGTTGCTCCAAGCCCCATCCAGCCTGGCCTTGAACACCTCCAGGGATGGGGCAGGCACCACGTCCCTGGGCAACCTGGACCAGGGCCTCCTCACCCTCACGGGGAAGAAATTCCCCCCTACGTCTAGTCTAAATCTGTCCCTCTCCAGTTTATAGCCATTGCTCTTGTCCTATCACTCCAAGACTTTGTAAACAGCCCCTCCTCAGCTTTCCTGCAGCCCCTTCAGGTACTGGAAGGTCGCTATAAGGTCTCCTTGGAGCTTTCTCTTCTCCAGGCTGAACAACCCCAACTCTCTCAGCCTGTCTGAAGCTTCCCAAACTCCTCTATTTGGATTACTCTGACAGCACCCATGTGGGAACACCCCTGCTTTAGGTCATGTCCCATTCAACATGTCCATGCCCACTCAACTTCTCCACCTTTATCACTGCTGCTTCAATCATTCAGCTGTCAGCTTCTCAAGCCCTGGAGAAGCTGGCAAATCTCACAGTCAAATCTTGATAGCGTTAGATTGTCTCATTTGGGTTTATTTTTGTTATGTAAGCTGTGAGAGCTTCTCCACTTGATGCAGGAGAGGACACCAGATGCTGGTGCTCCCAGGGGATGCGTAGGAGTGGATGACTGGGGTTGGTAACCACTGCAAGACTGATGATTGCTTGAAAGGGATGTCTTTGTATCCTATACTTAATGGATTTCCTGAAATTGGCAGAGGGTTGGTAGCCCAGAAATGGCATCATCTCTGCCAGCAACTTGGATCAAACATACGATGCTTTGTTTGAGTAGTGCTTGAACTTTAAGAGAGTTTGGCTGCATCATTAAGCAAGAGGACATCACCTCTGTTTCTGCTGGGGGTGCAAGAGAAAGTTGGCCAGGAGAGACCATTAGATACAACCTTAGCAACTCAAGTGATGTGTCCTAGATCAAAAAAGTGCTATATTTTAGTTGAATACCCAATTCTGTGCCTAGCAAGATATTATTTATTAAGCTTCCACAAAATCTCACGTCTGTCTTATTTTAATATAAACCACCACAAATGTTTCTACTGTTTTTCATTACAACACAGCTTCAACAACCTCAAACCACCACAAACAGGGAAAATGTAGACACATATTTAAAGTATGAAGTATTCTAGCATAAAACCAAATGAGCTGAAGTTGACTGAACATAGTTAGGCTGGAAATAAAGTTTCTAACCATTAAAGCAGCGAGACCTGGAACAGCCTTTCTGTGAAGGATAGTAGAGCCTTAAGCTGCAAAGCTGGATATTTTTCTGAAAAGGATTATGTGACACAGTTTCCTTGGCAGAGATATTGGAATCAGCGATGCAGAAGGGACGCATGTTCCCATGACTCCCCTCTCAATCCCTCCATAGGCAAACTCCAGGTTCATGGTAACCATGGGGCCGACAGCTGTGCTAAGGCTGCCCTGCACCTCATCACTGTCTACAACTGCCTGAAAGGAGGTTGTGGTGAGATGAGTGCTGGGCTCTTCTCCCAAGTAGCAAGTGCTAGTGAGACAAAATGGCCTCAAGTTGCACCAGGGGAGGTTCAGATTGGATATTAGGAAAAACATCTTTACTGACAGAGTGGTGAAGCACTGGCAGAGGCTGCCCAGGGCACTGGTGGAGTCCCCATCCGTGGAGGTGTCCAAAAAACATGTAGATGTGGCACTTAGGGACAGGGTTGAGTAGGCATAGTGGTGTTGGGCTGATGGATGGACTTGATCTCAAATGTCTTTTCCAACCTCAATGATTCAATTTGATTCTATTCTGTTTTCTATGTGCCCTCTAAATCCTAATCCTCTACAGCCAGGGGAGTCCTCTGCTGGTCTCCAAAGTTCTGGGGGAATTTCTATGCTGCCTGAGGGGTTTGCAAGGTAGAGGCCTGCAAATGCTAAATTCTACAAGCCATTTTCATGGGAAGCACAGAAATCCCAGGGCAGGTATTGTAACTTTATATCCACCAGTAATTTAAGTGAATAAATCTGTGCAATACTTTCTTGTAAGCAGTCTAGGACAGAGGAACCTCCTTCTAAATTCACTTATGCAATGTCATCAGTTCTTCACTTCCAAATGTTTTTAAGCTGAACTTAAAAACTTACTTGAACACTCCCTAAAATCACAAAGACTGTGCAGAAGGGCCCAGCAGGCATTCGCTTGAAATTAATTACACTTGTACAATGCTCTGATTTCTCACCAAGCTGTCAAAGGGAGCAAAAGCCTAGACTATGAGACTCAAAGGTGGGGGAAAGCGTCACCCACAACTTCATTCACAGCAGTATTCAGTCTGGCCACATGTCATGCATGGCGAATCACCCCACGCTTCTAGAATGTCCTTGAAGGAAAGGGCACATTGTAGATAAGCAAGTTGGTTAAGATCTTCCATTCGATCTGGAGTCACAAACTGATGACAAAAGCCTATTCTGTTTCATAGAATCATAGAATTATTTGGATTGGAAAGGACCTTAAAGCCTATCCAGTTCCAGCCCCCCTGGATCCAATTGCAATCTACCTCCCATTGGATTAGGTTGCTCAAAGCCTCATCCAACATGGTCTTGAACACCTCCAGGGATGGGAAGTTTCCTAGAGGACAACCATTATCATAGCATTTCCACAGCATGATCACCAGATATTTCTCCAAAAGGAAATGTAGTTTAGGACTGTATTATTTGAAGTAGGCAAGTGAAAGCTTCCTGGCTCTCTTCCGTTCTGCAATTACTCCAGATATCCTTGCATGTGAAGGTAACGAAGCACGCACCTGAAGTGATAGATCTGGGAGCCAAAGACCCCTGGTTACTCCCCTGGGGGTCTCACACCCATGACCAGACTGCAGGAGTAGGTACCTTCCCCTCCCAAATATCACTAACGGAAGGGAAAGTGGAGAAATTCCGGCTCCTAAGACAAGAGCTACAAGATCCTCTTCCACCTGCAGAGCCTCCCTTAGCCAACAATGTTGTGCCTTTGACATGTTATTGGCCACTGTAGAAACACAGCAGGACGAATATGCCTGAAAACCAAGCTGTCTAGACAGTCTAGCCTGAGCAACAGTGATTCCAAAGCGAAAGGCCATAAACACTTTCATCCTAGAAGAAACCACTACTGCAAAATAAACCCATATAAATTGGGCCCAACTCTAAACCACCTTGTGCTCCAAATTGCAAGACTCTTCAGACTGAGTAACATCATCCCTTTTCAGGAAACGTTGAAACAAAACACTCGACAAAACCACTTTGGTGGCTCTGCTGAGGAAAAGCTGCTCTCAACTACTCCCTGGTGGGACCATCCTCTCTGCAGAGCCTCTGTACATTAAGTTGAGCTGCAGGAAGCACTCTCAGGAGACAAACTCACAAGCAAAATGCTGTGAGTGACTTATCCCAGCTGCTAACAGCAACCCCACTGTACGAGAGTGATGCATTAAATCCCAAGGCTGCTGCATCCAGTGCCATTCACTCCAAACAATATCCTCTTCGTTCATGCAACGGTACCCTCAGCATTAGCAAGAGCCATCCCCATGTGTAATAGAAAAAGCTTTTCCTCCAGAATCTGCCAAAAAAGCAAGAAAGCACTTATTCTAAAGTACTGAATACTGAATATTGCTCATAAATGATTGGGAAAATTGGACTGCTTCCTGCTTTTCAATGTGTGAATCCCGTATGTTGGTAGAGTTCATTTTACTGGTGCACCGTTTGGAATTTAATGACCCAAATCTCAGGCACTGGCTTCTTAGAATGTGTATGAAGTCGTTGCATCTATGGATTTTAGATGGAGGCATTGAAGCCAGCCCAGCCACAATAGAGCAAATTGCTGTTCGCGCTGTCTGACCTCCAGCAGAGGTAAGAGACACGTACAACTGCTGGGAAGAGTCCCAGCCCCTTGCCATTTGGGGCTCCACACAGATGGCCCAGGATGGAGGCTGCTGCACCATTTCAGGACACAAACTCACACCACCCCTTCAGGTGTTGGTCAATGATCATGTTCTGGAGAAGCCTTCTCCTTTCAAGAATTGTCTCATCTTCCACTCAACACCACCAGACCCAGTTTCCTATCTCTAGCTCTTATCTACTGCTCAGTAAAAATCTCTCCTGACTTCTCCTCCCTTTTTTTTTTCCCTAGAGGTGGAATATTTTCTACTGGACAGAGAACTCAACTGCAAGTCAGGAGCCTTGGATTTTGACTCCTGACTAGACTACTAACTTTGCATGACTCTGACTCTCCAGGGAGGCGGTGGATTCCTCTGCATGGGACACTTTTAAGGCTCAGCTTGACAGGGGTCTGGATGCTCATTTAAATAATAGATCACCTAAAAAGGTTGGAACAGGTGATCCTTGAGGTCCCTTCCAGTCTGGCATTCTACGATTCTGTGACTGCTGTCCCAAACTTTTGTCTGTTTGGGTATCCATTAACACACAAAAATGTGGGTGCTTATCCTAAGCAACTCTCCAACGTTCCTTTATTATTGGAGAGATAAAGATAATTCCATAAAGTAACTCACATCTCAGGCAAGCATTACTCTCCACATGCTCTTTTGTCTTCACTGGCTGCAAAAAGAAATTAATGACTGGTTTGTGAGCAGGAGCAGGGAAGGGATTGTGCCCCTGGACTCAGCACTGGCAAGGCTGTACCAGGGTTCAGTTTTGGGCCCCTCAGTCCAAGAAGGACATTGAGGGGCTGGAGCCTGGAGAAGAGAAGGCTCTGAGAACTTACAGCAACCTTCCAGTACTGAAAGGGGCTACAAGAAAGCTGGGGAGGGACTGTTCATAAAGGCTTGGAGTGATAGGACGAGAAGGAATGGCAAATGGCTTTAAACTGGAGAGGGGCAGATTTAGACTAGACATAAGGAGGAAATTCTTCACAAGGAGGGTGAGGAGGCCCTATCCCAGGTTTCCCAGGGAAGTGGTGGCTGCCCCATCCCTGGAGGTGTTCAAGGCCAGACTAGATGGACCTTTGAGCAGCCTGATCCAGTGGGAGGTGTCTCTATCCATGGCTGGGGGGGTTGGGGGTGGAATTAGATGTTCTTTAAGGACCCTTCCAACTCAAACCATTCTATGATTCCAAGATTCACATTTGAAACAGCATCTAAAGACTCTGTGAAGCTGTATTTCACAAAAGATTGGTTATGCATTTCCTTTTCATCACCAAGACTGTTATCTGATGCCTTCTTACGGGTACCAAAAGCAGAAGAGGGCTGAAACAAGAGTTGAGAAACAAGTGACTACTAGATTAGCTGGGAAACGAGGACACTGCAGAAGAAACTAGAAGGCCTGGGGGAGAAAAACAAATACACATGGAAACCAGAGGAGTGAATGGGAGAGAATGATATGAAACAACAACACGGAATGGAGAGGGGAGGAAAGCTTTGAAACTACTTGAAAGTAAAGATGAGATGTTTAGAAGTGTGATGGAAGGGAGCAGCAGCAGAATGCATTAATATTGTCACTGGGAAGCAGCAAAGGCATCACAAGAAGCAGATCAGGCAAGAGAGGAACACATCAGAGCAGCCACAACATAGCAGTGCAGGGGGACTGCAGGAAAAAAAGGAGAGGAGGGACCATGATAGACATGGTGGCAGGAGACCAGATCTGGATCCTCCTCCAGTCAGCTTGGGAAAGCAAGAAAGGGCATTCGAGGTCCAAAAGAGAGAAAAATATATGTATAATTAAATAAGGAAGGCAAGGAGAGTTTAGGAGGCAACATTTGGCCAAGCTCAGCATACCTTCTGTGGCATTTCCAGGCAAGTCTTGCAATGTGTGATAGGAAGAGACAGTTCTTCGAGGAAAGGCAGGTAAACGGGTTTGGCACAAGAACTTAAGGGGATAAGATATCCCATCAGGACAGGGTTAGGGAGAAGACAGAGGGCAGAAGATATTATGTGTTTACATGTGTGCATACATACATGTGCACATACATACACACACATACGTATCTGTGAGAGACTTTAAATATGTAAAATTTGAACAATATATAAATATTTTTCTATTATATATTTAAAATCCTGAAGCCAACAGATCTGGGACGAATTCTGCAATCGAGTCAGTAAGGTCAGGATTCTCTTCACCTGGATAACACACTAGATTGTTCCCTTCTCCAGAGCATCTCCAAAAGAGGACTAACCTACCTCAGACTGACCTGTGGGATAGCATTTCTTTCAAAGTCAACACCCATTGAGATGTTCCACTTTCAGAAAGAAGACTTCTGTGAGCACACACAGCCTTTCCACACAGCTCTGTTCACCCTTCGGCTCAGGATCTTTGGCCCATGGCAGGTTTGATGCCTCACATGGATACCATTCTGCCCACTCTACCCATCTCCAGGCCAGCAGGATCAAAACTGGCTCTGCTGCCCCATCCCTAGAGGTGTCCAAAGCCAGGCTGGATAGGGTTTTGAGCAACCTGATCCAGTGGGAGGTGTGACTGGATGAGCTTTGAGGTCCCTTCCAACTCAAACCATTCTGTGATTCTTCTGGTGTTAGTGGAAAAGTTTCTGGTTTCCAGTTGTGCAGGCATGAGGGAGCCAGAGTGCTCCACACAAGCCCCAGTCACTGCACCAGGACTTCCAGGGTAACAAAAATATCATATGGCCTACATGGTGAACTGATATTCTTAAAAAGAAGCTTCATTTGTCTTCACTGAGTCAACATGAAATGTCCAGAGGTCACGGAACCTATTAGGTAATATTTAGAGATTGAGGCTGAAAATTAAGGCTGTATTGTGGAAGTTATTTCCACGTGGCTTTAACATATTTCTTCGTGAAATTTAATGTCACCTATAAGGACATCCAATGACTAGATTTTGTTATTATTTACAGCCCATTATCTAAAGTACAACACACATAATAGCTCCACACAGAATATGAGTATTTAACAGTAGTCAATGAATAAACCTGTCAGCTCACCGTACTTTACCGACATCGGTGCCTCTGCAGAATAATGGGATATCGTGAGGTACGAAAACATTGAGCTTCATTATCCAAGAGGAGAATGCTTTGAACTTGGCAAGCGATAAAGTGAAAACTATGATGGTATAAATAACCCTCATTAATAGCATCATCATAAACCACACCACCCTAATTAGCACCACCTGCCAGGCCCGCCTGAGCTACACTGCAAGATGAAGGTGAGCTCCCAGCTTTGAGCAAGATTTGCTTCACATACAGCACGTCTGCTCTTGCTATTATGCTTTTAGCCATCATCAGCCAGTTGTGTTAACTATCAATCACTGAGTCGATGGCTGGACTTGATCTTGGAAGTCTTTTCCAATCTTAATGATTCTTTGATCATCTTTTTTTGAAATCTGATAATTCACTCTTGGTTGATACCATCTAGTTTCTCTGTCCCTTCCCTGTTGCAGCCTGCAAACTGGTCCTTTCTAAACTGTTATTGCTGGCAGAAACTCTCTATATCTTCCATTTCACATGTATGTGTGTATACATGCTCCTCAGCCCAATCCCTTTCACATCTCGCACTATGTGCAGTTATACCTTGACCCATCTTGCTGTAAAAGCTCTGGTCACCAAAAACCCAAGCAACACAAAGCACAGAACGGGGAGGGTAATCCATGACAAACCTGAACCAGAGCCCAAGCAGATCAAAGGGGAGATTTACAGCACAAACTATGACTTCCTTCTTTTTTAGACGTCATGACTGTTCCATAAGCAAGCTCCTAGGAGCTGATGAAAACTCCTCATGAGAGAGAAATCAGTAGAGCTCCACATCTCAGTGTGGCCAAAGTTGAACACGATGTACAGCCTTGCCTACCAGATGGAACTCACTTTCACTCCATCAACATTTCTCTCAAGCTCTCTAAAGCTCCCACCTACAGGCAGAAAGACATCTTGACAGAGTAAAAGTGACAACAAATAGGAATTCACAGCACTAGCTCCACAGCTGAGTTTGGATGCTTCAAGAACAAAAGAAAGTTTAAGCAGCCACATTCATAGGAAGGTGTCATCATTTCTTTCTTTCCATGTTTACAGCAAATAACACGAATATTTTTATTTTAGGCAGAAGCCAGCTTTTTCCTCTCCACACTGAGCTACAACTTCCTTTCAACATCTAACTGTTGCCATCATGGCTTTCCCCTCCTCCATAATATTTACCAAGGATTCCCTCGCACAGTTCGTGTAGGCTGCTGTCCTCAATAGGCTCTACTTAAACAATGGAAGAAGCCCTTCTTAAACACCATTTTCATTCTTCATTTGGGCAGTCTGATCCAGTGAGAGGTGTCCCTGCCCATCACAGGGGGAATGGAACTGGATGGGCTTTAAGGTCCCTTCCAACCCAAACTATTCTACAATTCTATGGTGGCAGAAAGATTCAAATCGACTACTACATTGCCCTGCAGTCTAAACTGAGAGAGTTTTGAGTATTTTTGCCCTTTCTTGTTCCATCTGAGACAAACAGTGAGTTGATCTTCAATCTAGGATTTTCCTTAGAAATTACAAATCCCTCCATTGTACTGAAAAATCCAGAATTCCTCAAGGAGACCCTGCTACCCAATGGTTATTCTATCAGATCACACCAGTCCTATCAACCTGAGAAACCAAAAGAACATTTTTAGCTGTTGTGGTCTAGCATGTAAATACATCTGCCTGAGACTACATGAATAAAAGCATCCTTTAAAAAATATCTGAATGGGTCTTCTCCTTGAGTAGCTCGCATTTCCTCCCACAGAACCTCAAACACAAGACTCGAATACGAATCCACCATCTCCATCTTCATTTTGGAAGCACAAACTGGGGTAATTATGGGAAAGCTTATGAAAGTTTCACATTCATTCCCTTCTTCCCCATCTTCTCAGGTGGCACAGACAAACATCTCAAGAAGAGACCTAGCTGCTAAGCTAGACAGGTAGTGCCTACCTTTTATTTTAAATCATGTGGTTTATTCATCAAGGAGGGAAAGGGTTTCAATCCATAGGTGTGTAATTGTTTTGCTTGCACATACTCTTATTTTGCCATTTTGAGATCCATTCAAGCATTCCTGCTCTGCCTTACAACATATTTGCATTCAACGTGGGGAAAAGACTTCTTACGGCAACGAATAGTTTACATTAATCAGATCATGATTTCTCTATGCTTACTGATTCTTTGAAATTAAATTATTTGCTCACTTGCTGAGTAGAAGTAGGTAAATTGTTTCTGGAGAACAGAAAACTTGCCAGAGCGTGCAGTCGGAAACTATAAAAGAAATGAATATGAATTTACTAAAACACTCCAGTAAAATTTTTCTAAGTGCTTCCAGACCAAAAATAAGTCCTAGGAAAAGGGGTAGAACTCGACTCCTACCAGCATGAAGGCAATGACAATAGTCACTGTAAACCCCAGTCCTGGATCTATTGCCCCACACTGGGGCAGCCCCACCTTGAGTACTGGGTGTAGTTTGGGGCATCACAGGATGAAAAGGCTCTGAAGCTACTGGAGAGTGTCCAGAGGAGACCACAAAGTTTGTGGAGGGTCGGGAGGGGAAGTCTTATGAGGAGCGGCTGAAGTCACCTGGTCTGTTCAGCTCTAAAGAAGACTAGAGTGAGAGGAGACCTCACCATGGTCTACACACAAGGTCTATTCCTTACAGGGGGAGGAGGAAGAGCAAGTGCTGAGCTCTTATCTCTGGTGACCAACGACAGAACCAGAGGGGATGGCAGGAAGACCAGCTGGAGAGGATCAGGAGGGTGATGGAGCACTGGAACAGCTCCCAGGGAAGCAGTCACAGCCTGACAATATTCCAGAAGCATTTGGCCAATGCACCCAGACGCGGTGTGAATTTTGGGGTTGTCCTATGCAGGGACAAAAGCTTGACTCAGTCACCCTGGTGGGTCCCTTCCAGGTCATTCTATGATTTGGTCACTAAACTGCTTGCTCCAGATTAAGGAAACAAAGCCCAATTTCAGCCTCTGTGGTGGTTTTTTTATCCCATTCCTGCTTTTGTCCTCTGTCAAGCACCTTCCTCTTTCCTGGGGTACCAGGAGCTCAGGATGCAGAATCCTAGAATCATAGAATTGTTTGGATTGGAAAGGACCTTATGTGAAATCAAAGAGGTTTATTCCTAAGTTCTTTAAAGTAAGAAGAGGATCCAAATCACATTAGTCCCAAAACCATTTTTTATGAATCCTGTCTTTCCTGAGACTAAAAATTATACCTGAGCAGCACGCCCTGATCCCTGTGCTCACTGGCAGGGGTTACAATCAGCAGCAATGAAAACATACACAGGGCGCTTCTCGCAATCCTAGACCTTATTCCAACAAACCAGACCCATTCAGAAAGTTAAAGGGAATTCCAATGCTTTACTGATAAATTTTGTGCTTGAAGTCCTGATCTTGCAAAAACAACCCACATATGCGCATACAAACCCCAATAATATTTTAAATACAGATGCCAGATGCAAGTGTCTGCATTGAGCAGCCAGAGAGCCAAAGCCTAAACCTGGGAAACAAACAGCAACCCCAGAATGATCAAAACAGAGCAGAAAAGGTGAAAAATAAAGATGTGAGGACCTGGTCCATGAAGATGCCCACTGAAGTGAAGATGATGCTACAAGAGAAAGTCTTGGGCAACTCTGAACACAAGCAGAGCTATTTCTGTCCTGCTAATTTGACAGATTCTGAGACCCTGGGAAACTTTGGGCTGAACTCAGTATCAGTATTTTCTTGCTCTACCTTGTTTATAACCAAAAGCAATGCACGATTGGTGTGGGTAATTAGTCATGGTCACAGCAAAGTAGTCCCAGAGATGCATCAAGGTTGAGAACACATGTATGAACCGATTGAAAACAGGCTCTGTAATAACTCCACCTCAGGCTGCATGTAACCAATTAACTTTTTTGTTAATACCACTGTTTTAAGCTGTATTTTGTTCCATAATTGTTTTCATTTTGCTGTATATCTGCCAAGCTGTAAGCTATAAAAATGCAATGGGAGCTGCCCATTAATCCTAAAGAATGGCACTCACACACACATTATACAATCTGGCATCACTTAAAGCACTAATTAAGGGAACGAGCGGTTGGAATATACCATGTGCTTCTGTCTCTGGCACCTGCCTGAAGAACTTGCCTGCTATTTTCTACCCGATGCTCATGTTGAACCTTTCAGAGCCACTGGGACAGACACTGTCGATGCAAATTGGTGCAGCACCCACGAAGCTCTGCCAGCAGGTGAGGGCAGAGGATGTGGCCTTTTGCTTTGCCTCTGCCTGGCAGCCAGGAGAAGCTGTCACTCACTCACCAGGGCCAGAAACGATATTATTTTTATGACTCCAGAGAAAGGATATTTAATGATTCACCAGAATAACCATTCCAGCTGGTAAAAGTTCACATTGCATATTTATGCCTGGAAGGGTGACAGCAGAGAAAGCTTCATGTGTGCATTTCTTATCCTCATTAGACCAGATACAGTCAGAAGTAAACAGTGGCATTTAAAATTTAAGATTCTTACAAGAAATTATGGTGCCCATTAATGAGATTAACTTTTACATCGCTACAACTGCCATCCAGATTTTATCTAGATACATGGGAAAGAGATCAACATGAGCTACCAGTCAGATATGTAGACTCAATACTATTCCAAGATACTGGGAAAGCCAGCTTTTCCACTAGTATTTCTATTATTTTCTCAATTACAGCCAGTTTGTACAGGACAAGCACCTGATTCCGGTGTGTCCCAGATGGTCACATGCACTCCAGGTGGTATGGTTTGAAATAAATTAGAGCCAGTCTTCTGACTCTTAACTGAGTCTTGTCTAAGGAACTTCATTTTCTGAGCTAACTGCATGTTTTTCAGACAGTGCTTGTCTCCAGCAGTGATCACACACAGGCACTGGGATGCAGAGAGGCCACTGCTTGTACTTATTCCTATAGAAACCAAGGCCACCCTCCAGCTGGCAGAAAAGGTGGCACCTGCAGGGAGGGGCAGACAGGAGAGGTGACCCTACACTGACCAACAGAGGATTCCATCCCAGAGACGTCACACTCAGTACAAAACCGAGATCAAAAGGGTCTCTTTCTCTTCTGCAATGGCTAATTGTCCAGCAAGGACCTCATCTGTCCATTTGCCCCTGATGTGGATCTGTGCATTCCTGAGTGCAGCTCCCTCCCAGCCTTGGACCCTTCCCCTCGTGTCTGCTCTGCAGCATTCATGGGGAGGTAAGGTCATCAAGGGGTGGGGGGGGCAATTTCATATATCAGCATTTTTTTTCTACTTTCTATTTTATTTATTTATTACTATTTCATTAAAGCTGTAGTTTTAGCTTCCAACCTGCATGTCTTCTCCAGTCATTCCCCTTTCCCTGGAAGGAGGGAACTGAGCATCCGGCTGCTCGGTTTTAGCTGTCAAAATTAGCCAGGTCGGGGTCAAATCGTGACACCTGGATTTAAAACACCTTTGATTCTACCTATGGCATTTGATATACAATTACTGTTTATCATTCATAAAGAGACAAAAAAAAATGCCCTTTCAGTTACCATCGTGTTCACGTCACCTCTGTTCACACTGGAAACCCTGGACCCCATTACCATGAATGCAGCTCACCTCAATATTATATCCCATAAGCATTTTGCAGCTGAAATCTGAATGCAGCAAATACTCCTTCTAGCCAAGAAGGCCTGATAAAATACTCAAGCTCAGACTGGTTTTAAACGATGGTCAGAGATCCTTACGCTGCCTCAATAGTAATATGCAGGATATTATATTGCCAAATTATGGTGGCTTCAAGTCCACAGCAAAAGCTGAATCTCACAAAGGTGATAATGGTCTCATAAAAGTGATCAATGAAAATTAGTATCAGACCATGAGAATTGCATCTCACAATGGCTCGAGTGTTTTAAATCCTTGTTTGGTTAAGAGGCAATATCGCATTGCTATAAATGCATAATAGAAATGCATTTCCCATTGTACTCTTACCACCGAGGTTTTAAATCTCGGTGACGGTTATTTGACATCAAGCCTGATAAGAAGTAGCACAATCATTGAGGTGGGCTTGGTGCTTTCTTGTGCTTCACTGGAAGTCACTACCAATGACAAGAAAACTTCCCACAGCTTGCTGTCAATTCCCTCCTGAAAAGCTGGAGGAATCCCAACAAAAGTTTCCCCAATTCACAGCTCAAATACAATTTTCTTACATTAAGTTCATTATGATGATGGGATCCTGTACGTGGCAAATTATAGGGTAAACCAATGTCTATTTCAAGAACCTGGCAAGTAAGCACACACTTGAAAAAAAAAATCATAGAATCACTGAATGTTGGAGAAATGGTTGGAAAAGACAACTGAGCACATCCAGTCCAACCATCAGCCCATCACCACCAATGCCTGCTAAACCATGTCCCAAAGTGCCACAGCCATAGGCTTTTTGAACCCCTCCAGGGATGGAGACTCCACCACTGCCCTGGGCAGCCTCTGCCAGGGCTTCCCCACTCTGTCAGTAAAGACTCTTTTCCTAATATCCAATCTAAACCTCCCCTGGTGCAACCTGAGGCCATTTCCTCTTGTCCTGTCACTTTTTGCTTCATAGAATCATAGCATGGTTTGGAAGAAATCCCAAAGCCCATCCAGTTCAACCCCTGCCATTGGATCACATTGCTCCAAGCCCCATCCAACCTGGCCTTCAACATCTCCAGGGATGGGGCAGCCACAGCTTCTCTGGGCAACCTGGGCCTCACCACTCTCACAGGAAAATGTTTCTTCCTAAGAGCTCACCTCAGTCTCCCCTCTTTCAGCTTAAACTGTTCCCCTTCCTCCCATCCCTGCACGCCCTGATCAAGATCCCAACCTGGGAGAAGAGACCAACACCCACCTCACCACAACCTCCTTTCAAGGAGCTGCAGGGAACGATGAGATCTCCTCCCCTCAGCCTCTTGTCTTTTCCAGGCTAAACAGCCCCAGCTCCCTCAGACACAGGAATGCAAGCAAGGGCTTTTTTCCTTCCCTATTAACGCACACATTTTGTGAATTGCCTCTCAAATATTATCTTAAGACACTTTTTTCCAGTCAGGAAACTATTTGTCCCCACTTAGAGCGTGTCATTCCAGAAGCTGTAAAACAACATATGCTCCTACGAGGAACATTTAAATTTTCATGTTCTCTTTACCAGGAAGCCTGGGATTTAACATTTAAGACTGTTACGCAAATAGCTAGTATAAACTTAATAAACACATTTCTCACTCAAGTCCTGTTTGGGAGACTTTAATTAAAGCCCCATATAAGTTTTACCACGCAGCAAAGACATCTAAGTGGAAAAGCAAAGTTGCGAGTGAACGCGGAGCTCAGGACCAACATCCATTTCTCCTACCCTCTACCTTTCATCTGTTTGTGGTTCCTAATGAGCTTGCGAAAATAGCAGTTTCTGGTGCGTCCCCAGCGTAATGGGTCCCTATTTTGACAGGACTCAGGCAATCTAAGTAATGGATGCATTTCATAATCACCCTCGTCACAATTAGATAAAACGGCACTTCAGGAGGCTTTCACTTTGCAGGTGCGGTACACACCAGGAAACCATTTCAGAAGCAATCACAACAGCTCTTGTGGTACAGATCCATTTGTCAACTTTAATTCTTGAAATTAAAAGACATCCTGGACAGGATGCTGAATTTTAACACCTATTGTTATATGTTAAGGGTAACTAGAGTATTGTGTTAAGAGTATAACCAGACCCGGTGATGGGCAAGTAATCTTGATGGCAGTTATAGGAATACTGTTCAATTTAGCAGAGCCCTCTCCAAGGCTGCTTTAAAGCCCCATCCAGCTGAATCCACAGGTTGTGCATGAAATGTCAGACCTATAATAGATTTAACAATCATTAATGATGAAAGGGTTAAACTACTTTGTGTATAGGCATAGATTAAATATAAAGATAAGTTAGTGGAACTGCTTGAGGTTTTCTTCAAGTTTTAAAGAATAAATAGAAGTGTCTCAAGAAAGAAGATAAGTGATTCTTATGATCGGTGGAGAAACATGAAGCATCGCTTTAGAGGCAGAACCAAAACGAGACAGTAGAGATGAATTATCGAGGTGGAAATGAGAGTGACTTCAAAGAAGAACAATGAACAATAGAGAATTGAGAGCTCATGGAAAGACACCATGGAAAAACACCATAAACTTTCCAAAGAACAACATATATCTATATATAATGTAAATTATATATATGGTACGTATATATATGATTTTTTTGGGTGCGCTCTTCCACTCACTGAGACGATGGCCCAACTCGGAGCCATTAATAAAGCAAGCCTAGAGTTACCCACAGTCTGGTGGGAAGTCCTTTAACATTATAACACTCCCAAGTTATCCCTTCCTGTCAATAGGATTCCTGTCGTCAAAGCATTCAATCAACACCCCAATCTATTTCAGTGATACGAGTCACAGACTTAGGGTTACATGTTGCTGGGATCCTTCTTAGCACAAATATCCAAGAAGCAGATGTATATACTGTTGAAAAGCTGAAACAAATGCTAAACGCCAGTTTTTCCATGGATACTTAATTATTACTTAGTTTAAACATATATATATATGTTATATTTATACCTTTCATATTTGTTTGTCAAAAACCCACTTTTCAGGACTGCATTCCCATTAAAAAAAAAATCTTTTCTCCAGACATAAAACACTGCTATTACACTTGGTGTAGCAATATTGACTGTAACCTCCGCGTGTCCAGAAAGGACACTGGCTGGTTTGCTGATGTAGGAATATCTTGATTGATCCACTGCATTTTCCAATTTCACACAATATTGACATACTTTATGTCACAAGACCACCGGTACAGTTCTTTGCTCTTCAGATTTGTTATGATGGGGTCATTCTGCTGAGCTGGAGACTACGGATATGTGGTGCCAGCCACTGAAACTCCCTACAGACAGCCCAAACAACGCATACAGAAAGTCTGCTTTGAGACCAAGAGCCAGGTTCTGCCTTAATTTACAACAGCACCAGCGAGCACTGAGGTACCAGAGGGAGCGCAGCAAAAGGGATAATTGAGCCCCTGAGCCTTTTTACCTCGGAATGCTCCAAGGTCATTGGCTCCATCCCTTCTCTCTGCCTCATCCATCATTGCTAGTTAAAATGATTATCAGGAAATAGTTTGTCACGACATTCCACTGTAATACACATCACCGCAAGCTGACTATTGTAAGCTCCAAGCCTCCATTTCCTGCTTAAATCTTAAAAATTAAACTAAAAAAACCCTCAAACTCGATATTACAAGGACTTAACTGACCTTTCTGTCTTGCTTTTGGTCACCACATGGAAGCACATTTCAAAAACTTTCATTTAACTTTCTTTGTTATCTGGTTTTCCTCGTCATTTTCTAGGGGCCTTGGATGGTTTCAATTCACAAGAGAAATGCTTCAGATTGTGTTAACTGGGAATAACAAACAACAAAGCCCCCAGTAACTTGTCTTTAAGAGAAGCACTGACCATGCCCATCTTAGATCACTTCTAACCTACTAGCCTCATCCACTCTCCTTTCCAGACAAAAGCTAACCTTCTACTGCATTAAATACCTTTGCTATCATAGAATCATAAGGTTGGAAAATACCTACAAGATCATCCAGTCTAACTGTCAATCATGTGGAAGCTGAATTTATTTCTCAGGATGTCATCCAGCCCCTCTGGCACCTTCTTGGGGTGGAATTGCCTGACAGAAGTGGCCTTCTGACCGCTTCTGCATGAGATTGTCCTCACTCCTTCAGTCAAGAGCATTTCAAAAGCCAGGTGTAAGGCCCTGGCCTAGATTGCCCAGGAAAGTTGTGGCTGCCCCATCCCTGGAGGCGTTCAAGGCCAGGTTAGATGGGGCCTTGGGCAGGTGTCCCTGCCATTGGCAAGGGCTTGGAACTGGATGATCTTTAAGGTCCCTTCCAACCCAAAGTATCCTATGATTCTAAGTTGCTGCTGCAAAAGGAATCAATCCAGCTCTGCAGGCTATGATGAAGCAGTGGCTTAGATATTCCATAACCTCTCCCAGAGCGTTCAGAAAGCAGTTTTATTGTTTGTAATGCCTCAGATCCACAAGCTACACACTCATGTCTGGGCCTTCTTTTGACCTGCACCATCAAAACAAGGTAGTTCAATTATCTGCGCAGGGATCCTGAGGCCAACGTGGTCACTCCTATGGTAACATCCAAAAGCTTCAACCAAAACAAGCAGACAAAAAAAAAACAAACATGTGCAGAGCTGAGCTATGGAGGGAAGTTCCCAAAGCTGCAGCAAACAGATTTCAATCTAGTCAGATCACAATGTGATCCCTGATCACAGTTAAAGTCACTCAGATTTGATCCAACACAGAGCAATGCCAATCAAGAAAACACAGTGAGATAAATGAGAGAGAAAATGGGAAAAGAAGGGGTCACCTTTCCAATGAGCAGCCACAGCTCCTCAGGAACAGTTGCTTTATCCAGCAGCAGCTCCTTCCAGGCAGCTTGGTCCAGGGATCCCATTAGAGCAATAGGTGCATGCACCACTTGGGTCCTTGCAAGTCCTTTTGTAAGGCCAGTCTGTTCCCTCTCAGCACGTAGGGGGTTCTTGCCACTCATGTGCAGAAGCTCCTTCATGAAGGTCCAACCAAGGCAGTCAGATGAGGGGGTGTGGAGAAAGGAGTGGAGAGTGCCCACCACTGCATTCTTCATTGCCGCCACAAGAAACAAGGCCCTCAGACAATACAATGTTTAAGACGGACAAAACAGTCAAGTCTGGCTTCACAATTGTCCTTGAGCTCCTTGCCAGATGTAGCTATGAGATAGGATTGCTCTGTACCTCTCTTCACTTGTGCTTTGTCTTTCACACAAGTCAAGCCAGGTCCTTTTGCCAGGTCTGTGCAGGGACCAACTTCTTCCTTTCTCCCATAAAGAGGCTTCTGGTCCACCCACCAGAACAAGCAATTGTACCACGATATCAGCCTCAGCATGAAAACTGATTTAAACTGCTGGGTTGAAGCTAGACTTTGGCTTTCTCCCACTCCTCTGATCTACAAAGGGAATAAATACAAATACAGAAAACATTAGTGAAGAACAGCATGGAAATGTAGCGTCTAAGTGATTTAAAATAATACTTGGAGCTGAACAGGACCTTCAAAGTCCATTTCAAGGTCAAGTGCAATATTCTTTCAGCTCTATTGTCTCAGGATGGCGTCCAAGCATCAGACAACCACTGTTGGCCAGCAAGGGAAAGGCAAGTCATCCTCCAAGGGGAGCTTTCACAGCTGATACATATGGAGCCGTGTGGCAGGAAGCAGGGATAGATCCTGGGGATGTGATCTTGGCAATCTGATATCTTAGGAACCTTAGGATACTCTACTGAAGAGGTACATTTGGCTCTCAAAGGATCCCCTATAACAGCCTTCCCAGTTATTTGTACAAGGCCGGTAATGTCTCTGCTTACTCATCACCCAGGTGTTATGTTTTTATTTATCTCCTGTCTTAGGAATTTCAATTACTCTGTGGCAGCTAATCCACTCGTTCCTTGTTTTGCTCTGGGCTTAAACACAGGTTACTCATGACAACTGCTGCTTATCTCAGTTGTAGGCTAGTCAGCTCAAAGAGCCAACCTGGTTGTGAAAAGAAGAGCTCCTACCAAAAGAGAAAAAAATAACTTGGCTGATGAAGCCTATGGAGGATCCATTAGAAGAGGACAGACAGAAAAAATGGGTTATATAAAATAGTTCCGATGGGGTTTCACTCTTTCTAAATAATGTTATAAATTTATATCGATGCAAAATATTGACACATCTGCAGTATTTATGGAATTCACATAACAGGTAAGATACATCTCACTTAGGGTCATACAACCAGTTGTTATACATCTAACTTGGCAGCTCTTCCTCATTCTTTGAGTTCAGAGATAGACACTTCCAGAGGGTGATTCATCTGCCTTTACCTTAGACATCTGCCAGAAGAGGAGAGGAACCACTCTTTGAAGGTAAATTGTGACAAGCCTACACAGAGAGGCTAAAAGCTTACCTAGGGCAGGACTGGTGTATCCTACACCATCCTACATTTGGTTCAGGTCAAATCCTACACCAGATTTGGCTCTGTTAACAGGGAAGTTGAGGCAGGAGTTCCAGGGCTGAGGTAAAAATTCTCTCATCCATGCTGAATAGAAACCTGATTAGCATCATTTAAAAATGGAATTATCCAGCTGAGGTCTCTGTCTCTGGTGTAAAATTACCATTCTCATACTGCTAATCATAGGTTTCATGAAGTTCCCAAAGGATCACTGAGGTTGAAAGAAACATTTTGGATCACCTTGTCCAACACACTGCTCAAGCAGGGGCAGGTAAAGCAGGTTCCCAAAAGAGGGGGCTACACACACTCTTTTCTGGGGGGTCCATACATGTCATGTCGTGCCCTGTTTCTCCCAAAAAAACACTTATCCAGAGCCTGCGTGGAACAGAATCATAGAATCACCAGGTTGGAAGAGACCCACCAGATCATCAAGTCCAACCGTTCCTATCAAACACTAAACCATGCCCCTCAGCACCTCGTCCATCCTTGACCACCTTAAACACCTCCAGGGAAGGTGATTCAACCCCCTCCCTGGGCAGCCTCTGCCAGTGCCCAATGACCCTTTCTGTGAAGAATTTTTTCCTAATGTTAAGCCTAAACCTCCCCTGGCAGAGCTTGAGGCCATTGCCCCTTGTCCTGTCCCCTGTCACTTGGGAGAAGAGGCCAGCACCCTCCTCTCCACAACCTCCTTTCAGGTAGTTGTAGAGAGCAGTGAGGTCTCCCCTCAGCCTCCTCTTCTCCAGGCTAAACAACCCCAGAAACAGAGTAGAGAACGCAGCATACACAGATTCCCACCTGCAGAGATGCTAAGGATGGGAAATGAGAAGTACAGTGGCTCTCCAACAAGGTTATTTACAACACGCAACAGGAGGTGGGGGCACGAACTCTCCAGAAATGTTGAAATATAGATCTGCCTCTGGGCATTGTAGTGCCTCACCAACAGTGCACTCCATCAAAATCAAATAAAAAAGATTCCACACCGCTGCTGCTTCTGTTTTACGGTAGCATTGCTACCTGGCTTGGAGCCCACTAGAAAAAACCCTCTGCTGAGAGCTCTCAGGTAGCAGAGAGTTAAGAAGATTATCTCCAAAACTTCAAATCTTTCCTGAAATGGAAAACCAGGGTGGGGCTTGCAAGGCCAGTGGCCCTACTTGTAAAGAGAAGGGCCAAACAGTGAAGTAGCTGAATCCAAGGGAAAATACTCTACCTGTTCCCAAAGGGCATCCCCATCACTTGGCCGGCTGCACAGATGGGGGATGGCCCCAGAAACTCCTTGCTGTCCAGATGTGACACACTTTGCTCATCACACACTAACAGATGCCCTTCACCAGCTGCTGGCAAGGACTGTTGGGTGATTGGTTATCCCAAAGAGTGACCCAGAGCAGAGATCAGAGACACATCTTTGGCTGGGTAGGAGAAGCATCTTTCAAACCCAGTCCTACTGGAGCAGAGGCATTATAGGTTGGATTTTGTGCTTCTTCACACAGACCTGTGGGTCCCTGGCAGTAACTCCACTGCCAGGTGATGTTTCCAATCGCCCTTGGGATTAGCATTGCTCTTCCTAGTGCACAGACCAAGACACACAAACCCTCATCTCCCACCCTCTGGGTCTCAGGGAGGAATTGCCTTTAAAAAGGAATGCTACAGTGTTAGGATGAAGGTGCTAAGACTTTATGTGATGGTTAATGGCCATTAAAATGCAAAATACATGCAGAAAATGGAACTGAACTTCCCTAAAAAGCTCTGCCAGCTGAAGGAAGAATTAGGTAGGATGCTCGGGAGCTCATGGCTGGCTTTGCACAGATTGTCTCCAGAGAGAGGACAAGGTAAAGTCAAGTGGAAGTCCCACAAGTGGGCACCACAGGCATTCCCTTTCTGATTTACAAAAAGATTTCAGGAGGTTTCTTTGGCTCCATGGGGCTGTGCTAGTTGAGGAACCAGACACAAACAAGCTGGTAGTCAGCTGTTTGCATACACACAGCCAACTCAGAGCTGAGACCAAGGGGTTCAGGTCCCTCTACCCCATCCATGTTGTCACATACCTCTTGTCCAATCTGCCACAGTCCATAACAATGGAGATATTGTAAGCCATGCACTCCTATACCCACTCCCTACTACACCAGGATTCAAAGTCAGAGAGAAAGAATGCGATAGACTCCTACCTTCAGAGAAACCTCTCCTACTGGTCTCTTTTCTTGCCCACCACAGAATTCCCCATTCAGCAATAAAAACCTGCTAAACCCAGAGCATCATTCCACAGTGGTAAGAAACCCAAAGCTGTCCCATAACCAAGATCTGCCATAGAGGACTTTTGCAATCCTTCTCCAAGCCAAGTGAGTACCTGGTCACAGTCTGAGCTTCTGAACACTCAGTTAAAAATCACAAGATGCTCCCTGTCCATTCCAACCAGAATAACAGAGAGAAAACCATTTTAACATATTGAAGGAAGGACTTTACTAAACAACTTCTACACCATCCAGCTGAAAGAACACGAACCGAGTTTGCTTTGTTGTTTTCCAGGCCACAGGAAAAACAGCCTTTAAGCTTGTTATAATCCTACGTCTTACACCCAGCCCAAGCAAAACACCAGCAGCATTTAAAGCCCTGCACTCCGGTTCAGCTGGTAAAAGTCCCTAAATCAGCTTGTGAACAAGTGGACTTCAGAGCAGCTTTAGACTCTTATTTGTCCTCCCTTCGCTACTATGTACACAGGAATCAAAGATGCATCTGCTGCCTCCAGCTCATGCTAGGAAAGCCAAGTTCTTTGCTTTATACAACAAGCTTCAGCCAAACAGGGCTGATTACGCTAAGTAATAGATCAACGTAAGGGTGGCCTTTTGCTCAGAGTTCACGCAAATCTGTCATTAAAGCTCTAGTGATCTGCAGGCTGCATTTCTGATGATGGATTAACGCAATACATCATCAGGATGCAATTTGGGAATGATGAATTAGTGGGATGTGCCACCAGAGCTCCGTTGTCATAGGGACACATTACTCCAGCAGGCCCTGGCAACTCCAAAAGCATGAGAAATAATGTTTTATATGTTTATAAAGAAAATCTTTTAAATGAGGTGTATGCCAGTGAGAGCAAATTACACTTGGAGTCAATAATATGCCTGAGCATCCCCCTTGCCATTTGTTCCATATTAAGCACCAGTATCGCCAAGCTCCGTTCTAACATGAAGCTGATGAGAGATAACGATGATTTGTTCTGCTGCTGTGCATACCCACCCTGGCCTTGCCGAGCTGCTGAGCACGGACTTGGTTGCAGTACTCAAAAGGCAGCTTTGCTTTCCAGCCCTCAGCTCTTCACAAAGCTCAACTCATAATGAATCTCAGGACAGCTTAGCAATTTTGCATTATTATTCATTTCCATTCCACTGATTAAGGCCCCTCAGTGCCATGTGCAGAAGCCCTGGGCTGGTATCCCCCACCACACCAGCACTGGGAAGGAGGCAGATCTTCTTACAGCTCCACTGCCAGATGCTAACTGGATCCAAAAATGGGACATGCTGAATAACAGGTAGATGCCTGATGTCAACACATATTTTTGGCCCAGATTTAAGCGGCAAGGATCAGAAAATCTGTTCCCGCTAGGAAGATGTGCAGATTTTCCAGGCTCCTAATCACCCAAACTGTGGGGAGTTATCTGATAGGACCCAGCTGTCCAGACCCCACTGGAGCAGTGAGAAGAGCCAACCAGAGGAGACGCTGGCAGTAGGACAGAGGGATCATCGCAGTTGTTACTCGAGTCACAGTCCCACCAGCTGCTTTTCTGCAGCCAAGGTGGCAAACTCCTCTTTGAGACTGGGGTTGGCCTCACCATCAGGCAAGAGGATGCAATCACTCCAAAACTTCATGACAGCAAAAGCTGAGCATCTATCCCCCCTGAAAACCTGTTCCAGACCTCCCGGCCCTGAAACCATCTCCAAGAAGTACCATAAAGAGAAAAATCTCTGCCCAGGCTCTGGGCAACCAGTTTGATGCTGCCCACCAGAAATCAAGGGAGCTATGCAGATCTTCTTCACCCTTTGTTTCAGTTTGATGCCAGTGTCTCATCACATTTACGGGTGTAACATGAGCTGTGGAGGCATTCACAGCGTTCCAGCTTAATATACAACCTCCCAAGCACTTCATTTACTACTACTGAAGAGAAATTAGAGTGAAATATCTTTAGTTTTCAAGACTCTGATTACTGTCATAGAATTTCTTAAGCCCATGCCAAGCTCAGCCTTGTTAATTGCTTATTTGGTCATTGTTATTAAAGCCGATAATCATAATCACATATTAAATGAGTTGACAAAGAATCTGTATCACACATTATAAGCTTGCCAAGGCTTGTTTTGTGAATTTTAAGCCACCCTTGCATGGGAAATTGGAGTCAGTTTTTAAGTTTTGATAATAGGTTAACATTTATGTGGCTCACAGGCTTAACGCGCAGGCAGAGGAGAGGGAATGTTGCCTGCACCACAAAGCAGCTTTCCTAATGAATCTCTTATTGTCATCTAGGACATGCTGGCACTCGTGAGCACAACATTCACTGCTATGCAATTAAGTTCCTTCTCCAACGGAAGAAAGCAAAACACCCATTTTTACAGCTGAGGATGGCAATAATTAGAGATCATCACTACAAGACTGTGTGCGAAATACTATCTGCATCCATGAAAAAAGAGATGTTCCACTATACGTTGCAACTAGGGCATTATGGGCTCCTTAGGAATTAGGAAGTCACAAGGAACCAAGCAGAGGCAATAATGTCCCCATAGCAGAGCAGCTCACCGGTAGGGGAGCGTAAGGAAGCAATTAAACGAGCAGGAGATACTTATTCTTTCAATTCAAGCCAATATATTCTCATTTTTGTTAATGGGAAGTACTTTGGTTTAAAATGCAGGAACGCAGCAGTCAGCACTACTGCCTTCTTCTCTAGTCAGACTGAAATTAGCAGCTTAATAGCGCAGCCACTAGTGCAAGCACGCTACTATAATTTATTGCCCACTCTGCTCTCTTAGTGAGCTTCTCCACTGACAACAGTGCAGCTCGGTCCTCTTTTCTAGCCACAACCAGTTCATTTCAGTATTGGAAGAACTACATTTACTGATGGTATCGTATAACCAATGCCATCTATAAGGCACATCTGCACCTGGGGAACACCACACCTGAGTAACACATCACCACATGATCTACTTCATCTTCTTCCTCTTCAAAGCTCACAAACTAGGTCTGCTACTCAAAGCTTGAGCTACCTCCAGCTCTGCTGGGGTTTTACGACACTCCTTCCAAGCCAGTCACCTTGCAAAACAGAAGCAGCAAACCAGATAAGCACAGGAAACTTTTCCTCAAAGCTTTATACAGGGAGAACTGACCCAAGGACTCCAGGATTAGCTCAGAGACCAGCACGGCTGGAGCTGAGCAGAGCAAGAGCCACTGTCACATACCCAGGACAAAGGCGGAGTTGTTCAGCCTGGTACCTCCCCAAAAGCACCTCTTCTGCTGCTTTTGGTGGCCAGCAGGGTTTCTACAAAGCACTGCGAGGTGCAACACAGTCTTTTGTGTCACACCGGCTCCGCTGCTGGGTGCCAGCACATACATCTCCAGCAACATGTCCAGCTGTGGTCCTGCCAGCAGACTCCTCTGCCAGAGAAGGATCTGTCCCTCTGATGTCTTGCTGGGCAGAAGAAGTTCCAATATAAAAATACTATTCCTACAAAGGCAGAATCAGGCCAACATTAACTATGTTTTGCTCTAAAAAGGAAAAACTCAAAACACCACCTGCAAAAGACCCAGTGTCCTATCTACAGATCCCTCATTTTTAAGTGGCCCAAATAAAATGAACATTTCATAAGAAAGCATTTGAAAAATGGATCAGTGATAAAAGACGTACCATAAACCAAACATTACTCGCTGATAAATTCTTGCTCTTCTATTTCTGCAAAACCTTTTTCTTTTCCATTTTAATTTCCATTGACAAAGCAGCCAAATTTCAAAATTCTCTCTCACCTCCAAAAATCTTTCACAAAGCTGAACATCTGCTCTCTAGGCCTCTAAGTTTCCCTTATCACCCCTTCAGTTAAGGGGTGCTGGTCTCTTCTCCCTAGAAACAAGTGATGGGACTGCAGGAAATGGCCTCAAGTTGTGCCAGGAGAGGTTTAAATTGGATATTAAGAAAAATATCTTCCCTGACAGAGTGGTGAAGCACTGGCAGAGGCTGCCCAGGGTGGTGGTGGGGTTCAAATAACTTATAGCCGTGGCACATGGGGACATGGTTTAGTAGGCACAGTGACGTTGAACTGATAGTTGGACTGGATTAGCTTAGAAGTCATTTCTATCTTTAATGATTCAATGAATTAGCTGGACAAAACTGGTAGAAAACCTTAGAGCCAAAGCAATGTCTTGAGTTTGGCATGAAACACCCACACATCAGCTGATCCCGGTAAAACCCAGATATTCGTTTAGTGCTGCCTCTCTGCAGGTTAAATCAGGATCTACAAAGGTGAGACAGCTCTCGAGTCCTCAGCAAGGAAGGACACGGAGCTGTTGGAGCGAGTCCAGAGGAGGCCACGAAGATGATGCAAGGGCTGAAGCACCTCCCGTACAAGGGCAGGCTGAGAGAGTTGGGGTTGTTCAGCCTGGAAAAGAGAAGGCTCCAGGGAGACCTTAGAGCAGCTTCCAGTACTGAAAAAGGCTCCAGGAAAGCTGGGGAGGGGCTCTTGATCAGGGAGTGCAGAGACAGGATGAGGAGGAACAGTTTTCAGCTGAAAGAGGGAAGATTGAGATGACATTTTAGGAAGAAAGGTTTTCCTATGGAGGTGAGGAGGCAGAAATGATTGTCCAGAGAAGTCATAGACCTAGCCACAAGCCCAAAACTGTCACAAAACACCTAATCATCCCATCATTCCCCCAAAACACATCCAAGGCAATAGTGTTAAGATGCAAGGAAGCCAAAACCATTTTGCCAAGCCCAAGAGCTACTCAGATTATTAAATATGTAACCTACCCTAAAGAAACATAGTCCCCTTGCATCAAATCATGCCTGATCCAGCATGGAACTATTTCAAACGAGTATCTGATGCAAGGAGCTTTAGAAAGTGATGAGTGCCCTTGCTTCATAAGAGTGAAGAGTACTTCTAAAGAGACCATACTGTGAGCATAGGAGGATGTCATGTATAATAGAGCAGCCTCCTGCTGGCGGTGATCTGCTGAATTACCAGAGCTTTGATGTGAGAAGAAAACAAAGGAAAAAAAGGCACTTTATGTTTCCCACAAAACACTGAAGCCTTCGTAAAGAAAGCACCCTTTCAAAAAGCACAGCTGATAAAACACTAGGGGTTTGCGTGGCATGGTTGTTGCTGTGCATGAAATAAAGAGTCACACAAATACCTGTTGTGGAGTGGAGGGAAAGTAGTTACAGCTGATCTCGAAAGAGGATTTGAGTAAGCTGCTGACTCTGGCTAGGAAATATCTCCAAAGCCAAGTGATTTTATAATCTCACACTTCTAGCCTCAAATCTTATCCGGCCAAACACGACGTTAATCTCAAGAACAGGGAAAGGCATGCGATAAAGGTATTTCTGGAGCCATACCCATCAGAAACAGGACTTGGGATGAGAAATGTCTGCTTCACATCTCAGACCCAGAGAAGCCTTTCACACCACTCCCACATACACCAACCCGCATCCGCAACCACCCTGTGTGGAAAACACCTCAAGGAGGAATTGAAATGAGGTGAAGTCCTGCAGGCAGCATCCACCCCATCACTTACACTGGGGGTTGTGGTGCCCACGCTGTGCTCTGCCCTTCGTTCTGATCCCAGAGAGATTTATTTGTTGGTGTGCAAAGAAATGCTTTCCCTGCAGATCAACTCCTTGTGTGGGTTCCTGTAAACATTCCTCCATCCTCTATTGCCATCTCCCTAACACGCCTTCTCTTCGTTATCCAGTATTATATCCAGTGTTACCTCAGCAAGACAATACAGCTGCAGAATGCCTGAGTCAACCCATCTCCACAACTCAGCATCACCCAGGACTGCTCAGCATCCTTCCCAGGTGGCCCAGTGAGTCCCACCAGAGGGGCACACATTTGTCCTTAGCCACAGCAGCTGGAGTCATTCCGACCATCAATTCCACAACATCCTCTCCTCACAAGTACAACCAGTCAGGAAACATTACTAATGGCTGTCTTTCCTTCTAGTTCTGTATAAAGCATTTTCCCATGAAAATGGGGACCTGATTTGGGGAATATTTTGCATGGGATTGGATTAGGACAGAAACCAAACCCTGGCATCAGCACAAGAAGGACAAGGATCTGTTGGAGTGAGTCCAGAGGAGGACCACGAAGATGATCTAAGGGCTGCAGCACCTCTGCTCTGTGGACAGGCTGAAAGAGTTGGGGTTTTTCAGCATGGAGAAGAGAAAGCTCCAGGGAGACCTTAGAGCAGCTTCCAGCCCTGAAAGGGGCTGCAGGAAAGCTGCAGAGGAGCTCTTGATCAGAGAGTGCAGGGATAGGATGAAGGGGAACCATTTTCAGCTGCAAGAGGGGAGGCTGAGATGAGATCTTAGGAAGAAAGGTTTTCCTGTGAGGGTGGGGAGGCCCTGGCCCAGGTTGCCCAGAGCACTGGTGGCTGCCCCATCCCTGGAGGTGTTCAAGGCCAGGCTGGATGGGGCTTGGAGCCCCTGATCCAGTGGGAGGAGTCCCCGCTCATGGCAGAGGGTTGGAACTGGATGGGCTTTAAAGTCCATCCCAACCCACTCTATTCTATTCTTTATTCTGGCAACAAGGAATTTTTGAGAGCTGCTAATGGCATTTGACCTCCTGCCTAGGTCTTCTCAACTGTGAATAAGGTTAATAAAACCAATGACACAATCAGCTACTATTTGCTTTCTGGGCTGTAAGAACACGTTGCTAGCTCATATCCATTTTTTCACCCACCAATATCCCCAAATCCTTCTCTGCAGGGCTGCCCTCAATTCATTCATCACCCAATCAGTACTGATACTGGTGCCTGCCCTGAACCACATGCAAGACCTTACAATTTGGTGTTGTTGAGCTCCATGATATTTGCATGATCCCACCTCTCAAGCCTCTCAAGGTCCCTCTGGATGGCATCCTTTCCCTCAAGCACATCCCTCAAGCACCACTCAGCTTGGTGTCATCTGCAGCCTTGCAGTCAATCCAAATATGTCATTAGTGAAGGTATGGAACAGTACTGCCCTGATGGACACCACTTGATCCCAATCTCCACTTGGACACTGAGAAATAGACTGCAACTCTCTGGATGTGGCCATCAAGCCAGTTCCTTATCCATCACATAGTCCATTCATACCTCTCCAATTCAGCAAGAAGGATGGGGTAGTTTCAAAGCCCTTACAGAATTCAAAACAGAGGACATCAGGTGCTCTTCCCTTATCCACAAATTCAGTCGCTCCAGCATAAGAGACCACAAGATCTGCCCTTTGTAAAGCCACATTAGTGGTCTCTAATCACCTCCCCATCATCTGTATGCCTTGCTTAATATCTTTTATCAAGTGCTTTGGGACTGGCAAAGTGAAAAGCAATAACAGGGGACAAGCAAGGAATCATCATTAATGACAAAGAAAACCAGAACACATTCAGAGCTGGTCAAGGCACGGGCTCTGGTGGTCAAATCAATGCCAAAAATGAAGAGCCTCCTAGTAGAAGGGGAGCTCATAGCATATCAGGGAGTTTTCATTTGAAGTAATTCCTAAAGTTCTTACAAGATGTAGCTAAAGAGATACAGAAAATCCCCATAGGGATTGAAAAATCTAATTTTATCTTGTCTTGGGATAAACAGCAACGTCGAGCAAAATCGCTGAAATTTGTTTGGCCAGGGAATCTACACTCTTATTCCACTCTGCTATTGCAGCCCTCTGTCATAAGAGGCCAGAAAACACAAACACTAGATAAAGAGACCCTCTTGAATGTGCACATCAAATCCTTTTTCACAAGGATTTTTTTTTTGTGCATATTCAACACAAGATTATGCTTGACCATGTTTAACCTGTACATCAATAACTTATACTTCTACTTGAAGCAACACTTGAAAAGAAGCCTTCTGACAACTTGCAGAGACTTGAGTTTAAGCCGTTCCCAACAGAGAAGCTACTGCAACATACAGACACAAGACATCGTGATTCCTAGACTACTGGGTTTAAGGAAACAAAGTTATCATCATCATCAAACTCTGGTCTGTATTCAAAGCTCAGATTCATAGAATAGTTTGGATTGGAAAGGACCTTAAAGATCATCCAGTCCCACCCCCTGCCATGGGCAGGGACATTTCCCACTGGATCAGGTTGCTCCAAGCCCCACCCAACCTGGCCTTGAACACCTCCAGGGATGGGGCAGCCACAACTTTCCTGGGCAACCTGTTCCACTGCCTCCCCACTCTCCTAGTAAAGAAATTCCTCCTTATGTCTAGTCTAAATGTGCCCCTTTCCAGTTTATACCCACTGCCCCTCGTCCTATCACTACAAGCCTTTGGAAACCTTCCCCAGCTTTTTTGTAGACCCTTTGGGTACTAGAAGTTCTCTATAAGGTCTCCTTGGATACTGCACAACAGCTCAAGGAAAGCATGGCTCAGCACCCACAGTTAAAACCTCATCACAGAAGGGGCCTTTTGTCCTTTCTGCGAGGATAAAGCAGCACCCAGAGGCTTGGATTCACACCAGTCCACACAGTCCAGAGGTGCCCCCAAGTGATGTTTAACCTCTAGCATCAAAGAGCTGTGCAGAGCCCATGGGCACCTTCAGGGCCACCACAGCTTTGAAAAGATGTCTAGAACATTCACTGTTTTCAAGGCTTCATTTTCCCTCTCAGTTTTAAGTCTTTCTGACCTTCCTTTCTCAGCAGCCACCCACGTGGCTGCTGCTAGGGCTCCAAGTATCCCCAACAACGCTAGAGACAAGGGGAAGCAATAGAAATGGCATATCCCAGGGAGCCATCATAACCATGCCAGAAATCACAGTTTTCTTTCACCCTGTCGCTGTTACAAACAGACAAATCCTACCAACTATGCCAAAAATGTCCCACCCCAGACCCACAAGCCACACGCTCGCATCCGGAGGCCAATCAGGTCACCCCTAGGGTGAAAATCAAAAGCAATTTTTATTCTGGCTCCGGCAAATCTAAACACACCGAAATACTGGGGTGCAGAGCCAATATGTGGGGATGCAACTACCCAAATCATAGAATCACCAGGTTGGAAGAGACCCACCGGATCATCAAGTCCAACCATTCCTATCAAACACTAAACCATGCCTCTTAGCACCTCATCCACCCGTGCCTTAAACACCTCCAAGGAAGGTGACTCAATCCCCTCCCTGGGCAGCCTCTGCCAGTGCCCAATGACCCTTTCTGTGAAAAACTTTTTCTTAATGTTGTCCCTTCTACCAAACCCAGCACCACAAAACACACTGATGAGCAGTCTTCAGACAAAACGCTTAAGGCAAAGAGAGAAGTATAGTCTGACTTTACAGGAATCCCAAAATTAAAAGCAGCTTTATCAGAATATTAGTGATGTTAGGGAACACTTAAAACAGAAACACCAAGCAACACGACCAGACACAACAGAAATGCAACGGGTTTGTATGTCCATGTTTTCCTACCGTATGTCTCTGCAGAGGAGATTCTTGCTCATGGGCTTAGTTCCCAGCATCTCAGCAGCTTCCCAAGATGCAGCAAAAGCTGCACAGATATCTCTTACTCCAGAAATACATGTAATTTCCTCCACATAGCAACCACCAGAGCAGAAAACTCACTGTGATGGGAAAGCACATCCACCCAGCCACCACCAAGCCCCTAAAATGATGCGAAGCAGCCCACCTGAGCAAAACCATCACCTGCAGCTCATCAAGGCAAACAACAGCCACAGCAAACTCCTACCAGAGAAGAAACACCTGAAAATAATTTATACTATCACAGCAGGCTGATTTAGAGCCATTATGCACCTGTGTTTTAGTCATAACACCCCTTTGGGATGTTTTTTTTCTTATAACACCAAATATGTGGTCATGCTTACTCAGGTGCTACTTTACATCCTCTGCCTATGCTACCAAAAAACTTGTGTAATAGCATTTCTGTTTCTTTTTTGGTCTTTTATCACAAGAATAGAGATTGCCCCCATGCGTCCTTTTCTCCATGTGATATGCCAGGTGAAGGAATATGGGTTAATAATCAGCACATCAGCTCCTACAGGCAGCAGCCCCCACTTGGAGTCTGCTCAGGACATGGCACATAACTGGTTTGTTCCACAAGCTTATTCACTGTCATTTTCTCTCCTCACAGGCTGCTTTTTTCCCTTCCAAAGTGCTAAACATGAATTTTGCACTCTGATAATGCACTTTTCCCTGTTTTCACTCGCTTAATTCCTTGTTCTACCCAAAGAGAGTCTCCGAGGAGAGAAAACTGTGACGAGGTATAAGTAGTCCTACTCAAAAACCATTATTCCTGGATTCATTGCTTTCTCAAGTCAGGATGCTGATAATGATACTAAAAGCTCTCTGTACCTTATGGCCCTTTACCAGCTGTGTCCTCATCTATTATTTCACTGGGTTTATATTACATATTCCAGCAACTGCGTTGTTGTAAATGCACAAGGTATCATCACAAAACAGAAATTGGCAGCAGTGGTGAATTGTGTCACTCTCCCCATTCTCAACTTTCTTCCCTGACATTTAATAATAACTAATGAAATACAGAATAGTAGAACAACCAGGTTGGAGAAGACCTCTGACATCATCAAGTCCAACCATTCCTATCTGCCACTAAACCATATCCTTAAGTACCTCATCTCCCCATCTTTTAAATCCCTGCAGAGATGGGGATTTCCACTACCTCCCTGGGCAGCCTCTCCTAGGGCCTGATGACCCTTTCAGTGAAAAATTTCTTCCTGATGTCCAGCCTGAACCTCCCCTGGTGCTGCTTAAGGCCGTTGTGCCTTGTCCCATCACCTGACACCTGGGAGAAGAGGCCAGCACCCTCCTCTCCACAACCTCCTTTCAGGTAGTTGTAGAGAGCAATGAGGTCTCCCCTCAGCCTCCTCTTCTCCAGGCTAAACACCCCCAGCTCTCTCAGCCGTTCCTCATCAGGCCTGTTCTCCAGCCCCTTCACCAGCTTTGTTGCTCTTCTCTGGACTCGCTCCAGAGCCTCAACATCCTTCTTGTGGTGAGGGGCCCAGAACTGAACACAGGATTCGAGCAGCGGTCTCACCAGTGCCGAGTCCAGAGGGAGAATAACCTCCCTGGACCTGCTGGTCACGCCGTTTCTGATCCAAGCCAAGATGCCATTGGCCTTCTTGGCCACCTGGGCCACTGCTGGCTCATGTTCAGCCACTGTCAATCAACACCCCCAAGTCCTCCTCCAGGCAGCTTTCCAGATACTCTTCCCCGAGCCAGGAGCTGCACGGGGTTGTTATGTCCCAAGTGCAGGACATACAGATATTGGCCCAACAGCAACTGGCATCACCTGACGAGCTGACTCCTTTAAATATGTTAAACCACAAACCTCTTGCATTTCATTGTTCCATTCATATTATCTTGTCAATATGAGATTTTTTTTTCTGTCCTTTCAGTGCTGTGTTTAAGAATAAGCTTTTTAACAAGGGCAAGCGTTGGGTTTTGCACCTGGGACATGGCAAACCTACATGTCCACACAGCCTGGGGAGCAAGAAGCTGGAGAGTAGCCTTGTGGGAAGGGATCTGGGGCTTCTGGTTGAAAGCAAGGTGAAGCCAGAAGCCAAGGGGCAACCGTGTCCTTGGTGCATCCAGCATGCCATCGCCAGCCGAGCGAGGGAGGGGATTGTCCCACTCTGCTCCTGGGTGCAGTTTTGGGCACCACAGGATAAAAACGATCTAAAGCTATGTCAGAGTGTCCAGAGGAGGCCACAAAGCTGGTGAAGGGTTTAGAGGGGAAGCTGTATGAAGAGCAGCTTAAGTCACTTGGTCTGTTCAGCCTGGAGAAGAGGAGGCTGAGGGAAGACTTCATCACACTCTACAACTTTCTCACAAAGGGAGGAGGAGGAGCAGGCACTGAGCTCTTCTCTCTTGCTCCCGGGGAAGCAATTATAGCCTAACAACATTCCAGAAGCATTTGGACAACACTCTCAGCCCCACAGGGTAAATGTTGAGGTTGTCCTGTGCAGGGGCAGGAGCTGGATTTGGTGAACCTTGCGGGCCCCTTCCTACTCAGGACATTCAGTGATTCTGCATTTCTATGATATTTTTTCAAAAATACAGACATTATCAATAATGAACTCTTATACCTTCCCAAATGCTTGGTGCAGATGTGTCAGTAATTACCTGTATTTAGAAAAGGGGATAATTCCAGTATCTCACATTTATATAATTAACATGTTCGAGTTTATTAAAGAAAGGCAAAGTCCTTTTGATGTTCCTGACAACTGCAGGAAGATGGTCAGCCATCTGAAGGTGGGTCTAATTAATGCAAAAAGAAAGCTGGGGGTTTTTTTATATATAGATAAAATATATTATACATAATGTAGCTTTTTCTTTCCCTCTAGCCTGGAGAAGATCACCAAGTGCAACAATCCAGCACATTTCTCCTTAAAACTAGACTGATACTCAAACAGTGTTAAAAAACGGAGTACAAATATCTAGGAAGCTTGGCTTATGAAGAAATTCAAGTGGGCTGAGTGCAATTTAAAGTAGTTCTCTGTGCTTTGGGTGCTTTAGAAAACTCAAAAGTCTGCACTGTGTTCAGCAATATCCAGTTCAGCCCTTGGAGACTGACTTCACAATGTGATGAAAGAGCCTCTGGAACTGCTCCTTTCTCCATCATTCCATGGTCACAAATGTAGCAGAAAAGAGTCAAAAAAATCTGAAACTGTTCCCACTTCCCAAACTTTGCAAATTGACTGTTTAATCTGGGGAAAAAAAATATCCTTTTCCTAAGCAAAAAAGCACACAAACGGCAAAAGTATTTAAGAAATACGGAAAGAGCGGTTTCTGATAGACATTTCAACAAAGTCTGGTGAGCAATTCATAAAAATAGCAGCTTGATTGTAATGAGAAGAGCCTGAGATTTTTCCCAATTTCCTCCTCAAGAGACCGAGGCTAAAATATTCTGATTGTTAAACAAGGGAATACACAATCTTAGATGAGGACTTTGTAGACTTTATGTCTACTCTTCCTCGTTGCTGCTTCACTAATAAAATGTGATCACGGATGAAGTAAGAAGAACAGGGAGGGGTGGGAGGATGTGGTGGTACAATGCCACAGTCTTTCCCAGGTTCCTCCCTTGTGAATTCATAGAATCATGGAATGGTTTGGGTCGGAAGGGACCTCAAAGCCCATCCAGTTCCACCCCCTGCCATGGGCAGGGACACCTCCCACTGGACCAGGTTGCTCCTCCCTGCAAAGAACTTGTTTAGATTTACCTCTTCCCAGCTGCTACCTCCTCACCTCCTTCCTTAGCACCCCTCAGGTGTGTGGCACAGCACCTTCACCCCAAAGCGGCTCTCCAGGAATGCTGGGGCCATCATCTCCTGTGGCTGGAAGTAATGAGATTTCTTCCTGAAAGAGGAAAATGACTTGTCAGCTCAGACCTGACAATATCTGTTTAGCTCCAGAGTGAATATAAGTCACTTCAGTGATACCAGCAAGAATGTCATTTTCTGACAATGCACGCTAAGAACAATCATTTCAATTACTGAAGGAAAGGCTGCTGCCACCTAAAACCAGATGTCAATCTGCCGGAGCACAAATTGGCTTTCTTTGACACAGTAATTATGACTGGCTCAATAATGCATTAACACAGGCGAGAAAATGGGGTGTTGAGCACAGGTCAGCACTGCCCTGCTCAGGATCAGCTGGCTTAGAAAACCTCAAGTGATTTGTGTTGTCATCGCACGTCGCACTTCGGTAAGAGGTAGGTTCACACAGCAGCTTCAAAGGCCTGAGCTGCTTGTGTCAGCAGAGCAGGCACCGCAGCAGGGTGGTTTGGGTTGCCTTTGCTCTGGGGTTGGTCCTCTGGAGCTGGAGCTGCCTCAGGGCAGGGCACTACCAGATCACAGAACCATAGAATCGCTTGGTTGGAATGGATGTTTGAGATCATCCAGTCCAAACATCCCTGTCCACTACTAAACCAGATCCCTTTTAGCACCTCATCTGCCCATCTTTTAAATCCCTCCAGGGACGGGGGCTCCACCACCTCCCTGGGCAGCCTCTGACAGGGCCTGAGAACTCTTTGTATGAAGAAATTTTTCCTGATGTCCAATCTGAACCTGCCCTGGTGCAACTTGAGGCCATTTCTTCTCGTCCTATCACCTGTCACTTGGAAGAAGAGACCAGCACCCACCTCACCACAACCTCCTTTCAGGTAGTTGTAGACAGTGAGAAGGTTGATGATGCTGAGTTGCCGGTCTACTACTGAAGGACTTGCAGCTTAAGGATGGGATTGATCTTATGCTACCAATTAGACAATTAAAGGTAGACTTTTAAAGTAAACCAGCTGTCTCAGTTTATTCCATGGTCAACAGCAGGAGATAACACCTCAGAAGATAACAGCATTAATGGCTATAAATTGGAGAGAGGCAGATTTAGACTAGACATAAGGAGGAAATTCTTCATGCTGAGGGTGGGGAGGCCCTGGAATAGGTTGCCCGGGGAAGTGGTGGCCCCATCCCTGGAGGTGTTCAAGGCCAGGTTGGATGGGGCTCGGAGCCCTGAGCCAGTGGGAGGTGGACCTGCCCGTGGCAAGGAGGTTGGAACTGGATGGGCTTTAAGGTCCCTTCCAACACAAAACCGTTCTGTGATTCTATGATCTGTCTGAAATGCATAAGACGCACAAAAAAGTATCAGGGTAGTTGGGCTTGTGTGTAACTAAATTAACACCATTTTGTGTTAAAGACTCCATTTTGCACAAATGAGGTCATGTGCTGCAGTCTCTCTCTCTCTTATACTTCCTTTTAATCAGCAACACAAAGCAAGGTAGCTTAAATCAGACCCTTGATCACTGTGGATGTGGTTTTGTAAACAAAGAGGCACAAAACAATAGGAAACACTGCTCTGATAGATACACAGCCAGACCAGGGACAAGGAGCAAAGGATGCAGAAGTTCATTAGAGGAGAAGTTAAACATAAAAGTAAATAAAAAACAGCTTTACTTGGATCCCATCACAACAAAGACATTGAAATATCAGATGTTAATGATGTTGCGGTTTGGAAGCAAAAACCAAACGCAATGAGAACACAAGCAAGTGGGTGCTTAAAGGATTGCTTGTGGATGTTTAAAAGATGGTCAGATGAGGTGCTCAGGGATCTGGTTTAGTAGTGGACACACAGTTGGGTTTGATGATCTCAAAGGTCTTTTCCAACAAACTGTTTCTATGATTGTATCCCTGTGCTCTCTGATCAAGAGTCTTCAGGAAAAGGTGGACATGCTTTATTTGCACAGGACGCATCATTTGAATCACAATCCACCCCAAGACAAGTTTTGTATTCAAAGAATTGCTCACAACTGGTTTTTTTAAAAGATCTATTATTTGGATCAAGCCTGTCTCTGCTTCTTTAATGTTCCTCCATCACGGTCCGCTGCTGTATCCATTAGTTACACCAAGACAAAAATAAAAATGGATGCAGTATCAGAAATCATTTTATACAGTCAAATCTTTTTACATAAATAAGTATCCAAATCCACCCAGGTGGATTTGCTCTGAATATATTCACCAGCTCCTTTTGCGGATGCTTCTGGAAGCTGGGAATTGCAGGTCTCTGCAATACTCTTTGAGGAGCAGGTTCATTATGCGTGCAAAAAAAAGCCCTGCGTGTGTGTTTCTGTGTGTGTGAGTCTGTGTGAAGGAACGATTTATCTGGATGACTAAAATTCCAATATGAGTTGACAAAGGATTGACTGCTCGTGTATTTAAATCCATGACAACCCTGACATTTTATAAGTTTTTTGCTCCAGGCACAAGATAATTTACATTACAATTTTAATATTTTGAGAAATGGGGGCCAGAGAGGTTTTCCTGCTCAGTTATTTTCTTCAAAGCATCTCAGAAAGAAACCTTGATGGGCTGTGATCATACTTCTGCCATAAAGATCAAGCTCCTGGTTTGTAAAGACAACGCAACAAACTTTGTTCTTGGCTCCTGGTGCAATTTATCACCCTCTTAATGACTGGTGGGGCTAGAATGAATACTCGTACATCGTCCGGCCCTACAGATGCTACCTTGCTGCGAAATTCAACTATTCTGATTAACTACATCTTTAATGTGCCTGGAGACGAGTTTCCAGCAGAGCTCGCAGGAGCCATAAGCTCTTCAAGGCTGAGTTTGTTCACAGGTCTGTAGAGCACCAGATGCAACGAGCCCTTTCTCCCGAGGGTGTCTCTGGCACAACCTCACTCAGTGCACTAATAAACATGCAGCTAAAAAAGAACCATTCCATCTAAGTCTTGCCATTGGCACTTTTCCTACTTCCTGCTGTAAAACTACAGAGCTGCAGACCTGTACCAGCAAGCAGGTGTGACGTGTTTGGAGTAAACAAGCATCGCATGGAAAAGAATAACTCATAATGGCTTTAAATTGGAGGGGGGAAGATTAAGATTAGATGTTAGGAAGAATTTCTTCATGCTGAGGGTGGGGAGGCCCCAGCCCAGGTTGCCCAGAGCAGTGGTGGCTGCCCCATCCCTGGAGGTGTTCAAGGCCAGGTTGGATGGGGCTTGGAGCACCTAATCCAGTGGGAGGTGTCACTGCTCGTGGCAGGGGTGGAACTGGCTGGGCTTTAAGGTCCCTTGCAACCGAAACTATTCCATGAGTCTATGATCTGTCAGAAAACCTGCACTGGGCTGCTCTTGCTCTGGGTTTGTTACTCATTTCTGTCAATAAAGGCAGACATGAAAACTGTGAAAGATGCAGCACCAGGATTAAACACTTATTTAGAAAACAACACTGGTTTTGTGAAGGAATATAGGAAAAAGAGACTCAATCTGACCTTTTGGAACACTATTGTTTGATCTGCTGTGATCCAGGACACAGAAACCTGCTCAGTGATAGGGTTTGGGGTCGCTTATTATACTATGAAAGGTCTGCAAATGCCATTGAACTGAACATCAGAAAAAAGCACTGAAATAATGGATCAAGGACTTGCTGTGCAGTTTCATTTATGATGAAAGTTAAACAAGCAGTTGGTAGTTTCCTGACATGCATGGATCTCAAGAATATCCAAAAATAAAAGACTTTTTTCACCTGACATTGATGAAAAGCAATTGAAGTAAAGACTGGAACAAAACAATTCTCTAAGTAGGAGCCTCCAGATGGATCCTGGCATGAGGGAATTTTCATGTTTTATACCATAAATACAATAAATTTGGATATTTCCACTCCTGACACCCTCCTGTGCAGTCCTTCTCTCACAGGTCACCTCCAAGGGTTATTGCTGCCCTCTGCATCAGCATGACCAGGATTCATCAAGGATTCATTGTGGGCAAGAGGCTGTGTATGGCACCATCCAACTCAACCATCTAAAAGAAGCATCATTTAAATGCACCAACTTCTTAAAAAGTAATTTGAAATCCCCAGCAATACCCGTCCCAAGCAAATAAAAGCAGACAAAAGAAAACTAAATGTTCGAGAAATGCCATGACTATACAGCCCAGTCAATGTGCTCTGAAGACAACAGCTTATTGAGAAAACTCATAGTATCATAGAATCATTATCGTTGGAAAAGATCTCTAAGATAATCTGATTCAACCATCAATTAAACACCACTGTGCCTACTAGACCATGTCCTGAAGCACCACATCTACGTGGTTTTTGAACCCCTCCAGGGACGGAGACTCCACCACTGCCCTGGCAGCTTCTGCCACTGCTTCACCACTCTTTGAGTAAAGAAATTTTTCTTGATATCCAATCTAAACCTCCTTGGAGAGGAAGGAGAAAAGACCAGCACCCACCTCTCCACAATCGCCTTTCAGGGAGCTACAGAGAGTGATGAGTTCTCCCCTCAGCCTCCTTTTCTCCAGACTAAAAAGCCTCAGCTCCCTCAAGAAACTATCACCACCACCTGGCTTTCCGCAGAAGAACAAGTTCAACAGCAGTGGTGTCAAGTAGCTTAAAGAGCCTCAAATCCTCTCTCCATAGCACCCACATCCCAGAGATAGGGAGTTGCACCACAGCATCAGCGCAACTCAACATTAGCTACTGAGGTAGGACCACAGCTCCTCAGAACCCCAGGCTCAGCCTGGCTATAAAGACATAGCAAAAGTCCTCTGTGGATACTGTGATTCTTAAAGTGCTTCCAGAAATACGATCCAAAACTGGAACACAGCCCAGACAATTACTGTTGCAGACACCTTGGCATGGTGGCTCCTGCCTGACTGAGCCCGAGCACAAAATAAGCAAGAATAAAAAGAAGCATGTGTGTGTTAAACAGCTGCAACCGAAGTGAAAACCTTGGCATAAGATGTTGAATCTTAGCAGAAAATAACACCAAAAAAGGGGTGAAAAGGGCTATACATAGAAAGTAGCAACAAGTGGGGCCTGTCCACAACACAGCTAAACGCTGGAAGTAGTATCTGTAGGTTTGAGGTCGCTAAACCCACCCAAATCTTGACACTGGAAATCCAATTTTCCTAGCACCAAAAGGGTTTTCTGCAGGATATCAGAACAGCTGAATTGCTGCCAATGGCCCGAAGAGCCAATCCAAACATTTTGCCAAGTGTGACTTTCAGCACCAGCTGCAGATGGAACTTGTGGTACCAAATCTACTGTGAATGTGACCTGGGCTGAATCATAGAATGGTTTGGGTTGGAAGGGATCATGAAGGTCACCTAGTCCAACCCCCCTGCAGTGAGCAAGGACACCTCCCACTGGATCAGGTTGCTCCAAGCCCATCCAACCTGGCCTTGAACATCTCTAGGGATGGGACAGCCACGACTTCTCTAGGCAACTGGGGCCAGAGCCTCCCCACCCTCAGCATACTAAAGTTCTTCCTAATGTCTAATCTAAATCTTCCTCCTTCCAATTTAAAGCCATTCCCCTTCATCCTATCACTACACACCCGTATAAAAGCCCCTCCACACCTTTCCTAGAGCCCCCTTCAGCACTGGAAGCTGCTCTAAGGTTTCCTGGAGTCGTCTCTTCTTGAGGCTGAACAATCCCAACTCTCTCAACCTGTCCTTGTATGGGAGGTGCTCCAGCCCTCAGATCATCTTCGTGGCCTCCTCTGGACCTGTTCCAAGAACTCCATCCCCTTCTTATTTGGGGATTCAAGAACTGGAAAGAAGAGCAGGGTCTCCTCATCTGAGTTCCGGTGGGAATCCAGGGATAAAAATCAAATTGAAAACTTGGAAAGAGCTAAGAAATTATCCTTGCAGTAACGTATCGGGCTGCTGATGTCACCGAACATCTTGTTGTTAGCAGAGTTCCTCTGGGCTCTATTCGAAGCCCTTTTTTATTTTCTATACAAACGAGCTAGACCTACAATTCCAGAGAGTTAATTTGCATTTTTATGGGGACGAAGCCATTTTGTATGCCAGTGGGCCTTCTCTGAATAGTGCTCTGGTTACTTTTTAAAAGGCATTTAATATAATGAAGGGTAGATTGCTGAATATTAAGCCAATGAGTATAGTGGAGGAAATGTCAGAGAGTGCGTTTCATCTCGATGCATTCAAAATGGCAAATAGCATACCATCCGGTTCCTTATCAAACAGAATACACAGAGCTCGCCTTTCGGATACGCAGCCAGGTTTCTAAATTCGAGGCTTTTGAATGCCGAGCTATCAACCCACTGAGCAAGGGTTTGCTGGCTCCAGAGATCCTCTGTGGAGATCAGATGTGGTGGAATTTAGGGAGGAATAGGAAGAAGTGAACAGAAGGGTGGGGCAGTGGCAGCCCATGGAGCTGTGTGGATGGAGCAGCTCAGGAAAGGTTGCCTGGACATCTTCAGTGTTGTCCCAGAACACTGAAGCACATAAATCTAGAACTTCCAAGGATGTGTCTTTCAAGCACCTCCAATGATCAACCTTGTGTGTTGGAGCACCTCCCATATGAGGACAGGCTGAGAGAGTTGGGGTTGTTCAGCCTGGAGAAGAGAAGGCTCCAGGGAGACCTTAAAGCGACCTTCTAGTACCTGAAGGGGCCACAAGGAAGCTGAGGAGGGACTGTTCACAAAGGCTTGGAGTGATAGGACAAGGGGCAATGGGCATAAACTGGAGAGGGGCAGATTTAGACTGGGCATAAGGAAGAATTTCTTCACTATAAGTGGTGAGTCCCTGGCCCAGGTTGCCCAGAGCAGTGGTGGCTGCCTCATCCCTGGAGGTGTCCAAGGCCAGGTTGGATGGGGCTTGGAGCAACCAGATCCAGTGGGAGGTGTCCCTGCATGTGGCAGGGGGTGGAACTAGATGAGCTTTAAGGTCCCTTCAAACCCAAACTATATATGTACATTGATGTGTACGAACAGTGAGGCCCTAGCAGAGCTACCCTGGGCAGTGGTGGAGCCTCCATCCCTGGAGGAGTTAAAAAAAAACATGTACATGTGACACTCTGGGACATGATTTATCAGGTACAGTGGCATTTGGCTGGATTGGACTGGATGGTCTTAGAGGTCTTTTCCACCCTTAATGATTCCATGATTCTATATGTATTGCACATGATAACATTCAGCAGCATTTCAGTACGCTAATTGACTATAAAACCAGAGACAAGTTCAGTTTTTACATTTAAACTGCTATTGCTTTCCCAACTTTTGATCTTTTTAAATAAAAAGTAGTTGCTAAAGCCTTGGAGAAAAATAACCATCACCTACAAAATTCCCTCAGATTTCAATAATGGAAAAAAAAAAAAAGAAATTCATAGAATAATAGGAAAAAAGGAATTAAAGATTAATAATCAGTATTCTGGACAAAATGGGGAACTGCCTATGCAGGCTGACAGGTAACAACAATTTCCCGGTGTTCAAATCCAAATGAGTTGATACCCTTGAAGAAGAAACAAAAGGACTGTACGCTTAACAAGAAAATGTCTTTTAAAAGCATCAAGAAAGCATCAAGAATGCAAATACAGCAGATTCCCATGCATGCATGGCCAGCAAACCTTGATATGAGAGTTCCCACTACTCAGCCTCAAGGAGCAGCTCAGTCTGGCACCAGTACCACGCTGCTGGACTGCAGCGGCATAAGAAAGGGCCAGATCCCCCTTCTTGCTACCCACGAAAAGCATAAAGAAAAGCGCCACCTCACAAGCATCGGCAGCGAGCAGCAGTGCTGCATGGAGAACCGAGCAGCAAAGCTGCTGCCTGCTCTCATCCCTGCTCTGCTGCACATCCAGCTACAGCAAAGTGCTCATCCCCTCCTTGGTTTTTACCTATGTGGGAAGACACTGGAATGCATTTTCTGCATCAATCAGCTCCTGTTTGCAGAAGACGGTACAACTCAGGTGATCGCACCTTCCTCAGAGCTCACAAATACGTTTCCATCAGCTTCAGCAGAACCAGTCCTGATTTACTCCAGGGAAGAGGAGACAAAGACCACACTACCAGGTTTACATTTCTGCTATGTTGCTCATCAGGATTTTAAACCTGGTGAACAAAAAGGAGGAACATTTTCCTCCTCGTCATTGTACCTTACTCAAGATCATTGAAATCCCAAGACACACGGTGCCTCAGCTCTGCATCCACCTCCGAGCAGGCACACTTGCATTCCAACACGGATCCAGGGCCAAACCGTTGCTGTGCATAAACCAAGTCATGGCAGTCCCTGTATTCCCCGGGTTCAGCAGCACAAATAAGACTGGCAAAGTTAATTCAGGCAAGAAGATTGTTAGAGATGCAAGTTTCCCACATTTGAAGGCACTGGGAAAAACTGAATAGATCAGCAAAGAGTGGCCTGAGCAAGAGCTGGGCGGTGTTTGCAGCTCCGGCCAGGCACATAGTGTAGTGGAGTGGCACAACCCACTGGCAGAAGCAGGTAACAGGTACATCGCTTCCTTATCTAAGGAGTTTCGATGGCACAGTGCAAATGTAGGGGGTGGAGGAAGCTCTGGGAGGGCATCATCCCCCAGGAATGAGGTGCTGCCCACCAGGGAGACAACAGGCAGCAGGGTCTGAGTGTTTGCTAGATAAACATGGACTGCAGAAAAACCTTCTGATAGAATCATAGAATGGTTTGGGTTGGAAGAGACCTCAAAGCCCACCCAGTTCCACTCCCTGCCATGGGCAGGGACACCTCCCACTGGATCAAGTTGTTCAAAACCTCATCCAACCTGACCTTGAACATCTCCAGGAATGGAGCAGCCATGACTTCCCCAGGCAACACGCCTGTTGTGCCTAGACACGTACGATGGCTTCACAGCTCTGCCCAGCACTGCTGCAGCCTACCTGACACCACTCAACTTCAGCTAACGGCATAGACCAAGAAGATGTGAAGAGTTATTCTCCCTCTGTACTCAGCACTGGTGAGACCGCTCCTTGAATCCTGGGGTCAGTTCTGGGCCCCTCACCACAAGAAGGATGTTGAGGCTCTGGAACGGGTCAGGACAAGAGAACGGAGCTGGGGAAGGGGCTGGAGAACAGGCCTTCTGAGGAGCGGCTGAGAGAGCTGGGGGTGTTTAGCCTGGAGAAGAGGAGGCTGAGGGGAGACCTCACTGCTCTCTATAACTACCTGAAAGGAGGTTGTAGAGAGGAGGGTGCTGGCCTCTTCTCCCAAGTGACAGGGGACAGGACAAGAGGAAATGGCCTCAAGCTCCACCAGGGGAGGTTTAGGCTGGACATTAGGAAAAAATTTTTCACAGAAAGGGTCATTGGGCACTGGAACAGGCTGCCCAGGGAGGTGGTTGAGTCACCTTCCCTGGAGGTGTTTAAGGGACGGGTGGATGAGGTGCTGAGGGGCATGGTTTAGTGATTGATAGGAATGGTTGGACTGGATGATCCAGTGGGTCCTTTCCAACCTAGTGATTCTATGATTCTATGATCTCCAGCAAGCAGGAAGGCAGCTCATTAAAGCAGAGCCTAATTGGCATCATTGTCTTTGCAGCAAGTTTTGACGTACTGAGAAGCTCAGGGAGGCTGAAGGGTGGCCTCCCATGGAAAGGAGGTGGGCGCTCCCCAGTGAAGATGTCATCTCAAGGCTTCTCCTTTCCCTAGCATTGACAGCAGCTTTTGGAGTGGCATAGCTGTGGTCCTATGTGCAGGGCAGCACCTGGAAAGCAGAAGGAGCAGGGTTGATGCACAGTTGTAATATTACACACCACCAAGAAGCAGCAGGCACCAGGGCAGGAGCAAAGGAAACCAAGAGAGAGAAGAAGCATCAAAAAGACAGGCTGAGGCTGGCTTCCACTGCAACACCCACCAGAGTCCCATTCCCAGGGCTTTCCTTTACATGGACATGTAAGTTTAGCAAGACAGATAAAAATCTCATCCTCTTTTTAGCCCAAATTACCTCAAGAGCCTGGCTTGCACCAAAAGATGGTCTCAGTCATATCTCAAAAAGGCACATGTTGTATACCCCAAAAATAAAAGTGCTGTGAAAACTGAGCAGATTTGGGAGCCAGGAGGCAGCTGCAGCCCTGACTGTGCCCAGAAATGGGGAGACCCCCAAAGGTACGCAGAGGCAGAACCAAGTGGCGGAGGAGATGGTTCATTGCAGGGTTACAGCCTCCTCCACCCAAGGAGGGGACCCTGAGAGCTGCGGGAGGAGAGGGACTATCCTGGACACGGGGACAGGGCTGGCCTGGGGGCTGCAGCTTGCAGAGAAGATGCCACCACCAACAAGCTATTGCAGAGCATCGCCTTCCTGAGCATTTAGCACACCACTCCTCAATTCTCCTTTCTCACGTAGATCAATAAGCGCTGCTTTTTCTGCTCTGATGTGTTAATTTCTAGAAAATAGACAAAACTCTATTTAATTTCAACTCCAGACTTGGTGGATACCTTCACCACGAGAACAGAGGAAGGAAGAACAACACCCTAGGAAGCTTCTGGGGGCCCAAAGGTTGTTTGTTTATCTTTGAACTTTGTGCCAAAACAACAAAACACAATTATCCTAATTTTTGCATGCGATTTCCAGCATTGTAAATCCTTTATGTAAGAATACATCAAAACCCTTCTGCCTGCCAGTCCCCTCCGTTGCTAAGGAACAGGCAGGCAGAAACCCTGAGCTGGGAGACTTGAAAGTCCTCATTAAAAGGCTTTGTGCATCACTATCAGTGAAATGTTAATTCAGTACGGCTGATTGATACCCCTGTGTTATCAAGTTCCAGCGATGAGGAAGCTGCTCTGGCTCACCCTCAGTCACTGTTGTTAACAGGAAAAAAAAATAAAAAAAAAAGGTTTCTCACTTAAGAAATTGGAAACATTTTAATCCTAAAAAGCAAGCAAAGTTTTCATGTTCTGCATTCCTCATTTCTGCCCAGTATGCACAGGGCTTGGGAAATTATTTACATACATTTGAAATTCACTTAGTGAGCCCAGCTGCACCACTTAATTAAAATGTTTCCAGTTGTATAATCATAAGACATCTTTCAGGGCATCCGACCAGACTGATCGGCAAGGAAAGCTGCTGATCTGGACAGAAACTTTCCACCAAAGCCACCCTCCTTCCTCCAGGGCTCCCAGTCTCAGCATCAGGGTAAAACGAATGCTGATCACTTTATTGCCCAGAAAATTTGTGGCTGCCCCATCCCTGGAGGTGTTCAAGGCCAGGATGGATGGAGCTTGGAGCCCCTGATCCAGCAGGAGGTGTCCCTGCTCATGGTAGGGGGTAGAACTGGATGATCTTTAATGTCTCTTCCAACCCAAACTGCTCTATGATTCTATGATTATTAAGATTTATTTCGTTCTCGCACATCTATCATAGCTCTCCTGGAATGGGGCAACAGACATTGTGGTCACATTGCAAGAAACAATATTTTAGCCTCTTTGTTAAACCTCCTCCGCTTGAAACCTGTGACACGGACCTGAATTGTTGTAATTTTACAGTTACAAATATACCTGTATGAAGGAAACATTATTTAAAATCAATTTGCAGAGCAGATGAGGGAGAGGGAGATCCTATCCATACACACATACAGAACAGCTGTGCTCAATATAATGCTCAACATGACCCCACATAATGCACTCACAGCCCAGAAAGCCAACCACATCCCAGACTGCATCCAAAGCAGTGGGACCAGCAGAGCGAGGGCGGGGATTCTTCACCTCTGCTCCACTCTTGTGAGACTCCACCTGGAGTCCTGTGTCCATTTCTGGAGTCCTCAGCACAAGGAGGGCATGGAGCTGTTGGAGCAAGTCCAGAAGAGGCCACAGAGATGATCTGAGGGCTGGAGCTCCTCTGCTCTGAGGACAGGCTGAGAGAGATGGGGTTGTTCAGTCTGGAGAAGAGAAGGCTCCAGGGAGACCTTAGAGCAACTTCCAGTATGGAAAGGGGCTTCAGGAAATCTGGGGAGGGGCTCTTGATCAGGGAGTGCATGGATAGGATGAGGGGTAACAGTTTTCAGCTGCAAGAGAGGAGATAGATAGATCTTAGGGAGAAATGTTTTGCTGTGAGGGTGGGGAGGCCCTGGCCCAGGTTGCCCAGAGCAGGGGTGGCTGCCCCATCCCTGCAGGTGTTCAAGGCCAGGCTGGATGGGGCTTGGAGCAACCTCATGTAGTGGGAGGTGTCCTTGCCCATGGCAGGGGGTGGAACTGGATGGGCTTTAAAGTCCCTTCCAATCCAAACCATTCCATGATAACAGAAAGAGTCTGTTCTATATATTCTATTATCTAAATAATCTTTTTTTTTTCCACTATAAATACGAAGGAGCTGCACGAAGTGGTTTCCAGGCCCAAATACTCCAGCAAGCCAGGATTTATCAAATTTCATGCCCTTTTCCTACTCCTTTGGAAACAAGGAGCAACTGTTACCCTGTCACCCTACGGAGCATGGCAGCAGCAAATCATTGTCAGACTGCGCGCAATTGGTCATCCCCTTATTAATTTGTAAAGCTAAATTAGGAAACGAACACTTTGCAGCTTAATCAAAGCTACAACAGCGCGATTAATGCACTGAAAGGTTGGAAAGGATTGACCCAGAAATGAATTCCCAACAGAGCAGGCACAGCTTTGCACCAAAATTAAACAGAGGGACATGTCAGGAGGAGGAACCAATTTTTTTCAAAAGAGCTTAGGGACTTTTTTACATTAAGGAGGTAAAGAATTTCACAGCAATGTGGCCAAACAACCCATATTTCCCTATCATGCCCTGAGCAGAGGAAGTCATTTTTTGACCTAGGTTTAAATGAAGTTGTTATTTGACCCAAATCTCAGTGAAAGAGGAGCTTTATAGAGTGATTTATCCAAGATTTTCTCAGGTAGTTCAGTTTATCCAAGCAACATCACAGCCACTCCTGTGTCTCCTATTCAGGCAGCACCATCCCTGTCCTGCCACACAGAGATCAGCATCAGATGTACCAGCTTTCTCAGGGACATAGCCCTTATTTATGGAGCAGCATGACTATATCCCCTTCCTCCCTTCCAAGATGTACAACGAGTTTTCACTCTGGTTTCCATCACAGCAATGCTGTTCAAGTTGTCACCAAACTTCTCACAGGAGCTCTTTGCCATCCGTCGTTCATGCAAGTGCTGTACGAGGTTATGGAGGGGTTTGGTTTCTAGTGTGGTTTCTACTTGGGGTTTTGGTGATGGAGAATTCAACTAGGAGTTGGAAGCAACCCTTAGATCAATCCAGATCACTTTATCAGGGCTACAAAGATGATCCGAGGCTGGAGCACCTCTGCTCTGAGGACATGTTGAAAGAGAGTTGGGGTTGTTCAGCCGGGAGAAGAGAAGGCTCCAGGGACACCTTAGAGCAGCTCCAGGAAAGCTGGAAAGGGGCTTTTTAGCAAGGCCTGTTCTGACAGGACATTGAGTAATGGTCTTAAACTAATGGAGGGGAGATTTAGACTAGATGCAAGGAAGACTTTTTTACAATAAAGGTAGTGAAGCACTGGCACAGGTTGCTTAAGGAGGTGATGGAGGCCTTATCCCTGGAAACATTCAAGGTAAGGTTAGACGGGGCTCTGAGCAGCCTGGTCTGGTTAAAGATGTCCCTGCTTCTGCAGGGGAGTTGTACTGGGTGACCCGTTAAGGTCCCTTCCAACACAAAGCATTCTATAATTCTATCTCATTCTCTTCGAGGGAGCATTTGAGGTGGGATTGAGTTGGGAAGAGGGACAGTCTACTGCAAGGATCAGTTAGGGAATTGAGATGGTGCCACCACACTGCAGGGGATGCTGAGCACCCACTTGGTAGCGGGAGGAGAACATGAGCCACTCTGGCAAAGCTGCTGGAAAACACTTCTGGCTTTCAGTATCACCTGGGGAGTCTTCACCACCCTATTGTGAGCACTTTCCATTTCTTGGCATCCAGCTAATGCAGGAAATTCACTTTTCCCAGTGGAGTCTGGGTAATCAGAGCTGCATCAGATGTCCAGATGATGCCCAAACCTCCAGCCCACCTACAGCTCCCCTAAAATCCCATGATGGCACCCAGGAAAGCTGCATCACCCCCAACATAAAAAGGAGGAGAAGAAGTCCTGGCACCATTATGCTGCTTCAAACTGTTAAGTTTTATTAATATCGCTATTTACCTTGGGTTTTTCCATCATCACTTCATGCAAAAAAGATTAATATTTACCTTGGTGTAAAACTCAGAAAGCTGTTTACACAGCTTTTAATGCACAACGATTGTTCAGCTGGGAACCCTGATCTCGGGCGCTGTGCATATATATCTGGGCTGTTCTCCATCCACCCAGTGACAGTAGTTTGAGAGGAACAATAAAAACTAAAAATCAGAGGCAAATATTACCAGCCAGCAGCTCGTTGGGAGTCGTCTGCCAGAGCTGCGAGTGCCACAGAGCAAATCGCTCATTAGCAGCACACAACAAAAGGAGGGTTTATTTGAGGCAATTAAATAACAACGGCAGTTGTGCAGCTCAGGGCCTCAAAATGCCTTTAATTAAATGGTTTTAGTGTGAGGAAAAATCAGGTCAACCAAATACAGGCACAATTCAGAACTGTTAGCAGATTTCTCAAGTTTTGGAGTTCCATGCTTTGTCACAGCTCAGACTCCATATGATAATGAACAGTTTCACCAGAAGAGATTGGGCAGGAATTAAATAGTCTGACCCTAATCCTTGCCTCATCCCTCATTACTTCAGGAGCAGAGTTATGGGACTGATCCTAACAAAATCTATACAACTGTATGAAATCACGTCCCCACCCCTCGATGACCGTACGTCCCCACAAACCCTGCAGAGCAGACACGAGGGGAAGGGTCCGAGGCTGGGAGGGAGCTGGGCTCAGGAACTGGATCCAGATGAAACTGAGCTGAAAACTCAGAAAACTGATTCTACTTCAGCTCATACCATACCACCTAGCTGGCACCAACAACCTCTCACAGCAACCCTCGAGGTCCTCTCAACCTCCCCCATAAATGCAGCTCATTGAAGCCCTCACAGTGTTTTCAGAGCAGCCAGACAAGTTTGCATAGATTAACGTCATGGGAGGATAATTCTACGCCTCTTGCGAATACCTTGCTTCAAAACCAAACCATATATAATGTAGTTCCCATTTTTAAACCCAGGTCCTATAAAACAATGAGACGTTTAGGGATGAAGTTACTTTACAACACTGGCTGAACAGAAGTTGGAGAAAGGGACTGGCTACTTCTCAAGCCTTCCTGACACTCTTTGTGGAAGACAAATTATGGCAATGACCACCAGAAGCTGTTCATGATGCATTTGATACCGAGTTAAACAGCAAATTAATACTTTCCCACTTTTCAAAAATTTAGCTTGCCATAATCAGTCTTGCTTCAACTATAAAGGAGGCTCAGGCATTAATTTTCTTCCCATGCAACATATATTTCACTTTTCCTACTCGAATAGTTAAGTATCTCAATAGTAAAACTCAAGGAATTTATGGTTTAGTTTAAGAGCCTATGTAAAATAAGGCAAGAGTCCAGAGCCACAAAGCTTTATTTAGCTGGCTATAGCTTTATTTCCTAGCTATTAAGAAGTCATTCATTACACTCAGCATTATTCTAACATATAGATTTTTCACTAACCTACTTGCAAAGTCACTCTGCAGCCTGAATTTTGAGATGAATTCAAGCAATAAGAAAAGGATGCTCCTGCAGCACTCAAAGCCTTTCTCAGTTACATTGCCTAAGATCACATCCCATTTCCTACAATCCCTGTTTTTCACCCAGCCATGCGCAGTTATTATTTAACAATCTGTTACAAAAATTCTCCATGCAGGAGAATTTGCCTAGACACCTGTTTCATATCATAGAGTCATAGAATGATTTGGATTAAAGGGACCTCAAAGCCCAGCCAGTTCCAGCCCCTGCCACGGGCAGGGACACCTCCCTCTTGGGGGAGACCAACATTTCCTTTGCTCTTAAATTAGAAAGCAGAGCCATCGGAGAATGAAGAAATGGAAGGAACTGGGGATGGGGGATCAGCCTTGTGCCTCAAGTTTTCATCTGCAGAGTGAGCATTTTTCTCTGCTTCATGGTTAACTGAATTTTTCATCCGGAATTTGCTTACCTATATTTTCAAAATGATGTTCAGAAACCCCCAGCTCTCACTAAAAGGCTCTTCTCCAACTTTAACAGTGTCAAAAGGTGACATCTACCAGCGATCAGGCCACATGCACTGCTATTAGAGTGGCTCCCAGGAAAAATTCCAGGCTTTACCAATTTTCAAGCACTCCTCAACTCTTCTAAACCCCCTCCTAGCTGCACAGTTAAGACCACGTAGACAAAGGAGACATCATCCCACCAACGCCAGTCTCCTCTCTTGATGGACACATGGTGTGAGGAGCAGTGAGGCTCCCACTAACAACAGAAGAACCACATCACACCAGAGCTACATTGATATTAGCAGGGCTATCAAGGGAGCCTTAATTACTGCACCATGAGTCAGATCACTGTCTTTAATTTGAGTTTAAGTGTCTATAAATTGATACATCTTAGTGAACGTACCAATAAGTGACCAACCAAACGCAGCCCTGAGCTTACATTTGTCTTATGGTCAGGTTCAGCAGGAACAGAGAAGAAAAGTAAATCATCTTCTGCAAGGTGAGTATTCATCACATTAAATTTAGTAATAAAGAACTCAATAATATTCTCACAGGCTGGCTTTTAAGTTGAATGGTTAATGGATTATTAGATATTTTTAATAGACAGTGGAAGATCATAGAATGGTTTGGGTTGGAAGGGACCTCACAGCTCATTCAGTCCCACCCCTTGCCATGGGCAGGGACACCTCCCACTGGATCAGGTTGCTCCAAGCTCCATCCAACCTGGCCTTGAACACCTCCAGGGATGGGGCAGCCACTACTGCTCTGGGCAACCTGGGCCAGGGCCTCCCCACCCTCACAGCAAAACATTTCTCCGTAAGATCTCATCTAAATTTACTCTCTTTCAGCTGAAAACCATTCCCCCTATCCTGTCCCTGAACTCTCTGATCAAGAGCCCCTCCCCAGCTTTCCTGGAGACCACTTCAGGACTGGAAGTCGCTCTAAGGTCTCCCTGGAGACCTCCCTGCTCTAAGGTCTCCCTTCTCTTCTCCAGACTGAACAACCCCAACTCTCCCAGTCTGTCTTCATACAAGAGGTGCCCCAGCCCTTGAATCATCTCCTTGCCCTCCTCTGGACTCATTCCAACAGATCCATATCCTTCCTGTGCTGCCAAAAGCACCTGGATTGTCAGAGCCATATGAGATTAATAGTTAGTGTTAGTTAAACCTTCAAGTAATTTATGTGAGACTTTGGCTAGTATGCAATTGGACACACTGGCATAAAAACCATCTGATAACAGCCCTAAATTCCCAATATTTAAAAGCACCTATTGCACGCTGGACAATGACTTTCTCTTTTACAGGTTCCCAACTCCACGTTTCCACCTTAAAGCTTCTTGTGCAGAGCCCCAAAGGCTGCAGACGTACCAAGAGAAAAGCCCCACCAGCCCAGCTGAACTAATGCATTTGTCTCCTGAAATTTGGCATGAAAATGGATCATTGAAGTAAGAGGGAGAGACAGGAAAATTACAGGTTTTCAGTGACACTTTTCACAATGGCTTTCTAATCCACCGTGCAGTCTCTTCAGCCTGAACGCCATAAAGCCCATTTAGTTGGAATGGGAGCATTAAATCCTTAATTTTACAGGGAAGCTGCGATTGGATCAAAATACCATGTTTGAACAGAACTTTTAAATCATGTACTTGAACTGGCCAGTTTGTTTAATAAAGATCGTTCAGCACCGAGAGCGCGGGTTTGGAGCTTCGACAAAGGTGAATTACTGCCAGCGGTGTGGAGCGAGCTGTTGCTGATCCCCCGGCTGCGAGGAACTCACGCTTATTAGAACGGTTGAAGCAACACATTAATTACTTGGGCAAACAGTCCTCATCTGGGGTATGGTTTCCAGTTCTGGAATCCTCAACATAAGAAGGAGATGGAACTGTTGGAATGGGTCCAGAGGAGGTTACAAGGATGATCCAAGGCCTGGAGCACCTTCCATATGAGGACAGACTGAGAGAGTTGGGGTTGTTCAGTCTGGAAAAGAGAAGGCTCTGAGGAGACCTTAGAGTGACCTTCTAGTACCCAAAGGGGCTACAAGAAAGCTGGGGAGGGACTGTTCACAAAGGCTTGTGGTGATAGGACAAGGGGCGGTGGGTATAAACTGGGGAGGGGCAAATTTAGGCTAGAAATAAGGAAGAATTTCTTCACCCTGAGGGTGGGGAGGCGCAGGAACAGGTTGCCCAGGGAAGATGTGGCTGCCCCATCCCTGGAGGTGTTCAAGGCCAGGTTGGATGGAATCTGGGGCAATCTGATCCAGTGGGAGGTCTCCCTGCCCATGGCAAGGGGTGGAACTGGATAGGCTTTAAGGTCTTTTCCCACTCAAACTGTTCTATGAAATAGAGATGCAATTTTGGAGCCCAAAAACCAGCTAAGAGCATTAAAAGATAAAAATAGAGCAGACGAAGTTTTTAAAAAATGCAAATTACTCCGGCATGTCTGGCCTTTAACAGAGAGCTGCTGTCACTATGTGTGTTTGCATCCTTTTAGGGGAGAACAATGTAGATTAGAGACATAAAAAGGGAGTGACTGGAGAGACTGAGTAGCAGGAAAACATTTCTCTATTCCCCTAAGCCTTCCACAACACAGGCCTTGAAATGCCTCTTCAGCTGATGTTCAGATGAACTTGATGGATGTGAAGGTTCACTAAGCAGTACCCACTGCATACACAAATCCCAAGCACCAGGGCAATGGGCAGCTATTCCAGCCCAACATTGGAGCAAGAACACCTCAAAAGCAGAAAACCAGGAACAAAAACCCCAGTGGGATTTAACAGAGGTCAGTACGGACACCACATGGGCAGAGACCCTGCTTTGCCACCACGCCATGCCAACAAAATTAATTGGGGCACTCCTGGAAGCTGTCACTTCTGGGAACAACACCAAAGTATCTGGTGTCAAAAGGAAACGCTGAGTTAGGGACCAGCAGCTCTTTTTCTGCAGGTCAATGATTCCTTAATGATTCCTCCTCAACAAGCACAGTTCCCCTTGGGGCAACTCAGACATGGCATCTGGTTGCACATCTTTCAAGTTCTTCTCTTGCTTGTAGCTGTGGCTGCTGTGAGTGAGAACAGCAATTCCTCCTGGAGCTGGAGCTTAAGGGGAGCAAGGACCCCCAATCCCTGGTGAGGGCTCATGTCCAGGATTGTGGATCACGAAACCTTGGGTACCGAATCTCTCCTAATCAAGGGCAGTGAGGGAGTCCCAAATCTCCTTCCTTACTTTCTGACCTTCCCACATTCACAAAGCAGCAAGAAGCTTCCCAGTGTTTCTCCTCTGTGCACAAGGCATTGTATTTCCAGCAACAGGGAAGAGGCAGCTGTCCTCCCTTCTACCAACCAGAGAAAAATTACTCTATTTCTGCTGTAGTAGAGACCAGGACCTCTGAATTATCCTATGGCAGAGGAACGATTACCTAAACCAACACAGGCAGTAGGAGGCTTGCCACATTCCAAACATGACTCCAAAAGCTAATGGAATTACTGTAAAGGCAAAATTATTCCGTTATTTTAAAACTACAGCTGCATGACCCTATACAGAAAGAACTCGTATATAAAGAGCCTCGAGCAAATCAATAATGCAAGAATTTGCCTACTAAAAGAGCAAAGAAAACCAAAGTAAAAGCATGGAAGCATGCACGCTGTGACTGTTCTCTGAGGGTGGTAAAGAGCTCCTCCAGCCCCACTTCAGATCTTCCTCTCCTGCCCATCAGCCAGGGAGAGGGGTGCAGCCATCCAGGGCTTGTCTGTACAAAGAAGCCATCCCAAACCAGCAAGGATATGAATCTAAAGCACAAAATTCTCGCAACTGATTTTGCCAAGGATCAGACTAATGTCCGAGTGCCAGCTCCTTCAGCCGGCTCGGCATGCAGATGTCTTCGGTGTTACCTGGGATCAGTCATCACAAGCAGCAGATGAGCTCTTTGTCTCAGTGTGCTCAGATATAGTACATTATCCAAGACTGATTGAAGACAATTCCCTGTCCTGAACGTGTTGATGGCCTAATATGTCACGAGAGCTCTCCTTCCGAGCAGCCTCATGGCCTCTCCCTTATCCAAGCTGACACATCCATAATGGCATCGTACCTGCTATAAAAGTCATCTGCGGGAGGAGATTTACGCTGGGATGTTTTACAGCTGGCACAACGTGAAGCTCTTGCTTAGTCATGCCAAGTGTGACGAGCTATCACCTCTCCCCACCTTCTCCACCCCTGCTCACGCTAGCGAGATCCACAAAACTGAGGGGAGAAACAGCAAATGATTGCGAATTCTCTTTGCAACCAGAAGCACAGCAGGAAATGATGGCATAGCCACGATTATCCACTACCTCCTGCAATGTAGTTTGGATTTGAAAGAGAAGAAAAGGAACCCAGGGCAGCCAGCACTTTGGCCTTGCCTCACTTTCCCCTCCACATCCATTTTATCCATCTGCTCTCTTTGCCCGTGACACAGTCTCATAAATGTAGTGCCACAATAAAAAGTGTTATTTATTCATTCCCACCACACACTATATCTGTGTTTCTATCTTGTTGAGTTACTTATTTTCAGTACACTCCTACCTCTCTTACAGGACAGGTAGATAATTGTTATCTCTCTACATATAATTGCCGCAAACGCTCATCAATCAATACAACATCAGGCAGAAATTTGCTGATGAATCATAGAATGGAATGGGTTGGATTGGAAGGGACCTTAAAGATCATCTAATTCCAATCTCCCTGCCATGGGCAGGGACACCTCCCACTGGATCAGGTTGCTCTAAGACCCATCCAACCTGGCCTTGAACATCTCCAGGGATGGGGCAGCCACTACTGCTCTGGGCAACCTGGGCCAGGGTCTCCCCACCCTCAGGGTGAAGAAATTCCTCCTTATTTCTAGCCTAAATCTTCCCCCTCCTAATTTAAAGCCATTCCCCCTCATCCTATCACTCCACGCCTTTGAAAAAGTCCCTCCCCAGCTTTCTTGCGGGCCCCTTCAGGTACTGGAAGGTTGCTATAAGGTCTAAGGTTGAAGTCTGAAAAGAGATCAATATTCCAGCATGGTGTTGGCCCATTAGTTAAACTGTGCTGCATTTTGCATGAGCAGAAGACAGTTTCATGGAGTTTCTTATGCAAAAGTACTATAGGCAGAGTTCAGATATTTGGGTTGTACAAAGAGATTCAAGTCGCTCCTGTAGACGTGATAAATCATTTGCAAATAAAGCAGAAAAGCTGTGAGTTTCAGGGAAAATAGTTAGGAATCAGTAACAGAAGCCAACAGGCTCAGGGATTTGAGGAACAGGACAAGAAGAAACAGCCTCAGGTTCCACCAGGGCAGGTTTAGATTGGATATTAGGAAAGATTTCTTTATGGAAAGAGTGGTGAAGCCCTGGCAGAGGCTGCCCAGGGCAGTGGTGGAGTCTCCATCCCTGGAGGGGTTCAAGAACTCTGTAGATGTGACATATGGACATGGTTTAGTAGGCACGGTGGGGTTGGGCTGACGGTTGGACTTAGTAATCTTGAAGGTCTTTTCCCACCTTAATGATTCTATGAATTTTTTGAGGATTTGATTATTTTACAAGAATAAGGGGAGCGGCGGGCGCAGGGAGGAAAAGAGAGAGTTGGGGGTAGAAATGGTGTCTGTGGAAGGAAGAAGGCGCCAGTGCAGGACCCCGAGGCATCTCCCCAGGGGGCAGAGATGACACTGTTAGTCACCTTGTCTCCATCTAGACACTTTGTGATGGTGCAGAGCTGCTACTTTGTGATGGTGAAGGTATGAGCACAGACTTGGAGGACAGAGGGCAAAGGGAGATGCAAAGCGGAGATGAGCCTGGGAATTCACCCATGTAACGCAACCAAGTCCAAGTTCAAGGCAGACGCATCAGTTCCCAACAAGAGCAGAAGGAAACTGGAGTTTTATGCCATTTGCTCTTATGACACAATCGTGCGATGATTCATTTATTGTGCATTACCTAATCCAGATCACAGAAAAGGCTTGATTCATTGAGCCAGACAAAGAAATGAAAGAGCAAACCCCTGGGAAGAGACACAGAGTTATTTGTCCTCTACAGAGCACTGACAGGTGAAGATCCATTAGATGCGGATGTGGAAAACTGAAGCAATGGGAAGAAGAAGGTGAAGAGAGAGCTCTAGGAAAGGCATTAATTGGAAACCCCAGCAAAATACAATTTACTGTCAGTGCACAGAAACAAAGAGTCTGGAGAAGCAGGTATAAATTGATAGTGTGTTATTGATTTCAATGGACATGTAGCAGCTCGGACAGCTGGTGGCTGACCAAGAAGAGTATGGAAAGCCTGCACTTCCCAGAGGTCTTCTTTAGTTGACAAAACAGGAAAAGCAGAGAAGAAAGTGCTTTGCCCACTTCCCAAACTCAGCTCTAAGCCTGAATCCCAGCAATAGCAAATCTTCACTAAGAGAAATCATAAAATCATAGAATAGTTTGGGTTGGAAGGGACCTTAAAGCCCATCCAGTTCCACCCCCTGCCATGGGCAGGGACACCTCCTATTGGATCAGGTTGCTCCAAGCTCCATCCAACCTGGCCCTGAACACCTCCAGGGATGGGTCAGCCACAACTTCCCTGGGCAACCTGTTCAGTGCCTACCCACCCTCATAGTGAACAAATTCTTCCTACTGTCTAGCCTAAATCTGCCCCTCTCTATTTAATATTTCTTCAAGACTGGAGCGAGAAAAGAAAAGGGTGATCTTGGGGAGCAGAGGAGAGCAGTCCCTGCCTATGGCTGGACCTCAGCAGTGCTACCATCCAGACCTCATAGAAGAAAAACAACAGAATCACAGAATCATCAATCATAGAACTGCTCAGTTGGAAAAGACGTATGAGACCATCAGCTCCAGCCATACCTGTCCGTTGCTAAACCTTAACCCTAAGTGGAGGTAGCAAAGACACCAGGAAGCCTGTGATATTCTCCATCCTGCCAGACAGGGATTCTCCACACCTTGGCTCTGCAGAAGGTGTGGTTTAGGGCTGAGATGCAGACTCCATCTTCACACCCTTCACACAGGCCATCTCAAGGGCTGCAGAACCTTAAATGTTTAGCAAAGGCAGGAAAGAAGGATACCTGGGGCTGAGACCACCTCAACTCTCCTGCCGGAGGGCCTGGTAGTGTTCTCGTGCTTTCCCTCAAGACACATACAGCTGTCGGGGCCACGACCTTCTCAACAGACAGGGGACTCCTAATGACTACGATGCGAGTGGAAAAGCTAAAGGTGTGATGGAGAAGCTGTCTCACAGATTTTAAAGTGTGACAGGTTGACCCTGGCTGGATACCATGTGTTCACCAAAGCCACTCTATCACCTGCCCCTCCTCAATTGGATCAGGAAAGAAAATATAACAAAATGCTCAAGGGTTGAGATAAGGACAATGAGATCACTCACTGATTCCCATCATGGGAAAAACAGACTCAACTTGGGGAAATTAGTTTAATTTGTTACCAATCAAGTCAGAGTAGGATAATGAGAAATAAAACTAGCTTAAAACACCTTTCCCTCACCCTTCCCTTATTCCCAGGCTCAACTTCACCCCTGATTTTCTCCACCTCCTCCCCCTGAGCAGCACAGCACAGCACAGGGTGACAGGGAACGTGGGTTGGTACCACTCCTTCCTCCTTAAATTCTTTCCCTGCTTCATTGTGGGGTCCCTCGCACAGGACACAATCCTCCATGAATTTCTCCAATGCGAGTCCTCCCCATGAGCTGAAGTTAAATTGGAAAGGGAAAGATTTAGATTATTCACTGTGAGGGTGGGGAGGCCCTGAAACAGGTTGCCCAGCACGGTGGTGGCTGCTCCATCCCTGGAGGTGTTCAAGGCCAGGCTGGATGGGGCTTGGAGCCCCTGCTCCAGTGGGAGGTGTCCCTGCCCGTGGCAGAAGGTGGAATTGGATGGCCTTTAAGGTCCCTTCTGACCCAACCCATTTTATGATTCTATTCTATAAAGAGAAAAGCGCAGGAAAGCAAAGGACCAACCAGCCACTGTCAGAGGTTCCTGAGGCATTGTAATTACAAAAATATTATTTCATGTTTTGCAACAGTATTTTCTGCGAGAGAGACACTTGCTCAGAGCTTTAAAATCTCATCATAGTACAAGATTTTGTGATCGTGATGCACTCCAGGAGACAGATGAATAAATAAGGCCCTCCATAACTTTACATTTTAAACATCTCTCTCACTCCTCTCTTACAGAGCTATGGAACATTAGAGAGGGAGCATCGCTGCACACAGAAAAGCACCTCCACAACGCAGCCATTTATGCTCTGCTTCTTCCTCATCATTTCTGGTTTGTGACGTCTCAAGATGTCCATTAGGCACAGAAAACACTGTTCTCTATTACCCAACAAATGAAAATACCCATGACTTAAATTACAACCAGATCACAGTGAAGAGTCAGAAAGAGCTTATTTAGGCCATTTGACAGCCCATTTGTCCTTTTCCAAACCTTCATGGAGCACGAGGAAGCTGATAGCAGCCTAATGACACCTAACAAGCACATTTCACTGCTGCACGCAATGGATTTGACACTCCTAGGAAGAATCATAAAATCATATAAGCGCTTGGTTGGAAAAGACCTTTGAGATCACCAAGTCCAACCGTACCTGTCCATTATTAAATCAGATCCCCCAGCACCTCATCTACCTGGCTTTTAAACCCCTTCAGGGATGGGGACTCCACCACTTCCCTGGGCAGCCTCTGCCAGGGCCTGAGAACCCTTTCCGTGAAGAAATTTTTCCTGATGTCCAATCTGAAAGACCAGATGTCCAATCTAAAGACCAGCCCCATGATAATTCCTTCACGGGAAGAGAGACATTTCTTCAGCCCTTTTTGTTGGAGTTACATCCAGCTGGTCAGAGCCCAGCACAGTCTCATGAGCCTTCAGGTGTCTGATCACCACAGATCTTGCTAAAGTAAGAAGTGCTGCCTCCAGATTGCTTGACATGGTGTCTTTGTGGTGTCCGTCATCTCAACTGAAGCAATAAATGTCTTTGTCAAAATATCCAAGTATCTTGACGGATAATTCATATCTGGAAAGAGAGACTAAATTCACCAACTGGATTGTCTACAGGGGACAGTTTCCCCTGAGCACAGGTAGAAAAAGCTGCTGGAAACAGAGAACAAAGTGTCGGCATCTCACTTTGAGATGTGAAACCGGAGCTGACAACACTGTGATTTATGGAGAACCAAGGCCTACTTGGGAAGAAAATGATTTACAGGAGCTGTGCCAACAGAGGGGAAAACACGGGGCTCAGCTCTGCTCATCATCCAGTTGTAAGGGCTAATATTTTATAAGTGTAAGAGAGAGGCAATGACCTTCTCTTTCAGAATCTAAAATTGTTTCTGGGTTGAGCCTTGTAAAAACAAAAAGGTACATATTTGTCTGAGCACAATATGTCTGAGATCTTATCTACAACCTAGTAATTCACTGGGAGAAGACTTGGGTGAAAAGATTTAAGAGCACCGCTTGCCTTGCATGAGCCAACACTTACAAATACTCATTTAGGAGCTCAGGGTTCACCTTGACCCAGAATGTACAATCGCAACACCAAGAGATTAAATACCAGGCTGTTCCAGGGCTACCTGGCGTGCTTCCCCCTTAGAGGAGGGTTTTGAATAAAGATACGTCAAATCATCCCACTTGCGTGATGTATTCCTGAAAACTATAGCCAGCTCCCAAATTCACCAACACCTCCTCCAAGGAGGTGCCATCAAACACAGCTCTGGAGAAGCCCAGCTAGAGGGACCAGACTCTTCTGGGGTGGTCCTGGGGCCAAGACTCCCATGAAGATGTTAGAATTGCAATCCCATCATATTTTTTGTGCCAACCTGTTGATTAACCAGGTATTTCCTTTGCCAGTGTGATTTATTTCCATCGGGGGGCACAGTGTCTTGACATCACTGAAGCAAAGTAAACCACACAGAGCTGTGATTTTAGTCCATCCGCACCAAGGGAGGACTTCAGGTGTAGAAGTCATGAATCCCACCTGAGGCTTCTTCCAGCTTTTAAGCTCCAGAGATCTATATTGGCTGAGGTGGTTTGGGATATGAGGAATGTTTAGATGCCATGGACTTCACTGGAGGAAATTTATGATCCTGAGCACCTAAATAGTTGGATTTCAACTGCATAGGACCATGGGTGCTGGAGTAGCACAAAAATGCTATTCTGGCTTGCTAAACCCTGCTACTGCAGCAGATACAGGCGTTTCTGGGCCAATTGATGCCCTTGTAGGAAGGGAAAGGGTGTTTAAGCAGCCTTTGGCTCCTCAAAGGTGGGACTTAAAAATCCTACACTAGCTCTTTAGGCTTGGCCCTTCTTGGAAAACTCAAAGATAATGATTTTAAAACTTCAGATTATCTCCATTATTTGCTTCCCGTGGTGGCAGTTTCAGTCTCAACCTCCTGTCCTTTCTGTCCTGTTCTCTGCAGCTTTGGTTCTTGGGCAAATAAAGCTGCCTATGAAACATCACAGCAGAAAAGCTGCAAATCTTGTTCTTTCTCTGCAGAGGGGATTTCTGTTTGACTGAGCTGGGATGCATCAAGCACAGGTAGCAAGATATCAATGCTGGAGGACTTTGTGGTGGAAAAGAGACATAGACGTTCACACACCATCACACACCATGGTAGGTAAGGACAGAGTGGTTCAAAATTGGAGAAGGGAAACCTTGAAATTCACAACCCATGGAAAGGATATAGAAATTAAGGGATATTGTGACGTTCTTGGTAAGACGGGCCTGTTGTCTGGTGGCAGGTTCCCCTGGTGGCTCATCCATGGGGCATTTACAGGACATGCTCCAGCAAGGTGGCAGAGAGTTGTCTTTGTCCTGTCCAGACCCCAATACTTCTTCTTTTGACCTCACTGTAAGAGAAGGATGGAAGATCTGGCACTTAGATATTTACAAACCGGCTAGGAAACAGTATCACTGTTTCTGGTTCCTTAATCACTCAAGCCATGACAAGAGTTAATGGTCCCTGAAGCTTTCCTAGCAAATGTTCCTTGACATGCCATTTTCTGCACATCTCAATGATAGATAGGGAGTGAGAAGTCACTTTATGACAACCCTTCTCAATTATTTAATCAGGCAGATTCTAATAACTTGGGGAAGTCCCCTAGAGAAATGAAAGAATAAACAGAGTTACCCTTTTATTCTGTGAGTAGCTGGAGAGGAAAATGGATTGTCTCCTCTCCCATTGTCTGCCAAGTTTGGGTTTGTGACAGTGAGTTTCTGTATTTCTGTCTCAGTATTCATGGCTTTTTGAACTGCAAGTGAAAAAGATTAAATGAAAATTAGGTGGGTTTTTTTTCTGTAATATAAACACGGTCAAGAAAAGTCACTGTTGTATAAAGAGCAGGAAGAAGGTTGTGAATAAGGCAACACGTTGGTCCATAAGGGAGGTGGGCTTAGCAAGTCTGACAGACACTTCCTTCCTTTTGGTGTCTCTCACTTCAGATTTTAACCTAGTTTTGGATGAGGGGCACTGCTGAGGCTCTGAACACAACAGAACTTGCCGGGTGGAAGCTCTTCTGTCCACTGATTTATGCAGAACTGTAGAACTGTGTTAGCACTATAATATTCAATTATCTTCTTATGTAAAACCACCAAGTCAAAGCTTTATTAAAGGGACCCGGGGATTTAACTTCATGCCACTGACTTGCAACAGCAGGACAGCTTGCTTTCCCTCTGCCATACCAAAAAACACATTTGGATATGGTCGGGGAAGTACTCGGGCACCTCTGTAAGTCATTATGCAGCTACATAACAACCAATCTGCTCTTTTGTGCTGGAAGCAGGGGTCAGGCTTCGGCCAGAGCAATTCTATTGCTACAAATGCATGTTTTGTTGTCCTTTATTTCTCTCTTCATTCACTCTGGAGTGGGATACAATTTACAGCCGTAATACGTGTACAGCAGTCACCACTTTTTGCATTGCAAACACACATCCATACGCGTGGTAGAGAAAGGAGACTGTAATATATGCTGGTCTCGGTCCAATATATCTGTAACATCCCTCTATATCTCTTGAAAGATACACCAAGCCGGGCATGCCAAAAGCAGGGAACATAAATCTGAGTGTAAGAGAAAGTCACTTGCATTAAGCCAAGGACACCTTCAGCCTGTTCCTGATGCCAGGCCAAAAGCCGGTCGCTGCCCAGCCTTTCCCTGCCTATTTAGAAAACAAGAACGGGAGCCGGGTGTGTTAAATGGTTAATCCAGACTGTTTGCTGAAGATATGTCTCCACAAATGTTGTACCATCTGGTGCTCTGTGAAAGCTGGAGGAGTGGGTGCCATATTTTCATAACAATACACCCTTCCACTCTCATTGATTAATAACATGAAGCTATTTTGCCTTTGTTCTGTTGTATTTTAAAATATTTGTATGAAGGCTTTTCAATGTGAAATCCAGTAATTATCTTAAGAGCTGAGTCAATAGGTTCTTTGGGCAGAGAAATTACACGTTAAGCTGAACAGTAAAAAGCTCAATGAATAGCGTCTCTGCACCAGGTCCAAGATCACTAACATCCTTTTTTTGCCCTGGTACAATGATACCCAGGAGCCTTTTTCTAGATGCCGTTTGGAAGCAAGAAGGCTGGATGCCACCACCGAGGAGCTGTTACCAAAAACGAGGAGCATCATTGGCTCCTCTTCACCTGAGGTGATAGGAAGTCAGTTTATTCCATGCTGATGTCCACACTGAGGCCAGGGCCACATCACATCAAGATGGGTAAATTGCCCTCAGCCAACACCTTGAACCAGCTACAGGAGGGAGAAAAGAGATCTGCTTTGCACTCCTCTGCCTCCTGCCCTCTACCCCACTCCATTTTCTTCCCACAACAGCTGGAGGAGCTTGTGCAAAACCTGGGGTCATGGGACGTGAAGGCAGCGGAAAACATCTACCTCTAAGCCACGTCTTCGGGCTGTTGGCTGTAGAGTTGCCCTCCCATAAAAGCAATGATTTGGAAATGCCAGCGAAGGAAAAATTGCAGAGGGAACAACATATACATCCTTGAATGAGGAGATGTCAGTTCTTCGCCTACTTCCAGTGGTGCCCAGCCAACAAGGGAATGATAACCCCTGAATTTAATTATAATACAAGAAAAAATAGAGGGAAAAAAAGGTTATTCCTAATATTAACTCAACTGAGAGTCAATCTACAGAATGCTGTGTGCTTGCAGGTGTGTTCACAGCAGCCCCCCTTTAGCTATCGATAAATGTAATGTGAGGGATTTCAACCCAACCATGGAAGCTTCCATATCAAAGGCAAAATCTCCCTTTAATTTAACATCTAGAACATCCAGTTCATCGAGGCAAAGCCGTTTTAGTTCCAGCCGATGAATAGCTCATGAACAGGGAGCACAGCTAAAAATGTGCAACTGGAAGATGATTTAACTAGTGCAGTTTATAGTGGATACAATTAATAGGCAATTTCTCATAAACTTCCCTAGAAGATGTAATTTTTTTTCCAACAGGAAGCCTTATTGCACCGAGTGATTCCAGTTCTGTGCTGGAAAACCAAATTATATGCTTTCACACTATCAAGTTTTTTTCAACAGCTGTAAAAGGTAGAAGTTTTGTTTCAATGAAAGCTGAGTTTCCCTCATAATCACTCCATGGACCAGCAGAGCCGGGGAGAAGGCACATCAAATACTGGGAAACCTGTGGTAAAATTAAGAGTCACCACCCATCACTGTAAATTCAAACATCATGGAATGGTTTGGGTTGGAAGAGATCTTAAAGCCCATCCAGTTCCAACCCCCTGCCATGGGCAGGACCACTTTCCAATGGATTGGGTCACTCATAGCCTTATGCAACCTGGCCTTGAACACCTCCAGGGATGGGTAAGTCTTCATCCCTCCACACACAGCATCCACTGGATTTAAAGTAGAGGGTGGAGATCATGACAGGGTGGCACATCCAGCAACAAATTTGATTAATCCCTTTTTTTCCCATAAAATATACATCCATCTGCCCCTTCAGCACTCACCCACCATTTACAGCCTCAGCAGAATTTCCCCTTTTCCTCAAAGTTACATCTCCCTCTTCCACCTGTTGCATCGTGACCAAGTTCCAAGTACAAACAGAGTGACCCTCGTCAAGCAATAGAGAAACAAATCCTCCAACGGCGATTTCCTATCTGACAGTTGGTGTGCGAATGCCTCACTGGCTTCACTATTTAGCCATGAAACCTTCATCACAAGTGTCATTTGGCTTTAACTTTGCAATAAGGTAATTATAGCACCGTGCTTATTAAAAACAGACTCCATCACAGCTGACGTTGACTGATGTTGGGTAGAGTCGGAATTTGACAGCCCAGTAGGATGAGCAAGTGCACCAGGGTGCTAACGACATTATCTTGCAAATGCTGTTTATTTTCTGTCAGCTCTAAACTATGCAGTAAATAACACATTATGAAAAAAGGAGATCCAGAAATAACATTAGGTTAAAATGGAACCATCAATTATCCCTCTTTTTTCAGCTTTTAGGAGATTTCTCTCTCTTTTATTTTTTTAATTTTTCTCTTTTTTATCTTAAAGTGTTCGCGCAGGTTTTTTCTTTACTCATTAATTGCTTTCTTCTGACTACTCTGTTCTGCTTCAGTGCCCATAAATCAATGTAAAAAAGATAAAATGCTACTATTACAAAATGAGTGTAAAACCATATTTAAATAAAGTTCTTTTTGCACACATTTTCTCCCATCTCAGTCCCAAAAACATCCATTCTCAATGAGATCAAGACCAGTTTTCCTACCCCAAAGTGGAACTGGCCTGTCCCATGGTTCAAAATCCTCCCAAAGCAGCAGGAGGACAAGGCCACAGTCCTGTGATTCAGACTGTCATAGAATCATTAAGGTTGGAAAAGAATTCTAAGGCCATCTAGTCCAATCATCAGCCCAACACCACCATGCCTAATAAACCATATCCCCAAGTGCCACAACCACATGCCTTTTGAACCCCTGCGGGGTTGGAGACTCCACCACTGCCCTGGGCAGCCTCTACAAGGGCTTAACCACTCTGTCAGGCAATACATTTTATTGATATCCAAATCTAAACCTCTCCTAGTGCCAGCTGGAGGCCATTTCCTCTCATCCCACCACTTGTTACTTGAGAAACTTTCTCCTAGAAGCCATGAAGGAGGTTCCAGCACCAACTTTCTCCAACAGTGAACACTTGATGTATGGTGATATCCACACGATGACCACTGGCAGCTGCTGCCAGAGACAGCCTTAAATACTCTGTACCAAAAAAAGTGATTATTCCAAATCAGTTCTTTCCTAGAAGAATGTGTGGTGCTGGAAATTTTTTATATAATCATGGAATGGTTTGGTTGGAAGGGATCCCATGGCCCATCCAGTTCCGCCCCCTGCCATGGGCAGGGACATCTCCCACTGGATCAGGCTGTCCAAGGCCCATCCAACTTGGTCTTGAACATCTTCAGGGATAGGGCAGCCACCACTTCTCTGGGCAACTTGGGCCAGGGCCTCACTGCAGGGGATTTTTTTCCCCACTTTTTAATATTTCCACTGTGGGAGATGCTGGGGCAAGAGCTGAGAAGGAAGCAGTAATGAAGGTGAAACACCTTCCCTCGCCCCACACATACAGAAAGAGAAAATACAAATTAATTTTATCTTAAATCCCAAGAATAGAGTAGGGGAAGAATTTAGTATTTGTTCTGACAGTTTCAAAAGGAAAAAAAAAATTAAAGTCTTGGCAAATAGAATTGGGGAACTTGGAGCACCTCCAACAATTGTTGCTTTTGGGGAAAATGAGCCAGAAGGTTCACAGAAGGTGGAAGGCGTCCCTGCTTATGGCAGGAGGTTGGAACTGGATGGGCTTTAAGGTCCCTTCCAACCCAAACCATTCTGTGATTCTATAAGAAAGGAGAGGTAGTGAAGAAGGAAGAAAATTCAGCCAGGCACCCTGCCTCTGTCTGAGCTGCATCAAAACAACGTATCTTCTAGAGTATCTTCCATGTTTTGTATTGAAGTATTTCATGCTGGGATCACTACAGAGACAGTTTAGGAGCAGCTGTGTTTGGTTACCAAGTCTTAACTTGATCTGCTTCTACAGGATAAAAATTAATTTCAGAACCATTTCCTCCCTCAGCTAGCTCTTGGAAATGTTTCTTAAATGAAGACAAATGTAGCTTACTAAAAGAGATCTTGAAGAAAAACTATTTTGCACTTCTTGGGACCCAACCTTGTGCCTGTGGCTCCGCTGCCAGACCCAAGAAACCCCTGAGTTTCGAGGTGAACTGGCTTGTATCTCATCCCAGATTCTGTTTGCAGCAGAATATGCCAAGTGAAAATGGTAAGTGACCCTTAGAAGCTGTGGAAAAGATGCTTTGGATGAGAAGTAATTTATTCTTATTAGTGCTGACAGCTCGTCAGCCACCAGCCTCACTATTCCCTGTCTTCTGCCCCAAAAGGTCAGAGAGTTTGACCTCAACTCCTCTTGGATTCGTCTTAAATAACAGAGAGGGAGGAGGATGAGTCATTTGTAGGAATGGGGACTTGAAGAAGGTCTGGTTTATGGTCACTGGGTTTATTTGCAGCTGGATTTCTTTTTGACCTTTCTGTTCCATATAGTTAACAGTAAAGAGGTCCCTCTCCGATTGTTTTATTTTGAAGAAAGCTGCCGGGTAACATTGCAAACACACTGGGCTGCATTTTCTGTGCAAACAAACTCAATTGGTGATGGGTACTTAGCATCCTTGACCTTTGGATCTGGACCATTAGAGGAGAGAAGCGAGCAGTGGGGAGCTGTGACCCGGGGATCTCCACAGAGAGGAGCACCCTGGGGACAGCCCGCGGGGTCAGCATCTCACCAGGAGTGGATGCACAAAGGATGATGCTTCCTGGCACCCTGCAGCAAGTGAGGAATATTTTTAAACACCGTTTTTTCACTCCCTTCAGGAGGATGGACCTGCCCCAGCCAGATTCAACCGGTTGGAGAAGCTGCTAGGCCAACCCCAAAGCCTTTGCAAACCTTCTCAGGACACCTTGCTACCAAAATGGTAAATTCCTGGGAGGTTGCTTAGCAGGGGAAGAACATGTTCACCTTTCAGTTATCAAACTGCAACTTTCTTCAGGTCAAGAGCAGGAACATTTCCCTTCCTAACCTCTCCTGCACCCAGGAAGGGAATCCTGACTGAACTGTGAACAGGAGACCTTCCCGGAGCACTTCCATGGCAAAGTGGTCAGCGAGTATTTAATTTACACTTGGATAGCAATCATAAAGCTAATTTCCAAGAAATTAGCTCTCAGACAGGCTGAGAGATTTGGGGTTGTTCAGCTTGGAGAAGAGAAGGCTCCAAGGAGATCTTATAGCAACCTTCCAGTACCTGAAGAGGCTACAAGAAAGCTGGTGAGGGACAGTTCACAAAGGCTTGGAGCAACAGGATGAGGGGAAATGGGTATAAACTGGAGAGGGGCAGATTTAGACTGGACATAAGGAAGAATTTCTTCACCATGAGAATGGTGAGGCACTGGAACAGGTTGCCTAGGGAAGCTGTGGCTGCCCCATCCCTGGAGGTGTTCAAGGCCAGGTTGAATCATAGAATCATAGAATAACCAGGTTGGAAGAGACCCACCGGATCATCGAGTCCAACCATTCCTATCAAACACTAAACCATGCCCCTTAGCACCTCGTCCACCCATGCCTTAAACCCCTCCAGGGAAGGTGATTCAACCACCTCCCTGGGCAGCCTCTGCCAGTGCCCAATGACCCTTTCTGTGAAGAATTTTTTCCTAATGTCCAGCCTAAACCTCCCCTGGAGGAGCTTGAGACCATGGTGAGGTCTCCTCTCACTCTAGTCTTCAACCCCAGCTCTCTCAGCCGTTCCTCATAAGACCTGCTCTCCAGCCCCCTCACCAGCTTCGTTGCTCTTCTCTGGACTCGCTCCAGAGCCTCAACATCCTTCTTGTGGTGAGGGGCCCACAACTGAACACAGTATTCGAGGAGCGGTCTCACCAGTGCCGAGTACAGAGGGAGAACAACCTCCCTGGCCCTGCTGGTCACACCGTTTCTGATCCAAGCCAAGATGCCATTGGCCTTCTTGGCCACCTGGGCCACTGCTGGCTCATATTCAGCCACTGTCAACCAACACCCCCAGGTCCCTCTCCTCCAGGCAGCTTTCTAGACAGACTTCTCCTAGTCTGTAGCACTGCACAGGGTTGTTGTGCCCCAAGTGCAGGACCCGGCATTTGGCCTTGTTAAACCTCATGCCATTGGACTCTGCCCAGTGGTCCAGCCTGTTCAGATCCCTTTGCAGAGCCTCCCGACCCTCCAGCAGATCGACACTTCCACCCAGCTTAGTGTCGTCCGCAAACTTGCTAAGGGTGCACTCAATGCCTTCATCCAGGATGGGGCTTGGAGCCCCTGATCCAGTGGGAGGTGTCCCTGCCCATGCCAGGGGGTGGAACTGGATGGGTCTTGAGGCCCCTTCGAGCCCAAACTATTCTATGATTCTACGAAATTTTACTGGTTCAAATATTTCCATTCTGCAACAAAAGGGAGTCAAAGTGACATTTTGCAATACAAATTCCAAAACCCCATTTACTTTAGGAGGGCTGAACAGTTTAATTTCAAATTGGATGGGGTATGTTTTACCTTAAGAAATGTTTAACAAAAAAAAATTCATAAGAGAAATCAAACCATTTTGGAAACAGAGGAAGAGGACACATCAATGTTATTGAAGAGGTTTTGCCTAAATAAAATATTACTGACATTAGTGAGGTTTTGAAAATATTCAGACTAGGATGAAAACGCTCACTGCTCAACACCAGCACTTTGAAAAATTTCCAGGGAGAGTTGATTCAAGTGACAAGGGCATTTTCCCTGATTTGTTTTTGTGTCTAAGTCCTCTAATTGTAGCTGAGAGGAGCACATAAAGTGCTCCAGCTTGCACTAAGATCATAGATTCACAGAATCGTGGAATGGTTTAGGTAGGAAGGGACCTCAAAGCCCATCCAGTTCCATCCCCTCCCATGGGCAGGGACACCTCCCACTGGATCAGGGGCTCCAAGCCCCATCCAACCCGGCCTTGGACACCTCCAGGGATGGGGCAGCCACCACTGCTCTGGGCAACCTGGGCCAGTGCCTCCCCACCCTCACAGGAAAGTATTTCTTTCTGAGATTTCATTTCAATCTTCCCTCTTGCAGCTTCAAACCATTCCCTTTGTCCTATCCCTGCACTCCATGATCAAGAGCTTTCCTAGAGCCCCTTTCAGTCCTGGAAGCTGCTCTAAGGTCTCCCTGGATCCTCCTCTTCTCCAGGGTGAGCAACCCCAACTCTCAGCCCGTCCTCATAGCAGAAGTGCTCCAGGACTTCAATCATCTTTGTGGCTTCCTCTGGACTCACTCTAAGAGATCCATGTCCTTCTTTTTTGTCCTTTTTTTCCTTTATTTGTCATTTTCTCTTTTTTTTTTTTTTCCCTTTTTTTGTTTGTTTTTTTTTTTTTAAATCTGACAGCCAAAACCTTGTGGAGATCTGGAAACCAGGAGCCCAGCATGCAAAGACAGGATTCATCCCATTCTCTCTTCATCCTCTTTATGCAAAATTGCTCAGACATTTTGCTCATTTTTTGCTATACAGAAATTAGAAAATACCAAGTGATGAAAGCAGCATCTGCAATTGCACGATCTGCTTGTTGTCTTCAGAGACATTTGACATCTCTGAATTTTTAACCAAAAGCTAATTCTTCATTCAACAAATTCCGCAATCATTCCCGTTGACACAAAATATCTTACTCAGGCATATTTCCTTATCTTTTGTGGCTGACTTAAAAAAATTCTTTGAGATGCCTACTGATGCCTGCCTTTTAAATAAAAAACTCCCAACGTTTATAAGGAAAAAACTCTTTTTCATGAGTTGCACCATACTGAGGGCTATTTCTGCGGTTGCACTGATTAAGGGGATGCTCTCTGTATGGTCTGAAGTCAGAGATTCACACAAATTATATCAGAGTGACACACTCAAAGGTACTTATGTGTCTACAACCTACCCATTTGGGTAGAATCACAGAATCGTTAAGGCTGGAAAAGACCTCTAAGCTCATCCAATCCAACCATCAACACCACACCACCACGCAACATCTACTCATTTATTGAACCCAGGGTTGGAGACTCCACCACTGCCCCAGGCAGCCTCTGCCAGGGCTTCACCACTCTGTCAGTAAAGAAATGTTTCCTAATATCCAATCTACACCTCCCTGGTGCAACCTGAGGCTGTTTCCTCTCATCCCATGACTTGTTACTTGGGAGAAAAGAGTCTCCAGGCACATGGGAGACTCCTTTTCACGATCTGGTCACAAACTCTTTCAAACCTGTTGTGATAATTTCCCAGTTTGGGACAAAAATCCGTGCGGGTTCTTATGCAAACAGTTTGTATCTCTGACAGACGGTTTGTTTCTCTATATTTACCTTGAAAATCATCCCTATCATTTGGATCACATTCAGTTCATTAAAATCTCATTTCACCTTCAAACCTGCCAAAACTATTTGCAATGGAGACCTGGGAGTCTCCTCCCGTATCCTTCCCAGCACTGAACAGAACTGCAGAAGTGCTGCAAAACCTTATTCTATTAGGGTTGTAAAGGAGTAATTCAGTATTTTTGCCTGCCTTGCATTTAAAAATATGGAGGCAATTGATAATGCTTTCAAATATTTAAAGCAGGAGTTTGAAAACAATATTCATAGATCATCACTCTCTTCTGCCATGCAACTACGTTAGCACTGTCTGGGGAATATTCTTGGTCGATCGTATTTTTGATCATGAGCTTTTCTATATAACCATGGCCGCTTGCATTTATTCATCAAACGAATAGATAAAAGAGCTCAGAAAACATTTATATTTTCTGCTTGTTGAATTTGGCCTTAAAGAACGCATCCAAAATTCCTCTTTCTGCAGGCAATAATGCCACATATCTTCCACTGTCCCTATCACCTGTCTGCTCCGTAAGGTGATTAACTCTATGATCACTATAAAAATGTTTTATTTTGTGGATAATTGTAAGTACTGGTATCTACCATTTCCAAATCTCTTGCTTTATTATCCTTGCTCAAGAAGGTCTTAATATTTAAGTGATTTACTGATCACTTAAAATGCCAGCTTGGCCATTAGGAGATACATTTCACTATGCATTGCCTAATTTTATAGTACATTATTTCTTTATAAACAGACACATTACTCTGAAGCATTAATTAAACCTCTTTGCCCATTATGAACTCCATTTGGAAGACAACCACATAACCAACTGCTTGTCCTGATGGATGGGTCTGCGACGCCACGTTTTGGCTCGCACCAAAGAGCTTCCCAAAGAGCAGCGTCACCAGGAGCGGGGGAACATTATGCCATGGAGAGCAGTGATTTGTGGAAAGAAAGCATCTAATGAATAATGTATGGCATTTGCACTTCAGCAATCCAGTTTGCTGAACTATTTTGCATCAATAACCCGGTACTAAAAAGCTCTGTTTATTATTGCCAGCCTCTAAGGCTTTTTGAAACAGAATTACATCAGCCACATTTATAATACTTAACCTTTGGAGCAAACTGCAGCTCATTACATCACTGGCGAGCATCCTCGCCCAGCAACTTCTCTAGAAGTCCTCTGGAGGGACTTTGGGGTCATTCACATTCCCACCACAAAGACAAGGCATTTAGAGCAAACGTAGAACAGTTCATCCCTTACCCCTTTACTTTCTGCCACTGCTCCTGGACTGAAAGGCCTCAGGACACATGATCCAGTGTCTCGAAATCCCCCTATTAAACTAGTTCTGACTTCAGTGGCTGAAGTCACTTGGCCTGTTCAGCCTGGAGCAGAGAAGACTGAGGGCAGACTTCATCACTTTCTACAGCTTCCTCGGAAGGAGAGGAGGAGGAGGCACTGAGCTCTTCTCTCTGGTGACCAATGACAGGACCCAAGGGAATGGCAGGAAAATGTACCAGGGGAGCATTAGGTTGGACATTAGGAGAAGGTCCTTCCCCCAGAGGGTGGTGGAGCACTGGAACAGCTCTCCCAGGGAAGCAGCCACAGCCTGACAATATTCCAAAAGCATTTGGACAACACCTTCAGCCCCACAGTGTGAATGTTGGGGTGTCCTGTTCAGGGACAGGAGTTGGACTCGATGAGCCATGTGGGTCCCTTCCAACTCAAGATATTCAATGACGCTATGATTCCTGAAGAAGCCTTCAGTGAACAAAGATTATTTCCCCATCAGACTTTTCACACAAGAGAGATCAATTCAGCCTTCCCATCCCCTCCTAGCACCACCATCCCCACCACTACAGACTCTCCTGAAGGCTCCCCCTTTCTTGCAATATGCGTGCCCGTCCCACAGCCTCTGCACCAGGGCCACCTCCAGTTTCCAACATTTATGGACTCCCAAGGCTGGAGGAATCCCTCCAGACCGCTCCCAACCACTGCAATGCTGTGTTGCTCTGGATCTTCTCATTTTCACTCCGAATTAGTCGGATTTTGCAAGACAGTCTGCTAAAAAATAAAACTCCATTTCTCATTACTGACTCTACTGACTATCTCAGTCTTTACATATTTTGTTCTCAGGTGCACACAGCCTGAGTTATTGTCTCAGCCAGCTCCCTCCAGCGTCGCTTCGGAGACCACGACAGCCACTCCACAATTCAAACATTTAGGACAGCATCATGCCCTGCTGTGCCCGAACATCCCCATTAAGAAGTCAACATTTACCCACAGTAACCCTGCAGACGTAGGCACAGATGTTCCCTGCATTTAGGAGAGCAAATAACCGTGGTTTCTCAGGTACCACTGAGTGGAGCTGACTGGGAATGATTTAATGGTGCCCATTATAACTGAAAAAGCCAAAAAGCTATTAAAGGTTGTAGGAGAAGTGCTGTCACAGTTGGAAGACTCTTGGCTGAGCTGAGCCAAAGGCCACCGCATGGGGATTCGATTTATGATGAGACACAGACAACGCCAGGAACAGTAGCACTCGTGCCAGCCAGCAGAGATCGGCTCTGTGCATCAGAGGCAAAGCAAACTTGACATCCAGTCATTGGAAGCTCCACAGCCGCACAGAGCACCCTCATCCCATGCCTGCAGAAAGCAGCCCAGGTGGACCCCAGTTACCAGTGCTGTGCAATAGCTCAGCCACACCCACAGCTCCACGCAGGCCTGGAAGAAATGCAAAATGCATTAAACCCCAAAGAGGGCTGGCAGTTGATGTTGCTTTCCAGCTATCTGCAGGCACCAGAAGAAACAAGCTGACAGAGAAGGATGTGCTGGCAGGGCTTGACGCAGACCTTAAAGGAGGAGGCTGAACTTTGTCCTCTAAGAGCACACAAGCAGTGGGCACTGAAATGTGTGCACGGAGTACACAAAAGCCATCCCATCACCTTCCTCACCATCCTCATTTCTTTGGGTCCAGGTGCAAGATCACTGGCTGAAGCACAGTGCTCACAAACGAACCCTCATAGCATGGCAATCTCCCCAGATGCAAAGGGAGCTCATTTGGATTCAGGAGGAGAGCTACAAAGAACGGCTGTGGAAAGATAGTTCAGGAGGGAGTTGGAAGCTTGGAATAGAGATAACACTGTGGGGACATTCATCTTCTGGTGATGGAAGGAAAACACAAGGGAGAAGAGCCAGACTGCCGCAGAGGTGCATGGAGCTGCTCCTCTGCTCCCAGTCCCTCTCACGCTGACTCCAACTGTTCAGCCCCATCCCAACAACTGATAATCCTACTAGCATTCAAGTCTTCTTCCAAGTCCTCTAATATGTGTGACAAACCACATCAAATCAACCTCAGTGGAATAAAACTACGCTCCCAGATTTTGAGGGGGTTTTTTGAGCTCTATGCTTACGATGCAGAAAGCCTTCAAAACACAAATCGCAGTCCTGTTTCATCAGTTACATAATTACTCTGCTACAGCTAATTAGCAGCAGTCTGTAAACAGAACTTTTATCCCAGAAGATGTCCCCTGTTCAGAACACAGCTGAAAATGCAAGTCAGGCACCACTCTTAGCACTCAGTCCAGTGTGCTCAATAACCCTTAGGGCTGGTCTTCCTGTCTTCAGAAGATGCCACAGTGACAAGCCAAGAGAAAGCAGGTTCTCCAGACAGGGTAGAGGGGTTTCTGAACCCTGTTTATGAGAAATGAGTAATAAAGACGGGTTCTGAACCTATACAAACCTACACCAGAGGGCTGGAGCACCTCCCATATAAGAACAGGCTGAGAGAGTTGGGTTTGTTCAGCCTGGAGAAAGGAAGGCTCTGGGAAGACCTTAGAGCAGCTTCCAGCACGGAAAAGGGGATACAAGAAAGCTGGGGAGGGGCTTTTTCCAAGGGCCTGGAGTGTTCGAGGTCAGGTTGGAGCAACCTGATCCAGTGGGAGGTGTCCCTGCCCATGGCAGGGGGTGGATCTGGATGGGCTTTGAGGTCCCTTTCAATCCAAACCATTCCATGGTCCCCTGAAACCCCATTCATTGGCAGCGGGCACTGTGGTCAGAATCAGAGGGGCCTCACCTCCAGCTGGGCCTTCCCCTTTCCTTTCCTTCCCCCTGAGCTGGGGAAGGCCAGAGAGGGGCTGCCTACTTTTTCACTGCCAGCTCAGGACTAAACATGGACAAATATTCAATTTGAAAAGAGCAGCAAAAGCAAATGCTTAGGGAAAATATGCTCAGCTGGACAAAAGAGCTTACCAAAGAGTGACAAATTGCTCCCACTGCTGTCAGACTTGCAGAGACCTTTTCAGCGGTGGTAGAGGAATGCACTGAAGAAATGCCATCCTAAAACTCAGCAGAAAGATCAGGGATTGATGCAATTAAATCCCTAAAGGTCTAAGGGTAAATGTAGCCACAGCAATGAAAGCAAAGTGGGTGATCTGACTCCAGATAATTAAATATCCATTTTGACACCATTGGGATCAGAGTCCAAAACTGGTCCCTTCCAACCCAAACTATTCTATGATTCTATAAACCCCTGAATTTTCTGTTGGAATATTCCATGTAAAGTTGGACTGGGTGATCTTTTCCAATCTTAAAGATTCTGTGATTCTAAGTCCAACATATCCAGAAATTTGCTACACAAAAATGGAAATTGTACATAAGCTTAGCACTGATCTCAAGAAAAAAACAGGATGGTGGCACTGCTTAACCAATGTTAATCAACCACTTCTGTAGGCCCAACCAAGCAAATTAATTAAGCATGCACAAATCTTTAAAAAATAAAAGTATTAAAGTTAAACCTCCCAAGTAACTTGCTGAACAACATCCACCAAAACCTGAGTTTTAAAATGAGCTCCAAAGCACAGCACCTCATTTTGTTCTCCATCAAAAACTGGGAGGCTTCTTCATTGTGCAAAACAGCCAGTGTATAAACAGAGCAACAGTAATTTCATTTCAGGGAAAGAACAGGTTAATCAGAATTGCTGGATTCAACATAATCTTCCAGGAGAGGGATTTTTGTCACTGAATGAAGTGGTTCAGCCAACCCTTGCCCACAGCACACGAGCCCAGGGCACGTCCTGGACCCTTGACAACATCTCAGCCCCAGATACAAACATCAACCAGTTTGCAAGAACTGCAGTGACCTGAACGCCTGCTTCTCCCAGAGAGTCCAGAAGCTGGCCTTGCACTTAAAAGGTGATTTCTAGGCTAAAGTTCAGAAAGATTTAAAGTAACGGCAGTAAAAATTACGACACTAATAAGAGGGGATTGCTTCCACTGCAAAAGGGCATTTGCTTTGAACTAATGACAACCAGAGGGAAAATCCTTTGTCTATCTGAGTCAAAGTTTTCAGCCAAACTGCAAGTGGACTATAAGGAAAATGCCTGAGGATTAGTCATTAGTGACCACTTCAAGGACAGCAAGTCACACAAATCTCCTGCTTCTTCATAGAATCAAAGAACAGTTTGGGCTGGAAGGTACCTCAAAGTCCATCCAGTTCCACCCCCTGCCATGGGCAGGGACACCTCCCTCTGGAGCAGGTTGCTACAAACCCCATCTAACCTGGCCTTTAACACCTCCAGGGATGGGGCAGCCACCACTTCTTTGGGCAACCTGGACTAGGTCCTCAGCGCCCTCATAGAAAGAATTTCTTCCTAATGTCTAAACTAAATCTTCCCCCTTCCAATTTAAAGCCTTTCTTCCCCAAATAGTGCAGTCCCAGGGAAGTGGGTCCTTCCTTCCTCTCCTGATGAAACACAAGGTTAAAGAGCCGAATGCCACAGAGTTTCAGACAGGGAGGTGTGAAACATCCAGGGAGATCCACATGAGCCCCAGCCCAGACCTGCCTTTTGTCCAGCACCTATGCAGGGGCTGCAGACGTGGGGCTGCAATTTATGGCACAGTTTCCTCTCAAAACACCTTAGAATCATTGAATCATTACGGTTGGAAGAGACTTCCAAGATCATCCAAGTCCAACCATCAACCTAACACCACCATGCCCACTAAACCATGTCCTGAAGTGCCACATCCACACATTTGTTGAACCCCTCCAGGGGTGGAGATTTCCCCATTGCCCTGAGCAGCCTCTGCCAGGGCTCCACCACTCTTTTAGTAAAGAAATTTTTCCTAATAGCTAATCTAAACCTCCCCTGGTGCAACTTGAGGCCATTTCCTCTCATCCTATCCCTTTTTACTCTGGAGAGTAACCACATTCCGACATTCCTGAGCGCGGGGAGCTCATCCTGCATTGCATTTCTCCACTGTTCCCCAACCACAGCTCCTGAAGCCATGGCTCTGAGAAGGTCAGTCGCTGCCGTTGGACAGGAGTTTGAATATCAAAGGCACTGGGAAGGCCAGCAGAGCGCAGACCGCAGAGGGTGGACGTCTCCAGCCAAAGCACTGATCCTTTTTTACACAAAGCGCGCTGGCAATGATTAATGAAACCGCTCTGCCGCCTGCTTCAGCCTCCTCTCAGAACATACACGATCACAGGATGGAACTTTCCAAGTCAGCTCCAAGGTCAAAACTGAAACATCCTGAAATACCAGTAAAAAGCGATTTTCTCTCCCCTTCAAGCATTCAACATCTAGTAACACGCACAGCAAAGCCTTGCCCGGAGCAAGGCTCCTGGTCTATACTTAGACTAATTATTTGCATCTCAGCTACTTTGCAAATCTACAGAGAGAACTGACTTAACTATTTCCCCATCTGAGGCTTTATTTTATTAATGAAAGCGCTACCAGAAGAATGACATGTTTATTTTAATGATTCCATTCCCCTAATTTATAGAGCGCAGTCACTTAGGCACCATGTAGATCTGCAGATCAGCAAATGAACCTTGTTAGTGTGTGTATGCAACTCTTACACGCAGGCAAAAACACTAACTAGCTTGATTTGCTGATCAGCAGATTTGTAAGTTACTTAAATGACTGCACAACTCTAATTCATTAAAACAAATTTAATGATTTTTCCCATCAACGTTCCCACATAATCCCTCACTCCCCAACAGACACAGTGGCTGCAGGGAGCGGTAACTCCAGCATTAAAACCTCTGCCTATGGGGAGCCATGGGATAAAGATTTCAAATTGGAGGAAAGAAGCAATCCCTGAACCACCTGCATCCAGCCAGAAGCACCAAGAGGCAAACACAGACCCTGCAAACAGCTCAGCTCCACCACCATCTGCCAACTTCTGCAGGACAGCCAAGTACCTGCTTTCCAAGATGCGCCTCCCAGCTCATACGCTGCTTTATATTCTTCTCCATCCCTTTTTTGCCCTGTTCAAACCTCTTTGCAAGGTTATTCTCCTCCATCAAACCCTAAACTTTTATATTTTGAGTGTGCAGCTCCCTTCAAATACAAAGCTTCAGGTGGTTCAGGGTTAAGCCCCAGCAAGGAGAAGGTTTCATGGGCAAAACATAGTCAGGCTTCAGGTTATAGAATCATTAAGGCTGGAAAAGACCTCTGAGCTCATCCAGTCCAACCATCAGCCCAATCCCACCATGCCTGTTAAACCGTGTCCCAGACTGCCACGTCTACACGCTTTTTGAATCCCTACAGGGATGGAGATCCCACCACTGCCCTGGGCAGCCTCTGCCAGGGCTTCACCACTCTGTCAGGAAGAAGAGTCTTCCTAAGTCTTCCCTGGTGCAACCTCAGGCCATTTCCTCTCATCCTGCCACTTGTTACTTGGGAGAAGAGACCAACACCCACCTCACCACAACTTCCTTTCTGGGAGCTACAGAGAGCAATGAGGTCTCCCTTCAGCCTCCTCTTCTGCAGGCTTAACAGCTGCAGGTCCCTCAGCCACTCCTCATAAGTCTTGTTCTCCAACCTGAACCACCAGCACTTCTTTTACACTTGCCTTAAAACAAGCCTTCAAGTGAGCAGAAACAATAAAACTGCTTGCGCTTCACTGCTGTGCAATTCATTAAGCTATTTGATTTAATAAATGATGCAATTACAATTATACGTATTAAACGTGACTGCCTGGTGTACAGCAAACAACTGAACAGTGCATTTCAGAAAAGCAGCTCTATCAGCTTATGCCAGGCTCGATGAATTAACCACACACACTGAGCGTTTCTAAAGGAAATCACAGATGTGGCTCATCCAAGTGTCCATCACTATTAATTCAGCCTGCGCTTTGATTCCTGCCTTCATGCCAGAAAATGGGATTCCTGCAAGGGAAGGCACAGAGCACATCGGCAAACACAGACCTCCAGGCGCTTACGCATCCCTCATACAAGACACGTTGCTAATGAGGAGCGTGGAAAGTCTCATGGCATCCCCCCACCATCACTTCATCCTGTCCTTTTTAGGTATCTGGATACAGATAACTGAGAAAAAATAAAGTAACAGAAGACAAATTCTCCTTCTTCTGCCCCAAATATCACATCAGATATGCACCTCAGCCAGTCTGTTGATGACACCAAACTGTGTGGCGCAGTTATGTCCTGGAGGGACTTGGACAAGCTGGAGAAGAGGGACTGTGTGAACCTCATGAAGTCTGACAGTACAAGCTCCTGCACCTGGATCAAGGCTATTCCAAGCACAAATACAGGCTGGGCAGAGAACGGATTGAAAGCAACCCTGAGGAGAAGGACTTGGGGTGCTGGGGGGTGAGAAGCTCAACATGAGACAGCAACATGTGCTCACAGCCCAGAAACCAACCGTGTCCTGGGCTGCATCCAAAGCAGCGTGGCCAGCAGGGTCAGGGAGGGGATTCTGCCCCTCTGCTCTGCCCTGGTGAGACCCAACCCAGAGTCCCGTGTCCAGTTCTGTAGTCCTCAGCACAGGAAGGACATGAATCTGTTGGAACAAGAAAAGAGGAGGCCATGAAGATGATCCGAAGGCTGGAGCACCTCTGCTGTGAGGACAGGTTGAGAGCTGGGTTTGTTCAGCCTGGAGAAGAGAAAGCTCCATGGAGACCTTAGAGCCGTTTCCAGTACTGAAAGGGGGCTTACAGGAAAGCTGGGGAGGGGGGCTCTTTATTAGATGGCAGGGACTCTTCCCACTGGATCAGGTTGCTCCAAGCCCCAACCAACCTGGCCTTGAACACCTCTAGCGATGGGGCAGCCACCACTGCTCTGGACAACCTGGGCCAGGGTCTTACCACCCTCACAGGAGAATATTTCCTTCTAAGATCTCATCTCAATCAGTTTAAAACCATTCCTCCTCATCTTGCCCCTGCACTCCCTGATCAAGAGCCCCTCCCCAGCTTTCCTGGAGCCCCTTTCGGTACCAGAAGCTGCTCCAACGTCTCCCTGGAGTCTTCTTTTCTCCAGGCTAAACAACCCCAACTCTTTCAGCATGTCCTTGCATGGGAGGTGCTCCAGCCCACAGATCATCTTCATGGCTTTTCCCACAAAGCATCTGCCCTCCTATTTGTGCAACACATGTATCCCAAAATGGAAGCTCTCCAAAAATTGCTTCTCGGACACTGTGATCCCACGCATGCTTGCACAAGTCCTGGGCAAACCCAAGTGTCATTTTGTGAGTTGCCATAAGCCTCCAACACCGCATTTCTGAGCAGCCTTCAAATTAAATAGCAATAAAATGCCAGCAGCTTTTGTTGTCCTGTTTGTTTAGGTTTTTATTCTGCCTTGTGCTCCATCTGTGTCGCTTTCCTATTGCGCCGCTCCCAAGCGGCAGCGTGTCAGCGTGTTATATTTGGGGGGGGGGAAATGAGCAGCCTCTCTGGAATTCTTTCATTTGCCACTTTATTATCATCAAGAGCACCTACTTCCAGATGGAAACACAGATTGGCACGAACTGCGAGCCTTCGCCGCTGCCTTCTGTTCACTCCTGCTTTGCCAGGAAAGATTATGTCCCTGGACAAGCTGAAACTTCACGCCAATGGCAGAGAGTCCTGTTGAATTAGTCCTTCCCAGGTTCATTTGAGCAATTTGCATTAAAATTTGCTGTTTGTTTACACAGCTCATGGTGTGGGACTGTCAGATCTGTATGAACCATGGAATGGTTTGGGTCGGAAAGGACCTCAAATCCCACCTAGTTCCACCCCCTGCCATGGGCGGGACACCTCCCACCGCATCAGGTTGCTCCAAGCCCCATCTAACCTGGCCTTGAACACCTCCAGGGATGGGGCAGCCACCACTGCTCTGGGTAACCTGGGCCAAAGCATCCCTACCCTCAAAGGAAAACATTTATGCCTAAGATCTCATCTCAATCTCCCCTCCTTCAGCTGAAAACTGTTCCCCCTCATCCTATCCCTGCACTCCCTGATCTAGAGCCCCTCCCTAGCTTTCCTGCAGCCCCTTTCAAGACTGGAAGCTGCTCTAAGGTCTCCCTGGAGCCTTCTCTTCCTCAGGCTGAAAAACCCCAACTCTCTCAGCCTCTCCTGATACGGGGGGGGGCTCAAGCCCTTGGATCATCTTCTTGCAGTAGGATGTGGTAAGAGTTTTTCTATTTTTTAAATGGAGAAATAGGATACTAAGCTTCATTTTAAACTTGTGCCTTGAGAAAAATATCACCACGCTTCTTCTTCTGCAAGGGACTTTGTATCATCCCCTTGCGGCAGCACCGGAACGAAAGTGCTTTGCACAGCAAAGTTGAGTTGAACTCAACTAAACACGCCCTGAGTTCAGCCTAGAATTCCAAATCCCAGTAATTACCGCTGCGTATTTCACTCTCCTCCAGTGCATTGCACAAATTGAAATCTATATTTCAGTCTCGCAGCTCAAAGTATCCTCGCTAATAGCCAGCAGTGAAAATAATCATCATAGCGCGGCAGCAGAACCAACATGCAAGCAGCGCTTCAACATCATGTGCAAACGAGTGGAGAATCCAACTCGATCTTAAAGCACCCGGCCTGAGAAACTCCAATCTAAAAAAAAGTAAAATAGACAGAGAAGTATAGTCAGTTGCCATGGCAACGGCTTGATATGAAAGCAAGAACTGATGGAACCTTTACAGTCACTTAAATGCTTATTATAACATTATGCAGAACGGCTGAATAAAGAACACAGAGAGGTTAAGGTAGTTATAAGAAAAACAGTCATTGTGGGATGAGCAAGGCAACAGTTTATAAGTCAGAAATAAGGCCTTGTTTCAACTGAGGCATTAGAAATAATGAGATAACTATGTCCTCTTAAATTAACGAGGAAAATTTGTTTTGAGGAGCAAGGAAATGAGGGAACTCTCGTTGGGCCACAGCATTCGGTGTGAAATCACTTCTCACCAAGAAGTGCATGAGTTCTCCAGCATCTCATCCTCATGCTCCTCAGCCCCAGCCATCTGTGGGCTCCAAGGAAATGGCTCAGGGGTGAGACCTAAGCCATACCAGAGTCTCACTCAGGTCCTTTGGCTTTGCAGTATCTCCCACTTGAATCCTCCTCTTTCACTCTGCTCTGAGCGGTGGGATGACACAAGGTGAGCACGGTCACACACAAGGGCAAAGCAGAGAGTTGGAGCCAAGACTTCCTCCAAAACACAGGTTTGGTGCAGAAACAAGATATCGTCACCCATGGACAAAAGCAACTCAAGGCATGCCAAAGACCAAGTTCAGCACCCACCACAGATTTACTACATTCCCCTGTTCCAAAATGCTCACCCAACTCCAGCACAAGCAGGTGGTGCTCTGTCTCAAACTGTCTTGTACGGCCAAATGGAAAGAAGGAGAAAAATTGGGACTTACTTCTCCTTGACCCAGAATTCACCCCAAGCCTGCAGGAGAGCTTCCTGATGTGGTCTCTTCTCCAGAGAGGCTGACAGGAGGCAAGCAGGGGAAATCTCATTACAGTCGTGCTCAGAATTTTGGTCACAGGTGCTTTTCATCTGAAACGTGATTCCAGGGTTCAGTTACTTTATAAAGTTAACGGTTTAGGTCACAGCTTATGCATCAACAAAGACATAGAACCATAGAATCACTGAGGTTGGAAAAGACCCCTGAGATCATTAAGTCCAACCATCAGACTAACAGCACTGTCCCTGGGTTGGACATTAGGAAAACGTTCTTCCCCCAGAGGGTGGTGGAGCACTGGAACAGTGCTAGAGAAGCAGTCACAGCCTGACAATATCCCAGAAGCGTTTGGCCAACACCCTCAGAATCCATGAGATGAATGTTGGGGTGTCCTGTCCAGGGACAGGAGTTGGACTCGATGATCCTTGCAGGTCCCTTCAAACTCAGGACATTTGATAATCCTACGGTCTAACCCCACGTGCACCTAATAAAACAGAAGGCAGTGTGTTTTGGGGTAGACTCTGCAGTTAGCTGAGGTGTCCCCGGTATCTGCTAGAGAGGCCAAAGACAAGCCAGAGACAGAAACTATGAAAACCTGAATTATTTGGGCACAGGGGGAAGAATAGAATCATGCTGAAGACCAAACCTTACACAAGAAACTAAAGCGTGTCTGTAAGGCATCCCAGGTGAAAGATAAATGCATTCATGCACTGGACTGGGATATAAATTTCCAACAGCCCTGGTGGAAAGGGCATTGTACAAAGTTCTGGTAAGAGCTGACCCGGCACACTGTGCAGTTAGACCCCATAAATGGCCTGGAACACGAGGGAAGGTGAGGAGGAAGGGTGGGACCCAGAGAGGAGCCTCACTATGGTTCCTGTACCACTGGAAAAGGCAGAGAGCAAAGGAAGAGGGGGGGAAACAGCTATTTAGGTTGAATGATGACGTTAGCAAAGGGAAAATATCAGGATAACCTGGTCACAAATACATTGAGACTGGAAATTGAGAGTTTCTGTTGTGGTTTAACCCCAGCTGGCAATGGTGCGGCAATAGCAGGAGCCGGAGCCTCCCATCCTCTGCTCCAATATGTCAGTACTAAGCAGTACAAATATAATTCTTCAAGGCTTTAATTAAAGACTTCAGGGAATCTAAGGGGGAAAGTTTCATATTTCATTTGGGATGGGGGCTTTCTCCCTCCTTTTTATGAAATTTAGTTCAATACTAAATTAAATATTTCAAATTCTTTTTCCCCTGAAATCATCCAAACAGTAAATTTTGAGTCTTTGTTTAACATGCTACCTATTGATCCTTGCCAAGGCTACAGAACTTCATAAATCTCCACTCCGAGCAAGAAAAGCATCCAAAAAAAAGTAAAAAAGTTAATACAACTCAGATCGGTTCCCAAGAAAAACTTCCAAGCCCAGAAGTGTGTTTTTAGCAAACAGACCCTGGAGAAGTTAATCCACCCAGTGTTCACGAGGCACAAGATGGTCATGACGCTCCAGATGGTCCAGCGGCAATGAATGCATGCGTTGCAAGCCCAACTGCAATGCCAAGACTCTCCCACTGCAATACCTTCCACATCAAAGCCAGCAGCTCAAACCTCTCTGCAATGCCCACCTTGAGCACTCTTTACAAGCAGAGCTTCAGGACTTGTTTCTGGTCATACGGCCTCATACAAGACCTGATCCCAGGGTGCTAAGCCACAACGTGCCCCAAGCAACCAGGAGGTGCTTTCATCATGCTTACTGGGCCAGCATTGCTGGAATTTGGCCCACAACAGCAGCTCCTCCTCTCCTGCCCTGCAGCGCAGTGACAGGATGAGAGAAAATGGCCTCTGGTTGCACAAGAGGAAGTTCAGATTGGATATTAGGAAAAATTTCTTCACTAAAGGGTTCTCAGGCCTTGGCAGAGGCTGCCCAGGGAGGTGGTGGAGTATCTATCCTTGAGGTGTTTAAAAGACGGATGGAGAAGGTGCTCAGAGATCTGGTTTGGTGGTGGACAGGTACGGTTGGACTCAATGATCTCAACGATCTTCTCCAATCAAAAAATTCTATGATTCTATTCTATGACTCAGTGAAAAAGAAGAGAGATGAAGGTCCCTTTATACCTTCAGCAAAAGGTGGAGAAGCTACACCAAGAGAACTCATCAAGTATATTTAATTTAGGTTCATTAGCAAGGGAAAACGAGCCTGGCCAGTTAGCTGAGCAGCTAATCAGGATGATACATCGTGGGCATCTTAATGGGATTGCTTCTGCTGTGGGTAGGGCTGAATCACCTCCTGGAGATGGTTAGGGCAGCCCACCATTCAACCAGGGCACCCACTTGAAATTACCCCAGCTTCAAACCAGGGGGAAATAGAAACCCTCAGCCCCTGCAGTGGGTCTCTATGCCAGTGCTCAGGAGTGCTCTAGCAGTTCCTTATCACCAAACACTCAGGGAAGGCTGTTCAATTAACAGAAGTCAGTAAAATGAGAAGATTTAACAGCAGCAGCAGCAGCAGCAAGGTTTAACACCAGATAGCAGCAACACACTCCTTTGACACTCTTCATCCATTGATAAAGTCTGATAAAGCTGTAAGCTTCACAGGCATTTTCTGGCAAATGAGCCATAAAATAGGATAGTTTAAGTATTATCCCTAAATGGTAAAACTTCCAATTATGCTGGAAGAAAAATTACTATATCCTGCTAATTATAACAGCCATGGCTTGGATTTGTTTGAAAAGAAGCTCACTTCATTTAAAATAAATACCAACTTCGAAGGCAAGATGGGAGAGGTGGAAAAAAAACATGAAAATGAGAAATGAAAAGTATGGAGCGTGTAGAGAGACTGAGCACCTGTGTGCAATGAGTGCACACTGCAGCCAGTGCTCACTTTTGCATCCATCCACCTGTGACTGCTTCCGTCTCCAGGAGCCCTTTCCGAAAAGGACTCACCACCGCATTGATCCGGCTGTGGCTGCTCCCATCTCCAACAGCATCCTTCAACCAGGACTCACCACCACATCCATCCAGCTGTGGCTGCTCCCATCTCCAGCAGCATCCTTCAACCAGGACTCACCACCACATCCATCCAGCTGTGGCTGCTCCCATCTCCAGCAGCATCCTTCAACCAGGACTCACCACCACATCCATCCAGCTGTGGCTGCTCCCATCTCCAGCAGCATCCTTCAACCAGGACTCACCACCGCATCCATCCAGCTGTGGCTGCTCCCATCTCCAGCAGCATCCTCCAGGACCAGCCTGGTGCAGAGCTGGCTGCTAGCATTATGTCCCACTTGCCTCCCAAATTACCTTACCCACACCACTCCCCACTCCACCTGCATGCTGAAACAGGAACCCTTACCTAGGCTGTCTGCCAGCTGCATCTCCAACCCAGGACCTACAGCCACCACAGAGGATGTCCTGCACGTCTCAGGACCTGTCTCAGTTTGAGTGACTCCTCTTCTCCTGTCCTTTGGCTCCTACCATTTTCATTAAGATTAGAAATCCAGGTGGAAAGTAGAAGGAGGAGCTGTGCATCTGCAGACAGCAAGTGGCTCTTGTCAGCACCGCAGACCCAGTGTAGGATTCCTCAGGATAAGGATGAGCTCTGTCCTACATGAGAGGATAAAAGCAACAGGAAAGAACAAAGGGGTTAATTGTCATTAAAAGAAGAAACCATTTAATAATAAAACTTGATTTTAGAAAATGCCCAGGTTTGGCTTCAGTAGCTGTTTAGCAGTGAGACCCCAGCAGCACAGTCAGTGAGTTACAGGTGACCAGGACCCAGAACAGAGCCAGGGTCAAAATATTACACCTGTATAAATATATTTATTCATCACAAATTCTATTTTTAAGGCGATTTCCTCCCAGACAGATCAGCAGGAAGCTTGCAAGCCGCTATCAGCTCTATTTACAGCAAGTTGGAATTAATCTTGGGACCTTCGCTGCTCTCCAGAAGACATCACCCTGTCCAGGCAATGGATCAAAATAAGCCCCACACTCAAACACTGTCTGCAGCAGCTAAATTATGGGGACAGCCAGGGCCACCACCAGCCACCCAGATACAGCCAGAAATAGGTCAAAACCAAAACCATTATTGCTTTGACTCTTTAAACCTGGGTGAATAGCCAGCATTTGACTGGGGACACCGGGGTTTTGGGGCACTTTGGGTGTGCTGCTCTGGGGTGTGCTGGGTATTACTTGCAGAATTTGTGCTCCATTTAATTTTCCAGCAGGATTTGGTTTCCTTGAATAAAAGTAGCCAGAGGGTAAAAAGCAGGAGGCACAGGTGAGAGACCCATCGACCCTGACAGAAGATTTAAAGTTGTGACCATACCTGGATGAACCAAGACAGTGTTTTTTATTTCCCTCATTAAACCAACACCTCTGTGTCCTGCACCCACTTGAATCAGGATTGCAGGCATTGTTCCATTTACAAGACATGCAAATCCAGACTCAGCACCTTCTTTTCCAGAGTGAGCAACACAAAGATCTTTGACCCCTTGCTCCTACCTTCTCACAGATTTCATAGAATCACAGGACGATTAAGGTTGGAAAAGACCTCTAAGATCATCCAGTCCAACCATCAGCCCAACATCATCGTGCCTGCTAAACCACGTGCCAGAGCCACACGCTTTTTGAACCCCTCCAGGGATGGAGACTCCACCACTGCCCTGGGCAGCCTCTGCCAGGGCTTCACCATTCTGTCAGTGAAGATATTTTTCCTGATATCTAAATCTAAACCTCCCCTGGTGCAACTTGAGGCCATTTCCTCTCATCCCATCACTTGTTACTTGGTTGAAGACACCGGCACCCACCTCACCACAACCTTCTTTCATGTATCACTGCCTGCAACTGAGGTCTCCCCTTAGCCTGCTCTTCTCAAGGCTAAACAGCTCCAAGTTCCTCAGCCACTCCCCACAAGACTCATGCTCCAGACCTTTCCCAGCTACATTCCCCTTCTCTGGACCTGCTCCAGCAGCTCCAGCAGTTCATAGTAGCTGTGAAAGAGCAGAGCTACAGGACTGACAGATCCAGTTCACAGGACAAGGAGGCTGAAGGCTCAGCACCCGTAACCACATTCAACAGCCAACTGCTACTGCAAGACCATTTCCACCCATGCACGTTTCCAGGATGGAAATCAGTGCAGTAAGCAGCACAGATCTCCACACCCACCCATCCCACAACCATCACCAATGCTGGGTCTCAGAGCCAATTTCTGGGTATTTTTATCCTGGCTGTGAAAACAACTGAAAAAATTGCTTTCTACAGGAATTCTGCAAAAGGCTGTTTCGACTGACAATCCCATCCACAAACACAGTTGCCCAAAACCAAACCAAGCAAGGTGTGCAAATGGAGCCAACGAGAAACTGTTCTAAAATGGAAAGGGATGAATATTCATGGCAATATTTTGGTTGCATCTAATCTATCTTTATAACAGACATTTCACTCCAGCACGCCCAGGCTGGAGCTCTAAACAGTGACAGCAAGAAGAAACATAATTAGCATAAGGCATAGTAATTAAGGATGCAAATACAGTGGATGCCACATCCTAATTTATCAAAGAATCATAGAATCGCTTGGTTGGAAAAGGCCTTTGAGATCACCAAGTCCAATTATATCTGTCCACTACTAAACCAGATCCCTCAGCACTTCATCCACCCATCTTTTAAACCCCTCCAGGGATGGGGACTCCACCACCTCCCTGGGCAGCCTCTGCCAAGACCTGAGAACTCTTTGCATAGAGAAATTTTTCCTGATGTCTAATCTGAACCTTCCCTGGTGCAACTTGGGGCCATTTCCCCTCATCTTATCACCTGTCACTTGGGAGAAGAGTCCAACACCCACCTCACCACATCCTCCTTTCAAGTAGTTGTAGACAGTGATGAGGTCTCCCTTCAGCCTCCTTTTCTCCAGCCTAAACAGCCCCAGGTCCCTCAGCCACCTCCCATAACCCTTGTTCTCCAGTCCCTTACCCAGCTCTGTTCTCTTCTCTGGACACGCTGCAGCTCTTCAATGTCCTTCTTGGAGTGAAGAGCCCAAAACTGAGCCCAGGATTCAAGGTGCGACCTCACCAGTGCCAAGGTACAGGGGATCAATCCCCTCCCTAGTCTTGCTGGACACACTGTTTCTGATCCAGGCCAAGATGATATTGGCCTTCTTGGCCACCTGGGCTGCTGTCAACCAACACCCCCAGATCCTTCTTCTCGAGGTAACTAACTTTCCAGCCACTCTTCCCCAAGCCTGGAGCTGCAGGGGGTTGTTGTGTCCCAAGTGCAGGACCTGGCACTCGGCCTTGCTGAGCTTCATCCTCTTGGTCACAGCCCATCGATCCAGCCCATCCAGATCCCTCTGCAGAACCTCCCTGCCCTCAAAGATCGACACTCCCTCTGATTTCACTGGGAGAGCACCAAAGTGCCCCAGGGAGTAGGTGAGGTGCTCCCCTTGCCTCTTCAACACCATTGCACAGCCACACACACGTATGGACATAGCAAGTGTTTCACTCTCCTTGCACAGATAGAAACACAGCCCAGCAAGCACAATGTGCTGGGAGATATCATTACAGAAAGAGAGAGGGAGGCTGAATTTTGTGTTCCCAAATCATGTTTCCTCCAAGCCACTGCAGTCCAAGAGGTCACAGTGATGGCTTCAAAATGAACCAAGAGCAACCCTGCAATGGTACACGAGACTTCTCCCATCTTTTCTGCAGAACTGGATGCCTGGCTCAAGCCAAACGCAACATACATCCTTGTGGCACCCTAATCCTGACACAGATGCATTTTGCTAGCAGCCAGCCTGTGCCATTGAGTCATCAGGTTATGTGACATCACACACTGGAAGCATCTGATCCCTTCAATGATGTTCAGAAGCAATTACCTAAACAGTGTGTACAAATCCCTTATTTGGATGCTTAATTAGCTGGTAGGTACATAAATGCCAGGTTTACAGGCTTGCACAGTGAGTAGAGCATATAAACGTGGGCTTCAGCTGGAATGTAAGGTCCAGAAATGGGGCTTATTACAGGAGGAAACGAGTGGGCAATAAATGGCTGAGCCAACGGAGACTTTAAATAAACAAACAACACTAAAAAAACCAACCCACACTAAAATTTAAAGCAGCTCAGCACACTGCAAAACCAGGCAGCATGGGCCAGGTTGGATGGGGCTTGGAGCAACCTGATGCAGTGGGAGGTGTCCCTACCCATGGCAGGGGTTGGAACTGGATGGGCTTTAAGGTCCCTTCCAATTCAAACCGATCTGATTCTATGATTCCTTGTTGGAATGGGTTGGTTTTATTCACTCTTGCAGCAAAACAGAGCAAAGAGTGTGAGGAGGAGGAGGAGGGATCTCTTGCAAAGATTTATTCCACAGCACAAAACAGCGATATCCAGAGATGTGATTATCCACAGAGAGACAGAGACCCACTCCTCACTCAGGCTCAAACGCTGCCAGTGCCCCTAAAAGTTTTGGGATCTTCCCTATGGACGAAATATTGGCTGAACCGGAGACAGAGCTGAATTCTGATAGAAAGGGCTCTATGTATTTTAATATCCACCCAAAGCTCTGAGCCAAGCGATAGCCCTCCCGTATAAGTGCATTGCCCTCATCACAAAAACGCTCATCCTGTCTTCTAGGATTTTCAGAACCCTTTTGCACCACATACATCACACAAAGACGGGCTATTTTGAAAACACCGAAAGTGCAGACTCCTGATTTTTAATACACATTGCATTTTCTGGCTCAGCTACCAGGTTAATATGCAGTGTCAAGGATTTCAATGGGACTATATTTATAGGCATCATTAATTCATACGAGTTCATAATAATCCCATAGCATGGAATTAGCAGCATTCTGCTTGATCCAAGCTGCTACTAAGGTATATATCAGGCAAAGAGTAAGGCTATTCCACAAAGAAAAAATAAGAAGGCAAAACAACTTCAATAGCGTGTTATTATTAGATACTGAACAGTTAGAGAAGAAGAAAAGCTTGCTGAGCAGAGGTGGAAGCTGTATTTCACATGCCTTCCAGCAGCATCACTGCTGCACGAGGAGGAATAAGAAAACAGCCTGTAAAAACCAAGGGCGCAGGAGGAACATTGCGCTCCACAGGGTGCTGGAGAGGAGCCCTTTGATGGGGATGACACCTCCAGCCACTCTGCAGTTGACAACAAGCCCAGGCGGTCCTCACCCATCCCCATGCCACCCACCTACAGCTCCAAACAGCACATATCAAGCAACAGGAGAGTTTCGCACCTTCCCAAAAAGCCCATCCAACTCTGAAAAGTGGGCCCCAGCCCTGCTTGGGATCACATTAGCTATGCAATATTATTCATCTGGGAGCAAAAAAACCTCCAGTATGCGTTATTTCTTAACTCCCATTACGTGCTCTAAGAGGGAAGCATTCAGGAGGAATTAGGGAAAAAAACAGATAAGTGAACAGGGAATTTAGGACTGGGCTCCTGGGACTGGAAGTGAAAAAAAACCCTGCAGCATTCCCCATAAAACTTGACTTTCAAGCTGAAGATGACAGCAATCAATTTAGATTCTCCAGCTGCAGGAAAGGGATTTTCTTGGATCCTTTTGTCATTGCCCAGTTTGGAAAAAACTCCAGTTCCTATCAATGTTGCTGAGCACCATCAAGCAAGGAAACTCCCATGAACAGCACCATTCACAAACCACTGCTGCGTTTTGTTCACAACATTGCTAAACAATCATAGAATCATGGAATGTTCTGGGTTGGAAGGGACCTCAAAGTCCATCCAGTTCCACCCCCTATCATGGGAAGGGACACCTCCCATTGGAACAGGTTGCTCCAAGCCCCATCCAGCCTGGCTGTCAACACCTTGAGCAGCCACCACTTCTCTGGGCAACCTGGGCCAGTGCCTCATGCAAAATACTTCATGTTGCTCTTCAGGTGCTCTCCTGCTGACCCATGTTCCCCCTTCAGGCTCTGCACATCTGTTGCTAGCACTGACATCAAACTGGGATGGATTTAGGTTCTCCTCCCCTGTCAACTTTAGTATAAGGCCCTCTTCACCAGCCTGGTAAGCCTTTCATTGAAGATGCTCTCCACCTGCTCTGACAGGAGGATCCCATCAGCCCACAGTAGACCAGGTTTCTCAAAGGCACTGAATGGAAGAACCTCATGACAAAAGTTAAATTTTGAGGACAGGCTGAGAGAGTTGGGGTTGTTCAGCCTGGAGAGGAGAAGGCTCCATGGAGACCTTAGAGCAACCTTCCAGCACCTGAAGGGGCTACGAGAAAGCTGGGGAGGGACTGTCTACAAAGGCTTGGAGTGATAGGACAAAGGGCAATGGGTATAAACTGGAGAGGGGCACATTTAGACTAGACATAAGGAGGAATTTCTTCGCTAGGAGAGTGGGGAGGCCCTGGCCCAGGTTGCCCAGGAAAGTTGTGGCTGCCCCATCCCTGGAGGTGTTCAAGGCCAGGTTAGATGGGGCTTGGAGCAACCTGGTCCAGTGAGAGGTGTTCCTGCCCATGGCAGGGGTGGAACTGGATGATCTTTAAGAATCCTTCCAACCCAAACTATTCTATAATTCTGTGATTAAAAATAACAGAATAGGGAAGAAAACTATTTCACCTACAAAATTCCAACAAAAGCTCCATGCAGAAGAACCTGCATCCATGTACTAGAGATCTCCTAAACAGGGTGGCAGCAGGGAATGTTATAGTAACACACCACAAACACTGGGGTTGCAGCACCCAAGGCTGTTCCCTGGCTCTGGCTAATTTGCTAATTCAGACTGAAACACTGAGTCGGAGAGCAAATTTACCTCCAGCTTTGCAACAAATTAGTGGCATGCAGATAAAAACTGTGCTCTTGCTATTCAGCTACTGGGAAATGGATAGAAAAGTCTTTTTCTAGGTCTCCCTAGAAAAGAGAAGGCCCTGGGGAGAACTTATAGCAGCCTTTCAGTATTCAAAGGGGCACCAGGAAAGCTGGGAAGGAGGTCTTTGTAAGGGAATGCAGGGATCGGACAAGGGGGAGTGATTTTAAACTGAAATAGGGGAGACTGAGATAAGATCTTAGGAGAAATGTTTTGCTGTGAGGGTGCGGAGGCCCTGGCCCAGGTTGCCCAGAGCAGTGGTGGCTGCCCCATCCCTGGAGGTGTTCAAGGCCAAGTGGGATGGGGCTTGGAGCCCCTGATCGAGTGAGAGGCGTCCCTGCCCAAGGCAGCGGGTGGAACTGGGTTTCCAACACAAACCATTTTATGATTCTTTGAACAACACAGGGATGTGTGAGCTCAGGCAAGGCTCCCCCAAAGCCCCATGCCACACCGCTCACTGTCCCACACAATCGCTGCAGCCCACATGCTGGGCCCCCCAGGCCACCTTGGGCACCCAGGCCACTCTCCCACCCCTAAAATCTTCCTCTCCACCTTGTTTTTTGGCTTTTTTTTTCCTTCTTACCTCCAAACATGTTGCTACAGCAACCCCAGCATTTTATTGGCACTCAGGGGAATATTCATCTCCAGTTCAGCTGCTCCATGGAAACACATCTTGGCAGCCCCTTTCTCCATCCCTGCACGGAGGGGTAGAAGCTGACTCCACCACTCTGTGTCTGCTGGGGTATGGGGTGCACACCAACCAGGCAAAGACAGGGGGGTGGAAGGTGCTGCAGAGGGACGCTCTCAGCTCAGAAAAGTACCCAAAAAAACCCTTGCAAAGACCAGCCCAGCACTCAAAGTCTTTGCAACAAAGAGGGAAATAGTCCTACAACTGCAAAAAACATCTCATGCACAGGAGTAGAGACCCCATGCTGGTACCCCATGCCCACTGTAGGAGGGATCAGGTTAGAAATAACTCCCTGGTTTGCTGAAATGTTAATCCTTGCCCATAACCTCCAAAATGCAGCAGGATTATAATTTAGCATATCCCAAGGCTTCATCCCACAACGTGCACTGCGCATCACCCACAGACTCAGAGGCATCTTTTGGGGGAACCAGCCCATCCACAGGGCCATTGTAGTGATACTTGTACTGATCTTACACAGCAAAGCACATCATCATTTTCCATGAGGTCTTTGGATATTCAAGTAGACAGGCTGAGAGAACTAGGGTTGTTTAGCCTGGAGAAGAGAAGGCTCCAGGGAGACGTTGGAGCAGCTTCCAGTACTGAAAGGGGCTCCAGAAAAGCTGGGGAGGGGTTCTCGATCAGGGCATGCACGGACAAGATGAGGAGGAATAGTTTTAAACTGAAAGTGGTGAGATTGAGATGAGATTTTAGAAAGAAATGTTTTCCTGTGAGGGTGGTGAGACCCTGGCCCAGGCTGTCCAGAGAAGTGTGCCTGCCCCGTTCCTGGAGGTGTTCAAGACCAGGCGGGATGGGGCTTGGAGCCTCTGATCCAGTGGGAGGTGTCCCTGCCCATGGCAGGGGGTTGGAACTTGATGGAGTTTGAGGTGCCTTCCAACCCAAACAATTCTATGACTATGATTCTAAGTGATGGAAAGGAGACAGCAGTTCTGCATCCAGCTATGCCTAAAGGTGCACAAAAAGACTCCTGTGTGCACACGCACACCTGCACAGCATTGCAGCCCCACAGCTCGCTGCCACAGCCACCTGCAGGACACAGGCAAAATGGCAAAAAAATTGTTGTTTCCAAGAAAACCACGCCACAGTCATGATTTTTTTCCAGCAGAAGCAAACCCTGTGGCTCCAAAGGGCTCTGCCATGCTCTGGCTGGAAAAGATAATCCCAAAATAATCGAAATGTGCCTCTAAATTTGGAAAGCTCCTTTGTCTTAAGGTGCCATTATCCTTTCCAGCTGCAGAGCAGGTACACAGGATCCCCTACCACCATCACATTACAGAGGAGAGCCCTCTGCTTGTGATGCCACAGAGCAACTCAGTCACACAGCTTAGCATATAGCATTATATTAAATTATAACATCAAGCAGATCACAGAATGGTTTAGTTGGAAGGGATCTCAGAGCCCATCCAGTTCCACCCCCTGCCATGGGCACGGACACCTCCCACTGGATCAGGTTGCTCCAAGCCCCATCCAGCCTGGCCTTCAACATCTCCAGGGATGGGGCAACCATGTCTTCTCTGGGCAACCTGTTCCATGGCCTCCCCACATGCCATGCCCCAGATCCACGACCTGCAGTGTCGAAGAAGGTGGCTCGATTATCCATGTGGGGTTGGCTTCTACCAAAATAAACAGATCAAAAACTTGTATGCAAAGCTGAACTATAGAGGGGAACTTCTAAGGCTGCAGCAAATAGATTTCAATCCTATCAGATCACAATGTGATCCCTGAACGCAGCCAAGGAACTGAGATTTGATCCGACACAGAGCAACACCAGTAAAGGAAACACAGTTGAGATAAATGAGAGAGAGAGGAGGGAAAAGAGAGAGAATAAGGATAAGGAAGGAGTCACGTCCTTGGGAACAGGCGCTCTCTCTGGCAGCAGCTCCTTCCAGGGATCCCATTGGAGCAATGGGTGCGGAACGGAGCTGGGGAAGGGGCTGGAGAACAAGAACCATGAGGAGCGGCTGAGGGACCTGGGGTGGCGTCGCGTGGAGAAAAGGAGGCTGAGGGGAGACCTCATCACTGGCTTACGACTACCTGAAAGGACGTTGTGGTGAGGTGGGTGCTGGTCTCTTCTCCCAAGTGGCAAGCGATAGGATGAGAGGAAATGGCCTCAAGCTGCACCAGGGCAGGTTCAGGTTGGACATCAGGAAAAATTCCTTCGCGGAAAGGGTTCTTGGGCCCTGGCAGAGGCTGCCCAGGGAGGCGGTGGAGTCCCCATCCCTGGAGGGGTTTAGAAGCCGGGCAGATGAGGTGCTGAGGGATCTGGTTTAGCAGTAGGACTCCATGATCTCAGAGGACTTTTCCAACCAAGCGATTCTCTGCCTCTAAGCCCTTTTATAAGGCCGGTCCCTCCCCCTCAGCCCGAGGGCGGCTCTGGCCGTGTGCACAGAAGCTCCTTCGGAAGTTGGGGGGGGGGGGTGGACACACCCGTAAGGGTGGTGTAAAGGCCCAATTTACTCTGTTCTCTGTCTTAAACGTTTCTATTGTCTGAGCCTCTAGTTTGCTGTTGTGGCAAGGACTAGCAAACGAGAGGCTCAGACAATAGAAACGTTTAAAACAGACAAAACAGTAAATTGAGCCTTTACACCACCCTTACTGGAGAACAGTTTTTCCTAAAATCTCATCTCAATCTCCCCTCTTCATAGAATCATAGAATAACCAGGTTGGAAGAGACCCACTGGATCATCGAGTCCAACCATTCCTATCAATCACTAAACCATGTCCCTCAGCACCTCGTCCACCCGTCCCTTAAACACCTCCAGGGAAGGTGACTCAACCCCCTCCCTGGGCAGCCTCTGCCAGTGCCCAGTGACCCTTTCTGTGAAGAATTTTTTCCTAATGTCCAGCCTAAACCTCCCCTGGCGGAGCTTGAGGCCATTCCCTCTTGTCCTGTCCCCTGTCACTTGGGAGAAGAGGCCAGCACCCTCCTCTCCACAACCTCCTTTCAGGTAGTTGTAGAGAGCAATGAGGTCTCCCCTCAGCCTCCTCTTAGCCTCCTCTTCTCCAGGCTAAACACCCCCAGCTCTCTCAGCCGTTCCTCATAAAACTTGTTCTCCAGCCCCTTCACCAGCTTTGTTGCTCTTCTCTGGACTCGCTCCAGAGCCTCAACATCCTTCTTGTGGTGAGGGGCCCAGAACTGAACACAGGATTCAAGTTTTAGTATTGTTTTCCAGAGTGTGCTTATAACAAAACAAAGCACATTGCCTCAGATTCTAAAGGCAGCTTCTCACTAAGGTCTCCTCTGGCAGCACTGCCCCTCATCACCAGCAGTCTTGGTGTTTTTTGATGTTTAAAATCAAGCCACTCTTAAAGTTTCCTTGGCCAGGGGCAAAGTTTGTTAATATTCCAAGCAAAATATTTAGGAGCTTAAAAACAGGCAGAAATGAAATGCTGTGCTGCCTGCAAATAGTATGTCTGATCATGCAAAAGTGGAATTCTCCCTCTTGATTTTGCTTAATTTGTTGGGTTTTTTGAAATCATTTCAGGTTTCCCTCTCCCAGTTTCCCAACTTTCTGTTTTATTCCAAAGAGGAAAGGAGTTCTTTCCACAAGACCTCAATGAAGGCAGGAGGACACTTCTGGAGGTGTCCAAGACCAAGCTGGATGGGGCTTGGAACACCCCAATCCAGTGGGAGGTGTCCCTGCCCATGGCAGTGGTGGAACTGGATGGGCTTTGGGGTCCCTTCCAACCCAAACCATTCCATGATTCCATGACAGGAGGGTACCTCCATCCAGCCCTACTAAAATGGGTTTTCTTCTGTTGTTCCCCAGCTGCCTTACTCGTATCTCAACATATTTCTTCTCTATGCTACTAATACACAGATTTTCAGCCTGCTGGAACATAATATAGAATTAATATATTGGCAGATATCCACAGCAGCCTCTCAGGTGTTCATATTGAAAATTATTATTTTCAACAGTTCATGGCTCATTTCTTTAAAATTAAAATTAGTGTTGTGGCAGCTGGGAATAATTTCCCATATGCCTGCGCTGAAGAGAACACAGACCTGAAGGATGTGAGGAATGAGGCTCTGCTGCCATTAGATGTGTCCGATCTTGGGACGTCCTGTGTCTGTACTACTGAGGAGGACCTTGAATGGGGGTCTCCGACACAGATGAAGCAGATACTCCTGCTAGCTTCCCTTAGATTCATAGGACCATTAATGGAAAGAACATCTAAGATCAAGTCCAACCATCAAAACAATACCAACATGGCTACAAAACCACGTACCTAAGTTCCACGTCTTTCTTTGTCCATTGAAGGGAGCTACCATTGAAGGGAGGTGCTGGGCTTCAGAGTGCATTGCTGGGTGAGGTGCGTGGTCTGAATGGCGACATCAGTTTCACATCTTCATGCTGTACTCTTGAAGACAAGCAGGTTTCTGTCTGAACCACTTAAATCTCACCATCCCATTGAACTCCACGCAAGGATTTGACATAAAAGCTGCACTAGAACACTAGAAAAAGTGGGATCTGGCAGAAAATGTTATGAAGGAGAGGACTGAAAATAACACATGCACCATTTCCAGAAAATCTTGCCGGAGAATACTGAAGGAAAGTAGAGCAGCACTCTCCAGACACGTTTGGATTTGTTTCAATTGGGGGCAGCATCCTGCTAAGTGACCTGGCAGCAGGGGGTGGGCAGCCTCTATCTCTGCTGGTCACTCGGGAAAAAAAACAAGCATTACGGTGGCTGCAGTCCTCTGAGGGGCAAGAGAGGCAACATTTTGCTTTAATTCACTCCATCCTTACCCCGCTGTGCTGGAACAGCCACCACCTCATGCCACCTCCTGCCACAACATGAGGACCCACAGTTTTCAGCAGCTCTGAAGTACTGCAAAGAGTTGTTCTAACTGTGGAGAGAAGAGAAGGCTCCATGTAGACCTTAGAGCAGCTTCCAGTACTGAAAGGTGCTCCAGGAAAGCTGGGGAGGGCGTCTTGATCTGGGAGTGTAGGGACAGGATGAGGGAGAACAGTTTTCAGCTGAAAAACAGGGAGATTGAGATGAGATCTTAGGGAGAAATGTTTTCCTGTGAGGGTGGTGAGGCCCTGGCCCAGGTTGCCCAGAGCAGTGGTGGCTGCCCCATCCCTGGAGGTGTTCAAGGCCAGGTTAGATGGGGCTTGGAGCAACCTGATCCAGTGGGGAGTGTCCGTGCCCATAGCAGGGGGTGGAACTGGATGGGTTTTAAGGTCTCTTCCAACTCAAACCCTTCTATGATTCTGTGGGACACCCAACTGTTGCATCCATCTCAGGTGTCCCCATGGGGAAGATCCTACTCTTGGTCATCTGCCCAGCCTTCACAGCGAAGTACTATATTCTGCTTTCCTGGGAAGTCAGGCAGGGAGGTGCAGCCTTCACCCATTGCTCCCAACAGCCCCGTGCTGCACATGCAACACAGAGAGGACACGGATCCTTCTGAAAGGCCAGAACTGCCTGCAGAGTCCATGCAGCAGGGAAGCATCCACCCGCGCTGTAAATCACTGGGAAACATTAATAAACAGCTCCATCTACTGACATCCTCACCCAAAATCCAAACTCCTATGGCAGAAGGGACACAGTATTCAGAGATGCTCGTGTTGCTGACTTGTTGCTGACTGGGTCCTGCCTGGGCCAAGCAAGGACCAGCTTTCAGCCCAGGCACAACTCATCACAGCCCCATGGATCCTTTGCAGAGAAGCAAATCTCCTAGAGCAGTTCATTTCCTCCTCCTGACCCAGCTCTATCAGAACTCCCTTTGAATTTCAGTAAATTGACATTAATTAAATCTATTTTCACCTCATCGAGTGAAATGTAACAACTCTTTAATGTTCTATTTCAGCCAAGGAGATGGATACACGTGTGATTTAATAAAGGTAACAAGCTGAAAAGCAGCGTCTGAGAACCAGCAGCCTCGTTACACCTGTGGAGCACAGCAACATAACAAGAGGTAACCAAGCCTTCACCCCCAGAATCCAACCTTTTCTTCAACCCCAAGCACTGTGGTCCCGACACAGCCCCTGTTGAGGGACCAAAAACAGCACAACCACTCTCCCTCTCAAATAGCATCTTCCTCCAGGCACTTTCATGCCCCCAAGAATCATAGAACGGTTTGGGTTAGAAGGGACCCTAAAAATCTTTTAGATTCAATGAGGCCAAAATCACAAACCTGCAAGAAGCAGCATGTTGAGGTTTCACTTCTTCCCCAAATTTTTGCTGGAATTGCAAAAAACACTTTCAGACTGAGTATTTATTTTATAGATCATTTATTTTCCCGTTTATTTCAGGTCCTAAAAGCACCCCTGAACCCCCAAGCCCCTTTCCTGCCCAGGGGAGACATAGCAAGGCAGGACAACTGGCTTTCTGCATTTTCCCCTGTCCTCAGGGGACAAATCCTGCTGTCTCCTCTAGTGCAGAGCAGGGTTTAACTGTGTCCAACCCCCTGGAGTATCACGACAGTCAGTTCACACGGATACAGTGACTTCATGTCCACTTTGCCACCACATCCATCCTCTGTTGCTTGTTATTTTTCATTGATCAAGCCCAACTCATCTCTCAGACCCCACATTTGTGGGCAGACTCAGTGCAGAGGGGAGGGTTTGGTCACTAATTCCCACATGCAGCATCCCCAGGACAGGCCTAAATCCATGCCCGGGTCTTTCAAAACCCCAGGCAGCCCCTGGCTCTCTGCTCTCCATCTGCCAAAATTAAAACCATGGCTTCTTTCTTCCACATCGCTGCTGATGAGCAGCAATTGCAAAACACCCGTGGGAGTAAGGAGCCGCGCTCTGGACTGCTTTGCCAGGGGAGGGCATTATTTACAGCCAGCAACAGAATTAAAGCTTCAAACCGCTTTTAAATTCGGAAGAAAGGGCTCACGCTTGGGGAGCTCAGGTGTGGAGAAGTTGCTCACATGGCAGAGAAAGGAGGTGACTCGGAGCTGTTGGACCGAGCAGCGGGGTAGCTGCAGCTGCACCTTCCCTGGCTCTGACACAGTGATGGGAAACACGTGGGTGGGAAATTAAGATTGAGGAGGAGGACATCAACAGGACCACAGGTTGCTGACAAAAAAAAGTAACCTGTAAAAATCTGTCTTTAGGGTAAATAGCAAGGTGGTTGGAATAAAAGTGTCTGAGTGTCCAACCTTCCCCGCGCACTCACAAGGATATTTGGGCAGCAGCAGCTATGTAGGGACTCACATTTTTTTCTTTCAAAGGTATGTGTTTAAAAATCCCAGCCCAACATAGAGCTCAATGCAGTTGGATGGATCCTTACAACTGGTCCTGATCTTTTATTAAAGCATTTGTGACTTTTTCTGAGCAGCTCAGGTGGCCAAACTCCATCTGCCAACAGGTGTGGGTTGGGTGGTGGCTGCTGCGGAGCAGAAACGTCACCCATTCGCTTGTATGCTCTCTTTCCAGAAAGGCTTTTGCACAAAATCTCCAGCCCAACCAGGAAATGCTTGTGGAGCAGATGGCGAGCACCGTCTGGGGGATCTCCAGACTCTTTCCCCATTGTGCTGAGCAGCATAAGCTCTTTGATAGGTCTGTTGACGTTCACCATGTCTCCTGCCTCCTCCAGGAACCCCTTTTCCATGTGTCGGCAGGATTAAACTGGTGCAAAAAATCTTCAAAAAAGGCACAAAACCCTTACAAAAAAACCTGACTGCAAGCTGCTGTCCAAGGAGATCCCCAACACTGCCCCTGCGCAGGAGGCACCTTGTGTAGGCACAGGGGCTGATTGCCCTTGTCACCAATGTCACCAACAACAGCTGCCAGCCCAAGCATGTTTCCCAGTTTGGCTGTTTATGGCAGGATAGAGAGAAATGTGTCAGTGCTGTTAAAACCCTGGCAGAAGCATTTGAGCTGTTTATTACTTTATAATCCCTGCCAAAAGATCTGTAGGGACAGGGTTGTGTTAACAGGGATGAGATATTAAATGCAGGGGTAAGTGGTTCAGCAACCCCAATGGACATTACGACCTGTCCAAGAAGCCAGGGACCCCCCTGCTCCTACCACTCACGTGTGCCTCTGCTTCACAGAGCTTCATCAAATGCTGGAGCGTGTCCAGAGAAGGGAATGGAGCTGGAGAAGGGGCTGGAGCCCAGGGATTCTGGGAGCAGCTGAGGGCCCTGGGGCTGTTTAGCCTGGAGAAGAGGAGGCTGAGGGGAGACCACATCGCCTTCTGCAACTCCCAGAAAGAAGTTCGTGGTGAGCCGGGTGCTGGTGTCTTCAACCAAGTAACAAGTGATGGGATGAGAGGAAATGGCCTCAAGCTGCACCAGGAGAGGTTTAGACTGGATATTAGGAAACACTTCTTTCCTGACAGAGTGGTAAAGCCATGGCAGAGGCTCCCCAAGGTAGTGGTGGAGCTTCCAACCCTGGAGGGGTTCAAAAACCATGTAGAAGTGGCACTTGAGGGCATAGTTCAGTAGGCACGATGGGGTTGGGCCAAGGGACTGGATGAGCTGAGACGTCTTTTCCAAACTTCATGATTCCATGATTCTATGACTGAAAATTTTCAGACTCAGGGAGAGAAATGCATTGGGGAAATACTGGTGTCCCCAAGCTCAAGAGAGAAAAACTGCTAGAAGGAAGGGAAAGGCGTAAGGCAGATCCCATGTTACAGCTGAAATTCTCCCAGCAGCGCTGTCGTGGAAGCACACTGAGCATATTTTCTCAGGTGAGGCGTCAGCATCTGCACTGAAAAAAACCTGAAACTGAGCAATTTTCCAAAAGAAACTTCAGCTCACACCACCTTTGCCTGAAGGGCAAGCGACCGACAAAGGATGCTCTTGCTCAAACCAAGAATCCCACTAAACTGAGGTGCCAGGGCTGTATCAAAGCTGTCCAGGCTCCTATCCAGGGCTTAAGTGTTTAATCCAGGTGTCATCCACACACCAGGATGGGCACCAGGAGCTGGTGATGTGCACTGGGCTGGCGCACTCCCAAGGGCCACCGAGACATCCACACCTCGGATGGATTTTCAGCCCAGCAGGGATCACAGCAAACACAGAGCAAGAAAATGTTCCTTATGCAATTTTAACTCCATTTCGAAAACTTAGTTTCATTTACTTGTTAAAGTTTAATGCGTTCCTGGAAGATGGGGGGAGGGAGCTGTCAGCGATGCTTTACCTCTCCCCGTGGCCCAGCTGGCATTTTTTATTTGTGTTTCTACTCTCAACAGATAAATCTGCTTTTATCTCCTTCCGAGCCACCCAACAGCCTAAAAAAATGCAGAGGCAGGAGGAGGAGACAGACATAGTGTAGAAAACTCGATAGCAAATTTACTGCAAGGGAACAGAAAATATCAGGAGGTGATTCTGCATGTTTTTCTGAGCGTGACTTGTACATCGCAGGTCCTTAAAAATATTAATTAAAGCAAAACGAACATTAGCATTAAGAAACCCTCAAGGGATTTGACCCCCCATAGCACCCAAATGTATGTTTGGGCTGTAAAAAAGCAGTGGAGGCTGCCAGCTCCCAGCGTTGCCAGGGAAGAGTCGGACTCGAAGAGTGCAGCTGATCAGGTGAAATACAGAAAAATAGGGAAAAGATGTGCAGCTCAGTGGTAATGGATCTTTTCAGTAACGGCTGTCATGGACCACCTGAAATTCCCTTTGCCATTTCTCTCTATAAATGTCATCCTCAGGTGGATACTTTTCTATAAAGGGATGATTTTTTTTCCCCCTCCTGCATAGAGGAGCTGTTTGTTGGAATGTATAAATAGCCACAGCCTCTGTCAGGGCTCCTGAGACGGCTCAGCTGCCAACTTCTGCTCCCTTGCGAGTGATGTGCCCTAATTTTCTCCACAATTCACCCCTTCCCATCCTCCATCCCTCTGTCCTGCCACAGCACAATGAGTCTCACTGAAAATCATGGAATTACAGAATCATGGAATGGTTTGGGTTGGAAGGGACCTCAGAGCCCATCCAGTCCCACCCCCTGCCATGGGCAGGGACACCTCCCACTGGATCAGGGGCTCCAAGCCCCATGCAGCCTGGCCTTGAACCCCTCCAGGGATGGGGCAGCCACCACTGCTCTGGGCAACCTGGGCCAGGGCCTCCCCACCCTCACAGGAAAACATTTCTTCCTAAGATCTCATCTCAATCTCCCCTCTTTCAGCTGAAAATCATTCCCTTTGTCCTATCCCTACACTCCCTGATCAAGAGCCCCTCCCCAGATCCCCTGGAGCCTCTTTCAGTACTGGAAGCTGCTCTAAGGTCTCCCTGGAGCCTTCTCCAGGCTGAACAACCCCAACTCTCTCAGCGTGTCCTCACAGCAGAGGTGTTCCAGCTCTCAGATCATCTCTGGGGCCTCCTCTGGACTCTCTCTAACAGACCCACGTCCTTCCTGTGCTGAGGATGTTTAGCTTTGTCCTATGCCTATATTAGTATTTATTACCTTTTGGACCCAAAGGGGCTTTTCAGAGCCCTAATCCTCCCTGTCAACAAGGGGTTTCTTGGTGTGCTGGTCCAGGCTCGTCAGGATTCAGTACACGGGGCTGGGGTTTTCAGCAGGGAGGGTTTAGGAAGCGAGGGAGAGAGCAAGGCAATAAACATCTCTCTAATGGGCACGTCTGTGACAGCAGCAGAGAAATGCACCGGAGGCATATTCCTTTCCCCATCCCTGCAGCCGGAATTTACCCTGCCTTATGAGCCCCCGCAAGCCGTTAATGACTGAAGGAGCCACTTCCTATAATGAGATTTTCATAGGTGAAATGAATACAGGCAGGTTGCGGCGGGTGATTACAAGATTTAATGACAGTCTCTTTCCATGCCTGTGAGGATGCCTGGGGAAAGCTGCATCCCAGTTATCTTCACCAGAGGCAGGTGCGGCGTAATGCGATGTGTTTTACACAGTAAGAATGGACTCCTGGTAGGCTTTACGTACCTTCAGCCCCTTCTGAGCACGGGTGCAGAGAGATGGCTGCGACGAGGATGTAATACAGGGAAATCTCAGCCATCCCAGTGTGTACACACACACACATAGTCCTCCGCCACCACCTGGGTAGGCAATAGCAATTATTTACCCTCGTTAACATCAGCTTGCTTAGAACCAGACTCATCCCTTGTCCACTCGGGATACAGGTTGCTGTTTCCTAACCCCCCATCAACTCTCATGCTCTTAGAAATAGAGATCAGCAGATCTGGTGTCTTTTCATAGAATTGTGGAATCATTAATGTTAGAAAAGACCTCTAAGATCATCCAGTCCTACCATCAACAGAACACCTTCTTGCCTACTAGACCATGTCCTGAAGCACCGCATCCACATGTTTTTTGAACCCCTCCAGGGCAGATGACCCCACCACTGCCCTGGGCAGCCTCTGCCAGGGCTTCACCACTCTTTCAGTAAAGAAATTTTTCCTGATATCCAATCTAAACCTCCCCTGGTACGACTTGAGGCCATTTCCTTTTGTTCTATCACTTGTTACTTGGTTGAAGAGACCAGCACCCAGCTCACTACAACCTCCTTTTAGGTAATTGTAGAGAGCGATGCACAGCACGTATCCAGCAGTGCTGTAGGATCTCCATGGGAAGCTGCACCAGGATCCATCTGGGTTTTCTCCCCCAAAATGTGCAGGTTGGGTTGGGGTAGCTTTCAGCTTGTCCATGGGGAGATGGAATTGCTAGAGCATCATTTTTTTATTCTCCCTCTATGAGCAGCTCTGGGAAAGAAATAAAGCAGAATTGTAATTGCTGCCACTCTGACTCCTTCCGCAGCTGCAGACCCGGTGTTTTATGGATGTCACAGCTTTAATATTCCTTTCAAAACAGGCTGTGGACATAAAAGGCCGGTTTGTCAATCCGTTGATCGCCCAAGGCTAAGCCAGTATTTCTGCTGTGTTGCTGTGGTTTGCATTGAGCAAGCTGGCTTTCTAAGATCAAAAAATATTCTCCATCGGTGCAGGGTTGCAGCCACAGCCCTCCTCGATGCCAGAGTTCCCCTTTTTCCCTGGGAGTGGGACAAGAGGGTGACAAAGTTAAGGATTCATCATTACCCTCCCTTTCCTTATGTCTTCTGGAGCTCCCCTTTGCCAGCGTAACAAACACTATGATAGAGCTATTGGGTGTGCCAAAACTTCTGCCAAAATCCATCTTGTGGGGTCTGGTGCAGGACAGGAAAACGACTCTGAGACGTGGATTTTGACCTGGGGGGTGGGCGGTTCTGCATCTCTCATTGCACCCCTGTGTTCCCCAGCTCCAGCCCAGGGAGCTGTGCCCAGGCTGGCACCACACTGCTCATGTCTGCTGCAGGAACCATCTCCTGGGGGATGCTGTAATGAGCTGGTTGATGCCAGAGTCTCATGGCTTTAGTATCCTGGAGCTGTTAAACCACCCACCGTGCTGCTCTAGGCTAGTTTTGTGCTTCCCAATACCAGCTTCAGGCTCAGCCCGAGAGATTTCCAAACTGCCAAGCAGCAAATGAGAAATAATCAACTCTCAGACCTAGTAGCATACAAAAATTACCATTTTTTTTCAGATCCCATTCTCGCTCCTTCTGTCCCAAGCCCACCTCTAGTGGGATGCTCTTGAGGTGCTCCCTTACTTTTCCCCATTCTCCCACCACCTTGTACTTCCCATGAGTTTCTCTCCCAGAGTATCTCTTTCAGGAGGCTGCAAAAAGCAGTTTTATATCATCTAGGAGGACCACAAAGGGGATTTGAGAATGGGAGCAGCTCCCATACGAGGACAGGCTTGAGAGAGTTGAGGTTTTTCAGTTTGGAGAAGAGAAGGCTCCAGGGAGAACTTAGAGCAGCTTCCAGGACTGAAAGGGGCTCCAGGAAAGCTGGGGACGCGCTCTTGATCAGGGATTGTAGGGATAGGACAAAGGGAATGGTTTGAAGCTGCAAGGGGGGAAGACTGAAATGAGATCTCAGGAAGAAATGTTTTGCTGTGAGGGTGGTGACGCCCTGGCCCAGGTTTCCCAGAGCAGTGGTGGCTGCCCCATCCCTGGAGGTGTTCAAGGGCAGGTTGGATGGGGCTTGGAGCAACCTGATGCAGTTGGAGGTGTCTCTGCCCATGGCAGGGGTTTGGAACGGGATGGTTTCTAAGGTCCCTTCCAACCTAAACCCTACTATGATTCTATGAACTCACTTAAAGAGCTCTGCAGACTCCATCTGCCCGTGAATACAGCATTGTAGGGCTCCTGCTGGAAACATAACAGGCACTTGTCGGGAAGTTCATCTCTGGGGGAGAAGGAAGCTTTAAAAGAAAGAGAGGAATAAAGAAAGACACTTTCATTCTGCAGTGTTAGTTGAATCAGACTCTTTCAAACACCGATGTCGAATTGTGGAAACTGATGCTGAATAGCTGCAACGTTCATCCTCACCCGTCTGCTGACCACTAACTTTTAAAAGAGAGCTATTTAAAAGCAAATTGTTGGATGTTCCTTCACTAGCAGCAGCTAGCAAGCATTTAGATGAAATGGCTGCCCTCCAAGAAACAGCAAAATAATGACAGAAAAGCAGTCAGCTCTAAATACAACAAAGCCCAAGAAGACAAAGTCAAGATTAAACCTGCTCTCACAATGGGGACATGGGTAGGTTCATTGAAGTGATGTATCGCTGTTCCCATTCTTGCCCAGAGCAGCTGCTGAAGGTATAGTGGCTTGCAAGCCATGTCCTAGCAGGACATCTGTCATAACTGGGCTTTTAGAGACAGGAGAGCAGGAAATGGAGCATCCTGGGTTCTGTGGAGAGCCAAGGGCTCCATTAATTGACAGCGATGCACAAAACGTGGAGGAGAACCTACCAGGCTGTTTAACCCTCATAAAGGCAAACAACCAGGTTGCCACTAATCCCATAGGTGGCATGGGCATGGGAGAGCACCAGTGTCCTCCTAGACGTGTCCACCTCCAAAAACACTTGAGGAGAAGTTTCCCCATTTGATTGTTGCCATTGCCAGCATTGGCTGAGCTCATCCCTTGCTTAGCTTTGAGTTGTAAACATGAAAAAAACAGTATTTTCCCTGATCGTGGTGGCCCTTGCTCTTCTGTGCAGTTGTCTAATAAGGGCTTTGCACACACTTCATCATTTGCCGCAGAGGAGTGTAATTAAAAGGTCTCTCTCCTCCGCTCAGCCAGCTGTCTTCATGAAATGTGGGAATTCAATACTTCTGATGAGCTCCGCTCTTCTGACACATAGGGTAGGAATCGGGCAGCAAGTTAGAGAATTAAATAAAACCTTAGCAATTGTATTTGGTTTGTTTTCTTAGGAATCCAAGCTGGAAAACACCATCCAACCTACTAAAGAGAGAGCAAACATCTGTCCTCCGAGCTGGCTCCTGAACCTGGGAGGAGAGGGGGACAGCGCAGAACACCATCCCATGCACACTCACTGCCTTGCACACCCATTTCATGGATGACTGTGTCAAATGAGGCTGAAACACCCAAGAGCATCGTGAAAGACTTTGAACTGCTGGAGCGTGTCCAGAAAAAGGACAACAAAGCTGGGGAAAGGTCTGGAGAACATGTCTTATGAGGAGCTGCTGAGGAGACTGGATTGTTTAGCTTGGAGAAGAGGAGGCTGTCATTGCTCCCTGAAGGCTGAGGTGGACATTGACCTCTTCTCCCAAATAACAAGAGATAGGACAAGAGGAAATGTCCTCAGGTTGCACAGGGGAGTTTTGGATTGGATATTAGGAAAAATTTCTTTGTCAAAGAAGTGGTGAAGCCCTGGCAGAGGCTGCCCAGGGCAGTAATGGAGTCTCCATCCCTGGAGGAGTTCAAGAACTCTGTAGATGTGACACTTGTGGACATGGTTTAGTAGGCACGATGGTGTTGGGCTGATGGTTGGACTGGATAAGCTGAGAGGTCTTTTCCAACCTTAATGACTCTGATTCTATGAACCTGTGTGCACATGTGTGCAATGGACTTGTGGTTTTGAGCTTAAGGATTTTCAGGTGACTTGTGTTTCTTTATTTTGCATGCAAGTCACTGCTCTTGAGATACCAGCATAGACCCCATGTGGCTTTAATCCACCGGCTACAGCTCTGCTCTAACATTCACGCTTTTACACCACCTGTGCTAGAAAATGAAATTATTCCTGTCCTAAACCAGTTGAAATGAAAGGCATGATCCCTGGCAAAGCCTCTTCTGGTCTCTGACAGTCGATAGCACAAGCACTGAACTAGCCAAAAGCATATCCATGCCTGGAAACATTCAAGGTAAGGTTGGATGGGGCTCTGAGCAACCTGACTGAGTTAAAGATGTCCCTTCTTCTGCAGGGGAGTTGAACTGGATGGGGTTTAAAGATCCCTTCCAACTCAAACCATTCTATGATTCTATGATTTAATATCCACATGAAATACATCACCCAATTCCTAATTTTCAGAGTTCAGATCCAAAGCCAACCCCAAACCACAGCGAGTTTAGAGCCAGCTCCCTGCCACACTTGGAAGCAGACCCGATATCTCAGCTGTGAAGGAAAGGTGTGATTTTACCTCTGCCAAAGAACTTTGAACAAAAATAGAGGTGAACAAGTCCTCAGTGAGCACTGAAAACAGCTTTGGTTCCAGAAGCATCCAGCTCGCAGATGGACCACCTTAAAGAAAAAACCACATTACTACCTAGGTACAATGAAAAACGGCACCGTTTTATTTGGTGTATCATGAGCTGTATCTCCCCGCTGCACCCGCTGGAGTGCCGGCTGTAGCAGGTACAGCCCTATCTGCAGAATCTTCAAACGTTGCCTTCAGGCAAGAAGTTAATCTTCTTTCCCTTTGTTGATAATATTTTTTCTATACATTATATCTCTTGAAATGCAATTTGCAGTCCCCAAATCGGAGGACAGGCTTTGTGACAAGGAGAAGCCTCACGCCGAGACACTGATGTGCTTTTTCCATCTCCCAGCCTGGCAACGGCAGCGCTGGTACCACATATTCCACCTCTAAACACAATAAAGTTTCATTGTTCATTAGGACGGCTGCAACGAGGCGTCGGCAGAGCAATCAAATAATCATTTTTAAAAGCACAACGTCTTTATGATGCCTTAACATGATGCTTTAAAGAGTTGTTGGGAAACGAGGCGAGTGCAGGGAGTGGGAGATTTCAGTCTCGTGAATGGTGTTGTGCTGTAAATGCTTTAAAAAACAGAGATATCTGTAGGTGCAAAGGTGATCGAGAAGTCTTAGAATCATAGAATGTCCTGAGTTGAAAGGGACCCATCAAGACCATCGAGTCCAGCTCCTGCCCCTGCACAGGACACCCCAACATTCACACCGTGGGGCTGAGGGTACCTCCAGGGCTGATTCCCCAGCATTGTGGAGCCATTCTCAATCTACACTGGTGATCACTTCCTCTCATGTCCCTGGTTTTGCATTTCAGCTTTCCAAATCTTGTCGCAATTATTTTCATCATTCTTTTCTGCTGATTTCTAGTAGTCGGGCTCATTGTCTACTTCATCTGCATCTCTTATGACTAAGACCAACAAAGGTTTCTTTGAGGAGTTATCCATACTCTATAGCAACTCCCTGAGAAGGTCCCACCTGCCATTACCCACAGACACTGTGCTTCGCCTCGTGGAATCATAGAATCATATAACGTTTTGGGTGGGAAGGAACCTCTTTTCTCCAGGCTAAACAATTCCAGTTCCCTCGGCTGCTCCTCAGAAGACTTGCCCACCTCTGGACACACTCCAGCCCCTCAATGTCCTTCTCATAGTGAGGAGCCCAAAGCTGAATCCAGGATTTGAGGTGAAGCCTCACTAGTGCCAAGTACAGGTGGACGAAGATACAGATGGCTGATACAAGCTAGGATGCTGTTGGTCTTCTTGGCCAGCTAGACCACTGCTGGCTCATCTTCAGCCACTGCTGACCAGCACCCCCAGGTCCTTCTCCTCCAGCAGCTTTCCAGCTGCTCTTCCCCAAGCCTGGAGCACCACACGGGGGTGTTGTGATCAAAGTGCAAACCCCTTGGCCTTGTTGAACCTCATCCCGTTGCCCTCCGCCCACCCAGTCAGCCTGTCCAGTTCCCTCTGCAAAGCCTCCCTACCCTCAAGCAGATCAACACTTCCACCCAATTTGGTGTCATCTGCAAAATGAGTGAGGGAGTGTCCAATTCCCTCATCCAGATCAGGGACATCTCCCTGGAAGGGGCAGTGCATCCATCCTACTGCCACGAGATCCTGTACCGGTATTTACAGGAGCTGAGTGCCCACCTAAGGTCTGTCTGTGCTGCTCACAACAGGAGATATCAAGACTTAACGCCTCTTTCCTGAGAGCATGTGAAAAGGAAAAAGCAACCAGCTCAAGGTCCAACAAAATAACCAGCTAGACAGACAAGTAAGTGGACAACTTGAAGATGTATGAATTATCATTGCTTGCCCCAGTATAGCTCAAAAACAACAAAAAAAAAATCAATCTTTATAGTTGGAAAATGACAGTAGCTTATTTAATTTATGACAGAAGCAAAGACAAGAGGAGAACAGCACTGGAGATTACGCTCGCCGAGCGCGCTGCTCTCCTGTACTGTAATGAAATGAGTTAAGAGCAAAGTGAATTAGTGCTATGGGCTGACCTCATCCCACTAATCCTGGAGAGCAATAAGAAATGAAAGGTTGCATTCGCTAGCTTGGTTTTCAAGGTCAGTGAGAACCAAAGTGGCCGGTGTCATCTCCCTGTGATTTTAGCATTAACTGAGCAGCCAGCTGTGATCCTCATAATTTATTCTAACAAGGAGAATTACTCCAGTGCCTTTGGTGGGTGGGTAACTCCTTCAGGAGCAAGAAAAACATGAGAATGAGGGGCTGCATCTATCAGACTAGCTCCCACGCTCAGGTACATGGACATCCCTTGCTATTTGGCACTTTGCACCAAGCAGATTGATAGGACTGCAGCAGTCGGGGGCTAATCCCAGCACATCCTGGCTGCATCGCTCTTGGGCTGATCCTGAGGTGGTCCCCATCCATCCTGCTCTTGGCTCCTAAACAATTCCTATCTCCCTCTTGTGCCTTTGCTCAGAAAAGTTATGGATGCTTTAAAAGTAGTTTTGTTGGAAAAGTGTATTTCTCATGCCCTGACAGAGCTTATCCCTGAGCAAACCACACATAAAATTGTGATGGTGGTAACCAGCTGGATGTTTCTGCGGGTAAGATTGTCCTCCACAAGGAAAGACAACTGAGACCCCAGTACGACACACCAGCCGCTGAAGTGTTTTGCAGATTTATGTACTCTGGCCGCAGCTCTAGCTCTGGGTCAGGGCTGAACTTCATGATATGCAGGTGATGGTTACACCTGGAGAGCTGCTCCTCCCGCACACAGCACAGTGAGATCACCACATTATTGGGAGCTAAAGGCAGATGAAGGATGGGAGTCCAGCAGGAGGAGAAGGTGCTACTGGAACATACCTTCACATTACAGGCCTTATGAGGAACGGCTGAGAGAGCTGGGGGTGTTTAGCCTGGAGAAGAGGAGGCTGAGGGGAGACCTCATTGCTCTCTACAACTACCTGAAAGGAGGTTGTGGAGAGCAGGGTGCTGGCCTCTTCTCCCAGGTGACAGGGGACAGGACGAGAGGGAATGGCCTCAAGCTCCACCAGGGGAGGTTTAGGCTGAACATTAGGAAAAAATTTTTCAAAGAAAGGGTCATTGGGCACTGGAACAGGCTGCCCAGGGAGGTGGTTGAGTCACCTTCCCTGGAGGTGTTTAAGACACAGGTGGATGAGGTGCTGAGGGGCGTGGTTTAGTGTTTGATAGGAATGGTTGGACTTGATGATCCAGTGGGTCTTTTCCAACCTGATTATTCTATGATTCTACAACTGCCGACACAGCTCTGAACACCCCCAGCCTGGCTGGGCTGCTCCCAAAGCCGCGCAGACCGGCTTTTGCCCCAAACCCACCACTTTTCTGGTGCTTTTGTTCACTACCTGCCCAGGCATCTTTGTTGGCAGCGTGTGATATCAGGCTGCAGCTCTAGAAATGTCACTGCTGCTTCTCATTTATGTGTTTCTATTAATCATTTTCTCCTTTCACACGCAGCCTAATCAACAGGGACAAGTGTGCAGTCCCTCTAACTGATTCCTATTATTCCTCATTATGCCCTTTGTTTCAACCCTCTGCTTCCCCATCTGGCATTAGACCCTGAAAGTCCCCATCTGAGCTATCCTTGTCTCCACAGGGACAGCTCTGCCTTAGCTGTGTAATCAATTAGCCAGGAACCGGACCATCGGCTTGGATACCTTCTTAAAGCAGCATTAATTTTGATTAATATCTCTTCATGACTTTAAAACCATACAGGCATGATTCCCTACCCAGCCATGGCTGTTAAAATCATAAATCAATTTATTCCATCCCTTCCAGACGCCCTGAGACCTTTCCAGTCACAGTCATCCAGCTCCCAGCACTGCAGAGCGTTATTTACTGGGTTTGTGTCTTCCATCTACAGAGAAGAAATCCATTCATAGAATCGTAGAATAACCAGGTTGGAAGAGACCCACCGGATCATCGAGTCCAACCATTCCTATCAGTCACTAAACCATGTCCCTCAGCACCTCGTCCATCTGTCCCTTAAACCCCTCCAGGGAAGGGGACTCAACCCCCTCCCTGGGCAGCCTGTTCCAGTGTTCAATGACCAGAAATATGTGTTTATTTTCTAAAGTAATTAGAAGTTACCTCCTGCAGACAGGACACTTATGAACAGCTTGATCCACGCTGGGAGCAAACGCTTTGCTGCTCACCCGGAGGGTCACCCCAGCCACTCTCACCCGGAGACTTTGCCTACCATCACATCTTCCCGCCTAGAGGGGTGGTGGAGGAAAAATACACACAGAAGCACGTGCTGTATATAAAAAAGATGTCTCAGCTTTAGACACCAGTCAGTTTAGGTCCTCAAAAGACATGTGTCGCAGCTCAAGGTCCCGTTTCTGGTTCCCCATTGGAACAGGTTGCCCAGGGAAGTGGTGGCTGCCCCATCCCCGAAGGTGTTCAAGACCAGGTTGGATGGGGTTTGGAGCCCCTGATCCAGTGGGAGGTGTCCCTGCCCATGGCAGGGGGTGGAACTGGATGGGCTTTCAGGACCCTTCCAACCCAAACCATTCCAGGATTCTACAGTTCTATGAGTTCAGAGCCCCAAACCAGCCCATTTCAATCCTTCTTGATGCTCAAAGCCCTGCTCTTCCCAGTTACAGCCCATCTGGGGGAAAAACACCTGAGGAGTAATGTTTCCTTTTATATTTTCTGTCCTTTTGTCCCTTCTTGGTCACCCCAGCCCAGGATGCAGATTTGGGGTCTGGTCCTCACAGCGCAATCCAAGGCGCCGTCATGGGTAAAGGGGGAAAGCAAATGGGAATCCTCAGCGTAGCCACTCTACAAAAGCGTTCTGCAAGGCTTTCATTCCTACAGAAAGAGAGGGGACACCCTTTAAGGAGGAAAACTGCAAGTGGGAGAGACACATCATCTTTTTGATATATATTTTGAAATATGGCACTGGCAGGGAGAAGATAGAACGATGCTGCTCTGTAATAAAAGATTCAGGGGTTGTTTGTCAGTTTTCCAGTCCTTACTCCAGAAAACTGAGTTTCCAGCCAATGCTTTGATCAGGTTTCAAGCCAGAAAAGATAATTATTTTGTGTTGCAGCAGGATGGACACACACAGCCTGAATCAGCCCTCCGTGGAGGGAGGTTTGGCTCCATCCCTTTCACCCACCCCCTGGAAGTTTTAGGATAGCTTCTCTGCAACCAGCACTGCTCACTTCAAGTGCCTTTTCCCCTTGGTTGCAAGGACCTTAGGACAAGGGGGAAAGGCCTCAAGTTGTACCAGCAGAGGATTAGGTTGGATATTAGGAAAGATTTCTTTATAGAAAGAGTGGTGAAGCTCTGGCAGAGGCTGCCCAGGGCAGTGGTGGAGTCTCCATCCCTGGAGGTGTTCAAAAAGCGTGTGGATGTGGCACTTGGGGACATGGTTTAGTTGGCATGGCGGGAGTTGGACTTGATCTTAGAGGTCTTTTCCAACTTCAGTGATTCTATGATTTAACTAACAAAGGGATAAATACCAGGCTGCAAAGACACATCAGGACAGGTGTGGGTGCAGCAGGGAGCGTGACCAAGTTCTGGGGCAGGCATGGATCATAGAATCATAGAATAACCAGGTTGGAAGAGACCCACCAGACCATCGAGTCCAACCATTCCTATCAAACACTAAACCATGCCCCTTAGCACCTCATCCACCCGTCCCTTAAACACCTCCAGGGAAGGTGACTCAACCACCTCCCTGGGCAGCCTCTGCCAGTGCCCAATGACCCTTTCTGTGAAGAATTTTTTCCTGATGTCCAGCCTAAACCTCCCCTGGCGGAGCTTGAGGCCACCCCCTCTTGTCCTGTCCCCTGTCACTTGGGAGATGGATGGGGAACCTCAGCTGAAGACAGGAGCTGGCCCCAAATATCCCAGGGGACAGAGCAAGGAGCTAATTTCAGTTTTCAAGCCCGTATCCATCCAGAAATCTGTTTTATGGCCTGGTTACTGCAGCCGTGCCAGGGGCTGGTGGAATGCAGCATGGCCCAGAGCGACCTAAAGGCAAACTGAGGTGGGAGGTCTCCCTGGAGCACCTGGACCACAACGCTCAGCAGGCGTCTGCAGGTGGGAAAGGAGCCAAAGCACCATCAAAATCATTATGTCTTCCCATTGCCCTCCAGGGAGGGAAACTTTCTCCAGCACAGGGATGGAAAAGACACAGCCAGAGGGAAACTCTGCTGAGGCTCCTCCAGAGAGGACTGTGTCTGGATAGCTGAAAGGAACACACTGCAAACCCACCCCGCAGCCACATTTCAGTTTGGCTTTGGAGAAATCCTAGGGGTTTAACCACCATCTGAGAGCAAAGCCTGAGCCTCTCACCAGGGACAAGCAACCCGGCAGAAAGCACCTTAAGGTTTGTATGAGTGACGGTCCATTTTTGCACCATCCCAAGGATCTCATATCCCCAGTCTGCTTAAAAACAAATCCTTGTGTTTTTTGCCACAGCAGAAGGGACACAAGGGACCAATCACCTGGCAGCGCAGATGGGATTTTGTGAGCCACATAAAATCCTGGGCTGATAAGATTCCTCCGCAGTCATTTGTTTTAAATGCCAGAATATGCTCCAGGAGCTCTGACATTTGGGGAATAAAAGCAAGCAGTGACCAACTCCCTGCTCTTCACTAGCTCCTGTAATTGGCATTATCAGCAGAAGGAAGCATGGACCAGCGCATGGACCAGACCCTGAAAGCACTGGGTGAGACGAGGTCCATCTGGGATCAGTTCAGTCACCAAGGGGTGCAGCAATTCTCCATGTTCTCTATCCCCTCCAGCAACAGCAACCCCTCAGTTGCTGAATGTTGGGAAGTGGTGGCTGCCCCATCCCTGGAGGTGTTCAAGGCCAGGTTAGATGGGGCTTGAAGCAACCTGGTCCAGTGGGAAATGTCCCTGCCCATGGCAGGGGTGTGGAACTTGAGTGACTTTGGATCTTCAAAGTCCCTTCCAACCCAAACCATGCCATGGCTCTATGATTATTCAAGCCTAAATGCTCCCCAGAATGGTGGAAATGTCCTATATCCCCACAAAATTCATCATGAGCATTACGAATGATGCACAGTGGGACCTGAAAATGTTTTGCCTGAGAATATCCAGACTTGTGAAACCCACTTTGTCCCACAAAGCGTTTAGGAGGGCAGCCCAAATCCTGGGAGGCCAGCCCAGCCCCGAGCCCCTGGACGTCTGGTTGAGCAGAGCTGGGCATCGATTTTGTGCCACCGGCTGCTGTGACACCTTACATCAAACAGAGAGAAAGAGCAGGGGAAACATAACTGAGGTTTACGGCTCGTGTGAGCACACTGGTGTTACAGATGAGATGCCATAAACTCGGGGCATAACTCCAGAGGATTTTCTGCTCTTCTGTGCCACGGACCATCTATTTGCCGGGGTTTGTATAGTGCTTGTCCAGGATACACACAGTCAAAGCGGGGATAAACACTGCCTGCACACACAAAAAAAGTCTTTATCTGTGTGCCTAGACCTTCAAGATAATCAGCTAAACAAAAAGTGGTCCTGAGAGAAGCTAAGTCCCCAGGCAAGGGCTGGCTGCTGGGTTTCACCTGGTGTTCTGAGCAAGGTAATACTTTTGCCCATCATTGCAGGGGAGTTAATGGAGAAGCAAAAAGTAATTAAGCCATCAGAAGGCACTGCAGACACTGTCGGCTCCCAGGTGTTTGGTTGGGAGGGGATTTCTACAGCATATGTGAAGTCCTAGTTAAAATTCTCATGTTTTCTGGATGGGATCCCAATCCTGCACAGTTACTGCAGGCTTAGGAGGAGGTTGGAGGAGAGCACGGTGAGGAGACCATGGTGAATAAGCAAACCCCCCGCTGCAAAGCGTGAAGCTTTAACTGGAGGTAGGAGTTCAGCGATGCTCTTTGTCAGATCACAGCCAAGAAATCATAGAATCACAGAACGATTTGGGTTGGAAGGGACCTTAAAGCCCATCCAGTTCCACACCCTGCCATCACCCACCTCCCCAGCTGCTCAAAAAAGCAAGGAGAAACATGGTCCATATCCCAAAACAGCCCCAGCAGATCCCAACAGGGGCTTCAGAGCCTGTCAAGAGCTTATCCGGAAAACCACAGGCGGGGACACACCGATACGCAGCCAGCACTGGGTGATGCTCTGCCTCCAGGCCATTTTCTGCCACCCTGGGATTAATGAACGGCACAACCTGGTTGCACATCGGCTACTGACCCCGGTGCTGCCTTTTCTGTGGGAAGCACATATGGAAAAAGCACAAGTTTCCCTTCAAGGCATATAAAATCATCTGCTTCACAAGCTGCAAAACCAACATAAGCCCTCGGGGCAGAAATACATTTTTCAAACTCACAATTCTCCACTAATCCTAGTAACAAGAATCCACTATCAATAAAGCATCAACCTGGAGTTTCCTCAGCACAATCCTAGAATCAGAGACTCATGGAGCGGCTTGGGTTGGAAGGGATCTCAGAGCCCATCCAGTTCCACCCCCTGCCGTGGGCAGGGACACCTCCCACTGGATCAGGGGCTCCAAGCCCCATCCAGCCTGGCCTTGAACATCTCCAGGGATGGGGCAGCCACAGCTTCCCTGGACAACGTGTTCAGTGTCTCACCACTCTCATTATGAAGAAATTCCTCCTAACGTCTAGTTTAAATCTGCCCCCCTCCAGTTATATCCATTGCCCCTTATCCCATCACTACAAGCCTTTGTGAACAGTCCCTCCCCAGCTTGCTTGTAGACCCACTTCAGGTACTGGAAGGTCACTATAACGTCTCCTCAGAGTCTTCTCTTCTCCAGGCTGAATAACCCCAACTCTCTCACCCTGTCCTCATATGGGAGGTGCTCCAGCCCTCACATCGCCCTTGTAGCCTCCTCTGGACCCATTCCAACAGTTCCATCTCCTTCTTATGTTGAGGGTTCCAGAACTGGACACAGTACTCCAGGGGAAGTCACAAGAGAGGAATAGAGGGTCAGAATCCCCTCCCTTGCCCTGCTGGCCACGCTGCTTTGGATGCAGCCCAGGACACGGTTGGTTTCTGAGCTGCAAGAGCACGTTGCCGGCCCATTTCAAGCTTCTCACTCCCAGCACCCCCAACACCTTCTCCTCAGGGCTGCTCACAGTCACATCATCCCCAGCCTGTACTGAAACCACAGATCACCGTGACTCAGGCGCAGGACCTTGTACTTGGTCTTGTTGAACCTCATGAGGTTCTCACAACAAGTGTATCGCCCACCAATATTATTGAAGACGTAACGCTGAGCATTTGGAGCAAGAAAGTGTTGTTCTAAATGATCTGGCCTTATACGACCAAGCTATTTGAGGAGAGCAGCAGCTCTGCAAGCCCTATCAGCACTGCGAGCATCAGTGCCGTTAGAGGGTGTAAATATACAGTGAACTCATAATAACATATTACACATTGCTCAGCAAACTGCTGTCTGGAATACAGTGGAAATCTGCTCAGGGGGAAGACAGCAATTTGATTTTTAAGTTTGTTTAAAGCAGTTCTAACATTAAACAAGTAAACATTTGTAACTGAATAAGTAGTTTTCAGTTTAGTCAAGGAGCATTCAGTGGATGTTGGTATAAATATTCAGTTATGGAAATTATTTGATTGAAATAGGGTTTACACGCCATAAATAAACATTGCCGGCGATGAACACACGCTCCCAACAAGCGGGGCGAATTAGAGAGCCACTGATGCCTAATGCCAGCCTTTGAAAATGGTTTATTTAGAAGCACTTCTGCTCACCGCACACCCAGCCAAATCCCATCTTCCTGGGGTTTTCTAGATGTTCATCTCCCTGTGGTATTAAATCCTCAGAGCAGATGCGCAGCTGCACGAGGGTCCTGCACCCCAGTGCCCGCGGGAGCTCCCCCAGGCACTGGGATGGGGCAGATTTCTCTGAAGACCATGCCGAAGGAGCAAATAAAACTGTAAACCAGGACCCTGGGATATGTGAGCATCGTTGCGGAGCAACAGAGTCAGCTGTCTGTGGAAATTAGGGGTGAGAAATCTTAGAATTATAGAATCATGGAATGGGTTGGGTTGGAAGAGACCTCAAAGCCCATCCAGTTCCACCTCCTGCCATGAGCAGGGACACCTCCCACTGGATCAGGGTCTTCAAAGCCCCATCCAACCTGGCCTTGAACACCTCCAGGGATGGGGCAGCCACCACTGCTCTGGGCTGTGGGTTTTACCAAAATCCACTGTGGTTTTGGTGCTTGTGGAGCAGGCTGGATGCAGGCATGAAAGAGATCATAGAATCATAGAATCACCAGATTGGAAAGGACCCACCAGATCATCCAGTCCAACCATTCCTATCAAACACTAAACCATGCCCCTCAGCGCGTCGTCCACCCATCCCTTAAACACCTCCAGGGAAGGTGACTCAACCACCTCCCTGCGCAGCCTCTGGCAGTGCCCAATGACGCTTTCCATGAAAAATTTTTTCGTACTGTCCAGCCTAAACCTCCCCTGGCGGAGCTTGAGGCCACTCCCTCTTGTCCTGTCCCATGTCACTTGGGAGAAGAGCCCAGCACCCTCCTCTCTACAACCTCCTTTCAGGTAGTTGTAGAGAGCAATGAGGTCTCCCCTCAGCCTCCTCTTCTCCAGGCTAAACACTCCCAGCTCTCTCAGCCGTTCCTCAGAAGGCCTGTTCTCCAGCCCCTTCACCAGCTTTGTTGCTCTTCTCTGGACTCGCTCCAGAGCCTCAACATCCTTCTTGTGGTGAGGGGCCCACAACTGAACACAGGATTCGAGGAGCGGTCTCACCAGGGCCGAGTACAGAGGGAGAATAACCTCCCTGGCCCTGCTGGTCACGCCGTTTCTGATCCAAGCCAAGATGCCATTGGCCTTCTTGGCCACCTGGACCCTCCTTCTCCCTCAAGCAGCGAGCATCCTCCCAGCACTCAGTTTAACCTGTAACCATCTGAAGCGACATACAGTTTGTGTCTTCAACCCTTCCTCCAATTCAAGGGGGGTTGTGGTGGCAGCCCAGGCGGGGACAGCTCTGCACAACCTTGGAGAGCAGCAGGTGAGCTCAACGTCACCTTGGAGCAAGTCAGGGGTGACTCGAGCAGGGACCAACAGCACTTTGCTGGTTTGGGCGTGTGCTTAGCCTTTATCTCCAAAGGGACAGCGAGGGCCCGACCAGAGAGGGGAGAGGGGAAGAAGGGGGGAAGGGGAAAAAGAAGGGGGAAAAGGAGGGGAGGGAAAAGGGGGGAAAAGGAAGGGGAAATAGGAGGGGAAAAGGAAGGGAAATAGGAGGGGGAAAAGGAGGGGGAGAAGGAGGGGGAGAAGGAGGGGGAGAAGGAGGGGGAAAGGGGAAAGAGAAGGAGGAAAAGAGAGGGGAAGAGGGGGAGAGGGAAGAAAGAGGGGGAAGGGGGAAAACAGGGAGAGAAAAGGGGGGGAAAGGGGGAGAAAACAGGGGGAGAAAAAGGAGGGAAGAAACTGGGGAGGAAAAGGGGGGAGGAAAAGGGGGGAGGAAGGAAGAAGAGAGAGGCAGGAAGTGGGGGAGGGAAAAAGGGGGGAGGGAAAAAGGGGGGAAAGTGGGGAAAAGGGGGGGAAAAGAAATTTCGGTTCTGACATCACCCGTGACACAGTCGCACAGGATCCAGGAAGCACCAAGGAGAGGGGCAGAGCCGTCCCGCCATCCTGCGCAAGGATTCAGATCCCAGAGGTTTCTCAAAAGCAAGCAAGGTCAGGATTCCTGCAGGACAAACTCCCTGGTGCCAGGGCTTACGGAGAAAAGTCCCTGATTTCTGGCCACAGGAGCCCAGCACCATTTCTCCCCAAGCTCCCTCAGCAGCGATGAATCCACGGGTGGACTGTGCCATCTAGCTTCTACGCTCCGACATGGCCGGCTGCGCTGGGCCTCCTTGCTCACCCTGCTCACACAAACCCTGTGTCCAGGGTGGCAGAAACCCCTAGACCTTGGAACTGGAAATGTGTGCCCTTCCTCTTCCAGCAGAGAGGGCAGGGTGGGTGGATGAAGAGTGCAGGTAAGACCCTGCCCAGAGTCACTCTTGGAGAAAGCCTGCCTGGCCTTTCCTCCTGAGCATCACCAAATGCCATCATCGGGATCATACAGCAGGTTGGAAGGGACCTCAAAGCCCATCCAGCCCCACCCCTGCCATGGGCAGGGACACCTCCCACTGGATCAGGGGCTCCAAGCCCCATCCAGCCTGGCCTTGAACCCCTCCAGGGATGGGGCAGCCACCCCTGCTCTGGGCAACCTGGGCCAGTGCTTCACCACCCTCATTGTGAAGAATTTCCTCCTTATGTCCAGTCTAAATCTGCCCCCTCCAGTTTTTCCCCATTGCCCCTCGCCCTATCACCACAAGCCTTTGTGAACAGTCCCTCCCCAGCTTGCTTGTAGCCACCTTCAGGTGCTGGAAAGTCACTATAAGATCTCCTTGGAGCTTTCTCTCCCCCAGGCTGAACAACCCCAACTCTCTCAGTCTGTCCTCATATGGGAGGTGCTCCAACCCGTTGGATCATCCTTGTAGCCTCCTCTGGACCCATCCCAACAGGTCCATCTCCTTCTTATGTTGAGGATTCCAGAACTGGACACAATACTCCAGATGGGGTCTCACAAGAGAGGAATAGAGGGTCAGAATCCCCTCCCTCGCCCTGCTGGCCACGCTGCTTTGGATGCAGCCCAGGACACGGTTGGTTTCTGGGCTGTGAGCACACATTGCCAGCTTGTATCTGCAGAGCTGGCGTGGGGTGAGCCACAGACACAGAACACACGCACAGCACTTTACGTGGGCAGCAAGCAGATCTGATCCCACACCTGGACGAGCGCGGGCTGGGATCGCCGGGCGCGGTGGCGCGCGCCTGTGGTCCCAGCTACTCGGGAGGCTGAACCCGCCGGATCGCTTGAGCCCAGGAGTTCTGGGCTGCAGTGCGCTATGCCGAGCGGGCGTCCGCGCTAAGGCCGGCATCAATATGGTGAGCCCCGGGGAGCCGGGGGACACCAGGTTGACTAAGGAGGGGTGAACCGGCCCAGGTCGGAGACGGAGCAGGTCAAAGCTCCCGTGCCGGTCAGTAGCGGGATCGCGCCTGTGAATAGCCACTGCAGCGTAGCCTGGGCAACACAGAGAGACGCGGGTTCTTTTTGCCGCCCCCGCAGCCCCGACGCTTGCCCCGCACAGCCCCGCGCCGCGCGCCCGGGGGCGGCCCCGCACCGCCTCCTACCGGCACACACCCGCAACGGCACCGACAGCCCGCGCCGCACCGACCCCTGCTGGACACCGCGCTCCTGCCTGACAACCACGGAACCACTGAATCACCACGCTGGAACACACCCACCGGATCATCGACTCCAACCGTTCCCGTCAAACACTAAACCACGGCCCTCAGCACCTCGGCCACCCGTGCCTTAAACACCTCCAGGGAAGGGGACTCAACACCCTCCCTGGGCAGCCTCTGACAGGGACCAATGACCCTTTCCGTGAAACATTTTTTCCTAACGTTCAGCCTAAATCTCCCCTGGCAGAGCTTGAGGCCATTCCCTCTCGTCCTGTCCCCTGTCACTTGGGAGAAGAGCCCAGCTCCCTCCTCTCCACAACCTCCTTTCAGGTAGAGTCATGGTCAACGGCTCAAAGTCCAGATAGAGAACTGTGACAAGTGGTGTCACTCAGGGGTCCGTACTGGGACTGGTGCTGTTTAATATCATCATCAACGATATTGACAGCGGGATTGAGAGCACCCTCAGCAAGGTGGCAGATGACACCAAGCTGAGTGGTGTAGTTGCCACACCAGAAGGATGGGACGTCATCCAGAGGGACCTGGACAGGCTGGGGAAGTGGGGCTGTGAGAACCTCATGAGGTTTAACAAGGCCAAGTGCAAGGTCCTTCGCCTGGGTCGAGGCAATCCCCGATTTCAGTACACGATGGCAGATAATGTGATTGAGAGGTGCCCTGCAGAGAAGGACTTGGGGTGCTGGCTGATGAGAGCCAGCAATGTGCCCTCGCAGCACAGAAGGCCAACCATGTCCTGGGCTGCATCAAAAGAAGCGAGGCCAGCAGGTCGAGGGAAGTGATTCTGCCCCTCTATTCCTCTCTCGTGAGACCTCATCTGGAATGCTGTGTCCATTTCTGCATTCCTCAACGTAAGAAGGATATGGAACGGTTGGAACGGGTCCAGAGGAGGCTACAAAGATGGTCAGAGGGCTGGAGCACCTCCCATACGAGGACAGGCTGAGAGAGTTGGGGTTGTTCAGTCTGGAGCAGAGAAGGCTCCGAGGAGATCTTACTGTGACTTAAAGGGGCCTACAGGAAAGCCGGAGAGGGACTGTTCCTAAAGGCTTGTGGTGATAGGACAAAGGGGAACGGGTATGAACTGGAGAGGGGGTGATTTAGACTAGACATTAGGAAGAATTTCTTCACCGTGACGGTGGTGAGACACTAGAACGGGTTGCCAAGGGTAGTTGTGGCTGCCCCATCCCTGGAGGTGTTCAAGGCCAGGTTGGATGGGGCCTTGGGCAGCCTGATCTAGTGGGATGTCCCTGCCCAGGGCAGGGGAGTGGGAACTATGTCCCAGCCTGACGGGCCTGCGGTGGTCAGGAGATGCATCACAGCCGTCTTGAAGGTATAGATGGACGAGCTACTGCCTACCAGGATGAGTTGTCTCTGCATCCCAAGGAAGGCACTTCAGGATCCCCATGACACAGAGACAACGTGCACGGCTGGGGAGGGGGACGAACTATTCCCACCGGCTCAACGTGGGAGCGCAGAGAGCTGGGGGAAGCGGTGAAAGCAGAGGCCAGTGCCCCATTTCCTTCTGGAAATGCTCCTCGGCTCTGCGGCAGCTGAGCAGCCGGCACCCTATGCCCACGGCCCCTGGGAGAGTGATGCACAGACACGCAGAGACGCAGCCTTTGTTCAAACACACCATTTATTGGCAACTTTGTACAGTGCAAATATCCCGGAGGGAATGGGTTCTCTCCAAGAGACGGGGACGGTCGCCGTGTAGGGGAAACGGGAGTCTGTGGCACAAGCCTCCTCGCAAGGGGCTCTTCAGCTGCATCGGGACCTACTGCCCCGAGTGCGCTTTTGCTCTGGAGGAGAGGTGTGGCAGCAACTCCCCGAGTGCTCACGTGCAAACCCCAGTCAAGGGTCCTTCCCTCTTGTAAGGGTCATTACTTTATCTTTCTTTGTCCTCCTCACTTGTCCTTTGGCTCTCTTTGGCCACCTTCCCTTTTTGGAGAAGGACACTTGCAATAGGACAGTTTGTAACTTGGATGGGAAACACAGTTGAGAAAGCCCATCTTCTTCTGTATCTGCTTCTGCCTTTGACAACACCGTTCCTCGTGGTTCTTAGCACAGTCTTTCTCCTGTGGTGTGTCAAGTGCCAGTCAGGCGCTTGCTTAAACTCGCACCAATACAATACACCGTCTACCTCTCCAGATCAAGTGTGAGGATGTCGCCTGCTGTCAACTGTGAGACCAACACTCAGGCTCTGTGCATGGAGACCTCTTTCAATGTCCCCTCCCCACCAGCCTTACGAGTTGATATTGCAGCTGTTTGAAATCACGCAACGCCTCGGCATAGGCCGCTGGATCCTGTGTGAGGGGTTGGAAGAGATTGAGTGGCTCGGCCTTTCTGAAGGATGGCGGCAACCTTATCTCCTCGGGCACGTTCTCATTGCCAAGGAAGAAGTGTTTGAGGCACTTCTCCTTCAGGCAGCAGAGCATGTATTGCATGAGGTCTCGCAGCCGCAGTAGCAAATAGTTGCTGTGCCAATCTGAGAGGGGGATTGTGGTCAGGAGGTGCATGACAGCTGTCTTGAAGGCATAGATGGAAAAGCTTGTGCCCTTCAGGCCGTGGGCACAGTAGTGAAGGCATTTAAGGTGGACACGTCCGGCTGGGATCTGCCTGGCCACGTACTCGAAGAACTTCGCCTCGGCCGCAGCGTAGGTCACTGGCCACGTAGTGCTTGGGGTGGAGGTGTCGTCTGGAGCCTGGCTACTTAGGAAGATGTCCGAGTCTCCGTGCCGCACCCCAAAGATCAACTCAATGAAGAAGGCTTTTCCAGAGGCACTTGTCAGCTCCAGACTGCAGGACTGGCTGGAGGGCAGCGTCTTCATGCTGTAGCGACACAACTGAGGCACATCCCTCCAGGCTGACATCGTGAGGTTCTGGAACCAGTGGGCAGTTTTGTGCACATCTAGGTAGCAGCCTGTGCAGAGGGTGTGTAGGAGGCTGGGGTCCTGATTTTTTGTGATGTCCATCTGAGAATGGTGGAGGAAGCAGATCATCTTCTCCTCCATCTGCTGCCCTGTGCAGGTGCACTCCAGCTCCACGCGGATGCGGGGGTCTCCTGCTGGCATCTCCCTTGCGGTGCCAAGCTCCAGGTTGAAGGTGTGGCCGCGAGGTGCCTTCAGGGGCAGGAGCAGCTGGTGGACAGCATCACCATCACAGGGAAACCAGCCTTCGAAGGAAGTGCCCACACTGATGGCTTGTTGCAGCACAGGGTAGAAACTCTCCCACAACTGCTTTCTGATGACCGAGAGGAGTTCATCCACCAGATCCTCCACCATCAGGCGACTGTACGTCACATACTGCACTGGCCTGCAAGAGCGCCTTTCAAAAATCCCGACCCGATCCCTCTCTTCATCAGAACCTTCTTCTCCACTTCCTTCCTCCTCCACCTCCTCTTTCTCCTCCACCGGCTCCAAGTTCCAGACCAGATCCCTCTCATCATCAGGACCTTCCCCTTCACTTTCTTCCTTCTCCTTCACCTTCAACATGTTGCAGCCAGCCCTTTCCTCAGTGCTGCTGCTGTCTGCCGCACGGCTCCTTTTCCTCAAGCACCAGCAGAGGCCCAAGAGCAGGACCAGGCCTCCAGCAATCACCCAGAGGTGCCACTGCTGCAAGGCAGTAGAGTGCTGTGCTACCCTGGCAACGTCCCACTGCTTCTGTGTCTTCGGCTCCAGGGACCTCTGCTCTATCTCCTGCCATAGCCGAGCCATCTCCTTCTCCAGAAACTGGGCACGCTGTGCCATGTGCTCACGCGTGGCCTCATCCAGCTCATCCCCAGCCAGGGGCAGCTTCTGGATGAGGGTTAGGAACACACGGACGAGGAATGAAGTGGCAGCCATGGCCTGCAGGAGGAAGGAGAAGAGGGGTTCAGAGGGGCTGGGCTGGAGGGAGCTGGTGGCAGGGGAGAGAGACCTTTGGGGCAGGCAGGAGTGGGGACGAGGCAGCTGGGAGGCAGCGATGCCTTTGAACCGCGCCCTGCCCAAGGTGCTCCTGCAAGCGGCTGGGGCCTCGGTGCTGGGGCAGAACCGACCCTCCCTGGGAGCCACGTTTCCGCCCCAGCCCTCGTCCAGCCCAGCCTCCCGCCACGTGTGCACTCACCACCCTCCCACGCCGCACTGCCCAGGGCTGCCTGCCGGTGCCTCTATAACCTGCCCCGTGCTCTCTCGTCCTTTGTGATGTCACAGGCACCGGAGCGCACCACGGGCACCGGAGCACACCGCGGGCACCGGAGCACACCACGGGCTCACCCCCAGCCAGCCCCACCCCCAGCTCAGCGACTTTCAGCTGTCCCTTCCCTGCTCCTGCTGGCCACACCATTTCTGACCCACGCCAGGATGCTCTTGGCCGTCTTGGCCACTGGAACCCCTGCTGCCTCATGCTCAGCCACTGTTGACCTGCACCACCAGGTGCTTTTCCACCAGGCAGCTTTCCAGCGGCTTTCCCTGGAGCGATTCATGGGGCAGTTGGGACTGAAGTGCTGCCCCCGCTATTCTGCCTTTTTGAACCCCATAGAATCGACCTCGGACCATAATCCACCCTGTCCACATCCCACTGGAGAGGCTTCTTGCCCTCAAGCACGTCAACACTCCTACCCAATTTTGTGTCATCTGCGGAGTTACCTAGGGAGCACTGAATCCCCTCATCCAGATGAACAATAAAGATCTGAAACAAGACTGGCCCCAACACTGAGCCCTGGACAATACCGCTTGTGACCGGCCACCAAAGGATTTAATTCCCTTCCCAACCACACCCTGGGCTCCACCATCCAGTCAGTGTTTTACCCCCCAAAGTGCACACCTAAGCCATGAGCTGCCAGCTCCTCTAGGAGAAGGCAGTGGCAAACGGTGTCAAAGGCTTTACTGAAGTGCAGGTAGAAAACATCCACAGCTTCTTCCTCAAGCACTGAGCGGGTCAGCTGGTCATAGAAGGAGACCAGACAGGTGAAGCAGGACAGTCCTTTCATGAACCCGTGCTGGCTGAGCCCGATCCCCTGCTTGTCGTGCACGTGCTTGGTGAGCGCAGTCAAGGGGACTGCAGCAGGATGCAGGGTGGCAATCAAAACGTCTGCAGCAAATCAAGTCTCCTGCGCACCAGGGCTGACTCTGTCTCCTTCTGATGCCACACCCGGCTTCTCAAACCTTACCCTGTGTGATATTGTAATAATTGTAACAGGACTAATAATCCACAATCATGGCCTTGTAATGCCACTATTGTATAATAAACTGTACTGTGACGATACCGGGTCAGAACGCTTGGACAGCAGGTTCCATTAACTGTTTCACGAAACATGCGTGATTCCAGGAAGGACGTTGGTTGGAAATAACAACTTGTCCACCGTTCTCTGCCAGCATTTTGGGGACATGTCATTTTAATCCGCTCGTCAGACAGCGGCTGTAATTTGTGGCAGGGAGAGACTTTACCCATTCAATTGCTCAGCCACTTGTTCGATCTGCGCTTTCTGCTCTCTGAATTCAGCTTGCCAAACATCTCTTGCAGCCTGTAACTCCTCTTGGGGCAGTCAAAGCACGTGAAGAGGGGCTACAGGGATCACAACCTTTTCTGGAGTAAGTTCTAGCCCTGACAGAAGTAACCAGCCCTCCGCCCCCTGGCATGAGGCTTTCCCACTGTCTCTGACCCCCCTAAAGCCTCGTCTCCTGCCCCAAGGGTGAGGGCAGATTCCAGATTGAGGAAGGCACGTGGAAAAAGAACTGCAAAAGCTCTAGCAGGAGAGTGAAGTTTCTTCCAATGACTTTATGAAACGACTCTGCTTAACACTGCTTTTTTGGCAGCAGCCGGCAGCGGGACGGTGAGTTCTGGGCTGGGGGGACTTTGTGAGGCGGCGGGAGCTTCCCTGAGCCGAGAAAGTCCCAGAAAAACCCAGGCGGGGGCGGGGCTCCTGCCACCCCCACAGGCCGGTCCCGCGGGGCCTGACGGGAGGGGGCGGTCCCGGCGGCCACCGCGAGAGATTTAAACAGTCCCCTGGGAGCCCCGCGAGGAGCAGTGGGGTAGTTCGAGCAGGCAGGGTGCTGGGAGGACCTGGAGACTAGACAGAAGACACCGAGGATGACGGTGGCCACCCGGCAGAAGGTTAAAGCTGCTCCGTGTGCTGCAGCAGGCAGGGTGGATGCTGCCGCCCAGCCAGAGCCACAGGGGGTGCAGCAGCTCCCCAGCCCCTGGGCTGCAGGCAGGGCCCCCTCCCACAGCGGCTTGTGCCTCTGGTCCTGGCTCCACTTGGGAAAGCTGCACCCGAGTGGGGAACTCCTTCGCATGGTGGAGGAGTTAAGGGAGGAGGTAAGGAGGCTGAGGACCATCAGGGAGTGTGAGAGGGAGATAGACCAGTGGAGCAGGGCCCTCTCACTAACTCAGCAGCCTGCTGGGGCTGGTGTGTCCAAACACCATCCCCCTGCAAACTGCAAGGTTGGGGGAACAAGAGATGGGGAATGGCAGCAAGTTCCTGCCAGAGGAAGGAAAGCTGCTCCCCTCACCCAGACAGCAAAACCCCAGATCCCCCTGGTGAACAAGTACCAGGTGCTGCAGGTGGAATCCAACCCTGAGAATGAGGGTGATGGCTCCCACAGCCTAGAATCCTTCCCTAGGTCACACCATCCTCAGAAAAAGATAAAAACATCCTCCATTAAGAAGAAGAGGAGGGTGATTGTTGTAGGGGACTCCCTCCTAAAAGGAACGGAGGGACCCACTTGCAGACCGGACCCGCTCCACAGAGAGGTCTGCTGCTTACTGGGGGCATCAGTGAAGGAGGTAGCTCAAAAACTTCCTTCCCTGGTCCACGAGACAGACTACTATCCTCTGATACTAGTCCAAACTGGTAACGATGGTCTAGTAAACAAAAAGGCCAGAACCATCAAGAATGACTTCAGGGCCATTGGGAAAATGATGGAGGGCTCTGGGGCACAAATAGTATTCTGCTCCATCCAAAGGCTAAATAGAGAGGAGCAGGAAGACAGGAAGAAGAATTTGATTAATGCCTGGCTCCGAGCCTGGTGTGAGGAGAGGGGCTTTGGCTTCTTTGATTGTGGGGTGGCTCACACACCCCCAGGCTTTCTTGCTAAGGATGGGACACGTGGGTCTCCTAGGGGAACTAAAGCCCTTGCTAGAAACCTAGCTAAGCTCATAAATCAAGCTTTGAACTAGATATGAAGGGGGAGGGTGTTGAGCCCAGGCTAGACAGGAACGAGCCTGGAAGTGGGGCAATGGTGATTTGGAGAGGGTGTGCTGGTGAGGACCACCAGTACCTCACCACACAGAAAGTGGGGGAGAACACACCTCGGGGTGCTAAGGGAGATACGGGCACTCTGGAGCTAGCTACTCCAGTTACCGGGCAATTGGGAATGAAATCTGTTCCCTCTAAGAGGGCTGAAGGCTCGGCAGCTCAGCTGAAGTGCATTTACACCAATGCACACAGCATGGGGAATAAGAAGGAAGAGCTGGAAGCTGTCGTAGGGCAAGGAGCCTATGATGTCGTTGCCATCACAGAAGCGTGGTGGGACGACTCATATAACTGGAGTGCAGCTATGGTGGGTACAAACTCTTCAGGCGGGATAGGAAGGGTAGGAGAGGAGGCGGGGTAGCCCTCTTTGTAAGGGAGGACTTGGACACAGTTGAGATGGATTGTGGCCATCAGGAGGTTGAGTGCCTCTGGGTCAAAATCAGAGGAGCCCACCAGAAGGTAGATTTTGTGATGGGAGTCTGTTACAGACCACCCAGCCAAGGAGAAGCAGCTGATGAGCTCTTCTATAAACAACTGGGGTTAATCTCTAGATCGATGCCTCTTGTTCTTGTGGGAGACTTCAATCTGCCTGATATCTGCTGGAAGTACAATAGAGCAGAAAGGAAGCAGCCTAGGAGGTTCCTGGAGTGCGTGGAAGACAACTTCCTCGCACAGCTGGGGAATGAACCAACAAGGGAGGGTGCCCTCCTGGACCTGCTGTTTGTGAACAGAGAAGGCCTTGTGGGGGATGTGGCAGTAGGTGGATGCCTAGGACAAAGTGATCATGAGATGATAGGGTTTTCTGTTCTAGGTGAAAGGAAGAGGGTTGTTAGTAGGATGGTAGCATTAAATTTCCAGAGGGCAGACTTTGAACTCTTTAGAAGGCTGGTTGGCAAAGTCTCATGGGAGACACTACTTAAGGGCAAGGGAGCCCATGAGGTCTGGGAGCTCTTCCAAAAGGAAACCCTAGCAGCTCAGGAGAAAGCCATCCCCATGTTCCGGAAAAAAAGCCGGCAGGGGAGAATACCAGCTTGGTTGAACAGAGAGATCTTGAGTGATATCAAGAAGAAGAGAAATGTTTATGGGCTCTGGAAGAGGGGACAGGCCTCTTGGGGGGACTACAGGAGGGAAGTGAGATTGTGTAGAGAAAAAATCAGAAGGGCTAAGGCTCAACTAGAAATCAGATTGGTAAAGTCTGTGAAAGATAACAAAAAATCCTTCTATAAATATATAAATAATAAAAGGAGGACTAGAGAGACCATACAGTCCCTATTGGATGCAGAAGGAACAACAGTGACAGGGGATGAGGAAAAGGCTGAGGTACTTAATGCCTTCTTTGCCTCAGTCTTTAATTGTAAAGAAAGTCATTCCATCTGTGCACAAACCCAGGAGCTAGAGGAGCAAAATGAGGCTCCCATGATCCAAGAGGAGGTGGTCAGAGCCTTGCTAGCCCAACTAGACACCCACAAGTCTATGGGGCCGGACGGGATTCAGCCAAGGGTATTGAAGGAGCTGGGGGATGTGCTGGGCAAACCCCTTTCCATCATCTTCCAACAGTCCTGGCTGACTGGGGAAGTCCCACTGGACTGGAGGCTGGCTGATGTTGTGCCCATCTACAAGAAGGGTCACGGGGAGGATCCAGGGAACTACAGGCCTGTCAGTCTGACCTCAGTGCCAGGGAAAGTCATGGAGCAGGTGATCTTGAGTGCAATCATGAAGCACATGCAAGAGAACCAGGTGATCAGGCCCAGTCAACATGGGTTCACAAAAGGCAGGTCTTGCCAAACTAACCTGATCGCCTTCTATGACAAAGTGACTCGGCTACTGGATGAGGGAAAGGCTGTGGATGGATCTTCCTGGACTTCAGTAAAGCCTTTGACACAGTTTCTCACAGCATTCTGCTTGAGAAACTGTCACTTCTGGCCTGGACAGGCGCACACTCTCCTGGGTGGAAAAATGGTTGGCTGGAGGGCCCAGAGAGTGGTGGGAAATGGTGTGAAATCCAGCTGGAGGCCAGTGACAAGTGGGGTTCCCCAGGGCTCAGTGCTGGGTCCAGCCCTGTTCAATGTCTTTATCAATGACCTGGGTGAAGGCATCGAGTGCACCCTTAGCAAGTTTGCGGATGACACTAAGCTGGGTGGAAGTGTGGATCTGCTGGAGGGTAGGGAGGCTCTGCAAAGGGATCTGAACAGGCTGGACCACTGGGCAGAGTCCAGTGGCATGAGGTTTAACAAGGCCAAATGCCGGGTCCTGCACTTGGGGCACAACAACCCTGTGCAGTGCTACAGACTGGGAGAAGTCTGTCTAGAAAGCTGCCTGGAGGAGAGGGACCTGGGGGTGTTGGTTGACAGCGACTAAACATGAGCCAGCAGTGTGCCCAGGTGACCAAGAAGGCGAATGGCATCTTGGCTTGGATCAGAAACGGTGTGACCAGCAGGGCCAGGGAGGTTATCCTCCCTCTGTACTCGGCACTGGTGAGACCGCTCCTTGAATCCTGTGTTCAGTTCTGGGCCCCTCACCACAAGAAGGATGTTGAGGCTCTGGAACGAGTCCAGAGAAGAGCCATTTAACAGAGACGGGCACATTTAACAGACGGGCAGATGAAGTACTGAGGGATCTGGTTTAGTAGTGGACAGGTACAGTTGGATTCAATGATCGCAAAGGTCTTTTCCAACCAAGCAATTCTGTGAAGTCTTTTCTATTTTTTCCTCTCTCTCTCCTAGCACATATTGGATGCTTCATAATTTCCTTTATTTATTTTTAAGCTTAGAAGTACTTTTTACACTCCCATATTTTCAGAATAAATTGACTTCTGAGCTCAAGAGCTGCACATGGGATTCATGGACCTCTCTTGCCAAAACTATTTTCATTTCTATTTCAATGCCATCTCATTCATCTTCCACTGAAGATGCCCTTTCTCTTGGCTTATCGGTCCGAGCATCAGAAGATGTAATACCAGCAGTGCACCACGACAACCACAGAACTCCTGGATAATCCAGTTACCAAAAGCTGGCGCCAGTGCTTCATCAGTTGTGCTAGGAGTGACCTGGTTAGACCCATGAAGACAGTCTTAAAGAGTACAAAAGTTTCCACTCTGATCAAGCTTCTCAAATGTATTAGGTACCCGAGTAGAGCATGAGACAGATTTTAACCATTTCTAAGGGAAAACATTCCTTTTGCATGCTGCCATGTCCAGGTAGGAACATGGGATGCTAAGCAAGAGGCTCCCCAAAGCACAAGACCTCCACCCTGGTATGAGTTCAAGATGCACAGCTTCTTCTAGCAGTGCTGCAAGGCCAACAATGAGCTGGATCTTAGTCCTGCTGAAGTCCCGGACATCGTGGTCTGAGATGGCATTCTGAAATCTCAGCACAAACATAAACCAGAGAGCAGACTAGTTTAACAACAATCAAGTTTCTGCTTCAATAGCACACCCTGCATCCAAGAACACCCCCACCAGTAGGAGTTTCACTGTCTCTTCACTTCCATGAGCTCTTCTAACCTCCTCTACACTGCTGCTCATCCCATTTCTCCAGGGTACACCTCTCACCAACAGCTTCTACCCAGTACCACCTGCTCATAGAGACTACACTGATTGCCAATGAATTGGACAAGCAAGAACGGGAAAGGATGGGTATCTAGGAATAGAATATCTAGAAGAATAACCAGTCAACCAGGAAAAAATGTGCCCTTGGAACAAAGACATCTTCCTGCAAAGGGACAAGCAACTCGGTCAATGTAACTAATATTACCACATTGATCCTTGAATCATCCACTAAATGATGACATGAACAGAAGCAGGTCTGAGATCCTGGTAGAACATCAACAGCTCCCATTTAACTCACTGAAACATGGACATTCCTCACCACCTCACCTGCAATTACGAGCAAATCCAGGCTCATGAACCACCCTGTCGAGCAGACTGTCCCACCACAGGCCAGGAAATCCTAAAACACCCTAGTGCTCTGGACACATCAGTAGGACTCAGGACACAAAGGGAATCATAGAATCACTAGGTTGGTAAGGACCCACCGGATCATCAAGTCCAACCATTCTTATCAATCACTAAACCACGGCCCTCAGCACCTCGTCCACCTGTGCCTTAAACACCTCCAGGGAAGGTGACTCAACCCCCTCCCTGGGCAGCCTGTTCCAGTGCCCAGTGACCCTTTCTGTAAAGAATTTTTTCCTAATGTCCAGCCCAACCCTCCCATGGTGGAGCTTGAGGACATTCCCTCTTGTCCTGTCCCCTGTCACTTGGGAGAAGAGCCCAGCACCCTCCTCTCCACAACCTCCTTTCAGGTAGTTGTAGAGAGCAATGAGGTCTCCCCTCAGCCTCCTCTTCTCAAGGCTAAACACCCCCAGCTCTCTCAGCCACTCCTCATAAGACATGTTCTCCAGGCCCCTCACCAGCTTCGTTGACCCATCTCCTCTCCCTAAACACTTGCTCCCCATCTGGGCTGCTTTTTCTTCTCTTGCCTGCCTTGTTTCTTGGCAAGCAAAGAGTTAATGACTTTTGCACTCAGACAGACTCTCCTTTGTACTCAGCAGTAATACCATCCTTACACAGCCTGTATTCATACCAGACCAAAGGTCTTCGTCTGGGGACTGTGCGTGAAATGAAAGATCGTGCTCTTTGAATATGCTTTGTGACACAAACAAATAGAAGACAAAGCAAAGCAAATGCACAGCCCTGACTTCTGCAGCAGTGCTGGCTTAGGAAGGCATTGCTCCTGGTGATTTCCACCTCCTAGAAGGTGGAGACACCGCAGAAACACAGCCCTAGCATCCACTGTCTGGTCCCATCAGAAATCACTGGATTTGATGGTGAAAGGATTTGGAGCAAGTCTATAACTTTCCTTCTGCTTGGCAAGGACTACTTCTTGTCCTTACATTTTAGAAGCGAGTTTAATAGTCAGGTACTGTTAATCCTGGACACTCAAGCAAATTTGATTGTGACTAATTGGCTAACTGAGGACCTATAGATAATACCCTCATTCTTAAGCTGAAAGAGGGTAGACTGAGATAAGATTTTATGAAGAAACGTTTTGCTGTGAGGGTGGGGAGGCCCTGGCCCAGGTTGTCCAGAGCAGTGGTGGCTGCCCCATCCCTGGAGGTGTTGAAGGCCAGGTTGGATGGGGCTTGGAGCCCCTGATCCAGTGGGAGGTGTCCCTGCCTATGCAGGGGGTGGAACTGCATGGGCTTTGAGGTCCCTTCCAACCCAAACCATTCTGTGATTCTATGATTTGGAGACTTGTTGCTTGACACAGACGTTGTTCCCTGTACAACTGCACTGTTGGGATGTTTCACTTTGCCCAAGGAACCACCAGAGCTTTCCATCAAAGAAAAAAAAAATAAAACAAAAGTCAGACAACTTTGGGTCACCCTCCCTGCAATCTCATCCCTGGAGGGGTTTAAAAGCTGGGCAGGTGAGGTGCTCAGGGATCCGGTTTAGTAGTGAACAGATATAGTTGGACTCAACGATCTCAAAGGTCTTTCCCAATGCGGCAATTCTATGATTCTATCCCCACCCTTGGGTAAATGAACCCGTGCTGACAGCCACAAGGAGCCTCACATCCTTATGAAAAAGTTTGCACCCCAGTGGCTTTGGATGATGCCTGACCTGCTTTACACCTTCCTTACCCAGACGCAGCACTATTAATTACAGAAAAAGCACTGTTGCTTCCTAGGAGTGCCACACGATCGATTTTACTGATACTCATGGGATTTACTGGTATAGAAGAAAGACCAAGAATTGTTCTCTTTGTGCAGAAAACCATTTATTTGGCCATCCAAAGTATTTATGAGGTATCTGCAACATTATTTAGGATATCTGTATTTAACATTTCTCCTTCACATCATCACTTATGCTTTTTCTGATCCTGTGAGTGAGCTCTCCAGTACTGTTATTGCTGATCCTGAGCTTAAAATGCAATTTTTTTGTTTTCCTGTGTTTTCCATTCTCAAGATTAGGAACCAAGATCTCTGTTCTGCACATATAAACACAACACATGGATATGAAAACACCAAGCACAAGCAGAAGGCTGTGAATGTAATAAATGATAGCAAAGCCATGGGGATATTTCTGTCAGAGTAACTGATGTTAGGGAGCAAATACAGTTTTATGTTTCTTGCAGCTAATTAATTGAAGATACAAGAATACTCTGTGAAGGGTAGAAAGGACTTTGAGGAAAGACCTCTATTGGTGTGTCACTCTTGAATGTCATGTCTGGAACGTGGATGGGAAAAAGTGTTGCAAGGGTGACAGAAGAGCATGGAACCCCATGATAAAGGCTGTTCTCCCCCAATACCTTTCCTTGCAGCAGCCCTTGCTTTCCCCAGAGCAGAAGGGATGGACCCAAACAGTACAGTTGACACGACAGAAGGCCAGGATGTCATCCAGAGGGATTTGGACAAGAAGGAGAAGTGGGTCAACGAGAACCTCATGAGGTTCAACAAGGCCAACTGCAAGGTCCTGCACCTGTGTCAGAGCAGCCCCTGGCATCCATATAGGCTGGGGAATGACGTGATTGAGAGCAGCCCTGAGGAGAAGGACTTCGGGTGCTGGGAGAGGAGAAGCTCAACATGAGCCAGCAGCGTGCACTCCTCTGCTGTGAGGCCAGGCTGAGAAAAGTTGGGTTGTTCAGCCTGAAGAAGAGAAGGCTCCAGGGAGAACCCTAGAGCAGCTTCCAGCATTGAAAGGGGCTCCAGGAAAATTAGGGACAGATGGCTTAGGAAAGTCTGTTGTAACAGGAGAAGCAGCAATGGAGGCATTGAAGGCCAGGCTGGATGGGGCTTAGAAAAACCTGATCTAGAGGGAGGTGTCCCTGCCCATGGCAGGGGCTGGAGCTAGATGACCTGTACAGGTCCTTTCCAACCCAAAGCACCCTATGATTCTATGACCTCCACCAGCGTAGCATGGGCCTCCACAACACAGCCACCAGCAGTGAACGTGCCAATTGTGTGGGCACGATTGGCAACTGCAGTGGCTCTGATCCACTCCCACCACCACGGCTCTGCTCCAGCCTCACAAAAGCACCACAGTAGCTCAGAAAGCTGCAACACAAACAGCCCAAGAAAGCGGTGTTTTGTTCTGCCAGAAAGACAGAGAGCTGGGATTAGGATTGCTCATGGAAGCTAAATGCTCGTTCCCTCCTTGTACTCAGATGAGTGTAAGTTTCTCACTCCACATTGTGCAGGGAAGCAACATCTGCAGCTGAAGGGAAGTGCAGACAGGCATTTTCACAGCAAGTATTTCATAGAACATTGTGGTTGGAAATTACCTTTGAAATCACCGAGTCCAACTGTACATGTCCACTACTAAACCAGATCCCTCAGCAACTCATCTACCCGTCTGTAAAACACCTCCAGGGATGGGGACTCCACCATCTCCCTGAGAAGCCTCTGCCATGGCCTGAGAAACCTTTCTGTGCAGAATTTTTTTTCCTGATGTTCAATCTGAACATACCCCGGTGAATCCTGTCCCCTGTCACGTGGGCGAAGAGACCAGCACCCACCTCACCACAACTTTCTTTCAGGCAGTTGCAGATGGTGATGAGGTCGCCCCTCAGCCTCCTTTTCTCCAGGATGAACAGCCCCAGGTCCCTCAGCCACCTCTCAGAATGCTTGTTTCTCCAGCCCTTCCCCAGCTCCGTTCCCTTCTCTGAACGTGTTCCAGCCCCTCAATGTCCTTCTTGGAGTGAGGGGCCCAAAACTGAACCCAGGATTCAAGGTGCAGCCTCATCAGTGCCAAGTACAAAGCCAGAATTATTTCCATCTCTTCCCCACAGGCATCACTGCTGCACAGGGTCCGAATTGCTGCTTGGCCCCACAGCAGGGGAGGGAAGTTATTTGTCTGCTGAGATAGGGGAAAGCATCTTAATTAACAACAGCATTGCAAGTAGTGAAGTGGGAGAGCAGAGAAGCAGAAAGCCCAGCACACAGTCCATCTGGCTGCCAGGTTAACATAAACTGAAAAAAAAAAAAAAACCCAAGAAGCTTGGAAACTCCTTTCAAGCAGGAAACTGGAACCAGGAAATAACATACAAAAGCTTAAATGAGCCTTGTAATCAGCATTAGGAACTGCAGCAATTTAAACTGGCAGTGGTGTGCCCTGTCCTGAGAGAAGGTGCCTCTGGCTCCGTCTCTAGAAAGATCCAGACTGGAAAAGTATTCAGGTCCCAAGAACCTCAGCTCAGCCTGCCAAGTGCAGATTTTACCACAGTAATCCATCAAAAATAGAGCAAAAATGTCTAAACTAAAGATCTCAGCACTGTTTAGTAACAGCATCACTGTGTTTCAATGCCAGCAATTTGGTCAAATCATATTTCCTTCACGATCGCTATGGTGGTGGACAACACAGCCTCACATCTCTAAAAAACATCACCGAGGTGCCAGCAGTCAAAGAGAGCTGGATTTTACAGATTTAAGTGATCTAAAAATAGCAGCACCTTGGAGATTCGTGCAGCCTGGAAAACAGGTCCTCACCAGCATAACCCAACTGGTTTCAGAGCAACCCAGAGGAAGGAGGACCTACAGGTTAATCACAAAATGTTCCTCTGCTCCATGTTTAGGCAAGGTGGATTGTAGTGATAGGATGGAAGGTAATGCCTTTAATTTAGAAGAGAGAAAGTTTAAGTTAGACATTAGGAAGAAATTCTTCATGATAAGGGCAGGGGAGCCCCTGGCCCAGGTTGCCCAGAGCAGTGGTGGCTGCCCCATCCCTGAAGGTGAAATTGGAAGGGGGGAACATTTAGATTAGACATTGGGAAGAAATTCTTCACAATTAGGGTGGGGAGGCCCTAGCCCAGGGAAACTGTGACTGCCCCATCCCTGGAGGTGTTCAAGGCCAGGTGGGATGGGGCTTTGGGCAACCTGGTCCAGTGGGAGGTGTCCCTGCCTGCGGCAGGGGGTGGAACTGGTTGGCCTTGAGGTCCCTTTCATCTCAAAACATTCAATACTTATATAATTCTATGAAACTGAGGTTTTGGTGGTTGTTGGTGGTTGGACTTTCCAGTCATGTTACAGTTGGATCTTCAAAATCAGGGATGATAGCAGAGTGGAAGTAAAAGTTCAGCAGCTGCAAAGCATCACAGGTGAATCAATGCACCTGCAAAAGTGGAAAGAGATGGAGTGGCAGCTTGAGTGGACCACACAGACTTTTGAAGTCCCCCATGGTCAGGAGGGATGAGGATTGGTACAAGGGTGGGAAATCTACCTGGCAGCACTGCCATCCTGCAAGATACTGCTTTTGAAGCAGTTTACCATGCTGTCCCCACCAAGACCTTGCATCCTTCAGCTCAGTCTTTAGTGGTCCCTACTCCAAAACCACACATCTTAGTTTTTCAAATCTGACTTTAGAAGCAACAAAGGTTGATCACCACAGTTCTAATACCTGGAAGACTTCATTACTTTAGTCTCTTAAGACTTATAGAGCCAGAATCACATTTTGTGACATGTAAGTGCCCACACATGGAGATCTACTCAAGTTGACACCAGGAATATCATTGAAACATTTGGGTTGGTCCTTCTGGGGACTTCTCTGGTGCTGAACCTGATGGCTCATTTCCAAAGTCCTGTCTGGTGTGCCACACCAGGAGCAACACAGGGCAGAAAGTCCAACAAAGAACATTAAAATGTGACAAAATATATAGAATCATAGAATAGTTAGGGTTGGAAGGGACACCGTAAACATCATCTAGTTCCAACAACCCTGCCATGAGCAGGGACATCCCACTAGATCAGGTTACCCAAGGCCCCATCCAACCTGGCCTCGAGCACCTCCAGGGATGAGGCAGTCACAACATCCCTTGGCAACCTGTTCCAGTGTCTCACCACTCATGGTGAGGAAATTCTTCCTAATGTGTGGTCTATATCTACACTTCTTCAGTTTATACCCATTCCCCTTTGTCTTATCCCTACAAACCTCTCCAGCTTTCTCATAGGCTCCTTTCAGGACTCTATAAGATCTCCTCAGAGCCTTCTCTTCTCCAGGCTGAACAAGCTCAACTCTCTCAGCCTGTCCTCACAGGGAAGGTGCTCCAGCCCTCAGATCATCTTTGTGGCCTCCTCTGGACCCATTCTAAGAGTTCGTCTCCTTTTTGTGCTATACAGCCACAAATGGGTGTTTGGTTATTAAAGTTCTTTTACCAAGTATTAACCTTGGCATACACCTTCTTTAATACATAACTAGCGGCTTCTCTCATTTAATAATTGTATTAAAATAGAAACTGTGTCAACCACAGATTAACTTCGAAAGCCTCAATGGGCTAAAAATAATGAACTAATCTACATTTACCAAAAGAACAGATTTCAGATGATTATTACCCTTTCAGGATGCAAGGTGGGGGAAAGTTTGATCTTTAATTTTTAACTTTAAATGCAATGAATTTCCACTTAAACCAAGGCCTGCAAGCAACATGACTAAAGCATCCAAAACTCCATCTACCAGAACTGTGCGCAAGGTCTGGGGTTTGTAGAAACCCCAGCCCAGCAGTGATTTGACAAGCAAGGTCAAAGTTCACCGAGTCCAGGATACACACAGTCAAAGCGGGGATAAACACTGCCTGCACACACAAAAAAAGTCTTTATCTGTGTGCCTAGACCTTCAAGATAATCAGCTAAACAAAAAGTGGTCCTGAGAGAAGCTAAGTCCCCAGGCAAGGGCTGGCTGCTGGGTTTCACCTGGTGTTCTGAGCAAGGTAATACTTTTGCCCATCATTGCAGGGGAGTTAATGGAGAAGCAAAAAGTAATTAAGCCATCAGAAGGCACTGCAGACACTGTCGGCTCCCAGGTGTTTGGTTGGGAGGGGATTTCTACAGCATATGTGAAGTCCTAGTTAAAATTCTCATGTTTTCTGGATGGGATCCCAATCCTGCACAGTTACTGCAGGCTTAGGAGGAGGTTGGAGGAGAGCACGGTGAGGAGACCATGGTGAATAAGCAAACCCCCCGCTGCAAAGCGTGAAGCTTTAACTGGAGGTAGGAGTTCAGCGATGCTCTTTGTCAGATCACAGCCAAGAAATCATAGAATCACAGAACGATTTGGGTTGGAAGGGACCTTAAAGCCCATCCAGTTCCACACCCTGCCATCACCCACCTCCCCAGCTGCTCAAAAAAGCAAGGAGAAACATGGTCCATATCCCAAAACAGCCCCAGCAGATCCCAACAGGGGCTTCAGAGCCTGTCAAGAGCTTATCCGGAAAACCACAGGCGGGGACACACCGATACGCAGCCAGCACTGGGTGATGCTCTGCCTCCAGGCCATTTTCTGCCACCCTGGGATTAATGAACGGCACAACCTGGTTGCACATCGGCTACTGACCCCGGTGCTGCCTTTTCTGTGGGAAGCACATATGGAAAAAGCACAAGTTTCCCTTCAAGGCATATAAAATCATCTGCTTCACAAGCTGCAAAACCAACATAAGCCCTCGGGGCAGAAATACATTTTCCAAACTCACAATTCTCCACTAATCCTAGTAACAAGAATCCACTATCAATAAAGCATCAACCTGGAGTTTCCTCAGCACAATCCTAGAATCAGAGACTCATGGAGCGGCTTGGGTTGGAAGGGATCTCAGAGCCCATCCAGTTCCACCCCCTGCCGTGGGCAGGGACACCTCCCACTGGATCAGGGGCTCCAAGCCCCATCCAGCCTGGCCTTGAACATCTCCAGGGATGGGGCAGCCACAGCTTCCCTGGACAACGTGTTCAGTGTCTCACCACTCTCATTATGAAGAAATTCCTCCTAACGTCTAGTTTAAATCTGCCCCCCTCCAGTTTATACCCATTGCCCCTTATCCCATCACTACAAGCCTTTGTGAACAGTCCCTCCCCAGCTTGCTTGTAGACCCACTTCAGGTACTGGAAGGTCACTATAATGTCTCCTCAGAGTCTTCTCTTCTCCAGGCTGAATAACCCCAACTCTCTCATCCTGTCCTCATATGGGAGGTGCTCCAGCCCTCACATCGCCCTTGTAGCCTCCTCTGGACCCATTCCAACAGTTCCATCTCCTTCTTATGTTGAGGGTTCCAGAACTGGACACAGGACTCCAGGGGAAGTCACAAGAGAGGAATAGAGGGTCAGAATCCCCTCCCTTGCCCTGCTGGCCACGCTGCTTTGGATGCAGCCCAGGACATGGTTGGTTTCTGAGCTGCAAGAGCACGTTGCCGGCTCATTTCAAGCTTCTCACTCCCAGCACCCCCAACACCTTCTCCTCAGGGCTGCTCACAGTCACATCATCCCCAGCCTGTACTGAAACCACAGATCACCGTGACCCAGGCGCAGGACCTTGTACTTGGTCTTGTTGAACCTCATGAGGTTCTCACAACAAGTGTATCGCCCACCAATATTATTGAAGACGTAACGCTGAGCATTTGGAGCAAGAAAGTGTTGTTCTAAATGAACTGGCCTTGTACGAACAAGCTATTTGAGGAGAGCAGCAGCTCTGCAAGCCCTATCAGCACTGCGAGCATCAGTGCCGTTAGAGGGTGTAAATATACAGTGAACTCATAATAACATATTACACATTGCTCAGCAAGCTGCTGTCTGGAATACAGTGGAAATCTGCTCAGGGGGAAGACAGCAATTTGATTTTTAAGTTTGTTTAAAGCAGTTCTAACATTAAACAAGTAAACATTTGTAACTGAATAAGTAGTTTTCAGTTTAGTCAAGGAGCATTCAGTGGATGTTGGTATAAATATTCAGTTATGGAAATTATTTGATTGAAATAGGGTTTACACGCCATAAATAAACATTGCCGGCGATGAACACACGCTCCCAACAAGCGGGGCGAATTAGAGAGCCACTGATGCCTAATGCCAGCCTTTGAAAATGGTTTATTTAGAAGCACTTCTGCTCACCGCACAGCCAGCGAAATCCCATCTGCCTGGGGTTTTCTAGATGTTCATCTCCCTGCGGTATTAAATCCTCAGAGCAGATGCGCAGCTGCACGAGGGTCCTGCACCCCTGTGCCCGTGGGAGCTCCTCCAGGCACTGGGATGGAGCAGATTTCTCTGAAGACCATGCCGAAGGAGCAAATAAAACTGTAAACCAGGACCCTGGGATATGTGAGCATCGTTGTGGAGCAACAGAGTTGGCCTGTGGAAATTAGGGGTGAGAAATCTTAGAATTATAGAATCATGGAATGGGTTGGGTTGGAAGAGACCTCAAAGCCCATCCAGTTCCACCTCCTGCCATGAGCAGGGACACCTCCCACTGGATCAGGGTCTTCAAAGCCCCATCCAACCTGGCCTTGAACACCTCCAGGGATGGGGCAGCCACCACTGCTCTGGGCTGTGGGTTTTACCAAAATCCGCTGTGGTTTTGGTGCTTGTGGAGCAGGCTGGATGCAGGCATGAAAGAGATCATAGAATCATAGAATCACCAGATCGGAAGAGACCCACCGGATCATCCAGTCCAACCATTCCTATCAAACACTAAACCATGCCCCTCAGCACCTCGTCCACCCATGCCTTAAACACCTCCAGGGAAGGGGACTCAACCCCCTCCCTGCGCAGCCTCTGCCAGTGCCCAATGACGCTTTCCATGAAAAATTTTTTCCTACTGTCCAGCCTGAACCTTCCCTGGTGGAGCTTGAGGCCATTCCCTCTTGTCCTGTCCCCTGTCACTTGGGAGAAGAGCCCAGCTCCCTCCTCTCCACAACCTCCTTTCAGGTAGTTGTAGAGAGCAATGAGGTCACCCCTCAGCCTCCTCTTCTCCAGGCTAAACACCCCCAGCTCTCTCAGCCGTTCCTCAGAAGGCCTGTTCTCCAGCCCCCTCACCAGCTTCGTTGCTCTTCTCTGGACTCGCTCCAGAGCCTCAACATCCTTAATGTGGTGAGGGGCCCACAACTGAACACAGGATTCGAGGAGCGGTCTCCCCAGTGCCGAGTACAGAGGGAGAATAACCTCCCTGGACCTGCTGGTCACGCCGTTCCTGATCCAAGCCAAGATGCCATTGGCCTTCTTGGCCACCTGGACCCCTTCTCCCTCAAGCAGCGAGCATCCTCCCAGCACTCAGTTTAACCTGTAACCATCTGAAGCGACATACAGTTTGAGTCTTCAACCCTTCCTCCAATTCAAGGGGGGTTGTGGTGGCAGCCCAGGTGGGGACAGCTCTGCACAACCTTGGAGAGCAGCAGGTGAGCTCAACGTCACCTTGGAGCAAGTCAGGGGTGACTCGAGCAGGGACCAACAGCACTTTGCTGGTTTGGGCGTGTGCTTAGCCTTTCTCTCCAAAGGGACAGCGAGGGTCTGACCAGGGAGGGGAGAGGGGAAGACGGGGGGAAGGGGAAAGGAGGGGAGGGAAAAGGGGGGAAAAGGAAGGGAACTAGGAGAGGGAAAAGGAAGGGAAAAGGAGGGGGAAAAGGAGGGGGAGAAGGAGGGGGAGAAGGAGGGGGAGAAGGAGGGGGAGAAGGAGGGGGAAAGGGGAAAGAGAAGGAGGAAAAGAGAGGGGAAGAGGGGGAGAGGGAAGAAAGAGGGGGAAGGGGGAAAACAGGGAGAGAAAAGGAGAGGAGAAAACAGGGGGGAGAAAAAGGAGGGAAGAAACTGGGGAGGAAAAGGGGGGAGGAAAAGGGGGGAGGAAAAGCGGGGAGGCAAGAAGTGGGGGAGGGAAAAAGGGGGGGAAAAGAAATTTCGGTTCTGACATCACCCGTGACACAGTCGCACAGGATCCAGGGAGCACCAAGGAGGGGGGCAGAGCCATCCCGCCATCCTGCGCAAGGATTCAGATCCCAGAGGTTTCTCAAAAGCAAGCAAGGTCAGGATTCCTGCAGGACAAACTCCCTGGTGCCAGGGCTTACGGAGAAAAGTCCCTAATTTCTGGCCACAGAAGCCCAGCACCATTTCTCCCCAAGCTCCCTCAGCAGCGATGAATCCACGGGTGGACTGTGCCATCTAGCTTCTACGCTCCGACATGGCCGGCTGCGCTGGGCCTCCTTGCTCACCCTGCTCACACAAACCCTGTGTCCAGGGTGGCAGAAACCCCTAGACCTTGGAACTGGAAATGTGTGCCCTTCCTCCTCCAGCAGAGAGGGCAGGGTGGGTGGATGAAGAGTGCAGGTAAGACCCTGCCCAGAGTCACTCTTGGAGAAAGCCTGCCTGGCCTTTCCTCCTGAGCATCACCAAATGCCATCATCGGGATCATACAGCAGGTTGGAAGGGACCTCAAAGCCCATCCAGCCCCACCCCTGCCATGGGCAGGGACACCTCCCACGGGCAGGGACACCTCCCACTGGATCAGGGGCTCCAAGCCCCATCCAGCCTGGCCTTGAACACCTCCAGGGATGGGGCAGCCACCCCTGCTCTGGGCAACCTGGGCCAGTGCTTCACCACCCTCATTGTGAAGAATTTCCTCCTTATGTCCAGTCTAAATCTGCCCCCTCCAGTTTATCCCCATTGCCCTTCGCCCTATCACCACAAGCCTTTGTGAACAGTCCCTCCCCAGCTTGCTTGTAGCCACCTTCAGGTGCTGGAAAGTCGCTATAAGGTCTCCTTGGAGCTTTCTCTTCCCCAGGCTGAACAACCCCAACTCTCTCAGTCTGTCCTCATATGGGAGGTGCTCCAACCCCTCAGATCATCCTTGTAGCCTCCTCTGGACCCATCCCAACAGCTCCATCTCCTTCTTATGTTGAGGATTCCAGAACTGGACACAATACTCCAGATGGGGTCTCACAAGAGAGGAATAGAGGGTCAGAATCCTCTCCCTCGCCCTGCTGGCCACGCTGCTTTGGATGCAGCCCAGGACACGGTTGGTTTCTGGGCTGTGAGCACACATTGCCAGCTTGTATCTGCAGAGCTGGCGTGGGGTGAGCCACAGACACAGAACACACGCACAGCACTTTACGTGGGCAGCAAGCAGATCTGATCCCACACCTGGACCAGGCATCTCTTGCATCTCTCCTGGGAGACCCTTGTGCCACCTGACTCATGTTCAGCAGACACAAGAGCCCAGGGCACTCACAAAGCTGCTTTTGGAGCAGCAGCTCCCACCCTGTGTCTGCTCAAAGCAACCACGGCCAAACTCCCAGGTCCATTTCCCTCCTCTTGGTGAAGAGCTTTAAGCTCAGCACACTCCGCTCCAAGCAACACCTGCAGCTCACACACATTCGAGCAGCTCCAAGCTGCCACCTCCTTGCAGGACTTCCCCAGCGGCAATCCTGGGAATATCCACATCCCTGGACGAGCTGCTGGCCTTGTCGCAGCACGACTCACAGAGCAGAAAGTGTTTTCCCAGTTCCACAACTGGGAAACTGAACCCTGGAGCAGGAGGGCAAGGAGCCAGGTCCTGGTGCAGGTGATGGACCTTGCTGGGCCTGAAACTCACCTTGAGATGCTGCAGACAGAACAGCCTGAAGACCAGCCCCAGCCTGGTGCGGCTCATTTGCTGCAATAAACCACATCCCAGCAAGCTGAAGGTCACCTCTGCAGGCAGGAGAGCAGCCACAGCTGCTGGGAAACAGCACAGAGGTGTTGAAGGCCAGGTTGGAAGGGGCTTGGAGCAACCTGATCCAGTGGGAGGTGTCCCTGCCCATGGCAGGGGGTGGAACTGGACGGGCTTTGAGGTCCCTTCTAACCCAAACCATTCTGTAATTCTATGATTTTTCTAGCCTAAGGATGAGTTTAAGGGCAGTGGTTTACTCAAAGCCTTACGAATTCCCCCTAGAGCCTCTGACAGCCGTAGATTTTATCTGGTGCATAATCCAACACTATTTACTGGTTTTCCAACAGCCCAGATCCCCTACAAACTCTATTTCAGCAATTATGGGTTCATCTCTCTGAAAGCCAAGGCATCGCTGTCTTTTACTTGGCTCCGAGTAGGCAACGTTATTTCCCTGCAGAAAAAACACGTATTAGTTGTTCGCTGCTAATGCAAAGTCCTCAAAGGGTATTTTGATTTTACCTCTTCTTTAGGGGAATCAGCAGCTCTTTGTAAGTCATTTCGCTTCCAAATAAGTTTGAGTTTCACATCTGTGCCCCTTCAGAGTCTGTAACCATCAGCGTTAGGAAGAGACAAAATGCAATTTTCACAATGAGCTCAGGAAATTCAATGTTTTGGCACCTCATCTTCATTGTATATTGGGCAATAAATACCTAGTTAAAGAAGCAATAAGGTAAAAAGGCATTACAGTCCGCATTAACCACATTCCCGCTAGACTTAAAAGACGGGAGCAACAGAATAGGAAAAAAGAAAGAACATTTCAAGCACTTACAAAATTACAAGGTGACAATTCAGGTATTTTAATGTGTACAAGGCAATTCAAAAATATATTTTAGCTCTGTTTTCCAGCAGGAAGCTGTTGTTCAATTGCTCTCTCCAGCTACTGGGGACAGAGAGGGGTTTATTGTTATTGTTTTCCATCACACGGATAACAGGGATGCTCTGACTCCTCGCTCTCAGGACCAGATGCTCGGCTGCTTTGGTGCAGCAGAGCTCGGTGCCCACGGCAGCTCCTGCACAGGGCAGGGGGAGAAGGTTCTGCACCCAGGTCACGGCGATCGGCAGCTTCAGTACAGGCTGGGGGTGATGTGATTGGGAGCAGCTCTGAGAAGGAGTCGGGGTGCTGGGGGGTGAGAAGCTCCACGTGAGCCAGCAACATGCGCTCACAGCCCAGAAACCAACCGTGTCCTGGGCTGCGTGGCCAGCAGGGAGGGAGGGGATTCTGCCCCTCTGTTCCTCTCTTGTGAGACCCCACCTGGAGTCCTGTGTCCAGTTCTGGAATCCTCAGTATAAGAAGGAGATGGAGCTGTTGGAGCAGGTCCAGAGGAGGCTACCAGGATGATCCAAGGGCTGGAGCACCTCCCATATGAGAACAGGCTGAGAGAGTTGGGGTTGAACAGCCTGGAGAAGAAAAGGTTCCAAGGAGATTTTATAGCGACCTTCCAGTACCTGAAGGGGCTACAAGCAAGTTGGGGATGGGCCTTCTTCCAAAGGCTTGTAGCGATGGGATGAGGGGCAATAGGTATAAACTGGAGGGGGCAGATTTAGACTGGACATAAGGAGGAATTTCTTCACAATGAGGGTGGGGAGGCCCTGGCCCAGGTTGCTCAGGAAAGCGGTGGCTGCCCCATCCCTGGAGGTGTTCAAGGCCCGGTTGGATGGGGCTTGGAGCAACCTGATCCAGTGGGAGGTGTCCCTGCCTATGGCAGGGGTGGAACTGGATGGGCTTTAAGGTCCCTTCCAACCCAAACGATTCTATGATTCATAGTGTTAATTACTAAGTATTTCTTCAGGCTTCATGAAATCCATCTCAGATCATTCCACATCCCCCAACTGGCCGCAGCAGCGCTCACCTCAGCACACATTTATCTGGCCAGATGAGAAAAAATCAGCTCCCCAAGCTCCCTGCCAGCCCTTCAGCCCTTGCTGTCAGCACCAGCCAAGGACAGGGGCAAGAGGACAGTGTTCCCTGCCCCAAGGGGACGATTTACCCCCACCAAGCACCTCTCTGGGTTTGCTCCCACTTGCTTTGCCTCCCCGTCTCGTTCAGTTTAGCAGCACTGGGGAGGCCACATCTTGAATCCTGGGTTAGTTTAGGGCCCTCATTCCAAGAAGGACATTGAGGGTCTGGAGCATGTCCAGAGAAGGGAAGAGAGCTGGGGAAGGGGCTGGAGAACAAGGGTTGTGATATGAGGTTGAGGGACCTGGGGTTGTTTAGCCTGGAGAAGGGGAAGGCAGAGGGGAGACCTCATCGCTGTCTGCAACTGCCTGAAAGGAGGTTGTGGTGAGGTGGGTGCCAGTCTCTTCTGAGTGACAGGTGACAGTGCAAGAAGCAGCCTCAAGCTGTACCAGGGCAGGTTCAGATTGGACATCAGGGAAGATTTCTTCACGGAAAGGGTCCTCAGGCCCTGGCAGAGGCTGCCCAGGGAGGTGGTGGAGTCCCCATCCCTGGAGGGGTTTAAAAGACAGGGAAATGAGGTGCTTGAGGATTTGGTTTAGTGGCCAATAGGTATGGTTGGGCTCAAACTCGGGTATCTTTTCCAACTTGGTGATTCTGATTCCATCCCTTTAGACAGAACCAGAACGCCCATGGTGTTCTGGTTCTGTCTAAAGGGATGGAATCAGACCTGATGGGTGTTTCCTCAACCAACTTTCTCCCATCCTGTCACACCAGACACTCGAGGCAGCTGGATCCTTCATAAACACCATACTGAGTGGAAGGGGTGTTAACCATAACACTCTCCCCTCAGGGAAGGCAGGGACACAGTTCCAACTACGCAGCACACATGGGCTCCAGGAGACACTCCAACAAAGGCCACTGCTGCCTCAGGATGTCCTCACCCTGTCTTTGTTTGGGATCAGCTGTAGCTTCCCCCCAGTTTCCACAAGTCCTGACCAATAAGGAAGGCCTGGGCACAATCGGAGGGCCAGCTCACCACCCACACGTTTTAAGCAGAGTGTTTTACTGCTCTGCTCACAAACCTGAAGGCACCAGCACCCCCAAGACCGCCTGGTTTCCCTCGCCCAAGACCACCAGGACAGGCTCCCACCTCAGGGAAGCCCTTCCAAAGGGCTGGAAGCCCCAAAGAACCTTCACAAAAGGCAAACATACAGATCAGCCAGAAAGGAGACCATTTATTAAGCGGGGCTGTGCCAAGATGTTGTAGAGAAGCCCATGGAAGTCCCTGGAGCTTCTGGCGACAGCCTCATCCTCCTGGCGCTCAGTCCAGCTGTAAGAGAGGGAAGAGAAGTGAGAGGAGCCCACGGAAAGCAGTGAAGCCGGCACAACAGCTCCCAGGAAGCTTGCAGCACTCACCTTAACAAAGCCGATGTCCTTGGCGTACTGGCGGAAGCACTGCCGGCACATGTTCAGCCCGTACTTGCGAATGAGGCCGTGGCGGTTGGAGCAGACGCGGCTGGGAGAGGAGAGGGAAGGTGGTGAGAGCACGTAATAGCAGCACGGGGGAAATAGGGAATAGGAGAGAGAGAAGAGGGGAGGGAGACGGCAGGAAGGCATGAGAGAAGAGAGAAAGAGGTAGAGGGAAAGAGAGAAGGGCCCGGAGAGAAAAAGGTAGAGGGAAAGAGAGAAGGGCCCGGAGAGAAAGAGGTAGAGGGAAAGAGAGAAGGGCCCGGAGAGAAAGAGGTAGAAGGAAAGAGAGAAGGACCCGGAGAGAAAGGGGGGGGGGGCGGGGGAGAAGGGCCCGGAGAGAAAGGGGGGGGGGGCGGGGGAGAAGGGCCCGGAGAGAAAGGGGGGGGGGGGGGGCGGGGGAGAAGGGCCCGGAGAGAAAGGGGGGGGGGGGCGGGGGAGAAGGGCCCAGAGAGAAAGGGGGGGGGGGGGGGGGCGGGGGAGAAGGGCCCGGAGAGAAAGGGGGGGGGGGGGCGGGGGAGAAGGGCCCGGAGAGAAAGGGGGGGGGGGGGGCGGGGGAGAAGGGCCCGGAGAGAAAGTGGGGGGGGGGGGCGGGGGAGAAGGGCCCAGAGAGAAAGGGGGGGGGGGGGGGGGGAAGAAGGACGAGAGAAAGAGGGGGGGGGGGAAAGAAGGGCCCAGAGAGAAAAAGGGAGGTGGGGAGAAGGACCCAGAGAGAAAGAGGGAGGTGGAGAGAAGAGACGAGGAGCTAAAGAGAAAGGAGAAGAAGAGAGAAGCGGGGGAAAGAAAGAAGGGGCTGGAAAGAAAAAGGGGAGAAAACGAGAAGAGCCTAGAGAGAAGAAATCGAAATAGGGAGAGAAAGAAAGGACAGTAGAAACGGAAAGAGCCAAAGAAGACTCAGAGGAAGACGCAAAAAAGGAAGGACAGCATGAGAGCCGGAGCACTGACCAGGAGCGTGATCCCTGCCCGAATTTCCTGGGGTGGCTCCAGTAGAGCTGCTGGTGCCCCATGCTGCCGGCCACACAGAGAAAGATGGCGGCTGCCGCGCGCGCTAATGAGCGGCGGCCCCGCCTCCCGGCATGCACCACGGGCCACCGCCCCGCTTCCCCCCGCCCTGTCGCGCCACTCCTCCCGGCAAGCACCGCGGCCCCCAGCCCCGCCACTCCTCCCGTCGTGCACCGCGCCGCGGCGGGAACGCGGGGGGCGGTGAGCGCGGCTCCGCCTATGGGCCGTGCTGTGGGCGTGGTCTCCCCTCTAAACCCCGCCCCTTCTGCGTGACGTCACCCAGGCTCGGCTTCAAAAGGAGGCGCGGCGCGGGCTGGAATCGCCGGGCGCGGTGGCGCGCGCCTGTGGTCCCAGCTACTCGGGAGGCTGAACCCGCCGGATCGCTTGAGCCCAGGAGTTCTGGGCTGCAGTGCGCTATGCCGAGCGGGCGTCCGCGCTAAGGCCGGCATCAATATGGTGAGCCCCGGGGAGCCGGGGGACACCAGGTTGACTAAGGAGGGGTGAACCGGCCCAGGTCGGAGACGGAGCAGGTCAAAGCTCCCGTGCCGGTCAGTAGCGGGATCGCGCCTGTGAATAGCCACTGCAGCGTAGCCTGGGCAACACAGAGAGACGCGGGTTCTTTTTGCCGCCCCCGCAGCCCCGAGGCTTGCCCCGCACAGCCCCGCGCCGCGCGCCCGGGGACGGCCCCGCACCGCCTCCTACCGGCACACACCGGCAACGGCACCGACAGCCCGCGTCGCACCGACCCCTGCTGGACACCGCGCTCCTGCCTGGCAACCACGGAACCACTGAATCACCACGCTGGAACACACCCACCGGATCATCGACTCCAACCGTTCCCATCAAACACTGAACCATGGCCCTCAGCACCTCGGCCACCCGCCCCTTAAACACCTCCAGGGAAGGGGACTCAACACCCTCCCTGGGCAGCCTCTCACAGGGACAAATGACCCTTTCCGTGAAACATTTTTTCCTAACGTTCAGCCTAAACCTCCCCTGGCGGAGCTTGAGGCCATTCCCTCTCGTCCTGTCCCCTGGCACTTGGGAGAAGAGCCCAGCTCCCTCCTCTCCACAACCTCCTTTCAGGTAGAGTAGTGGTCAACAGCTCAAAGTCCAGATAGAGAACTGTGACAAGTGGTGTCACTCAGGGGTCCGCACTGGGACTGGTGCTGTTTAATATCATCATCAACGATATTGACAGCAGGATTGAGAGCACCCTCAGCAAGGTGGCAGATGACACTGAGCTGAGTGGTGTAGTTGCCACACCAGAAGGATGGGACGTCATCCAGACGGACCTGGACAGGCTGGGGAAGTGGGGCTGTGAGAACCTCATGAGGTTTAACAAGGCCAAGTGCAAGGTCCTTCACCTGGCTCGAGGCAATCCCCGATTTCAGTACACGATGGCGGATAATGTGATTGAGAGGTGCCCTGCAGAGAAGGACTTGGGGTGCTGGCTGATGAGAGCCAGCAATGTGCCCTCGCAGCACAGAAGGCCAACCATGTCCTGGGCTGCATCAAAAGAAGCGAGGCCAGCAGGTCGAGGGAAGTGATTCTGCCCCTCTATTCCTCTCTCGTGAGACCTCATCTGGAATGCTGTGTCCATTTCTGCATTCCTCAACGTAAGAAGGATATGGAACGGTTGGAACGGGTCCAGAGGAGGCTACAAAGATGGTCAGAGGGCTGGAGCACCTCCCATACGAGGACAGGCTGAGAGAGTTGGGGTTGTTCAGTCTGGAGCAGAGAAGGCTCCGAGGAGATCTTACTGTGACTTAAAGGGGCCTACGGGAAATCCGGAGAGGGACTGTTCCTAAAGGCTTGTGGTGATAGGACAAAGGGGAACGGGTATGAACTGGAGAGGGGGTGATTTAGACTAGACATTAGGAAGAATTTCTTCACCGTGACGGTGGTGAGACACTGGAACGGGTTGCCAAGGGTAGTTGGGGCTGCCCCATCCCTGGAGGTGTTCAAGGCCAGGTTGGATGGGGCCTTGGGCAGCCTGATCTAGTGGGATGTCCCTGCCCAGGGCAGGGGGGTGGGAACTATGTCCCAGCCTGACGGGCCTGCAGTGGTCAGGAGATGCATCACAGCTCTCTTGAAGGTATAGATGGACGAGCTACTGCCTACCAGGATGAGTTGCCTCTGGATCCCAAGGAAGGCACTTCAGGATCCCCATGACACAGAGACAACGTGCACGGCTGGGGAGGGGGACGAACTATTCCCACCGGCTCAACGTGGGAGCGCAGAGAGCTGGGGGAAGCGGTGAAAGCAGAGGCCAGTGCCCCATTTCCTTCTGGAAATGCTCCTCGGCTCTGCGGCAGCTGAGCAGCCGGCACCCTATGCCCACGGCCCCTGGGAGAGTGATGCACAGACACGCAGAGACGCAGCCTTTGTTCAAACACACCATTTATTGGCAACTTTGTACAGTGCAAATATCCCGGAGGGAATGGGTTCTCTCCAAGAGACGGGGACGGTCGCCGTGGGTCAGTGTCAAGTGTGAGGATGTCGCCTGCTGTCAACTGTGAGACCAACACTCAGGCTCTGTGCATGGAGACCTCTTTCAATGTCTCTTCACGAGCAGCCTTACGAGCTGATATTGCAGCTGTTGGAAATCACGCAACGCCTCGGCATAGGCCGCTGGATCCTGTGTGAGGGGTTGGAAGAGATTGAGTGGCTCGGCCTTTCTGAAGGATGGCGGCAACCTTATCTCCTTGGGCACGTTCTCGTTGCCAAGGAAGAAGTGTTTGAGGCACTTCTCCTCCAGGCAGCAGCGCACGTATCGCATGAGGTCTCGCAGCCGCAGTAGCCGGTACTTGCTGCACCAATCTGAGAGGGGGATTGTGGTCAGGAGGTGCATGACAGCTGTCTTGAAGGCATAGATGGAAAAGCTTGTGCCCGTCAGGCCGTGGGCGCAGTAGTGAAGGCATCTGAGGTGGACACGGCCGGCTGGGATGTGCCTGGCCACGTACTCAAAGAACTTCGCCTCGGCCGCAGCGTAGGTCACTGGCCACGTAGTGCTTGGGGTGGAGGTGTCGTCTGGAGCCTGGCTACTTAGGAAGATGTCCGAGTCTCCGTGCCGCACCCCAAAGATCAACTCAATGAAGAAGGTTCTTCCAGAGGCACTTGTCAGCTCCAGCCTGCAGGACCGGCTGGAGGGCAGAGTCTTCATGTTGTAGCGACGCAGCTGAGGCACATCCCTCCAGGCTGACGTCACGAGGTTCTGGAACCAGTGGGCAGTTTTGTGCACATCTAGGTAGCAGCCTGTGCAGAGGGTGTGTAGGAGGCTGGGGTCCTGATTTTTTGTGATGTCCATCTGAGAATGGTGGAGGAAGCAGGTCATGTTCTCCTCCATCTGCTGCCCTGTGCAGGTGCACTCCAGCTCCACGCGGATGCGGGGGTCTCCTGCTGGCATCTCCCTTGCGGTGCCAAGCTCCAGGTTGAAGGTGTGGCCGTGAGGTGCCTTCAGGGGCAGGAGCAGCTGGTGGACAGCATCACCATCACAGGGAAACCAGCCTTCGAAGGAAGTGCCCACACTGATGGCTTGTTGCAGCACAGGGTAGAAACTCTCCCACAACTGCTCTTGGATGACCGAGAGGAGTTCATCCACCAGATCCTCCACCACCAGGCGACTGTACGTCACATACTGCACTGGCCTGCAAGAGCGCCTTTCAAAAATCCTGACCCGATCCTTCTCTTCATCAGAACCTTCTTCTCCACTTCCTTCCTCCTCCACCTCCTCTTTCTCCTCCACCGGCTCCAAGTTCCAGACCAGATCCCTCTCATCATCAGGACCTTCCCCTTCACTTTCTTCCTTCTCCTTCACCTTCAACATGTTGCAGCCAGCCCTTTCCTCAGTGCTGCTGCTGTCTGCCGCACGGCTCCTTTTCCTCAAGCACCAGCAGAGGCCCAAGAGCAGGACCAGGCCTCCAGCAATCACCCAGAGGTGCCACTGCTGCAAGGCAGTAGAGTGCTGTGCTACCCTGGCAACGTCCCACTGCTTCTGTGTCTTCGGCTCCAGGGACCTCTGCGCTATCTCCTGCCATAGCCGAGCCATCTCCTTCTCCAGGAACTGGGCACGCTGTGCCATGCGCTCACGCGTGGCCTCATCCAGCTCATCCCCAGCCAGGGGCAGGTGCCGGATGAGGGTTAGGAACACACGGACGAGGAATGAAGTGGCAGCCATGGCCTGCAGGAGGAAGGAGAAGAGGGGTTCAGAGGGGCTGTGCTGGAGGGAGCTGGTGGCAGGGGAGAGAGACCTTTGGGGCAGGCAGGAGTGGGGACGAGGCAGCTGGGAGGCAGCGATGCCTTTGAACCGCGCCCTGCCCAAGGTGCTCCTGCGAGCGGCTGGGGCCTCGGTGCTGGGGCAGAACCGACCCTCCCTGGGAGCCACGTTTCCGCCCCAGCCCTCGTCCAGCCCAGCCTCCCGCCACGTGTGCACTCACCACCCTCCCACGCCGCACTGGCCAGGGCTGCCTGCCGGTGCCTCTATAACCTGCCCCGTGCTCTCTCGTCCTTTGTGATGTCACAGGCACCGGAGCGCACCACGGGCACCGGAGCACACCACGGGCTCACCCCCAGCCAGCCCCACCCCCAGCTCAGCGACTTTCAGCTGTCCCTTCCCTGCTCCTGCTGGCCACACCATTTCTGACCCACGCCAGGATGCTCTTGGCCGTCTTGGCCACTGGAACCCCTGCTGCCTCATGCTCAGCCACTGTTGACCTGCACCACCAGGTGCTTTTCCACCAGGCAGCTTTCCAGCGGCTCTTTCCCAGCCCTGGAGCGATTCATGGGGCAGTTGTGACTGAAGTGCTGCCCCCGCTATTCTGCCTTTTTGAACCCCATAGAATTGATCTCGGACCATAATCCACCCTGTCCACATCCCACTGGAGAGGCTTCTTGCCCTCAAGCACGTCAACACTCCTACCCAATTTTGTGTCATCTGCGGAGTTACCTAGGGAGCACTGAATCCCCTCATCCAGATGAGCAATAAAGATCTGAAACAAGACTGGCCCCAACACTGAGCCCTGGACAATACCGCTTGTGACCGGCCACCAAAGGATTTAATTCCCTTCCCAACCACACCCTGGGCTCCACCATCCAGTCAGTGTTTTACCCCCCAAAGTGCACACCTAAGCCATGAGCTGCCAGCTCCTCTAGGAGAAGGCGGTGGCAGAATTCCAAATATGTCCTTAAATGGTCTGGAGACTTTGATCCTCTTAGACCTCAGGAGTTACATCGCTGAGTGCAAGAGTCCTGTACTTTATGTATATCCTTACTCTGTCTGTGACCTTGAGAAAAGGCACTTTCCCAAGCACTGATCATCTCAAGACATCCATTTCTTGGAAAATGCAAAAGTTTTCTTTCTGGGAAAGACAAATAAAACAACTGAGTGATTATTGGCTACTAGACCCCCAAACACTTGACCTGTCTTGTGCACGTGTCACAGAACTATTCCATTTCCATGACAAAAGCTGGTGAAGAGGACTGCAATAGCTGATGTACCTTCACAACAGACCTCTGTGGCGAAGGCGCGGGTAAACAGGCAAAGTTACACTTTTTCCTGGGACAGCCTTTCTGCTTTCACTAGGGAAGCAAGTTTGATGGGGAGTGACTGATTTGTCTGGCTGTAATAAAAAAATACAATGGTAGAGGTGTTGGTGAGGAATGGATTGGCTGGTAGCAGGGTGCTGAAAACCAGGGAAACTTTACCAAGATGTGAGCAGAGAAGGCTCCGAGGAGATCTTACTGTGACTTAAAGGGGCCTACGGGAAATCCGGAGAGGGACTGTTCCTAAAGGCTTGTGGTGATAGGACAAAGGGGAACGGGTATGAACTGGAGAGGGGGTGATTTAGACTAGACATTAGGAAGAATTTCTTCACCGTGACGGTGGTGAGACACTGGAACGGGTTGCCAAGGGTAGTTGGGGCTGCCCCATCCCTGGAGGTGTTCAAGGCCAGGTTGGATGGGGCCTTGGGCAGCCTGATCTAGTGGGATGTCCCTGCCCAGGGCAGGGGGGTGGGAACTATGTCCCAGCCTGACGGGCCTGCAGTGGTCAGGAGATGCATCACAGCTCTCTTGAAGGTATAGATGGACGAGCTACTGCCTACCAGGATGAGTTGCCTCTGGATCCCAAGGAAGGCACTTCAGGATCCCCATGACACAGAGACAACGTGCACGGCTGGGGAGGGGGACGAACTATTCCCACCGGCTCAACGTGGGAGCGCAGAGAGCTGGGGGAAGCGGTGAAAGCAGAGGCCAGTGCCCCATTTCCTTCTGGAAATGCTCCTCGGCTCTGCGGCAGCTGAGCAGCCGGCACCCTATGCCCACGGCCCCTGGGAGAGTGATGCACAGACACGCAGAGACGCAGCCTTTGTTCAAACACACCATTTATTGGCAACTTTGTACAGTGCAAATATCCCGGAGGGAATGGGTTCTCTCCAAGAGACGGGGACGGTCGCCGTGGGTCAGTGTCAAGTGTGAGGATGTCGCCTGCTGTCAACTGTGAGACCAACACTCAGGCTCTGTGCATGGAGACCTCTTTCAATGTCTCTTCACGAGCAGCCTTACGAGCTGATATTGCAGCTGTTGGAAATCACGCAACGCCTCGGCATAGGCCGCTGGATCCTTTGTGAGGGGTTGGAAGAGATTGAGTGGCTCGGCCTTTCTGAAGGATGGCGGCAACCTTATCTCCTTGGGCACGTTCTCGTTGCCAAGGAAGAAGTGTTTGAGGCACTTCTCCTCCAGGCAGCAGCGCACGTATCGCATGAGGTCTCGCAGCCGCAGTAGCCGGTACTTGCTGCACCAATCTGAGAGGGGGATTGTGGTCAGGAGGTGCATGACAGCTGTCTTGAAGGCATAGATGGAAAAGCTTGTGCCCGTCAGGCCGTGGGCGCAGTAGTGAAGGCATCTGAGGTGGACACGGCCGGCTGGGATGTGCCTGGCCACGTACTCAAAGAACTTCGCCTCGGCCGCAGCGTAGGTCACTGGCCACGTAGTGCTTGGGGTGGAGGTGTCGTCTGGAGCCTGGCTACTTAGGAAGATGTCCGAGTCTCCGTGCCGCACCCCAAAGATCAACTCAATGAAGAAGGTTCTTCCAGAGGCACTTGTCAGCTCCAGCCTGCAGGACCGGCTGGAGGGCAGAGTCTTCATGTTGTAGCGACGCAGCTGAGGCACATCCCTCCAGGCTGACGTCACGAGGTTCTGGAACCAGTGGGCAGTTTTGTGCACATCTAGGTAGCAGCCTGTGCAGAGGGTGTGTAGGAGGCTGGGGTCCTGATTTTTTGTGATGTCCATCTGAGAATGGTGGAGGAAGCAGGTCATGTTCTCCTCCATCTGCTGCCCTGTGCAGGTGCACTCCAGCTCCACGCGGATGCGGGGGTCTCCTGCTGGCATCTCCCTTGCGGTGCCAAGCTCCAGGTTGAAGGTGTGGCCGTGAGGTGCCTTCAGGGGCAGGAGCAGCTGGTGGACAGCATCACCATCACAGGGAAACCAGCCTTCGAAGGAAGTGCCCACACTGATGGCTTGTTGCAGCACAGGGTAGAAACTCTCCCACAACTGCTCTTGGATGACCGAGAGGAGTTCATCCACCAGATCCTCCACCACCAGGCGACTGTACGTCACATACTGCACTGGCCTGCAAGAGCGCCTTTCAAAAATCCTGACCCGATCCTTCTCTTCATCAGAACCTTCTTCTCCACTTCCTTCCTCCTCCACCTCCTCTTTCTCCTCCACCGGCTCCAAGTTCCAGACCAGATCCCTCTCATCATCAGGACCTTCCCCTTCACTTTCTTCCTTCTCCTTCACCTTCAACATGTTGCAGCCAGCCCTTTCCTCAGTGCTGCTGCTGTCTGCCGCACGGCTCCTTTTCCTCAAGCACCAGCAGAGGCCCAAGAGCAGGACCAGGCCTCCAGCAATCACCCAGAGGTGCCACTGCTGCAAGGCAGTAGAGTGCTGTGCTACCCTGGCAACGTCCCACTGCTTCTGTGTCTTCGGCTCCAGGGACCTCTGCGCTATCTCCTGCCATAGCCGAGCCATCTCCTTCTCCAGGAACTGGGCACGCTGTGCCATGCGCTCACGCGTGGCCTCATCCAGCTCATCCCCAGCCAGGGGCAGGTGCCGGATGAGGGTTAGGAACACACGGACGAGGAATGAAGTGGCAGCCATGGCCTGCAGGAGGAAGGAGAAGAGGGGTTCAGAGGGGCTGTGCTGGAGGGAGCTGGTGGCAGGGGAGAGAGACCTTTGGGGCAGGCAGGAGTGGGGACGAGGCAGCTGGGAGGCAGCGATGCCTTTGAACCGCGCCCTGCCCAAGGTGCTCCTGCGAGCGGCTGGGGCCTCGGTGCTGGGGCAGAACCGACCCTCCCTGGGAGCCACGTTTCCGCCCCAGCCCTCGTCCAGCCCAGCCTCCCGCCACGTGTGCACTCACCACCCTCCCACGCCGCACTGGCCAGGGCTGCCTGCCGGTGCCTCTATAACCTGCCCCGTGCTCTCTCGTCCTTTGTGATGTCACAGGCACCGGAGCGCACCACGGGCACCGGAGCACACCACGGGCTCACCCCCAGCCAGCCCCACCCCCAGCTCAGCGACTTTCAGCTGTCCCTTCCCTGCTCCTGCTGGCCACACCATTTCTGACCCACGCCAGGATGCTCTTGGCCGTCTTGGCCACTGGAACCCCTGCTGCCTCATGCTCAGCCACTGTTGACCTGCACCACCAGGTGCTTTTCCACCAGGCAGCTTTCCAGCGGCTCTTTCCCAGCCCTGGAGCGATTCATGGGGCAGTTGTGACTGAAGTGCTGCCCCCGCTATTCTGCCTTTTTGAACCCCATAGAATTGATCTCGGACCATAATCCACCCTGTCCACATCCCACTGGAGAGGCTTCTTGCCCTCAAGCACGTCAACACTCCTACCCAATTTTGTGTCATCTGCGGAGTTACCTAGGGAGCACTGAATCCCCTCATCCAGATGAGCAATAAAGATCTGAAACAAGACTGGCCCCAACACTGAGCCCTGGACAATACCGCTTGTGACCGGCCACCAAAGGATTTAATTCCCTTCCCAACCACACCCTGGGCTCCACCATCCAGTCAGTGTTTTACCCCCCAAAGTGCACACCTAAGCCATGAGCTGCCAGCTCCTCTAGGAGAAGGCGGTGGCAGAATTCCAAATATGTCCTTAAATGGTCTGGAGACTTTGATCCTCTTAGACCTCAGGAGTTACATCGCTGAGTGCAAGAGTCCTGTACTTTATGTATATCCTTACTCTGTCTGTGACCTTGAGAAAAGGCACTTTCCCAAGCACTGATCATCTCAAGACATCCATTTCTTGGAAAATGCAAAAGTTTTCTTTCTGGGAAAGACAAATAAAACAACTGAGTGATTATTGGCTACTAGACCCCCAAACACTTGACCTGTCTTGTGCACGTGTCACAGAACTATTCCATTTCCATGACAAAAGCTGGTGAAGAGGACTGCAATAGCTGATGTACCTTCACAACAGACCTCTGTGGCGAAGGCGCGGGTAAACAGGCAAAGTTACACTTTTTCCTGGGACAGCCTTTCTGCTTTCACTAGGGAAGCAAGTTTGATGGGGAGTGACTGATTTGTCTGGCTGTAATAAAAAAATACAATGGTAGAGGTGTTGGTGAGGAATGGATTGGCTGGTAGCAGGGTGCTGAAAACCAGGGAAACTTTACCAAGATGTGAGCAGAGAAGGCTCCGAGGAGATCTTACTGTGACTTAAAGGGGCCTACGGGAAATCCGGAGAGGGACTGTTCCTAAAGGCTTGTGGTGATAGGACAAAGGGGAACGGGTATGAACTGGAGAGGGGGTGATTTAGACTAGACATTAGGAAGAATTTCTTCACCGTGACGGTGGTGAGACACTGGAACGGGTTGCCAAGGGTAGTTGGGGCTGCCCCATCCCTGGAGGTGTTCAAGGCCAGGTTGGATGGGGCCTTGGGCAGCCTGATCTAGTGGGATGTCCCTGCCCAGGGCAGGGGGGTGGGAACTATGTCCCAGCCTGACGGGCCTGCAGTGGTCAGGAGATGCATCACAGCTCTCTTGAAGGTATAGATGGACGAGCTACTGCCTACCAGGATGAGTTGCCTCTGGATCCCAAGGAAGGCACTTCAGGATCCCCATGACACAGAGACAACGTGCACGGCTGGGGAGGGGGACGAACTATTCCCACCGGCTCAACGTGGGAGCGCAGAGAGCTGGGGGAAGCGGTGAAAGCAGAGGCCAGTGCCCCATTTCCTTCTGGAAATGCTCCTCGGCTCTGCGGCAGCTGAGCAGCCGGCACCCTATGCCCACGGCCCCTGGGAGAGTGATGCACAGACACGCAGAGACGCAGCCTTTGTTCAAACACACCATTTATTGGCAACTTTGTACAGTGCAAATATCCCGGAGGGAATGGGTTCTCTCCAAGAGACGGGGACGGTCGCCGTGGGTCAGTGTCAAGTGTGAGGATGTCGCCTGCTGTCAACTGTGAGACCAACACTCAGGCTCTGTGCATGGAGACCTCTTTCAATGTCTCTTCACGAGCAGCCTTACGAGCTGATATTGCAGCTGTTGGAAATCACGCAACGCCTCGGCATAGGCCGCTGGATCCTTTGTGAGGGGTTGGAAGAGATTGAGTGGCTCGGCCTTTCTGAAGGATGGCGGCAACCTTATCTCCTTGGGCACGTTCTCGTTGCCAAGGAAGAAGTGTTTGAGGCACTTCTCCTCCAGGCAGCAGCGCACGTATCGCATGAGGTCTCGCAGCCGCAGTAGCCGGTACTTGCTGCACCAATCTGAGAGGGGGATTGTGGTCAGGAGGTGCATGACAGCTGTCTTGAAGGCATAGATGGAAAAGCTTGTGCCCGTCAGGCCGTGGGCGCAGTAGTGAAGGCATCTGAGGTGGACACGGCCGGCTGGGATGTGCCTGGCCACGTACTCAAAGAACTTCGCCTCGGCCGCAGCGTAGGTCACTGGCCACGTAGTGCTTGGGGTGGAGGTGTCGTCTGGAGCCTGGCTACTTAGGAAGATGTCCGAGTCTCCGTGCCGCACCCCAAAGATCAACTCAATGAAGAAGGTTCTTCCAGAGGCACTTGTCAGCTCCAGCCTGCAGGACCGGCTGGAGGGCAGAGTCTTCATGTTGTAGCGACGCAGCTGAGGCACATCCCTCCAGGCTGACGTCACGAGGTTCTGGAACCAGTGGGCAGTTTTGTGCACATCTAGGTAGCAGCCTGTGCAGAGGGTGTGTAGGAGGCTGGGGTCCTGATTTTTTGTGATGTCCATCTGAGAATGGTGGAGGAAGCAGGTCATGTTCTCCTCCATCTGCTGCCCTGTGCAGGTGCACTCCAGCTCCACGCGGATGCGGGGGTCTCCTGCTGGCATCTCCCTTGCGGTGCCAAGCTCCAGGTTGAAGGTGTGGCCGTGAGGTGCCTTCAGGGGCAGGAGCAGCTGGTGGACAGCATCACCATCACAGGGAAACCAGCCTTCGAAGGAAGTGCCCACACTGATGGCTTGTTGCAGCACAGGGTAGAAACTCTCCCACAACTGCTCTTGGATGACCGAGAGGAGTTCATCCACCAGATCCTCCACCACCAGGCGACTGTACGTCACATACTGCACTGGCCTGCAAGAGCGCCTTTCAAAAATCCTGACCCGATCCTTCTCTTCATCAGAACCTTCTTCTCCACTTCCTTCCTCCTCCACCTCCTCTTTCTCCTCCACCAGCTCCAAGTTCCAGACCAGATCCCTCTCATCATCAGGACCTTCCCCTTCACTTTCTTCCTTCTCCTTCACCTTCAACATGTTGCAGCCAGCCCTTTCCTCAGTGCTGCTGCTGTCTGCCGCACGGCTCCTTTTCCTCAAGCACCAGCAGAGGCCCAAGAGCAGGACCAGGCCTCCAGCAATCACCCAGAGGTGCCACTGCTGCAAGGCAGTACAAAGTAGTGCTCCCCAGGCAACGTCCCACTGCTCCTGTGTCTTCGGCTCCAGGGACCTCTGCGCTATCTTCTGCCATAGCCGAGCCATCTCCTTCTCCAGAAACTGGGCACGCTGTGCCATGTGCTCACGCGTGGCCTCATCCAGCTCATCCCCAGCCAGGGACAGGTTCTGGATGAGGGTTAGGGACACACGGACGAGGAATGAAGTGGCAGCCATGGCCTGCAGGAGGAAGGAGAAGAGGGGTTCAGAGGGGCTGTGCTGGAGGGAGCTGGTGGCAGGGGAGAGAGACCTTTGGGGCAGGCAGGAGTGGGGACGAGGCAGCTGGGAGGCAGCGATGCCTTTGAACCGTGCCCTGCCCAAGGTGCTCCTGCGAGCGGCTGGGGCCTCGGTGCTGGGGCAGAACCGACCCTCCCTGGGACCCACGTTTCCACCCCAGCCCTCGTCCAGCCCAGCCTCCCGCCACGTGTGCACTCACCACCCTCCCACGCCGCACTGGCCAGGGCTGCCTGCCGGTGCCTCTATAACCTGCCCCGTGCTCTCTCGTCCTTTGTGATGTCACAGGCACCGGAGCACACCACGGGCTCACCCCCAGCCAGCCCCACCCCCAGCTCAGCGACTTTCAGCTGTCCCTTCCCTGCTCCTGCTGGCCACACCATTTCTGACCCACGCCAGGATGCTCTTGGCCGTCTTGGCCACTGGAACCCCTGCTGCCTCATGCTCAGCCACTGTTGACCTGCACCACCAGGTGCTTTTCCAGCAGGTGCTTTTCCACCAGGCAGCTTTCCAGCGGCTCTTTCCCAGCCCTGGAGCGATTCATGGGGCAGTTGGGACTGAAGTGCTGCCCCCGCTATTCTGCCTTTTTGAACCCCATAGAATCGACCTCGGACCATAATCCACCCTGTCCACATCCCACTGGAGAGACTTCTTGCCCTCAAGCACGTCAACACTCCTACCCAATTTTGTGTCATCTGCGGAGTTACCTAGGGAGCACTGAATCCCCTAATCCAGATGAACAATAAAGATCTGAAACAAGACTGGCCCCAACACTGAGCCCTGGACAATATCGTTTGTGACCGGCCACCAAAGGATTTAATTCCCTTCCCAACCACACCCTGGGCTCCACCATCCAGTCAGTGTTTTACCCCCCAAAGTGCACACCTAAGCCATGAGCTGCCAGCTCCTCTAGGAGAAGGCGGCGGCAAACGCTGTCAAAGGCTTTACTGAAGTGCAGGTAGAAAACATCCACAGCTTCTTCCTCAGGCACTGAGCGGGTCAGCTGGTCATAGAAGGAGACCAGACAGGTGAAGCAGGACAGTCCTTTCATGAACCCGTGCTGGCTGAGCCCGATCCCCTGCTTGTCGTGCACGTGCTTGGTGAGCGCAGTCAAGGGGACTGCAGCAGGATGCAGGGTGGCAATCAAAATGTCTGCAGCAAATCAAGTCTCCTGCGCACCAGGGCTGACTCTGTCTCCTTCTGATGCCACGTCCGGCTTCTCCAGTCTTGGAAGAGACCCACCGGATCATTGAGTCCAACCATTCCTATCAAACACTAAACCATGTCCCTCAGCACCTCGTCCACCCGTGCCTTAAACACCTCCAGGGAAGGTGACTCAACACCCTCCCTGGACAGCCTCTGCCAGTGCCCAACAACCCTTTCCGTGAAAATTTTTTTTCCTGATATCCAGCCTGAACCTCCCCTGGCGGAGCTTGAGGCCATTCCCTCTTGTCCTGTCCCCTGTCACTTGGCAGAAGAGGCCAGCACCCTCCTCTCCACAACCTCTTTTCAGGTAGTTGTAGAGAGCAATGAGGTCTCCCCTCAGCCTCCTCTTCTCCAGGCTAAACACCCCCAGCTCTCTCAGCCGCTCCTCAGAAGGCCTGTTCTCCAGCCCCCTCACCAGCTTTGTTGCTCTTCTCTGGACTCGCTCCAGAGCCTCAACATCCTTCTTGTGGTGAGGGGCCCACAACTGAACACAGGATTCGAGGAGCGGTCTCACCAGTGCCGAGTACAGAGGGAGAATCATAGAATCATAGAATAACTAGGTTGGAAGAGACCCACCGGATCATCTGAGTCCAACCATTCCTATCAATCACTAAACCATTCCCCTTAGCACCTCGTCCACCCTTGAACACCTTAAACCCCTCCAGGGAAGGGGACTCAACCCCCTCCCTGGGCAGCCTCTGCCAGTGCCCAATGACCCTTTCTGTGAAAAATTTTTTCCTAACGTCCAGCCTAAATCTGCCCTGGCAGAGCTTGAGGCCATTCCCTCTCTTCCTGTCCCCTGTCACTTGGGAGAAGAGCCCAGCTCCCTCCTCTCTCAACCTCCTTTCAGGTAGTTGTAGAGAGCAATGAGGTCTCCCCTCAGCCTCCTCTTCAAGGAGAAGAACCTCCCTGGCCCTGCTGGTCACGCCGTTTCTGATCCAAGCCAAGATGCCATTGGCCTTCTTGGCCACCTGGGCCCCTTCTCCCTCAAGCAGCGAGCATCCTCCCAGCACTCAGTTTAACCTGTAACCATCTGAAGCGACATACAGTTTGAGTCTTCAACCCTTCCTCCAATTCAAGGGGGGTTGTGGTGGCAGCCCAGGCGGGGACAGCTCTGCACAACCTTGGAGAGCAGCAGGTGAGCTCAACGTCACCTTGGAGCAAGTCAGGGGTGACCCGAGCAGGGACCAACAGCACTTTGCTGGTTTGGGCGTGTGCTTAGCCTTTCTCTCCAAAGGGACAGCGAGGGTCCGACCAGAGAGGGGAGAGGGGAAGAAGGGGGGAAGGGGAAAGGAGGGGAGGGAAAAGGGGGGAAAAGGAAGGGAACTAGGAGAGGGAAAAGGAAGGGAAAAGGAGGAGGAAAAGGAAGGGAAAAGGAGGAGGAAAAGGAAGGGAAAAGGAGGAGGAAAAGGAAGGGAAATAGGAGGGGGAAAAGGAGGGGGGAAAAGGAGGGGGAAAAAGGAAGGGAAATAGGAGGGGAAAAGGAAGGGAAATAGGAGGGGGGAAAAGAAGGGAAATAGGAGGAGGAAAAGGAAGGGAAATAGGACGGGGAAAAGGAGGGGAAATAGGAGGGGGAAAAGAAGGGGGAAAGGAGGGGGAAAAGGAAGGAAAAAGGAGGGGGAAAAGGAAGGGAAATAGGAAGTTAAGTGGCATGTGGGGAGGTTCTCTGGGGTCTGGACGCTCTTAAGTGGTATCTAGGGGGAGTTCAGTGCAGCCTAAGTCCAGCTCAGTGTGGTCTGAGGGCTGTTCACAGGGTCTGGGGGGTCTCACTGGGGTCTGGGAGCTGTTAAGTGCCATCTGGGGAGGCTTATGGGTGTCTGGGAGCTGTTAAGTGGCGTCTCAGGGGGCTTATTGGGGTGTGGGAGCTGTTAAGTGGCATCTAGGGGGGGTTCTCTGGGGTCTGGGCACTCTTAAGTGGCATCTAGGGGAAGTTTAGTGAAGCCTAAGTCCAGCTCAGTGTGGTCTGAGGACTGTTCACAGGGTCTGGGGGTCTCACTGGGGTCTGGGAACTGTTAAGTGCCGTCTGGGGGGGCTTATGGGTGTCTGGGAGCTGTTAAGTGGCATCTCAGGGGGCTTATTGGGGTGTGGGAGCTGTTAAGTGGCATCTGAGGGTCTCAGTGGGGTCTGGGAGCGTTAAGTGGCATCTGGGAGAGTTCAGTGCAGTCTAAGTCCGGCTCAGTGTGGTCTGAGGACTGTTCACAGGGTCTGGGGGTCTCACTGGGGTCTGGGAGCTGGTAAGTGGCATCTCAGGGGGTCTCACTGGGGTGTGGGAGCTGATAAATGGCATCTGGGGGTCTCACTGGGTGTGGGAGCTGATAAGTGGCATTTCAGGGGGTCTCACTGGGGTCTGGGAGCTGATAAATGGCATCTGGGGGTCTCACTGGGGTGTGGGAGCTGATAAGTGGCATTTCAGGGGGTCTCACTGGGGTGTGGGAGCTGTTAAGTGCCATCTGGGGGGGCTTATTGGGGTGTGGGAGCTGATAAGTGGCATCTCAGGGGGTCTCACTGGGGTCTGGGAACTGTTAAGTGGCATCTGGGGGAGTTCAGTGCAGTCTAAGACCAGCTCAGTGGGGTCTGGGGGCTGTTCACCATGTCTGGGGGTCTCAGTGGGGTCTGGGAGCTGTTAAATGGCATCTAGGGGGGCTCAGTGAGGTCTTTGAGCTGTTAAGTGGGGTCTGGGGCGGCTCTAGGTGGTCTGCGAGCAGTTTGGTGGGGTCTGAGGGGGCTCAATGCAGTCTAAGCGTGGCTTAGTGGGATCTGGGGGAGTTCAATGGGATCTGGGAGCTGTTAAGCGGCATCTTGGGGTGCTCAATGGGGTCTGGGGCAGCTTGGTGGCATCTGGGGGCTGCTCACAGGGTCTGGAAGGAGCTCAGTGGGTCTAAGAGATATTCAGTGGGGTCTGGAAGTGACTCAGTGCAGTCTAGGAGCTATTAAGTGGGGTCTGGGGGACATCAGTGGGGACTGGGGGGGCTTAGTGGGGTCTGGGGGCTGTTCACAGGGTCTGAGGGGGCTCAATGTGATCTAGGAGCTGTTAAGTGGCGTCTGGGGGAGCTTAAGAAGGTCTTAAGAGCTGTTCAGTGGGGTCTGGGAGCTGTTAAGTATGGTCCAGGGAGGCTCAATGCAGTCTGAGAGCGGTTCAGTGTTGCCTGGGGGCAGCTCGATGGATCTAAAGGATGTTCCGTGGGGTCTGAGTGGGGAGGCCCTGGCCCAGGTTACCCAGAGAAGCAGTGGCTGCCCCATCCCTGGAGGTGTTCAAGGCCAGGCTGGATGGGGCTTGGAGCAACCTGATCCGGTGGGAGGTGTCTCTGCCCCTTGGCAGGGGGTCGCTTTAAAACCAAACCATTCCGGGATTCTTTGAAATTCTGGAAGCAGCTCGGCAGCCTCACAAGCCTGAGTTGTTTCCCTTTCTCGTTTCATTGCTCTGCTGAGTTGCATCACCCGACACACGTACAAAATAGTTCAGAAAGCATTAGTACAAACGAGCAGACGAATAATGAACTTTTACGTCCCCTTTGTGTTTTCTTGTAGGCAAATGCCAGCAGTTTGAAGGCTTTCCTTTCAGCTGTGAGACTGGCTCACCAAGGCACCAACATCGAAACTCTCCCACTCTCGGCTTTGGTACCGGCAAAGACCTCAGAAGTTGAAAAACCCAAGACAAAAATGATCATAACTTCCAGAAGGGACTATCCTCTCACCAAAAACTTCCCCTATTCCCTGGAACACCTCCAAGCCTCGTACTGCAAGCTCGCTCGGATCGACACGCGTGTGCTTTGTTTGAAGAAGCTCCGAAAACTAGACCTGAGTCATAACCACATAAAGCAGCTGCCGGCTACCATTGGCGACCTGACCTGTCTTCAGGAGCTGATTTTGCGTGACAATCACCTGGAGTCTTTCAGCGGGGCTTTGTGCAACTCCACCCTCCAGAAATCCCTTCAGTTCTTGGACAAAAGAAAAAAGAAAACAGCTGATCCAGCCCTCAAGCAGTTACCACTTCTCCACCTGGGGCTCAAGTCCAGGCCAGGCAAAGCTAGAGGAGGATGGGAACTGGTAACCTGCCATTTCCCTGGGATGGGGACTGCATTATTTACCCCGTCCTTAGCTGGCAAACCCACGTAGTGACATCAGGTGATAACAAAGGGCAGGAGGGAACATTTCCTGCCTCTTACACGACGTGTTGGGACAGAGTTCTCTTATGCTGAACTGTGCTCTCACTCCTTCTGGCTCTCATCATCTTTTTCTGTGTGTGGCATCAGCTATTTTTGCTGCATCTTTACACCTTCCATGTCCTTAGGCCTGAAAATACGTCCAGGTTAAGGGAAAATGTTGTCAGTTGCCATGAAAATGACTTACCACGTGACTGTGGTCGTACTACCTGCTGTGCTTAGGGCTAAAACCATTATTTTTAATGGGTTTTAACCATGAAAGGGTAAAAAGGTTAAAGGGTTTTTAACCCTCATTTTTACATTTCCACGCGGTTCTTCTATAAATGTCTGTTCCATATGACTGTGATCAGAACATTCAGTCTTCTGATGTGGGTCATTTTGTGTTTGATGTGGTGATCTCATGCCAGGCTTACACTAAAGCTTCCTCCAATGGAGATCCTCAAATCTCTCAGTTGTCCACAGGAATTTGTCTTTGCAGATCTTAAAAAAAACCTGTCAGCTGTCAAGGAAATGGGCTGATTTCCATGGGTGAAGAAAATGCTGAAGCTGGTCACTTGCCTTTGCTAGGTGGCTGAGACTAAGAACCCTAGCATGCAGAAGGGGCCCAGAACTGAACACAGGATTCGAGGAGCGGTCTCACCAGTGCCGAGTACAGAGGGAGAAGAACCTCCCTGGAGCTGCTGGTCACGCCGTTTCTGGTCCAAGCCAAGATGTCATTGGCCTTCTTGACCACCTGGGCCACTGCTGGCTAAAGCACATGGAGGACATGGGGGTGATTAATAGCAGCCAGCACAGCTTCACCAGGGGCAAATCCTGTATGACCAGCTTCGTGGCTTTCTATGACGGGGTAACCGCAGCAGGAGACATGGGTAGAGCAATGGATGTGATTTATCTAGACTTCCGTAAAGCCTTTGACATGGTCCCCCACAACGTGCTTCTCTCTGACTTGGAGAGATACGGATTTGACGGGTGGACGGTTCGGTGGATAAGAAACTGGTTGGATGGTCATATTAAAGGAGTGGTGGTCAACGGCTGAAAGTCCAGATAGAGAACTGTGACAAGTGGTGTCACTCAGGGGTCCGTACTGGGACTGGTGCTGTTTAATATCATCATCAACGATATTGACAGCGGGATTGAGAGCACCCTCAGCAAGGTGGCAGATGACACCAAGCTGAGTGGTGTAGTTGCCACACCAGAAGGATGGGACGTCATCCAGAGGGACCTGGACAGGCTGGGGAAGTGGGGCTGTGAGAACCTCATGAGGTTTAACAAGGCCAAGTGCAAGGTCCTTCACCTGGGTCGAGGCAATCCCCGATTTCAGTACACGATGGCGGATAATGTGATTGAGAGGTGCCCTGCAGAGAAGGACTTGGGGTGCTGGCTGATGAGAGCCAGCAATGTGCCCTCGCAGCACAGAAGGCCAACCATGTCCTGGGCTGCATCAAAAGAAGCGAGGCCAGCAGGTCGAGGGAAGTGATTCTGCCCCTCTATTCCTCTCTCGTGAGACCTCATCTGGAATGCTGTGTCCATTTCTGCATTCCTCAACGTAAGAAGGATATGGAACGGTTGGAACGGGTCCAGAGGAGGCTACAAAGATGGTCAGAGGGCTGGAGCACCTTCCATACGGGGACAGGCTGAGAGAGTTGGGGTTGTTCAGTCTGGAGCAGAGAAGGCTCCGAGGAGATCTTACTGTGACTTAAAGGGGCCTACGGGAAAGCCGGAGAGGGACTGTTCCTAAAGGCTTGTGGTGATAGGACAAAGGGGAACGGGTATGAACTGGAGAGGGGGTGATTTAGACTAGACATTAGGAAGAATTTCTTCACCGTGACGGTGGTGAGACACTGGAACGGGTTGCCAAGGGTAGTTGTGGCTGCCCCATCCCTGGAGGTGTTCAAGGCCAGGTTGGATGGGGCCTTGGGCAGCCTGATCTAGTGGGATGTCCCTGCCCAGGGCAGGGGGGTGGGAACTATGTCCCAGCCTGACAGGCCTGCGGTGGTCAGGAGATGCATCACAGCTGTCTTGAAGGTATAGATGGACGAGCTACTGCCTACCAGGATGAGTTGTCTCTGGTTCCCAAGGAAGGCACTTCAGGATCCCCATGACACAGAGACAACGTGCACGGCTGGGGAGGGGGACGAACTATTCCCACCGGCTCAACGTGGGAGCGCAGAGAGCTGGGGGAAGCGGTGAAAGCAGAGGCCAGTGCCCCATTTCCTTCTGGAAATGCTCCTCGGCTCTGCGGCAGCTGAGCAGCCGGCACCCTATGCCCACGGCCCCTGGGAGAGTGATGCACAGACACGCAGAGACGCAGCCTTTGTTCAAACACACCATTTATTGGCAACTTTGTACAGTGCAAATATCCCGGAGGGAATGGATTCTCTCCAAGAGACGGGGACGGTCGCCGTGTAGGGGAAACGGGAGTCTGTGGCACAAGCCTCCTCGCAAGGGGCTCTTCAGCTGCATCGGGACCTACTGCCCCGAGTGCGCTTTTGCTCTGGAGGAGAGGTGTGGCAGCAACTCCCCGAGTGCTCACGTGCAAACCCCAGTCAAGGGTCCTTCCCTCTTGTAAGGGTCATTACTTTGTCTTTCTTTGTCCTCCTCACTTGTCCTTTGGCTCTCTTTGGCCACCTTCCCTTTTTGGAGAAGGACACTTGCAATAGGACAGTTTGTAACTTGGATGGGAAACACAGTTGAGAAAGCCCATCTTCTTCTGTATCTGCTTCTGCCTTTGACAACACCATTCCTCGTGGTTCTTAGCACAGTCTTTCTCCTGTGGCGTGTCAAGTGCCAGTCAGGCGCTTGCTTAAACTCGCACCAATACAATACACCGTCTACCTCTCCAGATCAAGTGTGAGGATGTCACCTCCTGTCAACTATGAGACCAACACTCAGGCTCTTTGCACGGAGACCTCTTTCAATGTCCCCTCCCACCAGCCTTACGAGTTGATATTGCAGCTGTTGGAAATCACGCAACGCCTCGGCATAGGCCGCTGGATCCTGTGTGAGGGGTTGGAAGAGATTGAGTGGCTCGGCCTTTCTGAAGGATGGCGGCAACCTTATCTCCTCGGGCACGTTCTCATTGCCAAGGAAGAAGTGTTTGAGGCACTTCTCCTTCAGGCAGCAGAGCACATATTGCATGAGGTCTCGCAGCCGCAGTAGCAAACAGTTGATGTGCCAATCTGAGAGGGGGATTGTGGTCAGGAGGTGCATGACAGCTGTCTTGAAGGCATAGATGGAAAAGCTTGTGCCCTTCAGGCCGTGGGCACAGTAGTGAAGGCATTTGAGGTGGACACGGCCGGCTGGGATGTGCCTGGCCACGTACTCGAAGAACTTTGCCTCGGCCGCAGCGTAGGTCACTGGCCACGTAGTGCTTGGGGCGGAGGTGTCGTCTGGAGCCTGGCTACTTAGGAAGATGTCCGAGTCTCCGTGCCGCACCCCAAAGATCAATTCAATGAAGAAGATTCTTCCAGAGGCACTTGTCAGCTCCAGCCTGCAGGACCGGCTGGAGGGCAGCATCTTCATGTTGTAGGGACGCAACCGAGGCACATCCCTCCAGGCTGACGTCGTGAGGTTCTGGAACCAGTGGGCAGTTTTGTGCACATCTAGGTAGCAGCCTGTGCAGAGGGTGTGTAGGAGGCTGGGGTCCTGATTTTTTGTGATGTCCTTCTGAGAATGGTGGAGGAAGCAGGTCATCTTCTCCTCCATCTGCTGCCCTGTGCAGGTGCACTCCAGCTCCACGCGGATGCGGGGGTCTCCTGCTGGCATCTCCCTTGCGGTGCCAAGCTCCAGGTTGAAGGTGTGGCCGCGAGGTGCCTTCAGGGGCAGGAGCAGCTGGTGGACAGCATGATCATCACAGGGAAACCAGCCTTCGAAGGAAGTGCCCACACTGATGGCTTGTTGCAGCACAGGGTAGAAACTCTCGCACAACTGCTTTTTGATGACCGAGAGGAGTTCATCCACCAGATGCTCCACCATCAGGCGACTGTACGTCACATACTGCACTGGCCTGCAAGAGCGCCTTTCAAAAATCTCGACCCGATCCCTCTCTTCATCAGAACCTTCTTCTCCACTTCCTTCCTCCTCCACCTCCTCTTCCTCCTCCACCTCCTCTTTCTCCTCCACCGGCTCCAAGTTCCAGACCAGATCCCTCTCATCATCAGGACCTTCCCCTTCACTTTCTTCCTTCTCCTTCACCTTCAACATGTTGCAGCCAGCCCTTTCCTCAGTGCTGCTGCTGTCTGCCGCACGGCTCCTTTTCCTCAAGCACCAGCAGAGGCCCAAGAGCAGGACCAGGCCTCCAGCAATCACCCAGAGGTGCCACTGCTGCAAGGCAGTACAAAGTAGTGCTCCCCAGGCAACGTCCCACTGCTTCTGTGTCTTCGGCTCCAGGGACCTCTGCGCTATCTCCTGCCATAGCCGAGCCATCTCCTTCTCCAGAAACTGGGCACGCTGTGCCATGTGCTCACGCGTGGCCTCATCCAGCTCATCCCCAGCCAGGGGCAGCTTCTGGATGAGGGTTAGGAACACACGGACGAGGAATGAAGTGGCAGCCATGGCCTGCAGGAGGAAGGAGAAGAGGGGTTCAGAGGGGCTGTGCTGGAGGGAGCTGGTGGCAGGGGAGAGAGACCTTTGGGGCAGGCAGGAGTGGGGACGAGGCAGCTGGGAGGCAGCGATGCCTTTGAACCGCGCCCTGCCCAAGGTGCTCCTGCGAGCGGCTGGGGCCTCGGTGCTGGGGCAGAACCGACCCTCCCTGGGACCCACGTTTCCGCCCCAGCCCTCGTCCAGCCCAGCCTCCCGCCACGTGTGCACTCACCACCCTCCCACGCCGCACTGGCCAGGGCTGCCTGCCGGTGCCTCTATAACCTGCCCCGTGCTCTCTCGTCCTTTGTGATGTCACAGGCACCGGAGCGCACCGCGGGCACCGGAGCACACCACGGGCTCACCCCCAGCCAGCCCCACCCCCAGCTCAGCAACTTTCACCTGTCCCTTCCCTGCTCCTGCTGGCCACACCATTTCTGACCCACGCCAGGATGCTCTTGGCCGTCTTGGCCACTGGAACCCCTGCTGCCTCATGCTCAGCCACTGTTGACCTGCACCACCAGGTGCTTTTCCACCAGGCAGCTTTCCAGCGGCTCTTTCCCAGCCCTGGAGCGATTCATGGGGCAGTTGGGACTGAAGTGCTGCCCCCGCTATTCTGCCTTTTTGAACCCCATAGAATCGACCTCGGACCATAATCCACCCTGTCCACATCCCACTGGAGAGGCTTCTTGCCCTCAAGCACGTCAACACTCCTACCCAATTTTGTGTCATCTGCGGAGTTACCTAGGGAGCACTGAATCCGCTCATCCAGATGAGCAATAAAGATCTGAAACAAGACTGGCCCCAACACTGAGCCCTGGACAATACCGATTGTGACCGGCCACCAAAGGATTTAATTCCCTTCCCAACCACACCCTGGGCTCCACCATCCAGTCAGTGTTTTACCCCCCAAAGTGCACACCTAAGCCATGAGCTGCCAGCTCCTCTAGGAGAAGGCGGTGGCAGAATTCCAAATATGTCCTTAAATGGACTGGAGACTTTGATCCTCTTAGACCTCAGGAGTTACATCGCTGAGTGCAAGAGTCCTGTACTTTATGTATATCCTTACTCTGTCTGTGACCTTGAGAAAAGGCACTTTCCCAAGCACTGATCATCTCAAGACATCCATTTCTTGGAAAATGCAAAAGTTTTCTTTCTGGGAAAGACAAATAAAACAACTGAGTGATTATTGGCTACTAGACCCCCAAACACTTGACCTGTCTTGTGCACGTGTCACAGAACTATTCCATTTCCATGACAAAAGCTGGTGAAGAGGACTGCAATAGCTGATGTACCTTCACAACAGACCTCTGTGGCGAAGGCGCGGGTAAACAGGCAAAGTTACACTTTTTCCTGGGACAGCCTTTCTGCTTTCACTAGGGAAGCAAGTTTGATGGGGAGTGACTGATTTGTCTGGCTGTAATAAAAAAATACAATGGTAGAGGTGTTGGTGAGGAATGGATTGGCTGGTAGCAGGGTGCTGAAAACCAGGGAAACTTTACCAAGATGTGAGCAGAGAAGGCTCCGAGGAGATCTTACTGTGACTTAAAGGGGCCTACGGGAAAGCCGGAGAGGGACTGTTCCTAAAGGCTTGTGGTGATAGGACAAAGGGGAACGGGTATGAACTGGAGAGGGGGTGATTTAGACTAGACATTAGGAAGAATTTCTTCACCGTGACGGTGGTGAGACACTGGAACGGGTTGCCAAGGGTAGTTGGGGCTGCCCCATCCCTGGAGGTGTTCAAGGCCAGGTTGGATGGGGCCTTGGGCAGCCTGATCTAGTGGGATGTCCCTGCCCAGGGCAGGGGGGTGGGAACTATGTCCCAGCCTGACAGGCCTGCGGTGGTCAGGAGATGCATCACAGCTGTCTTGAAGGTATAGATGGACGAGCTACTGCCTACCAGGATGAGTTGTCTCTGCATCCCAAGGAAGGCACTTCAGGATCCCCATGACACAGAGACAACGTGCACGGCTGGGGAGGGGGACGAACTATTCCCACCGGCTCAACGTGGGAGCGCAGAGAGCTGGGGGAAGCGGTGAAAGCAGAGGCCAGTGCCCCATTTCCTTCTGGAAATGCTCCTCGGCTCTGCGGCAGCTGAGCAGCCGGCACCCTATGCCCACGGCCCCTGGGAGAGTGATGCACAGACACGCAGAGACGCAGCCTTTGTTCAAACACACCATTTATTGGCAACTTTGTACAGTGCAAATATCCCGGAGGGAATGGGTTCTCTCCAAGAGACGGGGACGGTCGCCGTGGGTCAGTGTCAAGTGTGAGGATGTCGCCTGCTGTCAACTGTGAGACCAACACTCAGGCTCTGTGCATGGAGACCTCTTTCAATGTCTCTTCACGAGCAGCCTTACGAGTCGATATTGCAGCTGTTGGAAATCACGCAACGCCTCGGCATAGGCCGCTGGATCCTGTGTGAGGGGTCGGAAGAGATTGAGTGGCTCGGCCTTTCTGAAGGATGGCGGCAACCTTATCTCCTTGGGCACGTTCTCGTTGCCAAGGAAGAAGTGTTTGAGGCACTTCTCCTCCAGGCAGCAGCGCACGTATTGCATGAGGTCTCGCAGCCGCAGTAGCCGGTACTTGCTGCACCAATCTGAGAGGGGGATTGTGGTCAGGAGGTGCATGACAGCTGTCTTGAAGGCATAGATGGAAAAGCTTGTGCCCGTCAGGCCGTGGGCGCAGTAGTGAAGGCATCTGAGGTGGACACGGCCGGCTGGGATGTGCCTGGCCACGTACTCAAAGAACTTCGCCTCGGCCGCAGCGTAGGTCACTGGCCACGTAGTGCTTGGGGTGGAGGTGTCGTCTGGAGCCTGGCTACTTAGGAAGATGTCTGAGTCTCCGTGCCGCACCCCGAAGATCAACTCAATGAAGAAGGTTCTTCCAGAGGCACTTGTCAGCTCCAGCCTGCAGGACCGGCTGGAGGGCAGTGTCTTCATGTTGTAGGGACGCAACCGAGGCACATCCCTCCAGGCTGACGTCGTGAGGTTCTGGAACCAGTGGGCAGTTTTGTGCACATCTAGGTAGCAGCCTGTGCAGAGGGTGTGTAGGAGGCTGGGGTCCTGATTTTTTGTGATGTCCTTCTGAGAATGGTGGAGGAAGCAGGTCATCTTCTCCTCCATCTGCTGCCCTGTGCAGGTGCACTCCAGCTCCACGCGGATGCGGGGGTCTCCTGCTGGCATCTCCCTTGCGGTGCCAAGCTCCAGGTTGAAGGTGTGGCCGCGAGGTGCCTTCAGGGGCAGGAGCAGCTGGTGGACAGCATCACCATCACAGGGAAACCAGCCTTCGAAGGAAGTGCCCACACTGATGGCTTGTTGCAGCACAGGGTAGAAACTCTCCCACAAGTGCTCTTGGATGACCGAGAGGAGTTCATCCACCAGATCCTCCACCACCAGGCGACCGTACGTCACATACTGCACTGGCCTGCAAGAGCGCCTTTCAAAAATCCCGACCCGATCCCTCTCTTCATCAGAACCTTCTTCTCCACTTCCTTCCTCCTCCACCTCCTCTTCCTCCTCCACCGGCTCCAAGTTCCAGACCAGATCCCTCTCATCATCAGGACCTTCCCCTTCACTTTCTTCCTTCTCCTTCACCTTCAACATGTTGCAGCCAGCCCTTTCCTCAGTGCTGCTGCTGTCTGCCGCACGGCTCCTTTTCCTCAAGCACCAGCAGAGGCCCAAGAGCAGGACCAGGCCTCCAGCAATCACCCAGAGGTGCCACTGCTGCAAGGCAGTACAAAGTAGTGCTCCCCAGGCAACGTCCCACTGCTCCTGTGTCTTTGGCACCAGGGACCTCTGCGCTATCTCCTGCCATAGCCGAGCCATCTCCTTCTCCAGAAACTGGGCACGCTGTGCCATGTGCTCACGCGTGGCCTCATCCAGCTCATCCCCAGCCAGGGACAGGTTCTGGATGAGGGTTAGGGACACACGGATGAGGAATGAAGTGGCAGCCATGGCCTGCAGGAGGAAGGAGAAGAGGGGTTCAGAGGGGCTGTGCTGGAGGGAGCTGGTGGCAGGGGAGAGAGACCTTTGGGGCAGGCAGGAGTGGGGACGAGGCAGCTGGGAGGCAGCGATGCCTTTGAACCGCGCCCTGCCCAAGGTGCTCCTGCGAGCGGCTGGGGCCTCGGTGCTGGGGCAGAACCGACCGTCCCTGGGAGCCACGTTTCCACCCCAGCCCTCGTCCAGCCCAGCCTCCCGCCACGTGTGCACTCACCACCCTCCCACGCCGCACTGCCCAGGGCTGCCTGCCGGTGCCTCTATAACCTGCCCCGTGCTCTCTCGTCCTTTGTGATGTCACAGGCACTGGAGCGCACCGCGGGCACCGGAGCACACCGCGGGCACCGGAGCACACCACGGGCTCACCCCCAGCCAGCCCCACCCCCAAGCTCAGCGACTTTCAGCTGTCCCTTCCCTGCTCCTGCTGGCCACACCATTTCTGACCCACGCCAGGATGCTCTTGGCCGTCTTGGCCACTGGAACCCCTGCTGCCTCATGCTCAGCCACTGTTGACCTGCACCACCTGGTGCTTTTCCACCAGGTGCTTTTCCACCAGGCAGCTTTCCAGCGGCTCTTTCCCAGCCCTGGAGCGATTCATGGGGCAGTTGGGACTGAAGTGCTGCCCCCGCTATTCTGCCTTTTTGAACCCCATAGAATCGACCTCGGACCATAATCCACCCTGTCCACATCCCACTGGAGAGACTTCTTGCCCTCAAGCACGTCAACACTCCTACCCAATTTTGTGTCATCTGCGGAGTTACCTAGGGAGCACTGAATCCCCTAATCCAGATGAACAATAAAGATCTGAAACAAGACTGGCCCCAACACTGAGCCCTGGACAATACCGCTTGTGACCGGCCACCAAAGGATTTAATTCCCTTCCCAACCACACCCTGGGCTCCACCATCCAGTCAGTGTTTTACCCCCCAAAGTGCACACCTAAGCCATGAGCTGCCAGCTCCTCTAGGAGAAGGCGGCGGCAAACGCTGTCAAAGGCTTTACTGAAGTGCAGGTAGAAAACATCCACAGCTTCTTCCTCAGGCACTGAGCGGGTCAGCTGGTCATAGAAGGAGACCAGACAGGTGAAGCAGGACAGTCCTTTCATGAACCCGTGCTGGCTGAGCCCGATCCCCTGCTTGTCGTGCACGTGCTTGGTGAGCGCAGTCAAGGGGACTGCAGCAGGATGCAGGGTGGCAATCAAAATGTCTGCAGCAAATCAAGTCTCCTGCGCACCAGGGCTGACTCTGTCTCCTTCTGATGCCATGCCCGGCTTCTCCAGTCTTGGAAGAGACCCACCGGATCATTGAGTCCAACCATTCCTATCAAACACTAAACCATGTCCCTCAGCACCTCGTCCACCCGTGCCTTAAGCACCTCCAGGGAAGGGGACTCAACCACCTCCCTGGGCAGCCTCTGACAGTGCCCAATGACCCTTTCCGTGAAAATTTTTTTTCCTGATATCCAGCCTGAACCTCCCCTGGCGGAGCTTGAGGCCATTCCCTCTTGTCCTGTCCCCTGTCACTTGGCAGAAGAGGCCAGCACCCTCCTCTCCACAACCTCTTTTCAGGTAGTTGTAGAGAGCAATGAGGTCTCCCCTCAGCCTCCTCTTCTCCAGGCTAAACACCCCCAGCTCTCTCAGCCGCTCCTCAGAAGGCCTGTTCTCCAGCCCCTTCACCAGCTTTGTTGCTCTTCTCTGGACTCGCTCCAGAGCCTCAACATCCTTCTTGTGGTGAGGGGCCAGAACTGAACACAGGATTCGAGGAGCGGTCTCACCAGTGCTGAGTACAGAGGGAGAATCATAGAATCATAGAATAACTAGGTCGGAAGAGACCCACCGGATCATCGAGTCCAACCATTCCTATCAATCACTAAACCATTCCCCTTAGCACCTCGTCCACCCTTGAACACCTTAAACCCCTCCAGGGAAGGGGACTCAACCCCCTCCCTGGGCAGTCTCTGCCAGTGCCCAATGACCCTTTCTGTGAAAAATTTTTTCCTAACGTCCAGCCTAAATCTGCCCTGGCAGAGCTTGAGGCCATTCCCTCTCTTCCTGTCCCCTGTCACTTGGGAGAAGAGCCCAGCTCCCTCCTCTCTCAACCTCCTTTCAGGTAGTTGTAGAGAGCAATGAGGTCTCCCCTCAGCCTCCTCTTCAAGGAGAAGAACCTCCCTGGCCCTGCTGGTCACGCCGTTTCTGATCCAAGCCAAGATGCCATTGGCCTTCTTGGCCACCTGGGCCCCTTCTCCCTCAAGCAGCGAGCATCCTCCCAGCACTCAGTTTAACCTGTAACCATCTGAAGCGACATACAGTTTGAGTCTTCAACCCTTCCTCCAATTCAAGGGGGGTTGTGGTGGCAGCCCAGGCGGGGACAGCTCTGCACAACCTTGGAGAGCAGCAGGTGAGCTCAACGTCACCTTGGAGCAAGTCAGGGGTGACCCGAGCAGGGACCAACAGCACTTTGCTGGTTTGGGCGTGTGCTTAGCCTTTCTCTCCAAAGGGACAGCGAGGGCCCGACCAGAGAGGGGAGAGGGGAAGACGGGGGGGAAGGGAAAAGGAGGGGAGGGAAAAGGGGGGAAAAGGAAGGGAACTAGGAGAGGGAAAAGGAAGGGAAAAGGAGGAGGAAAAGGAAGGGAAAAGGAGGAGGAAAAGGAAGGGAAATAGGAGGGGGAAAAGGAGGGGGGAAAAGGAGGGGGAAAAAGGAAGGGAAATAGGAGGGGAAAAGGAAGGGAAATAGGAGGGGGGAAAAGAAGGGAAATAGGAGGAGGAAAAGGAAGGGAAATAGGACGGGGAAAAGGAGGGGAAATAGGAGGGGGAAAAGAAGGGGGAAAGGAGGGGGAAAAGGAAGGAAAAAGGAGGGGGAAAAGGAAGGGAAATAGGAAGTTAAGTGGCATGTGGGGGGGTTCTCTGGGGTCTGGACGCTCTTAAGTGGCATCTAGGGGGAGTTCAGTGCAGCCTAAGTCCAGCTCAGTGTGGTCTGAGGGCTGTTCACAGGGTCTGGGGGTCTCACTGGGGTCTGGGAGCTGTTAAGTGCCATCTGGGGAGGCTTATGGGTGTCTGGGAGCTGTTAAGTGGCGTCTCAGGGGGCTTATTGGGGTGTGGGAGCTGTTAAGTGGCATCTAGGGGGGGTTCTCTGGTGTCTGGGCACTCTTAAGTGGCATCTAGGGGAAGTTTAGTGAAGCCTAAGTCCAGCTCAGTGTGGTCTGAGGACTGTTCACAGGGTCTGGGGGTCTCACTGGGGTCTGGGAACTGTTAAGTGCCGTCTGGGGGGGCTTATGGGTGTCTGGGAGCTGTTAAGTGCCATCTGGGGGGGCTTATTGGGGTGTGGGAGCTGTTAAGTGGCATCTGAGGGTCTCAGTGTGGTCTGGGAGCGTTAAGTGGCATCTGGGAGAGTTCAGTGCAGTCTAAGTCCGGCTCAGTGTGGTCTGAGGACTGTTCACAGGGTCTGGGGGTCTCACTGGGGTCTGGGAGCTGATAAGTGGCATCTCAGGGGGTCTCACTGGGGTGTGGGAGCTGATAAATGGCATCTGGGGGTCTCACTGGGTGTGGGAGCTGATAAGTGGCATTTCAGGGGGTCTCACTGGGGTCTGGGAGCTGATAAATGGCATCTGGGGGTCTCACTGGGGTGTGGGAGCTGATAAGTGGCATCTCAGGGGGTCTCACTGGGGTGTGGGAGCTGTTAAGTGCCATCTGGGGGGGCTTATTGGGGTGTGGGAGCTGATAAGTGGCATCTCAGGGGGTCTCACTGGGGTCTGGGAACTGTTAAGTGGCATCTGGGGGAGTTCAGTGCAGTCTAAGACCAGCTCAGTGGGGTCTGGGGGCTGTTCACCACGTCTGGGGGTCTCAGTGGGGTCTGGGAGCTGTTAAATGGCATCTAGGGGGGCTCAGTGAGGTCTTTGAGCTGTTAAGTGGGGTCTGGGGCGGCTCTAGGTGGTCTGGGAGCAGTTTGGTGGGGTCTGAGGGGGCTCAATGCAGTCTAAGCGTGGCTTAGTGGGATCTGGGGGAGTTCAATGGGATCTGGGAGCTGTTAAGCGGCATCTTGGGGTGCTCAATGGGGTCTGGGGCAGCTTGGTGGCATCTGGGGGCTGCTCACAGGGTCTGGAAGGAGCTCAGTGGGTCTAAGAGATATTCAGTGGGGTCTGGAAGTGACTCAGTGCAGTCTAGGAGCTATTAAGTGGGGTCTGGGGGACATCAGTGGGGACTGGGGGGGCTTAGTGGGGTCTGGGGGCTGTTCACAGGGTCTGAGGGGGCTCAATGTGATCTAGGAGCTGTTAAGTGGCGTCTGGGGGAGCTTAAGAAGGTCTTAAGAGCTGTTCAGTGGGGTCTGGGAGCTGTTAAGTATGGTCCAGGGAGGCTCAATGCAGTCTGAGAGCGGTTCAGTGTTGCCTGGGGGCAGCTCGATGGATCTAAAGGATGTTCCGTGGGGTCTGAGTGGGGAGGCCCTGGCCCAGGTTACCCAGAGAAGCAGTGGCTGCCCCATCCCTGGAGGTGTTCAAGGCCAGGCTGGATGGGGCTTGGAGCAACCTGATCCGGTGGGAGGTGTCTCTGCCCCTTGGCAGGGGGTCGCTTTAAAACCAAACCATTCCGGGATTCTTTGAAATTCTGGAAGCAGCTCGGCAGCCTCACAAGCCTGAGTTGTTTCCCTTTCTCGTTTCATTGCTCTGCTGAGTTGCATCACCCGACACACGTACAAAATAGTTCAGAAAGCATTAGTACAAACGAGCAGACGAATAATGAACTTTTACGTCCCCTTTGTGTTTTCTTGTAGGCAAATGCCAGCAGTTTGAAGGCTTTCCTTTCAGCTGTGAGACTGGCTCACCAAGGCACCAACATCGAAACTCTCCCACTCTCGGCTTTGGTACCGGCAAAGACCTCAGAAGTTGAAAAACCCAAGACAAAAATGATCATAACTTCCAGAAGGGACTATCCTCTCACCAAAAACTTCCCCTATTCCCTGGAACACCTCCAAGCCTCGTACTGCAAGCTCGCTCGGATCGACACGCGTGTGCTTTGTTTGAAGAAGCTCCGAAAACTAGACCTGAGTCATAACCACATAAAGCAGCTGCCGGCTACCATTGGCGACCTGACCTGTCTTCAGGAGCTGATTTTGCGTGACAATCACCTGGAGTCTTTCAGCGGGGCTTTGTGCAACTCCACCCTCCAGAAATCCCTTCAGTTCTTGGACAAAAGAAAAAAGAAAACAGCTGATCCAGCCCTCAAGCAGTTACCACTTCTCCACCTGGGGCTCAAGTCCAGGCCAGGCAAAGCTAGAGGAGGATGGGAACTGGTAACCTGCCATTTCCCTGGGATGGGGACTGCATTATTTACCCCGTCCTTAGCTGGCAAACCCACGTAGTGACATCAGGTGATAACAAAGGGCAGGAGGGAACATTTCCTGCCTCTTACACGACGTGTTGGGACAGAGTTCTCTTATGCTGAACTGTGCTCTCACTCCTTCTGGCTCTCATCATCTTTTTCTGTGTGTGGCATCAGCTATTTTTGCTGCATCTTTACACCTTCCATGTCCTTAGGCCTGAAAATACGTCCAGGTTAAGGGAAAATGTTGTCAGTTGCCATGAAAATGACTTACCACGTGACTGTGGTCGTACTACCTGCTGTGCTTAGGGCTAAAACCATTATTTTTAATGGGTTTTAACCATGAAAGGGTAAAAAGGTTAAAGGGTTTTTAACCCTCATTTTTACATTTCCACGCGGTTCTTCTATAAATGTCTGTTCCATATGACTGTGATCAGAACATTCAGTCTTCTGATGTGGGTCATTTTGTGTTTGATGTGGTGATCTCATGCCAGGCTTACACTAAAGCTTCCTCCAATGGAGATCCTCAAATCTCTCAGTTGTCCACAGGAATTTGTCTTTGCAGATCTTAAAAAAAACCTGTCAGCTGTCAAGGAAATGGGCTGATTTCCATGGGTGAAGAAAATGCTGAAGCTGGTCACTTGCCTTTGCTAGGTGGCTGAGACTAAGAACCCTAGCATGCAGAAGGGGCCCAGAACTGAACACAGGATTCGAGGAGCGGTCTCACCAGTGCCGAGTACAGAGGGAGAAGAACCTCCCTGGAGCTGCTGGTCACGCCGTTTCTGGTCCAAGCCAAGATGTCATTGGCCTTCTTGACCACCTGGGCCACTGCTGGCTAAAGCACATGGAGGACATGGGGGTGATTAATGGCAGCCAGCACAGCTTCACCAGGGGCAAATCCTGTATGACCAGCTTCGTGGCTTTCTATGACGGGGTAACCGCAGCAGGAGACATGGGTAGAGCAGTGGATGTGATTTATCTAGACTTCCGTAAAGCCTTCGACATGGTCCCCTGTGGAGAAGTGGTTACGTGACAAAGGACACGTTAACATGCATGAGATGTGCTGTGCTGAGAAGGCCAAAATGACCTTGACGAGAGCATTATACCATAAAAGTAAGACGACCTTGACGAGAGCATTATACCGTAAAAGGATGTTGTGGTCAGCAGTGAGAAGGAGTTAGTTGGCAAAAAATAAGGAACTTATGTAAATGTAACCAATAAGCAATAACCAATGGTTAATCGTGTATGCTAATGTTAGAGACATAATTAACCAATTAGACTTTGCCAAATGTGCTTATTAATGAACCTGAGCAATATAATGCGTGCCTTCTGATGAATAAACGAAGCTTGCTTATCAATCATATTGGTTGTGCGAGTCTTCCCTCCGGCAAGAAAATAGCGACAAATGGTGACCCCGACGTGATACTGCCCCGACACGATAAAGCCATCTTCACTGGGAACCGCTATGCTTGCTCGGAGCCGAGGAAAGCGACTGGTCTGCAGCCGCCAGTAGATGAAAAAGGACGACTTTGCTGGTCAAAGGTTGACTCCTCGCATCTGGATCGACCCTAAAGAGGGGATCTCGCTGCTCGGAACTGCTGCCCGCCACTAAAGATAAAGGCTCGAAGGACGTTCCGGTAAGGCTGCCAGAGGCTCGAGCCCATAATATAGAGTAAGGTCATGAAGTAAAATAATAAAGTAGTATAACGTCAGGTCATGAAGTAAAACAATAAAGTAGTATAACGTCAGGTCATGAAGAAAAATAATAAAGTAGTATAACGTCAGGTCATGAAGTGAAATAATAGAGTAGTATAACGTCAGGTCATGAAGTAAAGTAGTGGAGTAGTATAACGTCAGGTCATGAAGTAAAATAGTAGAGTAGTATAACGTCAGGTCATGAAGTAAAATAGTAGAGTAGTATAACGTCAGGTCATGAAGTAAAATAGTAGCGTAGTATAACGTCAGGTCATGAAGTTGAACAATAGAGTAGTATAGAGTAAGGTCATGAAGTAGCATAATAAAGTAAAATAATGGAACGGCAGGCAGCATATGATTTATTGATGTGCTTTTTAGAAAAGCGAAAGATTCAAGATATAGATTTAAAAAAGGAGGTGGCCAAACTGGTCACATATGGAACAGCTAAGGGGCATTTTCAGGACCCCAACACAGTCTTCTGTGTTGAAGAATGGAGAGCATTCGGGGATACTTTATGGGCAGCTGTTATAGACGATGATAAGACAGTCAAAAAATTGTCCCAACCGTGGCGCACCGTAATCAATTGCTTAAAACAGCATCAAGCTGAACAGTCTCCCTGGCAGAAAGTTTTTGAAACGTCAAAGGCGCATGTCGGCTCTAAAAAGCAGAGCGATAATTCCGAGCTGAGTGCAGGATCGTCAACAACTGTACTAACCCCTTACCTCCCTAAACTGGCTGCGCTTGCCTCCGCACCCCCTGACGGGAGGGCCGACAATCCCTTTGATCCGGGTCCGATAGACACCAACAAGGAGCCCGATCTACCCCCTCACTGTCCCTCGGACCAACGGGTGCGACTCAGGAGGGAGGCAGAGCAGCAGGGAGAAGTTGAACTATTGCAAGCTTTGATCTGTGTGCAGCACGGCGGTCTGCGCAGGGAACTAATTAGTGGCGAACTAATAAGGGAGATTCCAAAAACTGTAAGAAGAGAACCAAACCGCCCAAGGTGTCCTAAAACTCCTCCAACATATCCTCTCTAAGAGAGGGAAAGAGCCCTAAAACTCCTCCAACATATCCTCTCTAAGAGAGGGAAAAAATATGATGCCTCCGTTATTACAGCATTTTTGAACTGGGTCTGGCGCCATAAATTAACCCCAGGAGCACAAGTCATATTCGAAATTCCCACCTGGGAAGCAATAGGTCATGTATTATGGGATGCAGTGGCCAAAGGAGGCAAGGAGGCAAAATTCGGACCGGTGTGGAGGGAAATAGTGGAGGTGCTGCGGACAATGAAAGGAGAGAGATCAGCAGCTGCAGCGGCTACAGCGGTACTCGGAGCGTCCGGGGCTCCCGTATCGCTTGGCACAGCTCCACAGGCTTTCCCAGCAACCTCACTCTTCTCCCACATGCTAAACATCCCACAACGGGCCCCACTAGAATCTAGCCCATTTAATGTATCTGGTGCTGTCGGCAGAGCGCTCGCCGCCCCTGCAGCTGCATCTGACAAAATTTTTGTAAGAGAGATGCCAAAAGCGTTATATCACCAGACGGAGACAGACGAAAAGCCGTCTGATAAACCCCAAGAAACTGTGTTAGTGAGGAAAGATGCAGAGCAAGGAGGGGCTGCCTGTCATCCTTCTGCGTCTCCAAAAGAATTAACTCCTGGTAACCTAGATGTGACAACAACAGGAGATGATACCGCTGGAGCGGCTGCAATGCCCTCGCTTGAAGGGGAGTTGAAAGAGTTAGTGAACGCATTGCAACAATTGGCTATTCAACAGAAGCCAGAGCTGCCATCGGCTCCGGAACCCCCTGCATGTAAAAATTATACCTTTACGGATGGATCTGGTCCAACTCTCACAATTGCCACAAAAACGATTATCAGTGCAATCCTCAGCCAGACCCTGAGATAGAAGAAGCCCATAGCCGAAAATGGAAAGGCATAATCACAAATGCAGTTTCGGAAGGAGATTTCATAACTGTACCAGAAGTATTCCCAGTAATGCATGGTGCAGGTGGTCGATACTGGGAACCGATTGACTGGAAATTGTTGGGGAAACTTAAAGCTGCCGTGATCCAGCACGGCCTTAAATCACAAGTCACGACATCGCTAATACAGCACATCTTTCAATCGCATACCCTCGTTCCGGTGGACATAGGTACCCTAGAAAAATTGATTCTCGCAGCAGCCATCTCGGCACTGCACACACCATCAGCACCTGCCAATCATCCCTTTGATCCAGGGTCAGCAGCCTCCGAGAGAACTTTGATCTATTTTCATCAACGGAGGAGCTGTGACCCTAAACAGCTACAAACTTTTCCTGGGAATTGTTTGCAGGAGGCACATACCAACACAGATGCCTCCGCAGCAACCAGCAGCTCTCACCTCAGAGCAAGAACCAGAGGCAGCGCCGAGATAGACGTGATCACCATCATCACAGTTGTGCTGCAATCATCCGCACTTCACACAATACCATGAAACGTAAAAGGACCATTGGAGGGTAGCTTTACTGCCTTGTAATTAGAATGATTATCAATAATTTGGTTGGGAATCTTTGTTTTACCTGGGGTCATTGATGCCGGCTGTGCTGGAATGATTCAAGCAAGAGTATGGATGCTGTCTCTACTAGTGTTATGAACACCATTTCCACTAGTATTAATACCAACAAACAGCCGGATAGTGTATTTAATTTTGTTCAAAGCAGCTGTGTTCCAAGCTGACTCTGTAGAGCATGGCTCACAAAGATTTGAGTCCATAAGAATCCCTGAAATACATTTGTTTTAGTCCCTATAAACTCAGCCTCTTATGTTGAAGGTGTAACCCTTAGTTGTGCACGTTCCACTAATCTTGTGGGGGAGAGATGCGTTAAATGCAATGGGAATAGACATTGGAATTATGAACAAGTGAAAAAAATTGGGTACATTGCAAAATTTAGTGGAAGAGCAAATAGATCATGGGCATACAGTCCCATGTAATAGTCCTTGGAACGCACCTGTATTTGTGATAATTTACATGACTTTTCTAGAAAAACTACAAGAGGCCTTAAATAAGCAGGCAGACAATATCGCCACTAGATAAGTGTTGTTTAAACAATTAGCCTTAACTTAGTGCACTGTTAATTGGATGATTACCCGTTACAAAGATTGTTTATTTTACCAGAATTGACTGATGCTGGCGTTATGAGAGCGATGCAAGTAATAGTTTGGATGCCTATACCTCCTGACTCTATATCAAAGTGCACTAGAATCACTCATCTGATTTATTTTTCAGCAGTTGTACTCCATGAAGAGATAGAGGCTGTGGTTCAATTGACCAGACTGTGATTCTATCAATACAGAAACTACAAAAGACTACCATAAGTGAAATATTTGTTAGACAATCGATATAAGCCTCATTAGATAATGCATGTACATAATATAAGTGTTGTATGTTCCCAATACCACGTGTAGTTTAAATATCCGTAGTGTGGAAAAAATTGTGGATCCAATAGTGAATTGTATGAATGTATTCAGTTATCTTCGAAATGAGTGGTCGTATGCATGTGTGTTTGAAGCGCTTCAAACGTTTGTAAGACTTAGAAATTGGTTTTGATTAATCTTGAAAATACATCTCTGGGACCTTTCAATCTCAAATGTCCACTAAGCCGGCAAACAGGTAAATTTACCTGGGGATCTTTGGAATGAAAGGCTCTAGAAGGAAAAGTTTTAAAATACCTAGCAAAACATGCAGCTGTATGTGTATGAGTGCACCACTACCCCCCGCCCCCGCACCCCCCCCCCCACCCTTCTCCTTCCTTTCTAAGTTTTTTCTTTCAGCCTTGAAGAAGTCCACAGGACTTAATGGTGTTATCTCTTTAGGGGAATGCCGATTTGTGAGAACACTGTGCATTCCAGTCTCGCTGGAACTAGTCAGCGGTTGCTGGGTCCTAGTGCAGGCAACCTTTAGGGATAATTGAAGCAATGATAGAGGAAAATCTAAGTGATTCATTACGAAGTGTTCAGTTATTAGGCCAAGGCTCGACAATCATTTATATCCCAATCACAAAAGCATATGCTAAGTGCTGCATGGCAAGTATTTTGAATTTGCACGTGTATCTAATAGATTATCCAGAAAATACTGCTATCCATTTACCAAGTCATGCCATTATTGAATGTACCCATCAAGTACTAAAAACATTGTTAAAAAGGGGGGGAATCAGGAGAGACACTGCAAAACAGATTGGTAAAGGTGCAATATGTAATGAATTTTTTGCGATTAGCAAGAGATGATCAAATTGTGCCGAAGTTGAGGCATATACAAACCATGTCATCAAAATTAGAGCAAGTATAAGACAATGTGAAAGTGCTATTGAAAAAGTTATTATGGGCAATGGACACTCTTGGTCAAAGGAGGAATGTTATTTTTAATGGTGTTAATTGCTTTGACAATTATCCTGTGTGTTACAGTTTATACAACGTCAAGTCAATCATATGTTTCACCTGAACACTTTAGTCGAAAAACAAAAAGGCGATGGCCATTCACAGAATTGACTCTTGGCAAAATATGTGGGTCACTTGGGCCAACCAGACAGGCCAAAGGAGCTTTTGTTTATCTATAAACACACCCAGTGATCCCTTTAGAACATGTTTAATTGGAGTACCTCTTAACAACAGCCATAATGCAACCGAGTTTTTGGGGTGGACAAATCAGTGGAAAACCCCACGGGACGCCAACAACTCGTTATGTAAATTTTCCTCCAACTCCCCTGGTTGGTCGATTAACCATGTTTGCACCATCAATCCAAATGCACTGTTGCAAAATCGAGCCACAATAGATTTTTGTTATTAGCTCATGAGCATGGTTGTGAAGATTTTGAGGGCATGTGTTGTATGAATTTATCTGATCACTCAGTATCCATCCATGCACACCTAAAAGAACTTGAAAGCAATATGAAAAAACTCACAGTGGTCACCAGCCCCCTTTGACAATTGGTTACAGTTTTTGGGGATATCCGGATGGATCAAAGAGATCGTTCGTCTAGGAGTTGTCATATTGGTAGTGATTTTTTCGATATTGTTGGTATTGCCTTGTATGTTGAATTGTGTGTAGTGAATGTTGAATAAAGTTTCGCAGTCAGTATGGTTTGTTCAAAAAGAAGACGGGGGAATTGTGGAGAAGTGGTTACGTGACAAAGGACACGTTAACATGCACGAGATGTGCTGTGCTGAGAAGGCCAAAATGACCTTGACGAGAGCATTATACCATAAAAGTAAGACGACCGTGACGAGAGCATTATACCGTAAAAGGATGTTGTGGTCAGCAGTGAGAAGGAGTTAGTTGGCAAAAAATAAGGAACTTATGTAAATGTAACCAATAAGCAATAACCAATGGTTAATCGTGTATGCTAATGTTAGAGACATAATTAACCAATTAGACTTTGCCAAATGTGCTTATTAATGAACCTGAGCAATATAATGCGTGCCTTCTGATGAATAAACGAAGCTTGCTTATCAATCATATTGGTTGTGCGAGTCTTCCCTCCGGCAAGAAAATAGCGACAGTCCCCCACAACGTGCTTCTCTCTGACTTGGAGAGATACGGATTTGACGGGTGGACGGTTCGGTGGATAAGAAACTGGTTGGATGGTCATATTAAAGGAGTGGTGGTCAACGGCTGAAAGTCCAGATAGAGAACTGTGACAAGTGGTGTCACTCAGGGGTCCGTACTGGGACTGGTGCTGTTTGATATCATCATCAACGATATTGACAGCGGGATTGAGAGCACCCTCAGCAAGGTGGCAGATGACACCGAGCTGAGTGGTGTAGTTGCCACACCAGAAGGATGGGACGTCATCCAGAGGGACCTGGACAGGCTGGGGAAGTGGGGCTGTGAGAACCTCATGAGGTTTAACAAGGCCAAGTGCAAGGTCCTTCACCTGGGTCGAGGCAATCCCCGATTTCAGTACACGATGGCGGATAATGTGATTGAGAGGTGCCCTGCAGAGAAGGACTTGGGGTGCTGGCTGATGAGAGCCAGCAATGTGCCCTCGCAGCACAGAAGGCCAACCATGTCCTGGGCTGCATCAAAAGAAGCGAGGCCAGCAGGTCGAGGGAAGTGATTCTGCCCCTCTATTCCTCTCTCGTGAGACCTCATCTGGAATGCTGTGTCCATTTCTGCATTCCTCAACGTAAGAAGGATATGGAACGGTTGGAACGGGTCCAGAGGAGGCTACAAAGATGGTCAGAGGGCTGGAGCACCTCCCATACGAGGACAGGCTGAGAGAGTTGGGGTTGTTCAGTCTGGAGCAGAGAAGGCTCCGAGGAGATCTTACTGTGACTTAAAGGGGCCTACAGGAAAGCCGGAGAGGGACTGTTCCTAAAGGCTTGTGGTGATAGGACAAAGGGGAACGGGTATGAACTGGAGAGGGGGTGATTTAGACTAGACATTAGGAAGAATTTCTTCACCGTGACGGTGGTGAGACACTGGAACGGGTTGCCAAGGGTAGTTGGGGCTGCCCCATCCCTGGAGGTGTTCAAGGCCAGGTTGGATGGGGCCTTGGGCAGCCTGATCTAGTGGGATGTCCCTGCCCAGGGCAGGGGGGTGGGAACTATGTCCCAGCCTGACAGGCCTGCGGTGGTCAGGAGATGCATCACAGCTCTCTTGAAGGTATAGATGGACGAGCTACTGCCTACCAGGATGAGTTGTCTCTGGTTCCCAAGGAAGGCACTTCAGGATCCCCATGACACAGAGACAACGTGCACGGCTGGGGAGGGGGACGAACTATTCCCACCGGCTCAACGTGGGAGCACAGAGAACTGGGGGAAGCGGTGAAAGCAGAGGCCAGTGCCCCATTTCCTTCTGGAAATGCTCCTCGGCTCTGCGGCAGCTGAGCAGCCGGCACCCTATGCCCACGGCCCCTGGGAGAGTGATGCACAGACACGCAGAGACGCAGCCTTTGTTCAAACACACCATTTATTGGCAACTTTGTACAGGGTAAATAGCCCGGAGGGAATGGGTTCTCTCCAAGAGACGGGGATGGTCGCCGTGTAGGGGAAACGGGAGTCTGTGGCACAAGCTTCCTCGCAAGGGGCTCTTCAGCTGCATCGGGACCTACTGCCCCGAGTGCGCTTTTGCTCTGGAGGAGAGGTGTGGCAGCAACTCCCCGAGTGCTCACGTGCAAAAACCAGTCAAGGGTCCTTCCCTCTTGTAAGGGTCATTACTTTGTCTTTCTTTGTCCTCCTCACTTGTCCTTTGGCTCTCTTTGGCCACCTTCCCTTTTCGGAGAAGGACACTTGCAATAGGACAGTTTGTAACTTGGATGGGAAACACAGTTGAGAAAGCCCATCTTCTTCTGTATCTGCTTCTGCCTTTGACAACACCGTTCCTCGTGGTTCTTAGCACAGTCTTTCTCCTGTGGTGTGTCAAGTGCCAGTCAGGCGCTTGCTTAAACTCGCACCAATACAATACACCGTCTACCTCTCCAGATCAAGTGTGAGGATGTCACCTCCTGTCAACTATGAGACCAACACTCAGGCTCTTTGCACGGAGACCTCTTTCAATGTCCCCTCCCACCAGCCTTACGAGTTGATATTGCAGCTGTTGGAAATCACGCAACGCCTCGGCATAGGCCGCTGGATCCTGTGTGAGGGGTTGGAAGAGATTGAGTGGCTCGGCCTTTCTGAAGGATGGCGGCAACCTTATCTCCTCGGGCACGTTCTCATTGCCAAGGAAGAAGTGTTTGAGGCACTTCTCCTTCAGGCAGCAGAGCACATATTGCATGAGGTCTTGCAGCCGCAGTAGCAAATAGTTGATGTGCCAATCTGAGAGGGGGATTGTGGTCAGGAGGTGCATGACAGCTGTCTTGAAGGCATAGATGGAAAAGCTTGTGCCCTTCAGGCCGTGGGCGCAGTAGTGAAGGCATTTGAGGTGGACACGGCCGGCTGGGATGTGCCTGGCCACGTACTCGAAGAACTTTGCCTCGGCCGCAGCGTAGGTCACTGGCCACGTAGTGCTTGGGGCGGAGGTGTCGTCTGGAGCCTGGCTACTTAGGAAGATGTCCGAGTCTCCGTGCTGCACCCCAAAGATCAATTCAATGAAGAAGGTTCTTCCAGAGGCACTTGTCAGCTCCAGCCTGCAGGACCGGCTGGAGGGCAGCATCTTCATGTTGTAGGGACGCAACCGAGGCACATCCCTCCAGGCTGACGTCGTGAGGTTCTGGAACCAGTGGGCAGTTTTGTGCACATCTAGGTAGCAGCCTGTGCAGAGGGTGTGTAGGAGGCTGGGGTCCTGATTTTTTGTGATGTCCTTCTGAGAATGGTGGAGGAAGCAGGTCATCTTCTCCTCCATCTGCTGCCCTGTGCAGGTGCACTCCAGCTCCACGCGGATGCGGGGGTCTCCTGCTGGCATCTCCCTTGCGGTGCCAAGCTCCAGGTTGAAGGTGTGGCCGCGAGGTGCCTTCAGGGGCAGGAGCAGCTGGTGGACAGCATCATCATCACAGGGAAACCAGCCTTCGAAGGAAGTGCCCACACTGATGGCTTGTTGCAGCACAGGGTAGAAACTCTCGCACAACTGCTTTTTGATGACCAAGAGGAGTTCATCCACCAGATGCTCCACCATCAGGCGACTGTACGTCACATACTGCACTGGCCTGCAAGAGCGCCTTTCAAAAATCTCGACCCGATCCCTCTCTTCATCAGAACCTTCTTCTCCACTTCCTTCCTCCTCCACCTCCTCTTCCTCCTCCACCTCCTCTTTCTCCTCCACCGGCTCCAAGTTCCAGACCAGATCCCTCTCATCATCAGGACCTTCCCCTTCACTTTCTTCCTTCTCCTTCACCTTCAACATGTTGCAGCCAGCCCTTTCCTCAGTGCTGCTGCTGTCTGCCGCACGGCTCCTTTTCCTCAAGCACCAGCAGAGGCCCAAGAGCAGGACCAGGCCTCCAGCAATCACCCAGAGGTGCCACTGCTGCAAGGCAGTACAAAGTAGTGCTCCCCAGGCAACGTCCCACTGCTTCTGTGTCTTCGGCTCCAGGGACCTCTGCGCTATCTCCTGCCATAGCCGAGCCATCTCCTTCTCCAGAAACTGGGCACGCTGTGCCATGTGCTCACGCGTGGCCTCATCCAGCTCATCCCCAGCCAGGGGCAGCTTCTGGATGAGGGTTAGGAACACACGGACGAGGAATGAAGTGGCAGCCATGGCCTGCAGGAGGAAGGAGAAGAGGGGTTCAGAGGGGCTGTGCTGGAGGGAGCTGGTGGCAGGGGAGAGAGACCTTTGGGGCAGGCAGGAGTGGGGACGAGGCAGCTGGGAGGCAGCGATGCCTTTGAACCGCGCCCTGCCCAAGGTGCTCCTGCGAGCGGCTGGGGCCTCGGTGCTGGGGCAGAACCGACCCTCCCTGGGACCCACGTTTCCACCCCAGCCCTCGTCCAGCCCAGCCTCCCGCCACGTGTGCACTCACCACCCTCCCACGCCGCACTGGCCAGGGCTGCCTGCCGGTGCCTCTATAACCTGCCCCGTGGTCTCTCGTCCTTTGTGATGTCACAGGCACCGGAGCGCACCACGGGCACCGGAGCACACCACGGGCTCACCCCCAGCCAGCCCCACCCCCAGCTCAGCGACTTTCAGCTGTCCCTTCCCTGCTCCTGCTGGCCACACCATTTCTGACCCACGCCAGGATGCTCTTGGCCGTCTTGGCCACTGGAACCCCTGCTGCCTCATGCTCAGCCACTGTTGACCTGCACCACCAGGTGCTTTTCCACCAGGCAGCTTTCCAGCGGCTCTTTCCCAGCCCTGGAGCGATTCATGGGGCAGTTGGGACTGAAGTGCTGCCCCCGCTATTCTGCCATTTTGAACCCCATAGAATCGACCTCGGACCATAATCCACCCTGTCCACATCCCACTGGAGAGGCTTCTTGCCCTCAAGCACGTCAACACTCCTACCCAATTTTGTGTCATCTGCGGAGTTACCTAGGGAGCACTGAATCCCCTCATCCAGATGAGCAATAAAGATCTGAAACAAGACTGGCCCCAACACTGAGCCCTGGACAATACCGCTTGTGACCGGCCACCAAAGGATTTAATTCCCTTCCCAACCACACCCTGGGCTCCACCATCCAGTCAGTGTTTTACCCCCCAAAGTGCACACCTAAGCCATGAGCTGCCAGCTCCTCTAGGAGAAGGCGGCGGCAAACGCTGTCAAAGGCTTTACTGAAGTGCAGGTAGAAAACATCCACAGCTTCTTCCTCAGGCACTGAGCGGGTCAGCTGGTCATAGAAGGAGACCAGACAGGTGAAGCAGGACAGTCCTTTCATGAACCCATGCTAGCTGAGCCCGATCCCCTGCTTGTCGTGCACGTGCTTGGTGAGCGCAGTCAAGGGGACTGCAGCAGGATGCAGGGTGGCAATCAAAATGTCTGCAGCAAATCAAGTCTCCTGCACACCAGGGCTGACTCTGTCTGCTTCTGATGCCACGCCCGGCTTCTCCAGTCTTGGAAGAGACCCACCGGATCATTGAGTCCAACCATTCCTATCAAACACTAAACCATGTCCCTCAGCACCTCATCCACCCGTGCCTTAAACACCTCCAGGGAAGGGGACTCAACCACCTCCCTGGGCAGCCTCTGCCAGTGCCCAACAACCCTTTCCGTGAAAATTTTTTTTCCTGATATCCAGCCTGAACCTCCCCTGGCGGAGCTTGAGGCCATTCCCTCTTGTCCTGTCCCCTGTCACTTGGGAGAAGAGCCCAGCACCCTCCTCTCCACAACCTCTTTTCAGGTAGTTGTAGAGAGCAATGAGGTCTCCCCTCAGCCTCCTCTTCTCCAGGCTAAACACCCCCAGCTCTCTCAGCCGTTCCTCAGAAGGCCTGTTCTCCAGCCCCCTCACCAGCTTCGTTGCTCTTCTCTGGACTCGCTCCAGAGCCTCAACATCCTTCTTGTGGTGAGGGGCCAGAACTGAACACAGGATTCGAGGAGCGGTCTCACCAGTGCCGAGTACAGAGGGAGAATCATAGAATCATAGAATAACTAGGTTGGAAGAGACCCACCGGATCATCGAGTCCAACCATTCCTATCAATCACTAAACCATTCCCCTTAGCACCTCGTCCACCCTTGAACACCTTAAACCCCTCCAGGGAAGGGGACTCAACCCCCTCCCTGGGCAGTCTCTGCCAGTGCCCAATGACCCTTTCTGTGAAAAATTTTTTCCTAACGTCCAGCCTAAATCTGCCCTGGCAGAGCTTGAGGCCATTCCCTCTCTTCCTGTCCCCTGTCACTTGGGAGAAGAGCCCAGCTCCCTCCTCTCTCAACCTCCTTTCAGGTAGTTGTAGAGAGCAATGAGGTCTCCCCTCAGCCTCCTCTTCAAGGAGAAGAACCTCCCTGGCCCTGCTGGTCACGCCGTTTCTGATCCAAGCCAAGATGCCATTGGCCTTCTTGGCCACCTGCTTCTCCCTCAAGCAGCGAGCATCCTCCCAGCACTCAGTTTAACCTGTAACCATCTGAAGCGGCATACAGTTTGAGTCTTCAACCCTTCCTCCAATTCAAGGGGGGTTGTGGTGGCAGCCCAGGCGGGGACAGCTCTGCACAACCTTGGAGAGCAGCAGGTGAGCTCAACGTCACCTTGGAGCAAGTCAGGGGTGACCCGAGCAGGGACCAACAGCACTTTGCTGGTTTGGGCGTGTGCTTAGCCTTTCTCTCCAAAGGGACAGCGAGGGTCCGACCAGAGAGGGGAGAGGGGAAGACGGGGGGAAGGGAAAAGGAGGGGAGGGAAAAGGGGGGAAAAGGAAGGGAACTAGGAGGGGAAAAGGAGGGGGAAAAGGAAAGGAAATAGGAGGGGGAAAAGCAGGGGGAAAGGAAGGGAAAAAGGAGGGGGAATAGGAGAGGGAATAGGAGGGGGAAAAGGAAGGGAAATAGGAGGGGGGAAAAGGAAGGGGGAAAGGAGGGGAAAAGGACGGGGAAAAAGGAAGGGAAATAGGAGGGGGAAAAGGAAGGGAAATAGGAGGGGGGAAAAGAAGGGAAATAGGAGGAGGAAAAGGAAGGGAAATAGGACGGGGAAAAGGAGGGGAAATAGGAGGGGGAAAAGAAGGGGGAAAGGAGGGGGAAAAGGAAGGAAAAAGGAGGGGGAAAAGGAAGGGAAATAGGAAGTTAAGTGGCATGTGGGGGGGTTCTCTGGGGTCTGGACGCTCTTAAGTGGTATCTAGGGGGAGTTCAGTGCAGCCTAAGTCCAGCTCAGTGTGGTCTGAGGGCTGTTCACAGGGTCTGGGGGTCTCACTGGGGTGTGGGAGCTGATAAGTGGCATCTCAGGGGGTCTCACTGGGGTGTGGGAGCTGTTAAGTGCCATCTGGGGGGGCTTATTGGGGTGTGGGAGCTGATAAGTGGCATCTCAGGGGGTCTCACTGGGGTCTGGGAACTGTTAAGTGGCATCTGGGGGAGTTCAGTGCAGTCTAAGACCAGCTCAGTGGGGTCTGGGGGCTGTTCACCACGTCTGGGGGTCTCAGTGGGGTCTGGGAGCTGTTAAATGGCATCTAGGGGGGCTCAGTGAGGTCTTTGAGCTGTTAAGTGGGGTCTGGGGCGGCTCTAGGTGGTCTGGGAGCAGTTTGGTGGGGTCTGAGGGGGCTCAATGCAGTCTAAGCGTGGCTTAGTGGGATCTGGGGGAGTTCAATGGGATCTGGGAGCTGTTAAGCGGCATCTTGGGGTGCTCAATGGGGTCTGGGGCAGCTTGGTGGCATCTGGGGGCTGCTCACAGGGTCTGGAAGGAGCTCAATGGGTCTAAGAGATATTCAGTGGGGTCTGGAAGTGACTCAGTGCAGTCTAGGAGCTATTAAGTGGGGTCTGGGGGACATCAGTGGGGACTGGGGGGGCTTAGTGGGGTCTGGGGGCTGTTCACAGGGTCTGAGGGGGCTCAATGTGATCTAGGAGCTGTTAAGTGGCGTCTGGGGGAGCTTAATAAGGTCTTAAGAGCTGTTCAGTGGGGTCTGGGAGCTGTTAAGTATGGTCCAGGGAGGCTCAATGCAGTCTGAGAGCGGTTCAGTGTTGCCTGGGGGCAGCTCGATGGATCTAAAGGATGTTCCGTGGGGTCTGAGTGGGGAGGCCCTGGCCCAGGTTACCCAGAGAAGCAGTGGCTGCCCCATTCCTGGAGGTGTTCAAGGCCAGGCTGGATGGGGCTTGGAGCAACCTGATCCGGTGGGAGGTGTCTCTGCCCCTTGGCAGGGGGTCGCTTTAAAACCAAACCATTCCGGGATTCTTTGAAATTCTGGAAGCAGCTCGGCAGCCTCACAAGCCTGAGTTGTTTCCCTTTCTCGTTTCATTGCTCTGCTGAGTTGCATCACCCGACACACGTACAAAATAGTTCAGAAAGCATTAGTACAAACGAGCAGACGAATAATGAACTTTTACGTCCCCTTTGTGTTTTCTTGTAGGCAAATGCCAGCAGTTTGAAGGCTTTCCTTTCAGCTGTGAGACTGGCTCACCAAGGCACCAACATCGAAACTCTCCCACTCTCGGCTTTGGTACCGGCAAAGACCTCAGAAGTTGAAAAACCCAAGACAAAAATGATCATAACTTCCAGAAGGGACTATCCTCTCACCAAAAACTTCCCCTATTCCCTGGAACACCTCCAAGCCTCGTACTGCAAACTCGCTCGGATCGACACGCGTGTGCTTTGTTTGAAGAAGCTCCGAAAACTAGACCTGAGTCATAACCACATAAAGCAGCTGCCGGCTACCATTGGCGACCTGACCTGTCTTCAGGAGCTGATTTTGCGTGACAATCACCTGGAGTCTTTCAGCGGGGCTTTGTGCAACTCCACCCTCCAGAAATCCCTTCAGTTCTTGGACAAAAGAAAAAAGAAAACAGCTGATCCAGCCCTCAAGCAGTTACCACTTCTCCACCTGGGGCTCAAGTCCAGGCCAGGCAAAGCTAGAGGAGGATGGGAACTGGTAACCTGCCATTTCCCTGGGATGGGGACTGCATTATTTACCCCGTCCTTAGCTGGCAAACCCACGTAGTGACATCAGGTGATAACAAAGGGCAGGAGGGAACATTTCCTGCCTCTTACACGACGTGTTGGGACAGAGTTCTCTTATGCTGAACTGTGCTCTCACTCCTTCTGGCTCTCATCATCTTTTTCTGTGTGTGGCATCAGCTATTTTTGCTGCATCTTTACACCTTCCATGTCCTTAGGCCTGAAAATACGTCCAGGTTAAGGGAAAATGTTGTCAGTTGCCATGAAAATGACTTACCACGTGACTGTGGTCGTACTACCTGCTGTGCTTAGGGCTAAAACCATTATTTTTAATGGGTTTTAACCATGAAAGGGTAAAAAGGTTAAAGGGTTTTTAACCCTCATTTTTACATTTCCACGCGGTTCTTCTATAAATGTCTGTTCCATATGACTGTGATCAGAACATTCAGTCTTCTGATGTGGGTCATTTTGTGTTTGATGTGGTGATCTCATGCCAGGCTTACACTAAAGCTTCCTCCAATGGAGATCCTCAAATCTCTCAGTTGTCCACAGGAATTTGTCTTTGCAGATCTTAAAAAAAACCTGTCAGCTGTCAAGGAAATGGGCTGATTTCCATGGGTGAAGAAAATGCTGAAGCTGGTCACTTGCCTTTGCTAGGTGGCTGAGACTAAGAACCCTAGCATGCAGAAGGGGCCCAGAACTGAACACAGGATTCGAGGAGCGGTCTCACCAGTGCCGAGTACAGAGGGAGAAGAACCTCCCTGGAGCTGCTGGTCACGCCGTTTCTGGTCCAAGCCAAGATGTCATTGGCCTTCTTGACCACCTGGGCCCCTGCTGGCTAAAGCACATGGAGGACATGGGGGTGATTAATGGCAGCCAGCACAGCTTCACCAGGGGCAAATCCTGTATGACCAGCTTCGTGGCTTTCTATGACGGGGTAACCGCAGCAGGAGACATGGGTAGAGCAATGGATGTGATTTATCTAGACTTCCGTAAAGCCTTCGACATGGTCCCCCACAACGTGCTTCTCTCTGACTTGGAGAGATACGGATTTGACGGGTGGACGGTTCGGTGGATAAGAAACTGGTTGGATGGTCATATTAAAAGAGTGGTGGTCAACGGCTGAAAGTCCAGATAGAGAACTGTGACAAGTGGTGTCACTCAGGGGTCCGTACTGGGACTGGTGCTGTTTAATATCATCATCAACGATATTGACAGCGGGATTGAGAGCACCCTCAGCAAGGTGGCAGATGACACCAAGCGGAGTGGTGTAGTTGCCACACCAGAAGGATGGGACGTCATCCAGAGGGACCTGGACAGGCTGGGGAAGTGGGGCTGTGAGAACCTCATGAGGTTTAACAAGGCCAAGTGCAAGGTCCTTCACCTGGCTCGAGGCAATCCCCGATTTCAGTACACGATGGCGGATAATGTGATTGAGAGGTGCCCTGCAGAGAAGGACTTGGGGTGCTGGCTGATGAGAGCCAGCAATGTGCCCTCGCAGCACAGAAGGCCAACCATGTCCTGGGCTGCATCAAAAGAAGCGAGGCCAGCAGGTCGAGGGAAGTGATTCTGCCCCTCTATTCCTCTCTCGTGAGACCTCATCTGGAATGCTGTGTCCATTTCTGCATTCCTCAACGTAAGAAGGATATGGAACGGTTGGAACGGGTCCAGAGGAGGCTACAAAGATGGTCAGAGGGCTGGAGCACCTCCCATACGAGGACAGGCTTAGAGAGTTGGGGTTGTTCAGTCTGGAGCAGAGAAGGCTCCGAGGAGATCTTACTGTGACTTAAAGGGGCCTACAGGAAAGCCGGAGAGGGACTGTTCCTAAAGGCTTGTGGTGATAGGACAAAGGGGAACGGGTACGAACTGGAGAGGGGGTGATTTAGACTAGACATTAGGAAGAATTTCTTCACTGTGACGGTGGTGAGACACTGGAACGGGTTGCCAAGGGTGGTTGGGGCTGCCCCATCCCTGGAGGTGTTCAAGGCCAGGTTGGATGGGGCCTTGGGCAGCCTGATCTAGTGGGATGTCCCTGCCCAGGGCAGGGGGGTGGGAACTATGTCCCAGCCTGACAGGCCTGCGGTGGTCAGGAGATGCATCACAGCTCTCTTGAAGGTATAGATGGACGAGCTACTGCCTACCAGGATGAGTTGTCTCTGGTTCCCAAGGAAGGCACTTCAGGATCCCCATGACACAGAGACAACGTGCACGGCTGGGGAGGGGGACGAACTATTCCCACCGGCTCAACGTGGGAGCGCAGAGAGCTGGGGGAAGCGGTGAAAGCAGAGGCCAGTGCCCCATTTCCTTCTGGAAATGCTCCTCGGCTCTGCGGCAGCTGAGCAGCCGGCACCCTATGCCCACGGCCCCTGGGAGAGTGATGCACAGACACGCAGAGACGCAGCCTTTGTTCAAACACACCATTTATTGGCAACTTTGTACAGTGCAAATATCCCGGAGGGAATGGATTCTCTCCAAGAGACGGGGACGGTCGCCGTGTAGGGGAAACGGGAGTCTGTGGCACAAGCCTCCTCGCAAGGGGCTCTTCAGCTGCATCGGGACCTACTGCCCCGAGTGCGCTTTTGCTCTGGAGGAGAGGTGTGGCAGCAACTCCCCGAGTGCTCACGTGCAAACCCCAGTCAAGGGTCCTTCCCTCTTGTAAGGGTCATTACTTTGTCTTTCTTTGTCCTCCTCACTTGTCCTTTGGCTCTCTTTGGCCACCTTCCCTTTTTGGAGAAGGACACTTGCAATAGGACAGTTTGTAACTTGGATGGGAAACACAGTTGAGAAAGCCCATCTTCTTCTGTATCTGCTTCTGCCTTTGACAACACTGTTCCTCGTGGTTCTTAGCACAGTCTTTCTCCTGTGGTGTGTCAAGTGCCAGTCAGGCGCTTGCTTAAACTCGCACCAATACAATACACCGTCTACCTCTCCAGATCAAGTGTGAGGATGTCACCTCCTGTCAACTATGAGACCAACACTCAGGCTCTTTGCACGGAGACCTCTTTCAATGTCCCCTCCCAGCAGCCTTACGAGTTGATATTGCAGCTGTTGGAAATCACGCAACGCCTTGGCATAGGCCGCTGGATCCTGTGTGAGGGGTTGGAAGAGATTGAGTGGCTCGGCCTTTCTGAAGGATGGCGGCAACCTTATCTCCTCGGGCACGTTCTCATTGCCAAGGAAGAAGTGTTTGAGGCACTTCTCCTTCAGGCAGCAGAGCACATATTGCATGAGGTCTCGCAGCCGCAGTAGCAAATAGTTGATGTGCCAATCTGAGAGGGGGATTGTGGTCAGGAGGTGCATGACAGCTGTCTTGAAGGCATAGATGGAAAAGCTTGTGCCCTTCAGGCCGTGGGCACAGTAGTGAAGGCATTTGAGGTGGACACGGCCGGCTGGGATGTGCCTGGCCACGTACTCGAAGAACTTTGCCTCGGCCGCAGCGTAGGTCACTGGCCACGTAGTGCTTGGGGCGGAGGTGTCGTCTGGAGCCTGGCTACTTAGGAAGATGTCCGAGTCTCCGTGCTGCACCCCAAAGATCAATTCAATGAAGAAGGTTCTTCCAGAGGCACTTGTCAGCTTCAGCCTGCAGGACCGGCTGGAGGGCAGCATCTTCATGTTGTAGGGACGCAACCGAGGCACATCCCTCCAGGCTGACGTCGTGAGGTTCTGGAACCAGTGGGCAGTTTTGTGCACATCTAGGTAGCAGCCTGTGCAGAGGGTGTGTAGGAGGCTGGGGTCCTGATTTTTTGTGATGTCCTTCTGAGAATGGTGGAGGAAGCAGGTCATCTTCTCCTCCATCTGCTGCCCTGTGCAGGTGCACTCCAGCTCCACGCGGATGCGGGGGTCTCCTGCTGGCATCTCCCTTGCGGTGCCAAGCTCCAGGTTGAAGGTGTGGCCGCGAGGTGCCTTCAGGGGCAGGAGCAGCTGGTGGACAGCATGATCATCACAGGGAAACCAGCCTTCGAAGGAAGTGCCCACACTGATGGCTTGTTGCAGCACAGGGTAGAAACTCTCGCACAACTGCTTTTTGATGACCGAGAGGAGTTCATCCACCAGATGCTCCACCATCAGGCGACTGTACGTCACATACTGCACTGGCCTGCAAGAGCGCCTTTCAAAAATCTCGACCCAATCCCTCTCTTCATCAGAACCTTCTTCTCCACTTCCTTCCTCCTCCACCTCCTCTTCCTCCTCCACCTCCTCTTTCTCCTCCACCGGCTCCAAGTTCCAGACCAGATCCCTCTCATCATCAGGACCTTCCCCTTCACTTTCTTCCTTCTCCTTCACCTTCAACATGTTGCAGCCAGCCCTTTCCTCAGTGCTGCTGCTGTCTGCCGCACGGCTCCTTTTCCTCAAGCACCAGCAGAGGCCCAAGAGCAGGACCAGGCCTCCAGCAATCACCCAGAGGTGCCACTGCTGCAAGGCAGTACAAAGTAGTGCTCCCCAGGCAACGTCCCACTGCTCCTGTGTCTTCGGCTCCAGGGACCTCTGCGCTATCTCCTGCCATAGCCGAGCCATCTCCTTCTCCAGAAACTGGGCACGCTGTGCCATGTGCTCACGCGTGGCCTCATCCAGCTCATCCCCAGCCAGGGGCAGGTGCTGGATGAGGGTTAGGAACACACGGACGAGGAATGAAGTGGCAGCCATGGCCTGCAGGAGGAAGGAGAAGAGGGGTTCAGAGGGGCTGTGCTGGAGGGAGCTGGTGGCAGGGGAGAGAGACCTTTGGGGCAGGCAGGAGTGGGGACGAGGCAGCTGGGAGGCAGCGATGCCTTTGAACCGCGCCCTGCCCAAGGTGCTCCTGCGAGCGGCTGGGGCCTCGGTGCTGGGGCAGAACCGACCCTCCCTGGGACCCACGTTTCCGCCCCAGCCCTCGTCCAGCCCAGCCTCCCGCCACGTGTGCACTCACCACCCTCCCACGCCGCACTGGCCAGGGCTGCCTGCCGGTGCCTCTATAACCTGCCCTGTGCTCTCTCGTCCTTTGTGATGTCACAGGCACCGGAGCGCACCACGGGCACCGGAGCACACCACGGGCTCACCCCCAGCCAGCCCCACCCCCAGCTCAGCGACTTTCAGCTGTCCCTTCCCTGCTCCTGCTGGCCACACCATTTCTGACCCACGCCAGGATGCTCTTGGCCGTCTTGGCCACTGGAACCCCTGCTGCCTCATGCTCAGCCACTGTTGACCTGCACCACCAGGTGCTTTTCCACCAGGCAGCTTTCCAGCGGCTTTCCCTGGGGCGATTCATGGGGCAGTTGTGACTGAAGTGCTGCCCCCGCTATTCTGCCTTTTTGAACCCCATAGAATCGACCTCGGACCATAATCCACCCTGTCCACATCCCACTGGAGAGGCTTCTTGCCCTCACGCACGTCAACACTCCTACCCAATTTTGTGTCATCTGCGGAGTTACCTAGGGAGCACTGAATCCCCTCATCCAGATGAGCAATAAAGATCTGAAACAAGACTGGCCCCAACACTGAGCCCTGGACAATACCGCTTGTGACCGGCCACCAAAGGATTTAATTCCCTTCCCAACCACACCCTGGGCTCCACCATCCAGTCAGTGTTTTACCCCCCAAAGTGCACACCTAAGCCATGAGCTGCCAGCTCCTCTAGGAGAAGGCGGTGGCAAACGCTGTCAAAGGCTTTACTGAAGTGCAGGTAGAAAACATCCACAGCTTCTTCCTCAGGCACTGAGCGGGTCAGCTGGTCATAGAAGGAGACCAGACAGGTGAAGCAGGACAGTCCTTTCATGAACCCGTGCTGGCTGAGCCCGATCCCCTGCTTGTCGTGCACGTGCTTGGTGAGCGCAGTCAAGGGGACTGCAGCAGGACGCAGGGTGGCAATCAAAATGTCTGCAGCAAATCAAGTCTCCTGCACACCAGGGCTGACTCTGTCTCCTTCTGATGCCACGCCCGGCTTCTCCAGTCTTGGAAGAGACCCACCGGATCATTGAGTCCAACCATTCCTATCAAACACTAAACCATGTCCCTCAGCACCTCATCCACCCGTGCCTTAAACACCTCCAGGGAAGGGGACTCAACCACCTCGCTGGGCAGCCTCTGCCAGTGCCCAACAACCCTTTCCGTGAAAATTTTTTTTCCTGATATCCAGCCTGAACCTCCCCTGGCGGAGCTTGAGGCCATTCCCTCTTGTCCTGTCCCCTGTCACTTGGGAGAAGAGCCCAGCACCCTCCTCTCCACAACCTCTTTTCAGGTAGTTGTAGAGAGCAATGAGGTCTCCCCTCAGCCTCCTCTTCTCCAGGCTAAACACCCCCAGCTCTCTCAGCCGTTCCTCAGAAGGCCTGTTCTCCAGCCCCCTCACCAGCTTCGTTGCTCTTCTCTGGACTCGCTCCAGAGCCTCAACATCCTTCTTGTGGTGAGGGGCCAGAACTGAACACAGGATTCGAGGAGCGGTCTCACCAGTGCCGAGTACAGAGGGAGAATCATAGAATCATAGAATAACTAGGTCGGAAGAGACCCACCGGATCATCGAGTCCAACCATTCCTATCAATCACTAAACCATTCCCCTTAGCACCTCGTCCACCCTTGAACACCTTAAACCCCTCCAGGGAAGGGGACTCAACCCCCTCCCTGGGCAGTCTCTGCCAGTGCCCAATGACCCTTTCTGTGAAAAATTTTTTCCTAACGTCCAGCCTAAATCTGCCCTGGCAGAGCTTGAGGCCATTCCCTCTCTTCCTGTCCCCTGTCACTTGGGAGAAGAGCCCAGCTCCCTCCTCTCTCAACCTCCTTTCAGGTAGTTGTAGAGAGCAATGAGGTCTCCCCTCAGCCTCCTCTTCAAGGAGAAGAACCTCCCTGGCCCTGCTGGTCACGCCGTTTCTGATCCAAGCCAAGATGCCATTGGCCTTCTTGGCCACCTGGGCCCCTTCTCCCTCAAGCAGCGAGCATCCTCCCAGCACTCAGTTTAACCTGTAACCATCTGAAGCGACATACAGTTTGAGTCTTCAACCCTTCCTCCAATTCAAGGGGGGTTGTGGTGGCAGCCCAGGCGGGGACAGCTCTGCACAACCTTGGAGAGCAGCAGGTGAGCTCAACGTCACCTTGGAGCAAGTCAGGGGTGACTCGAGCAGGGACCAACAGCACTTTGCTGGTTTGGGCGTGTGCTTAGCCTTTCTCTCCAAAGGGACAGCGAGGGCCCGACCAGAGAGGGGAGAGGGGAAGAAGCGGGGAAGGGGAAAGGAGGGGAGGGAAAAGGGGGGAAAAGGAAGGGAACTAGGAGGGGAAAAGGAGGGGGGAAAGGAAAGGAAATAGGAGGGGGAGAAGCAGGGGGAAAGGAAGGGAAAAAGGAGGGGGAATAGGAGAGGGAATAGGAGGGGGAAAAGGAAGGGAAATAGGAGGGGGGAAAAGGAAGGGGGAAAGGAGGGGGAAAAGGAAGGGGAAAAAGAGGGGGAAAAAGGAAGGGAAATAGGAGGGGGAAGTGTCGATCTGCTGGAGGGTCGGGAGGCTCTGCAAAGGGATCTGAACAGGCTGGACCGCTGGGCAGAGTCCAATGGCATGAGGTTTAACAAGGCCAAATGCCAGGTCCTTCACTTGGGGCACAACAACCCTATGCAGTGCAACAGACTGGGAGAAGTCTTTCTAGAACGCTGCCTGGAGGAGAGGGACCTGGGGGTGTTGGTTGACAACCGACTGAATATGAGCCAGCAGTGGCCCAGGTGGCCAAGAAGGCCAATGGCATCTTGGCTTGTATCAGAAACGGCGTGACCAGCAGGTCCAGGGAGGTTATCCTCCCTCTGGACTCGGCACTGGTGAGACCGCTCCTCGAATCCTGTGTTCAGTTGTGGGCCCCTCACCACAAGAAGGGTGTTGAGGCTCTGGAGCGAGTCCAGAGAAGAGCAACAAAGCTGGTGAAAGGGCTGGAGAACAGGCCTTCTGAGGAACGGCTGAGAGAGCTGGGGTTGTTTAGCCTGGAGAAGAGGAGGCTGAGGGGAGACCTCATTGCTCTCTACAACTACCTGAAAGGAGGTTGTGGAGAGGAGGGTGCTGGCCTCTTCTCCCAAGTGACAGGGGACAGGACGAGAGGGAATGGCCTCAAGCTCCACCAGGGGAGGTTTAGGCTAGACGTTAGGAAAAAATTCTTTACAGAAAGGGTCATTGGGCACTGGAACAGGCTGCCCAGGGAGGTGGTTGAGTCACCTTCCCTGGAGGGGTTTAAGGCACGGGTGGACGAGGTGCTGAGGGACATGGTTTAGTGTTTGATAGGAATGGTTGGACTCGGTGATCCGGTGGGTCTCTTCCAACCTGGTTATTCTGTGATTCTGTGATTCTGTGAAAAGGAAGGGAAATAGGAGGGGGAAAAGGAAGGGAAATAGGAAGGGAAATCGGAGGGGGAAAAGGAAGGGAAATAGGAGGGGGAAAAGGAAGGGAAATAGGAAGGGAAATCGGAGGGGGAAAAGGAAGGGAAATAGGAGGGGGAAAAGGAAGGGAAAAAGGAGGGGGAAAAGGAGGAGGAAAGGAAGGGAAATCGGAGGGGGAAAAGCAAGGGAACTCGGAGGGGGAATAACGCCCCTGGCCCCGCCGGCCCCGCCGTTGTGCCCCAGCCGAGCTGCCATTGGCCCTGGCGGCCCCCGCCCGGCCCTCGCCCCGCGTGGCCAATGGCGCCTCTCGCTCCCCGCCCCTCGCGGCCCGGCCCAATCCCTCCTCCCCCGCCGCCGCCGCTCGGCGCGGGGCCGCTGGGCTGCCGGGGGCGATGCGGCTGCGGTGCGAGGCCGAGGTGGTTCGGCGGCAGCAGCAGCCGCCGGGGCCGCGGGGCCGCTCCGCCCGCGCTCTGCTGTCGCTGGGCCGCCCCCGCGGCTCCGCCGGGGCCTGTTTGCTGCTCTGCACGGCGCGGGACCGGGCCGGGGCGCGCTACGGGCTGCGCGACAACGTGGAGAGGTTCTTCACCCGCTTCGTGGACGAGGGCAAGGCCACCGTGCGCCTGCGGGAGCCGCCCGTGGACCTCTGCCTCAGCAAGGTGCGCCGGGGGGGGCCGGGGCGCCGGGAGAGGGGCTCGGTGAGGACTGGGAGCCGGTAGCGGGGGCTGAAGGGGCTCTTAAGGCGGCCTGGGAGCGGCTCAGTGGGGTGTGGGAGATGTGAGGTGGCACCTGAGGGGGCTCAGTGGGGTGTGGGAGCTGTTAAGTGGCATGTGGGGGGGTTCTCTGGGGTCTGGACGCTCTTAAGTGGTATCTAGGGGGAGTTCAGTGCAGCCTAAGTCCAGCTCAGTGTGGTCTGAGGGCTGTTCACAGGGTCTGGGGGTCTCACTGGGGTCTGGGAGCTGTTAAGTGCCATCTGGGGGGGCTTATGGGTGTCTGGGAGCTGTTAAGTGGCATCTCAGGGGGCTTATTGGGGTGTGGGAGCTGTTAAGTGGCATCTAGGGGGGGTTCTCTGGGGTCTGGGCACTCTTAAGTGGCATCTAGGGGAAGTTTAGTGAAGCCTAAGTCCAGCTCAGTGTGGTCTGAGGACTGTTCACAGGGTCTGGGGGTCTCACTGGGGTCTGGGAACTGTTAAGTGCCGTCTGGGGGGGCTTATGGGTGTCTGGGAGCTGTTAAGTGGCATCTCAGGGGGCTTATTGGGGTGTGGGAGCTGTTAAGTGGCATCTAGGGGGGGTTCTCTGGTGTCTGGGCACTCTTAAGTGGCATCTAGGGGAAGTTTAGTGAAGCCTAAGTCCAGCTCAGTGTGGTCTGAGGACTGTTCACAGGGTCTGGGGGTCTCACTGGGGTCTGGGAACTGTTAAGTGGCATCTGGGGGGGCTTATGGGTGTCTGGGAGCTGTTAAGTGGCATCTCAGGGGGCTTATTGGGGTGTGGGAGCTGTTAAGTGGCATCTGAGGGTCTCAGTGGGGTCTGGGAGCTGTTAAGTGGCATCTGGGGGTCTCACTGGGGTCTGGAAGCTGATAAGTGCCATCTGGAGGGGGCTTATTGGGGTGTGGGAGCTGTTAAGTGGCATCTGAGGGTCTCAGTGGGGTCTGGGAGCTGTTAAGTGGCATCTGGGAGAGTTCAGTGCAGTCTAAGTCCGGCTCAGTGTGGTCTGAGGACTGTTCACAGGGTCTGGGGTTCTCACTGGGGTCTGGGAACTGTTAAGTGGCATCTCAGGGGGCTTATTGGGGTGTGGGAGCTGTTAAGTGGCATCTGGGGGAGTTCAGTGCAGTCTAAGACCAGCTCAGTGGGGTCTGGGGGCTGTTCACCACGTCTGGGGGTCTCAGTGGGGTCTGGGAGCTGTTAAATGGCATCTAGGGGGGCTCAGTGAGGTCTTTGAGCTGTTAAGTGGGGTCTGGGGCGGCTCTAGGTGGTCTGGGAGCAGTTTGGTGGGGTCTGAGGGGGCTCAATGCAGTCTAAGCGTGGCTTAGTGGGATCTGGGGGAGTTCAATGGGATCTGGGAGCTGTTAAGCGGCATCTTGGGGTGCGCAATGGGGTCTGGGGCAGCTTGGTGGCATCTGGGGGCTGCTCACAGGGTCTGGAAGGAGCTCAGTGGGTCTAAGAGATATTCAGTGGGGTCTGGAAGTGACTCAGTGCAGTCTAGGAGCTATTAAGTGGGGTCTGGGGGACATCAGTGGGGACTGGGGGGGCTTAGTGGGGTCTGGGGGCTGTTCACAGGGTCTGAGGGGGCTCAATGTGATCTAGGAGCTGTTAAGTGGCGTCTGGGGGAGCTTAATGAGGTCTTAAGAGCTGTTCAGTGGGGTCTGGGAGCTGTTAAGTATGGTCCAGGGAGGCTCAATGCAGTCTGAGAGCGGTTCAGTGTTGCCTGGGGGCAGCTCGATGGATCTAAAGGATGTTCCGTGGGGTCTGAGTGGGGAGGCCCTGGCCCAGGTTACCCAGAGAAGCAGTGGCTGCCCCATCCCTGGAGGTGTTCAAGGCCAGGCTGGATGGGGCTTGGAGCAACCTGATCCGGTGGGAGGTGTCTCTGCCCCTTGGCAGGGGGTCGCTTTAAAACCAAACCATTCCGGGATTCTTTGAAATTCTGGAAGCAGCTCGGCAGCCTCACAAGCCTGAGTTGTTTCCCTTTCTCGTTTCATTGCTCTGCTGAGTTGCATCACCCGACACACGTACAAAATAGTTCAGAAAGCATTAGTACAAACGAGCAGACGAATAATGAACTTTTACGTCCCCTTTGTGTTTTCTTGTAGGCAAATGCCAGCAGTTTGAAGGCTTTCCTTTCAGCTGTGAGACTGGCTCACCAAGGCACCAACATCGAAACTCTCCCACTCTCGGCTTTGGTACCGGCAAAGACCTCAGAAGTTGAAAAACCCAAGACAAAAATGATCATAACTTCCAGAAGGGACTATCCTCTCACCAAAAACTTCCCCTATTCCCTGGAACACCTCCAAGCCTCGTACTGCAAGCTCGCTCGGATCGACACGCGTGTGCTTTGTTTGAAGAAGCTCCGAAAACTAGACCTGAGTCATAACCACATAAAGCAGCTGCCGGCTACCATTGGCGACCTGACCTGTCTTCAGGAGCTGATTTTGCGTGACAATCACCTGGAGTCTTTCAGCGGGGCTTTGTGCAACTCCACCCTCCAGAAATCCCTTCAGTTCTTGGACAAAAGAAAAAAGAAAACAGCTGATCCAGCCCTCAAGCAGTTACCACTTCTCCACCTGGGGCTCAAGTCCAGGCCAGGCAAAGCTAGAGGAGGATGGGAACTGGTAACCTGCCATGTCCCTGGGATGGGGACTGCATTATTTACCCCGTCCTTAGCTGGCAAACCCACGTAGTGACATCAGGTGATAACAAAGGGCAGGAGGGAACATTTCCTGCCTCTTACACGACGTGTTGGGACAGAGTTCTCTTATGCTGAACTGTGCTCTCACTCCTTCTGGCTCTCATCATCTTTTTCTGTGTGTGGCATCAGCTATTTTTGCTGCATCTTTACACCTTCCATGTCCTTAGGCCTGAAAATACGTCCAGGTTAAGGGAAAATGTTGTCAGTTGCCATGAAAATGACTTACCACGTGACTGTGGTTGTACTACCTGCTGTGCTTAGGGCTAAAACCATTATTTTTAATGGGTTTTAACCATGAAAGGGTAAAAAGGTTAAAGGGTTTTTAACCCTCATTTTTACATTTCCACGCGGTTCTTCTATAAATGTCTGTTCCATATGACTGTGATCAGAACATTCAGTCTTCTGATGTGGGTCATTTTGTGTTTGATGTGGTGATCTCATGCCAGGCTTACACTAAAGCTTCCTCCAATGGAGATCCTCAAATCTCTCAGTTGTCCACAGGAATTTGTCTTTGCAGATCTTAAAAAAAACCTGTCAGCTGTCAAGGAAATGGGCTGATTTCCATGGGTGAAGAAAATGCTGAAGCTGGTCACTTGCCTTTGCTAGGTGGCTGAGACTAAGAACCCTAGCATGCAGAAGGGGCCCAGAACTGAACACAGGATTCGAGGAGCGGTCTCACCAGTGCCGAGTACAGAGGGAGAAGAACCTCCCTGGAGCTGCTGGTCACGCCGTTTCTGGTCCAAGCCAAGATGTCATTGGCCTTCTTGACCACCTGGGCCACTGCTGGCTAAAGCACATGGAGGACATGGGGGTGATTAATGGCAGCCAGCACAGCTTCACCAGGGGCAAATCCTGTATGACCAGCTTCGTGGCTTTCTATGACGGGGTAACCGCAGCAGGAGACATGGGTAGAGCAATGGATGTGATTTATCTAGACTTCCGTAAAGCCTTTGACATGGTCCCCCACAACGTGCTTCTCTCTGACTTGGAGAGATACGGATTTGACGGGTGGACGGTTCGGTGGATAAGAAACTGGTTGGATGGTCATACTAAAGGAGTGGTGGTCAACGGCTGAAAGTCCAGATAGAGAACTGTGACAAGTGGTGTCACTCAGGGGTCCGTACTGGGACTGGTGCTGTTTAATATCATCATCAACGATATTGACAGCGGGATTGAGAGCACCCTCAGCAAGGTGGCAGATGACACCAAGCTGAGTGGTGTAGTTGCCACACCAGAAGGATGGGACGTCATCCAGAGGGACCTGGACAGGCTGGGGAAGTGGGGCTGTGAGAACCTCATGAGGTTTAACAAGGCCAAGTGCAAGGTCCTTCACCTGGCTCGAGGCAATCCCCGATTTCAGTACACGATGGCGGATAATGTGATTGAGAGGTGCCCTGCAGAGAAGGACTTGGGGTGCTGGCTGATGAGAGCCAGCAATGTGCCCTCGCAGCACAGAAGGCCAACCATGTCCTGGGCTGCATCAAAAGAAGCGAGGCCAGCAGGTCGAGGGAAGTGATTCTGCCCCTCTATTCCTCTCTCGTGAGACCTCATCTGGAATGCTGTGTCCATTTCTGCATTCCTCAACGTAAGAAGGATATGGAACGGTTGGAACGGGTCCAGAGGAGGCTACAAAGATGGTCAGAGGGCTGGAGCACCTTCCATACGGGGACAGGCTGAGAGAGTTGGGGTTGTTCAGTCTGGAGCAGAGAAGGCTCCGAGGAGATCTTACTGTGACTTAAAGGGGCCTACGGGAAAGCCGGAGAGGGACTGTTCCTAAAGGCTTGTGGTGATAGGACAAAGGGGAACGGGTATGAACTGGAGAGGGGGTGATTTAGACTAGACATTAGGAAGAATTTCTTCACCGTGACGGTGGTGAGACACTGGAACGGGTTGCCAAGGGTAGTTGGGGCTGCCCCATCCCTGGAGGTGTTCAAGGCCAGGTTGGATGGGGCCTTGGGCAGCCTGATCTAGTGGGATGTCCCTGCCCAGGGCAGGGGGGTGGGAACTATGTCCCAGCCTGACGGGCCTGCGGTGGTCAGGAGATGCATCACAGCTCTCTTGAAGGTATAGATGGACGAGCTACTGTCTACCAGGATGAGTTGTCTCTGGTTCCCAAGGAAGGCACTTCAGGATCCCCATGACACAGAGACAACGTGCACGGCTGGGGAGGGGGACGAACTATTCCCACCGGCTCAACGTGGGAGCGCAGAGAGCTGGGGGAAGCGGTGAAAGCAGAGGCCAGTGCCCCATTTCCTTCTGGAAATGCTCCTCGGCTCTGCGGCAGCTGAGCAGCCGGCACCCTATGCCCACGGCCCCTGGGAGAGTGATGCACAGACACGCAGAGACGCAGCCTTTGTTCAAACACACCATTTATTGGCAACTTTGTACAGTGCAAATATCCCGGAGGGAATGGATTCTCTCCAAGAGACGGGGACGGTCGCCGTGTAGGGGAAACGGGAGTCTGTGGCACAAGCCTCCTCGCAAGGGGCTCTTCAGCTGCATCGGGACCTACTGCCCCGAGTGCGCTTTTGCTCTGGAGGAGAGGTGTGGCAGCAACTCCCCGAGTGCTCACGTGCAAACCCCAGTCAAGGGTCCTTCCCTCTTGTAAGGGTCATTACTTTGTCTTTCTTTGTCCTCCTCACTTGTCCTTTGGCTCTCTTTGGCCACCTTCCCTTTTTGGAGAAGGACACTTGCAATAGGACAGTTTGTAACTTGGATGGGAAACACAGTTGAGAAAGCCCATCTTCTTCTGTATCTGCTTCTGCCTTTGACAACACCGTTCCTCGTGGTTCTTAGCACAGTCTTTCTCCTGTGGTGTGTCAAGTGCCAGTCAGGCGCTTGCTTAAACTCGCACCAATACAATACACCGTCTACCTCTCCAGATCAAGTGTGAGGATGTCACCTCCTGTCAACTATGAGACCAACACTCAGGCTCTTTGCACGGAGACCTCTTTCAATGTCCCCTCCCACCAGCCTTACGAGTTGATATTGCAGCTGTTGGAAATCACGCAACGCCTCGGCATAGGCCGCTGGATCCTGTGTGAGGGGTTGGAAGAGATTGAGTGGCTCGGCCTTTCTGAAGGATGGCGGCAACCTTATCTCCTCGGGCACGTTCTCATTGCCAAGGAAGAAGTGTTTGAGGCACTTCTCCTTCAGGCAGCAGAGCACATATTGCATGAGGTCTTGCAGCCGCAGTAGCAAATAGTTGATGTGCCAATCTGAGAGGGGGATTGTGGTCAGGAGGTGCATGACAGCTGTCTTGAAGGCATAGATGGAAAAGCTTGTGCCCTTCAGGCCGTGGGCGCAGTAGTGAAGGCATCTGAGGTGGACACGGCCGGCTGGGATGTGCCTGGCCACGTACTCGAAGAACTTTGCCTCGGCCGCAGCGTAGGTCACTGGCCACGTAGTGCTTGGGGCGGAGGTGTCGTCTGGAGCCTGGCTACTTAGGAAGATGTCCGAGTCTCCGTGCCGCACGCCAAAGATCAATTCAATGAAGAAGGTTCTTCCAGAGGCACTTGTCAGCTTCAGCCTGCAGGACCGGCTGGAGGGCAGCATCTTCATGTTGTAGGGACGCAACCGAGGCACATCCCTCCAGGCTGACGTCGTGAGGTTCTGGAACCAGTGGGCAGTTTTGTGCACATCTAGGTAGCAGCCTGTGCAGAGGGTGTGTAGGAGGCTGGGGTCCTGATTTTTTGTGATGTCCTTCTGAGAATGGTGGAGGAAGCAGGTCATCTTCTCCTCCATCTGCTGCCCTGTGCAGGTGCACTCCAGCTCCACGCGGATGCGGGGGTCTCCTGCTGGCATCTCCCTTGCGGTGCCAAGCTCCAGGTTGAAGGTGTGGCCGCGAGGTGCCTTCAGGGGCAGGAGCAGCTGGTGGACAGCATCATCATCACAGGGAAACCAGCCTTCGAAGGAAGTGCCCACACTGATGGCTTGTTGCAGCACAGGGTAGAAACTCTCGTACAACTGCTTTTTGATGACCGAGAGGAGTTCATCCACCAGATGCTCCACCATCAGGCGACTGTACGTCACATACTGCACTGGCCTGCAAGAGCGCCTTTCAAAAATCTCGACCCAATCCCTCTCTTCATCAGAACCTTCTTCTCCACTTCCTTCCTCCTCCACCTCCTCTTCCTCCTCCACCTCCTCTTTCTCCTCCACCGGCTCCAAGTTCCAGACCAGATCCCTCTCATCATCAGGACCTTCCCCTTCACTTTCTTCCTTCTCCTTCACCTTCAACATGTTGCAGCCAGCCCTTTCCTCAGTGCTGCTGCTGTCTGCCGCACGGCTCCTTTTCCTCAAGCACCAGCAGAGGCCCAAGAGCAGGACCAGGCCTCCAGCAATCACCCAGAGGTGCCACTGCTGCAAGGCAGTACAAAGTAGTGCTCCCCAGGCAACGTCCCACTGCTCCTGTGTCTTTGGCACCAGGGACCTCTGCGCTATCTCCTGCCATAGCCGAGCCATCTCCTTCTCCAGAAACTGGGCACGCTGTGCCATGTGCTCACGCGTGGCCTCATCCAGCTCATCCCCAGCCAGGGGCAGCTTCTGGATGAGGGTTAGGGACACACGGATGAGGAATGAAGTGGCAGCCATGGCCTGCAGGAGGAAGGAGAAGAGGGGTTCAGAGGGGCTGTGCTGGAGGGAGCTGGTGGCAGGGGAGAGAGACCTTTGGGGCAGGCAGGAGTGGGGACGAGGCAGCTGGGAGGCAGCGATGCCTTTGAACCGCGCCCTGCCCAAGGTGCTCCTGCGAGCGGCTGGGGCCTCGGTGCTGGGGCAGAACCGACCGTCCCTGGGAGCCACGTTTCCACCCCAGCCCTCGTCCAGCCCAGCCTCCCGCCACGTGTGCACTCACCACCCTCCCACGCCGCACTGGCCAGGGCTGCCTGCTGGTGCCTCTATAACCTGCCCCGTGCTCTCTCGTCCTTTGTGATGTCACAGGCACTGGAGCGCACCGCGGGCACCGGAGCGCACCGCGGGCACCGGAGCACACCACGGGCTCACCCCCAGCCAGCCGCACCCCCAAGCTCAGCGACTTTCACCTGTCCCTTCCCTGCTCCTGCTGGCCACACCATTTCTGACCCACGCCAGGATGCTCTTGGCCGTCTTGGCCACTGGAACCCCTGCTGCCTCATGCTCAGCCACTGTTGACCTGCACCACCAGGTGCTTTTCCACCAGGCAGCTTTCCAGCGGCTCTTTCCCAGCCCTGGAGCGATTCATGGGGCAGTTGGGACTGAAGTGCTGCCCCCGCTATTCTGCCTTTTTGAACCCCATAGAATCGACCTCGGACCATAATCCACCCTGTCCACATCCCACTGGAGAGACTTCTTGCCCTCAAGCACGTCAACACTCCTACCCAATTTTGTGTCATCTGCGGAGTTACCTAGGGAGCACTGAATCCCCTAATCCAGATGAACAATAAAGATCTGAAACAAGACTGGCCCCAACACTGAGCCCTGGACAATACCGCTTGTGACCGGCCACCAAAGGATTTAATTCCCTTCCCAACCACACCCTGGGCTCCACCATCCAGTCAGTGTTTTACCCCCCAAAGTGCACACCTAAGCCATGAGCTGCCAGCTCCTCTAGGAGAAGGCGGCGGCAAACGCTGTCAAAGGCTTTACTGAAGTGCAGGTAGAAAACATCCACAGCTTCTTCCTCAGGCACTGAGCGGGTCAGCTGGTCATAGAAGGAGACCAGACAGGTGAAGCAGGACAGTCCTTTCATGAACCCGTGCTGGCTGAGCCCGATCCCCTGCTTGTCGCGCACGTGCTTGGTGAGCGCAGTCAAGGGGACTGCAGCAGGATGCAGGGTGGCAATCAAAATGTCTGCAGCAAATCAAGTCTCCTGCGCACCAGGGCTGACTCTGTCTCCTTCTGATGCCATGCCCGGCTTCTCCAGTCTTGGAAGAGACCCACCGGATCATTGAGTCCAACCATTCCTATCAAACACTAAACCATGTCCCTCAGCACCTCGTCCACCCGTGCCTTAAACACCTCCAGGGAAGGGGACTCAACCACCTCCCTGGGCAGCCTCTGACAGTGCCCAATGACCCTTTCCGTGAAAATTTTTTTTCCTGATATCCAGCCTGAACCTCCCCTGGCGGAGCTTGAGGCCATTCCCTCTTGTCCTGTCCCCTGTCACTTGGGAGAAGAGGCCAGCACCCTCCTCTCCACAACCTCTTTTCAGGTAGTTGTAGAGAGCAATGAGGTCTCCCCTCAGCCTCCTCTTCTCCAGGCTAAACACCCCCAGCTCTCTCAGCCGCTCCTCAGAAGGCCTGTTCTCCAGCCCCCTCACCAGCTTCGTTGCTCTTCTCTGGACTCGCTCCAGAGCCTCAACATCCTTCTTGTGGTGAGGGGCCAGAACTGAACACAGGATTCGAGGAGCGGTCTCACCAGTGCCGAGTACAGAGGGAGAATCATAGAATCATAGAATAACTAGGTCGGAAGAGACCCACCGGATCATCGAGTCCAACCATTCCTATCAATTACTAAACCATTCCCCTTAGCACCTCGTCCACCCTTGAACACCTTAAACCCCTCCAGGGAAGGGGACTCAACCCCCTCCCTGGGCAGTCTCTGCCAGTGCCCAATGACCCTTTCTGTGAAAAATTTTTTCCTAACGTCCAGCCTAAATCTGCCCTGGCAGAGCTTGAGGCCATTCCCTCTCTTCCTGTCCCCTGTCACTTGGGAGAAGAGCCCAGCTCCCTCCTCTCTCAACCTCCTTTCAGGTAGTTGTAGAGAGCAATGAGGTCTCCCCTCAGCCTCCTCTTCAAGGAGAAGAACCTCCCTGGCCCTGCTGGTCACGCCGTTTCTGATCCAAGCCAAGATGCCATTGGCCTTCTTGGCCACCTGGGCCCCTTCTCCCTCAAGCAGCGAGCATCCTCCCAGCACTCAGTTTAACCTGTAACCATCTGAAGCGACATACAGTTTGAGTCTTCAACCCTTCCTCCAATTCAAGGGGGGTTGTGGTGGCAGCCCAGGCGGGGACAGCTCTGCACAACCTTGGAGAGCAGCAGGTGAGCTCAACGTCACCTTGGAGCAAGTCAGGGGTGACTCGAGCAGGGACCAACAGCACTTTGCTGGTTTGGGCGTGTGCTTAGCCTTTCTCTCCAAAGGGACAGCGAGGGCCCGACCAGGGAGGGGAGAGGGGAAGAAGGGGGGAAGGGGAAAGGAGGGGAGGGAAAAGGGGGGAAAAGGAAGGGAACTAGGAGAGGGAAAAGGAAGGGAAAAGGAGGAGGAAAAGGAAGGGAAAAGGAGGAGGAAAAGGAAGGGAAATAGGAGGGGGAAAAGGAGGGGGGAAAAGGAGGGGGAAAAAGGAAGGGAAATAGGAGGGGAAAAGGAAGGGAAATAGGAGGGGGGAAAAGAAGGGAAATAGGAGGAGGAAAAGGAAGGGAAATAGGATGGGGAAAAGGAGGGGAAATAGGAGGGGGAAAAGAAGGGGGAAAGGAGGGGGAAAAGGAAGGAAAAAGGAGGGGGAAAAGGAAGGGAAATAGGAAGTTAAGTGGCATGTGGGGGGGTTCTCTGGGGTCTGGACGCTCTTAAGTGGCATCTAGGGGGAGTTCAGTGCAGCCTAAGTCCAGCTCAGTGTGGTCTGAGGGCTGTTCACAGGGTCTGGGGGTCTCACTGGGGTCTGGGAGCTGTTAAGTGCCATCTGGGGAGGCTTATGGGTGTCTGGGAGCTGTTAAGTGGCGTCTCAGGGGGCTTATTGGGGTGTGGGAGCTGTTAAGTGGCATCTAGGGGGGGTTCTCTGGGGTCTGGGCACTCTTAAGTGGCATCTAGGGGAAGTTTAGTGAAGCCTAAGTCCAGCTCAGTGTGGTCTGAGGACTGTTCACAGGGTCTGGGGGTCTCACTGGGGTCTGGGAACTGTTAAGTGCCGTCTGGGGGGGCTTATGGGTGTCTGGGAGCTGTTAAGTGCCATCTGGGGGGGCTTATTGGGGTGTGGGAGCTGTTAAGTGGCATCTGAGGGTCTCAGTGGGGTCTGGGAGCGTTAAGTGGCATCTGGGAGAGTTCAGTGCAGTCTAAGTCCGGCTCAGTGTGGTCTGAGGACTGTTCACAGGGTCTGGGGGTCTCACTGGGGTCTGGGAGCTGATAAGTGGCATCTCAGGGGGTCTCACTGGGGTGTGGGAGCTGATAAATGGCATCTGGGGGTCTCACTGGGTGTGGGAGCTGATAAGTGGCATTTCAGGGGGTCTCACTGGGGTCTGGGAGCTGATAAATGGCATCTGGGGGTCTCACTGGGGTGTGGGAGCTGATAAGTGGCATTTCAGGGGGTCTCACTGGGGTGTGGGAGCTGTTAAGTGCCATCTGGGGGGGCTTATTGGGGTGTGGGAGCTGATAAGTGGCATCTCAGGGGGTCTCACTGGGGTCTGGGAACTGTTAAGTGGCATCTGGGGGAGTTCAGTGCAGTCTAAGACCAGCTCAGTGGGGTCTGGGGGCTGTTCACCACGTCTGGGGGTCTCAGTGGGGTCTGGGAGCTGTTAAATGGCATCTAGGGGGGCTCAGTGAGGTCTTTGAGCTGTTAAGTGGGGTCTGGGGCGGCTCTAGGTGGTCTGGGAGCAGTTTGGTGGGGTCTGAGGGGGCTCAATGCAGTCTAAGCGTGGCTTAGTGGGATCTGGGGGAGTTCAATGGGATCTGGGAGCTGTTAAGCGGCATCTTGGGGTGCTCAATGGGGTCTGGGGCAGCTTGGTGGCATCTGGGGGCTGCTCACAGGGTCTGGAAGGAGCTCAGTGGGTCTAAGAGATATTCAGTGGGGTCTGGAAGTGACTCAGTGCAGTCTAGGAGCTATTAAGTGGGGTCTGGGGGACATCAGTGGGGACTGGGGGGGCTTAGTGGGGTCTGGGGGTTGTTCACAGGGTCTGAGGGGGCTCAATGTGATCTAGGAGCTGTTAAGTGGCGTCTGGGGGAGCTTAATAAGGTCTTAAGAGCTGTTCAGTGGGGTCTGGGAGCTGTTAAGTATGGTCCAGGGAGGCTCAATGCAGTCTGAGAGCGGTTCAGTGTTGCCTGGGGGCAGCTCGATGGATCTAAAGGATGTTCCGTGGGGTCTGAGTGGGGAGGCCCTGGCCCAGGTTACCCAGAGAAGCAGTGGCTGCCCCATCCCTGGAGGTGTTCAAGGCCAGGCTGGATGGGGCTTGGAGCAACCTGATCCGGTGGGAGGTGTCTCTGCCCCTTGGCAGGGGGTCGCTTTAAAACCAAACCATTCCGGGATTCTTTGAAATTCTGGAAGCAGCTCGGCAGCCTCACAAGCCTGAGTTGTTTCCCTTTCTCGTTTCATTGCTCTGCTGAGTTGCATCACCCGACACACGTACAAAATAGTTCAGAAAGCATTAGTACAAACGAGCAGACGAATAATGAACTTTTACCTCCCCTTTGTGTTTTCTTGTAGGCAAATGCCAGCAGTTTGAAGGCTTTCCTTTCAGCTGTGAGACTGGCTCACCAAGGCACCAACATCGAAACTCTCCCACTCTCGGCTTTGGTACCGGCAAAGACCTCAGAAGTTGAAAAACCCAAGACAAAAATGATCATAACTTCCAGAAGGGACTATCCTCTCACCAAAAACTTCCCCTATTCCCTGGAACACCTCCAAGCCTCGTACTGCAAGCTCGCTCGGATCGACACGCGTGTGCTTTGTTTGAAGAAGCTCCGAAAACTAGACCTGAGTCATAACCACATAAAGCAGCTGCCGGCTACCATTGGCGACCTGACCTGTCTTCAGGAGCTGATTTTGCGTGACAATCACCTGGAGTCTTTCAGCGGGGCTTTGTGCAACTCCACCCTCCAGAAATCCCTTCAGTTCTTGGACAAAAGAAAAAAGAAAACAGCTGATCCAGCCCTCAAGCAGTTACCACTTCTCCACCTGGGGCTCAAGTCCAGGCCAGGCAAAGCTAGAGGAGGATGGGAACTGGTAACCTGCCATTTCCCTGGGATGGGGACTGCATTATTTACCCCGTCCTTAGCTGGCAAACCCACGTAGTGACATCAGGTGATAACAAAGGGCAGGAGGGAACATTTCCTGCCTCTTACACGACGTGTTGGGACAGAGTTCTCTTATGCTGAACTGTGCTCTCACTCCTTCTGGCTCTCATCATCTTTTTCTGTGTGTGGCATCAGCTATTTTTGCTGCATCTTTACACCTTCCATGTCCTTAGGCCTGAAAATACGTCCAGGTTAAGGGAAAATGTTGTCAGTTGCCATGAAAATGACTTACCACGTGACTGTGGTCGTACTACCTGCTGTGCTTAGGGCTAAAACCATTATTTTTAATGGGTTTTAACCATGAAAGGGTAAAAAGGTTAAAGGGTTTTTAACCCTCATTTTTACATTTCCACGCGGTTCTTCTATAAATGTCTGTTCCATATGACTGTGATCAGAACATTCAGTCTTCTGATGTGGGTCATTTTGTGTTTGATGTGGTGATCTCATGCCAGGCTTACACTAAAGCTTCCTCCAATGGAGATCCTCAAATCTCTCAGTTGTCCACAGGAATTTGTCTTTGCAGATCTTAAAAAAAACCTGTCAGCTGTCAAGGAAATGGGCTGATTTCCATGGGTGAAGAAAATGCTGAAGCTGGTCACTTGCCTTTGCTAGGTGGCTGAGACTAAGAACCCTAGCATGCAGAAGGGGCCCAGAACTGAACACAGGATTCGAGGAGCGGTCTCACCAGTGCCGAGTACAGAGGGAGAAGAACCTCCCTGGAGCTGCTGGTCACGCCGTTTCTGGTCCAAGCCAAGATATCATTGGCCTTCTTGACCACCTGGGCCACTGCTGGCTAAAGCACATGGAGGACATGGGGGTGATTAATGGCAGCCAGCACAGCTTCACCAGGGGCAAATCCTGTATGACCAGCTTCGTGGCTTTCTATGACGGGGTAACCGCAGCAGGAGACATGGGTAGAGCAGTGGATGTGATTTATCTAGACTTCCGTAAAGCCTTCGACATGGTCCCCTGTGGAGAAGTGGTTACGTGACAAAGGACACGTTAACATGCACGAGATGTGCTGTGCTGAGAAGGCCAAAATGACCTTGACGAGAGCATTATACCATAAAAGTAAGACGACCTTGACGAGAGCATTATACCGTAAAAGGATGTTGTGGTCAGCAGTGAGAAGGAGTTAGTTGGCAAAAAATAAGGAACTTATGTAAATGTAACCAATAAGCAATAACCAATGGTTAATCGTGTATGCTAATGTTAGAGACATAATTAACCAATTAGACTTTGCCAAATGTGCTTATTAATGAACCTGAGCAATATAATGCGTGCCTTCTGATGAATAAACGAAGCTTGCTTATCAATCATATTGGTTGTGCGAGTCTTCCCTCCGGCAAGAAAATAGCGACAAATGGTGACCCCGACGTGATACTGCCCCGACACGATAAAGCCATCTTCACTGGGAACCGCTATGCTTGCTCGGAGCCGAGGAAAGCGACTGGTCTGCAGCCGCCAGTAGATGAAAAAGGACGACTTTGCTGGTCAAAGGTTGACTCCTCGCATCTGGATCGACCCTAAAGAGGGGATCTCGCTGCTCGGAACTGCTGCCCGCCACTAAAGATAAAGGCTCGAAGGACGTTCCGGTAAGGCTGCCAGAGGCTCGAGCCCATAATATAGAGTAAGGTCATGAAGTAAAATAATAAAGTAGTATAACGTCAGGTCATGAAGTAAAACAATAAAGTAGTATAACGTCAGGTCATGAAGAAAAATAATAAAGTAGTATAACGTCAGGTCATGAAGTGAAATAATAGAGTAGTATAACGTCAGGTCATGAAGTAAAGTAGTGGAGTAGTATAACGTCAGGTCATGAAGTAAAATAGTAGAGTAGTATAACGTCAGGTCATGAAGTAAAATAGTAGAGTAGTATAACGTCAGGTCATGAAGTAAAATAGTAGCGTAGTATAACGTCAGGTCATGAAGTTGAACAATAGAGTAGTATAGAGTAAGGTCATGAAGTAGCATAATAAAGTAAAATAATGGAACGGCAGGCAGCATATGATTTATTGATGTGCTTTTTAGAAAAGCGAAAGATTCAAGATATAGATTTAAAAAAGGAGGTGGCCAAACTGGTCACATATGGAACAGCTAAGGGGCATTTTCAGGACCCCAACACAGTCTTCTGTGTTGAAGAATGGAGAGCATTCGGGGATACTTTATGGGCAGCTGTTATAGACGATGATAAGACAGTCAAAAAATTGTCCCAACCGTGGCGCACCGTAATCAATTGCTTAAAACAGCATCAAGCTGAACAGTCTCCCTGGCAGAAAGTTTTTGAAACGTCAAAGGCGCATGTCGGCTCTAAAAAGCAGAGCGATAATTCCGAGCTGAGTGCAGGATCGTCAACAACTGTACTAACCCCTTACCTCCCTAAACTGGCTGCGCTTGCCTCCGCACCCCCTGACGGGAGGGCCGACAATCCCTTTGATCCGGGTCCGATAGACACCAACAAGGAGCCCGATCTACCCCCTCACTGTCCCTCGGACCAACGGGTGCGACTCAGGAGGGAGGCAGAGCAGCAGGGAGAAGTTGAACTATTGCAAGCTTTGATCTGTGTGCAGCACGGCGGTCTGCGCAGGGAACTAATTAGTGGCGAACTAATAAGGGAGATTCCAAAAACTGTAAGAAGAGAACCAAACCGCCCAAGGTGTCCTAAAACTCCTCCAACATATCCTCTCTAAGAGAGGGAAAGAGCCCTAAAACTCCTCCAACATATCCTCTCTAAGAGAGGGAAAAAATATGATGCCTCCGTTATTACAGCATTTTTGAACTGGGTCTGGCGCCATAAATTAACCCCAGGAGCACAAGTCATATTCGAAATTCCCACCTGGGAAGCAATAGGTCATGTATTATGGGATGCAGTGGCCAAAGGAGGCAAGGAGGCAAAATTCGGACCGGTGTGGAGGGAAATAGTGGAGGTGCTGCGGACAATGAAAGGAGAGAGATCAGCAGCTGCAGCGGCTACAGCGGTACTCGGAGCGTCCGGGGCTCCCGTATCGCTTGGCACAGCTCCACAGGCTTTCCCAGCAACCTCACTCTTCTCCCACATGCTAAACATCCCACAACGGGCCCCACTAGAATCTAGCCCATTTAATGTATCTGGTGCTGTCGGCAGAGTGCTCGCCGCCCCTGCAGCTGCATCTGACAAAATTTTTGTAAGAGAGATGCCAAAAGCGTTATATCACCAGACGGAGACAGACGAAAAGCCGTCTGATAAACCCCAAGAAACTGTGTTAGTGAGGAAAGATGCAGAGCAAGGAGGGGCTGCCTGTCATCCTTCTGCGTCTCCAAAAGAATTAACTCCCGGTAACCTAGATGTGACAACAACAGGAGATGATACCGCTGGAGCGGCTGCAATGCCCTCGCTTGAAGGGGAGTTGAAAGAGTTAGTGAACGCATTGCAACAATTGGCTATTCAACAGAAGCCAGAGCTGCCATCGGCTCCGGAACCCCCTGCATGTAAAAATTATACCTTTACGGATGGATCTGGTCCAACTCTCACAATTGCCACAAAAACGATTATCAGTGCAATCCTCAGCCAGACCCTGAGATAGAAGAAGCCCATAGCCGAAAATGGAAAGGCATAATCACAAATGCAGTTTCGGAAGGAGATTTCATAACTGTACCAGAAGTATTCCCAGTAATGCATGGTGCAGGTGGTCGATACTGGGAACCGATTGACTGGAAATTGTTGGGGAAACTTAAAGCTGCCGTGATCCAGCACGGCCTTAAATCACAAGTCACGACATCGCTAATACAGCACATCTTTCAATCGCATACCCTCGTTCCGGTGGACATAGGTACCCTAGAAAAATTGATTCTCGCAGCAGCCATCTCGGCACTGCACACACCATCAGCACCTGCCAATCATCCCTTTGATCCAGGGTCAGCAGCCTCCGAGAGAACTTTGATCTATTTTCATCAACGGAGGAGCTGTGACCCTAAACAGCTACAAACTTTTCCTGGGAATTGTTTGCAGGAGGCACATACCAACACAGATGCCTCCGCAGCAACCAGCAGCTCTCACCTCAGAGCAAGAACCAGAGGCAGCGCCGAGATAGACGTGATCACCATCATCACAGTTGTGCTGCAATCATCCGCACTTCACACAATACCATGAAACGTAAAAGGACCATTGGAGGGTAGCTTTACTGCCTTGTAATTAGAATGATTATCAATAATTTGGTTGGGAATCTTTGTAATTAGAATGATTATCAATAATTTGGTTGGGAATCTTTGTAATTAGAATGATTATCAATAATTTGGTTGGGAATCTTTGTTTTACCTGGGGTCATTGATGCCGGCTGTGCTGGAATGATTCAAGCAAGAGTATGGATGCTGTCTCTACTAGTGTTATGAACACCATTTCCACTAGTATTAATACCAACAAACAGCCGGATAGTGTATTTAATTTTGTTCAAAGCAGCTGTGTTCCAAGCTGACTCTGTAGAGCATGGCTCACAAAGATTTGAGTCCATAAGAATCCCTGAAATACATTTGTTTTAGTCCCTATAAACTCAGCCTCTTATGTTGAAGGTGTAACCCTTAGTTGTGCACGTTCCACTAATCTTGTGGGGGAGAGATGCGTTAAATGCAATGGGAATAGACATTGGAATTATGAACAAGTGAAAAAAATTGGGTACATTGCAAAATTTAGTGGAAGAGCAAATAGATCATGGGCATACAGTCCCATGTAATAGTCCTTGGAACGCACCTGTATTTGTGATAATTTACATGACTTTTCTAGAAAAACTACAAGAGGCCTTAAATAAGCAGGCAGACAATATCGCCACTAGATAAGTGTTGTTTAAACAATTAGCCTTAACTTAGTGCACTGTTAATTGGATGATTACCCGTTACAAAGATTGTTTATTTTACCAGAATTGACTGATGCTGGCGTTATGAGAGCGATGCAAGTAATAGTTTGGATGCCTATACCTCCTGACTCTATATCAAAGTGCACTAGAATCACTCATCTGATTTATTTTTCAGCAGTTGTACTCCATGAAGAGATAGAGGCTGTGGTTCAATTGACCAGACTGTGATTCTATCAATACAGAAACTACAAAAGACTACCATAAGTGAAATATTTGTTAGACAATCGATATAAGCCTCATTAGATAATGCATGTACATAATATAAGTGTTGTATGTTCCCAATACCACGTGTAGTTTAAATATCCGTAGTGTGGAAAAAATTGTGGATCCAATAGTGAATTGTATGAATGTATTCAGTTATCTTCGAAATGAGTGGTCGTATGCATGTGTGTTTGAAGCGCTTCAAACGTTTGTAAGACTTAGAAATTGGTTTTGATTAATCTTGAAAATACATCTCTGGGACCTTTCAATCTCAAATGTCCACTAAGCCAGCAAACAGGTAAATTTACCTGGGGATCTTTGGAATGAAAGGCTCTAGAAGGAAAAGTTTTAAAATACCTAGCAAAACATGCAGCTGTATGTGTATGAGTGCACCACTACCCCCCCCCCCCCGCACCCCCCCCACACCCTTCTCCTTCCTTTCTAAGTTTTTTCTTTCAGCCTTGAAGAAGTCCACAGGACTTAATGGTGTTATCTCTTTAGGGGAATGCCGATTTGTGAGAACACTGTGCATTCCAGTCTCGCTGGAACTAGTCAGCGGTTGCTGGGTCCTAGTGCAGGCAACCTTTAGGGATAATTGAAGCAATGATAGAGGAAAATCTAAGTGATTCATTACGAAGTGTTCAGTTATTAGGCCAAGGCTCGACAATCATTTATATCCCAATCACAAAAGCATATGCTAAGTGCTGCATGGCAAGTATTTTGAATTTGCACGTGTATCTAATAGATTATCCAGAAAATACTGCTATCCATTTACCAAGTCATGCCATTATTGAATGTACCCATCAAGTACTAAAAACATTGTTAAAAAGGGGGGGAATCAGGAGAGACACTGCAAAACAGATTGGTAAAGGTGCAATATGTAATGAATTTTTTGCGATTAGCAAGAGATGATCAAATTGTGCCGAAGTTGAGGCATATACAAACCATGTCATCAAAATTAGAGCAAGTATAAGACAATGTGAAAGTGCTATTGAAAAAGTTATTATGGGCAATGGACACTCTTGGTCAAAGGAGGAATGTTATTTTTAATGGTGTTAATTGCTTTGACAATTATCCTGTGTGTTACAGTTTATACAACGTCAAGTCAATCATATGTTTCACCTGAACACTTTAGTCGAAAAACAAAAAGGCGATGGCCATTCACAGAATTGACTCTTGGCAAAATATGTGGGTCACTTGGGCCAACCAGACAGGCCAAAGGAGCTTTTGTTTATCTATAAACACACCCAGTGATCCCTTTAGAACATGTTTAATTGGAGTACCTCTTAACAACAGCCATAATGCAACCGAGTTTTTGGGGTGGACAAATCAGTGGAAAACCCCACGGGACGCCAACAACTCGTTATGTAAATTTTCCTCCAACTCCCCTGGTTGGTCGATTAACCATGTTTGCACCATCAATCCAAATGCACTGTTGCAAAATCGAGCCACAATAGATTTTTGTTATTAGCTCATGAGCATGGTTGTGAAGATTTTGAGGGCATGTGTTGTATGAATTTATCTGATCACTCAGTATCCATCCATGCACACCTAAAAGAACTTGAAAGCAATATGAAAAAACTCACAGTGGTCACCAGCCCCCTTTGACAATTGGTTACAGTTTTTGGGGATATCCGGATGGATCAAAGAGATCGTTCGTCTAGGAGTTGTCATATTGGTAGTGATTTTTTCGATATTGTTGGTATTGCCTTGTATGTTGAATTGTGTGTAGTGAATGTTGAATAAAGTTTCGCAGTCAGTATGGTTTGTTCAAAAAGAAGACGGGGGAATTGTGGAGAAGTGGTTACGTGACAAAGGACACGTTAACATGCACGAGATGTGCTGTGCTGAGAAGGCCAAAATGACCTTGACGAGAGCATTATACCATAAAAGTAAGACGACCTTGACGAGAGCATTATACCGTAAAAGGATGTTGTGGTCAGCAGTGAGAAGGAGTTAGTTGGCAAAAAATAAGGAACTTATGTAAATGTAACCAATAAGCAATAACCAATGGTTAATCGTGTATGCTAATGTTAGAGACATAATTAACCAATTAGACTTTGCCAAATGTGCTTATTAATGAACCTGAGCAATATAATGCGTGCCTTCTGATGAATAAACGAAGCTTGCTTATCAATCATATTGGTTGTGCGAGTCTTCCCTCCGGCAAGAAAATAGCGACAGTCCCCCACAACGTGCTTCTCTCTGACTTGGAGAGATACGGATTTGACGGGTGGACGGTTCGGTGGATAAGAAACTGGTTGGATGGTCATATTAAAGGAGTGGTGGTCAACGGCTGAAAGTCCAGATAGAGAACTGTGACAAGTGGTGTCACTCAGGGGTCCGTACTGGGACTGGTGCTGTTTGATATCATCATCAACGATATTGACAGCGGGATTGAGAGCACCCTCAGCAAGGTGGCAGATGACACCGAGCTGAGTGGTGTAGTTGCCACACCAGAAGGATGGGACGTCATCCAGAGGGACCTGGACAGGCTGGGGAAGTGGGGCTGTGAGAACCTCATGAGGTTTAACAAGGCCAAGTGCAAGGTCCTTCACCTGGGTCGAGGCAATCCCCGATTTCAGTACACGATGGCGGATAATGTGATTGAGAGGTGCCCTGCAGAGAAGGACTTGGGGTGCTGGCTGATGAGAGCCAGCAATGTGCCCTCGCAGCACAGAAGGCCAACCATGTCCTGGGCTGCATCAAAAGAAGCGAGGCCAGCAGGTCGAGGGAAGTGATTCTGCCCCTCTATTCCTCTCTCGTGAGACCTCATCTGGAATGCTGTGTCCATTTCTGCATTCCTCAACGTAAGAAGGATATGGAACGGTTGGAACGGGTCCAGAGGAGGCTACAAAGATGGTCAGAGGGCTGGAGCACCTTCCATACGAGGACAGGCTGAGAGAGTTGGGGTTGTTCAGTCTGGAGCAGAGAAGGCGCCGAGGAGATCTTACTGTGACTTAAAGGGGCCTACGGGAAAGCCGGAGAGGGACTGTTCCTAAAGGCTTGTGGTGATAGGACAAAGGGGAACGGGTATGAACTGGAGAGGGGGTGATTTAGACTAGACATTAGGAAGAATTTCTTCACCGTGACGGTGGTGAGACACTGGAACGGGTTGCCAAGGGTAGTTGGGGCTGCCCCATCCCTGGAGGTGTTCAAGGCCAGGTTGGATGGGGCCTTGGGCAGCCTGATCTAGTGGGATGTCCCTGCCCAGGGCAGGGGGGTGGGAACTATGTCCCAGCCTGACGGGCCTGCGGTGGTCAGGAGATGCATCACAGCTCTCTTGAAGGTATAGATGGACGAGCTACTGCCTACCAGGATGAGTTGTCTCTGGTTCCCAAGGAAGGCACTTCAGGATCCCCATGACACAGAGACAACGTGCACGGCTGGGGAGGGGGACGAACTATTCCCACCGGCTCAACGTGGGAGCGCAGAGAGCTGGGGGAAGCGGTGAAAGCAGAGGCCAGTGCCCCATTTCCTTCTGGAAATGCTCCTCGGCTCTGCGGCAGCTGAGCAGCCGGCACCCTATGCCCACGGCCCCTGGGAGAGTGATGCACAGACACGCAGAGACGCAGCCTTTGTTCAAACACACCATTTATTGGCAACTTTGTACAGTGCAAATATCCCGGAGGGAATGGATTCTCTCCAAGAGACGGGGACGGTCGCCGTGTAGGGGAAACGGGAGTCTGTGGCACAAGCCTCCTCGCAAGGGGCTCTTCAGCTGCATCGGGACCTACTGCCCCGAGTGCGCTTTTGCTCTGGAGGAGAGGTGTGGCAGCAACTCCCCGAGTGCTCACGTGCAAACCCCAGTCAAGGGTCCTTCCCTCTTGTAAGGGTCATTACTTTGTCTTTCTTTGTCCTCCTCACTTGTCCTTTGGCTCTCTTTGGCCACCTTCCCTTTTTGGAGAAGGACACTTGCAATAGGACAGTTTGTAACTTGGATGGGAAACACAGTTGAGAAAGCCCATCTTCTTCTGTATCTGCTTCTGCCTTTGACAACACCGTTCCTCGTGGTTCTTAGCACAGTCTTTCTCCTGTGGTGTGTCAAGTGCCAGTCAGGCGCTTGCTTAAACTCGCACCAATACAATACACCGTCTACCTCTCCAGATCAAGTGTGAGGATGTCACCTCCTGTCAACTATGAGACCAACACTCAGGCTCTTTGCACGGAGACCTCTTTCAATGTCCCCTCCCACCAGCCTTACGAGTTGATATTGCAGCTGTTGGAAATCACGCAACGCCTCGGCATAGGCCGCTGGATCCTGTGTGAGGGGTTGGAAGAGATTGAGTGGCTCGGCCTTTCTGAAGGATGGCGGCAACCTTATCTCCTCGGGCACGTTCTCATTGCCAAGGAAGAAGTGTTTGAGGCACTTCTCCTTCAGGCAGCAGAGCACATATTGCATGAGGTCTCGCAGCCGCAGTAGCAAATAGTTGATGTGCCAATCTGAGAGGGGGATTGTGGTCAGGAGGTGCATGACAGCTGTCTTGAAGGCATAGATGGAAAAGCTTGTGCCCTTCAGGCCGTGGGCACAGTAGTGAAGGCATTTGAGGTGGACACGGCCGGCTGGGATGTGCCTGGCCACGTACTCGAAGAACTTCGCCTCGGCCGCAGCGTAGGTCACTGGCCACGTAGTGCTTGGGGCGGAGGTGTCGTCTGGAGCCTGGCTACTTAGGAAGATGTCCGAGTCTCCGTGCCGCACGCCAAAGATCAATTCAATGAAGAAGGTTCTTCCAGAGGCACTTGTCAGCTTCAGCCTGCAGGACCGGCTGGAGGGCAGCATCTTCATGTTGTAGGGACGCAACCGAGGCACATCCCTCCAGGCTGACGTCGTGAGGTTCTGGAACCAGTGGGCAGTTTTGTGCACATCTAGGTAGCAGCCTGTGCAGAGGGTGTGTAGGAGGCTGGGGTCCTGATTTTTTGTGATGTCCTTCTGAGAATGGTGGAGGAAGCAGGTCATCTTCTCCTCCATCTGCTGCCCTGTGCAGGTGCACTCCAGCTCCACGCGGATGCGGGGGTCTCCTGCTGGCATCTCCCTTGCGGTGCCAAGCTCCAGGTTGAAGGTGTGGCCGCGAGGTGCCTTCAGGGGCAGGAGCAGCTGGTGGACAGCATCATCATCACAGGGAAACCAGCCTTCGAAGGAAGTGCCCACACTGATGGCTTGTTGCAGCACAGGGTAGAAACTCTCGCACAACTGCTTTTTGATGACCGAGAGGAGTTCATCCACCAGATGCTCCACCATCAGGCGACTGTACGTCACATACTGCACTGGCCTGCAAGAGCGCCTTTCAAAAATCCCGACCCGATCCCTCTCTTCATCAGAACCTTCTTCTCCACTTCCTTCCTCCTCCACCTCCTCTTCCTCCTCCACCTCCTCTTTCTCCTCCACCGGCTCCAAGTTCCAGACCAGATCCCTCTCATCATCAGGACCTTCCCCTTCACTTTCTTCCTTCTCCTTCACCTTCAACATGTTGCAGCCAGCCCTTTCCTCAGTGCTGCTGCTGTCTGCCGCACGGCTCCTTTTCCTCAAGCACCAGCAGAGGCCCAAGAGCAGGACCAGGCCTCCAGCAATCACCCAGAGGTGCCACTGCTGCAAGGCAGTACAAAGTAGTGCTCCCCAGGCAACGTCCCACTGCTTCTGTGTCTTCGGCTCCAGGGACCTCTGCGCTATCTCCTGCCATAGCCGAGCCATCTCCTTCTCCAGAAACTGGGCACGCTGTGCCATGTGCTCACGCGTGGCCTCATCCAGCTCATCCCCAGCCAGGGGCAGCTTCTGGATGAGGGTTAGGAACACACGGACGAGGAATGAAGTGGCAGCCATGGCCTGCAGGAGGAAGGAGAAGAGGGGTTCAGAGGGGCTGTGCTGGAGGTAGCTGGTGGCAGGGGAGAGAGACCTTTGGGGCAGGCAGGAGTGGGGACGAGGCAGCTGGGAGGCAGCGATGCCTTTGAACCGCGCCCTGCCCAAGGTGCTCCTGCGAGCGGCTGGGGCCTCGGTGCTGGGGCAGAACCGACCCTCCCTGGGACCCACGTTTCCACCCCAGCCCTCGTCCAGCCCAGCCTCCCGCCACGTGTGCACTCACCACCCTCCCACGCCGCACTGGCCAGGGCTGCCTGCCGGTGCCTCTATAACCTGCCCCGTGCTCTCTCGTCCTTTGTGATGTCACAGGCACCGGAGCGCACCGCGGGCACCGGAGCACACCACGGGCACCGGAGCACACCACGGGCTCACCCCCAGCCAGCCCCACCCCCAGCTCAGCGACTTTCAGCTGTCCCTTCCCTGCTCCTGCTGGCCACACCATTTCTGACCCACGCCAGGATGCTCTTGGCCGTCTTGGCCACTGGAACCCCTGCTGCCTCATGCTCAGCCACTGTTGACCTGCACCACCAGGTGCTTTTCCACCAGGCAGCTTTCCAGCGGCTCTTTCCCAGCCCTGGAGCGATTCATGGGGCAGTTGTGACTGAAGTGCTGCCCCCGCTATTCTGCCATTTTGAACCCCATAGAATCGACCTCGGACCATAATCCACCCTGTCCACATCCCACTGGAGAGGCTTCTTGCCCTCAAGCACGTCAACACTCCTACCCAATTTTGTGTCATCTGCGGAGTTACCTAGGGAGCACTGAATCCCCTCATCCAGATGAGCAATAAAGATCTGAAACAAGACTGGCCCCAACACTGAGCCCTGGACAATACCGCTTGTGACCGGCCACCAAAGGATTTAATTCCCTTCCCAACCACACCCTGGGCTCCACCATCCAGTCAGTGTTTTACCCCCCAAAGTGCACACCTAAGCCATGAGCTGCCAGCTCCTCTAGGAGAAGGCGGTGGCAAACGCTGTCAAAGGCTTTACTGAAGTGCAGGTAGAAAACATCCACAGCTTCTTCCTCAGGCACTGAGCGGGTCAGCTGGTCATAGAAGGAGACCAGACAGGTGAAGCAGGACAGTCCTTTCATGAACCCATGCTAGCTGAGCCCGATCCCCTGCTTGTCGTGCACGTGCTTGGTGAGCGCAGTCAAGGGGACTGCAGCAGGATGCAGGGTGGCAATCAAAATGTCTGCAGCAAATCAAGTCTCCTGCACACCAGGGCTGACTCTGTCTCCTTCTGATGCCACGCCCGGCTTCTCCAGTCTTGGAAGAGACCCACCGGATCATTGAGTCCAACCATTCCTATCAAACACTAAACCATGTCCCTCAGCACCTCATCCACCCGTGCCTTAAACACCTCCAGGGAAGGGGAGTCAACCACCTCCCTGGGCAGCCTCTGCCAGTGCCCAACAACCCTTTCCGTGAAAATTTTTTTTCCTGATATCCAGCCTGAACCTCCCCTGGCGGAGCTTGAGGCCATTCCCTCTTGTCCTGTCCCCTGTCACTTGGGAGAAGAGCCCAGCACCCTCCTCTCCACAACCTCTTTTCAGGTAGTTGTAGAGAGCAATGAGGTCTCCCCTCAGCCTCCTCTTCTCCAGGCTAAACACCCCCAGCTCTCTCAGCCGTTCCTCAGAAGGCCTGTTCTCCAGCCCCCTCACCAGCTTCGTTGCTCTTCTCTGGACTCGCTCCAGAGCCTCAACATCCTTCTTGTGGTGAGGGGCCAGAACTGAACACAGGATTCGAGGAGCGGTCTCACCAGTGCCGAGTACAGAGGGAGAATCATAGAATCATAGAATAACTAGGTCGGAAGAGACCCACCGGATCATCGAGTCCAACCATTCCTATCAATCACTAAACCATTCCCCTTAGCACCTCGTCCACCCTTGAACACCTTAAACACCTCCAGGGAAGGGGACTCAACCCCCTCCCTGGGCAGTCTCTGCCAGTGCCCAATGACCCTTTCTGTGAAAAATTTTTTCCTAACGTCCAGCCTAAATCTGCCCTGGCAGAGCTTGAGGCCATTCCCTCTCTTCCTGTCCCCTGTCACTTGGGAGAAGAGCCCAGCTCCCTCCTCTCTCAACCTCCTTTCAGGTAGTTGTAGAGAGCAATGAGGTCTCCCCTCAGCCTCCTCTTCAAGGAGAAGAACCTCCCTGGCCCTGCTGGTCACGCCGTTTCTGATCCAAGCCAAGATGCCATTGGCCTTCTTGGCCACCTGGGCCCCTTCTCCCTCAAGCAGCGAGCATCCTCCCAGCACTCAGTTTAACCTGTAACCATCTGAAGCGACATACAGTTTGAGTCTTCAACCCTTCCTCCAATTCAAGGGGGGTTGTGGTGGCAGCCCAGGCGGGGACAGCTCTGCACAACCTTGGAGAGCAGCAGGTGAGCTCAACGTCACCTTGGAGCAAGTCAGGGGTGACTCGAGCAGGGACCAACAGCACTTTGCTGGTTTGGGCGTGTGCTTAGCCTTTCTCTCCAAAGGGACAGCGAGGGTCCGACCAGAGAGGGGAGAGGGGAAGACGGGGGGAAGGGAAAAGGAGGGGAGGGAAAAGGGGGGAAAAGGAAGGGAACTAGGAGGGGAAAAGGAGGGGGAAAAGGAAAGGAAATAGGAGGGGGAAAAGCAGGGGGAAAGGAAGGGAAAAAGGAGGGGGAATAGGAGGGGGAAAAGGAAGGGAAATAGGAGGGGGGAAAAGAAGGGAAATAGGAGGGGAAAAGGAGGGGGAAAAGGAAAGGAAATAGGAGGGGGAAAAGCAGGGGGAAGGAAGGGAAAAAGGAGGGGGAATAGGAGGGGGGAAAGGAGGGGGAAAAAGAGGGGGAAAAAGGAAGGGAAATAGGAGGGGGAAGTGTCGATCTGCTGGAGGGTCGGGAGGCTCTGCAAAGGGATCTGAACAGGCTGGACCGCTGGGCAGAGTCCAATGGCATGAGGTTTAACAAGGCCAAATGCCAGGTCCTTCACTTGGGGCACAACAACCCTATGCAGTGCTACAGACTGGGAGAAGTCTGTCTAGAACGCTGCCTGGAGGAGAGGGACCTGGGGGTGTTGGTTGACAACCGACTGAACATGAGCCAGCAGTGGCCCAGGTGGCCAAGAAGGCCAATGGCACCTTGGCTTGGATCAGAAACGGTGTGACCAGCAGGTCCAGGGAGGTTATCCTCCCTCTGTACTCGGCACTGGTGAGACCGCTCCTCGAATCCTGTGTTCAGTTCTGGGCCCCTCACCACAAGAAGGATGTTGAGGCTCTGGAGCGAGTCCAGAGAAGAGCAACGAAGCTGGTGAGGGGGCTGGAGAACAGGCCTTCTGAGGAACGGCTGAGAGAGCTGGGGGTGTTTAGCCTGGAGAAGAGGAGGCTGAGGGGTGACCTCATTGCTCTCTACAACTACCTGAAAGGAGGTTGTGGAGAGGAGGGTGCTGGCCTCTTCTCCCAAGTGACAGGGGACAGGACAAGAGGGAATGGCCTCAAGCTCCACCAGGGGAGGTTTAGGCTAGACGTTAGGAAAAAATTCTTTACAGAAAGGGTCATTGGGCACTGGAACAGGCTGCCCAGGGAGGGGGTTGAGTCCCCTTCCCTGGAGGTGTTTAAGGCACGGGTGGACGAGGTGCTGAGGGACATGGTTTAGTGTTTGGTAGGAACGGTTGGACTCGGTGATCCGGTGGGTCTCTTCCAACCTGGTTATTCTGTGATTCTGTGAAAAGGAAGGGAAATCGGAGGGGGAAAAGGAAGGGAAATCGGAGGGGGAAAAGGAAGGAAAAAGGAGGGGGAAAAGGAAGGGAAATAGGAGGGGGAAAAGGAGGAGGAAAAGGAAGGGAAATAGGAGGGGAAAAAGGAAGGGAAAAAGGAGGGGGAAAAGGAGGAGGAAAGGAAGGGAAATCGGAGGGGGAAAAGCAAGGGAACTCGGAGGGGGAATAACGCCCCTGGCCCCGCCGGCCCCGCCGTTGTGCCCCAGCCGAGCTGCCATTGGCCCTGGCGGCCCCCGCCCGGCCCTCGCCCCGCGTGGCCAATGGCGCCTCTCGCTCCCCGCCCCTCGCGGCCCGGCCCAATCCCTCCTCCCCCGCCGCCGCCGCTCGGCGCGGGGCCGCTGGGCTGCCGGGGGCGATGCGGCTGCGGTGCGAGGCCGAGGTGGTTCGGCGGCAGCAGCAGCCGCCGGGGCCGCGGGGCCGCTCCGCCCGCGCTCTGCTGTCGCTGGGCCGCCCCCGCGGCTCCGCCGGGGCCTGTTTGCTGCTCTGCACGGCGCGGGACCGGGCCGGGGCGCGCTACGGGCTGCGCGACAACGTGGAGAGGTTCTTCACCCGCTTCGTGGACGAGGGCAAGGCCACCGTGCGCCTGCGGGAGCCGCCCGTGGACCTCTGCCTCAGCAAGGTGCGCCGGGGGGGGCCGGGGCGCCGGGAGAGGGGCTCGGTGAGGACTGGGAGCCGGTAGCAGGGGCTGAAGGGGCTCTTAAGGCGGCCTGGGAGATGTGAGGTGGCACCTGAGGGGGCTCAGTGGGGTGTGGGAGCTGTTAAGTGGCATGTGGGGGGGTTCTCTGGGGTCTGGACGCTCTTAAGTGGCATCTAGGGGGAGTTCAGTGCAGCCTAAGTCCAGCTCAGTGTGGTCTGAGGACTGTTCACAGGGTCTGGGGGTCTCACTGGGGTCTGGGAGCTGTTAAGTGGCATCTCAGGGGGCTTATTGGGGTGTGGGAGCTGTTAAGTGGCATCTAGGGGGGGTTCTCTGGGGTCTGGGCACTCTTAAGTGGCATCTAGGGGAAGTTTAGTGAAGCCTAAGTCCAGCTCAGTGTGGTCTGAGGGCTGTTCACAGGGTCTGGGGGTCTCACTGGGGTCTGGGAACTGTTAAGTGGCATCTGGGGGGGCTTATGGGTGTCTGGGAGCTGTTAAGTGGCATCTCAGGGGGCTTATTGGGGTGTGGGAGCTGTTAAGTGGCATCTGAGGGTCTCAGTGGGGTCTGGGAGCTCATAAGTGCCATCTGGAGAGGGCTTATTGGGGTCTGGGAGCTGTTAAGTGGCATCTGAGGGTCTCAGTGGGGTCTGGGAGCTGTTAAGTGGCATCTGGGAGAGTTCAGTGCAGTCTAAGCCCGGCTCAGTGTGGTCTGAGGACTGTTCACAGGGTCTGGGGGTCTCACTGGGGTCTGGGAACTGTTAAGTGGCATCTCAGGGGGCTTATTGGGGTGTGGGAGCTGTTAAGTGGCATCTCGGGGGGTTCTCTGGGGTCTGGGAGCTGTTAAGTGGCATCTGGGGGAGTTCAGTGCAGTCTAAGACCAGCTCAGTGGGGTCTGGGGGCTGTTCACCACGTCTGGGGGTCTCAGTGGGGTCTGGGAGCTGTTAAATGGCATCTAGGGGGGCTCAGTGAGGTCTTTGAGCTGTTAAGTGGGGTCTGGGGCGGCTCTAGGTGGTCTGGGAGCAGTTTGGTGGGGTCTGAGGGGGCTCAATGCAGTCTAAGCGTGGCTTAGTGGGATCTGGGGGAGTTCAATGGGATCTGGGAGCTGTTAAGCGGCATCTTGGGGTGCGCAATGGGGTCTGGGGCAGCTTGGTGGCATCTGGGGGCTGCTCACAGGGTCTGGAAGGAGCTCAGTGGGTCTAAGAGATATTCAGTGGGGTCTGGAAGTGACTCAGTGCAGTCTAGGAGCTATTAAGTGGGGTCTGGGGGACATCAGTGGGGACTGGGGGGGCTTAGTGGGGTCTGGGGGCTGTTCACAGGGTCTGAGGGGGCTCAATGTGATCTAGGAGCTGTTAAGTGGCGTCTGGGGGAGCTTAATGAGGTCTTAAGAGCTGTTCAGTGGGGTCTGGGAGCTGTTAAGTATGGTCCAGGGAGGCTCAATGCAGTCTGAGAGCGGTTCAGTGTTGCCTGGGGGCAGCTCGATGGATCTAAAGGATGTTCCGTGGGGTCTGAGTGGGGAGGCCCTGGCCCAGGTTACCCAGAGAAGCAGTGGCTGCCCCATCCCTGGAGGTGTTCAAGGCCAGGCTGGATGGGGCTTGGAGCAACCTGATCCGGTGGGAGGTGTCTCTGCCCCTTGGCAGGGGGTCGCTTTAAAACCAAACCATTCCGGGATTCTTTGAAATTCTGGAAGCAGCTCGGCAGCCTCACAAGCCTGAGTTGTTTCCCTTTCTCGTTTCATTGCTCTGCTGAGTTGCATCACCCGACACACGTACAAAATAGTTCAGAAAGCATTAGTACAAACGAGCAGACGAATAATGAACTTTTACCTCCCCTTTGTGTTTTCTTGTAGGCAAATGCCAGCAGTTTGAAGGCTTTCCTTTCAGCTGTGAGACTGGCTCACCAAGGCACCAACATCGAAACTCTCCCACTCTCGGCTTTGGTACCGGCAAAGACCTCAGAAGTTGAAAAACCCAAGACAAAAATGATCATAACTTCCAGAAGGGACTATCCTCTCACCAAAAACTTCCCCTATTCCCTGGAACACCTCCAAGCCTCGTACTGCAAGCTCGCTCGGATCGACACGCGTGTGCTTTGTTTGAAGAAGCTCCGAAAACTAGACCTGAGTCATAACCACATAAAGCAGCTGCCGGCTACCATTGGCGACCTGACCTGTCTTCAGGAGCTGATTTTGCGTGACAATCACCTGGAGTCTTTCAGCGGGGCTTTGTGCAACTCCACCCTCCAGAAATCCCTTCAGTTCTTGGACAAAAGAAAAAAGAAAACAGCTGATCCAGCCCTCAAGCAGTTACCACTTCTCCACCTGGGGCTCAAGTCCAGGCCAGGCAAAGCTAGAGGAGGATGGGAACTGGTAACCTACCATGTCCCTGGGATGGGGACTGCATTATTTACCCCGTCCTTAGCTGGCAAACCCACGTAGTGACATCAGGTGATAACAAAGGGCAGGAGGGAACATTTCCTGCCTCTTACACGACGTGTTGGGACAGAGTTCTCTTATGCTGAACTGTGCTCTCACTCCTTCTGGCTCTCATCATCTTTTTCTGTGTGTGGCATCAGCTATTTTTGCTGCATCTTTACACCTTCCATGTCCTTAGGCCTGAAAATACGTCCAGGTTAAGGGAAAATGTTGTCAGTTGCCATGAAAATGACTTACCACGTGACTGTGGTCGTACTACCTGCTGTGCTTAGGGCTAAAACCATTATTTTTAATGGGTTTTAACCATGAAAGGGTAAAAAGGTTAAAGGGTTTTTAACCCTCATTTTTACATTTCCACGCGGTTCTTCTATAAATGTCTGTTCCATATGACTGTGATCAGAACATTCAGTCTTCTGATGTGGGTCATTTTGTGTTTGATGTGGTGATCTCATGCCAGGCTTACACTAAAGCTTCCTCCAATGGAGATCCTCAAATCTCTCAGTTGTCCACAGGAATTTGTCTTTGCAGATCTTAAAAAAAACCTGTCAGCTGTCAAGGAAATGGGCTGATTTCCATGGGTGAAGAAAATGCTGAAGCTGGTCACTTGCCTTTGCTAGGTGGCTGAGACTAAGAACCCTAGCATGCAGAAGGGGCCCAGAACTGAACACAGGATTCGAGGAGCGGTCTCACCAGTGCCGAGTACAGAGGGAGAAGAACCTCCCTGGAGCTGCTGGTCACGCCGTTTCTGGTCCAAGCCAAGATGTCATTGGCCTTCTTGACCACCTGGGCCACTGCTGGCTAAAGCACATGGAGGACATGGGGGTGATTAATGGCAGCCAGCACAGCTTCACCAGGGGCAAATCCTGTATGACCAGCTTCGTGGCTTTCTATGACGGGGTAACCGCAGCAGGAGACATGGGTAGAGCAATGGATGTGATTTATCTAGACTTCCGTAAAGCCTTTGACATGGTCGCCCACAACGTGCTTCTCTCTGACTTGGAGAGATACGGATTTGACGGGTGGACGGTTCGGTGGATAAGAAACTGGTTGGATGGTCATATTAAAGGAGTGGTGGTCAACGGCTGAAAGTCCAGATAGAGAACTGTGACAAGTGGTGTCACTCAGGGGTCCGTACTGGGACTGGTGCTGTTTAATATCATCATCAACGATATTGACAGCGGGATTGAGAGCACCCTCAGCAAGGTGGCAGATGACACCAAGCTGAGTGGTGTAGTTGCCACACCAGAAGGATGGGACGTCATCCAGAGGGACCTGGACAGGCTGGGGAAGTGGGGCTGTGAGAACCTCATGAGGTTTAACAAGGCCAAGTGCAAGGTCCTTCACCTGGGTCGAGGCAATCCCCGATTTCAGTACACGATGGCGGATAATGTGATTGAGAGGTGCCCTGCAGAGAAGGACTTGGGGTGCTGGCTGATGAGAGCCAGCAATGTGCCCTCGCAGCACAGAAGGCCAACCATGTCCTGGGCTGCATCAAAAGAAGCGAGGCCAGCAGGTCGAGGGAAGTGATTCTGCCCCTCTATTCCTCTCTCGTGAGACCTCATCTGGAATGCTGTGTCCATTTCTGCATTCCTCAACGTAAGAAGGATATAGAACGGTTGGAACGGGTCCAGAGGAGGCTACAAAGATGGTCAGAGGGCTGGAGCACCTCCCATACGAGGACAGGCTGAGAGAGTTGGGGTTGTTCAGTCTGGAGCAGAGAAGGCTCCGAGGAGATCTTACTGTGACTTAAAGGGGCCTACAGGAAAGCCGGAGAGGGACTGTTCCTAAAGGCTTGTGGTGATAGGACAAAGGGGAACGGGTATGAACTGGAGAGGGGGTGATTTAGACTCGACATTAGGAAGAATTTCTTCACTGTGACGGTGGTGAGACACTGGAACGGGTTGCCAAGGGTAGTTGGGGCTGCCCCATCCCTGGAGGTGTTCAAGGCCAGGTTGGATGGGGCCTTGGGCAGCCTGATCTAGTGGGATGTCCCTGCCCAGGGCAGGGGGGTGGGAACTATGTCCCAGCCTGACGGGCCTGCGGTGGTCAGGAGATGCATCACAGCTGTCTTGAAGGTATAGATGGACGAGCTACTGTCTACCAGGATGAGTTGTCTCTGGTTCCCAAGGAAGGCACTTCAGGATCCCCATGACACAGAGACAACGTGCACGGCTGGGGAGGGGGACGAACTATTCCCACCGGCTCAACGTGGGAGCGCAGAGAGCTGGGGGAAGCGGTGAAAGCAGAGGCCAGTGCCCCATTTCCTTCTGGAAATGCTCCTCGGCTCTGCGGCAGCTGAGCAGCCGGCACCCTATGCCCACGGCCCCTGGGAGAGTGATGCACAGACACGCAGAGACGCAGCCTTTGTTCAAACACACCATTTATTGGCAACTTTGTACAGTGCAAATATCCCGGAGGGAATGGGTTCTCTCCAAGAGACGGGGACGGTCGCCGTGTAGGGGAAACGGGAGTCTGTGGCACAAGCCTCCTCGCAAGGGGCTCTTCAGCTGCATCGGGACCTACTGCCCCGAGTGCGCTTTTGCTCTGGAGGAGAGGTGTGGCAGCAACTCCCCGAGTGCTCACGTGCAAACCCCAGTCAAGGGTCCTTCCCTCTTGTAAGGGTCATTACTTTGTCTTTCTTTGTCCTCCTCACTTGTCCTTTGGCTCTCTTTGGCCACCTTCCCTTTTTGGAGAAGGACACTTGCAATAGGACAGTTTGTAACTTGGATGGGAAACACAGTTGAGAAAGCCCATCTTCTTCTGTATCTGCTTCTGCCTTTGACAACACTGTTCCTCGTGGTTCTTAGCACAGTCTTTCTCCTGTGGTGTGTCAAGTGCCAGTCAGGCGCTTGCTTAAACTCGCACCAATACAATACACCGTCTACCTCTCCAGATCAAGTGTGAGGATGTCACCTCCTGTCAACTATGAGACCAACACTCAGGCTCTTTGCACGGAGACCTCTTTCAATGTCCCCTCCCACCAGCCTTACGAGTTGATATTGCAGCTGTTGGAAATCACGCAACGCCTCGGCATAGGCCGCTGGATCCTGTGTGAGGGGTTGGAAGAGATTGAGTGGCTCGGCCTTTCTGAAGGATGGCGGCAACCTTATCTCCTCGGGCACGTTCTCATTGCCAAGGAAGAAGTGTTTGAGGCACTTCTCCTTCAGGCAGCAGAGCACATATTGCATGAGGTCTCGCAGCCGCAGTAGCAAATAGTTGATGTGCCAATCTGAGAGGGGGATTGTGGTCAGGAGGTGCATGACAGCTGTCTTGAAGGCATAGATGGAAAAGCTTGTGCCCTTCAGGCCGTGGGCACAGTAGTGAAGGCATTTGAGGTGGACACGGCCGGCTGGGATGTGCCTGGCCACGTACTCGAAGAACTTTGCCTCGGCCGCAGCGTAGGTCACTGGCCACGTAGTGCTTGGGGCGGAGGTGTCGTCTGGAGCCTGGCTACTTAGGAAGATGTCCGAGTCTCCGTGCCGCACGCCAAAGATCAATTCAATGAAGAAGGTTCTTCCAGAGGCACTTGTCAGCTTCAGCCTGCAGGACCGGCTGGAGGGCAGCATCTTCATGTTGTAGGGACGCAACCGAGGCACATCCCTCCAGGCTGACGTCGTGAGGTTCTGGAACCAGTGGGCAGTTTTGTGCACATCTAGGTAGCAGCCTGTGCAGAGGGTGTGTAGGAGGCTGGGGTCCTGATTTTTTGTGATGTCCTTCTGAGAATGGTGGAGGAAGCAGGTCATCTTCTCCTCCATCTGCTGCCCTGTGCAGGTGCACTCCAGCTCCACGCGGATGCGGGGGTCTCCTGCTGGCATCTCCCTTGCGGTGCCAAGCTCCAGGTTGAAGGTGTGGCCGCGAGGTGCCTTCAGGGGCAGGAGCAGCTGGTGGACAGCATGATCATCACAGGGAAACCAGCCTTCGAAGGAAGTGCCCACACTGATGGCTTGTTGCAGCACAGGGTAGAAACTCTCGCACAACTGCTTTTTGATGACCGAGAGGAGTTCATCCACCAGATGCTCCACCATCAGGCGACTGTACGTCACATACTGCACTGGCCTGCAAGAGCGCCTTTCAAAAATCTCGACCCGATCCCTCTCTTCATCAGAACCTTCTTCTCCACTTCCTTCCTCCTCCACCTCCTCTTCCTCCTCCACCTCCTCTTTCTCCTCCACCGGCTCCAAGTTCCAGACCAGATCCCTCTCATCATCAGGACCTTCCCCTTCACTTTCTTCCTTCTCCTTCTCCTTCACCTTCAACATGTTGCAGCCAGCCCTTTCCTCAGTGCTGCTGCTGTCTGCCGCACGGCTCCTTTTCCTCAAGCACCAGCAGAGGCCCAAGAGCAGGACCAGGCCTCCAGCAATCACCCAGAGGTGCCACTGCTGCAAGGCAGTACAAAGTAGTGCTCCCCAGGCAACGTCCCACTGCTTCTGTGTCTTCGGCTCCAGGGACCTCTGCTCTATCTCCTGCCATAGCCGAGCCATCTCCTTCTCCAGAAACTGGGCACGCTGTGCCATGTGCTCACGCGTGGCCTCATCCAGCTCATCCCCAGCCAGGGGCAGCTTCTGGATGAGGGTTAGGAACACACGGACGAGGAATGAAGTGGCAGCCATGGCCTGCAGGAGGAAGGAGAAGAGGGGTTCAGAGGGGCTGTGCTGGAGGGAGCTGGTGGCAGGGGAGAGAGACCTTTGGGGCAGGCAGGAGTGGGGACGAGGCAGCTGGGAGGCAGCGATGCCTTTGAACCGCGCCCTGCCCAAGGTGCTCCTGCGAGCGGCTGGGGCCTCGGTGCTGGGGCAGAACCGACCCTCCCTGGGAGCCACGTTTCCGCCCCAGCCCTCGTCCAGCCCAGCCTCCCGCCACGTGTGCACTCACCACCCTCCCACGCTGCACTGGCCAGGGCTGCCTGCCGGTGCCTCTATAACCTGCCCCGTGGTCTCTCGTCCTTTGTGATGTCACAGGCACCGGAGCGCACCGCGGGCACCGGAGCACACCACGGGCTCACCCCCAGCCAGCCCCACCCCCAGCTCAGCGACTTTCACCTGTCCCTTCCCTGCTCCTGCTGGCCACACCATTTCTGACCCACGCCAGGATGCTCTTGGCCGTCTTGGCCACTGGAACCCCTGCTGCCTCATGCTCAGCCACTGTTGACCTGCACCACCAGGTGCTTTTCCACCAGGCAGCTTTCCAGCGGCTTTCCCTGGGGCGATTCATGGGGCAGTTGTGACTGAAGTGCTGGCCCCGCTATTCTGCCTTTTTGAACCCCATAGAATCGACCTCGGACCATAATCCACCCTGTCCACATCCCACTGGAGAGGCTTCTTGCCCTCAAGCACGTCAACACTCCTACCCAATTTTGTGTCATCTGCGGAGTTACCTAGGGAGCACTGAATCCCCTCATCCAGATGAGCAATAAAGATCTGAAACAAGACTGGCCCCAACACTGAGCCCTGGACAATACCGCTTGTGACCGGCCACCAAAGGATTTAATTCCCTTCCCAACCACACCCTGGGCTCCACCATCCAGTCAGTGTTTTACCCCCCAAAGTGCACACCTAAGCCATGAGCTGCCAGCTCCTCTAGGAGAAGGCGGTGGCAAACGCTGTCAAAGGCTTTACTGAAGTGCAGGTAGAAAACATCCACAGCTTCTTCCTCAGGCACTGAGCGGGTCAGCTGGTCATAGAAGGAGACCAGACAGGTGAAGCAGGACAGTCCTTTCATGAACCCGTGCTGGCTGAGCCCGATCCCCTGCTTGTCGCGCACGTGCTTGGTGAGTGCAGTCAAGGGGACTGCAGCAGGATGCAGGGTGGCAATCAAAATGTCTGCAGCAAATCAAGTCTCCTGCACACCAGGGCTGACTCTGTCTGCTTCTGATGCCACGCCCGGCTTCTCCAGTCTTGGAAGAGACCCACCGGATCATTGAGTTCAACCATTCCTATCAAACACTAAACCATGTCCCTCAGCACCTCATCCACCCGTGCCTTAAACACCTCCAGGGAAGGGGACTCAACCACCTCGCTGGGCAGCCTCTGCCAGTGCCCAACAACCCTTTCCGTGAAAATTTTTTTTCCTGATATCCAGCCTGAACCTCCCCTGGCGGAGCTTGAGGCCATTCCCTCTTGTCCTGTCCCCTGTCACTTGGGAGAAGAGCCCAGCTCCCTCCTCTCCACAACCTCTTTTCAGGTAGTTGTAGAGAGCAATGAGGTCTCCCCTCAGCCTCCTCTTCTCCAGGCTAAACACCCCCAGCTCTCTCAGCCGCTCCTCAGAAGGCCTGTTCTCCAGCCCCCTCACCAGCTTCGTTGCTCTTCTCTGGACTCGCTCCAGAGCCTCAACATCCTTCTTGTGGTGAGGGGCCAGAACTGAACACAGGATTCGAGGAGCGGTCTCACCAGTGCCGAGTACAGAGGGAGAATCATAGAATCATAGAATAACTAGGTCGGAAGAGACCCACCGGATCATCGAGTCCAACCATTCCTATCAATCACTAAACCATTCCCCTTAGCACCTCGTCCACCCTTGAACACCTTAAACCCCTCCAGGGAAGGGGACTCAACCCCCTCCCTGGGCAGCCTCTGCCAGTGCCCAATGACCCTTTCTGTGAAAAATTTTTTCCTAACGTCCAGCCTAAATCTGCCCTGGCAGAGCTTGAGGCCATTCCCTCTCTTCCTGTCCCCTGTCACTTGGGAGAAGAGCCCAGCTCCCTCCTCTCTCAACCTCCTTTCAGGTAGTTGTAGAGAGCAATGAGGTCTCCCCTCAGCCTCCTCTTCAAGGAGAAGAACCTCCCTGGCCCTGCTGGTCACGCCGTTTCTGATCCAAGCCAAGATGCCATTGGCCTTCTTGGCCACCTGGGCCCCTTCTCCCTCAAGCAGCGAGCATCCTCCCAGCACTCAGTTTAACCTGTAACCATCTGAAGCGACATACAGTTTGAGTCTTCAACCCTTCCTCCAATTCAAGGGGGGTTGTGGTGGCAGCCCAGGCGGGGACAGCTCTGCACAACCTTGGAGAGCAGCAGGTGAGCTCAACGTCACCTTGGAGCAAGTCAGGGGTGACTCGAGCAGGGACCAACAGCACTTTGCTGGTTTGGGCGTGTGCTTAGCCTTTCTCTCCAAAGGGACAGCGAGGGCCCGACCAGAGAGGGGAGAGGGGAAGAAGGGGGGAAGGGGAAAGGAGGGGAGGGAAAAGGGGGGAAAAGGAAGGGAACTAGGAGGGGAAAAGGAGGGGGAAAAGGAAAGGAAATAGGAGGGGGAGAAGCAGGGGGAAAGGAAGGGAAAAAGGAGGGGGAATAGGAGAGGGAATAGGAGGGGGAAAAGGAAGGGAAATAGGAGGGGGGAAAAGGAAGGGGGAAAGGAGGGGGAAAAAGGAAGGGAAATAGGAGGGGGGAAAAGAAGGGAAATAGGAGGGGAAAAGGAGGGGGAAAAGGAAAGGAAATAGGAGGGGGAAAAGCAGGGGGAAGGAAGGGAAAAAGGAGGGGGAATAGGAGGGGGGAAAGGAGGGGGAAAAGGAAGGGGAAAAAGAGGGGGAAAAAGGAAGGGAAATAGGAGGGGGAAGTGTCGATCTGCTGGAGGGTCGGGAGGCTCTGCAAAGGGATCTGAACAGGCTGGACCGCTGGGCAGAGTCCAATGGCATGAGGTTTAACAAGGCCAAATGCCAGGTCCTTCACTTGGGGCACAACAACCCTATGCAGTGCTACAGACTGGGAGAAGTCTGTCTAGAACGCTGCCTGGAGGAGAGGGACCTGGGTGTGTTGGTTGACAGCCGACTGAATATGAGCCAGCAGTGTGCCCAGGTGGCCAAGAAGGCCAATGGCATCTTGGCTTGTATCAGAAACGGCGTGACCAGCAGGTCCAGGGAGGTTATCCTCCCTCTGTACTCGGCACTGGTGAGACCGCTCCTCGAATCCTGTGTTCAGTTCTGGCCCCTCACCACAAGAAGGATGTTGAGGCTCTGGAGAGAGTCCAGAGAAGAGCAACAAAGCTGGTGAAAGGGCTGGAGAACAGGCCTTATGAGGAGCGGCTGAGAGAGCTGGGGTTGTTTAGCCTGGAGAAGAGGAGGCTGAGGGGTGACCTCATTGCTCTCTACAACTACCTGAAAGGAGGTTGTAGAGAGGAGGGTGCTGGCCTCTTCTCCCAAGTGACGGGGGACAGGACAAGAGGGAATGGCCTCAAGCTCCACCAGGGGAGGTTTAGGCTAGACGTTAGGAAAAAATTCTTTACAGAAAGGGTCATTGGGCACTGGAACAGGCTGCCCAGGGAGGTGGTTGAGTCACCTTCCCTGGAGGGGTTTAAGGCACGGGTGGACGAGGTGCTGAGGGACGTGGTTTAGTGTTTGGTAGGAACGGTTGGACTCGGTGATCCGGTGGGTCTCTTCCAACCTGGTTATTCTGTGATTCTGTGATTCTGTGAAAAGGAAGGGAAATCGGAGGGGGAAAAGGAAGGGAAATAGGAGGGGGAAAAGGAAGGAAAAAGGAGGGGGAAAAGGAGGGGGAAAAGGAAGGGAAATCGGAGGGGGAAAAGCAAGGGAACTCGGAGGGGGAATAACGCCCCTGGCCCCGCCGGCCCCGCCGTTGTGCCCCAGCCGAGCTGCCATTGGCCCTGGCGGCCCCCGCCCGGCCCTCGCCCCGCGTGGCCAATGGCGCCTCTCGCTCCCCGCCCCTCGCGGCCCGGCCCAATCCCTCCTCCCCCGCCGCCGCCGCTCGGCGCGGGGCCGCTGGGCTGCCGGGGGCGATGCGGCTGCGGTGCGAGGCCGAGGTGGTTCGGCGGCAGCAGCAGCCGCCGGGGCCGCGGGGCCGCTCCGCCCGCGCTCTGCTGTCGCTGGGCCGCCCCCGCGGCTCCGCCGGGGCCTGTTTGCTGCTCTGCACGGCGCGGGACCGGGCCGGGGCGCGCTACGGGCTGCGCGACAACGTGGAGAGGTTCTTCACCCGCTTCGTGGACGAGGGCAAGGCCACCGTGCGCCTGCGGGAGCCGCCCGTGGACCTCTGCCTCAGCAAGGTGCGCCGGGGGGGGCCGGGGCGCCGGGAGAGGGGCTCGGTGAGGACTGGGAGCCGGTAGCAGGGGCTGAAGGGGCTCTTAAGGCGGCCTGGGAGATGTGAGGTGGCACCTGAGGGGGCTCAGTGGGGTGTGGGAGCTGTTAAGTGGCATGTGGGGGGGTTCTCTGGGGTCTGGACGCTCTTAAGTGGCATCTAGGGGGAGTTCAGTGCAGCCTAAGTCCAGCTCAGTGTGGTCTGAGGACTGTTCACAGGGTCTGGGGGTCTCACTGGGGTCTGGGAGCTGTTAAGTGGCATCTCAGGGGGCTTATTGGGGTGTGGGAGCTGTTAAGTGGCATCTAGGGGGGGTTCTCTGGGGTCTGGGCACTCTTAAGTGGCATCTAGGGGAAGTTTAGTGAAGCCTAAGTCCAGCTCAGTGTGGTCTGAGGACTGTTCACAGGGTCTGGGGGTCTCACTGGGGTCTGGGAACTGTTAAGTGGCATCTGGGGGGGCTTATGGGTGTCTGGGAGCTGTTAAGTGGCATCTCAGGGGGCTTATTGGGGTGTGGGAGCTGTTAAGTGGCATCTGAGGGTCTCAGTGGGGTCTGGGAGCTCATAAGTGCCATCTGGAGAGGGCTTATTGGGGTCTGGGAGCTGTTAAGTGGCATCTGAGGGTCTCAGTGGGGTCTGGGAGCTGTTAAGTGGCATCTGGGAGAGTTCAGTGCAGTCTAAGTCCGGCTCAGTGTGGTCTGAGGACTGTTCACAGGGTCTGGGGGTCTCACTGGGGTCTGGGAGCTGATAAGTGGCATCTCAGGGGGCTTATTGGGGTGTGGGAGCTGTTAAGTGGCATCTCGGGGGGGTTCTCTGGGGTCTGGGAGCTGTTAAGTGGCATCTGGGGGAGTTCAGTGCAGTCTAAGACCAGCTCAGTGGGGTCTGGGGGCTGTTCACCACGTCTGGGGGTCTCAGTGGGGTCTGGGAGCTGTTAAATGGCATCTAGGGGGGCTCAGTGAGGTCTTTGAGCTGTTAAGTGGGGTCTGGGGCGGCTCTAGGTGGTCTGGGAGCAGTTTGGTGGGGTCTGAGGGGGCTCAATGCAGTCTAAGCGTGGCTTAGTGGGATCTGGGGGAGTTCAATGGGATCTGGGAGCTGTTAAGCGGCATCTTGGGGTGCTCAATGGGGTCTGGGGCAGCTTGGTGGCATCTGGGGGCTGCTCACAGGGTCTGGAAGGAGCTCAGTGGGTCTAAGAGATATTCAGTGGGGTCTGGAAGTGACTCAGTGCAGTCTAGGAGCTATTAAGTGGGGTCTGGGGGACATCAGTGGGGACTGGGGGGGCTTAGTGGGGTCTGGGGGCTGTTCACAGGGTCTGAGGGGGCTCAATGTGATCTAGGAGCTGTTAAGTGGCATCTGGGGGAGCTTAATGAGGTCTTAAGAGCTGTTCAGTGGGGTCTGGGAGCTGTTAAGTATGGTCCAGGGAGGCTCAATGCAGTCTGAGAGCGGTTCAGTGTTGCCTGGGGGCAGCTCGATGGATCTAAAGGATGTTCCGTGGGGTCTGAGTGGGGAGGCCCTGGCCCAGGTTACCCAGAGAAGCAGTGGCTGCCCCATCCCTGGAGGTGTTCAAGGCCAGGCTGGATGGGGCTTGGAGCAACCTGATCCGGTGGGAGGTGTCTCTGCCCCTTGGCAGGGGGTCGCTTTAAAACCAAACCATTCCGGGATTCTTTGAAATTCTGGAAGCAGCTCGGCAGCCTCACAAGCCTGAGTTGTTTCCCTTTCTCGTTTCATTGCTCTGCTGAGTTGCATCACCCGACACACGTACAAAATAGTTCAGAAAGCATTAGTACAAACGAGCAGACGAATAATGACCTTTTACGTCCCCTTTGTGTTTTCTTGTAGGCAAATGCCAGCAGTTTGAAGGCTTTCCTTTCAGCTGTGAGACTGGCTCACCAAGGCACCAACATCGAAACTCTCCCACTCTCGGCTTTGGTACCGGCAAAGACCTCAGAAGTTGAAAAACCCAAGACAAAAATGATCATAACTTCCAGAAGGGACTATCCTCTCACCAAAAACTTCCCCTACTCCCTGGAACACCTCCAAGCCTCGTACTGCAAACTCGCTCGGATCGACACGCGTGTGCTTTGTTTGAAGAAGCTCCGAAAACTAGACCTGAGTCATAACCACATAAAGCAGCTGCCGGCTACCATTGGCGACCTGACCTGTCTTCAGGAGCTGATTTTGCGTGACAATCACCTGGAGTCTTTCAGCGGGGCTTTGTGCAACTCCACCCTCCAGAAATCCCTTCAGTTCTTGGACCTCAGCCAGAACAAAATCAAAGCTCTTCCAATTCAGTTTTGCCAGCTGCGAGAACTCGTTAATTTAAAGCTTGATGATAATGAGCTGATTAGGCTGCCGTTCAAGATTGGCCAGTTAGGTCATCTACGCTTTCTGTCAGCAGCTCGAAACAAACTTCCTTACTTACCCAGCGATTTTAGGAAGCTCTGCCTTGAGAACTTGGATCTCTTTGGGAATCCTTTTGAACAGCCCAATCCGCTTGTTCCCAACATACAACTGAAAATACCACTGACTCTGTTGGAGTGTGCAGCGAGAGCAACCGTGAACCACAGGTAAGAGTGGCACGGTGGGTACCCGGAGTCATGGAGTGGTTTGGGTTGGAAGGGACGTTAAAGCCCATCCAGTTCAATGGGCAGGGACACCTCCCACTGGATCAAGTTGCTCCAAGCCCCGTCACGCCCGGTCCTGAACACCTCCAGGGATGGGGCAGCCATGACTTCCCCGGGGGAACGTGGGCCAGGTCCTCACCACTTTCATTGTGAAGAAATTCCTCCTTACGCCTAGTCTAAATCTGCCCCTCTCCGGTTTAAGCCATTCTCCCGTGTCCCAGCACTCCAGGCCTTCGTAAACAGCCCCTCCCCAGCTTTCCTGGAGCCCCTTTCAGTGCTAGAAGGTTGCTCTCAGGTCTCCCTGGAGCCTTCTCTTCTCCAGGCTGAACAACCCCAACTCTCACAGCCTGTCCACAGAGCAGAGGTGCTCCAGCCCTTGGATCATCTCCGTGGCCTCTTCTGCCCCCGTTCCAACAGTTCCATCTCCTTCTTATGTTGGGAACTCCAGAACTGGACACGGGACTCCAAGTGGGGTCTCACCAGAGCAGAGCAGAGGGGCAGAATCCCCTCCCTCATCCTGCTGGCCACGCTGCTCTGGATGCAGCCCAGGACACGGTTGGTTTCTGGGCTTGGAGCGCACATTCCTGGCTCATTTGGAGCTTCTCACCCCTCAACACCCCAAGTCCTTCTCCTCAGGGATGCTTCCAATCACGTTGTCCCCCAGCCTGTACTGAAACCACAGGTCACCCCACGCTGCTGCCTGCGGTCCCTCCAGTATCAGCTGCCGCGGCTCCCGCCCTACTCTGGGAGTAAGACAGAGCGAGAAGATGGAAAGAAGGAGTCATGGTTACAGATAGGGGTGAGAGACAGACTTGAAGCCTTCCTGATCCGCATTCCAAGCCCTTTGTTGCCCTGAGGGTGGGGAGCGCCCCGTGAGCCTGGGTTAATTGCTCGGAAGGCTGTGGGAAAGGTGTCCACAGGCACGCAGGGCACACCCTGGAAACGAGTTGAGCAACCAGGTGCTCTGGTTCAAACCATACCCGTTTCTGACCTTGCTGATTTATTAAACTCCACGCGTCTCTTTCCCAGCTTTACATAAACTGCAGTGGGTTTGATATCGATATTATTTAGGCATCTTTTTTGCTAGGGAATATAATCCCTCACAGCTGGTGAAGGGGCTGGAGAACAAAGGTTATGAGAGGCGGCTGAGGGACCTGGGGCTGCTTAGCCTAGAGAAAAGGAGGCCGAGGGCAGATGTCATAACTCTGCAGCTCCCTGTGAAAGGAGGTTGTGATGAGGTAGGTGGGTGCTGGTCTCTTCTCCCAAGTGACAAGTGATAGGGGGAGAGGAAATAGCCTCAAGTTGCACCAGGGCAGGTTCAGATTGGACATCGGGAAAGATTCCTTCATGGAAAGGGTCCTCAGGCCCTGTCAGAGGCTGCCCAGGGAGGTGGTGGAGTCCCCATCCCTGGAGGAGTTTAAAAGATGGGCAGATGAGGTGCTGAGGGATCTGGTTTAGTAGTGGGCAGGTATGGTTGGACTCAGTGATCTCAAAGGTCTTTTCCAACCAGGCAATTCTATGATTTTGGTGCTTGGTTACCTTCCCAGAGTTTCTTGGGACACCCAGTCACGACCCGGCCCTGTGCAGCAGGCACCACATGGAACAAAACAGGGTTCATCCTCCAGGAGCCTTCTTGAGGCAAGGGATGGTGGAAACAGTCCCTGTGCCCATGGGTCTGTGATTCTTGGGAGACACGACTGGACAAAGTGGTCCTGATTATCTTAGATGGAAAAGGAAAAGGCAAGTGGGCAACAGACATTGTCTGACATACACTGGAGGCGAGAGCTAACAAAGAATGAGAACTGGGAGCGATGATGGGCTGTACCAACCTTGAAAAAGGGAGAGAACCAGAGGGAAAGGCACAGAAGCAAAAGAATGGAAATTGTTCTCCACAGTGGCATTCCAAACAAGTGCTGGAGCTGTGCTTGTGCTTGTTCTGACCAGGAAAAAGTTTGTCCTGGAATTGAGGTGGTGAAAAACCCCCGAGGAGCCTTAGCTGTGTGAATGGGAGAGTGTAGAAAGAATTGGGAATGCGTGGGTGTAGTCAGGATGTGAGTCAGAAGGACTTGTTCCGTGGGGCTGGAGTGGCAGCTGGGCACTGGTGGTGCCCGCGCTTTGCAGTGACCTCGGCAGCTGCAGGGAGATCATTCCTGTGCTACCTCGACCATGGTGCCTGTCCGCTGCGGAATGGAACAGCAGCAGTTCTTGTTCCTGTCTCTGGATGTCATCACTGGCACGACGGATGAAAAGTGCGGCGTTCCAAGAGAACCTACGATGTGCTGCTGTGAAAAGGCATGTTTCATCTCATGCCATCCAGAGGGACCTGGACAGGCTGGAGAAGCGCGGCTGTGTGAACCTCATGAGGTTCAACAAGGGCAAGGTCCTGCACTTGGGTGACAACAACCCCGTGCAGCTCCAGGCCTGGGGAAGAGTGGCTGGAAAGCTGCCCGAAGGAGAAGGAGCTGGGGGTGTTGGTTGGCAGCGGCTGAACATGAGCCAGCAGTGGCCCAGGTGGCCAAGAAGGCCAATGGCATCTTGGCCTGGATCAGCCATGGGGTGGCCAGCAGGATCAGGAAAGGGATTGTGCCCCTGGAGTTGGTGCTGGTGAGGCCACACCTGGAATCCTGGGTTCAGTTTTGGGCCCCTCATTCCAGAGAAGGGAACAGAGCTGGGGAAGGGGCTGGAGAACAAGGGTTAGGAAAGGTGACTGTGAGACCTGGGGCTGTTTAATCTACAGAAAAGGAGGCTGAGGGGAGACCTCATTGCTGTCTTACAACAGCCTCGAAAGGAGGTTGTGGCGAGGTGGGTGCTGGGCTCTTCTCCCGAGGGACAGGGGACAGGATGAGAGGGAACGGCCTCAGGCTGCACCAGGGCAGGTTCAGATTGGACATTAGGAAAAACATCTTCACTGAAAGGGTTCTCAGGCCCTGGCAGAGGCTGCCCAGGGAGGTGGTGGAGTCCCCGTCTCTGCGGGGGCTTACATGACAGGTGGATGAGATGTTCGGGGATCTGAGTTAGTAGCGAACAGGGTTGGTTGGACTTGGTGATCTCAAATGTCTTTTCCAACCGAATGATTCTATGATTCTACCGCGATTGCACATTTTTAATGACTGTCTTTAAGCACAGTATTTAATTCCTGACCAGTGACAAAATTTCAGCCTTGCCATGTCTGGGATCTCAGAGGCGTTTCTCCCAGCTGGTGCAGCCAGTGTCTCCCCGGGGTTGAGTGACACTGGTTAACTCTGAGATGAATTCACACTTGCTCCTCTTGTTCCACAGAATCCCGTACGGTTGTCACCTCCTTCCTGCTCATCTTTGTGAAGACCTGGAAGTGGCTAAAATGTGCCAGTGCGGAAGTGCCTGTCTGAGCAGCTTCATTCAGATCACGGTGACCATGAATCTCCATCACGTAGCTCACACCGTGGTCCTGGTGGATAACATGGGAGGTACGGAAGCACCCATCATCTGCTACTTCTGTTCTCTAGACTGCTATTCCCAGTTCCTGGACAGGTACCTGCAGAGTAACGGGTGATCATCGTGAGGTGCCAAAGCTCTGTCTGGAGTTCTGTCGGTGGCGGAGGAGCTGAGATAGTTTCCTGCTTGTTCCCCTCGCTCGCTGTCAGGGGGCTTTGTCGATCCTGCGGTGAGGGGGCACCACTCATCAGCGCCCTGGCCGTTCCTCCACCACTAGAATCTCTCTTTGGTTGGAATAAACGATGCTTAGCTGGAATGGATCCTCCTTTAGAATGTATTTTGCTGTTATTTTCCTAGTACTGTGACTCTGTTCGGAGTATCACAACCGTTTTCTTTCTCCTGGGGCATGAGTGGTTTCTCCTCGCTAGGAGAAGGAAGGTGAGCGTGCACGGAACCGCTCTGCTTGCTGACACTTGAGCTCTGCCTGTGGAAGAGCCGCGCTGCCGCTGGACTGGACTCCTCCCAACTTTGTTTACTCAGAGCAACGTGGTTGGCAGCTACGAGAAGAAATGACAGGGGGAGAGTTCCAAACTGGTCCTGTAATTCCAGGTGCTCCTTTTCAGAGGCTTCTGTTACAGCGTTTTCACTTCAAGCAGGGACCAGCACTGCTGGGTTTTTACCAGAGGCAATGTTTTGGGGTTTTATCTCTTTGTGATGCAAGAAATGTCTTTTTCTAATTATGTGACCTAAACTTTGTTTCTTAACTCTCATGTTTTTAAAAGCCTTGAATTGTTCACTGTGTCAACATACTAAACTTCGAATTCTCTGTGCTCTTGACTTGTGTTTTCTCTAAGGACTTTTTCCCTCCAGAGCATTCTAGGGATCAGCTCTTACTCCAGAAAAGGTTGTGATCCCTGTAGCCCCTCTTCACGTGCTTTGACTGCCCCAAGAGGAGTTACAGGCTGCAAGAGATGTTTGGCAAACTGAATTCAGAGAGCAGAAAGCGCAGCTCGAACAAGTGGCTGAGCAATTGAATGGGTAAAGTCGCTCCCTGCCACAAATTACAGCCGCTGTCTGACGAGCGGATTAAAATGACATGTCCCCAAAATGCTGGCAGAGAACGGTGGACAAGTTGTTATTTCCAACCAACGTCCTTCCTGGAATCACGCATGTTTCGTGAAACAGTTAATGGAACCTGCTGTCCAAGCGTTCTGACCCGGTATCGTCACAGTACAGTTTATTATACAATAGCGGCATTACAAGGCCATGATTGTGGATTATTAGTCCTGTTACAATTATTACAATATCACACAGGGTAAGGTTTGAGAAGCCGGGCGTGGCATCAGAAGGAGACAGAGTCAGCCCTGGTGTGCAGGAGACTTGATTTGCTGCAGACGTTTTGATTGCCACCCTGCATCCTGCTGCAGTCCCCTTGACTGCGCTCACCAAGCACGTGCACGACAAGCAGGGGATCGGGCTCAGCCAGCACGGGTTCATGAAAGGACTGTCCTGCTTCACCTGTCTGGTCTCCTTCTATGACCAGCTGACCCGCTCAGTGCCTGAGGAAGAAGCTGTGGATGTTTTCTACCTGCACTTCAGTAAAGCCTTTGACAGCGTTTGCCGCCGCCTTCTCCTAGAGGAGCTGGCAGCTCATGGCTTAGGTGTGCACTTTGGGGGGTAAAACACTGACTGGATGGTGGAGCCCAGGGTGTGGTTGGGAAGGGAATTAAATCCTTTGGTGGCCGGTCACAAGCGGTATTGTCCAGGGCTCAGTGTTGGGGCCAGTCTTGTTTCAGATCTTTATTGTTCATCTGGATGAGGGGATTCAGTGCTCCCTAGGTAACTCCGCAGATGACACAAAATTGGGTAGGAGTGTTGACGTGCTTGAGGGCAAGAAGCCTCTCCAGTGGGATGTGGACAGGGTGGATTATGGTCCGAGGTCGATTCTATGGGGTTCAAAAAGGCAGAATAGCGGGGGCAGCACTTCAGTCACAACTGCCCCATGAATCGCCCCAGGGCTGGGAAAGAGCCGCTGGAAAGCTGCCTGGTGGAAAAGCACCTGGTGGTGCAGGTCAACAGTGGCTGAGCATGAGGCAGCAGGGGTTCCAGTGGCCAAGACGGCCAAGAGCATCCTGGCGTGGGTCAGAAATGGTGTGGCCAGCAGGAGCAGGGAAGGGACAGCTGAAAGTCGCTGAGCTGGGGGTGGGGCTGGCTGGGGGTGAGCCCGTGGTGTGCTCCGGTGCCCGTGGTGCGCTCTGGTGCCTGTGACATCACAAAGGACGAGAGACCACGGGGCAGGTTATAGAGGCACCGGCAGGCAGCCCTGGCCAGTGCGGCGTGGGAGGGTGGTGAGTGCACACGTGGCGGGAGGCTGGGCTGGATGAGGGCTGGGGTGGAAACGTGGGTCCCAGGGAGGGTCGGTTCTGCCCCAGCACCGAGGCCCCAGCCGCTCGCAGGAGCACCTTGGGCAGGGCACGGTTCAAAGGCATCGCTGCCTCCCAGCTGCCTCGTCCCCACTCCTGCCTGCCCCAAAGGTCTCTCTCCCCTGCCACCAGCTCCCTCCAGCACAGCCCCTCTGAACCCCTCTTCTCCTTCCTCCTGCAGGCCATGGCTGCCACTTCATTCCTCGTCCGTGTGTTCCTAACCCTCATCCAGAAGCTGCCCCTGGCTGGGGATGAGCTGGATGAGGCCACACGTGAGCGCATGGCACAGCGTGCCCAGTTCCTGGAGAAGGAGATGGCTCGGCTATGGCAGGAGATAGCGCAGAGGTCCCTGGAGCCGAAGACACAGAAGCAGTGGGACGTTGCCAGGGTAGCACAGCACTCTACTGCCTTGCAGCAGTGGCACCTCTGGGTGATTGCTGGAGGCCTGGTCCTGCTCTTGGGCCTCTGCTGGTGCTTGAGGAAAAGGAGCCGTGCGGCAGACAGCAGCAGCACTGAGGAAAGGGCTGGCTGCAACATGTTGAAGGTGAAGGAGAAGGAAGAAAGTGAAGGGGAAGGTCCTGATGATGAGAGGGATCTGGTCTGGAACTTGGAGCCGGTGGAGGAGAAAGAGGAGGTGGAGGAGAAAGAGGAGGTGGAGGAGGAAGAGGAGGTGGAGGAGGAAGAAAGTGGAGAAGAAGGTTCTGATGAAGAGAGGGATCGGGTCGGGATTTTTGAAAGGCGCTCTTGCAGGCCAGTGCAGTATGTGACATACGGTCGCCTGGTGGTGGAGCATCTGGTGGATGAACTCCTCTCGGTCATCAAAAAGCAGTTGTGCGAGAGTTTCTACCCTGTGCTGCAACAAGCCATCAGTGTGGGCACTTCCTTCGAAGGCTGGTTTCCCTGTGATGATGATGCTGTCTACCAGCTGCTCCTGCCCCTGAAGGCACCTCGCGGCCACACCTTCAACCTGGAGCTTGGCACCGCAAGGGAGATGCCAGCAGGAGACCCCCGCATCCGCGTGGAGCTGGAGTGCACCTGCACAGGGCAGCAGATGGAGGAGAAGATGACCTGCTTCCTCCACCATTCTCAGATGGACATCACAAAAAGTCAGGACCCCAGCCTCCTACACACCCTCTGCACAGGCTGCTACCTAGATGTGCACAAAACTGCCCACTGGTTCCAGAACCCCACGACGTCAGCCTGGAGGGATGTGCCTCAGTTGTGTCGCTACAACATAAAGACGCTGCCCTCCAGCCGGTCCTGCAGGCTGGAGCTGACAAGTGCCTCTGGAAAAGCCTTCTTCATTGAGTTGATCTTTGGGGTGCAGCACGGAGACTCGGACATCTTCCTAAGCAGCCAGGCTCCAGACGACACCTCCACCCCAAGCACTACGTGGCCAGTGACCTACGCTGCGGCCGAGGCAAAGTTCTTCGAGTACGTGGCCAGGCAGATCCCAGCCGGCTGTGTCCACCTCAAATGCCTTCACTACTGCGCCCACGGCCTGAAGGGCACAAGCTTTTCCATCTATGCCTTCAAGACAGCTGTCATGCACCTCCTGACCACAATCCCCCTCTCAGATTGGTGCAGCAAGTACCAGCTACTGCGGCTGCAAGACCTCATGCAATACGTGCGCTGCTGCCTGGAGGAGAAGTGCCTCAAACACTTCTTCCTTGGCAATGAGAACGTGCCCGAGGAGATAAGGTTGCCGCCATCCTTCAGAAAGGCCGAGCCACTCAATCTCTTCCGACCCCTCACACAGGATCCAGCGGCCTATGCCGAGGCGTTGCGTGATTTCCAACAGCTGCAATATCGACTCGTAAGGCTGGTGGGAGGGGACATTGAAAGAGGTCTCCATGCACAGAGCCTGAGTGTTGGTCTCACAGTTGACAGCAGGCGACATCCTCACACTTGATCTGGAGAGGTAGACGGTGTATTGTATTGGTGCGAGTTTAAGCAAGCGCCTGACTGGCACTTGACACACCACAGGAGAAAGACTGTGCTAAGAACCACGAGGAACAGTGTTGTCAAAGGCAGAAGCAGATACAGAAGAAGATGGGCTTTCTCAACTGTGTTTCCCATCCAAGTTACAAACTGTCCTATTGCAAGTGTCCTTCTCCAAAAAGGGAAGGTGGCCAAAGAGAGCCAAAGGACAAGTGAGGAGGACAAAGAAAGACAAAGTAATGACCCTTACAAGAGGGAAGGACCCTTGACTGGGGTTTGCACGTGAGCACTCGGGGAGTTGCTGCCACACCTCTCCTCCAGAGCAAAAGCGCACTCGGGGCAGTAGGTCCCGATGCAGCTGAAGAGCCCCTTGCGAGGAGGCTTGTGCCACAGACTCCCGTTTCCCCTACACGGCGACCGTCCCCGTCTCTTGGAGAGAATCCATTCCCTCCGGGATATTTGCACTGTACAAAGTTGCCAATAAATGGTGTGTTTGAACAAAGGCTGCGTCTCTGCGTGTCTGTGCATCACTCTCCCAGGGGCCGTGGGCATAGGGTGCCGGCTGCTCAGCTGCCGCAGAGCCGAGGAGCATTTCCAGAAGGAAATGGGGCACTGGCCTCTGCTTTCACCGCTTCCCCCAGCTCTCTGCGCTCCCACGTTGAGCCGGTGGGAATAGTTCATCCCCCTCCCCAGCCGTGCACGTTGTCTCTGTGTCATGGGGATCCTGAAGTGCCTTCCTTGGGAACCAGAGACAACTCATCCTGGTAGGCAGTAGCTCGTCCATCTATACCTTCAAGAGAGCTGTGATGCATCTCCTGACCACCGCAGGCCCGTCAGGCTGGGACATAGTTCCCACCCCCCTGCCCTGGGCAGGGACATCCCACTAGATCAGGCTGCCCAAGGCCCCATCCAACCTGGCCTTGAACACCTCCAGGGATGGGGCAGCCCCAACTACCCTTGGCAACCCGTTCCAGTGTCTCACCACCGTCACGGTGAAGAAATTCTTCCTAATGTCTAGTCTAAATCACCCCCTCTCCAGTTCATACCCGTTCCCCTTTGTCCTATCACCACAAGCCTTTAGGAACAGTCCCTCTCCGGCTTTCCCGTAGGCCCCTTTAAGTCACAGTAAGATCTCCTCGGAGCCTTCTCTGCTCCAGACTGAACAACCCCAACTCTCTCAGCCTGTCCTCGTATGGAAGGTGCTCCAGCCCTCTGACCATCTTTGTAGCCTCCTCTGGACCCGTTCCAACAGTTCCATATCCTTCTTACGTTGAGGAATGCAGAAATGGACACAGTATTCCAGATGAGGTCTCACGAGAGAGGAATAGAGGGGCAGAATCACTTCCCTCGACCTGCTGGCCTCGCTTCTTTTGATGCAGCCCAGGACATGGTTGGCCTTCTGTGCTGCGAGGGCACATTGCTGGCTCTCATCAGCCAGCACCCCAAGTCCTTCTCTGCAGGGCACCTCTCAATCACATTATCCGCCATCGTGTACTGAAATCGGGGATTGCCTCGACCCAGGTGAAGGACCTTGCACTTGGCCTTGTTAAACCTCATGAGGTTCTCACAGCCCCACTTCCCCAGCCTGTCCAGGTCCCTCTGGATGACGTCCCATCCTTTTGGTGTGGCAACTACACCACTCAGCTCGGTGTCATCTGCCAACTTGCTGAGGGTGCTCTCAATCTTGCTGTCAATATCGTTGATAATGATATTAAACAGCACCAGTCCCAGTACGGACCCCTGAGTGACACCACTTGTCACAGTTCTCTATCTGGACTTTGAGCCGTTGACCACTACTCTACCTGAAAGGAGGTTGTGGAGAGGAGGGAGCTGGGCTCTTCTCCCAAGTGACAGGGGACAGGACGAGAGGGAATGGCCTCAAGCTCCGCCAGGGGAGGTTTAGGCTGGACATTAGGAAAAAATTTTTCACAGAAAGGGTCATTGGGCACTGGAACAGGCTGCCCAGGGAGGGGGTTGAGTCCCCTTCCCTGGAGGTGTTTAAGGGACAGGTGGACAAGGTGCTAATGGACATGGTTTAGTGTTTGATAGGAATGGTTGGACTCGATGATCCGGCGGGTCTTTTCCAACCTAGTGATTCTATGATTCCCCAGCCACCGTTGCATTAGCAACCTACCTAAAGTGCTGCAATCTCACCGTCTCCCTCCACTGAGATCAGATGTGTGGAGGAGCTTCCTAAACTCCCTCCTTTCCCGCTTTCCAACAAAAGAAGTAGAGGGAAGTCTCACACAGCCACGCAGAGGGGTGTACAATATCCCCAAGGCCCCTCGGGACTGGGTTCCAGCTGACCTCATTTCCTCAGCGCCTTGCAGTTCCCGCAAACAAGCTCTCTCCGTGCTGCGAAGCATTTGTCGCAGTCGGGTGAAGCTCGATTGCAGCTCCATCCTGGAGACAGTAGGGTGGTTGGCGAGCGAGTTTGGGTTTGAGCGTGGCTGGCTGCAGCAGGGCGAGCAGCCGGGGCGGCTGCTGCAGCGCTCCGTGCCTGCGCTTGGCACTGCTGCTGCTGTCAGCCAGCCAGGAGGTGGCAGAGCCAGGAGCCAAGGCTCCTCTTCTCAGAGTCGAGAGCAAAAAATCTCTTTTAAGGAGCGCTCTGTTTTAATGCTGTACTTGAAAATCATCTGTGCCCAGGTGACCGAAAGAAACCTGGGGGATTCTGCAGCAGTCAGGCAGCGGAACTGTCATTAACAACGTGAATTAGGAAGAATCGCTCCGGTACCTCCTGCTCACGTTGTGCCCAAGGAGTTTGATGTTTGCGTCAGATGTTGCACTCAAGTAATGTGGGTCTTGGGGTCATTGGATGAAAGCACTCAATGGCTCCTGGCTGGAATTAGGAGATGCTGTTAAATGGAATTGAAACCTGGGCTTACCCGTCTCCTCTGGGGAAAAAGCCTTGATCACAGAACCATGAAATCACAGAATGGTTTGGGTTGGAAGGGACCTCAAAGCCCATCCCGTTCCACCCCCTGCCAGGGGCAGGGACACCTCCTACTGGATCAGGTTGCTCCAAATCCCATCCAACCTGGCCCTGAACCCCTCCAGGGATGGGGCAGCCACCACTGCTCTGGGCAACCTGGGTCAGGGCCTCCCCACTCTCATAGTGAAAAATTTCTTCCTAATCTCTAATCTAAATCTTCCCCCTTCCAATTGAAAGCCATTCCCCCTTGTCCTATGCCTCCAGACCCTTGGGAAAAGCCCCTCCCCAGCTTTCCTGGAGCCCCTTTCAGAACTGGAAGTGGCTCTAAGATCTCCCCAGAGCCCTCTCTTCTGCCGTTCCAACACCTCCATCTCCTTCTTATGCTGGGGGTTCCAAAAATGGATGCAGTTTGATGTTGGCACCTCCACACAAAGCTGTGTGTGACCAGAAGTGCTTGAAGCTTTCTACCTTCCTTTATGTTTAAATTTAACCTTGCCTTCCATCCTTTTCCTTCCTAGGAGCTTTCAGATCTGATTGTCTTGAGTTTTAGATCTCCGATTCCCCTGTGTGTGTTTTTATAAGCTGTCGCTTTACTGTGTTGCAGGTTGGGAACATCACAGGGCATCGGGCTTATTTTCTGTGCTTCATTTTCAGCCGTGAATTTGGTGCTTTGTTCCTTTCCTGAGTAATCACAGAATCACTAGGATGGAAAAGACCCACCGGATCATTGAGTCGAACCATTCCTATCTGCCTCTAAACCAGGTCCTTGACCACCTCATTCACCTGTCTTTTAAATATCTCCCAGGAAGGTGACTCAACCACCTCCCTGGGCAGCCTCTGCCGGTGCTCAATGACCCTTTCCGTGAAGCATTTTTTTCCTGATATCCCGTCTGAACCTCCCCTGGCGGAGCTTGAGGCCATTCCCTCTCGTCCTGTCCCCTGTCACCTGGGAGAAGAGGCCAGCACCCTCCTCTCCACAACCTCCTTTCAGGGAGTTATAGAGAGCAATGAGGTCTCCCCTCAGCCTCCTCTTCTCCAGGCTGAACACCCCCAGCTCTCTCAGCCGTTCCTCACAAGGCCTGTTCTCCAGCCCCCTCACCAGCTTTGTTGCTCTTCTCTGGACTCGCTCCAGAGCCTCAACATCCTTCTTGTGGTGAGGGGCCCAGAACTGAACACAGGATTCGAGGAGCGGTCTCACCAGTGCCGAGTACAGAGGGAGAAGAACCTCCCTGGACCTGCTGGTCATGCCGTTTCTGATCCAAGCCAAGATGCCATTGGCCTTCTTGGCCACCTGGGCCACTGCTGGCTCATGTTGAGTCGCTGTCAACCAACACCCCCAGGTCCCTCTCCTCCAGGCAGCTTTCTAGACAGACTTCTCCTAGTTTGTAGCTGCTCAGAGTTGTTGTGCCCCAAGTGCAGGACCCTTGTTAAACCACAGGCCATTGGTCTCAGTCCAGCCTGTTCAGATCCCTTTGGAGCCTCCTGACCCTCCAGCAGATCCACACTTCCACTCAGCTTAATGTCACCTGCAAACTTGCTAAGGGTGCACTCAATGCCTTCATCCAGGTCATTGATAAAGACATCAAACAGAACTAATTCAACACAGTTTGTTTGATCAGGGGTTTCATCCAGAGGGAACTGGACAGGCTGGAGAAGTGCAGCTGTGTGAACCTCATGATGTTCAACAAGGCTATGTGCAAGGTCCTGTACCTGGACTGGGCAGTCCCCAATTTCAGCACAGGCTCGGGGATGATGTGACTGAGAGCAGCCCTAAGGAGAAGGACTTGGGGTGCTGTGGGGTGGGAAGCTCCAGATGAGCCGGGAATATGCGCTTGAAGCCCAGAAACCAACCATGTCCTGGGCGGCATCCAAAGCAGCGTGGCCAGCAGGCCCAGGGAGGGCATTCTGACACTCTGCTCCGCTCTGGTGAGACCCCACCTGGAGTCCCATGTCTAGTTCTGGAATCTCCAATTTAAGGAGGTGGAGCTGTTGGAACGGATCCAGAGGAGGTTACAAGGATGATAAAACAGCTCGAGCACCTCCCATATGAGGCTGAGAGAGTTGGGGTTGTTCAGCTGGGAGAGGAGAAGGCTCGGAGGAGAAGTTACAGTGACTTTCCAGCACCTGAAGGGGCTACAAGCAAGCTGGGGAGGGACTGTTCACAAACGCCTGGAGTGACAGGATGAGGGGCAACGGGGATAAACTGGAGAGGGGCAGAATTAGACTAGACATAAGGAGGAATTTCTTCGTGATGAGAGCGGGGAGGCCCTGGCCCAGGTTGCCGAGGGAAGCTGCGGCTGCCCCATCCCTGGGGGTGTTCAAGGCCAGGCTGGATGGGGCTCGGAGCCCCTGATGCAGTGGGAGGTGTCCCTGCCCACGGAAGGGGGTGGGCCTGGCTGGGCTTTGAGGTCCCTCCCAAGCCGAGCCCCTCCATGACCCCGCGGGCCCTCCTCGGGCTCCCCCCGCCCCTCGGGCTCCGCCACCCCCTCTCGTCCCCCTCCCCCGGGGGCCATGGCGGCCGCGCGGCCCCTCCGGCGGGCGGGGCGGGGCGGGGCCTGGCGGCGGCGCGCGCCAATCGCGAGGCGCGGGGGCGGCGATGGGCAGCGGCGGCGACCAATGGGGAGGCGGGACCCGCGATCGACGGGCCGCGCGGCCAATCGCGAGGCGCCTCCCGGGCGGGTGGGCGGGGACAAGGGGAGGCGGGGGCGGTGCCGCGGGAGGAGGAGGAAGAGGAGGAGGAGGAGGAGGAGGCGGAGGGGAGGGAGGGAGGAAGGAGCGGGGCGGCCGCCGCCGCCGCCGGGAGAGGATGCGGCTGCGGATTTACAAGCGCAAAGTGTTGTTGGTGGCCTCGGCGCTCGCCCTGTGCGCTCTGGCGCTGTGGGGAGGAGGAGGAGGAGGAGGAGGCGGCGGCGGAGGGAGGAAGCGGCCGCAGCAGCAGCAGCAGCAGGCGGCGGGCGGCACCGGGGAGGCGCCTCGGGCGAGCAGCAGCGAAGCCCCGCGGCGCAACGGGTCGGCGTGGCCGGCGCCGTGGGGAGGGGAGAACGAGACGCTGCGGTACCGCTCCCTGGTGTACCGGCTCAATTTCGACCAGGCGGTGCGGGGGGCGGCGCGTTTGCCCGCCGAGGTGGCCCTGGTGGTGCAGGTCCACGAGCGAGCCGAGCATCTGCGGCTGCTGCTCGAGTCCCTGCGCAGGGCGGCGGGCGTGGAGAACGTCCTGCTGGTGCTGAGCCACGACCTGTGGTCCGAGGAGCTCAACCGGCTGGTGGCCCGCGTGGACTTCTGCGCCGTCCTGCAGATCTTCTTCCCGTTCAGCATCCAGCTGTACCCGGGCGAGTTCCCCGGCCACGACCCCCGCGACTGTCCCCGCGACGCGGGCCGAGCGGCCGCCCTGCGCTCGGGCTGCCTCAACGCCGAGTACCCAGACTCCTTCGGGCACTACCGCGAGGCGCGCTTCTCCCAGACCAAGCACCACTGGTGGTGGAAGCTCCACTTCGTGTGGGAGCGGGTACGGGCGCTGCGGGAGCACGCGGGGCCCGTCGTCTTCTTGGAGGAGGATCACTACCTGGCGCCGGATTTCTACCACGTCCTCAAGAAGCTGTGGGCCTTGCGCGAGCGCGAGTGCCCCGAGTGCCAGATCGTCTCGCTGGGCACCTACAGCCCCGTCCGGGGCGGCTTCGCCGGCCGCGCCGACAAGGTGGAGATGAAGACGTGGAAGTCGACGGAGCACAACATGGGCATGGCCTTCGACAGAGACACCTACCAGAAGCTCATCGAGTGCACGGATGCCTTCTGCACCTACGATGACTACAACTGGGACTGGACTCTGCAGCACTTGACTGTCTCTTGTCTTCCAAAGTTCTGGAAAGTGCTGGTTCCCGAAATCCCCAGGATTTTCCACACGGGGGACTGTGGCATGCACCACAAGAAATCCTGCAGACCATCCACCCAGAGTGCCAAAATCGACTCTCTCTTGAACAGCAACCAACAGTACCTGTTCCCCGAGACGATGACTGTCAGTAAAAGGTACTCCATGGCACCGCTCTCCCCTCACGTCAAAAACGGAGGATGGGGAGACATCAGGGACCACGAACTCTGTAAAAGTTACCGCAGACTTCAGTGAGGAGCCTTCTTGCAGCCTTTTTTTTTTTTTTTTTTTCCCCTTTTTGAGTTGTCCCATCCTGTCTTTTACAGGCACACGCCTGTGCCACGAGCATTTATGAGTTGGTTTCTGCTTTAATATGAATAAACATTCTTGTAAAAGGTGTCCCAAAAATAGTAATCTTTCATCTTCGGCAGCCACCATCTGGAAACGGGTTCCTTGCTCAGCCCCTTCGGAAAGCCAACGTCGCTGCGTTTACTGGGAGGACAAAACTTGTCTTTCAGCACATCTTTTCGGGTGCCTGCGTGCTTCAGTGTCGGGGTTTTGGCCCATTGGGGTGGTGGGCGGCAAGCGAGGGCACCAAGATCTCCCAGCTCCGGTCTGGGGTCGCCTCGTGCCCGACTTGGTTTGGTTGCGATGTCTTGATGAATATATGAAGGAAATAAAAACAAAATATCATTGTTTTTACTACAATGTAGATAAATAAATATATGATTTTTTTAGTTCTGCCGAAATAAAGTTCAGTTGTTTTGTAAAACCAGAAGTTCTCGATTCTCACAAAAAGGCAATGTCATCCCGTGTTGCTAGAAAGCAAAGCGGGGGGGCCAGGGCGGGGAAGGTCTCATCTTTAATCTTGAGGGCTGAGCGAGTGCCAGCACCCGTTTGAGTTGTATGCATTTAACTTCATGAAATTTTTAATAATGCTCGCTAATTGAGGTAGACTGGAGTGACAAATGCGCAGCGCAGGCAACACCGCTTTTGTTTGGATCCGAGAGAAAAAAAAAGAGTTCACTCCCAGATTAGTTAGCTGTGTAATGCAACGGGTGGAAACCAGTGCTGGGGAGCAGGAATGGGAGCTGGGAATGGGAGTGAGCAGAGCCGTTCGTTAACATCAACGGCTTCGAGTCTAACGGTCCGAGTGCTGTGGTGGCCACTACACCTGGCAGCAGCACCCAAGCAGCTTTTTGTGGAAAGATGCATGTCAGAGAAAAAAACCACCATGCCGAGGGGACAAACGTGAGGTATTGGGAGGTGGATTCTGTACCAGCAGTTCTGGAAGGGAAAAACGGCTTCATTTGTTTAATTAGAGAAATCAGGGTTGGTTTAGGACTCACAGAGCTCTTGTAGCAACTGTTACTTGCGATGGAACGGTGTACAGCGAGGCTCTCCTCTCCCTACTGTTTGTCACCTGCTTTATGGGTGTGAATACATCTGTTACACAGCGGTTTGAGAGCACCGAGGGTTGTGAAATCCTCTATGGTGTCAGCAGGAGTTTATTTTGATTGCAAGAGGGTGTCTTTTTCCCCCCAGGGTAATTTAACCACCACGATTTGGTACCAGCTTTGGCGCTTGCCACATTCTCAGTTTCACAAAGTGGGGGCTGGTGCTGTAAAGGCCACACGTGTGCCCAGCAATTCGATCGCTCCCGTGGGAGCTGCACAGCTGGGACAGCCGAGCGGGGTTCTGTTTAGAATCATAGGATCACTCGGTTGGAAAAGACCTTGGAGATCATCGAGTCCACTAAACCAGACCCGGAAGCAGGGATATCAGGGTTTCACCCAGCAAATCCCAGGTGGGCTGCGCAGGGTGGACAAAAGTAAAGCTTAGGCTGCAGATGCTGAGGTTTAACAGAGAGCAATTCCAGAGCAGCCATGAAAGAAGTCAAATTTAACTTTATTCTAAAGCACTTGTGGCTTTTACAACTCAAAAGGCAAACGTTATTTCAGAACCAGAGAGAAAGGGAACTGAAAGTATTATTATTATTAGATGTTCTTTTGGTCATCGCAGCTAACAGGGAACTGTTTCTGAAAAGCAAAACTCATCTAGATAAAGTGAATCCATTTTATAAACTGGAAATACTTAGATGTGCAACGAGAGAGGATGTTTTTATTGTTCGGTTGGCAGACGGGGGGTGTGCGTGGATGCTGTGTTCGGAAGTAATGCACTGGGATGGAATACACGGTATAAATGTTGATTATTTCTAGGAGACTAATTAGAACATCCCCGTGCAATTAGGAATTTCATTTGATTGCTAAGAATCAGCGCAAGTCTAATCCTGCAGTGAGCACAAAATGAGAGGTTTGAGAAATGATGGATAGGTGGACCAAACCCAGTGATTCCTGCGGGAGTCACGAGAACAGGGAGACAGACACACGCTCCCTGTGATGTAGCAAGAAACTGGGAAAGTTATGTAAACAATAAAGATGCATTTTCCTTCCAGGAGCTCAGATTCGCCTTCAGCTGCATCTTTCTTGTAAGTAAAACTACTTCAGCCCACACAAGTGATGGGAAAACTCAGACCCATTAACTCCAAAACCATTAACAATTTAAGAGTTCAAAGCCAGTGTGTAAACGGAACAGTTCCAGTAGGAACTCGTTTCTCCTCTTACCCCTGAAGCCACAAATCCACGTGTGGAAGTCACAGTGATCATCAACCAACAGAAGGAAACCCTGAACAACTAAACTAGTCCAACTCGTACAGCAAACGATTCTGAAACACAACAGGGCAGCGCGTTACATGGTCCCGAATGATACACACGCTCCCATCCTCCGTGTTCACCTCTTGGAGCGTCGGGGAGGCAGCTCTGCTGCCCGAGTTGTCATGGTTTCCCTGTGCTGACCCTGCGGGGGCAGCCGCCTCCTCCCCTCCCGCTTTTGCTGGACCCATCGGCTCAAGGCCTGCTTGGTTTTCAGCCTCTGCAGCCACGGCTGCTCCGTCTCCTGTGACAGCACTTTCTAAATCCTTTCTCCCCGGTTTGCCAGGAATCACTGAATTGGTGTCAGAGGGTTCATTCTGCACACAATGGTGTGAACTACAACCTACTTCTCCTATTGTTTCAGCTGTTGTGAGAGATTGGGAAGTCCTGTTGGTTTCTGTAGAGCGCTCTGATTCGACTGTATCAGCTGCGGGACCATTTGTCTCTGCCTTTGTCTGGGGGCTGCTGCCCTTTGTCTCTTCAGCCTGATCCCCTCCTGAGCCACTGAGCATTTCTTCTTTCCCATCCCGTTCGGAAGAGGCTGCTTCCTGCGGCTGTCAAGAAAACAAACAGATTGTTTTATAGTTGAAACAGCTTAGACACACAAAACTGCTGTCAAGACAGGCCAGGACACTTGTTTCTCCAACCTCTACTTCCGAAAAGCCAAGTCAGTCTGGCGCTGAGGTTTTCCTGGTCTTGTACAGCACGTGGGAATGAGTGGCAGGGAGGTGGTTAGCCTCCCGAGGGATTCCTCCACAACAGGACGCGCTGCTGGGCAATGGCCAAGTGGTCACAGCCTCCGTCGCAATGAACAGCGGGGAAGCGGGTGAGGCACCACACCCAGGCTGTTCTCCTGAACTTAGGGCCATAAATCAGCCACGAGTCCAAGCCCTCATTGCAAGAGGCATGTTTTAACCTTGCAATTAGGGAAATTACCATCCTGGAGTATTGGAAAGGTGTAACTGGGACCGAGCTGTCTTTCTCAATTGATCCAGGTGAGTCAGCCTGCGAATCGCTGCAAGTTGCTGCAGGAGAGCAGGAACTTTGACTCGCTGCTGTCTAAACAGCAGCTGCGCCGTTTCACCAGTAGCTACTAATTGCTTTAGTGAAAACCAGCAGTAACTCAGATGTCCCTAGCAGTGGGCAGCCAGGATCAGGTGGGCAGCTCTCCAGAAGCAACTGGATTCATGGATTCAAAGACTGAGTCACGCTCTCACACACCCAGCCCTTTTCGACCCCAAACCCATGGCTCACTCCAGCGAGTGAGGAAAGAAACTCCCGTGAGTCCTTCTCAGCACGGGATGATTCTCCCACATGGGTGTGCGAGTGCTGTAAGCGATCTCAGCTTCCCCTTCCCAGGCAGCAACACATCCATGTTTGCTCTCCAGCAACCTGAATTTACATTGCTTGTGTACAACCCACGCTAGCGACACAAGTTAAGCCCCTCGAGTAATGCTGGAGCCACTCCCTTTGGGGCAAACTCCTTGGTCCTCCAGCACAGTTCCAGAAGTTGTGTGCTCCATCTGCACTTGCTTTCCAAGAAGCTGAGACACATCAACTGCATCTGCAGTCTCAGCTTTATGGCCACAGAGGTAACCTCATTGTCCCTGTGTATTATTCTTTCTTAAAGGAAACGTGGAAAGCTAAATGGATTTCTGATGCAGCGTCTATGAAGAAACCCCAGATGATTTGTGGGTTGTACCTCACATTTTCCTCTCTACAAAACTAATGTTGTGTGTTCTCCATCAGCCCATTCCTGCAACAGACTCGGAAACAACTGCCCTGTACGCGGAGAGGGTGACTGAGGGAGAAGGGCAGCCTGCATGAGACCTTAAAGCACAAGCAGCAAGTTTGAGACCAGTCCTGAAGATGAATGGTCCCATGTTTAATCATCTACACAACAGGAAAGCCCTGAGTGTTTGAACACTTGGACCAAATAGAGATAATGAAACCCAGTTATTTGCAGGCAAAATCCTCCAGGTTTTCACTGTCTGTGTGACAAAGCAGAGAGGGGGAAGCAGTGCCAATATCGAGCACCCTCTGTCCATCCTAAGGAGCAATTTCCATTCCTACCCCCAGCCAGGTTCTTGCCTCTCCACTCCCTCCTGACCCCAAGTCCCTCCAGGGAAGTTCACTTCTGGACCAAACGCCTGGGAAGGTGTTTGTGCATCTTTAACCACGGGCTCTGCTACCTGAGCCCCAACACTCGAGTACGTGAAGGACACGGGTTATTCAGTCCCTTATTCTGGTTTTGTTCTGATGACATCTACCATGGCTCATCTGTGGCACGTTGGCATCAGCTCTGCCCTGAAAGCACCTGGGGTCCCTCTGAATAAGGGACACTAGGTAGGTAATAAGTCGTTTTAATGTCTTGGCATCAGTGAGAGATGTAGTGCGTGCGTGCCACACTGAATTCCTGCAAAGAGAAAGCACTGTCCCTAACAATTGTATCGCTGTTCTCCATCTTCCCAATGAACCATAAGAGCTTTCAATCCCTTGGTCACATTAAACAGCACAAATGTGAAGCTAAGTTTCTTAAATCTGATGTTTATACTTTCAAACACACCCTACTCCACAGTCTTCCCTGCTCTATCAAGACAAAACAGGAACAAAGCCGTTCCGGTCAGAGCTGATAGGATCTTGCTGCGGCACATAAATCAGTCAGCAATATGTACCACTGCCAGGGAGATCCTTACCTTCAACCTGATTTGAATTCTGTCCTCAGTAACATCAAGCACTTCAATTAATGGCTGACTTTCCAGTGCTGATTGGGAGCAAGAGGAAGGGCATGAAACAGCATCTAGAAATCCATCAACGTTTTCTTCACTGACAAACAATCTTTCCTAAGGAGAAAAAAAAGAGGAGGTTATGTTCTTTTTGTACTGTGCTTCAGTGATACCGGAGCAAGAAACTCACTCCAAACAGAGCCAGGACTGATACACAACATGGGTTTCACATCGCATCTCGACAGAGAGAGAGATCCTCAGTCAGACATGCAGTCCTAACGAGGGGAAATGAAGACCAGTGATCAGCTCATTTCGATTTAACATTCAGATCTGCATCACACACACTGATAAAAGACATGCGCTCTTCCAATATATGATAATACACAGATTTGGACTCCCTCTGAAGAATGATTCACACCAACACTGCTCCACCGTCCTCACCTGTCTCAACATCAGGAAGGCGTGACACATTTAGGGACTTATTTCTTACGTTAAGGACACACAAACACCTCCTTGGACCCTCACCGCGGGACCTCCAAACCCTCAGACTCCCAGATCAGACCTCCTCGAGCCAACGTTATGAAACATGCATGACAGTATCCATTTCACACCCATCACCCACACTTCTCAGGTCTCCATTCAGGCAAGCGTGAACACCAGTAGGAAGGAACAGAGTCAACAGACACGGTCCAGGACGGGTTTTGAGGCTGTTCATACACAGTTCATGAATAATGTGAAACATGTTGCTACAGGTTTAAAGATTTAAATCAGTTCCAGGGAATTAAAGGTCCCAAAATATAACCCGGAGGGGCTGTTTCATAAGAACTACACAGCTTTCCGTGTCCTTGTGTTCTTCCCGAATCATCTGCTGTAGGCTGTGGGTAACAGCAGATGTTGGCACAACAGAAATGCTCGAACCTAGAGGACAGCATTTATGGTCTGTGTTCATATGCTCTATGAGTCCAGGCTGAGAGAGTTGGGGTTGTTCAGCTGGGAGAAGAGAAGGCTCCAAGGAGACCTGAGAGCAGCTTCTAGTACTGGAAGGGGCTCCAGGAAAGCTGGGGAGGGGTTTTTTACAAGGGCCTGGAGTGATAGGATGAGTGGAATGACTTTAAATTGGAAGGGGGAAGATTTAGATTAGACATCAGGAAGAAATTGTTCAGGCTGGGGAGGCCCTGGCCCAGGTTGCCCAGAGCAGTGGTGGCTGCCCCATCCCTGGAGGTGTTCAAGGCCAGGCTGGATGGGGCTTGGAGCCCCTGATCCAGTGGGAGGTGTCCCTGCACATGACAAGGGGTGGAACTGGATGGGCCTTCCAACTTAAACCATTCTGTGATTCTGTGTTCTGTGAAGTACTTTTCCTATTTAATGATGAACTCTTTAGTGGGAAACAGCGGGGGAAAGTTGCAAACCTTCTACTTCAAGCCATATTTCTAAATGTCTCAGCCCAGCTCTACTCTTTTGTCAACTCAATGGAAGTTAAATCCAATTATCACTGACATCTTGCGTACTGAGAAGCAAAAAGGCAACTCTGCACATTCCTGGCCCCCTGTGGATGCAGCCTTATGCAGAGCCAGATGCCACACGGTGTCTAAGGCACAAAATTCAACCGTCAACTCAGAAACAAATCCTGTACGGGACCAAATCAAACAGGGCCCTGTTTTTCTCACTATATGAGTTAGAAATCACAATATGAAAGTCACAATGTACCTACCATGAGGTTAAACACATCTCACGAGGTTCCACAGGGCCAAGTGCAAGGTCCTGCACCTGGGTCGGGGCAACCCCCGATTTCAGTACAAGATGCAGGATGACGTGATAGAGAGCTGTCTTGCAGAGGACTTGGGGGTGCTGGTCGATGAGAAGGTCAACATGAGCCAGCAATGTGCGCTCGCAGCCTAGAAGGCCAACCGTATCCTGGGCTGCAACCAAAGCAGCGTGGCCAGCAGGGCAAGGGAAGTGAATCTGCTCCTCTATTCCTCTCTTGTGAGACTTCATCTGAAGTATTGTGTCCAGCTCTGGAATCCTCAACATAAGAAGGAGATAGAGCTGTTGGAATGGGTCCAGAGGAGGCTACAAGGATGATCTGAGGGCTGGAGCACCTCCCATATGAGGACAGACTGAGAGAGTTCGGCTTGTTCATCCTGGAGAAGAGGAGGCTACAAGGTGACCTTATAGTGACCTTCCAGTACCTGACAGGAGCCTACAAGAAAGCTGGAGAGGGACTGTTCATAACGGCTTGTGGTGATAGGACAAAGGGGAACGGGTATAAACTGGGGAGGGGGAGATTTAGACTAGACATTAAGAAGAACTTCTTCACTATGAGAGTGGGGAGACACTGGAAGGGGTTGCCAAGGGAGGTTGTGGCTGCCCCATCCCTGGAGGTGTTCAAGGCCAGGTTGGACGGGGCCCTGGGTAACCTGATATAGTGGGATGTCCCTGCCCATGGCAAGGTGGTTGGAACTAGATGATCTTTAAGGTCGCTTCCAACCTAAACTATTCTATGATTCTATCACTGACTTTCAAAATGAGATGACTGAATTCATTTTCTGTCCAGGAAGGCTTAAAATCCAGGCAAACATCCAGCATCGGATGCTGAGGCGGCTTGTGGAAAGATTAAACTGCAGCAGGGCTGCCTCAAAAGAAAACTCTCCCGTAACACACACACCTCTTGCACATCTGTATATGAAGCTGAATGCTTATTCCCTCGTGCTGATCCTTTCTGCTTGCCAGAGAGGGGCCTTGCAGGAGTTTCAGGCTTGCAGGAATGTTCTGCAGGGTTCCAGAGAAGGTGTCAGGTTAAAAAAATGAGGCAGGGAGTACAGACACCAGCACTGAAACTCCCACAAGCTCACAAACCACATCACTGGGGAAGCCCTGGGCAGCACAGGAGAGACACACTCCCACCACCGTGAGCATCACTTTGCCCACGCGTCACAGACAAAGAAGCTCAACTCCCCTTCTGTGGGGTTTTCAGCCCACTGCCCAGCACCGTGGCTGCCCAGCCCCTCCTGGGATCCCATCTTAGCCTCAAAGGCAAGGGCAGCAAAGCATCCTTTGCTCCAGCACAACTTTCCTCACCCAGCTGGGAAACCTAAGTCACCTTTAGCGGACACCTCCGCTCCTTCACTCCCCATGTTTTCATTTTAAGAGCAAGAACATTTTCCTAAAAGCTAGAGACTTGTGATTTGAATGAAGATAAAACAGACACCAGTGTTTGTTACTGTTTTTCCTTAAAATAACTGTTACAAGATCTACACATCTCACACCCTGCTTGGGAGAAGAACCACTGTGGGCTTGGGGGCTCAGCAATCTTCCTTCGATTCTCTGCCTTCTCCCAGGCTACTGCGACTGGGAGCACCTCTTTGCCTCTATTTTTCCTATATAAAATGGGGAAAATAATCTCCTTTCTCTGTGTTTTGTCCAGTTAAAGCATAAATCTTTTGTGAACGCACTCTCTTACTGTGCATTTGTGCTCATAACAAAGTTGGCACCTGACCTTCCTCATGTCTATGAGCAGCGTGACAATAAAATGAAATCTCAGGAACAGGAATCGGAAGAGGAGACGCTTGAAAAGCCACTAGGTAATGAAAAGCTTTCTGTTACATCTAAATATTGCAAATCACAGAATCACAGAATGGTTTGGGTTGGAAGGGACCTCAAAGCCCATCCAGTTCCACCCCCTGCCATGGGCAGGGACACCTCCCACTGGATCAGGTTGCTCCAAGCCCCATCCAGCCTGGCCTTGAACACCTCCAGAGAGGAACAGCAGGACACAGTGTACACACATCAAAGCAGAGATACAAGGAAGAAGAACAGGAGCACCTTAGGAGAGAACTTAAGGTTGAGAGTGCTCTGTATTGAAACTGTGTGAGGCCACACTGCCCGGGAACCACAGCTCTGGGAAGGGAGCGACAGCCGTTCCTCCTTGGCGCAAGGACAAGCTGCACTTCGCCAACAAACCCAATAAATCTTCCTGAAGTGTTTTTTTCCCCCCATTAAAAGCAAAATGAATTATTTTCTTAACAGAAAATACTGCTAAAACAAACACAAAACCTTTTTTTTTTTTTCCTGATTGGTGCTTTACAGGAGGATAAAAGTAATCGCTTGCGATAATGTTCCTATTGTTTTGGCTAATTACTACAAACCAATTTCCCCAAGTTTCAGACCAGTTCAACCCCAGCTTCCCAGAGCACCACGATTACATTCCAAGCCTGTGTTTACAACGTTATCGCAGTGCTACCTGAGGGCCTGCCATAAATCAGGGTCCCTTGTGCCGCGCACGCAGGCAGTGCTGGGTTTATCAATATAATGATTATCATTACCCTGCTCTGCCAGGCAGCCGCCGTAATTCAGACTTTGCATTCACAGCGAGCGCACACCGAGGCGCTTACGTTACTGCAGATGTTATCAAAGCACAGACCTTGAAAAATGATTCAGGAATTTGTTTTGTTGGCTTGGAAAAGCACCAAAGGACAAACATCTGCAGATCATTCCAATGCCCCTACAGAATAATTGTTGGACTCGATCTTAAAGGACTTTTTGAACTGAAATCCCTCTGTGATTCTACAGTTCTTCAGTTTAAAGAGTTTATTTTCTGATATTTATGATTCTCTCTTAGCAACTCAGAATTAGATTTGTTTTCCCCCACATATGCTGTCATCTGCTGTTGGGTAGACATTCCTTTCTCCCTATGACTAAACTGAGACCAAATTAACACAAACATCAGCAGGAATGACTTTGGCTTTCAGCACATTTCATCATTCGAAGCTGTCCCCTTATCGGGCAGCACTGACAGCACAGAGCAAGTCCCCACTGCTGTCCTTCACACTCACATTGTTTGTTCTTCTGTACTTTACCCAAGCTCACAGCCAGTTACCATGCAGAGTTACCTCCCACGCAGGATGGAACTCCTTTAAAACCGGGACAGATTTCAGGCCTAAATTATTTGCATATCTTCTGTAATGAGAAGTTCATGCCAAGATGGAAAGGGACTTGGATCTGTGAGTTTCCTGGCCTCGTGGCTTGCAGGGTCCCATTGCAAACCAGCTCGATGTGAGAATTCGAAGCTCCCAATTTTGGTGAATCATAGAATTGCTTGGTTGGAAAAGACCTTTGAGATTATCCAGTCCAACTGTCCCTGTCCACTACTAAACCAGATCTCTCAGCACCTCATTCCCTGTCTTTTAAACCTCTCCAGGGATGGGGACCCCACCACCTCCCTGGGCAGCCTCTGCCAGGGCCCAAGAACCCTTCAGTGAAGAAATTTTTCGTGATGTCCAATCTAAACCTCCCCTGGTGCAGCTTGAGGCCATTCCTTCTCGTCCTAGTGACTGTCACTTGGGAGAAGAGACCAACATCCACCTCACCACAACCTCCTTTCAGGCAGTTGTAGACCATGATGAGGTCTGCCCTCAGCCTCCTTTTCTCCAGGCTGAACAGTCCCAGGTCCCTCAGCTGCCTCTCATAACCCTTGTTCTCCAGCCCCTTCCCCAGCTTCATTCCCTTCTCTGGACACGCTGCAGCCCCTCAATGTCCTTGGAGGGAGGGGCCCAAAACTAACCCAGGATTTGAGGTGTGGCCTCATCAGTGCCAAGTCCAGGGGCAGAATCACCTCCTTGGTCTTACTAGCCACACTGTTTCTGATCCAGGCCAAGATGCCACTGGCCTTCTTGGCCACCTGGGCTGCTGCTGGCTCATGTTCAGCCACTGTCAACCAACACCCCCAGATCCTTCTCCTCCAGCCACCTTTCCAGCCGCTCTTCCCCAAGCCTGGAGCTGCGCGGGGTTGTTGTGACCCAAGTACAGGACTTGGCACTTGGCCTGATTGAATCCTATTGGTTGCAGTCCATCGATCCAGCCCGTAGCCTGAAAGTACCTGTAGTGGAGGTGAAAGCTTTTGTATGGTAATTGTGACTGTGAAGATTAAAGAGCTCAGAAGAAGCTTTTGAGAGCTTCATCAGTAGGTTAATAATGCTTCCTACATAACAGTTTTGTGCAGTATGTTATTCCCACAATGCAGCTACCAATTAAAGGGTATTCAGAAATTAGTTTGTTTTATAGCGGAAGCAAACTCATTAGGTTTCTTAATGTCGTTTGGGAAAGGGATTACTTTGGAAAAAAAACCCAAATCAAACAATCACTTTGTTCTATTCTCCTTTTCTGTCCTCCTCTGACCTCCCAAAAAACTTGCTGGGAGTCCTGAAATGCCAAGCACTGAATTAACTGAACCAAAAATAAACTGTTGTAGGATTAAGCACAACAGTCCCAGTTTCTAGCATCACCTTCCAAGAAGTGACCCCTAATTGTTACATTAACGCTTTAGAGTAGCTTAGCAGTTGTGAATCATAACCCTGACTTCCAAAGCGAGCGTGTAACAGCTCAGAATAGCTGGGGATTAAGGGGTGCAGCGGCACAGCTCACCGGGCTGCCCCCACCAGCAGAGATCCAGCACCTCTGCTTGGATTTGTGAGCGCATCGAGGCATCCACGCAGCTCCCCAGCACAGAGAAAACCAACTCAGAGGTGGCACAGGCTTAAAACACCAACGTATCTTACACTCCCCTGCACAGCATACCTGCTGCCAAAGCAGAACGCCCAAGTCCAGGGGTTAGGAAACAACACGTGGCAGTCGGAGCGTGCAGTGAGCACAGGTCACAGGGCCTCAGTGTTATTTACCGGCTGCTTTCTGAAGGAAAGAGCAGTAACAGCTTCCAAAGGATCTTCCCAGGGCTCTGTGCTGTGCTGAGCAGAGAAATCACACCTCTTTTTTTATGTTCAGAAACACACCCGTCTAAAACAGTCTCCATGAAGGCATCTGCGTTGACACAGAAATTAAACAAAGATTCTGTATAGCTGTGATATTCCCTTCTATGTACCTGTGTTAAATATCCTCGCCAATGTCAAAACTGACACTCGATTCATACCATGAGCTCACCAGGAATGTTTAGTATCATATTTTTCATACTGTAAATGTTAAAAACCATCATGTCAAGGCACAGTAAAAAGGAAAGAGGAAAAAGCAGAGGGAAGCAAAGGAAACACTGCTCCCTCCTGTTCTCTGGAGCTGCGGGGGGTGGTCGGTTATGAGTTAAATCTTCATATTCTCCATAACCCAACACGGGCTTTATCACAATAGGGATGGGCTGACTGCAGTGAGGGAAGAGGGAAGTGCTGACCAGGAGAGCGAGCACACATCCTCTGAACAAAGTCATTCCAGGCCACCGAGAAGGGCAGGAAGGGTGTGGATCAGTGTGAATGGGAATTATTCCTCTAACCAACCCTTTTCTAATCACATGAAAACGAGCACATATGACCCAAAAACTGCAGGCAGAACTGATTATCCACCAAACGTGTTTCATATGAGAGTACAACCGAGCCTCCAAGCCTCAGATAAAGAAAACTCATGTGTATTTCTGTTCAGAATTGAGCATTCGACCCCAGGAGATCAAACATTCCAAGACGGTGCTTTACGAAGGCACTATTTCAGTAATTGCCCAACTCCAGCCCTGCTGTAAACCAGGACATTCTGGGACATGTTGTTCTCAGAAACCCTGCCTGGCAGGCTTACAAATTTTATTAATGGTTATTTAACTCTCTCATTCTTCTTTCAGCATTCAGTCCCCAGGCTCCACTGTCTCAAAATGAAGAGGAATGCTCTGATGCAGGAGCTTCCTAGGACTGAGCTCTCAGGATTTCACAAATGGAAGAGAGAATCACAGAACCGTGGAATGCCTTAGGTTGGAAGGGACCTCAAAGCCCATCCAGTTCCACCTCCTGCCACGGGCAGGGACACCTCCCACTGGATCAGGTTGCTCCAAGCCCCATCCAGCCTGGCCTTGAACCCCTCCAGGGATGGGGCAGCCACAGCTTCCCTGGGCAACCTGGGCCAGGGCCCCCCGACCCTCGTGCCGAAGGTTTAAGCGGATGAGCTGCAATGAAGCGTAACAGCGGGAGCCGAGCCCACAGCCAGTCCTTCAAGGCAAAGAACCAACGGTGATTCCGACAGCAGGGAAGCTGGGCAACTTTCTTAGCTCATGAGGCTCTTTTCCCATGGGCAAACAGGGCCTGGAGTGATCTCTGCAGAATGACCAACGCTGTGTGGTCCGAGCACATAGCCAGTGACAGAAGATCACTTTTAAACCCCTGAAATATGTGTCCCTGGTCCACAAAGTCCAAACTGACAGGACCTTTATTTTCCAAGGATGTGTGCTTATCACCAAAAGAGTGCGGATGTTGTGGCTTAACCAAGGAGTGAAACTACTTGGAGAGAAAAAGAAGCAATGGCTGAAACTACTGGAAGCAGCTGGAGCCAAGAGTCAGCAGAGAGACACTGAGAAAGTGGTGAAACCAAAGGACCATCAGGAGCAACCAAAGGAAGGAACATCACTACGGACTGCTGCACTGTGACAACTTGCTCAAAATAACCACTTGCTGGGGTGGGAATTCATGTATAGAAAGTGAGCTCTAAATAGATCATCTTCCAGCACAAGGATTCAGATGTATCCAACTACAAAAAGGAAAACCAGTCCTTGATATTCTGCTTCAAGAATGGCATCCTAAGGACAAGCTCAACTCATTCTTCTACCGATATCTGTATCACACCTGTGTGATAACGAACATCACAAGCGCACGAGGCAGGGTCGTGCAATTACTGGCACCGCTATTGTACGTGCAGATCTGGGCTGAAGTGCACAGGCAATCAGAACCAAGGGATACACATCCCAGCACATCACAGTCCAGGGACGCGGCTGCTGATGAGACATTCTGCTCATGCAGTGAACAATCACCACAACACATTTTCCTGGCTGTTGGGCAAGTTAATGGGAGACAATTACGGATGAGGGTACGGTAGCAGCCACTGAGGAAGCTGTTCCTTGAAACAACACAGAAACCCATGCGCTCCAGTGAGAAGCAGCTTCCCATAAGAGAGCAGAAAAGGAATTTCATATCTGTAAAAACACCGGCCTCTTCTTCCACCACACACAACCCTCTGGCACTGCTACTGCGGGAGAAGAGATTAATCTGGATCAATGGGCCAAGGTAAACTGTGTGAAGTTCAACAAGACCAAGTACCAGGACCTGTACTTGGGTCACAACAACCCCGTGCAGCTCCAGGCTTGGGGAAGAGAGGATGGAAAGCTGCCTGGAGGAAAAAGCCCTGGGGGTCAATAGCGGCTGAACACAAGCCACCAGTGACCCAGGTGAACAAGAAAGTCAACAGCATCCTGGCTTGGATCAGCCATGGAGTGGCCACCAGGAGCAGGGAAGGGATTGTGGCCCTGGACTTGGCACTGGTGAGGCCACACCTCAAATCCTGGGTTCAGTTTTGGGCCCCTCGGTAGAAGAAAGACATCGAGTGGCTTGAGCACATCCAGAGAAGGGAACAGAGCTGGGGAAGGGGCTGGAGAACAAGGGTTGTGGGAGTGGCTGAGCTGGGGCTGTTTAGTCTGGAGAAAAGGAGGCTGAGGGGAGACCTTATCACTCTCTGTAGTAACTGAAAAGAGGTTGTGGTGCGGTGGGTGTTGGTCTCCTCTCCCAAGTAACAAGGGATAGGATGAGTGGAAATGGCCTCAAGTTGCACCGGGGGGGGGTTAGATTGGATATTAGGAAAATATTCTTTCCTGAAAGAGTGGAGAAGCACTGTAAAAGGCTGCCCAGGGCAGTGGACTCTCTATCCTTGAAGGTGTTCAAAAAGTGTGTAGATGTTACACTTGGGGACATGGTTTAGCATGGCATTTAGCAGCCCTTAAAAGGGCTGATGGTTGGACTGGATGAGCTTAGAGGTCTTTTCCAACCCTAATGATTCTGTGATTACAAACAATGAGACGGCAGCGTGACTGGGAGGCACAGGATAAGATTCCTGCTGGCCTGGGCCACCAGAATTTCCCCAAAGCGATGAAACAGGGTGCTGCTACTGTGTACATTCCTAAACCACTCTTCTATGGCTGGTGTAAGTCCTTGCAGATCTCCATGCAGGAACTATAGCTCTGACTTTTAGAAAGAGATTCAAAGCAGAAAAACATCAGAGATAGCAGCAGACAAATTGAAGAAATCAGCCTAAGTAGGAGAGAAGCTACCAGGAGCAAACTGTTAATGGACAGAAGACAGCACGTAAAAGTAGCTCTAATTAAATATTCATTTTTCTCACTTCACTCTGAGTGAATGCAGCTCTCGGCATTGGCACAGGCACTTCTGGGAAACAGCACGCTTAAAAAGAGAGCAAACAGAACAAATTATTTCAGACGATTCCAGCTGCTTCGCTTTGCAGGCCCCGTATCCAAAAGGACCAAAGCACAGAAGGAATCAATCTTTTTCAGCCCGCTATGTAAATGAATGGTGGGGAGGCTCGTGACTGATGCTAAACTTCCTCCTCCTCCTCCACCCAAAGCGTTTTGCAATATATAATGCATTTAGCGCATTCAAAGATGGTGTTAACTCACAACAAGGTAAAATTGACCAAAACCCCATTGCTTCATGCCCTTTTAACAACTCGATCACAAGATGTTCCCCCAGTCATCATAATGAATACACACCCCAAACACTTCCAATCGTTACACCGAGATGAAAACATGCAGAAATGTCCATTGATTGCAGTACTAAAGAGACACGACAGCAGAATTTCCTGTCCTGACGCTGATTTTTCAACTATATCCCCATGGACAGTCACAGAAAGCTGTTGTTTTCCCTTAAAACCTGCATTTAGACCCGCACACCACAAAATAAGCAAGCACACAGTCACACACCACAGTGTGTGATGAAAGAGATGGATATTCAGACCACCTGGAAAAGCAGCTAAAAAGCCTGTAGGTCCCGCCCCGTGCCTCTGCACCTACACAGAAAATAGGCAGTAGATTCATGATGGTTTATTTGACGTAGCATCAGCACCCAGTACTTGATGACACCAATTAGCAATAGTGCCGGATGCGCTGTGGTCTCATTGGAAAAGACACTGTCAGCAGTGGCCCAAGTGGCCAAGAAGGCCAATGGCATCTTGGCCTGGATCAGAAACAGCGTGGCCAGCAGGAGCAGGGAAGGAATTCTGCCCCTGGACTAGGCACTGGTGAGGCCACACCTTGAATTCTGGGTTCAGTTTGGGCCCCTCACTCCAAGAAGGACATGGAGGGGCTGGATCGTGTCCAGAGAAGGGAACGGAGGTGGGGAAGGGGCTGGAGAACAAGGGTTTTGAGAGGCAGCTGAGGGACCTGGGGTTGTTCAGCCTGGAGAAAAGGCAGCTGAGGGCAGACCTCATCACTGTCTACAACTGCCTGAAAGGAGGTTGTCGTGAGGTGTGTGTTGGTCCCTTTGCCCAAGTGACAGGTGATAGGAGAGAGGAAATGGCCTCAAGCTGCACCAGGGGAGGTTTAGATTGGACATCAGGAAAAATACTTTCACTGAAAGGGTTCTCAGGCCCTGGCAGAGGCTGCCCAGGGAGATGGTGGAGTCCCTATCCCTGGAGGTGTTTAAAAGACGGGGAAATGAGGTGCTGAGGGATCTGGTTTAGTAGTAGACACACACAGTTGGACTGGATAATCTCAAAGGTCTTTTCCAAACAAATAATTCCATGATTCTAAGACTTGGAGGTTCCGCTCAGGAAGAAGCAAAGGAAACGCACAGCCAGCAGTTCAGCATGGGTAGTTCTCAATAAATCCATCATCTTCAATACTTAACCAAAAGGATCAGTCTGTTGCAGAAAAGGTCTGCAGCCTGCTAAACAGGAAACAAGATGTGAGTACTCAGCTGCACAAATACTCATTGAGAAAGATCTCCCTTTCAGACGTATGCAGCATTTTCTAATTGCAGGGTTGGAGCAATTAAGATACTTAAGGCTCCGTGCCAGTGGACAGTGGGATACTTTAAGCCTGCCAGTTTTCTGGACTTGCAGCCCCAATCAGCAATGAATGTTATAGTTCTAAAGTAAAGACAGACTCAAAATAACAGGGATGAAAGGTAACAGAAGAATTGTGCTGCTTCAGTCCACTGGGAGGTGTTCCTGCTCATGGCAGGGGGCCTGGAACAGGTTGAGCCTTAAGATTCCTTCCAACCCAAACCATTCCATGATTCTGTGATTCTATGAAATTCTGAGCTTACAGAACGACGTAGCTTTCCAGAAAACTGGTGTGAATGCTTCTTGACACGAGTGCCTCAAGGTGAACGCCCCTTTACAGGAACACTGCTGTTCTCAGCAGGCACCGCCAGCTGGATGCAGCAGTGCCAAACTCCTCCTGCCACAGGAGCATCACTGCCCGGCCACCCATGAAATAATAAACCATCTCAACTAGAGTAAGATTCTAGAATCATATTGACAGGACAAGGAGGAATGGTTTGAAGCTGAAAGTGAGGAAATTTAGATTAGATTTTAGGAAGAAATGTTTTCCTGTGAGGGTGGGGAGGCCCTGGCCCAGGTAAGCTGTGGCTGCCCCATCCCTTGAGGTGTTCAAGGCCAGGCTGGATGGGGCTTGGAGCAACCTGATCCAGCTTGAGGTGTCTCTGCCCATGGCAGGGGGTGGAACTGGATGGGCTTTGAGGTCCCTTCCAACCCAAACCATTCCATGATTCTATGATACTTAGACTGGTAGGAAGAGAAGATGACAAACCAGCTCAGCAAACCGGCAACAGACAGCCGTTCCCAGCTGTGGTTGGGTGTGCTGATGGCTGTTAAGTGGGAGTTCTGTCCTGGAATACAGACACCAGTACGCTCACTCCACACACACCAGTGCTACATGATGCTGTGTGCGTGTGCCTGTATGTCTGATTATTCTAAACATCTCCTTTCTTTGTGTGAATGGGCTGCACGAGCCATTTCCACAGCCTTAAAGGCCAACGTTAAGGACAGAGGTCAGGCTCTGCTTTCACTCATCACGATTTCCCTTAGGAAAAAAGTGCAGAAGTCACTTAAGGTCCATGGATGAAGATGTCAGCTCGGAGATGTGACCTTTGTTACTGCTCGTGCAAGACTTGCACTAACGAGGTTGTTCCACTGACATCTGGTAGAAGGTCTCTGCGGGAAGCAGTCTCCATCCCTACCAAGATCTTCTGAACTCTAACCTCACAGCCCCCCGAGCCGTCCTTCCTACAGGACGGCCGAGGTGACGCAGCGCATCGGCACTCTGGGAAGCGCACAGTGCCAACCCTGCCATTCCAAAGGCATTACCTGCAAAGCGGAGGAGGCGTCGAGGCCGAAGTAGAACTTCTGCCAGTACCCGGTGCTGCCGGGGGCCTTGGCGAGCTCGATGGCAGCGTTGTGTGGGGACACGCTCACGCTGGTCTCGGGGGACGCCAGCCTGTGTGCAGGAGCGAACTGGAGGAACAGGGCATGGGCTCCCGCGCCGCTGGAGAAGCGGAGGCGGTAGTGGTTGGGGCCCACGGCCCCGCGGAGGCTCTGGGGCTGGATGCCGGGCACGTGGAGCACCAGCGCGACCGAGACTTCGTCCTGCCGGCACTGGAAGGGCGGGCAGGCGGGCAGCGCCATGGCCCGAGGGGACACGGGGGAGGCGGCACCGGGGCGGGGACCGAGCGGAGCCGTCTCGCCGCTCGCCGACGTCTCCCCCGGGCCCCGAGCTCCGTGCTCCCCGCCCCGCTCCTGCGCTCGGGGCTCGGACTCCTCCCGCGGCTCCGCCCGGGGTTCTCGCTGCTCCTCTCGCAGCTCAGGCTCCTCCCGCTGCTCCGCCTCGGGCTCTCGCTGCTCCTCTCGCAGCTCAGGCTCCTCCCGCTGCTCCGCCTCGGGCTCTCGCTGCTCGTCTCGCAGCTCGGGCTCCTCCTGCGGCTCCACCCCGGGTTTCTCCCGCTGCTCGTCTCGCAGCTCAGGCTCCTCCCGCTGCTCCGCCCGGGGCTGCGGTTGCTCCGCTCGCAGCTCGACCTCCTCCCGTTGCTCCGCCCGGAGCTCCTCCCGCTGCTCCGCTCGGGGGCCCCGCTCCAGCCGCTGCTCCGCTCGGGGCTCGGGCTCCTCCCGCTGCTCCGCCCCGGGCTCTCGCTGCTCCGCTCGGGGCTCGGGCTCCTCCCGCGGCTCCGCCCCGTGCTCCCCGCCCGGCAGGAGGGGCAGGGTGACGCGGAGCTGGCGGCGGTCGGTGCAGAAGGCGGCGCGGCCGCGGTCCGGATCCACGGGGCAGGGCAGGCGCAGCTGCAGGCGGTAGGCGGGTCGCTCGGAGCGCAGGAGCAGCTGGCGGCCGCGCAGCTCCAGCTCCAGCGCGGCGGCTCGGGGCAGCAGCGGCAGCTCCACCGACACCTCCAGCTCCCGCCGCGCCGCCCCGCCGGCCGCCCCGCGCCGGTAGTCCTGCAGGTCCACGTAGGAGCGGTGCGCGATGCTCCAGCGCGGCGTCGTGGCGGCGGCGGGGGGGGGGGCCGGGACCGGGGGGAGGCGGTGCAGCGGGGAGCGGGGGCCGGGCGGCTCCGGAGCGGCGGCAGGCGATTCTGGGGCGATGTCAGGCGGCTCCGGAGCAGTGTCGGGGGACAGCGGGGTGCCAGGCCATCCTGGGGCCATGTCAGGCGGCTCTGGAGCAGCGTTGGGGCGCAGCGGGGTGTGGATGCCAGGTGGCTTTGGAGCAGCGGCGCTGGGACAGAGCGGAGTGTGGATGTCGGGTGGCTTTGGAGCAGTGTCGGGGTGCAGCGGGGGGTGGATGTCAGGAGATTCTGGGGCGCTGCCGGGCGGCTCTGGAGCAGCAGCGCTGGCTCCCAGCGAGGTGTGGATGCCGGGTGATTCTGGGGTGATTCCTTGTGGCTCTGGAGCAGCAGCGCTGGCACCGAGCAGGGTGTGGATGCCGGGCGGCTCCGGAGCAGCAGCGTCGGGGTGCAGCGGAGGGTGGATGCCGGGTGATTCGGGGGTGATTCCTTGTGGCTCTGGAGCAGCAGCGCTGGCACCCAGCGGGGTGTGGATGCCGGGCGATTCGGGGGTGATTCCTTGTGGCTCTGGAGCAGCAGCGCTGGGACACAGCAGGGTGTGGATGCCGGGTGATTCTGGGGTGATTCCTTGTGGCTCTGGAGCAGCGGCACTGGCACCCAGCGGAGTGCGGATGGCGGTGGCCTGCGGGACGCCGCGGTAGCTGGTCCCTCGCAGGACGGCGGCGTTGTTGCGGTCCAGGCTGACCCCGCGGTGCCGCTCCACCGCGTCCATGGCCGTGTCGGCGAGCAGGCGGCGGAACCGGGCGCTGCGGGCGGCCAGGCGCAGGGCGGCCGGGTGGAACACGACGTCGTAGACGAGGCGGCGGCGCGGGGAGCGGCGCCCCGGCTCCTCCCGGCCCGGCGGCAGCGCGTAGGGCAGCCACAGGCGGCGGCCGCCGGGCTCGGCGCGGGCCTGAGGCGCCGCCACGGCCGGGTCGGCGCACACGTTGAGGTAGCAGCGGCGGGAGCCGTCCTGGCTGGTGAGCAGCACGAACCCGCCCGCGGGGTGGAGGAAGCGCAGCTCCACGCCGCGCTCCCGCTCCAGCGCCGCCAGCTCCCGCTCGTACAGGCGGCGCTGCGCCGGGTCCGCCAGCTCCGCCGCGAACTCGGCGAACAGCGCCTGGAACTGCGGGTCGCGGAAGGCCCGCAGCAGCCGCTCCGCCTCCTCGGCGCTGAGCTCCGGCGGCTCCGGCGGGGACCGGGCCGGCCCCGAGGCGAACGGCGCCGCCATGGCCGCCCGCGTCGCCTTGGAGACGGCAAACAACATGGCGGCGGGGCGAGCGGGAGCAACCAAGATGGCGGAAGGAGCGCCGACGTCTGGGCAACCAAGATGGCGGCCGCGGCGCAGGTGTAGGAGCAACCAAGATGGGGGATGGCTAGGAGAAACCTGGCTGGAAACTGCCTGGAGGAGAAAGACCTGGGGGTGTTGGTTGACAGCGACTGAACATGAGCCAGCAGTGGCCCAGGTGGCCAAGAAGGCCAATGGCATCGTGGCTTGGATCAGAAACGGCGTGACCAGCAGGTCCAGGGAGGTTATCCTCTCTCTGTACTCGGCACTGGTGAGACCGCTCCTCGAATCCTGTGTTCAGTTGTGGGCCCCTCACCACAAGAAGGATGTTGAGGCTCTGGAGCGAGTCCAGAGAAGAGCAACAAAGCTGGTGAAGGGGCTGGAGAACAGGCCTTATGAGGAACGGCTGAGAGAGCTGGGGGTGTTCAGCCTGGAGAAGAGGAGGCTGAGGGGAGACCTCATTGCTCTCTGTAACTGCCTGAAAGGAGGTTGTGGAGAGGAGGGTGCTGGCCTCTTCTCCCAAGTGACAGGGGCAGGACAGGAGGAAATGGCCTCAAGCTCCATCAGGGGAGGTTCAGGCTGGACATTAGGAAAAAATTTTTCACGGAAAAGGTCATTGAGCACCAGCAGAGGCTGCCCAGGGAGGTGGTTGAGTCACCTTCCCTGGAGGTGTTTAAGGCACGGGTGGATGAGGCGCTGAGGGACATGGTTTAGTGTTTGATAGGAATGGTTGGACTCGATGATCTGGTGGGTCTTTTCCAACCAGGTGATTCTATGATTCTATGCCAAGCAGAAGCAACCAAGATGGCATATAGGCTGCCGCTCGCTAAGCAAACATGGCGGGTGAGGCTGTGCTGAGGGAACAAGCTGTCCCCGGCGGCCGCTGTTATGGCAGCCCAGAGAACAGAGAGGGCTTCTCCCTCAGAGCCCTACTCCGCTCTGACTGATCCCGGCCCTGCATTTGCGTCAGTGGCTTTGTGCTGCTCCCAGTCCTCACCCTGCTGTCCCTGTGCTTGTGTCAGTGCCTGCACCGGGGCTCTGAGACAAACCAGCTGGTGCTGCGCATCCCCTCAGTTCTACACACGTTTGGAGCAGCACCAGGCTGATCTTGATGCCCGTGAGCCGTGTTTTCCTTAGGGGGCTTGGGAAGGGACACAGTTCAGCTGCCACAAGGCTGCCCCACTGTAGCATCATAGCAGGGCTTGGGGTGCAAGGGACCTCAAAGCCCATCCAGTTCCACCCCTGCCATGGATCCACACCTCCCACTGGATCGAGGTGCTACAAGCCCCATCCAGCCTGGCCTGGGACACCTCCAGGGATGGGGGAATATAAAGCCACCCCAGATACTGGGGTAGAAGACGCCACTGCCACGCAAACTGGCTGCATTCTGGTTGCTCCTTCAGAGGATTTCCTCCTCCCAGCCTCCTGCCAAAGCTGCCAAGGGCCATGTCCTTGTTCCCCTTGACTCCCCACACCCTGTCTGCCTGGCACAGTCTGCACACACGTCATATCCCACCAACAGTAAATACCTCACTGATCTTTAGACGTTCACTACCCAAAGAAACGCCCAAGCCCAGTATCTCCCACAGATGACTAGAATTGTGGAACCATTAAGGTTGGAAAAGACCTCCAAGATTATAAAGTGCAAGCATCGGCCCAACCCCACTGTACCCACTAGACCATGTCCCCCACTGCCATGGGCAGCCTCTGCCAGGGCTTCAGTGCTCTTTCAGTAAAGACTTTTTTCCTAATATCCAACCTGAAGCTCCTCTGGGGCAGCTTGAGGCCATTTCCTCTGGTTCCATTACTTGTTACTTGGGAGAAGGGCCCAGCACCCATCTCATTACAAACTCCTTTCCGGGAGCTGCAGAGAGCGATGAGGTCTCCCCTCAGCCTCCTCTTCTCCTGGGTAAACAGCCCCAGGTCCCTCAGCTGCTCTGAGAACCCTGGGTTCCAGACCCTTCCCCAGCTCTACTCCCTTCTCTGGACACACAGCTACGCACTGGCAGTAGCTACCCGTTCCACTCAGCATGGTGAAACCTTTATCTTCTTTTATTCAAAAGAGATCTCCTGTTCGGTGTATGCACATCTGGTTCCTCCACTTGTCTTCCTTTATTATGCTTTTCCAAGTCATCTTCACTGTGATTCGACACCGGTTATCTGAACTGACACCAGTATCTTTTCCTGTGAAGGTTTATCTGTGTAGAAAACACCCTTTCTGGCTTTGGTGTTTATTATAAACAGTCTGTAATACATGATAAAATCAATCCATCTCAAATCAGCGCTGCAGGTGGCTTTACAAAGCCTCTCTCCCTTTTTGCAGTCTCACAAAGAATCACAGCCCTTGAAGCTTGCTGAAAATAACAAACAAAAACAATATTTAGGGTTTTTTTATCAAAGACATTTTACAATGCTATTCAGTTCTTAATTTATGAAAGACTTGATAACACTAAAGCATTTATGGTGTGATATTTTCTATATTAAAGTAGGGGTTGCATGAAACTGAATTGGACAAGGTGAGTTTGCCCTTCTCCCAGGGGGTTTTGCCATCGTTGTTTCAAATGGAGGCACATTTCCATCACAGCTCTAAGCTCTTTGATTTTTTTTGGTGCTGCAGTTGGCCTTTTTTCTAGTCAGTGGAAGCCCACAGTTGGAATGAATGCATACAGATTGAAAACGCATGAAGTCAAAGCATGAAAATGGCTCCTGGGCTTGATGGCAATCACAAAATAAATCAAGAATTATTCATAAGTGTAATAAGCCTGTGTAACAAGCGTCATCTCCAGAATCAAATCTGTTTCCCAACTGGATCTCAGTTATTGAAAATCTTAGAATCATGGAATGGTTTGGGTTGGAAGGGACCTTCAAGCCCATCCATTTCCAACCCCCTTGCCATGGACAGGGACACCTCCCACTGGATCAGGGGCTTCAAGCCCCATCCAGCCTGGCCTTGAGCACCTCCAGGGATGGGGCAGCCACAGCTTCCCTGGGCAACCTGGGCCAGGGCCTCCCCACTCTCAGAGCAAAACTTTTCTTCCTAAGATCTCATCTCAATCTTCCCTCTTTCAGCTGAAAACCGTCTCCCCTCATCCTATCCTTGCACTCCCCAATAATCTTTCCTTTTACTTTTGGATCACGCTTCTCATCATTATTATTTGACTAATTTCTAAATTTATTATTTCCTTTCTAGGCATTTGGATTTCTTACACTGCCCAAGGATGACACCTAAGTAATTGTAAATGGTTGCTGCCCCATCCCTGGAGATGTTCAAGGCCAGGTTGGATGGAGCTCTAAGCAACCTGATCCAGTGGGAGGTGTCCCTGCTCATCGCAAGGGGGGAACTGGATGATCTGTGGGGTCCCTTCCAACCCAAACTATTCTGTGATTAACTGCTACAGCACTGACATTGACTCTGTTTATATAACTGTTTCTCTATGTTCCTCCTGATAATTAGAAGGTCAGCAAATAAGAAGATACTTTCTTTTAAGTGAGAAAGTGAATATATTTACCTGTCTTCCACTGTCTTGTTGGAGGGGTAGAATACCTTGAATGAAAATCCACTTCTTGGAAACGAACCCTGTAAAGACAAGCGTATACTTCGCTCAGGTAAGGAAAATACAAGTGGTAAAAGACACCTGGCTGTGACTGTTCTCCCTTAATATTTTGGTAAAGTGTGAGGAAGTCTTACTGGGTTTATGCAGAGGCAGTCAGTGTTGGTGACAGTGAACGGGTCGTATTTATCCGCAATGACGAGCATGTCTGGCACAGGGTACACCCTCAGGGCGTAGTCGTAGGCCCAGTACACGGGGCTGACGTACAGCGGAAGCGGTGTCAGATGTCCTTGCGATAATATAGTCTTTACGAACTGTGGGATAAATGTAAATTGTTAGTTTGAGCCATTTTCAGCAAGTCAAACTCATTCCCGCAGATGTTAATGCCTTGTTGGTAAATAAAGAAGCTTTGAACCTGGAAGTGTGTTTTGTGTATGTGTTTTGGTCGCTCTGAGTATTTATGATTTCCAGAGTAAATTAGCAGCTCCCCTATAACAGTTGGCTGCTGCTCTCTTCTTTTGTTGGATTTTTTTTAAACAGACTAAGTCCTTTCCAAAACTTATTAGCCAGCGTTTGAAGATGTCAAAACTATTTCATCAATCAGACTCTCCAACAAACTGCACAGTCTGCTTGCCTGTTCCTCCAGCACGGGAAGTACCAACACTCCCAGAAGTTAGGTTTTGTGGGTTTTTTTCCCCCCATGGCTTTGTTCCCAGTACCAGTTAACCACAAGACCCTCTTTTCCCTAAACTGAGGAAGCCATTTGATTCTTAAATGATTTCGATTCCTTTGGCAGTTCTTGGAGTTGTCCTGCTCCACACACCAGCTGCCACCACCACTGGAGGTGTTGAAGGCCAGGCTGGATGGGGCTTGGAGCCCCTGATCCAGTGGGAGGTGTCCCTGCCTGTGGCAGGGGGTGGAACTGGGTGGGCTTTGAGGTCCCTTCCAACCCAAACCATTCTATGGTTCTATGATCTTTCCTACAGTCTCTCCTGGTTACTCTTGCAACATGAGAATGCAGATCAGAGCACCCTAAAAGCTGATAAGAAGAAGAAATCAAGAAGCGCTGAGCACAACTCACTCACATGGCTGGGAATGTCCATGTTGCTGCTAGGGAAGCGGACGCAGTTTCTGCACATTTTGTTTACCAAATCTTCGCGAAAGATAATTATTTCTTGGGTGCAATACTGAATCCTAAATGGAAAACATTATTAAATTAAATAGGGATGAAACAAAAAAGACATGGAGCTGATTATAAAGCTGATCTCCCTCTTATACAGCAAAATGTAAAAGCACATTTGAATGAGAGTAGTATTTTCCAATCTTCCTTTCATTCCCTCCAGATTCAGGAAAAATATGATCCTTTGAGCAGGATTTTTACACTTGCTATCAAGCTTTTAGCACTACTTCCTTTTATGAATGAATTATTTATGTCTTAATGTATTTTAAACTAGTTATCATTACTGCAGGTGAAGAAATATATTCATTTGAAAAATTTAATACTGATTTTCCCCCCAAATTTGTAATTTTTGAAAATTACACCTGCGCATAAGTTAGTTGTTCAGTGGGAAAAAAAGAAAAATCACAGTAAATTGTACTGTTACCTGCAAGGATTTGTGGTGAAAACTGAAAACGGCACCAGCTGCCTGAATTCCTGAGTAATATTTTCGGCCAGGGGAGGTCTGGAATAAACAGGAACAGATGGAGCCATGAAGACTCTTCCCTTCTGTAACTATTTAACTCAAAAGGTGAGAAAGTAGAGCAAACTGACCTGGGTAAAACAGAACCAGGACCAGGGTCTTCAGGGCCAGGAACAAACACAAATCGACTGCTGTGAAGAGTCCAGTGTATTCAATTTATATAACTTAGTCCATAAAGGCGTGCAAATAATGATTCCAGGCAGGAATGACAGCTCCTCCTGGCCTTATGGACCACATACGTCACAGCTAAGGCATAAGATCCATATCCACCCTGCACTGAAGTGGAGGAAGCCTCCGAAACTGGTCACAGTGCGAGGGGGGTTGACGTGAGACCGACAAGGCGTGCAGCCCAGCTTGACTCAGTGATAATCCCAAACAGGGAACCCAGATAATCCAGTGGTGGCACCATGTGACAGCTCCATCGAGACGTGGGATGGAGGAACAGCCCATGAGACATGCCTGCTGCGTCTCATCACATCTGTATCACATCAATAAATGTGATGGCTGGAGAACAAGGGTTGTGAGAGGCAGCTGAGGGACCTGGGGGTGTTTAGTCTGGAGCAAAGGGGGCTATGGGGAGACCTCATCACGGTCTACAACTACCTGAAAGAAGGTTGTGGAGGTGGGTGCTGGGCTCTTCTCCCAAGGGACAGTCAATAGGATGAGAGGAAATGGCCTCAAGTTGCACCAGGGCAGGTTCATATTGGACATCAGGAAAAATTCCTTCAGTGAAAGGGACTCAGGCCCTGGCAGAGGCTGCCCAGGGAGGTGGTGGAGTCCCCATCCCTGGAGGGGTTTAAAAGATGGGGAAATGAGGTGCTGAGGGATCTGGTTTAGTAGTGGACACAGACGGTTGGACTGGATGATCTCAAAGGTCTTTTCCAATGAAATGATTCTACGATTCTATGATCTAACGCAGCTGGAGAGCCACAGGCTGTGGCCATTCCGGCTTTTGGGGCTCACTCTAGCAATGAGCTCTGCTTATGTGCTGCTGTTGCAAACTCAACCATCAGAAGTCAGAATGGATAAGCCTGGCTGCTCCTAGTTTTACCTCCCTATGTATATTCAGATCTCTGTAGAAGGGATTCAGTTCTCTTCAGTGCTCCCACAGAGCAGGGACACAGGAAGGGAGAAATAAAAGATTCCTTTACAGGACACTGCGTGGCTTTGGTTTGTTCTCTAGTAGCCACGGAGAACCATGTGTGCACGAAGGGAAAGGACAGGAAGGAAAATGCTTTCTCATTCCTGAGGCTGGTTCAGAGACCTGTAGGTACTAACAACAGCATCAAAGCTTCAACATCAGTTTATAAAGCAGCACCGCTTGGGCAGAGGCCTGCTGATTCATAGAATCATAGAATGGTTTCACTTGGAAAAGACCTTTAAGATGATCGAGTCCAACCATCGATCCAGCCCTGCCAAGTCCGTCACCAGACCATGTCTCCAGGTATGACATATCCTCATCTCTGAAACCCCTCCAGGGACAGGGACTCAACCACCTCCCCAAGCAGCCTCTGCCAGGGCCTGAGAACACCTTCAGGAAAGAAATTCCTCGTAGTATCCAACCTAAATCTCCCCTGGCCATTTCCTCTTGTCCTGTCGTTGGCTACCAGGGAGAAGAGACCAATCCCAACCTCACTACAACCTCCTTTTAGGTACTTATAGAGAGCGATGAAGTCTTGCCTCACCCTCCTCTTCTCCAAGGGAATTCCAGGTGGAACAGGCTCACTCAAACAGCACTTTCAGGGAAACATAAGCCACAACAATCCTTGTGGAAAATTCTCCAGGGAGAGGTACTTTAACCTTCACTCACTCAACAGCAGCTGCCATAGTCAAGCTATTTCAGATAAAATCAAAGCCTTATGCTGCTCCCAAAATAAACTACAAGACCAGCTCACTGCCTCAGAGCTGGCTCATGACAATGAGAAAACATGGTTATCTGCTAGCTTCTTAAAGTAATTAAAGCAAAGTTTCACATCATGAACACATTGCCCTTTCCATAGCACTTTGCTGTGTACCTTTTATGGATGCTGGGATATTCACAAATAATATCAGCAAGAGCCTTCAAGGAACCTAGAGCAGGAGAAAAAAATCCATGATGTAAACACCTGGTAACACCATAAACATGTAATAAATGTATCACCTCTGTATTTCAGTACACAAAAACGCGTCACTTCAAAAATAAGGGCTTCTTTTCTGCTCTCTTACTTGCTTTACCACCATTCTTTTAATTTAATCTCAGAATCATGGAATGGTTTGGGTTGGAAGGGACCTCAAAGCCCATCCAGTTCCACCCCCTGCCAGGGGCAGGGACACCTCCCACTGGATCTGGTTGCTCCAAGCCCCATCCAGCCTGGCCTTGAACACCTCCAGGGATGGGGCAGCCACCACTGCTCTAGGCAACCTGTTCAGTGCCTCACAGCCCTCAGCGTGAAAAATTTCTTCTTAATGTCTCATTTAAATCCTCCTCCTTCCAGTTTGAAGCCATTCCCTCTCATCCTATCACGCCAGACCCTTTTAGAAAACCCCTCCCAGCTTTCCTGCAGCCCCTTTCAGTCCTGGAAAGCTGCTCTAAGGTCTCCTTGGAGACTTTTCTTCTCCAGGCTGAAAAACCCCCTCATGTCCAACTGCATACAAAGACTTCCCTACCTTTCAGTGACTGGATTTGATTTTTTCCATATGGTGCAGATGAAAAGTTTCCACAAAAGAAAAAGCAGGTTGGAGGTGCAGCAGAATAACCTGGGAAAAGAGAGTACCTGTGAGTATAACATCCATTCACACCAGTATCCATAATCCTTCAATCTGTTCCTTGGAAAATAGAGTCTGAAAGAAGCTCTTCGAGCTCTGCTGCTGTTGGTACACGAGAACTCTTTTCTTCATACCAGCTTTTGTTAGATTAAAAGCGGTGATGGCAGTGTAGAAATGTCACTTCAAGGGAGCCCTCTGCTATTTACAGGCCCAGTTCCCACAACACTGTCCATGTGTATCCAACTGCTGACCCGGTCATGTAATTACACAAAGTACAATTATAATAAACAATACAATTCAACATGTACTCTGTCCTTAAAAAGAAAAATGGGGAGTAGGAAGAAAGGGGTTATTATTAACATCCGTGCATCATTGCAATGCAAGGCTTCTACCAACATTTAACTCCCTCTTTGGCATCAAAAAGCAAGAGCAACTGGAATTGCCTGAGCGTTGTAAGACTGATGAATCCTCACAATACCAGTGATCACCCAGAAATACAGAAAATAGTTAAAAAAGAAACCTGCTTCTCATCCCTAAGGGAGAAATCATACAATCATAGAATGGTTTGAATTGGAACGGACCTTAAAGGTCATCATATTCCACTCCCCTGCCATGGGCACGGACACCTCCCACAGGATCAGGGGCTTCAAGCCCCATGCAACCTGGCCTTGAACATCCCCAGGGATGGGGCAGCCACCACCTGTCTGGGCAACTTGTTCCAGGGCTTCACCACCCTTAATGCGAAGAAATTCCTCCTTATGTCCAGTCTAAATCTGCCCCTCTGCAGTTTATACCCATTACCTCTCGTCCTGTCACTACCTGCCTTTGTAAAAATAAAAGCATTTACTCCAGCACTCATCTCCCGCTCCCAGTTACTCCCCATTTTCCCAACGTGCAGTATCAGGCTTAGATTTACTTTGCTATTTTTCCATCCAGCTGGTGAACAGGACAGAATTATTTATACTAGAGAAAGGGCTCAGCAATATTGTTTTCCTTATTATTCTACTCAGCTATGATTGTTCTTAATTTATAATCATGAAGCTCATTATTTGCCTCATAAAAAATGTCTCAAATCAGGGAATGCAGCTTACGCATCTTTGCCAGCAAGTTCAGTGTTTTAACCTCACAGTCCCTTTTAACCACAGTTCCTTTATCACTTCAGCATTTCCAATCTTCAGTTTGCTTCAAGGATCTAGAGGGGCCTACAGGAAAGCTGAGGAGGGACTTTTTCCAAGGGCTTGGAGTGATAGGACGATGGGGAATGGCTTTAAATTGGAAGGGGGACAATCTAGACTAGACTTTAGGATGAAATTTCCTAAAGCAAGGCTCAGAGGCAAAGGAGCTCTCACCTACCTGAAAACATCGTGTGCAGCTTTTCCAGTACCTCTGCTTGGTCCAACCACACATCAGACAGAAACACAAACATGGCATCTTCATTTTCATCCTCCAGCTGCTTTAGTTTCGCAGAAGCCTTTACTGAAGCAGACGAAGGGCCTCCGAAGAAGTTCACATTCCCATAGAAGGCTCTGCATCATCACAATATTCAGTTAGTTCTGCTTTCTTCCCAAACAGTTTTGATTATGACTCACTACAGTCATTTTGATGATGATGATGATGGCTGGCCAGATAGTATCGACCATCATCCAGTACTTCATGGATGATCAATATGATTTCAAGACGATGCAAGGGCTGGAGCACCTCCCGTACGAGGACAGGCTGAGAGCGCTGGGGTTGTTCAGCCTGGAGAAGAGAAGGCTGCGAGCAGACCTGAGAGCAGCTTCCAGTGCTGAAAGGGGCTCCAGGAAAGCTGGGGAGGGGCTGTTTACAAGGGCCTGAAGTGATAGGACAATGGGGAATGGCTTTAAATTGGAAGGGGGAAGATTTAGATGAGATGTCATGAAGAAATTTCTCACGCTGAGGGTGGGGAGACCCTGGCCCAGGTTGCCCAGAGCAGTGGTGGCTGCCCCATCCCTGGAGGGGTTCAAGGCCAGGTTGGATGGGGCTTGGAGCAACCTGATCCAGTGGGAGGTGTCCCTGCCCATGGCAGGGGGTGGAACGGGATGGGCTTTGAGGTCCCTTCCAACCCAAACTATTCCATAATTCTATGTGGAAATTCATAGTGAAATGGCAGTCACCCAGACACAAAACAGGGCTGCTGCCCTGCCTTAATTTGACAGATTATCTCAGGGGAATATTTATCCTGGGTTCTTTCCCACATACATTCTTTGAGCACCAAGGATTTTCTTATTCCCATGTAACAGTTGCAATGGAGAGGGGCTGGGATCTCAATGGTCATTAATATGCAGAAACCACACTGATCCAAAGAAACCAACAAGTCTCAGAAATGCTTCCTTAAAATCCTATTTACTTGGAAGCACTTGGAGAGGGGGAAGAACCACACACTTTGATGTCACAGACATTATGAAATAACCACGTGCTTGCTTAGAAGCCCATAACAAAACACAGGGTGAGGCTGCCAAGAGCCGGCTTCATACCTCGTGGTAGCAGAAGGCTCAGTAGGTGGAAATCCAAACGCGTTCACATGAAAAACTTCATCTTCATACCAACCTAAGAGGTTTTTTAACAACAAAATAACCTTCAGTTTCTCTAACAACGCCATGTCCCAGACATTACTCAGTATTGGCAGCCGTGCTGCATAGCTCTTCCCAGCCTCCACCAACCCATCACGTGCAATAGCCCCAGTCCCTGCGCTGCTCCGTGGGGAACCAGATCAGGGAATCATCCAGACAACAGGCTGAGCAAGAAAACAGCTATTTTTTAACTCCTGTCACTTCTTTGCTGCTCAGCCATGTAAAGAATCTTCTCAATCCAAGTGAGTAAGGATGTAGGGGAACAGGAATCATTTTTGCTGGCCCTGGCCCAGAGAATCATAGAATTATAGATTAGTTTGGATTGGAAGGGACCTCAAAGCCCATCCAGTTCCAACCCCCCTGCCATGGGCACGGACACCTCCCACTGGATCAGGGGCTCCAAGCCCCATCCAGCCTGGCCTTGAACACCTCCAGGGATGGGGCAGCCACCACTGCTCTGGGCAACTTGTTCCAGGGCCTCCCCAGCCTCACCGCGAAGAAATGCCTCCTTATGTCCGGTCTAAATCTGCTCCTCTCCAGTTTATATCCGCTGCCCTTTGTCCTATCACCACAAGCCTTTGTGAACAGTCCCTCCCCAGCTTTCTTGTAGCTCCTTCAGGTACTGCAAGGTTGCTCTAAGGTCTCCTTGGAGCCTTCTCTTCTCCAGGCTGAACAACCCCAACTCTCTCAGCCTGTCCTCATCTGGAAGGTGCTCCATCCCTCGGATCATCCTTGTAGCCTCCTCTCCCATTCCAACAGCTCCATCTCCTTCTTATGTTGAGGATTCCAGATTCCACAGGACTCCAGGTGAGGTATCACAATAGAGGGACAGAGGGCAGAATAAGAAGAGGGGCCCAGAGAAGTCTTCATCAAACTCAGTATTGATACAGGCTGGGGGACGACGTGATTGAGAGCAGCCCTGAGGAGAAGGACTTGGGGTGCGAAAGGGTGAGAAGCTCCACATGATCCAGCAACGTGCGCTCACAGCCCAGAAACCAACCGTGTCCTGGGCTGCATCCAAAGCAGCGTGGCCAGCAGGATAGGAGGGGATTCTACCCCTCTGCTCTGCTCTGGTGAGACTCCACCTGGAGTCCTGTGTGCAGCTTTGGAGCCCACAGCACAGGAAGAACATGGAGCTGTTGGAGTGAGACCAGAAGAGGCCACAAAAATGCTCAAATGTCTGGAGCACCTCCCATATGAGGACAGGCTGAGAGACTTGGGGGTGTTCAGCCTGGAGAAGAGAAGGCTCCAAGGAGACCTTATTGCAGCCTTTCAACACTGAAAGTGTGCTGATAAGAAAGATGTTTTAGGAGGGCTTGTAGCAAGAGGACATGGGGTAATGGTTTTAAACTGAAAGAGAACAGGTTTAGAGTAGGCATTAGGAAGAAGTTTTTTGCACTGAGGGTTGTAAGGTCCTGGCCCAGGTTTCCCAGAGGCTGGATGCCCTGTTCCTAGAAACATTCAAGGTCAGGTTGGAAGGGGACTGAAGCAATCTGATCCAGTGGGAGGTGTTCCTTCCCTTGGCAGGTGGTTGGAATTGGATGGGCTCTGAGGTCCTTTCCAACCCAACGCATTCCATCATGATCACTGAAACCCTCAGTCCTCTGTCCTTTGCCTCCAGAGCCCACAATGTAACTGAAGAGGCTCCTGGCCAAAAAGTTTACTTGCAAACCTCACCGACGCGAGATGTGGCTGTTCAGCCACATCTGACAGACACAGAACTGCAGCAACAGAACAACTTATCACAAGCAAAGAAAACCAGTCTGCTTTACCTTCTGCCAACACAAAGCATGATTCGGTGTACAAACCACTGTGGAACTGGTGCAGAAAAGTTAAGAAATATATTTTCTTAAATCAGGACTCTTAAAGTAGTTCATTTGCCCCAGTTCACTTTCCAGCTGGTGCGGTAGATGTGGACAGCACTGGAAGTTCACAGGCTGCCTTCAGAGCCAGGCGATCACCCAGCTGCGGAGCTGGTGAGCTCAAAGAACCTGCAAACAGGAACACGCTCAGCTTCCACCAGGAGGAATAAACCCTGTCCTAACAGACTCTCTGAAAGGGCGCTGAGCTGCAGCGACCAAGTAACTTGAAAAGAAGGAAAAAGATAGAGCTGCGGTTCTCAGTACATAATTTGTAGTGGTCAGAATTGATTTGTTATTCAGTCTGCAGCTCTTCAGGTCTATAGGAAGTCTCTTACATCACAGAAAAAGGATATTGCTTTGCTAAGGTCGAGCTGGACGACGCCGGTAGGGTCTTCCAGGAAAAACTTCCCCTAAAAAACAGGACGAATGAATAAAGCAAAATATACCTAAACACACAAACACTTCAAACAGGAGCACCTATTGGCCAGCATTCAGAAATTAGCCAGTTTTAACCCTGTGAGCTTAGAAGACACGGGCAGAACTGAAAACAATGCAGTTATAGAATCACAGAATTGCTAGGTTGGAAAAGACCTTTGAGATCATCAAGGTCAACTGTACCTGTCCAGTACTAAATCACATCCCTCAGTACCTTATCTGCCTGTCTTATAAACCCCTCCAGGCATGGGGACTCCACCACCTCCCTGGGCAGCCTCTGCCAGTGCCTGAGAACCCTTTGGGTGAACAAATTTGTCCACATGTCCAATCTGAACCTGCCCTGGTGCAGCTTGAGGCCATTTCCTTCCATCCTATTGCCTGTCACTTGGGAGAAGAGCCCAGCACCCATCTCTCCACAACCTCCTTTCCGGGAGCTGTAGACACTGAGGTCTCCCCTCAGCCTCCTCTTCTCTAGGCTGAAAACCCCCAGGTCCCTCAGCCGCTCCTCACAAGACTTGTAGGTAGTAGTTACTTGTAGGACGTTATGGTAGGTGTATCACCACCTTCCCTTTAAGCTACAGCACTCTGGGTCGCTGGGGCTCCCCTACAATCACAGTTCAGCGCAACAGCACGTCCAAACACAGCCAGGGGAAGCGCCGGCATTCCAAGGGGCATCCCTAGAAAATGGAACTGAATCTGGCTGCCAACATCCACTGCCTGTGGAAAAATCTCCTCTTAGGGAAGGGCTCTTGCGCCACTGACGCTGACGGGGGCTCTCCCACTGACATACGACAGGATAAAGCAGTGAGATATTTAAGCCTCCTCACATTCTAATACACCACGGGATGAATGGTGGCTAAGAAACTCTGCAATAAAATGCAACTTACCTCCTTGAGCTGAGTTATCATCCCCAGCACAATCACTTCGCCCACTTTAGCTGTATTGCCCAACAGAGTTTCTACTGTTTTAAGCTGTAACCAAAGGCAAAAAACCAAAAAGCAAATAAAAATTAAATCAAACTCTCTATCTTTTCTTAAGCAATAAGACAAAGCACCACACGGCACGTGTGTTTACATAAACAGACAGATGAGCTCTGAGAGAATTCAGGCCCATTACAAAACTCAGGGACTCTTTTCTGAATGGCAAATGTAGCACAGTTTACAGAAAGATATGCAGTTGTGGATGCTAAAAACTGTGAGCAAGTAAATATTTATTGTGATTATTTTGCTTACACATGGATGAAAATAGGATCAAGCAAGTGGCAATTCCTGATCTTGCCTAAGAATTTCAGTTATAGTAAGAGGATCCTCAGCACGATCCAATTGGAACCACAGGACCAGAAGAGTAGTGACTTTAATGGAAGAACCTTAGCTTGAGGACAGAGAACCCTCCAGAGCGGCGCAGGTGACACCACACTCACGCACACACACTTTCATCTCTTTTTAGAAGAATATAGTAACTGTATAACATAGCAAGAGTATTTAACGTGAGAAAGCTGAAGTGGGAAGAACAGAATGGACTAAAGTTCTGACCTCCTTCAATTGTAGGTTTCTGAATTTAGTGCTTACGAAAGAAAAAAGCCAGGAAGGCAAAGTGTAACAGGGTGAATGGTTAATGTTCTTCCCTGTCTGGAAGCCACGTTTCTCTTGTGTTTCACAGCTGCCTTTGAGCAGCTTGGTCAGCAGCTGATCTGAGCCAAATAACGGCATTTTTGACCCACAGGCTAAAAATGATTGATAACAACTCATTACAGTTGATTACCCATATTGGATGTAAAACTGAAATGCCACTAGGGAGCTAATACTGCTTTAAAGTGTGACACAAATGCAGCTCCCTCTGCAAGGAAAAATACCTCAGCTTTTTTACCTGGAACTTGCTCCCGCTGTCATCAGGATGAGCAACAATTACTGAAGGAGTGAACAACTCGTGCCTGTGAGTCCTCTGCAGAAACCAAAATTGAATTAATCCAGTTTAAAACTAAATGGGCTCTGTCAAAAAGCCACTTCACCACTACACAAAACAGTTTTTCAAGTTCTCTATTTTAGCCAGCAATGTTTAATTTGTTGAGCAGAATCGGTTCTTTTGACAAGAATTTGCTTCTGAGAAAGAGATGATCAATAATAGGGGACAAAAACAAGCCCAAAGAGTAACAGCAAAGCATCTGTAATGCTTTTAAAGGAAGGTATTCGTGACTACCTGGGAGGAAGGGGCAGGAGAGCAAGGGAAGTAAACTGTGTTAAATGCTGACTGTAAAGAAAAGAGCAGGCACTCTCTTCAAGGTAGGACCTGCTAAAAATAAGTAATTTAGGTTTTACTAACAGAGAGCCTGAAGAAAATGCATTGCAAAAGTTTTCCCTTCTGCTCTCATTTTATTTAATTCCCATTTTATTTAAATCATACCTCACACAAGCACCTCAACACAAAGCGCTGCTGTGCATGTGAGAATATAAAAACCACCATTTTATTTGTGGATATTGTCAAACAAAGCAAAGCTTTTCCTGACCTGCTGTAAGATGAAGTAGCGTTCCCGAAACAGTTCTGCTTTATCTCTGGCAGTCCCAAATAAATTTGGTGCGGGGAGGTTGGTCATCGACAGCCTGCAAGAAGTTTAATACAGGCAAGATTAAAAAAAATGTACCTTCCACACACAAAAATGATTTATTGATCTAAGAGTTGTAGGAGGCTGTAAAGCTGTAACACGACTGCATAATTTATCTGCTCAGCGAGGAAGATTTCTGTGAGGGATCCCGTGTTTCTGCATCTTCAAGGCTACATCCATTTCATTTCCCTCTCACTCACAGGTCCTGAGATTTATGTTCCTGCCTGAATGGGGCTCTGCAGAAATCAGTCTTTAAAAAAGCAATTATGTCTTTTAAGTGGCTGTGACCAAGAGAATCATGAACTCCTAGCCATGAACTCTTCCTCTTGGTTAGCAGATTGTCTTCATGGCATTCTCTGCTTCTGATAGCCTGGAAATGGCACTGGAATTAAACCCCTCCTGCTTGATTTTGCTGGACCGGTAGAATCAAGGAGCAAGGGCAGAAAATAAGCTGCACATGACATGAAAGCTGCTGCAACCCCTCACAGTGAACACCACTGTCCCTTCCTCTGCTAACACCACTCAAAGCTTTCCAAAAACAAGGACAACTTGTGGCGCAGCAGCCTGGGCCCCTTGCTGTCACAGGGAAAATCTGCAGCTAGCAGACATCTACCACTGATTCCTCCAACTGCTTCTTCCCTTCTCCAGCCTGGGGATCCTAATTTTCTTTTGCAGCTCTCCTTAGGAATCCCCCAGGGCTGCAAGGAGCAGCAAGCTAGAGTATAAGAAATAAATCCATGCAACCGACAGAGCAAATTTATTAAGAAACAAAAATTAAGCAGCCAAATGTGAGAAAATCAACAAAAACTACATTTATCATAGAATCATAGAATCCCACCTTGGTTAGAAGGATAGAATAGTTTGGGTTGGAAGGGACTTTAGAGATCATCCAGTTCCACTATGGGTATAAACTGGAGAGGAGCAGATTTAGACTGGTCATAAGGAGAAATTTCTTCACAGTGAGGCTGGGGAAGCCCTGGCCCAGGTTGCCCAGGGAAGCTGTGGCTGCCCCATCCCTGGAGGTGTTCAAGGCCAGGCTGGATGGGGCTTGGAGCCCCTGATCCAGTGGGAGGTGTCCCTGCCCATGGAAGGAGGTGGGGCTGGATGGGCTTTGAGGTCCCTTCCAACCCAACCCGTTCCACGATTCTGTGACTCTATGAGCAGATGCAAGAGGGAAAGATCAGAAAACAGCTTTTTAACTGTACAGAAATAGAGGATTTTTTTCTTAAAAAAAGAAGTGGTCGAAACTTAAAATATGCAAGACTTACGGTAGAAACTTCTTTCCTTCCGAATTATAAATATAACGTGGAATGTCGAAGGCTCCAATAATGTTGAAAACATTTTCTCTGAAATAAGAATACATTTACATCTTTATCTGAAGCAGAGGAAACAAACAGTAACAAAACATGCTCAATAAAATTATATTCCTTTGTCCACTGTCACCCTGCGTTAACATCCTCTCTCCCACATAAATACACCTACTGGATGCTACTGCACCTTCTAATTCAAGAAAAGAAACCCTTCACAAGTTCATTTAGAAATGTGAGAGGGGTACATCTCCTTCCCTTATCATGCCCTGCTGTCTTTTTTAACAACAGAAGAGCCTTGGCATGGTTAACATGAACAGGGTTAAACAATGGGCACACAAAACTCTTCATTGTTAATCAAGTTGATATGTCCCATCATTCAGCACAAGAAGGACATGGATCTGTTGGAGCAAGCCCAGACGAGGCCACGAAGATGATGCGACAGCTGAAGCACCTCGTGTATGAGGACATGCTGAGAGAGTTGGGGTTCATCATCTTCATGGCCTCCTCTGGACCCATGTCAACAGCTTTTTATCCTTCTTAAGTAGAGAATTCCAGAACTGAACACACAGCTCCAGATGAGGTCTCACAAGAGCGGAGGGGCAGAATCCCTTCCCTCTCCTACTGGCCACTTTGCTTTTGATGCAGCTCAGGACACAGTTGGTTTCTGGGCTGCGAGGGCACATTGCCAGCTCACATTGAGCTCCTCATCAGTGAGCAGCCCCGGGTCCTTCCCTCAGGGCTGCTCTCAATGCTGTCGTCTCCCAGGCTGTATTTTAATTCCAGAACATCGGCTTTATATTTAGAATCTCAGGCCTATCCCTGAAAACAAATTTTTTAGGAAGGAACAAAACAAGCCTTCAAAGACAGTACCAGGGAGACAAAAGCACAAAGTAATTACAGCACGTGTACCACTGCCATTTATTTCCCAAGAGGACATAAGGGAACACAAACCAACTCCCATAAACATCAAACAGAAAAATAACATCACCATACATAGTTTCATCTGACGCCTGGCTGCATTCCTGGATGGCTGCTTCCACCATGGACTGTTCAACCATATTAGATGACACTGAAAAGGAAATAGCAAAGGTTTAGGGCTGCAACCTATGGAAAGTGGTAAGGAAGAACGTTAGTGGTGCTCAAATGTTTTACAGAAAAGGTTCAGAGTGGTATATTGCACAAATAATCCCCAACATAAGAAGAAGGAACTGTTGGAACAGCTCTAGAGGAGACCACAGAGATGATGCAAGGGCTGGAGCACCTCTGCTATGAGGACAGGCTGAGAGTCGGGGTTGCTCAGCCTGGAGAGGAGAAGGCTTCAGGGAGACCTTAAAGCAGCTCCCACCACTGAAAGGGGCTGCAGGAAAGCTGGGGAGGGGCTCCTGATCAGGGTGTGCAGGGACAGGACAATGGGGAATGGCTTTAAATTGGAAGGGGGAAGATTTAGATAAGACATTAGGAAGAAATTCTTCACGCTGAGGGTGAAAAAATATCCCTCACACACTGCCCCCACCATTAATTCACTAAACATGGAGAACCAGATAATTATAGTTCATGCAAAGCTGCCAAACATGCTGCAAATGTGTCAGATTGGAATTTTTGCATTCTGGAGGTTATTTTTGTTCCAGAACATTATGACAGAATCACAGAATCGCTTTGTTGGGAAAAACCTTTGAGATTATTGAGTCCAACTGCACCTGTCCACGACTAAACCAGATCCTTGAGCACCTCATCTGCCTGTCTTCTAAATTTCTCCAGGGATGGGGACTCCACCACCTCCCTGGGCAGCCTGTGCCACGGCCTGAGAACCCTTTCCGTGAAGAAATTCTCCCCAACATCTTGTCTAAACCTCCCCTAACATAACTTGAAGCCATTTCCTCTCATTCTATTGCCTGTCATTTGGGAGAAGAGACCAGCATCCACCTCACCACAACCTCCTTTCAGGGAGCTGCAGAGAGCGATGAAGTCTCCCCTCAGCCTCCTTTTCTCCAGGCTAAACAACCCCAGGTCCCTCAGCTGCTTCTCATAACCCTGTTCTCCAGCCCCTTCACTGTCCCCATTGCCCTTATTGCAGAGATTTGTGCCATAAATAAATATTCACATAGACCTGGAGATAGGCACATGGTTGTCTTTATGGATTTAAACTAATAATTGAAATTAAATACTGCAAAATACTTATGTCTGGCTGAATTTCAAGGGAAAAGCAATCAGTGCAGATTCACAAAAGGACTCCATCAGCCTAAATAGGTTCCTGGAACAGAAAGCAGTCTATGAAAACCTACCCTGGAGCTCCCTGCTCAGGGTATGGGACTTGTAATCACTGCTCCTGTATGACAGTGACGAACAGCAGAGCAGAAAGGGCACGAAGGCAGCCAGCAGGAATCACAGGGGAGAGTGGAATGTCTGAATTGCATCTCCACCATTGACCTCAAACAACTCATGGACCCTAGGGGAACCATACGGGAATGTACAGCACAGAATTCCACCTCGGACAATGATCAGCGCTGGCGAGGGCACCGACTGTGCATACTACATTGGCTCTGGGGCTTCTCAATCTGCTTTTATTCCCTGTTTGATCAGCTACGACCTGTTATCTCACAGCTAAAGTAAGGATACAAAGCCATAACTTCTGCAGTCTGTGCTCCAGTAAAACTGTGAAGCAAGCACGTACCCACCCTTGATTTAAATTTGCTGGGCACGTTTCCTGAACTCACTTAAGGCCTAGGATTTACTTTAGATCATGTTTATATGGATTTGAATCTCCTCAGCCAAAATCTGGAAGCGATCTCAAGTTTCCTAGTTCCCAGCAGCTCCAGTCAGCAAACATCTGCCTTGCTGCTTCCAAGACCATCCAGGGACAGTTAAACTCTGTCCTCTGTCAGTTTATGTTAATACCTTGGACCATTACATCAGTGCGCTTCATCTCCCTCCCCTGCAAGGGCAGGGATCTCTGAAAGAAGGAATGCAACTGTTTCCTTCTTACAGTGACAGGGAGGCTCCTAAGATCACAAACCGAATCCTTTTCTGGACCTGGACTGCTGAATAACAAGTGAATTAACTTACCACTATTTCTTTGGCTCATTTTAGTATTTAAAATGACAGGTTTGGACCCAAAGGCATCTGTAGAAACTGGCCCAAATGCTCTGAGTAAGTGGAGCTGGAAAAAATTGCTGCTTTTGGAAAAGATACCCAGCTGCCAACTTCTTAAATAGCACAGATACCTTTTGCTGATGTTACAAACTTCAGCATTGAACAAAATGTCATGAAATGTATTTATTTTGATCAACTTGGTAGAATAGAATGACACCTTGGAGCACAACATGCTGCCAGGAGCTCTGTCTTTGTCTAAACATTATAAACTAACGTTATACGCACAGGATCAACACAGTAAGCTTAAGAAAAAGAAACTGTTTACTTACAAGGCTGTTTTTCAATGGCATCGATGACATTTTCAATCACATCATCAAGTTCTACTTCACTGACAGACTGCAGAGCTTCGGTAAGATATTTCAGAGCATCCCTAATTCCAATTAAGAAAGTCAGCTCAAACAGCAATCAATATTCATTACAGTTTATACAAACTGTGCCAGTTTTAGCAGACGGGCCCCATCCCTGGAGGTGTTCAAGGCCAGGCTGGATGGGGCTCGGAGCAACCTGATCCAGTGGGAGGTGCCCCTGCCCATGGCAGAGGGTTGGAACTGGATGGGCTTTGAGGTCCCTTCCAACCCAGACTATTCTATAATTCTATGATCACTAAACGGCTTGTGATTAAAAAAGGAGAACTAATTACTACTGTGCAATACTGCAATAGTTTAAGCCAAAGAAAGGAAACCATCAGAGCTGCAAACATTGAAGATAAGAGGGAGGTGCAGAGAGCCTCTTCTTCAGAGAGACTCTGGTCCGAAGGGACCTCTAGGGTCCCCTGCTCCATCTTTCTGCTCCAACAGTGCAGGCCAGTCACTGCTCACAGCGCTGTTCGCTTCGAACACCCCTCGGTCCTGTCCTGGCGCTTCACTACTCTCCCTGGGAACAGCTTTTTCACAGGATTACAGAAAAGTCCACGTTAGAAGAGGCACCTGGAGACCACCTGGCCCAATCTTCCCCTGAAAGCAGGGACTTGCGATTACGCCATCCGGATACCGGAGTGGGCATCGGAGTGGGGACCGGCACAGGGGCTGGAGCCGGTACGGGAACAGGCACCAACCTGGCACTGGAGGACGTAGTGATGTGGGTACCAGAGCGGGCACCGGAGCAGGTGGAAAAGCAGGTACCAGAGCTGTGAAAGGAATGGGCACTGGAGGGGGCACTGATGCAGGCACCAGAGCGGCACCAGAGCAGCACCTGGAGTGGGCACCAGAGTGGGTACTGGAGCAGGCACCGGAGGAGGCATTGATGTGGCTATCAGAATGAGCATCGGAGCGGCACCCAGAGTGGGCACTGGAGTGGGCACTGGAGCTGGCACCGGAGCAGGCACTGGAGCAGGCAGTGATGTGGGTACCAAAATGGGCATTGGAGAGGCAACCGGAGTGGGCACTGGAGTGGTACCAGAATGGGCACTGGAGCAGGCACCAGAGGAGGCAGTGATGTGGGTAACAGAGTGGGCACCAGAGTGGGCACCGGAGCGGGCACCAGAATGAGCACCAGAATCGGCGCCACACTGGTACCAGAATGGGGAGCAGAGTGGGCACCGGAGGGGGCACCGAAGTGGGCACTGGAGCCGGCACCGGAGCAGGCAGTGATGTGGGTACCAAAATGGGCACTGGAGCGGCAACCAGAGTGGGCACCAGAGTGGGCACTGGAGTAGTACCAGAGTGGGCACCGGAGTGGGTACCAGAGTAGGCACCAGAGTGGTACTAGAGTGGTACTCGAGTGGGCACCAGAGTGGGCACCGGAGTGGTACCAGAATGGGGAGCAGAGTGGGCACTGGAGGGGGCACCAGAGCAGGCATCGGAGGAGGCAGTGACGTTGGGTGCCAGAATGGGCACCAGAGCAGCAACTGGAGTGGGCAACAGAGTGGGCACCGGAGTGGTACCATAGTGGGCATCGGAGTGGGCACCAGAATGCGCACCAGAGTGGGCACTTGAGTGGGCACCACAGTGGTACCAGAATGGGGAGCAGAGTGGGCACCAGAGGGGGGCACCGGAGGGGGCACTGGAGCTGGCAGTGACGTGGGTACCAGAATGGGCACCGTAGTGGCAACTGGAGTGGGCACCAGAGTGGGCACTGGAGGAGGCAGTGATGTGGGTACCAGAATGGGCACCAGAGCAGCAACCGGAGTGGGCACCAGAGTGGTACCAGAATGGGGAGCAGAGCGGGCACCGGAGTGGGCACTGGTGTGGGCACTGCAGGAGGCACCAAAGCGGGCACCGGAGTGGTACCAGAATGGGCACCGGCGGTAGCGCTGTGGGTACCAGAATGGGCACCAGAGCAGGCACAGCATGGAGCAGCGGAGCAGGTAGCAGGGCGGGTACTGGAATGGGCACTGGAGCGGGCACTGGAGCAGCACCAGAGTACTGGGTGTAGGAGTGGGCACCGGGACGGGCGCAAGAGCGAGCAGGGGAGCGGGCAGGGCAGCGGGGCAGGAGGCAGGTCGGCACCGTCCCGGTCCCCCCCCCGGTACTCACGCCCGCAGCAGGAACCCGCGCAGCCGGAACGCGCGGCCCGCGCGCCGCCGCGCCAAATCCGCGTCCATGGGGCCGCTTCGCGCCACGGGCCGGGACACGCCCCCTGCCCCCTGACCACGCCCCCTGCCCCCCTGACCACGCCCCCTGCTGCTCTGACCACGCCCCCCGCCCTGTGATTCCATTATTCTACATTTCTATGATTCCAGTTTTCCAGGATTCCATATTTCTATGATTCTATGATTCCATTATTCTACATTTCTATGATTCAATGATTGTACAGCTCTATGATTCCATTATCCCAGAATTCTATGATGCCAGGATTCTCTGTTTCTATGATTATATGATTCCAGTATCGTAGGATTCTGTGATTCCGCTATTTGACATTTCTATGATACCGTTACTCCAGTATTCTATTATTCCAGGATCCTATGATTCCAGGATTCCATATTTCTATGATTCTATGATCCCACGATTCTGTGATTCCATTATTCTGTGGTTCCATTATTCTACATTTTGATGATTCCACGATTGTACAGCTCTATGATTTCATTATCCCAGGATTCTAGGATTCCAGGATTCCGTATTTCTGATTCCACGATCCTCTCTTCCCACGATTCTCTGTGATTCCACGATTCCCTATTCTGATTCCCTATTCCCACAATTCTCTATTCCCACGATTCCCTATTCTCACGATTCCACGATTCCCTATTCACACAATTCCCTATTTCCACAATTCCACAATTCTCTGTTCCCACAATTCCCTATGTCTATGATTCAACGACTCCATTATTCTACATACCTATGATTCTATTCTTTCAGGATCCTATGAATCCAGGATCCCACATTTCTATGACTCTATGATCCCACGATTCTGTGATTCCATTATTCAGATTTTAAAACAACCAGAACAGGCTTTAATATGTCTGCATTCTCTTTTTGATACTTTCACCAGGCAAACCACAGGTCCTCCATACGGCCAATGCTCCATCACTAGAGGAATAATTCAATCTCACCGGTGCTGGTGCTGGATTTCACGCTCCGCTATGCACTTTTGCACAGCTTTTGGTATAGAGAAGGGTATCGCTGGTACAGAAGGGGCTCAGATGTTAGCAGAGTCTCCCTGAGATGCCTTACCTGGCTTCAGGAGAATTTGGGTTCTTTGCCATATCAGGAAGAAGGATGCTTTATTTTTTTAAGAGGATAACTAAAATAGCCAAAGTATTCCATAGCATTCCATAGCATTCCATAGCAATGAGAGACCTCGTTGCTCTCTATAACTACCTGAAAGGAGGCTGTAGAGAGGAGGGTGCTGGCCTCTTCTCCCAAGTGACAGGGGACAGGACAAGAGGGAATGGCCTCAAGCTCCGCCAGGGGAGGTTCAGGCTGGACATTAGGAAAAAATTCTTCACAGAAAGGGTCATTGGGCACTGGAACAGGCTGCTCAGGGAGGTAGTTGATTCACCTTCCCTGGAGGTGTTTAAGGCACGGGTGGACGAGGTGCTGAGGGTCATGGTTTAGTGTTTGATGGGAACGGTTGGACTCGATGATCCGGTGGGTCTTTTCCAACCTGGTTATTCTATGATTCTATGATTCCCTATTCCTGCAATTCCCTATTCCCATGATTCCCTATTTCCCCAATTCCACATCTATGATTTCACGCTTCCCTATTCCCACGATTCCCTATTTCCACAACTCCCTGTTCCCACGATTCCCTATGTCTACGATTTCATGTTTCCCTATTCCCCCAATTCCGTATCCCCAAGATTCCACGATTCCCTGTTCCCATGATTCCCTATTTCCATGATTCCACAATTCCCTATTCCCACAGTTCCACAATTCCCTATGTCTATGATTTCACAATTCCCTGTTCCCCCAATTTCCTGTTTCCACAATTCCCTATTCCCACGATTCCCTATTTCCACAATTCTGTTCCCACAATTCCATATTCCCACGAGTCCCTATGTCTATGACTTCATGCTTCCCTATTCCCACAATTCCCTATTCCCATGATTCCCTATTTCCACAACTCCCTCTTCCCATGATTCCCTATGTCTATGATTTCATGTTTCCCTATTCCCGCAACTCTGTATCCCCACAATTCCATGATTCCCTATATCAACGATTCCACAATTCCCTATTCCCACAGTTCCACAATTCCCTATGATTTCACAATTCCGTTTCCACAGTTCTCTGTTCCCACGATTCCCTATTTCCACAACTCCCTGTTTCCACGACTCCCTATGTCTATGATTTCACGTTTCCCTATTCCCGCAATTCCGTATCCCCACAATTCCCTATTTCCACAATTCCCTATTCCCACAGTTCCACAATTCCCTATGTCTATGATTTCACGATTCCCTATTCCAATTCCCTCTTCCCACAATTCCCTCTTCCCACGATTCCCTCTTCCCACAATTCCTTATGTCTGTGATTTCATGGTTCCCTATTCCGACGATTCCACAATTCCCTGTTCCCATGATTCCCTGTGTCTATGATTCCCTATTTCCACATTTCGCTATTCCCACGATTCCCTATGTCTACGATTTCACAATTCCCTATTCCCCCAATTCCCTATTCCCACGATTCCCTATGTCTATGATTTCACAATTCCCTATTCCCCCAATTCCCTCTTCTCACAATTCCCTCTTCCCCCAATTCCCTCTTCCCACGATTCCTTATGTCTGTGATTTCATGGTTCCCTATTCCCATGATTACACAATTCCCTGTGTCTATGATTCCCTATTCCCCCAATTCCCTATTCCCACGATTCCCTATGTCTATGATTTCACGATTCTCTATTCCCCCAATTCCCTATTCCCACGATTCCCCAATTCCCTGTCCCCACGATTCCCTACGTCTATGATTTCACAATTCCCTCTTCCCACGATTCCCTATGTCTATGATTTCATGGTTCCCCATTCCCACGACTCCCCAATTCTCTGTTCCCACGATTCCCTATGACTCCCTATTTCCACACGCCGCTATTCCCGTGATTCCCCGATTCCCCGTTCCCACCACTCCCCATGTCCCCCTGCCCGCGGTTTCCCCGCCGGGGCGGCGAGCGCGGACGGAGCCGCCGCAGCCTTTGGACCCTCCTCGCTTGCCGTCCGGGCCCGGCGGCCGAGCCGCAGCTCCTCGCGGCGGAGGCGGTGGCGGCCGGGCCGCTCCCCACGCCCCCCCAAGATGGCGGCGGGCCCCGCGGAGCCCTTCTGCGTGGCCGAGGAGCGGAGCGGACACTGCGCCGTGGTGGACGGGAACTGCCTCTACGTGTGGGGGGGATACGTGGTAAGGCGGCGGGGCAGGACCCGGGGCGGGAGCGGCCTCACGGGGGGAGCGGGGCGGGGAGGTGGGGGGGGGAACGGACGGGACGGGGCTCCCCACGCCCGCCCCCCTCAGCCAGGCCCGGAGCGCGGGCTCTGATTGGCTGTGGCCACACGCCCTGAGGCCGGAGCGCGGGCTCTGATTGGCTGTGGCCGCTCCCCTTTAGGCCTGAGCGCGGGCTCTGATTGGCTGTGGCCGCGCGCCTTTAGAGGAGGCCGTGGAGATGCTCTGAGGGCTGGAGCACCTCCTGTACGAGGACAGGCTGGGAGGGTTGGGGTTGTTCAGCCTGGAGAAGAGAAGGCTCCGGGGAGACCTTAGAGCAGCTCCCAGCACTTGAAAGGGGCTCCAGGAAAGCTGGGGAAGGGCTCTTGATCAGAAAGTGCACGGAGAGGATGAGGGGGAAAGATTTTAAGCTGCAAGAGGGGAGATTGAGAGATCTTAGGAAGAAATGTTTTGCTGTGAGGGTGGGGAGGCCCTGGCCCCGGTTGCCCAGAGCAGTGGTGGCTGCCCCATCCCTGGAGGTGTTCAAGGCCAGGTTGGATGGGGCTTGGAGCAACCTGATCCAGTGGGAGGTGTCCCTGCCCATGGCAGGGGTGGAACTGGACAGGCTTTGAGGTCCCTTCCAACCCAACCCATTCTGTGATTCTATGAAGTAATCAGTATTAGAAATTCAGTGGTTAACAATTAAATTTCAGGTTTGTATTTAACTCTGTTTACTGAATCTGGCTGCTTATTCCCTCACAGTCTTCCAATCCTGTCTACTGCTGAGACAATAACAAATGGTGTAATTGTTACTTAGCGTGAGTGCTGCAAGTGCATTGGGTAGGGCTTTCTTCTCCTGTTCATTACTCTTCCTCATCATTAATTCCCAAATTATTTTTCTTTCTTCCGTGGCCTCTTTTTGGGAGATTTACTTGATCTGTTTTCCCCAGAGGAATTCTTTTTCTCCTTCATGTTATGGCATAGGTTAAGTTCTTTTATATCCAACACTTTATTCTTTCACAACAACTAAAGAAAAACGTCAAAAAATGTACTGATTTTAAAAATAGGGAACTAATTCCTCAGGCCCACTCACTGACCAACTTCAATGTTTTGCCAAGAAAGATGTGTACCAGCATAAACCAGACCAGATCTGAAACTTGCACATTGAAACTCATTATCTTTGGTTTTGGGAGATGCTTTTAACTGGGCGACAACTCTTGGTATGGTTGAAATTCCAAGAGGAAGGTGTAAATGAAAAGCACAGGACAAAGAGTTACCTGCAGCAACTGAAGGAAGAAAGACCTTTGCGATCATTGAGTTCACCCTGAGCACCTCATCCACCCATCTTTTAAACCCCTCCAGGCACGGGGACTCCACCACCTCCCTGAGCAACCTCTGCCGGTGCCCGAGATCCCTTTCTGTGAAGAAATTTTTCCTCATGTCCAATCTGAACCTGCCCTGGTGCAACTTGAGGCCATTTCCTCTCATCCTATTGCCTGGCACTTGGGAGAAGAGCCCAGCACCCACCTCACCACAACCTCCTTTTAGGGAGCTGTAGACAAAGTGCTGTTAGCAATTAGCAAAGCTCAGCGACATCAGGGAATACCTAACACCACATCTGGACAGCTTCAAAAAATGAAAAACATCTTCTTTGAACTTCTAGTGTAAACTTAGCGTTATTGAGCTGCCTGTCTACAACTGTCACTGTCAGAGCAGAAATGCTGGGGTATGACTCTGGTAGATTATTTCCCTAAGGTTGTTCTGTGCTGCTAAGGAATGTAGTTTGGTATTTTGTTTTTAAAACGTGTGATGTGTAACGCAGAATTGAATCGATCACAGAATGGTTTGGGGCAGATTGTTTTAATGTTTGCCAATTTATTTTCGGTTGTAGTCAATTGAAGAAAATGAGGTTTATCTGCCTAACGATGAGCTCTGGATCTATGAAATGGATAGTGGGTTATGGTAAGTAGCATAATTTCTATTTAATTAGTAGATAAAGTTGATCTTTGCATAGATTACAGTTGGCTGCGGTGAAAATTTTGCCTTCCTTCAGGTATGTGAATTATCAGATGGGTTCCCTGGAGTTTAGATAGCAGACTTTTAATGTAAAGACTGAAGAACAGATGTTTACTTGTAAATTGTTCCAGGAAACATTTAAGTTCCTTAAGTCTCCTTGTTTTTCTCAAGAGGATGCTTGAAACGGTCATCTTAAGGCTCTGGTGTTCAAACAGGTGCATTTTATCTGTGCTTTTATTTTGGCTTAATTCTCTATCCATTAACTTTTATGTTAAAAAAACCCCAAACATTTAAACACTGGATATTTGGGTTCTTGATCTATTTACAGTTTTGTTATTACTGAATTGTGTTATGAGCATATTTGCATAAATAACTTGTAACTGACCAGATTGAACATCCCTTGCACTTTAATCTCAGTACTTTATATTCATTGTGTTTTCATATCGTGTGTGGAATGTGGTAACAATGCGTCTTTTAAAAGTTTTCCAGTGGTTGCTATTATGATAATTGTAATTAGTCTGGGGAAGTGGCATCCGTTTGGGTGTACGTGTGTTTTTTCTCTCCCCCTGTTTATGTGTTTCTTGTACACCTGTATTCAAGAGATTCATTGCCCCCATACTTAAAGCAGCGATCTGAAACAGAGGGAAAAGGGGAGGAGGGGTAGACTGGAAAGGTGATTCTCTGCTCCACTCTCATGAGACCTCACCCAGTGTCCTGTGTCCAGGTCTGGAATTCCCCACATAAGAAGTATGTGGTGCTGTTGGAACGGTCCAGAGGAGGCCACGGAGATGATCCAAGGGCTGTAGCAGCTCTCCTCTGAGGACAGGCTGCTAGAGTTGGGGTTGTTCAGACTGGCAAGAGAAGACTCCGAGGAGACCTTAGAGCAGCTTCCAATAATGAAAGGGGCTCCAGGCAAGCTGGGGAGGGACTTTTTACAAGGGCCTGGAGTGATAGAAGAAGGGGGAATGACTTTAAATTGGAAGGGGGAAGATTTAGATTAGACATCAGGAAGAAATTGTTCACACTGAGGGTGGACAGGGCCCAGGTTGCCCAGAGCAGTGGTGGCTGCCCCGTCCCTGGAGGTGTTCATGCCCAGGCTGGATGGGGCTTGGAGCCCCTGATCCAGTGGGAGGTGTCCCTGCCCATGGCAGGGGGTAGAACTGGATGGGCTTTGAGGTCCCTTCCAACCCAAACCACTCTAAGATTCCCCTCTTTCCCCTTTCTTTTCCCCTCCATCCCCCCCACCCCCCTTTCCCCTGTTGGTTGCTACCTGTTTCTTTTGGTACAAGAGGTGGCTCAAGCCACCTCATCCTCTCTCCTGGTTTCCACGCTGTTTTTCACCCTGGTGTGCCTGTATCAGTTGCACTGGTTCAGCTGTTTATATGGTCACACGGGAAATCAGATTAGGAAAGTGATCCAGGTTAAATATAACCTTTCATATTCTAGGGTTGGTTTTAACCTGAAGCCATTCTTGCTCTCATTCGATTTGCAGCATGAATGGTTGCACACACGCAGCCAAGTGCATTGCACGGCACAGGATCAAGCAGGAATGAGAGAGCAAGAGCAGAGGCGGGGAAGGTGGGCTGGCTGCAGCAGGGCTGGTGCCAGAAGAGAAGCAGTGCCCTGAGCAGCTGTTAGTGAGCTTTCAGCAGGGACAGTTTCCATGTGCGTTGTTCACAGCTTCTGATTTAGCCTTTCCTTTTCATGGCTGCCTCTGGTTCTTTGAGGTTGGGTTACGGTCAGATGTCAGAACTCAAAGAACTATTTTTTCCTGTATAGCCAGCAGTGACAGACAATCATAGAATCATGGAATGGGTTGGGTTGGAAGAGACCTTAAGGCCCATCCAGCTCCACCCCCTGCCATGGGCAGGGACACCTCCCGCTGGATCAGGTTGCTCCAAGCCCCATCCAACCTGGCCTTGAACACCTCCAGGGATGGGGCAGCCACCACTGCTCTGGGCATCCTGGGCCACGGCCTCCCCACCCTCTTGGTGAAGCATTTTTTCCTAATGCCCAACTAAATCTTCCCCCTTCCAATTTTAAGCAATTTCTCCTTGTCCTATCACTCCACACCTTGTAAAAAGTCCCTCCCTAGCTTTCCTGGAGCCCCTTTCAGTCCTGGAAGCTGCTCTAAGGTCTCCCTGGAGCCTTCTCTTCTCCAGGCTGAACAACCCCAACTCTTTCAGCCTGTCCTCAGAGCAGAGAATATGCACAATATTAACATGAATGTCATCTTCCACCTCAGGAGCCTGACTTCATCCTTCAGCTGTCATTTCTAGTGCTGGTTATGGTCAAGGCATCACTAAAACTGTCTTTTTATGTTTAAATATAACAATTATTAATACGTCTGGGTTGAGGTTGTTAATTTTAGCAGGTTTCAAAGCAGCTTTATGAGACTTAACATATGTGCTAACTGCAGGACAATGCACTTAATGGAAGGAGAGTTGCCCACCTCCATGTCAGGAAGCTGCGGGGCAAGCATTAACGGGAAGCTGTACATTTTTGGTGGATTTGATGATAAAGGATACAGTAACCGGGTATCGTATGCTCTTCTTTCCTACATACTGCGTTTGAATGAATGAACGGTAATGCTGAGTTACTGTTTGGTTTGGTGCACTCTGCCTTTGAATTAATGGGAAATTTAAATAAAAGCTTTTTTTTTGTTCGGTTCCATATGTTTCTGTGATTTTCATCAAATCACAGAATGATTTGGGTGGGAAGGGACCTTAAAGCCCATCCAGCTCCAAACCCCCTTGCCATGGGCAGGGACACCTCCCACTGGATCAGGGGCTCCAAGCCCCATCCAACCTGGCCTTGAACACCTCCAGGGATGGAGCAGCCACCACTGCTCTGGGCAACCTCGGCCAGGGCCTCCCCCACCCTCATTGTGAAGAGTTTTCTGCTAATGTCTCATCTAAATCTTCCCCCTTCCAACTGCATTTTTCACGGAATTGTAGCTTCAGAGTGAGACCCTTTATGGGAACCTTTCTGAGTATTTTTCTGAGAACTGCCAGAGTGTTTTCCAATTACTTTCTTGGGGGTTTTTTAATGTATTGGTAGCCATGATTTTAGTTGATCTCAGAATATCACTTTTAATTTTGCTTTTTGAGAGTGCTTACCTTTCTTGTATAATCAGGTAACACTTAAAGTTGAAATGTAGCTACCAGTGTTCCTTGTGACTGAAGACCGGGGTAGCAAAGCAGATGAAACGAGGTGTTTTATCGAGTGTAAAAGAAGTCGGAATTCAATCCTGACTAGAAAATAACTGAGATAAGCTGTAACCAGATCTCAGTTTAGAGCTCGGCTTACGAGTCTGGTTGGTTTTCCTCTAGTCACATGGTTAGTTTAGGCAGAATGACCAACCATTCTGCCAGAATGGAAACGAGAGCCATTTGTGCTGCAGGAGTGTTCTGCAAGGCTACCGCTGGCTCTGGAAGAAGTGGGATGTGGCTGCAATGCAAGGAAACTGCTGCTGATTCTCACACTTTTTGCGTTCTTGTTGTGTATTGGATCCTTCCTGTACGGGGCTGCAGATTGCAAATGTCACTGTCAGCTCCTTTGTTTAAAATGGCAGTAGTATGTTCTGGGTGAGGGTGGGTTGTTCTCTTTGCTGGGTTCTTTGACGTCATTTATACTGAAAATACTGTAATTTTTTCTTTTAAGCTGTATTATGTTAATTTACGAACAAAAACTGGAACGTATAGGTGGAAAAAAGTTACAGATTTTAAGGGTCAACCTCCTACACCACGTGACAAGCTTTCCTGCTGGGTGTATAAGGACAGGTAACACATTAAGTATATTTAATATGTGTTAATTGCAGAGAAGAAGTTTTGTAAAGTGAAGAGCACGCAGGTTTGGGAGTCAGGAAACTCTAATTCTTAGCTTGACTCGCTGTGTGATTTTGTGTAAGTCTCTTAACAACTTATTGCTAGAGTTTTGTCACCTGTGAGCTGAGTGATGGTGAGTATAAACCTGCATTAGGAGAGGGCTGGCAAAGTTAGTGGGAGTTCCTGGAATGCTTTGAGGGTTTAGATGAAAATAATTATGCATCTCTTACTTAATTTTAACATGCTAAAAATCAGTATAAAAATTACATTGATTTTTTGGTGTCGCATTATGCAAGCATTAAATTATTACCTGTGATAATATCTACGTAATGTATTTTCAAGGATTTACGTGGCGTACAAATACAGTTGCAAAGGTGTTTCAGTGAATGTCTTTAAGTCAGTCTAGAAATTTGTGTTGTAAGGATGTATCCAGAAAAAATACTTTGCTAAAAGTGAATATTTTCCTTCATATTTTTTGTTTATTGTGGGAAATGTCTGGATATTGTGGCGCATGTGGCCACAGGAAAGTGATGTGTCAGTGATTTGTTGTAAAAGTGGCTATATATGCAGTGAACACTAAAATGTAAGGGATTTATCCGTTTCTGACTCCACATTGAAAGGGTTTTGCATAAACCATACAATGCCTCTCAGCACTGGTTTTGTAGTTCTGATTTTAATACAAGATATAAAAAATTACATATGTTTGAACAACTTCTCCATAGCTGTTAATACCAGATTGTTCAAAACTGAATTATCCTGTACTCCACGTGTGGAGAAAATGCCCTCTTTGAAATGGCTCTGTGTGACCTTTTCATTTAATACATGTACTTGGGGACAAGCTGGGCACCTTTTTAGGAGTATTCCTGAAGGTTTCTCAAGGTTGGAATGTGCGGATGAGGATGTCTTGGTGTGTTGCACAATGCTCTCAGTAACTCTGTTTCCCTAGGAATGTCAGGCTGGAATGACCTTCACCATACTGCCACTTCCTAAATTGCCTTCTCCCGAGATCACTAACAACCAAGTGTCCTCAAATCTTGAAGTTAAACAAAGCGTTAGGAAGCGTTACTTGTGGATGGCCATTTCATGGGTGGAATATTAGGCTGGGAGGTGTGTAACAGTACTTGGAATGCGATATTCAGTAGTGCTAGTGGAAAGAATCTCTTTGTAAGCTAGAAAAAGACTTTGTGGGTCACAGGCAGGATGTGGGATGAAGCTCCGAGACGTTTGTTGTCCAGAGATGCTAACAAACATAGCAGGAGCACAGGGATTTTCAATGGAAAAGGGCAAGAATTCTAGCAGAAGCACAGGCATTTCTGTGTCTTGTGTGTTACGGGTCGTCCCAAGACTCCTGTCTGAAAATCTAACTGGGATAAACTCATGAATGGAGGAACAGAGACCAGAGACGTTGAGGTATACTGAGCCTCCTTCCTTGCTTATGTGAATTTCTGTTGGGCTTGTTGAGGAGCGTAACTGTTACCTTCATCTCAGTAAGGTTTTCTGTCTGATTAGGCACAATATGGAACATTTTAATTCGTTTATATCATTAGTAATGCACTAGGCAAACCAGAATTCAAAATTAATTAGTACAGCTTATTAATTTGAATGTGATTTACAAAACAGCTAACTGAGCTTATTTTTTGCTGTTCTTTTAGGCTAATCTATTTTGGTGGCTATGGCTGTAGGAAGCACAATGAACTGAGTGATTGCTTTGATGTCCATGATGCATTCTGGGTAAGGAATTTGTCACAATTCAGAGGGATTTGTCCTTTCTGATTGTCAAACATGATCTTTTCATAGAATCATAGAATCACCAGGTTGAAATGTGCATCCTTACATCAAATACTAAATACTGACTTACAGAACTGGACCCAACAATGAATTCCTGAACACCGTTGGCCTTCAGCAAGACCCAAGCATCATTATTAAAAACATTAACATGTATTGATTTTGATGGCATTTGATATTTTAGTTTATTTCCGGGTGTGATGGTTCACTTCTGGATTTGTATCCCTTAATAAGCACAAAGGTTTTAGAACAAAATAAACTTACTTTCTATTTTTAACTTCTTTTTTAGGAAGGACAGATATTCTGGGGGTGGCACAATGACGTTCATGTGTTTGATACGACCACACAAACTTGGTCTCAACCAGCAATTAGAGTGAGTGTTTTCAGTCCTGTCTTTTGACACAGTTGTGGTTTTACTGCTTTTTGAACATCTCTAGAAATTTATGTTGGGAAAAGTGCTTGGAATATGCTTAGTATTGCTCAGGCTTGTAAAATTAAACAGGAGGACGCTCGATGCATCTGAAATGTGGAAAGCTCTAGACTGATGTGAATTTTTTTCCCCACAGGATGTTATTAGACCTATGTTCTCCCTATAATGCAATTCTGATGCAAAAATTGTGTGGTAATCTTCAGAGAGATATTAGAACTGGATACGTTAGGGGATGATACAGCATTCTGTGTCTAGGGGAGAGCTTTGAGGTAAAGCTTTGTTTTCAAGGTTGAAGATAACTGTTAGGAATTTAAAAATTACTGTCAGTGCTCCGTTACTGGAAAGACAAGGTGATGAAATGTTGCAGAAATGCATTTAGCAGGACTACTGGGATGGTGCTGAGGAGCAGGATGTGGAGGTGAGTTGGTGGCTCCTCACAGAGCAGCCTGGGTCCTGCAGAAATGGATTGAGGTGATTACACCCACTCTAGGTGTCCTTGTAGGCCTTGCCTGGGCTCTGGGACTGGAAGAGTTTTGACGCACAGCCCTTAAACCAGGCTGGCTCTGCATTCACCCTGTCCAACACCGAACGCAACCTTCCGGAACAAAGAGAAGGTCCTTGGGTGTGTGTGGTAGAAACACGTGGATGGCTTTAATGGTGCCAAGCTGAGGTTGCAAGCCTCCTTCATCTGAACTGTTTGATATGAAGCCGCTTGTTTGACTGTAAGTGTGTGTAATTAGTCTGCAACGTGGATAACCTATCCCAAATAAAGGAGAGCTGCCCACACAAGAGAATGAGGGGGATTTCTTCCTCTCCCCTGCCTCCCCCTTTTCACAAAGCTGGTAGGACAGCATGAAGGATGGTACGTTGGGCAGAAAGAATGACAATGGCTTTGAATCTGATCCCACTTGATTCACTGCTCAGCTTCCACAGACTTAAAGAAGGCAAGGGTAGAGAGGGTAGACTCACTGTATTGCTTGTTTAGGTCTGCTTTGCGAAGTAAAGGTATTTTAGCATCATAGAATCACAGAATGGTTTGACTGTGGCTGCCCCATCCCTGGAGGTGTTCAAGGCCAGGCTGGATGGGCCTTGGAGCAACCTGATCCAGTGGGACGTGTCCCTGCCCATGGCAGGGGTTGGAACTGGAAGGGCTTTGAGGTCCCTTCCAACCCAAGCCATTCTGTGATTCTGTGATTTATGAAATCCTGGTGAGTTAACATCAGCGCTCAGTAGAACCAGTACATCCTAATCAGCGTCTTGATGCTATTTCATGGTCTTTATAGGATGTTCTAAAATCCCTATGAAACTGAATGCAAAAACTGACATTAACAGTGAAACATAAAAGCCAATTTTGCAGTTTTTATTTCTGATCTACACAGGGAATACCTTTAGGCATGTGGCTGTGGGTTGTAACACCAGATTTTAAGATCTGATTTCCAGAGGTTTTTGTACCACTTCCTGATGGTTTGTGTCTTGGAAAAATAGAGCTGCCCAGGACACGTTGCCAGTAACAGCTGTGTTACTGTGATTTTTATACTTAGGAATTAATGATAAATTAATTCCATTTCACTTAAGTAAAGCAATGATAATTCATACCAAGAGGGAGGATATTAAACATCAGCTACTGAGAGAACTCCCTTAAAGCTATCCGTGGCAAATCCATGTATCTTCTAATGTCTGTGGGGTCTTGGACATGACTACAAACAATTCCCTTCTGAAGGCGCAGTTCTGTCAGCAGATTGGTGCACGTTGGCTTTACTTTTGCAGTCTCCGATGCTGACTTGCCCGGCTGACACGTGATAAAGTTCTGAAGGGTCTTATCTTGGTTCTTTCAGGGTGGAGATCCGCCTCAGCCTCGAGCAGCTCATACCTGTGCTGTGCTGGGAAATAAAGGCTACATCTTCGGAGGACGAGTGCTGGTTAGTGCTTAAACTAGAACATTTTATTGGCAGTAATGTTATTTTCTTGTCTGTTATGTTTTTTATAGCAAATTATTTTTGTGGTAGAAAGAAATCCAGAATGTCTGTGGCCTGACCTGTGTGTTAGGGACGTGGAGTCTGGGATGCTGCTTTTCATCCCCCTGTGCCTTACAGAAAGAAGAGCTTATCTTTCTGTCTGTACTATTCACGATAAAGCATTCATTGTCCCAGAAAGGGAAAGACCGGAGGACTGTGTGGTTATAAATCAAGAGGAATGGTTGATGCATACATAAGCTCTGTAGGGGATGATTCTTTGCGATTGGAGCAAAAGCTGGGTGATAGACCAGGTTTAAATAAATGATAAGATGCTGGCATTCTGCACTTGCTACAGCTTGGCAGATTTATACGTCAATCTGCTGGCTTCTTTCCCCCACTCCACTTAATGAAATTCCAGCAGGTAGTAAATAGTAGCATAGAATGGTTTTGGTTGGAAAAGAGCTTTCAGATCATTGAGTCCAACCATCGATTCAGACCAGGTCCCCAAGTATGACATCTGCTCATCTTCAAAGCACCTCTAGGGATGGGGACCCAACCACCTTCCTGGGCAGGCTCTGCTAGTGCCCGAGAACCCTTTCAGTGAAGAAATTCCTCCCAACATCCAACCTAAATCTCCCCTTGGAGAGGTGGCCATTTCCCCTTGTCCTGTCATTGGCTACCAGGGAGAAGAGACCAACCCCCACCTCGCTGCAACCTCCTTTTAGGTAGTTTCTAAAACTACCTAAAGCGATGAGTGATGAGGTCTCACCTCAGTCTCCTTTTCTCCAGACTAAACAACCCCAGGTCCCTCAGCCGCTCCTCATAAGGCTTGTGCTCTAAACCCTTTCCCAGCTCCATTCCTTTCTCTGGACGCACTCCAGCCCCTCAGTGTCCTTATAGTGAGGGGCCCAAAACCCAGGATTCGAGGTACGGTCTCACCAGCGTTGAGTCTGGGGACATAATCCCTTCCCTGCTCCTGCTGGCCACTCTGTGTCTGGCACAGGCCAGGATTTTTGCTTTTGCTTCCCCCATTCCCTCTAAGGAAAGTGGGAATGTGTAAGGATATTCAGTTACTCACATACATGTTTCTCATGCCCTGATATTTTCCTCTGGGAAAGTGAAGTTCAGGATAGCTGTTGGGATACAGCATTTTATATTTACAGTTGCCACGTGAGGTTCTGAACGGTAGGAAAGAACAGAACTCAGTCAGCTTTGTAATTGTCATTTTTTGCACGTACGTGAAATACAGACATTTGGAAGAGCAGCAAGTGGCAATAATGTCTGGATACAACGATATCAGCCTCCATAAGTTCGAGCTGGTACGGGATGCTGCAGCGTGTTATCTGATAGCACAGCCTGCTGCAGGCACAGGCCATTCCAGTCCTGTTAAGCCTCTCTGAATGTCAGTTCTTCAGTCGTTACCTTCGGCACGCTCTGTGCCCTCAATACAGAATGTGTGAAGCGCCACCATAGAGGTTGCTGTTAACAGCTTCATTCTGTGCAGCCAACAGCTCTGCACCGCAAGAGTGAGGCTTGTATTTGCTTTCCTGATAGCTGATCCAAGACTATCCATTTTTACACACTGTAAGAAGATCTTGGATCTGTTTTCCCTTAGGTAACAGCCAGAGGCAGAAGTGCTGCCTGTGCAGGATGCAGTCAGTGCGTATTTATGTCAAGGCTAGATTCTTGCTAGGTAATTTTAACTCTTCCCTGCTCTTTTTAACTTAATAAAACAAGTCATAGTCATGCCCTGGTTGTGTGTTCCTAACAAACCCCTGGAGGTAGTAAAACCTCTCAGCAGCACACTTAATTTTTCCATTCCTACTCAGAGGAGATTTTCCCTTCTTCTCTATTGAAGCATTAATGTAAGAATTCAAGCCTGAGGCAACAATCCAGTACAAAGAACGTATTTCTGTTTCATGTCTGGAAATAGGGATGGTAGCAGGTGTTCTTCACTAGCACAGGCTCCCCTATCCTCTGTAATTTTTTTGCAAAGACAGTTTTATTTTTGGGCTGGCTCTTTTAGAGCTGTTGCAAAAGGACAGAGAAGAGAATATTTTTAAAGGTCTTTGTATGAGCTGGAGTTTATCAGGAATGTGAGAAACAGTTTCTGTAAGGCAACTAGAAAAACCTTCTAATTTAAATTACTGTTTCCTCTTCCATAGTTTTTAAATTTAAGTTTTTAGCTCTTTTTACCTACAGCTAATTTAATCATACAGTTATAGAATGGTTTGGGTTGGAAGGGACTTCAAAGTCCTTTGGAAATGCCCTGCAATGAACTTGTGCCAGCTTCAGCCTGGAAAGCTGCCATAATCCAAACCCTGTATTCCACGTGCTTGCAAATAAAACTGTGTAAAATGGCACTTTGTTCCCTTTCCTCTGGTTTTCATGCTGCAAACGCTGTCCTCGATGTAAGGTAGTGTTTTCCTTGGGGGAGGTCTGCAGTTCTGTTATAAAATGCCTTACTCCTGCTTGCTCAGACAGAAACCAGATGTACAGACCAAGGCCAGCTCCAAACAATCACGCAGCACCCGACCTGTTTTTCTGCTAGAATTCCTTTCATGGCTATAGGAAAAGTTTTTACTGAAACTCCTTTTCAGGGCGATCAGAAAAGAGCCACCACAACTGATCCTGTTTGTTCTTACCATTCTGCACTGTGTGTTACGTGACCTTTCACGTGGGTGCACGACCTCTGGAACTGCTGCTAAAGCCCGAGAGAGAATGCACACAGCAGCAGGCTTGGATAAACTTGAATTGCAAATAAGTGAGGAAGTAGTGGGGAATTCGAAGAGACAAACATTTTCTAGTGCTGCTTGAGTCTTGTGTGTCAGGGTTTGCCTTGGCCAGCAAAGTGAGCTCAGTGCCATGGCTGTGGACTTGCTCTTTCGTGTCTGCTGTGTAACTGAACTCTTACTCCCCGCAGCGGAACTGAATCCTGCTCCTCACGTAGCAAGCCCGCACGCATGACAGGGCAGGAAGCCTAGGTATGGAGAAGTAGATGTGCAACGCGGGACCGTCTGGCCTGTATTTCTGGCCTTCTGTGTATTTCTCAGCCTTCAAAGCCTTGCTCCCTCTGGTGTTTTGTTGGCAAGAGCTGTCTGTGCTGCAGAGGCCTTCACCTCAGGAGCAGAACAGCAGCGAGTGCCGTGTCCAAGCGAGTTAGGGGTGCTGCACTCTGCCTGCTGCGACTCAACTGCTTTGTACTCCAGCTAGGTTCCTCCTGCAGCCTCTGCAAGTGAAATTATTGGTAAACCAGAGCTCAGCCCTAAGAGGACGTGCCCTCTGGCTTCTGTTTAACAGTGTTTGAGTGCTGGATTCAGGAATACAGGAAGGCTCTGATCTGAAAAGGTTTTCTCTTCCTCAGGTAGCAGCTTCTTTAATAACTATTTGAATAACCAAGTGAAACCACTTGGAAACAATGTCAGAGAAGAGAAAAATTTTGGAAAGCAACATTTAATTTTGTAGGAGAGCGGCAAGGGTAATGTTCACCTTAGTGATGCTTTATTATCGATTCACTTTCTGTCTTAGAAATAAGTGGAAAGAGACTTAGAAAGGTTAGGGAACATTCAGTGGGGCTTGAGGAATTGATGTAAGTGGAAACAGGAAAGGAAAGCTAAAGGCATCAGAAAAACACAACATTCCCTGACAACAGGAGTAAGTCCTCCCCAAAGGATGAAGTCCTGCTTTTCTCCATAAATTAAGGAGCAAATACGGGGTTGCTCTGCTCCTCCTTCTCCTTCCAGTTCACCGTAATACAAATCTTCCCAGGGAAAAGACTCTACAAGGAACCAGAAAGGGCCAGGAAGTGTCATGAGGCTTCTCTTCATCTTTCTGTGAGGAAAGGGCACCTTTTCCCAGACTTGGAGCTAGAACGGGTAAAAGAAGATGATGGTGATGATCAAAATCAATTGTACCAGGAATCATTTGAAAGCAGGCTCAGCAGTGTTAAGTGGACTCTGTTCCTCCAGGTAAGCCCTTGAACCAACAGAAGTGGGAAAAAGCGGGAAGGAAGGAGAGTTAACACAAAAGTCAATGCAAGTCGTATGTTTGATTTAAGTGGAAAGTTTTCATGTAAAGAATGATGAAGTAATAAACCAAAGTCTTTGCAGCAGCTCACGCATCTGATGCCTTAAGGTGTGCATGTTTATATTTCATGTTATCCTTTACGTCATGGAAGATCAGAAGGTGCATTGAACTGTAGTCCTTCAAGTACAAAGATTTGAGCTGTTTCCTTGTAAATCTCTGAATGGAGAGCTGCACAGTTTACTGTGAAAGCCGTGAGCTGTAAATATGTCACCCTTAGCGCTTCTCACCCTGCTAGAAAACTCATCCTGAGACAAAGCAGAGCCTGGTTAACGTTTGCCGGGTTGCACATAGTGGAGCTTGCTGTGGATAAGTAGGGCGTCTGAGGAGTCCTTGTGGCTCAGAGGGAAATGCCTGCCCTCTCAGGATGCACACCCTCTTGATGCTCTTATGCCAGTTAAGGATCATCTTTGGATTATCAGCTAAATGATTAAATAGAAGAGGCAGCATTTAGAAATACATGAGAACCTGCAAGTAAACTCTGCATGTGGCAGGTGGCAATACTATAACCTGACTGTGCTTCACATTTCCCAAAGAAGGGTCAGGTAGAAAGGCATTTTCGTTCATTAAAGCTATGTTAAAGGGCTGAATTGTAGACATAACTGTCCAGCTGATGCTGTGTTTTGAATTGAAGATGAGTTTGATGTAATTGTGCATCTGTCAATCTGTTGAATCATGAGAATGTAAAGCTTATACTACATTGATTTCCCAGGGACCAAGACACTGAGAACTGCTCCATCGTCTGCCTAATGCCTAGGAAAGGAAAGTCAGCGAGGAGGTCTTGAACAGGATCTCCTTGAAACCTTGATATCCAGCATAACAGCGACTTTCTTCGCTCTCTTTCATAGATGCCTTCTGTATTGACTCTTCTATTCCCAGATGATTAAATATTTTCAGTTCTAGAGGCTGGGATGCTGCTTTCCCCCCACCTGCTCCCAGGTGTCTGGCTGTGTACAGGGACAGCAGAAGATAAGCAGTAATTGCATTTTCCTTTCTGCTTGCATAATTTGTTCCTCAATTCCTTCTGAAAGAGCAGGAAACTGAGTAGACTTGTCGTGGAAGACAGATCTCTTCCACTAGCTGTCAGTTGGACTTTGCATTATTGCTATATTCACCCTCTTGCAGGGATGAAGCTTCTTGGGCGATGCACAGAAGCCCTTGCATTCTGCTTTTCTTTACCCTGTCAGCCTCTCTGGAGGCGTTCTGAGACGCTAGTTAACGTTCTCTTCCCTAGGACAGAGAAGGGCTAGCACGTACTTGATCAGAGGAGGCCATAGCTATACTGAAAACCTTGCCGTTTCCTGGAATCCACTGAGACTCTTCCCGTAGCTCTGATGGACAGCTTTGGAAATCTCTGAAGCTGAGTTCTCAGGGGTAGAACTGCTCCTATTCTGACTAAATGACGAGTCTAGTTTCCACCTCAAAGGATCCGCAAGCTGGAGAAAAGCTTATTCTAATAGATCTATGGACTGCCCTAGGAGAAAGAAATGGTAAGGTAAGGCAAGATGTATTTCGCTACTTCTCAGATGTTGTTTTGCAGTACCGAGGGGAATCACAGACACTGGTCAAGTGTATTGTGAGCCGCTGAAAGCATCGCTACAGCCTAACGCAAAGAAATTCTCACTGGTATTCTCCCCTCCCTTTATCTTCCTGAGGGAATTACCTTCTCCAAAACACAGGCAGATATGCAAATGTATTGATTCCCCGTTGCTCTTATTGATACACTTTAGTATTTTTATAGCAAAGGTGAAAGGGTTGTTAAACCTTGTTGCCAGGAGTTACTTTGTGAAAGGGCTTTTGCCTTCTGGAAAAGAGACAACACCACAATTACGATGAGCTTCTTGTGGGATGGCACGTCCCGAGTACAGTACCGACTGGAATATTTCAAGGAATAAGTGACCAGGCAGGAGGCGGCGTAGTTCTGATCAGAACGCGAAGAAAAATAACCAGAGGGAACTATATAGAGAGCATTGTCAGATTTTAGCCCTGGCCTGGCCAATTTCAGCAGCTAAAACCAAGCAGTTGGAGTCCCAAATCCCTTCCCTCCACCCCTGGAAAAGGGGAAAAGAAAATGAGAGGAAAAGGCTTGCGGGTTGAAAGCTAAAACTACAGCTTTAATGAAATAGTAATAATAATAATGGTGATGAAAATAATAAGAAAGTAGTAAAATCTATACAAACATATGAGATCAGACCCCCACGCCACTCCTTGATGACCGTAAGTCCCCACAACCGCTGCAGAGCAGACACGAGGGGAAGGGTCCGACTTTGGTTTCTCCAGGACCAAGCACAACCAGTGGCCTCTCTGCATCCCAGTGCCCGTGTGATCACTGCTGGAGAGAAACCGTCTGAAAAACATGCAGTTAGCTCAGAAAATGAAGTTCCTTAGATGAGACTGAGATAGAGTCAGAAAACTGATTGTACTTTAGCTCAAACCACAACAAGCATTTCTGCCTTCTACAGTTCCGTGCCGTGAGTTCTGAGGAAGAACATTGAACACGTTTGCAGGAACTGAATATCACAGAGTTCTTCCCTATCAAACTACTCCTAAAAGCTCACGCTGGCCCCAAACTGCCTTGCATTACTGTAAATATTCCTGACAAGGAGTTCTTGGAGAGTTGCATGGGGTTTTGGGAAGACGTGCTTTTCATCTGCCACACCATACGGAGCTGTTTTAAGGCACACGGGTACAGTTTCCTTCAAAACGTTGTTACTTCAAATGTTCTATCCTGGGAAAGCCTCACTGCAATATTTTGCTCATTGTTTGCTTTCGTGTAACACAACTGGTATTTTATTTCTTTGTTTTAGCAAACCAGAATGAATGATTTGCACTGCCTGAACTTAGACACTTGGACGTGGTCTGGAAGGTAGGTTTCTCTCTCGAACGCTTAAAGCTGAATATATCAGATTGAAATCCAGAGCTAAGTTTGTAGCTTTTTCAAGAGGAGAATGGGAGTTTTGGGACTATTTTAACAGCTGTTATATTGTGATTTCAATTTAATTTAATTTGATAGTGGTTACTACGCTTTTTCTGTTCCACACAAAGTGTTGATGATTCTAAGCACAGCATGCAGTGATTTAACACCCTCATTTTCGACACAGGGACGTTTATCCTTATGGAATTTTAGTTTTGATGGCTTTTTGAACGCTTTTTTTTGCTGTCTATATTTGGCTTGTTATGGTACAGATTGGGGAAAGATCTCCTCTCCAAGAGAAGCATCTTAACCATTTTCTTAAAAATCAAGTAAAAGCATGACCTAAAGATTTCAATTTTAGACTAAATCAGGTGTTAGAGTACTTCCTCAGGTTTGTGTGTTTGCGTATAGCATTTCTAATAGCGTAGAGTCAATGGATCTGTTGTTAGCTCAGGAACAAACCAGGAGATAAACAGTAACTGATGGGTGATGCCCAGTGTCTCAAGGTAGCCTCAGAGTAATAAAAATAGGAAGAATGTCTTCTTAATGTCTCATCTAAATATTTCCTCTTCCATTTTAAAGCCATTTCCCCTCATCCTATCCCTGCACTACCTGGTCAAGAGTCCCTCCCCAGATTTCCTGGAGTCCCTTTCAGTCCTGGAAGCTGCTCTAAGGTCTCCCTGCAGCCTTCTCTTCTCCAGGCTGAACAACCCCAACTCTCTCAGCTTGTCCTCATAGCAGAGGTGCTCCAGCCCCTGCATCATCTCCGTGGACTCCTCTGGAACCTTTCCAACAGTTCCATGTACTTCTGATGTTGGGGATTCCAGAATTGGGGTTGAGTCCAACCTTTAACCTCATACTGCCAAGCCCACCATGAAGCTGTGTCCCTGAGCACCACATCCACGTGGCTTTTAAACACCTCCAGGGATGGTGACTCCAGCACTTCCCTGGGCAGCTTCTTCCAATGCTTGAAACCCTTTCTACCAAGCCATTTTTCCTAATATCCAGTCTAAACCTCTCCTGGCACAGCTTGAGGCTCTTTCTTCTCAGAACTGAAGCTTTCTCATTAACAAGTCAAGTCAAGTTTTCCTCTATGCAGATTTCTTAAGGAGTTGCATAACACTAAGCTGTTAATCCAGGAATATCTTCCAATGAGCGATTGCAGTATTTATTTTAGTTGCCATAACCTAAGAGTTCTCTTGCCTTCCCTGCACTCCACCGACTCATTATTCCAAGTGTTCAATATTCTGTTATTTCTGTTACTGTGCTGATTTTTTGTATCAGTCTCATGAAACACTGAAACATCACCCCTTAGTATCTGGAGTGTGTGTTTCCAACCGTCACAGCCTTTCATAGCTCAGCACACCCTGCCCCTTCGCCAATTTTAGAAGCATCTTATACAAGAGTTGTGCAAAGCAGGCGCTGAAACATTGTGACTTGGCTCCAGCTTCGGTGCCAAATTTAGTAAGACAGTTTTGCAATCGCTGTTTAATTAGCTGTGATTCTTCAGTCTCTGCTTCCAAATGGAGAGCTTGCTCAGCAGCCACCAGCACTGACATTCCTCTGACTGCACTCCAGTGCCTGTGTCGCTCACCCTAGGCTCCCTCTGGGCTCAGTTAAGAGAAACAGGCACTTTGGGGGCACAGGACAAATGCTGGTGAGGCAGGCATCTAAATAAATCCTGAGCTGTGCTTTTCAAGGCCCTGCTTCTCTTAATTGGTAATAAAGGAAAAACAGATGTCTGTCTCCATGCTGTTCGTGTTGTGGATTGAGCACACATCTGGCACTGGAAGAGGCTGCCCAGGGAACTGGTGGAGTCACCTTGCTCCAACCACGTTTCAGGAAGGTATGTGCTGAGGTCTGCCCTCAGTGTCCTACAGGCTAACGAGCCCCAGGTCCCTCAGGCTCCTCTCGTAAGACTTGTCCAGCCCCTTCCCCAGCTCTGTTCTCTTCTCTGGACACTCCCCAGCCTCTCAATGTCCTTCTTGCAATGAGGGGCCCAAAACTGAGGCCACGGTTTGAGGTGCAGCCTCACCAGCACCAAGTACAGGGGAACGATCCCTTCCATGGTCCTGCTGGCCATGCTGTTTCATGCAAAGCTTGTTTATACACAGGACCCCCCCCCCGCCCCCAATACACATACGTATGTATATATGTATATGTTTCTGTGTATGGAAGAGGATGAAGGGGCAAACACAGCTCTCCTAACTCCTCCAGCTGTTCTGTGTAGAGTTTTCCAACCAAATGATTCCATGTTCCATCACTGGCAGAGGCTGCTCAGGGAGGTGGTGGAGTCCCCATCCCTGGAGGGGTTTAAAAGACGGGTGGTTGGGGTGCTGAGGGGCATGGTTTAGTGGTTGATAGGAATGGTTGGACTCAATGATCCTGGAAGTCGTTTCCAACCTAGTGATTCTGCAATTCTGTAACACGACCAGATTTTTAGCATAGCAAACCTGCTCTGTGTTGTACTCAGGAATTCTGCTTCTATAAATTTCATCTCACAGTTTGGTCAACCCACTGCAGCAGTTGAAGAGGCAGTGGCTGCTGGATAAAAGGCAAAGCCACAATCCTTGCATCATTTAAGATCATTTTCCTAGGAGTGTGTCACAGTTTAGCCCTGGCTCAGCCAATTTCAGCAGCTGAAACTGAGCAGTTGGGCTCCCAGTTCCCTTCCCCTTGAGAGAAAGGGGAAAGGGAAATAAGGAAAAGACCTGCAGGTTGGAAATGAAACTAAAGCAGCTTTAATATAACAATAACACCAACAATAATAATGAAAATAATAATAAAATCTATACAAACATATGAAATCACATCCCCATCCCTTGATGACCGTACATCCCCACAAACACTGCAGAGCAGACATGAGGGGAGGGGTCTGAGGCTGTAAGGGAGCTGAGCTCAGAAACTGGGTTGAGGAATGTGTGGATCCAAGATCAGGGACAAACAGACAGACGAGGACATTTGCCATCAAAGAAGAGAGTGAGACCTTGTGATCTCTGTTTTATATCAGTGTGACGTCTCTGGGATGGAATCCTCTGCTAGTCAGTTGGGGTCACCTCTCCTGTCTGCCCCTCCCTGCAGGTGTGACCTTTTTTCCCCTTTCCTTTATGGCTCCACCAGCTCGAGGGTGGCCTTGGTTTCTCCAGGACCAAGCACAAGCAGGGGCCTCTCTGCATCCCAGTGCCTCTGTGGTCATTGCGGGAGAGAAACCATCTGAAAAACATGCAGTTAGCTCAGAAAATGAAGTCCCTTAGATAAGCTGAAGTCAGAAACTGATTCTGCTTTAGCTTAAACCAGGACAGAGAGGAGAGGCTGTAGCCCGTTGGGATTCATTACATTTGACCTCCGATAACCAAGTCTCTTTACCTACTTGTACCCTGCAATTTATTTGAATGTATTGTTCCTTTGCTGTTCTACATGTCTGGAGTTGAACAGCTTCAGTGATCTTAAAACAAACAAAATAAACCTGCTTTTGTCTTTACATTTCATATTTGTGTAACTGATCGTTCAGAGAACAATTCCTATAAGACATGACTTTTTGGATTTCAACACTGCTCTTCTCCAAAGTGCATTCAGATTGCATAAGTGCAGCTTTTTCACTGGGAGAATAGCCAAGCTGGTTCTAGGACAAACTAAATTCACCGTTAATTTGTCTGGCAGGTTAGTTGTCAGCATTGCTTTAAATGGTTTTGGTTTTTTTTTTGTTTATTTGTTTCACCAAGAATCAATATCAGCGGAGAGAAACCACAAGATCGATCCTGGCACACGCTGACTCCGATAGGAGATGACAGACTTTTTCTTTTTGGTGGACTAAGTTCTGATAATGTTCCTTTAAGTAAGTAATTTGAAGATGATGACTCTGTTATACACGTTAGTGCTCACCTGGTGTAGCGAGCTCATTTGCTCTCTTTCTCAAACTGCTCAGACCTGAGTCTTGTTACAGAGTCTTCATGGTCCTTGAATATTTCTTTAGTTGTCTTATTGTTTTTAATCATAGAACCATGGAATGGTTTGGGTTGGAAGGGACCTTAAAGCCCATCCAGTTCCACCCTGGTGTCCTGGGCAGGGACACCTCCCACTGGATCAGGTTGCTCCAAGCCCCATCTAGCCTGGCCTTGAACACCTCCAGGGATGGGGCAGCCACCACTACTCTGGGCAACCTGGGCCAGGGCCTCCCCACCCTCAGCATGAACAATTTCTTCCTAATGTCTGAGTTAAATCTTCCCCCTTCCAATTTAAAGCCATTCCCCTTCGTCCTATCACTCCAGGCCCTTGTAAAAAGTCCCTCCCCAGCTTTCCTGGAGCCCCTTTCAGTCCTGGAAGCTGCTCTAAGGTTCACCCTGGAGCCTTCTCTTCTCCAGGGTGAACAACCCCAACTCTCTCAGTTTCTCTGGGATAGGGTGATTTCAAAGGGATGTTGACCCATTTCCTCAATACATCTGAAAGAAAAGAAATAAGTGTCTATCCCAAATTTCCATGCAGTGAGCTTTCTGTGACTGGTTAGGTTAAATTACAAAGAGCTAAAAAGATGCAAGGTGATGTAGTGATGTCTTAGAACAGGGAGCTCCTTGTATACATAATAACATCAATAATACTTTGATCCAAGAAAAAAATGCTAACATATATTCTTGTTTGTAGGTGATGGCTGGATTCACAACATTACAACAAACGGATGGAAACAGCTGACCCATTTGCCTAAGAACAGGCCTAGGTATACGAACCCAGATCATATTTGCTGGTATTTAGGCATTTTAAAAAATTAAGTAATTTTGAATCATCAAACAGTATTTTTAAGCTGCCTTATAAGAATATTTTAGGAATTTAATGCAGTATGATTGAATAGTTTGCCTTACTAACTAATGTTTTCTCCACCCCAATGCAGCATTATCCTCTCTGTGTTTGTTGTAGTTGATGCTTACTTGCATTACAGGATTCTTTTGTGATGAAGGATCTGGGTGTCCAACTAATGTGCTGTTCTATATCCAAATTATTTTTATTAATTACTTAATTTTGAGGATTTAGTAACCCATGAGAATAATAAAAGCTGATTAATGTTGATACCTCATTAGAAACACGGGGGAGAGAGCCACTCAAATGTTGCTGCACCTTTCAGGATTTGAAAAGTGTTATGAACCACCTTGGTTGGTTTGTTTGGGGTTTTTGCCCTGAGCAGAAGCAGCTAATTGTGATTCCAGTTTTGCAAAACTGAATTTAGCACTGAACAGCCCAGTAAATGGCTGTGGAGCTTTGTTATTTTGAGGAATTAATTGCCAGGTCCTCATTTTAGGACATGTTTTGTTCACACTGGCAATGATACTGTCTCTTCCAGACTCTGTTCCCTGTCTCTCTCTAATCTAGGACTACAGAAAGAGATTGGTTCTTTCTAACTAAAGAAAACAGGTTTCATGTTCTGGACCTGGAGGTTATTTTGAATCAAGCACTGAAATGAGTGCTTGCTGTACCAGAGCTTTGCTTTTAACATGGTATGTGAAGCATCCTCTGTATTTATAAGGTAAATACCATTGCATTGATTTGCTGTAGACAGTGAACATTCGGTTTTCCATGGAATTCATTCTGTGAGTTCACCCAGGTGCTCTCAGCACAATTTTATATCGTGTTCTTAGCACTGTGTACAGTTCTGGTCTGTCACTTGCATGCTTCCTGCCTTACCTTCTGTTTTCAGTTACAGAAATATCTTTACCTCAATTAATTTTCTTCCTGTTCTATCCTATTCTAGGGTGTCTTTTAAATATAACAGCGCTGTTAGACCAAGATTTTCTCCTTTCTTGTATTTCAGACACTTTCAAGCCCAGATAAACTTACCCCTTACCTTCACAGAATATTTTCTGTCTGTTTATGATCAGTGAACCGATGAAGGGACTGCTGGCTGCCCTAACTAACAGAGCACATCACTAGTCATCAAGGCTCGTGTCTGTTGTGCCTGTCTCCATGTTTCGTTCTTTACATGGATGGTCTCACAAAAGTTAACCGTTGACATGCATGGCCTCACCTTCTGTAACTGTTTTTACTGATGCATTGTGAAAAATGATCAGGCAGGGACGGAGTGTGCTCTTCATGCAGGCAGCAGCCCAGGGAGCTGCAGCTCAGCTGGAATAACGTCTGTGCCACGGGCGGTGGTTGGGCTGGATGTTGGGAACCGCTGAGCCCTGAGTGGTTTCAGGCAACTTGAGGGCAGATCCCATACTGGGATACAGAGCAGAACTGGGTAGCAGCTGAAAAAAGTTTAAGTCAGTTCTGTGACCAGTGTGACTTCACAGCAGGACTTAAAATGCCCTGGTAATAACACATATATGTGTACTACTTTTACATATCTCTATATTTTCCCTCCCAGGACCTGAAGGGGCTACAAGAAAGCTGGGGAGGGTCTGTTCACAAAGCTTTGTAGTGATAGGATGAAGGGCAATGGGTATTAACTGGAGAGGGGCAGATTTAGGCTAGACATAAGGAGGAATTTCTTCACCATGAGAGTGGTGAGACCCTGGCCCAAGTTGCCCAGGGAAGCTGTGGCTGCCCCATCCCTAGAGGGGTTCAAGGCCAGGTTGGATGGGGCTTGGAGCTCCTGATCCAGTGAGAGGTGTCCCTGCCCATGGCAGGGGAATTGGAAATGGATGGGCTTTGAGATTCCTTCCAACCCAAACTATTCTGATTCTATGTTATTTTATAATAATGCATGGTATATCACGTATGTGTTAGTGTATTTGATACAAAACTATTGATTCCCTCGTTAAATTCTGTAGAGAATCATTTCCTGCAACCTTCGTTTTTAGTAATTTCTAAGAAATTGTCTTCCAGGTTATAGATTCTGTACTGGCGAAAAATATTTCTCTTCTTTTTGTCCATCAACTGTAGCTCAGCTAACATTTGTATGCCAGGTTAAAATACAGCGCGAATTGTATGTTTGACTTAGAAATTCCCAGTGTTTTCATTACAATTTAATTCTGTTATTCTGGTTAGAAGAACTGTGTAAAAGGTTACATCAATTCAGCATCTGTGTAATGTCAATAACCTGCTTTGTTAGGATGTTTAGGTGATAAGTTAGAGCAGCTGTGAGAGGACATAAACTCGGTCAGTCTGTAGAGAAAGCTTCAGGTTGGGAGCTAGGATGCCAGCAGAATTCAAGGCAGGAAAGGCTTCCCAGTGTGCTGCGGTGATGAAGTCCAGGCCAGAGTTTTCCTAATGCAGATAAGGTAGAGACAGATCTATCCACAGGTAGGAGGAAAAGAAAAGGTGGGATACAGTTTAGCATAAGGAGAAGGGGGAATAATTCCTGATATGAATGGAGTAAGAAAGTGAGCATGAAAGACCAAGTGGTGCGTTATTCTCTTGGTTACGTAGCCGTGAAGGGCAGAGCTCTGTGGTGATAGTCATCTTGTGATGATTACTTCAGTGGGGATACACCAGGAGAAGAGTTAAGAGTTCAATCTGCTGATAATAAGAAGTAAATCCAGGAAGGTGCGGTTGCTGAAGGAGCATAATCCTTAGTAAGGCAAGATTGGACAAGTCAGGGTTTGGTTTGGGCTTTTTATACCACGTGCTTTTGTGTGCACAACACAAAACTTACTGTGGGCATGATGTAAGGAACTGGCACGTAGAAATCGAGCCCTGGGAATCTTTGGGGGAAGCGTAAAACAGCAACAGGCCAACCTGTGCTCTGAAGTTCTGATCCATGTGGTCAGGGGCAGGAGTCAGTACTGAAAAGCCCATGGTTGTAAAGCCATGAGAACTAAAGGAATAGTGGGAAATTTAAAAAGAAAAAAAAAAGAAAAGAACAGCTGTGTTTGGCAAAATCTTGGTTTGTAGAATCCTTTGCTCTCTAATTGTTTCCCACTGCACCCTTTTGTTGAGGTAGTGGCAAATATGGTAAAGTATAGATAACTGGTGTACAGAAGAGTCAGTCCCCAGGGCTCAGTGCTGGCTCCAGCCCTGTTCAATGTCTTTATCAATGACCTGGATGAAGGCATCGAGTGCACCCTTAGCAAGTTTGCAGATGACACTAAGCTGGGTGGAAGTGTCGATCTGCTGAAGGGCAGGGAGGCTCCAAAGGGATCTGAACAGGCTGGACCGCGGGGCTGAGACCAGTGGCATGAGGTTTAACAAGGCCAAATGTTGGATCCTGCACTTGTGCAGCTACAGACTAGGAGAAGTCTGTCTAGAAAGCTGCCTGGAGGAGAAGGACCTGGGGGTGTTGGTTGACAGCGACTGAACATGAGCCAGCAGTGGCCAAGAAGGCCAATGGCATCTTGGCTTGTATCAGAAATGGCGTGGCCAGCAGGGCCAGGGAGGTTATTCTCCCTCTGTACTCGGCACTGGTGAGACCGCTCCTCGAATCCTGTGTTCAGTTCTGTGCCCCTCACCACAAGAAGGATGTTGAGGCTCTGGAGCGAGTCCAGAGAAGAGCAATGAAGCTGGTGAGGGGGCTGGAGAACAGGCCTTCTGAGGAACGGCTGAGAGAGCTGGGGGTGTTTAGCCTGGAGAAGAGGAGGCTGAGGGGAGACCTCATTGCTCTCTACAACTACCTGAAAGGAGGTTGTGGAGAGGAGGGTGCTGGCCTCTTCTCCCAAGTGACAGGGGACAGGACAAGAGGGAATGGCCTCAAGCTCCACCAGGGGAGGTTCAGGCTGGACATCAGAAAAACTTTTTTCACAGAAAGGGTCATTGTGCACTGGCAGAGGCTGCCCAGGGAGATGGTTGAATCACCTTCCCTGGAGGTGTTTAAGGTGCGGGTGGATGAGGTGCTGAGGGGCATGGGTTAGTGTTTGATAGGAATGATTGGACTCAGTGATCCTAGAGGTCTTTTCCAACCTAGTGATTCTGTGATAAAGGCAAAAAGATTGTGTTTTGTACAAAGTGCAATCATTCAGCAGAATCCTCACAAGATGGCTACTCACATTGCTCTCTCCTTTTATGCTGTTAAAGAAATGAGTGTGTTTTAAGGTCTTATTTTTTACCTCTGAAAACTTTTGGAATAACATCTTGGTTTTCTGAGAAGTACAGGTTATGTTACTGTGCTCCGTGCCCATGGCTTCCTCTCCTGCCCAGACACGTTGTGTCAGCTGGCCCATTTTGGGAATATTTGACAGAGAAGTTGGAAGCTGAGAGATCCCAACACGCTCTGGGCAAACGCATGGCCAGAGGGAGCAGAGAGACTGTCGGCACCGCTCCAGGGAGTGGCAGGATGGCTGGAACCTTGAGCCCCTGATGCAGCGAGAGGCATCCCTGCGCATGGCAAGGGGTTGGCACTGGATGGGCTTTTAAGGTCCCTGCCAACCCAAACCATCCCATGGCTGATTCTTCCCTCAGTGCAGGAGGTCTGCCTGGAGATAACGGTTGATAAAGAACCGGCAGAGCAACTTGTCAACGCAGAGCTTAAAGCTGTAACAGCCTTGTGGGCAAGTAGTGAGGTCAGCAAGGCTTCAAGGCTCTGTGCAGAAGAGGTGGAATCACAGGATTAGAGAAGTGACCTTTCTGTTTCAGTTGAAAGGAACTTATCTCCTGGTAGCAAAGGAGTCTTTTGACAAGAAACTTAAGTATGAAGAGTGGAGGAGAGTCTGGGTGAGGGGAAGAGGTTCATAGACAAGCAAACCAGCTGCTTCTCTGAAAGCCTTAGAAACATATAAGGTTTAGATCTGTTTTGCTGATAACACAGGACTGCTTGTTGTGACTTGCTCACTAATTCTGTTTATAATGTTATCTCTAGGTTGTGGCATACGGCCTGCCCCGGAAAAGAAGGAGAAGTGATGGTGTTTGGTGGAAGCAAAGATGACTTGCATTTCATGGACACAGTCAGTAAATGGAATAATGAAATCCTATCACTCTTATAATTAAAATTGATATAAAGTTAATGCAATTGGGGATACCATTGGGTTAATTTGTATCGTACGGTGTGAGATGGGACCTCGGGTGTTGTTGGAGAGTAATTTATGAGGGTGTTTTCCTGCCATTGTTAGGCTCATAAAAAGGAATTTGTTATTCAGTTTCTTTATAAATAATTGCTTAGATATTATCAGATTTAAATGGCACACATGGTAATAAATGCTACATTGATCCAGAAAACAGTTTCTGAGGTAAGCTGTTTGTAACGGCTCTGCTTCTCTGTTCACCAGGGTCACTGCAGTGACTTGTTGATATTCCAGACTCAGCCGTATTCCCTCCTCAGGTGAGCGCACCTCGAATCCGGGGTTCAGTTTTGGGCCTCTCACTCCAAGAAGGACATAGAGGGGCTGGAGCGCATCCAGAGAAGGGAACAGAGCTGGGGAAGGGGCTGGAGAACAAGGTTTATGAGAGGCAGCTGAGGGACCTGGAGCTGTTTAGACTGGAGAAAAGGGGGCTGAGGGGGAGACCTCATCACTGTCTACAACTCCCTTGAAAGGAGGTTGTGGTGAGGTGAGTGTTGGTCTCATCTCCCAAGTGCCAGGCGATAGGAAGAGAGGGAATGGCTTCAAGCTGCACCAGGGCAGGTTCAGATTTTACATCAGGAAAAAGTTTTTCATGGAAAGGGTTCTCAGTCCCTGGCAGAGGCTGCCCAGGGAGGTGGTGGAGTCCCCATCCCTGGAGGTGTCTAAAAGACCGGCAGATGAGGTGCTCGGGAGTCTGGTTTAGTAGTGGACAGGTACGGTTGGACTCGATGATGTCAAAGGTCTTTTCCACCCAAATGATTCTATGATTCTGTGTGCAAATCATGCAGTTTAAACTCTCGTGCACATACAAGCCCAACATGGTTGTGAAGAGCATCAGCTTTTATTAGGTGTCACTCCTTTGTCTCCAGGTTATAAAGCATTTCATTCCTTTTCTTTCTTTGTTTCCTTCCTCAGGTTGTGTCTCGACTGCATTGGTAAAAACGCAACAGTCTTAAAGAATCAAATACCCTGCTTGCCACCCAAACTTCTGCAGCAAGTGCTGAAGAAAATAACCTTCTGGGCGGCAGTTAACCACCGTCAGGAGAAGAAAGCGGAGGCTGAGAGGGAAAGCCAGCTAAACACATGAAGGGTGGCAACGGAACTGGAATGCCATGGTTTATTTACACGTCTTTTGTTAGTGAACTTTACCAACGCTAGAGAACAACTGTATGTTAAGCTGAGTTTCTAAGTGAAGTTTGAGAACAAAGAAATGCTTTTTATGGGAGTCTCTCTCATTTTCTGCATTGTAGAAAGCTGAGGGGACTTCGTTTGTACATATCGTTAACTTCTGCTGTTGTGGTCTTAATGAGGCGAGTGCACGCCACTTGTTCTTTCCAAAGGTGACAGATGATACAAAATGTTGGATAAAATATGGTTTAAATCTAAAATCTTCCTACAGCCTTATCCCCTCAGCGTTCCTGGAAGGATGAAGTTAGTTCATATCCTTGGAAGAGTCACACTTGTCGATCCTGGAAAAGGTCACTGGTTTGCTGGCGGCACTGGATCTGGTTATTTGGATCGACCGGAGTCTCTCATCCAACCATCCCAGCAAGCGACGGAGCCCAGAGCCTTAACCGCAGCAGGAAAATCGATGGCTGGCCCTGGAACTTGTTGGGAATGCTGTGAGGAACAGCGCTGCGATCCGTATAGGAAAGCACCCGGGTGGTCTGTGATAGGGCTTCACTGTTCCTGTAACCAATGGGTCCTTTTTGAGACAGGTTGTACATTGTATTTTGGATGTGTAAAGTTTATATTTAATTCTTGTTTAAAAAAAAAAGCTTATTTATTGTTTAAAAAGAGCATATGTAGTACTGGCTATTTTTCTGTTCCAGATATTTCGTTAACAGGAGCACAGTGATTAAAATTTTATAGAGGGTTGAACCAAAACCCCTTTTGACCAGTTTGTGATGTTTTTAGATTCTGAAAAACTCGGGGGAAGGTTTGGGGGTTTTTTTGAGCAAAATGGATCATAGAATCGTGGTACCGTTTGGGTTGGCAGAGACCTTAAAGCCCATCCAGTTCCACTCCCTGACAGTCCTGGTGCTCTCATGGGCAGTGCTACTGGTATCAGTACCGGTGCAATCACAGCCAGTGTTACTGGTACCAGTGCCATCCTGGGGCAGTGCTACCAGTACTGGTGTCTCCCTGGGGCAGTGCTACTGGTCTTGGTGCCATCACAGGCAGTGGTGCTACTGGTACTGGTGCCATTGTGGGCAGTACCAGTACCAATGCTGTAGCAGGGCAGAGTTACTGGTACCAGTGCTGTCACGGGGCAGAGCTGTAGGTACCAGTGTCACCACAGGCAGTGGTGCTACTGGCCCCAGTTCCCCTGTGGGGCAGCCTTATTGGTCCCAGTTCCCTTGTGGGGCAGCCTTACCGGTCCCAGTTCCCCTGTGGGGCAGCCTTACTGGTCCTAGTTCCCTTAAGGGGCAATGTTACTGGTCCCAATTCCCCTGTGGGGCAGTGTTACCGGTCCCAGTTCCCTGTGGGGCACCTCTACTGGTCCCAGTTCCCCTGTGGGGCAGCCTTACTGGTCCCAGTTCCCTTAAGGGGCAATGTTACCGGTCCCAATTCCTCTGTGGGGCACCGCTACTGGTCCCAGCTCCCTGTGGGGCACCTCTACCGGTCCCAGTTCCCTGTGGGGCAGCGCTACTGGTCCCAGTTGGCCCCGCCCCGGTCCCGCCCCGCGGCGCCTGCGCGGCGGCAGCGGCCGGAGGTGAGCGGGGGGCCGGGCCCGGGGCTGCTGGGGGGCTGTGGGGGAGCCCCTGGGGGAGGCCCTGGGTGGGCTCGGAGGTTCCTCCCGGCCCGCCCTGCGGTTCCGCGGCGCTGGACGTGAGGGGGGAGAAGGCGAAGGGCTGGCGGGGGCCGCCCGGGGAGGGTGGGCAGGTGAGCTGCTGGATGCTCCCCTGCTGGAGCCCTGGGGGCAGCTCTGGAATCCTCGGCGTGAGGAGATGGAGCTGGTGGAAGGGGTCCAGAGGAGGCTACGAGGATGATCCGAGGGCTGGAGCATCTTGTGTATGAGGACAGGCTGAGAGAGCTGGGATTGTTCAGCCTGGAGAGGAGAAGGCTCCAGGGAGACCTTATAGCGACCTTCCAGTACCTGAAGGGGCTGCAAGCAAGCTGGGGAGGGACTGTTCATAAAGGCCTGGAGTGATAGGACTGAGGGCGACGTGTATAAACTAGAGAGGAGCAGATTCAGACAAGACATAAGGAGAAATTTCTTCACCCTGAAGGTGGGGAGGCCCTGGCCCAGGTTGCCCAGGGAAGCTGTGGCTGCCCCATCCCTGGAGCTCCAAGGCCGGGTTGGATGGGACTCGGAACAACCTGATCCAGTGGGAGGTGTCCCTGCCCATGGCACTGGGAGAACTGGTGGGCTTTGAGGTCCCTTCCGAATCAAACCGTTCTATAACAGGTCTTACGAGGAGCGGCTGAGAGAGCTGGGGGTGTTTAGCCTGGAGAAGAGGAGGCTGAGGGGAGACCTCATTGCTCTCTGCAACTACCTGAAAGGAGGTTGTGGAGAGGAGGGAGCTGGGCTCTTCTCCCAAGTGACAGGGGACAGGACGAGAGGGAATGGCCTCAAGCTCCATCAGGGGAGGTTTAGGCTTGACATTAGGAAAAAATTCTTCACAGAAAGGGTCACTGGGCACTGGAACAGGCTGCCCAGGGAGGGGGTTGAGTCACCTTCCCTGGAGGTGTTTAAGGGACGGGTGGACGAGATGCTAAGGGACATGGGTTAGTGTTTGATAGGAATGGTCGGACTCGATGATCCGGTGGGTCTCTTCCAACCTGGTTATTCTGTGATTCTATGATAATAACTCCTTCCACTTCAGAAAGAAGCACGAAGGTGTAGTTTCTCCTTTCTTTGCCCCCGGTGGCTTCTAGACCCCCGCTCTGTGTGCTGTTCTGTGCAGGCAGCCCTACATCGAAATGGCCGATGATAATGAAGACCTGCAGGCAGATGAAGAGCTCCCGGCCCCAGCCGAGGATGGCTTTGAGCAGCTGGAGAACGACAGCCCTGCGGAGCGCAGCGGGCACGTGGCCGTCACTGATGGGCGCTGCATGTACGTCTGGGGAGGCTATAAGGTACGCGGCTCTCTTGTGAAGTAAGGCTCCTGCCACCCATGCTGCTGGTAATTACATCTCATTAATTTGGGAGTGACTTCGTTAAGTTATCTCTCTTCTGGAAAAGAAAAGCCCTGGTTATCAAATTAGAGGATGACATTTAAGAGCTTTTAAATAAATGGGGAGTGTTGAATGCAGATCTCAGCAAACGGAGAAGTTTTGTGGGATGCGGTGTGGTGTTTGCCTCCATCAACTCCCGTGTCCATGGGAGAGAAGGGAAGCGCTGATTTGAACCGCACACCATGCAAAGCGCTCCTTTTACTGACAGCATTATCAGCACAACTTGTATTGTGTGTTAATTATCATGGGCCAGTTAGTTGTCACCCCAGGCTGTGCGTGGCTGCAGGGAGAACCAAGTCATTGTGCAGTTTTGGCAAGAATTAAGAGGAGTCGTCCATGAACTTGGGACATAAATCAAGACAAAGCTCTGTTGGTGTCACGTTTTAATGCCCATCCAGCTCCAATCCCCCTGTCATGGGCAGGGGCACCTCCCATTGGGTCAGGTTGCTCAAAACTCCCTAAAAAGGGAATTCTAGCTCATTTATGCACACTAGATATCCTGTTTGGGCTACAAAAAGGAGGTTTAACTCCTATTTTGTCCTGGTCTCTGGCTCAGCTGGGTGCGTCTCTGGTCACCAGAATCTTGGATAGGCTGATGCCCGCTCTCCAAGGGCAGCGGTGCAGGGAGAGGTGGAGGAGTGCAGCCAGCACCACTCCTGCTGCTTTCTGTTCCGGGATCAGGTCTCTGAGGGGTGTATACAGTCACAGCAGCTTGTAATTCCACATGCCAAGCATCCTTCCCATGGTGCTTTTTCTTCTCTGACCTATTCTGCAGAACGCCCAGGTGAGGGGATTTTATGACTTCTATCTGCCTAGAGATGAAATATGGATCTACAACATGGAAACTGGAAGATGGTACAGTAAATAATTAACTTAATTATTGGGTTGAGGGTGGGGGGAAGGATAAATTCTTAAACTGGTATAGAAAGCACGCTCAGGGCCTGGGAACAGAGAAAGAATTCTGAGATCTCCTTGTTTCTGCCTATCCAACTGTTGTGTAAGCATGTAAAATCCTTAGAGAATGTTGGGGTTTTCACTGTGGAAACGGCAAATATATTTTGACTGGGTGAAGCAAGAGAGGCAGCTCAGACAGGCAGCTTGAACAGGAGGATGTGAAGTGGTTTGGGATGCCTGGAATAAGACAGAGCACCTGAAAGTTGTGTTCGTACCACTTTGGACTGCAGTGGTGCCTTGGTAAGGGATCCCATATGGAGTTTTTTATTTGTTGTCCTTTTAAGAAGTGGTTTTTCAATGTTGATGCACAACTACTGTGTCTTCTTAGACCGTCCTGAGCCCAGCAGCTGGGTCAAACCCACTTGCCTTGCAGTGTGAAAGGAAGGAATCCAGTGCTCTGGCTTAGTAGCGAGGGCCCCTCCACATAAAGTGCAGTTTCAGCAGTGCCTCCAGTCCCCATTGTGGTTAGGGAGAGCCCTGGGCACTGGACAGAAGCTCCTCGTTGTGGCTGGCATGTTTACAAACATTAAAACCCCAGGATGGAACCAGAAACCTTCAGTTTAGATGGGCACATCCTCTTTGCCTGAGGATCTTTCTGTGCTTTGGAAAGAGATGCCAAAATCCTGAACTGGGCAGACAGGATTCCTCCCCCACAAACCAGGTCACAATTAAACCAGGAAATTCCCTCCCTTGCACCAGGTCAGTGTTGTAAATTGTTAAACCCGCAAGCGCGTGAAGAACTCAAGGGCGTGAAGAACTCGCAACTCAACAGCCCACAATGAGCTCTTGTCATTAAAAACACACTGGCACTGTAAAACTCCTCTTCAGATAAAATCGCTATTGTTGGGTTTTATCAGATAAAGTGTTTTAACCTGTGCCTCCAGGAAGAAGAGTAAGACCGAGGGAGATGTTCCGCCCTCCATGTCTGGGAGCTGCGCAGTGTGTGTGGACAGAGTCGTGTACCTGTTCGGAGGGCACCACGCGCGTGGCAACACCAACAAGGTGAGTCATTGGAAGGCACGTTCCTCCTCACAGATGAGTTTCTTCTCATTATCTTCTATTCCTTTTGTTTATAAACCAGAAGGGGCCTTTTCAGTTAATTAAAATCCATCCAAATCAAGAGGTCCATAGTCCTAACGAGTCAAGGAAGTGTTTTCTTCCAAATGGCTGTTGAGGTTGGACCTCAGTTTGGAGCTTAAATGGTAAAACCAGAAGTGCTGGGTGTGTGTCCGGTCACCGTGTCCTCTGTGGCTCCTGCAGCAGAACGTTTTCATCTGCTGGCTCTGTGTCCATTTCTTGGAAGCAGATACCAGATTCCCCACCCCAGCGGCAACTTCCCCAGATGAGAACTGACTGAAGCCCTGTTCTTTTTGTGTTCGCCTAAGGAAAGTTTTGTCTAATGAGATACAGTGCTTGCTGCTTGGATGTTTTTCCAGAGCAGAGGTGGCTGCCCCATCCCTGGAGGTGTTCAAAGCCAGGTTGGATGGGGCTTGGAGCCCTGATCAGTGGGAGATGTCCCTGCCCGTGGCAGGGGGGTGGAACTGGATGGGTTTTAAGATCCCTTCCAACCCAAATAATTCTATGATGCTGGATGTGAGGGGGGATGGAGGAGATGAGGGGATGAAGATGATCCAATGGCTGGAGCACCTCCCATACAAGGACGGGCTGAGAGAGTTGGGATTGCTCAGCCTGGAGAAGAAAAGGCTGTGGGGAGACCTTAGAGCAGCTTCCAGGACTGAAAGGGGCTCCAGGAAAGCTGAGGAGGGGCTCTACATCAGGGAGTGCGGGGATGGGATGACGAGGAATGGTTTTCAGCTGAAAGAGAGGAGATTGAGATGAGATCTTGGGAAGAAATGTTTTCCTGTGAGGGTGGGGAGCCCCTGGCCCAGGTTGCCAAGGGAAGCTGTGGCTGCCCCATCCCTGGAGGTGTTCAGGGCCAGGTTGGATGGGGCTTGGAGCAACCTGATCCAGTGGGAGGTGTCCCTGCCCATGGCAGGGGTGGAAATGATTCTCTGATGAGCAGCCTGAGTTTTACCAGCTCAAGTGTCTTCGTTCCTCTACACCAGGCCAGGTAACCTGACGGTGAAACCAGTCAGCTCCCAGCTCTGCACCACTTCACGCGGTGGCTTTGCTCCAGTAGCTTCACAGCGCTTCACAGGAACACTGTGCCCTTTTATTTATTCTGGGTGCAGTTGTCCTTGTGCAACTCACCTCATAATTTATATTGCACTGGTGCCTCTGAGTTTGCTACTTCAGAAAGGTGGGAATTCCCAGTATTCACTGAAATAACATCAGGAGATGATTTGTAACGGTGCTGGAGCTGTTTGAGGTGTTATCCTTCTCTGATGTCCTGGAAGTGCGGTTCAAATTAAACAGTTTTGGCCTTGCTCTTCAGTATAAACTGAAAGTACCTTGATGCAGTGCTTGCAAACAGTCAGAAACAAATTGTACCTGTAAAATGTGCCCTGTTTCCTTCCTGTTGTGGTATCACTAAAATTCAGTTTATATGTGTGTGTCTGCTCTTTCTCTCCCTGTAAAACAATGTAACATGCAGAGGAGGGGTGGGTAGTACTGTAAAAAGCACAGTTTAATTTATTTTTTAAACCAGATTTTTTAATTGTAAGATAGTGGCTACCTTGCACGCAGCTTCACTGCATCCAATTTTGGCTTTGGGATGGTAAAACTTAATGTCCACCATTCTGTTACTTTAGTAAAAACCTGTTTGGGGCTGAGTCTGCATCAAGACAAGGATTGAGATAAGAAGTGGTGGCTGACCCATCCCTGGAGGTGTTGAAGGCCAGGTTGGATGCGGCCTTGAGCAACTGGATCCAGTGGGAGGTGTCCCTGCCCATGGCTGGGGGGTGGAATTAGATGATCTGTAAGGTCTTTTCCAACCCAAACCATTCTATGATTCTGTGAACTTTGGGTCCATATTTTGTTGTGCTGTGTGCGGCTAAGAAAAGAACTTGTTAAGTATTTCTGTACCAAAACATGCTAATGAACAGTTAATATTTTAGCATCAGACTTTAAGTGTGAAGCCGACTGTGTGGGTAAAAAAAGCCTGGTTTTATTTTATTTGCAGTTCTACATGTTAAACTCCAGATCCACGGACAAGGTGCTGCAGTGGGTCAGGGTGGAGTGTCAGGGGGTGCCCCCTTCGTCAAAGGACAAACTCGGCGTCTGGGTTTACAAAAACAAGTAAGGCTCCGGGGACAAAGGTGGGGAGGGGCTTTTTCCAAGGGTCTGGAGTGATAGGATGAGGGGGAATAGCTTTAAATTGGAAGGGGGAGGATTTAGATTAGACATTAGGAAGAAATTCTTCACGCTGAGGGTTGGGAGGCCCTGGCCCAGGTCGCCCAGAGAAGTGGTGGCTGCTCCATCCCTGGAGGTGTTCAAGGTCAGGTTCAAGGAGATGTAGATCTGTGCGAGAATCGGGCTGTGGGTGTTTGGTTTGGTGATGTAGGTTGTTTTCTGCTGCTCCATAATTCGATAGGGATTTCTGGCCATGCCATTAGTTTTATTTAATCTGTGCTAAAACCCTACCATTGTATCTAAAACCCAACAGTAAAGCCAGATGAGTGACTGCTTATGGTGGCTGCTCTTCAGGCTTTGAAACAAAACGCAGCAAGTATAGAGGAAAACATCTTCCTGCCCCAAAACTCAAAGCTTCCCAGGCCGCTTCGCTGGTAGAGGGTTTGACCGCTGCATGTAGCATCCCTTGGTCTCCTCCTGCCCTGCCCAGCCAAGCTGTGATGCTTTCCCTTTGTTCCTTGCAGGAGAAGTGTCCCTGTACGTTTTGCTCTGGGGAAAACCGGCAGAGGGCTTGGAAGGGACGGAGTGAAGAATCTGTGGGAATGAACCCCCACAGCTGCTGGGGGGGAGCCCTGGTAGCCCAGGCTGCAGCGCAGCCACCAGGCAGCAGGCTTGGTGCCTTAAAACTTTTGGAACTGGAGCAAAGTTTCAAGCCTGAGGGCCTAGGAAGCAGCCACAGAGGGATTTAATGTGGGTGGTAGGGTCAGTTAGGCAAGAAACAGGGCCCCACACCTGGAAAAAGTGCATTGTTGACATATCGCAACTAATGAAGCCAAAGGAGCTTCCCTGGTTTTCCAGTCTTCTGTTTGAGCACAACCCTGACAGAACTTTAATTTATAGTGACTGATGTGATAACATTTCTAATCGATCTCGTTGCATATTTTCTTTCAGGCTAATATTTTTTGGAGGCTATGGCTATTTTCCTGAAGGGGAACAACGGGGAACTTTTGAATTTGATGAAACCTCTTTTTGGGTAAGGAAACCTTGTGGTAATTTCTGTTTAAGCTTCAATATTTGATTAATGCTTATTAACATTTGCTGCTTATTTCATGTGTTTAAAGAATTCAGGTCTTCCGAGAGGGTGGAACGACCACGTGCATGTTCTGGACACTGAAACGTTTACTTGGAGCCAGCCTATAACTACGGTAATTAATAGTCTTACATCAGTTAATTAGGTTATAGCTCTTAGGAAATACTTGCCTTGTGTGCCATATCTCTTGCAGCATCCTCTGAAAGAAAGCGTGGCTCTGCCAGGCCTGAGCTCACTGCTTTGATTTGTGGCAGGACAGAGGATGGTGCTGATAAAAAGCCCTTGCGTATCCTTGGTGGGGGTTGTCCTCACAGCGGTGGCTTTTGGTGCAGGTGCTCAGAGCGCCAGGCTGGTCACTGAAAGGGGCTCCAAGAAAGCTGGAGAGGGACTCTTGATCAGGGACTGCAGGGATAGGATGAGGAGAACAGGTTTTCAGCTGAAAGAGAGGAGACTGAGATGAGAAATGTTTTGCTGTGAGGGTGTGGAGGCCCTGGCCCAGGTTGCCCAGAGCAGCGGTGGCTGCCCCATCCCTGGAGGTGTTCAAGGCCGGGTTGGATGGGGCTTGAAGCAACCTGATCCAGTGGGAGGTGTCCCTGCCCATGGTGGGGGGTTGGAACTGGCTGGGCTTTGAGGTCCCTTCCAACCCAAACCATTCCATGATTCTTTCATCTCCCTGGGTGGCTGATTTGTGGCACTGGGAGACCTTGCTTGCCTGGAGAGCCACAGCCAGGTGAGGTCTCCCTCCCAGGGTGCTTTTGGTGGCTGCGTGGACGACGGGCATCTTCAGCCCAGCTGCTCTTCTCTTCAGCTACTGCAGGATTCTGGTGGTGTTTTCTTTTGTTAATCTATCAAATAAACAAAGTTCTTATTTCACCGTTTCTCTTCCCAGGGTAAAACTCCGTCACCGCGAGCGGCTCACGCCTGTGCCACCGTTGGGAACAGAGGCTACGTGTTTGGTGGCAGATACAGAGTAAGCCCCTGCCCAGCCTAACGCTGCGTTACTGAACCCCAACCCGGGTATTCCAGCCACGCTCTGCTTTATTGCAGGAGTCCAGAATGAACGATCTCTACTACCTGAATCTCGATACGTGGGAGTGGAGTGAAATGTAGGTACTAAAACTGGAGTTCTTTTGTTTGTAAAGCGGTGTGAAGTTGCCGTTTTAATTCACTTCTAATCGTGCTAGTGAAGCGTGCGGAACTCCAGCAGTCAACTACGCTCAAGTAGAGCTGATCTTCATCCGCTGCCAACTCTTGCTGTCGGGCGTTGTTAACTGTTGGTACCGGTGAAATTCTTTCACTGTCTAAAGAAACGACGCTTGCTGTTGGGTCGTGAGCTGCGTGCAGTGCAATGCTGCATCCTTCAGATAGCTGAAAAATAATCAGAGCAGAAAAGACCAGCAGTGTTTTATCATAGTAGAGAATCACAGAATGGTTTGGGTTGGAAGGGACCTTAGAGCCCATCCAGTTCCACCTCCTGCCATGGGCAGAGACACCTCCCACTGGATCAGGCGGCTCAGAGGCCCATCCAACCTGGCCTTGAACACCTCCAGGGATGGGGCAGCCACCACTGCTCTGGGCAACCTGTTCATAGTACCTGTGTGATTTATGGTGCTTTTATTGACCTGCAGAATCGTGCAGGGCCTCTGCCCGGTGGGCCGGTCGTGGCATTCCTTAACACCGATCTCCTCAGATCATCTCTTTCTGTTTGGAGGCTTCACCACGGGCAAGCAGCCATTAAGTAAGTCCTTCCAAAAGGATTTTGCATTGTCCTTGTCTTTATGTTTTTGAACAGCTGAGTGCAGAAGCTTGAATTATTACTTTGTCACCTTCAATTCTTGCAAAATTCCTTCCCTAACTTGTCATCCCACTCCATATGGAATGGTTTGGGTTGGAAGGGACCTTAAAGCCCATCCAGTTCCACCCCCTGCCTTGGGCAGGGACACCTCCCACTGGATCAGGTTGCTCCAAGCCCCATCCAACCTGGCCTTGAACACCTCCAGGGATGGGGCAGCCACCACTGCTCTGGGCAACCTGGGCCAGCACCTAACAGGCAATTTCACAGAGCAGGAGCCCCCAGGTGTGTTAAGACACTATCCTCTACAGGAATTGACACTCTAAACACGTATCTAATGCAAATCACAATTAGTAAGAGCTTTGCGGTTCAGACTTTGCTTCATAAACCACTGTTAATTAAACACCCATTTTCAAAGAGACAGACCAGTGTTACATAAGATTTTCCCTAAAACACTGGATTTATTCAAGAACAAAACCAGATTGTGTTATATTGGCCTATGTTTGTTGCAGCCAAACATGGAAGCACTAACAGAATCCTGCTTGTCTTTGGGATTTTGCTTGTTTCCAGGTGATGCTTGGATTTATTGCATCAGCAAGAATGAGTGGATACCTTTTGAGCATAACTACACTGAAAAACCAAGGTATGGTAGATGCTTCCCTGGAAACCTGTACACAAGAGGAAGCTTTTCAGGCTGGCTGTTGGAGAGACACCCATTCCTCTACGGCGTTCCTTTTCCTTAACAACACAATGCTAACACTTGCTTCTGGCTCCGGAGCATGGAATGGGTAGGAGTGGGGCTGGAGGTCAGGGATAGCTCCGTGTTGGTGTAAAAGCAGGAGACAGGGGATGTAAGGTTGTCTGTCCTGGCTGCGACTGCCAGTGCAGGAGCGAACTGCAACCTGCGTATCCTTGCTCTGCCAGCAAACTGGACGGAGGCAGCTGTCCCTGTTTGGAGCGTCCTGGCCGCTGGGTAACCCTGCACACACCCAGGGTATTTTTGTCTTATTGATGAGTCAATTAGAGGTAATGACCTGCAATTTAAAAGCATCAAACCGAGTGTGAGGCATGTCTAAGGCATTGAAAACACTCGTGTCCACTGAATTCTCATGATCCATCGTGGTTGGGGTGATGTTTTGCTGCAAGTTATAGAGTCATAGAATCATGGAATGGTTTGGGTTGGAAGGGACCTCAAAGCCCACCCAGTTCCACCCCTGCCACGGGCAGGGACACCTCCCACTGGATCAGGGGCTCCCAGCCCCATCCAGCCTGGCCTTGAACACCTCAAGGGATGGGGCAGCCATAGCTTCCTTGGACAACCTGGGCCAGGGCCTCCCCACTGTTAAATAAGGTTAAAAATGGGTTAAAGCAGCAATGCTTCCCAGTCTCCCCCTTTGTCCTTGCTGCTGGTGGGGGTGAAGAGGAGCCTGTATTTCTGGGGCAGTGACAAGGCTGAGGTGCTTCCCCCACCCACTTTAACCCCTTTGGAGCTGCACTTCAGGGCCGTGGTGTTGCTGAACACACGTGTGAGATGGGTTGTTTCCCCACGTCCTAGGAGAACAATATAAAATCTCACTGACAGTGTTTGTTCAGTCTCCTGACTCAAGTGGGACATGACAATAATGTCTGTGGCAGCGGATGGTGACAGCTGTGCCCAGAGATGACCAAGTGCCGGGTCCTGCACTTGGGGCACAACAACTCTGTGCAGCTACAGACCAGGAGAAGTCTGGCTGGAAAGCTGCCTGGAGGAGAGGGACCTGGGGGTGTTGGTTGAACATGAGCCAGCAGTGGCCCAGGTGGCCAAGAAGGCCAATGGCATCTTGGCTTGGATCAGAAACGGCGTGACCAGCAGGGCCAGGGAGGTTATTCTCCCTCTGTACTTGGCACTGGTCAGACCGCTCCTCGAATCCTGTGTTCAGTTCTGGGCCCCTCACCACAAGAAGGATGTTGAGGCTCTGGAGCGAGTCCAGAGAAGAGCAACAAAGCTGGTGAGGGGGCTGGAGAACAGGCCTTATGAGGAACGGCTGAGAGAGCTGGGGGTGTTTAGCCTGGAGAAGAGGAGGCTGAGGGGAGACCTCATTGCTCTCTACAACTACCTGAAAGGAGGTTGTGGAGAGGAGGGAGCTGGCCTCTTCTCCCAGGTGACAGGGGACAGGACGAGAGGGAATGGCCTCAAGCTCCACCAGGGGAGGTTCATGCTGGACATTAGGAAAAAATTTTTCACAGAAAGGGTCATTGGGCACTGGCAGAGGCTGCCCAGGGAGGTGGTTGAGTCACCTTCCCTGGAGGTGTTTAAGGCACGGGTGGATGAGGTGCTGAGGGACATGGTTTAGTGGTTGATGGGAATGGTTAGACTGGATGATCCAATGGGTCTTTTCCAACCTGGTGATTCTATGAACTGTGGTTTTCACGTGTGTCCACGCTGGCAGGCAGTGTGTTTTGAGCCCCTCAGCGCTCAGCTCCGCTCTAACCAGGACACCTTGTGCAGCCCAGGCTTTGCTGACTGTTTTTGTCTCTCTGCACATAACCTGCTGTTGAATCAGCCACAGCAGCAGCGCAGGTGGAAGGGGGGCCAACTGTTGCATGTGAACTTGAATACAAACCCTAAACATCCATGATTGGGTGGGTGGCTTTCGGTTTGATGCAGCGCTGACCTCTGTTTCCAGGTTGTGGCACACGGCTTGTGCCAGCGAGGAGGGAGAGGTGATCGTCTTCGGGGGCTGCGCCAACAACCTGCTTGCCCATTCTAAAGCTGTAAGTTTATTTGGAGCTTTCCCTCCCCGTGTGACCTGGCCCTTCCTGTAGGAGCCGTGGTCTCTTCCCACTTAAGCGAGAACACGAAAAAAGTGAGAACACTAGGAGGAGGAAATTGGATTGACCTTGGCTTATTAAAGAGTAGTATACACTGATGAATCAGTAAATTCAGGCTCCGCTAAAAAGGATAGTAAAGGGTGAAAATTATCTCTGGTTTTTATTAATAGAGTTGGTGGGAAATAAATAGCAAATGTAAAGAAAAGATAACTTGAAAAAGGGATCTATCTTAATGGGAAAATGTTTTGTTATCAATGGTTGTTGGTAGCATTCGTATTAGACTTGTGTTCTGGGTCTGCTTTGAGATGACAGAATAGGGAGGAGCCATGTTGCACTTTTTACTTTGCATTCATCTAATAAAAGATTCCCTGTCTTCAGAGTTCACAGCTCATATGAGGTGGGATAAAGGGAGTTCCTGCTTACAGAGATTATCAAGGGCAGGAACTTAACTGCAAGACTTTGAAAATGTCCTTAAGCGAGCACAGTGCTTGTAGTCAGCCGCATGATCTCGTGAGGGCTGACCAAGGTGCAGAGCCAGAGCTTGGAGTTTTTGTGCTGCTGTTCTGCAAACCAGGTCATCGTTCATTATTCAAACAAACCGTGACTCGCTGTCCCTCGCACACGTTTCTCTTGGAGCCAGTTCTCTCCCAGCCTGGGCTTCTTGGGGGGGTGTTTTCAGGATACAGCGAGGCCTGGGGAGCCCTGGCTGAGCAGAGCAGGGCTCTAAACCAGGCCAGGGGCGTCCAGAGTCTGCAAAACCACCTGCTGGCTGGGAAGGGAGACGGGGAACGAGCGTGCCAGCACCGTCCGGTGCAAGAGGCCAAGTGGCAAACAGGAGTGGTGCAACACGGCAGCTCAGCTCGGGCAGAGAACATGTTTACAGGCACTCAAGGAGCAGCCGTAGCTGTTTAGATAAACAGACATTGACTGCTGAGCCTGAGAAGAGGCCCCGTGTCCCAAGTCCCTCGTATGTGGATCCCTGGAGCCTCGGAACCCCTGCCTCAGCCTCCCTCCAGCCCCGGAGCTGGGCTGTTTGCTGTTCTTCCCAGGGTGTCTGTGAGCACCTCAGCTGGCTTGGCTCCTGCTGCAGTGATGGGAATCCACATAACCAAAGCTCTTCCCTCTCTCTTCCCCACCCCAGGCTCACAGCAATGAAATCCTGGTGTTCTCCCTGCAACCAAGATCTCTGGTAAGGTAAGAAAGCACGGCTTCGGCATTAAACTGTCGCGTCTCCACCTCAGACAGGTAGCGCAGGGCCACTGCCAGACAGATTCTGTGTTCCTGGAGTGCTTGGAAACACTTCTTCCCCTAAAAAATGCCAAAAGAGCAGCAGCCAGGGCTGAGAGCGCAGAGCAAGGTCCCTTTGAGGAGCACATCTGGCACCGAGAACAAGCCCTCAGTGAGCTGTAACGCTGAGCTGAGCTGGCGGTGCTAACCCTGCCCTGTTTCCCTCTCCCAAGGCTCTGCCTCGAAGCCGTCATCTGCTTCAAGGAGATGCTGGCCAGTTCCTGGAATTGCCTCCCCAAGCACTTGCTGCACAGCGTCAACCAGCGGTTTGGAAGCAACAACACCTCGGGCTCCTGAGCCCTCGCGGCTGAGCGGCTCGGAGAAGATGTAATGATCATACCGAGTGCGGCAAACGTTAACTTGTATAGGTTAAAGCTCTGTGTTGGTGTTGGTAGTCGCTTCCTGCCCTTACGTTGCATGTGAATGGCCTAGAGAGAACCTATTTTTGTGTAAAGATGTTTGCAATAAATGTATTTAATGCAAGCGGAGATGCAGCCCGTGCTTAAGCCAAAGTTGGATCTGAGTTTGGTGTTTGGGGGATGGACTGGAGGAGCTGTAAAGGTCCCTTCCAACCCAAAGCATCCTGTGATTTGTCTGCCTTGGCTTATGTGAGGGTCACCGTCAGCGAGAGGAGGGGCTGTGCCTGTTGGGATGTTGTGCAGGAAGCACGGAGGCACACCGGGACTAGCGGAGGGAATGCTGCTGCTAGAGAGTATTAATTGTTTAGTCTGGAATCTCATCAGTCCAGCTGCTTACTTAATTCATTTAGCTGTAAGAATGAATGGCAGAACTGCGGCGTGACCCAGCCCTTGCTCAGCATCAGCAGCGGCACTTGTGAAGCCCTCGGGCACAAGCTATGAAGGTTCCATCTCGAGAAGACGAACTTAATAGAATTTCATCGAGCTCCACCCAGCCACGAAGGCTCAGAGCAGGTTCAAACCAGGAGGAGGCTACAACCAGCTGCAACCCTCCAAGATGAAACAGCCAGCCAGGAGGCAAAGAAAGAACCCAATGGAGAAAGGGAAGACCTCAACCCTCGCTCCCTGAGACTGACCAGCGCGTGGAGAGCGTGCAGGGGCGGGAGCTTGGCTGTAAGGGGGCAGCTGCCCAAGGGTTTCCTTGTTCAGGTTCCCTCTCCAGAGGCACCAGAGCTGTAACCTGGGGCTGCACCACCAAGAAACTGGTCTCACGTGTTAGTGTGTGCAGATCGGCCCTGGGAAGCCCAGGGAGGAGGACATGAAGGTCTTTCACAGCTGCTTTAGGCTGGGCTGGAGCCTGCTGCGAGGAGTCCTGCGTGAGGCCACAGCGTCAGCAAACTGCTGCTAACACTCTGCCAGCGCCGCTTACAGCAAACAGGGATTTGGGAATTGTGCGTTGTCAGAGCTGATAAAATTTCTGAACCTCCAGCTGTTACAGCACCACAGCTCTCTGCTTGTTTGTAGTTTGCTTTGTTGGAACTCTGTGTTGTGGAACTTCACTTGTGAACCGTAGGTAGCGGATATTCTTGCCCTGAGAAGCACTGATGGTGCCTGAGCCCTTTACCAGCCGCATCTAGAACTTGTGGAGCTCACCTGCGGCTGGAACAGCCTGCGGGACTGGGTCAGCAGCTGCAAGGAAGGGCTGGCATCACGGTTAATTAAAAAAAAACCATTAAAAATTCTGACTTCTAGACGAAAATAATCACTGTACTGTAATTCCTGCACTGGTGGAGCCTGTTGGAGCTGAGCTGTTACCATCTCCAGGGATTTATGCCAACGCTCGAGCTCCTCTCCCCTGCCTGTTCCTCCTCTCCATGGAGGAGAAGCAGCTTCTCTAAAGAAGCGTTTTTGCGCTGAACCTTTCCTACTCCTAGCAGAAACTCCCCTCCCATTCAGAGGGAAGGGGCAGGGACTGGGAAGAAACTGCACGGGGCAGAGGTTTGCGGCAGCAAGTCCAGGAGCACGGGGAGGGAGCGCGCGACTCCTGCAGTCAAAGCATTAGAGAAGGACCAGCACGAAATGGCATCGCTGACCCAACGCCAGCCATTTACTCGCAGGGTTTTACGCTGTTTGTTGGAATCCACTGAAACCACGACGCCAGTGTCTGTCGAAACTGCGACGCAGCGACTGGGCCTGCTCCCCCGGGAGCCGAATTCAGCCCAAGGAGGGCTGGGGCCGCCTCCTCCGCAGGCGCTGGCAGCGTCAGTTCGGAAATGAGGAGGGCGTCACTTCTTTTTCACGTTCAGGAGGTGAGGTGCGGACACTTTCACTTTGCCAGGAATATTCCTTGACAAATCGGTATCCTATGAGACAGGAAAAAGAAAAATGGAAAACAGCAGAAAAGATTTCCGAACGCCTTCCTCACCCCGCCAGGGCTGCCTGGGCCGATGGTAGGAGCCAACCTGCCCCTTTCTGCCAGCTTTCTCCCCAGAAAAGCGTGGCTAAGAGCAGGCTTCTGCTCTTGTGCTGTGTTTTATTAATGAAAGACTTCACGGAGGGGTTCAAGGCCAGGTTGGATGGGGCTTGGAGCCCCTGATCCAGTGGGAGGTGTCCCTGCCCATGGTAGGGGGGTGGAACTGGATGGGTTTCGAGGTCCCTTCCAACACAAACCCCTCTGTGAATCTACACACAGTACAGAAACCCAAGGGCCAACACCGTAGGGGAAGCCCAATTTCTAACCATCCTCCCCAGTACTGCTGAGAAAAAACACTGCTAAAAAACACCAAACCCACTAGCCCTCCTATTTTTGGAAGCCTTTACTCCCAGAATGGCACTAGCGGATATTTTGCTGCCACCGTTACATTTGTACAAGAGAAACCAAGTAGGAAAAGGGGTCACCTTTACACTGCGGAACAGGTCTTTCTCTCTAGCAGTAGCTTCTCTGGATTGCATAAAATTATGCAAGGCAATCTTTGCAGCTGTAAAAACACAGGGAAGATTTAAAGATCACATACAAGCATGCTGGCTGCCATAGACAGAGGATTCGAGTGCTTTAGTACATTACCTTTTCCCTTCTTTTGGGTGCCTGGAGTGAGTTTGACTTTATACCTGTGAAAAGAAAGGGTTTCTGTAAGCCTGTGGCTCCCCTCGCCCGCGCAAGCCGCTGCCGCTCCCTTCCCGCAGAAGGTGCCACAACTCACTTGTAGTTCGTCATCGCTGTGTAGGGAGCACAGATGGGAACAGCGAAGAGCAGAATGTCCTCGGGGTGCGGCTGCCCGGTCAGGGAGCCCAGCAGCGCCTCGCCTTCCTGCACGGCAAAGCAGCAGCGCTGGGAACCCAGGTGGCGGCTCTCCAGCCCCCAGCTCCTGTTTTCCCAGGGGCTGAAGGGTGTCCCCTTCCTGCACCCCGAGAGCATCCACATCTCCACAAGAACCAGGAGTCAGAGCTCACCACGGCATTACCAAAACCTTTATGGCACCGAATCCCAAGCCACGATTCATTACCGACCATCTCTGATTACTAACACCACATCAAACCCAAAGCTGGGCTTGGTCAGTCTGGGGGAGAGAAGGCTGCAGGCAGACCTTAAAGCAGCTTCCAGCACTGAAAGTGGCTCCAGGAAAGCTGGGGAGGGGCTCTGGATCAGGGAGTGCAGGGGGGAATGGTTTGAAGCTGCAAGAGGAGAGATTGAGGTGAGATCTTGGGAAGAAATGTTTTCCTGTGAGGGTGGGGAGGTACTGGAACAGGTTGCCCAGAGCAGTGGTGGCTGCCCCATCCCTGGAGGTGTTCAAGGCCAGCTTGGATGGGGCTTGGAGCTCCTGATCCAGTGGGAGGTGTCCCTGCCCCTGGCAGGGGGTGGGACTGGGTCGGCTTTGGGGTCCCTTCCAACCCAAGCCATTTCATAACTCTGTGACTGAAAACAGGGTGGACTTAGTTTCAAATGATCCAAACAAGATGCCCCAATGCAGTCACAACTTCAGGTCACCAGAAGCTTCCCCTTGAAGACAACCGTTATCCTCCTTCATTAACGAGCGTAAAGAATCAACTTGTTCCCAGCCTTGGGCAACACCCACTGGCTGTAATTACAGAAAATGTTGGAGCAATTTTATATGTAAATAAACTTCTTAACTAAAGAAAAGCAACAAAGCTGGTGAGGGGGCTGGAGAACAGGACTTACTAGGAGCAGCTGAGAGAGCTGGGGGTGTTTAGGCTGGAGAAGAGGAGGCTGAGGGGAGACCTCATTGCTGTCTACAACTACCTGAAAGGAGGTTGGGGAGAGGAGGGAGCTGGGCTCTTCTCCCAAGTGACAGGGGACAGGACGAGAGGGAATGGCCTCAAGCTCCGCCAGGGGAGATTTAGGCTGGACATTAGGAAAAAATTCTTCACAGAAAGGGTCATTGGGCACTGGCAGAGGCTGCCCAGGGAGGTGGTTGAGTCACCTTCCCTGGAGGTGTTTGAGGGACGGGTGAACGAGGTGCTGAGGGACATGGTTTAGTGTTTGATAAGAATGGTTGGACTCGATGATCCGGTGGGTCTCTTCCAACCTGGTTATTCTATGATTCTAAAGAGCAATTTGTCCCAAATTGTATTGTGCCATCCTGCAGCCCAGAGCTGCTGTTCCTGGGGGTGCAAAGGCAAGGGACAAACTTCAATTTGCTCCCCCTGCAAGTTACTCTAGGGAATAAAAAGGGTTGGAAGAAAAAAAATAGCTTACAATTTAAATAAAATAGCAGACAGTTGGGTTCAAGGAGTCATGGCCACGAAGGGGAGGTCAACAACTACCTGAAAGGAGATTGAGGAGAGGAGGGTGCTGACCTCTTCTCCCAAGTGACAGGGGACAGGACAAGAGGGAATGGCCTCAAGCTCCGCCAGGGGAGGTTCAGGCTGAACATTAGGAAAAAATTTTTCACGAAAAGGGTCATTGGGCACTGGCAGAGGCTGCCCAGGGAAGTGGTTGAGTCACCTTCCCTGGAGGTGCTCAGGGACATGGTTTAGTGTTTGATGGGAATGGTTGGACTCGATGATCCGGTGGGTCCTGTCCAAGCTGGTGATTCTATGATTCTCTGAACAGAGCCAAGACCCCTCTGGAGGGCTCACCCATGGCTCAGCCCCAGCCCACACCTCTGCCTCCGCTCTGGCCCCGCTCCCAGCGAGCTGCGTGCACCAGTGGGGCCCAACAGCTTCCAGCAGGAACGAAACCTTTTTCTCACCACTTACTGGAGCTTCAGAGACGAGCATTTACCTCAACTCCCAGCTGATCCTGGTCTTGCTCCTCCTGCAGACACAAAGGAGATATCAGAGCTGAAATGAGCATACAGCTGCTTTTTTTTCACCCCCAGCCCCTGGAGAAAAGAAACCCTTCTATCAGCAGTGCACTGAAATCCACATTCTCCCCGCAAAGAGAGTTTAACTGATTTTAAAGCAAAGATAACAAGTGCACTTTCATGTGGGTGAGGGGAGGAATATTTCTTCCCTAACTAATTTTCTTGGCAGATGCCAAGTTGAGATAAGAGAGATGGGCTGCGATTCAGAGATCCTGACTCACAACAAGAGATCTGGAGAGCGCTCAGTTACATTTCAGATGCATCGAGTGGGAGGTATTGACTTAACCGGCTCCTCAAGAGCCTGGAGAGGCTCCGCACCTCTCCGAGCCCTCGCTCTGGCTGTGCTGGGAACACAGCCTGCACACAAACTGCTGCAGGGGGTTTTGCTGCTTCTTGAACCCAACGGGCTCCCAGAGTTGTGGCATTAGGCACAACGTTCTCTGCTGTGCCCCAAATCCAGCAAGAGCTGCTCAGGCTCCTCAGCAGAACAGAGCTACACAGTGCCAGGAGCACCATGACGCGAGGGTGGAAGGGACAGGTCTTAGGAGGAGCAGCTGAGAGAGCTGGGGGTGTTTAGCCTGGAGAAGAGGAGGCTGAGGGGAGACCTCATTGCTCTCTCCAACTACCTGAAAGGAGGTTATGGAGAGGAGGGAGCTGGGCCCCACATCCCTGGAGGTGTTTAAAGGACGGGTGGATGAGGTGCTGAGGGACATGGTTTAGTGATTGATAGGAATGGTTGGACTTGATGATCCAGTGGGTCCTTTCCAACTTAGTGATTCTGTGACTCTATGACAGGCAGGAGGAGAGAGTGCTGCTCACCTTCTCATCCTGCTGCTCCTCCAGGGCTGGGTCCTGCGACTTGTGCAGCAGGACTCCGGCTGGCAGCGTCTCCTTGCTCTCTCCAGCACCACGAGGCACAGCCTTGGGTTTCTGCTGTTGCTTCTTTACTGGCTCTTCTTTCGTCTTCCCCTTTTTCCCTTTTTTACCTTTCTCCTCCTTGTTTGACCCTGCAGACTGTGGTTACACACAGAGGTGCTCAGCGACAGCGACGCAGGCGTCTGCGCCACAGGGAGGGGCAGAACTCCCCTCACTCACCCCCAGCAGCTTCATGATGAGCTCCCGGTCCTCCTCATCCTGGTCCTTGTACTTCTTCATCTTCTTCATTTTGCCCTACAGAAGAAAACATACCAACAGGTTTACAAACAGTGACTTCTGCAGGGTTTTGCATCCACAATTAAATACTGATTGCACATTCATGTTCTCTCCAGGTTCTCCTGCACCTCTTTCATAGAATCGCTTGGTTGGAAAAAGACCTTTGAGATCTCTGAGTCTAACCATCCCTGCCCACTACTAAATCATATCCCTAAGCACTTCATGCACCTGGCTTTTAAACCCCTCCAGGGATGGGAACTCCTCCACCTCCCTGGACCATTCCAGGGCCTGAGAACTCTTTCAGTGAAGCAATTTTTCCTGATGTCCAATCTAGACCTCCCCTGATGCAACTTGAGGCCATTCCCTCTCGTCCTCACTTGTTTGGAGCAGTTCACCAATAATCAAGAGATCGTGGTTTCAGTGAGGCAAGCGCAGCGTGCTCAGGGCTAACAGACCAGCACCGTCCCCCTGAACCCACCAAGAGCACCACCAAGAGTCTAAAACCACCAGGCAGCCAGCGACAACTGACAAACCTGGTAATTCTGCCTAAACTTCACACGGCAACAGCTCAACCCTGGGTAAACCTGCTCCCCACCTACCTTCTGGCCCCGCTTGATGGGCTGAGGGGCTGGCACCTCCTTGTTGGTGTTGGGAGCAGGGGGAGGCTGCGTCTCCATCTCTCTCTGCTTCTCTTCGGGCAGCTCCACGTTCTCAGAATCATTTTGCTGCTTCTTTTTCTTCATTTCTCTAAGAAAAACGACGGTTTGTTACACTGCCTCTTGCGGCGACGAGACAGCCAGCGTGACCACAGGGAAAGCTGAAATCACCCCTCAGCAGTGCCCCAAGAGCACACAAGGAACTTTGCTCACAACCAGCGCCCCTGAGAGACAGGGCAGCTGCTTCCCCACAGGCAGGACCCTCCCTTGAAATGCAGGACGGACAATCCACACGGATTAGCAAGACGTACTGTGCCCAGGGCCTGGAGAGGGACTGAGGAGACTGCGTTCACCCCGCTGCTAACCCAGAGGTGCTCACCTCCTCTCCTTGGCAGAGAGATGCCTTCGCCCCTGGGACTTGCTGTCAGCCTAAGAAGTGAAATGTAGTTAGAACACACCGTGGCCAGCAGCAGGTCACACCGTTCTTTGCCAAACACCGGAGCTGGGACCTTACCAAGCTGCGTTCTTCCTCTTTGGGGATGATTTTCTGCAGAGATCTGTGGGGAGGACAAAAATGGAGCTCATCAACAGAGGTCATGCAGTAAAACCCTGGACACATCACCAGAGCTCGCACACCGGATAACTCGGTTGCATCGCCTTCACTTTTCCAGTTCCTGAAAATCCCAGTGTCGGTGAATGGAAAAGGGAAGCTGGGGGTGTTTAGCCTGGAGAAGAGGAGGCTGAGGGGAGGCCTCATTGCTCTCTACAATTACCTGAAAGGAGGTTGTGGAGAGGAGGGAGCTGGGCTCTTCTCCCAAGTGTCAGGGGACAGGACAAGAGGAAATGGCCTCAAGCTGCACCAGGGGAGGTTTAGGCTGGACATTAGGAAAAAATTTTTCACAGAAAGGGTCATTGGGCACTGGCAGAGCCTGCCCAGGGAGGTGGTTGAGTCACCTTCCCTGGAGGTGTTTAAGGGACAGATGGATGAGGTGCTGAGGGACATGGTTTAGTGATTGATAGGAATGGTTGGACTCAATGAGCCAATGGGTCTTTTCCAACCTGGTGATTCTATAATCCTACGATTCAGTTTACAAAACAAACCTGTAGGTCTCCGCCAGCTCATCTCTTGTGCACAAACAAGCAACAAAGACAGCCTGGGCACAGCACGCACTGGAGGAACCCCTGATGTTCAGCTTCCCGCGCTCGCGGCCCCGCTCACGTGCGGAACAGTAACTCAGCACCAGTGCAGCAGCACAGAAACAACGCACAACTCAGTTTTTCAGGTCTGCACAGAGGAAAATGAGGGCAGCCACTTCACGAGGAAGGTGGCGTGCTGGTCAAGGGATGCTGAGGTCATAACAGGGAATAGAGGCGATGAAAGAGCCAGATTCCGCCGTGTGCAGCAGGAGGGAGGCCCACAGCAGCAGCCCCCAGGGAAGAGCTGTGCAGGGAAGCAGCAGGGAACGGTACAGAGCGTGGCAGCTTCCCTGCCGTGCAGCCTTCCTGCCCGGCACTCCAGCAGCCTGCGGAGCTGAGCATCGAAAGAAGGGATGGCAGCTCCCCGCAGCAGCATTTTAACAGCAGGGAGATCCTAAGAAGGGCCCACGTTGCTGATAAACACAGCAGCTTCTTCACTTACCTTTGAGACTGAAGATGTGACAGGTCGATTGTTGTATCTGGGTAATTTACTACGTCTTCCTCCTTCATTTCGCTCTTTGGCTCCAGATGCTCTGCTTCATCTTCAGATTCCCCACCATCCTCCTCAGAGTCCCCCTCTGGTGCAGGAGGAACGTTTACCCTGCCCTGTTCAACATCAGCAACGTCCTCCTCACGATTGCTCTCAGACACAGTTTCCACATCCTCTGGTGCTTCCTGACTCTCTGCTTTCTCCTCTTCACTGCTGCTGTCTACTCCTTCTGGGTACACAGGAGAGGAAAACACAGCTCACGTTAGAAACGCCAAACCGACCCATAGCACAGAACAGAGAACTGAACATCAACCTCCAAAAAGTTGTGTCTGCAGCAGCGCACACAGCACCCCAATCACACCCACTGTACCTAACAGCTCCACTTCATCGGACACCAGGTCGCTGGCACTGCTGGAAACCGTGTCCAGAATCTCATCCTGTACTTTGATCTTCCTTTCTTCGCGGTGTCTCCAAATACAGCTTTCATCCACCTAACAACAGAGACACCTTGATGTTAGGCCGGTACCTGCTCCAGTGATGGTCACTAGTCCACTCGGAGAACACCCAACACCGATTTATTCTGTCTCTTTGAACACTTCTTTGCCATTCAAAGGCAAGAAAACTAAACCAGCACATGTAGAATCACAGAATGGCTTGCCTGGAAAAGACCTTCAAGATAGAGTCCAACCGTACTTGCCCACTAGTAAACCAGATCCCTGAGCATGTCTTGTAAACCCTTCCAGGGATGGGGACTCCGCCACCTCCCTGGGCAGCCTCCACCAGAGACTGAGAAGCCTTTCCATGAAGAAATTTTTCCTGATGTCCAGTCTAAGCCTCCCCTTGTGCAGCTTGAGGCCATTTCCTCTCATCCCATCACCTGGCACTTGAAGAGACCTTCACCCACCTCACCACAACCTCCTTTCAGGCAGTTGTAGAGAGCGGTGAGGTCTCCCCTCAGCCTCCCTCTCTCCAGGCTAAACAGCCCCAGGTCCTTCAGCTGCTCCTCATAACTCTTGCTTTCCAGCCCCTTCCTCATCTCCATTCCCTTCTCTGGACACGCTCCAGCCCCTCAATGTCCTTCTTGGAGCAAGGGGCTCAAACTGAACCCAGGATTCGAGGTGCGGCCCCCTCAGCATGGAGTCCAGGGGCACAATCCCTTCCCTGCTCCTGCTGGCCACGCTGTTTCTGATACAGGCCAAGATGTCACTGGCTTTCAAACCCAGATCCGACAACCTCGATAGCACAGCTGGCGAGGAGACGCACAGCTGCACGACCTGCTCTAAACAGGCACGTGCTTCAAACAGAGCTGGTATAAAAATATAGAAGAGGCAGTAACGCTCAGGGTGTCCGTCTGTTTTAAATGAAGACAACGCACACTGGAAATGAAAGCAGAGTAATTTTTAGCAAGTAGCATTTTATGGGATTTGCCCCAGTGGGAAAAGAAGTAATTGGGAATATCTGGATAAGCCAGAAACGGAAAATGAGCCTCCTCCAGCTCATTCCAAATTACAAAAGCCAGCAGGAGCTGCGCAGAGAAAGCAATACCTTAAACAAGAAGCTGAAGCCCATCATCAGATATGAAGGTGGAAGAAAATTCTTCTTCCCTGAAAAACAAAAGCAGATTCTCATGAGGTGGTTTAAGAGCTGCGTTACATGATGTATTTTCAAAATTCACTTTTTCCAGAGGCTTCAGGCTACCAAAATATTACATTGGGGCTTTTTATCTCTCTTGGGTGGTGCCAGAACGGGAGAAACTCAAAAGCAGTTTAGCTAATGATCTTCTGTCTGGTGCTCAGCTGGAAATGCTGCTGCTGCCTGATACTCAATCTAAACCACCCAGAACAGATTTTCAGGAGAAGAAAGGGATCTGTCTGGCTGTGAGAGGGGCAGCACGGGTAGCTGTCACTGCAGGACAGCACAGCATCTCCAGACAAAATGCCCAACATCAAATCCACGCCATGCCTTTATACCTCACCTCGGATCATGAAGCTTCCAGTAGTGAGGTATTCTCCTGTAGGTGCAGTTTTAGAAACCTGAAAAAAAAACATGGCATACTGTGAAGAGCATCATCACAGAGGGTCAGCCCTGCAGAACAACAGCACTAACAAAAACAACATTAAGCAAGCTGCATTTTTAACATATAAAATCATAGAATCACTTGGTTGGAAAAGACCTCTGAGATCGAGTCCAACCACACCTGTCCACTACTAAACCAGATCCCTGAGCACCTCACCTGCCTGCCTTTTAAACCCCTCCAGGGATGGGGACTCCACCACCTCCCTGGGCAGCTCCTGTCAGTGCCTGAGAACCCTTTCTGTGAATAAATTTTTCCTACTATCCAGCCTAAACCTCCTACTTCCTCTCATCACAGAATCATAGAATCACCAGGTTGGAAAAGACCTCTTGCATCAGAGTCCAACCATTCCCATCTGCCCCTAAGCCACCTCCCTGAGCACCAACCTTGAGGTTTAGTGATTGATAGGAATGGTTGGACTCGATGATCCGGTGGGTCTTTTCCAACGAGGTGATTCTGTGATTCTATGATCCATCAGTACCCCCCAGAGACATTCTGTCTGCGGTTATTCAGCTATTCCTTCAGAGGTTCCATCTGCAAAGCTCCTTACCTGGTTGTGAGAGACCCACCAAGCGCTGGTGACAACGCGGGCGTCCCAGGCAGCACTGTAACACAAAGCCATGGTGCCTGCCTCCGTCAGGGTTCGTGGAGGGATCGGTTCACCTACAACGTAACGCCTGACACATCAGTGAACGTGATCCAGCCACAACAGGTTAAATTCTCCAACTTCCAAGCACACCCTAATGCAGCATGTGAACTTTCCAGGCGCTGGGCAGAGATAACACTGCTCGGCTAAGCGCGAAGGCAATTCAGACAGAGCAGAAGCAGCGTCAGCAGCTGCTCTTCACAGCTCCTTCCTCAGCTCAGCTCCACAAGTGAGCAGTAACCGTGCTCCTCACAACACCGCCCCAACTCCCACCACCTCTCGGGAATGGGGCACAGGCAGGGTTTGCGTTGCTGGTCTCCCATGAGGTCCACCCCACCACGTTAACGCTTCACTGGGGAGACCAGCACCCTCTGTCGGCACCCAAACTGCATGAGGAACTCATCAAAGTCCTGCCAGGACTCCATTCTCTATGGCTAGAAGCACGCACTTGCAGCACCACCTCTGCCAGCGACTAACGCTTGCCTCTGTGAGCACATCTCCATTGCTCCTTCCCATCAGGAGGTTCACTGAGCAATGGGAAGCAGCAAACCCTGTTTGGGAAGCAGCAGCTGTCAGTGACAACCCGATCTTGGCAGGACTGATGCCTCCCATATCCAAAGGGAAAGATCTGCTGGAGTGAGAGGGGATGGCTGCTCCCTGGGCTGGGCTCAGACAGATAAAAGGCTTCTACAAGTCCTGCCTCCACCCCACACGAGGTACCTGATGGGTTCTTGATCACGCAGCTCGTGGCTCCGTGGAGATCGGCATGCACGTACACGTCCCCTGGGAAAGAGGCGACTCAAATCAGTCGCATACATGGTAACGACACAGGTCACTCACACGAAGGTGTCCTTGCCCTGGAGGTGTTCAAGGCCAAGTTGGAGGGGCCTTGGGGAGCCTGATCCAGTGGGAGGTGTCCCAGCCCATCACAGGGGGGTTGGAACTGAATGACCTTTAAGGTCCCTTCCAACTCAAACCATTCTATGATTCTATGTCCCAACGTTACTTGGAAACGGCTGTTCTGGCTGCAAGGAGCAGGATGGGAAGAGGATATAGAAGCCTTTTAGTCCACCCTGGTCGCCCCAGTGGGTGTCTGCCTGACCTACTCTGATCCCATGCGCTGGAGGACACAGTTTCCCACAGCAGATGATCCAGCACTCCACAGAGGACACACACAGTCTCTAGGACTCATATCACCAAAGCCCCCTTCTAGCAAGGTCCATTGTAAGCACAAAGCAAACAGACCTCCTCGTATCATTCTTTTACGTTGACAAACTGGAAAATAAGAGAGAAACCAATCTACTCCACCTCATTAGACTCTCACCTGGTTTAAGATACCGCTTTACAATCAGCTCGTTCTGCTGTTGATCTCTTCCAGCAATAACGAGGTAATTCTCAGAACTAATGAACCACAGGAACTTCTCAAACCTGCCAAATTACATCAATCCATTGTGTGAAAAATATCTGGAACTAACAGAACATTACAGAGGTTTGTTTTTGGTTTTTTTTTTTTGTAACAGACTAAGAATATCATAGCACCTCTGCTCTGATGGCAGGCTGAGAGAGTTGGGGTTGTTCAGCCTGGAGAAGAGAAGGTTCCGGGGAGAACTTAAAGCAGCTTCCAGCACTGAAAGGGGCTGCAGGAAAGCTAAGGAGGGACTTCTTACAAGGGCCTGGAGTGACAGGATGAGGAAGAATGGCTTTAAATTGGAAGGGGGAAGACTTAGATGAGACATTAGGAAGAAATTTCTTCATGATGAGGGTGGGGAGGCCCTGGCCCAGGTTGCCCAGAGCAGTGGTGGCTGCCCCATCCCTGGAGGTGTTCAAGGCCAGGTTGGATGGGGCTTGGAGCAACTGGATCCAGTGGGAGGTGCCCCTGTCCACAGCAGGGGGTGGAATGGAATGGGCTTTGAGGTCCCTTCCAATCCAAACCAGCCTATGATTCTATGAACATCCACCTCAGCATCTACTCACTAAAGACACTCGTGGTTTCACATCCATCCATATGCCTAGGGCATAAAACCAAGGGATGGTACCAATCTAACAACACTGCCTCAATAGTTTGAGATGAAACAAAGTCCAGCTGCCTCCTATTTATTTTATTTTAATAATGCAGTTATTAGACCATAGAAATCTTTGAGGTTTTTTATTGCCGGGGTTTTTTGTCGACCTCCTGTTGTTTTTTCACAGAGCTGCCAGGAAGTATTCCCTATTTATAGCTGCCAGGAAGTTCCCTATTTTCACTAAGCCCATGTTCCCACCTGTGTTAAAAGCAAAAAACTGCAAGTCCACATCCACTGAAAGGAACTTTCCCAGGCAAAGGCTCTAAAAGGACCAGGCCAGCACCTTCGAGGAGCAATTGTAAGTGGACTCGGTATGTGTTGTGCTTGGAAATCAGAATGAACCCCACCTCTAAGCTGATGAACAGTCAGCCTGACACAGCCCTTCTATATTTGCACACGTTCACAGTACATTAGATTAGGACAATGGAACTGTACTTGCCAATAGACCTTTCGCGCTTTCTGAATGGTGGTAACTGTCTGAACCTCCCTCAGAGTCTGCTTCGTCTTCTTCTCAGCCGATTTAAATGCCTATTTAGACAGAAAGCATGATTGGAATCCACCAGCACAGGAGTCACAGAAATTAACTGAACAGCAGGAGGAGAGGCAGACAGGAGGCTGGTAGGAGATTTACCTCAACTTCTTGGGAGCACTGGAGCTGCTCCACACACTGCTCTTCACTGGCCTGCCTTCCCCTCCTGCATGTGTAAGATGACTGCTATCCTAAAATCTCTCTACATCTCCGCTTAGGATAGCTGCCCCCGACGTGATCAGCTCTCTGGCTGTAAGGATTCCCACCAATGTTCCACTTCTGCCTCCAGAAGTGCTGCTTTGTCACTATCTCCACCTTACATGCTCACAGTGCTGCTGGTGGAAACCAGAGGATCCATCAGGGATCTGCAGTCCTTGGGTTCAGTCAGCTTAAAAGCTCAAAGACGAAACAGCCCTGGTTGGTTGGTTTCAGCTTTCATATCTCTTAGCACTACCTAGACATCGTCAGGGGTTTCCATTTATCAGGGATACGGACTTGAATTTTAATTATCTTCTAAAAACAAAGGAAAAAATACCTTTTCTGCAGCCTCTACAGTCTTCTGGGTTTTCTTAGCTGCATGTCGTTTGTGATCATAGTACCTGCAAAATACAAGTTTGTTTGTACCCGAAATCCCAGCAGACTCACATATTTTCAGAACGCACCTGTCACAGTCCTCTGTGTTTCCCGTTAAGTGTTCAGTTTGGAGAAGAGTCTTTTTTTTTAGCCCAGATCTCTGTCTCCACCGCCAGGTGAAGTCAGTCCCCTCTTGGGCAGAGAGCGCACCGTGTTTGAGTTAATATAGAATCATAGAATAACCAGGTTGGAAGAGACCCACCAGATCATCGAGTCCAACCATTCCTATCAAACACTAACCCATGCCCCTTAGCACCTCGTCCACCCTTGAACGCCTTAAACCCCTCCAGGGAAGGTGAATCAACCACCTCCCTGGGCAGCCTCTGCCAATGCCCAATGACCCTGGAACAGGCTACCCAGGGAGGTGGTTGAAAGGAGCTGTTTCATTCCATGTGTCACTGAAGAATCTTGTTTGAAATTAAACAAATGGGACAGGTAGAGACCTGGACACACTGGAGAAGTGTGGGTGTGTGAACCTCATGAGGTTCAACACAGCCAAGGGCAAAATCCTACACCTGGGTTGGGACAATCCATGGTTTCAACACAGGCTGAGGGATAATGTGACTGAGAGCAGCCCTGAGGAGAAGGAATCGGGGTGCTGGTCAATGAGAAGCTCGACATGAGCCAGCGACATGCGCTCACAGTCCAGAAACCAACCGTGTCCTGGGCTGCATCCAAAGCAGCGTGGCCAGCAGGGAGGGAGGGGATTCTGCCCCTCTGCTCCGCTCCGTTGAGACCACACCTGGTGTCCTGTGTCCAGTTCTGAAATCCCAAACACAGGGACATGGAACTGTTGACACAGGTCCAGAGGAGGCCACAGAGATGATTGGAGGGCTGGAGCACCTCTAGTGTGAGGACAGGCTGAGAGAGTTGGGGTTGTTCAGCCTGGAGAAGAGAAGGCTCCAGGAAGACCTTAGAGCAGCTTCCAGTGCTGAAAGAGGCTCCAGAAGAGCTGGGGAGGGGATTTTAAAAAGGACCTGGAATGATAGGATGAGGAAGAATTGTTTTAAATTACAAGGGGGAAGATTTAGGTGAGATACTAGGAAGAAATTCTTCATGCTGAGGGTGGGGAGGCCCTGGCCCAGGTTGCCCAGAGCAGTGGTGGCTGCCCCATCCCTGGAGGTGTTCAAGGGCAGGTTGGATGGCGCTTTGGACAACCTGATGCAGTGGGAGGTGTCCCTACCTGTGGCAGGGGGGTTGGAACTGGGTGGGCTTTAAGGTTGCTTCCAACCCAAATCATTCCATGATTCTATGAATAAGAAACACAGATCCCTTGCTATAACATTATCACTAACACCTGCAAGCATACAGGAACTCCCACTACTAGAGCCCCACTCACTGTAAACCTTACTTTTTGGCATTTGCATATGCAGACAAACTGAGATCAACATCAACCAACAACGGTTTGTTTTTCTGGGGTTTCTTCAACTGCTTGTTTTTATCCTTTTTCTTTTTGCCCTTTGGTTCTTCCGTTTCTTCTTTCTCTAAATCAGCACCCTCCTCCTCTTCCTCCTCTTCAGATAACACATACGGGTTCCTGAAAACACGTGACATCATATGATTACGATAAGAGAACCGGTTATTTCTGATCCTTAGTGCAATGCAGTCTTCTATTCTCTGCTGCAAACTGGAAATGGCCTAAGGAACCCTTAAATCATTTTCACTGAGCAGTCACAAGAAGGCCCTCTGCCAGATGCCCTATGTTCACATGAGTTTATGTCTTGGAGTCAGCCTAAGTTTTGGGGAAAAGAACACAAAAGCAGAAGATAAAGAACCCAGATTTGTCAATCCAAGGAACTGACATTTTCAATGACAATTTCTTCTATCAAAAGACACACATCCATGCTATCAAGCTAGAGAAAAATGTGGACTTAAAGTGAAGGCCAGTTCCAAATATCTGCTTTCATGTGTGACAGAAACACAAGACATTCTATGCACGAAAAGAGAACAGTTACATCATCACACTGACTCATTGCACACGACAGCAATGTGCTGGTTTAAAGCCTTAAGAAACAGCTGCTCCGCTGTTTTCAAAGAGGTGTGCTGAGCGCACACCAGCTGGATTTATATTTGTTTCTCACCAGGACATTAAATCCTACTCGATACATCTGTGCTAAGTCTGTGTAGCAAAAGGTGGTGAAGCAGCATAAAATAACGTTCTTCATAAAGGAAAATGTATCTCCCTAGTTCTCTGCATGAAGGATGCATGGTTCAGCAAGAAAGAAGGCATCCCCCTCTGTGCTCACAGAACTGTTCTCCTCATGCTGCTGTAGGAGAAAACTAACAATTTGAACATGAATGCACAAGCTAAAAGGTTCAAGGCCAGGCTGGATGGGCCTTGAGCAGCCTGATCCAGTGGGAGGTGTCCCTGCCAATAGAAAGGGGTTGGAACTGGATGGGCTTTAAGGTCCCTTCTGACCCAAACCGTTCTATGATTCTCCTACACAGCTCACAGTCAGCTCTACTCGTACTTGCTACAGCTGATCTGCAACGTACTCACCTCAGCAGCATTGTGATATGATTTGTCTGAAGCTTTAATTCTTTGATTGCATTTGCAACAGGGTCTCCCTGCGCTTGGGCTTCTTTAACAATTGTGCCGATCTCTGTCCAGTCTATCTGGTTGGCTAAGGCACTACGGACCACCTGGATGGCTCGGTCGACGATCTCCAAATTCATTTCTATAAGTTCTCCTTTTATCTGATTAGCTTCCTTAAGGAAAGAAAAAATTGATACCTATTGATGCTAAACGCACACTCGGCAATAAAACTAGTCATTAATTTTGAGACAGAATCCAAGAATGGCATTGAGGTGAATCCATACGACATTGGCCAACTGGACACAAAGGCTTCCCTGTGGGATCTAATGCTGATCCTCCTCTTCAAGGCCCACCTCTACAAGAACCATAATGTATCTTCTGAGTTAAAAAAAATCAATCTCGGTCTTACCTGAGCTTGCTGAAGCGCTTCTAGTCTGTGCTCGTGATCCTTATGGACATTTTCAAGTTTCTTCAGTGCTTGTTTTTCCTTCCCAAAATAAGAAAGGTGAAAAAAAAATAAATACAAATTGCCTCATCACTGTGAGACATTTGAGAGAGCATTCCAGCACAGAAAAATACAGCAGTGCAAGAGATGCAGAGTCTTCAAAATATTGTTGTTAATGCTGTTGTTTATTCTAAGTAGAACCAACCGCTATGTCATGCATCCTGAAATCCACTCCCTGACCACCACTGGCTCAGCATTTCCACAACAAAAATGTGGAATGACATCCTCCCCACTGGCTACAAGAACCAAATGAAGCATCTGAAGCTCAGAGAGGCACCTCAGCTTGATGAGAGCATACCTGCTGCAACGCTTTCAGATCAAGTTTCTGTCCTTCTAGCTTGGAGTAGAACTCATCCACTGCCTGCAAGAGAAAATCAGTCCTAAGAATCTCCAAGTTGCACTAACTTATACCAGCGACACGCAGGCAAAGGAGGTTCTGCTTGAGAGAGGTGGCTGCAAAGCACTAAAAGAGGAGACGGATGCTAAAACAGAGTTCAGTAACTTCATTTCACCTTTGCACGAGATGGGTTCAGCAAGACACAGGAATATGTCTCACTGCACACAACTTAGCATGAAGTTGACACGAGCCAACTCTTTGCCAAGAAATGATGAAAAGGAAGTTGCTGTCTGACCCAGTGTGCTCTTCAGATCAAGTGACTGCAATGATAGATCTGCCTGCCCTGAATTCCTGCTGCTCCAAAAGGTCAGTTAAAAAAAAATAAGCACAAAAATCCTAGAAAGTCTTCCTAAGAACTGCTCCTGGTGCTCCAGTTGCCAGACACTGTGCTTAAAACAAAGGAGGAGGAAGGTTTTAGGCTGCTTCAATCATCGGTGCTGTGAAGGAGATGCCAGAAATTCAGCCAAGAAGCAGGGTAGGAATGCGGAATGGGAATTGTGGAGATCAAGGTCAGGAATAATACAGAGTTAACGTTTTCAGATGTTAACGAACCAAGGACCAGGAAGGACAACACTCAAGGAAATATTAAATCAGGTGTCTGAAGCTTTCAAAGCAGAAACTGGAAATGTATCAATGTAGTGATTGGGACCACTGTTTGCCTCCAGCAATAACTTGGTGCCCCAACTCCCCACTGACAAAACATTTGACCAGGCCACTTTCACAGAATCATAGAATCACCAGGTTGGAAGAGACCCACCAGATCATCGAGGCCAACCATTCCTATCAAACACTAAACCATGTCCCCCAGCGCCTCGTCCACCCGTCCCTTAAACACCTCCAGGGAAGGTGACTCAACCACCTCCCTGGGCAGCCTCTGGCAGTGCCCAATGACCCTTTCCATGAAAAATTTTTTCCTAATATTCAGCCTAAACCTCCCCTGGTGGAGCTTGAGGCCATTCCCTCTCGTCCTGTCCCCTGCCACTTGGGTGACAGGCTGAGCACACACCTCCATTCAGTGCCACACGGAATGGTTTGGGTTGGAAGCAACCTTAAAGATCATCCAGTTCCAGCGCCCCTGCCTTGGCAGGGACACTTGGGATAAAGAGGACCACGCTGCTCAATAGTAGCCTAAAGGCCCTGGTTTAGTCAGTCTTTTCTGTATAAAACATTTATCCATAAAATTAAGCACCTCTTTCAAGGTCTATGTTCCCATTAACATCTTCTGCATTACATTTTAATCACTCTTTTTAGCATCAGTCAATTAAAGCACTTAAGTACAGTATCAGCAAAAGCACTGTACCTTATTGAATGAGTCAAATTCCAAGTACGGACATTTTGAATGTTGAGAAAACAAGAAAGGATGAAACTCCTCATATCTGTAAAATACACATTTGATATTATCACCTGAAGACTAAATTATGTTATGCAGACTAGTAGAAAATGAAGTAAATACTTCAAATATTTACGTGTAGATATCTTCTGCTGGTTTATTTGGCTCCAGGCTTGGCTTTTTTTCCCTCTTCTGGATAACGTAACCCTAAAAGAACACACAAAAATGTCACCAGCATTTGATTTTGATAAGGATCCCTCTTACCTGGGCAAGGCAGCAAGTTTTAGGTGCTAAGGTACTGATCAGTATGAGATGGTAATTCATAGAATCATAGAATGATTTTGGTTGGAAGGGAACTTAAAGCTCAATCAGTTCCAACCCCTGCCATGGGCAGGGACACCTCCCACTGGATCAGGGGCTCCAAGCCCCATCCAACCTGGCCTTGAACATCTCCAGGGATGGAGCAGCCACCACTGCTCCAGGCAACCTAGGCCAGGGCCTCCCCATCATGAGAAAATTTCTCCTTATGTCCAGTCTACATCTGCCCCTCTCCAGTTTACACCCACTGCCTCTCATCCTATCGCTACAAGCCTTTGGAAAAAGTCCCTCCCCAGCTTTCCTGCAGCCCCTTCAGGTACTGGAAGGTCACTTTAAAGTCTTCTTGGAGCCTTCTCTTCTCCAGGCTGAACAACCCCAACTCTCTCAGCCTGTCCTCACACTAGAGGTGCTCCAGCCCTATGATCACCTTTGTGGTCTCCTCTGGTCCCGTTCCAACAGCTCCATCTCTTTATTATGTTAAGGATTCCAGAACTGGACACAATACTCCAGGTGGGGTCTCACAAGAGAGGAACAGAGGGGCAGAATCCCCTCCCTCCCTGCTGGCCACGCTGCTTTGGAGGCAGCCCAGGGCATGGTTGGTTTCTGGGCTGTGAGCACATGTTGCCGGCTCATGTCGAGCTTCTCACCCCCCAGCACCCCAAGTCCTTGTCCTCAGGGCTGCTCTCAGTCACATCATCCCCCATTCTGTATTGAAACCATGGATTGCTCCAACCCAGGTGTAGGAATTCATCCTAGTGGAGGAACCTGTGGCAGAAGTGATGTCTTTGAGTAAATGGTCTTTGTCATTGACCGAGTAAAAAAGGGAGCCCTGACCACTCCTTCATCTCACCTCTGAGTTGCTCCAGACAAAACAGCGGCAAACGCCTCTTGCAGACCTCAGGACTATCACACAGCTGACTGCACAAACACATGGTTTACATGCAGAATGGTGTTATTTGTATTAAACACGAGTGCAGTTCTCATAGGACCAACATAATCTGCTTGTAAATGATATAATTGCCTTTCCCTTCCTTTTGCATGTTATCAGAGGTGCTACCACCTCACTGAAGGGCTTGGGCTTGGCCAGAGGCAGGTCTGCTCCACAGCCAGCTGGCCCCAGCTTCTAGCAGCCTCAAGCCCCTGCAATCAAACCCCTTGCCATGCAAACCCCACGCTTGGAGAATAAAACCCACACCTGGTAAGACAAGGAACAAGCATGCACAGAATCTCTACTTGCCAGTTGAACTCTGCAATTCCTGCAGAGCTGACAGGGAGGGGATTCTCCCGCTCTATTCTGCTCTTGGGAGACCCCACCTGGAGTCCCATGTCCAGTTCTAGTATCTCCAACATAAGAAGGAGATGGAACTGTTGACACAGGTCCAGAGGAGGCCATGAAGATGATCGGAGGGCTGGAGCCCCTCTGCTCTGAGGACAGGCTGAGAGAGTTTGGGTTGTTCAGCCTGGAGAAGGCTCTGAGGAGACCTTACGAGCAGCTTCCAGTGCTGAAAGGGGCTCCAGGAAAGCTGGGGAGGGACTTTTTACGAAGGCCTGGAGTGACAGGATGAGGAGGAATGGCTTTAAATTGCAAGCGAAGAGATTTAGATGAGACACTAGGAAGAAATTATTCACGCTGAGGGTGGGGAGGCCCTGGCCCAGGTTGCCCAGAGAAGTGGTGGCTGGGGGTGTTGAAGGCCAGGTTGGATGGGGCTTGGAGCAACCTGATCCAGTGGGAGGTGTCCCTGCCCATGGCAGGGGGTGGGACTGGATGGACTTTGAGGTCCCTTCCAACCCAAACCACTCCATGATTCTACGACAGCCAGGCCACCCGGCTCAGACCCACCTTCCCGTTGAAGCTCTCAGTCAGTGCCATGTACTCCTCTGCTTTCTCTAACGCAGTCAGCACCTTTTCAATATTTTCTAAAGAGAGAGGGAGGATGAGAGGGATATTTTAAAACATCTAGAACAGAAAGACATTTTTACATAGACAGAAAACAGCAGCAAATCAGCAAGAGCCCCAGGCAACTGCTCTTCCAGTTCAGTGCCTGAAGCAACCTGTCCAACGCAACTACGTTGAGTAGGATTCCAGCAGAGCTCAGAAATAAAATCACAGGTATCCTTTTCCACTTGGGCTTCATGACAGCAATTATTGTTCACTTTAAACAGCAGCCTTAGCATGCCTTTTAAATTTGGGGGATTTTTAATTATAAAAATCTATATATGTACTCATAAAACATTATTATTCAGGTTTCATGAGAAAAAAGACCACAAAAATGCTAGGACTGCGTAAAAATCAAACTGCAGGGGCAAAGCACAAACCAGTAGCTGTGAGAAGTTATTTGCCTGTTAGAAAGTTGATTTATTACAGCACTATAACGGAGTGGGAAGCAAAAATGCCTTTTGATTTATGGCAACTATAAAGCACAAACGAAAAACACGACTGCAGAAAAATCTGTACTGATGTCACTCCCCAAACCCATATTTTCCCGATAAATATAAAGCTGATACTTTATCAAATCCCCACAGTGTTTGCTACAGATAAAGGTATGTTTGATGCTAACTCTTCCATGCAGGATTCTTATAAAACATCCCTTCACACAGCCAGTTACCCTGATGTTTAAGGTTGTACCTAATTAAAAACCGTTTAAGTCTGATGCTTTTATTCCAACAATATGCACAATTCAAGAGTTTTACTGTGAGCAAGCTTGTTCCCCAAAAACACTACGGTCAGAACGACAGGTTTAAGGGCTGCTTATCTCTTTGGAAAGAGATATTATATAGACATAAAAATTACCACATACACCTTTAAAATATCATTTCCTACATACCTTTACTTTCCATCTGCTGATCTACTTTGACGTAACCAGGAAATCCAACTCCGATGAGGCAATGCTCAATGAGAGTGGCTCCATAAGCTGTTACAAAAAAATAATAATAAAGAATCACTCAGAAAACATTCACAACAGAATTGCTATTCACATGAAAATCATGAGTGTGTTTCAACAAGCTATCGCCCTGCAACTACTGTTAGTCCTTAAGGAGGCTGGGGAGAGCAAGGGAGTTCAGGAAAGAGGGAGCCCAGAGAGAGGAACGAGCAGGACTGGAGAACCTCCATACAAGGACAGGCTGAGAGAGTTGGGGTTGCTCAGCCTGGAGAAGAGAAGGCTGCGAGGAGACCTTATAGCGACCTTCCAGTATTGAAAGGGCTACAAGAAAGGTGGGGAGGGGCTCTTTACAAAGGCTTGTAGAGAGAGGATGAGGGGCCATGGGTATAAGCTGGAGAGGGGCAGATTTAGATTGGACACTAGGAGGAAATTCTTCACGATGAGAGTGGTGAGACCAGAGCATTGGTGGCTGCTCCATCCCTGGATGTGTTCAAGTCCAGGTTGGATCGGGCTTTTATCAGCCTGATCCTGTGGGAGGTGTCCCTGCCCATGGCAGGGGGGTGGAACTGGATGATCTTTAAGTTCCCCTCCAACCCAAACCATTCTATGATTCTGACTCCCACAGTGACCCTCTCAGAAACACTCCCTGGGCAGAGCTGCTTTTACATTTCAAGGTGGGTGGGGAAGGTTCTGAACTGAAGAGCGCAGGAAACCTGACAAGGGTGGCAAACAGCCTGGCTTGAGACAAGGTGTAACAAAGGGTGAAGCCACACAAACTCTGTAGCTCCAAATAAAGAAGCAAGGAAGAGCTGGAAAAGCAAAACGTGAAACGTGAATGACAAAAGGAAACAGACACAGCCCTGCTTGAACAGGGTGCAAATGAAAACAGATAGACAAGCTCCCAAAAAGATGCTTGAAGACTAAGAAACAAGATGGGGCCGTGGAAAAGCAGATTTAACTTAGAACACTGAGAACAAGGAAAGCAGAAACATGGGGGAAGGAAGACATCAGGCTGGCATGGTTCAACCCCAGGTGGCAACTAAGCACCACGTGGCCACTAAGCACCACGTGGCCACTTGCTCATCCCTTCCCTGCTCTGGTGGAATGGGGTAGAGAACTGGAAAAAAAGGTAAAACTTGCAGGTTGAGATAAAGACAGGGTACTAGGACAGCAACGGAGAGAGAATAATAATAACAATAACAGAATATACTAAGCAAGTGATGCACAATACAATTGCTCACCACCCGGTGGCCGATGCCCATCCCATCCCCAAGCAGTGATCCCCAACCAACTCCCCAGTTTATACACCGCGCGTGGAACTGGGAAAGGTACAAACCATCCCTCTGGCCAGCCTGGGTCAGCTCTCCTGGCTGTGCTCCCTCCCAGCTGCTCATGCACCTCCCCATGGACAGAGCAGGGGAAGCTGAAAAGTCCTTGACTGCTCAGCAGCAACTAAAACCAGCAGTGCTATCAATGCTTTTCTCATACTAAATCCAAAACACAGCACTGTACCAGCTACTGGGAGGAAAATTAAGCCCATCTCAGCCAAAACCAGGACACAAGCTTAAAATGATGCAGGCAACTTTACAGCAGGCGTTCAGGATGTTGGAGTCCAAACAAATTAACAAGATAACCACTCGAAAATAACCAGCACAATCGCAAGGGAATGAAAACCCAGCCTACATCTGGGATATGAGGGATTAAGGCTACAGTATTAACTGCCTAAGCACAGCTGGTGGTCACCCCAACACGCAGAGTGACAGCCAAGAGATTGTGGAAGCAGGACACACAACAGCTAAACCAGGTTCCAATGATCCCAGCCTGGCTGGTTGGATGTTATGTCACAGTACAAGGCCGGCACTAAAATTTACCTGGATCTACGCTAGCACAACAAAAAGCCAAGGAATGTCTTCAGAATGAGAGTCGTGAGGCACTGAACAGACTACCCGGGGACGTGGTGGCTGCCCCATCCCTGGAGGTGTTCAAGGCCAGGGTGGATGGGGCTTGAAGCCCCTGATCCAGTGGGAGGTGTCCCTGCCTATCGCAGGGGGTGGAACTGGATGGGCTTTAAGGTCCTTTCTGACCTAAACTATTCCACGATTCTATGACAGTGATAGTTAGGTCTGCAAGTCACGTGCTTTGAGCTGTTCAGGGGCACCTGCCAGACACTTCCAGGCTCGATTAAATGCTGCTGAATCAGGAGGACAAAGCAAGCTTGTCCTGACCATGTCACCACAGCTCAAACCTGCTTCTGTGGTCAGGAAAACTGAGGCACAGGGCACTTTTCCTGGCTACCAGAGAATACCCAGAAGGACATATCCACCACCCTGGAATTTCCATTGCAGTAGCTGCTCCAGGACTGGCAGTATTGGCCGGTGTCAATCACTTCCTAACATCCTTGCCCTGACTGTACAATTACACCTCCTATTTGGTGCCAGTAAAGGCAAGATGCTGGACAAAATGCATCAAGTTAGAGTTCCACTCTCAAGTTCTCTTCACTGCAGGATCACAGCAAGGCTCATCTCTTTGTGCAGTCGGCTTGGAATCAAAAAGACCTACTCTGTTTTAAAAGGCTTAGTGGTTTTGTTGTTTCAAACATACATAATAACAGACTGAACATCAAAAAACTACTTGAAGCTGTTCCAGTTTTCAGCATCATCTGAACATGATGCATATTGACCCCTCTTCACTCTCTAATAAAACATAACGACTTACGAAGATGCGGGTTAAGAACCCTCTTCAGCTGTTCTCCTTTGGGTGCATTTGATATTATTTCAGTTAACCTACAAAAGATAACAGAGAGCTATAATTCCCAAGGAAGGATGGGTTTTAGGACTACATTGCATCGCTTAGAAATTACAAAACATTTAGTTTTAAAAAACAGAAGCACAAAATGACCCGTAAGAAGCGAAAAGACTACCCAAAGACGTGCTACCTTTCAAAGTTCTGAGCGATTTGGGTTTAATCCAATACACACACCACTGAAAAGCCGTTACCTTTCCAAGGTTGGCAGGGGCGCAGGCGCTTTTGCACTATCGACTGGGTATCGCTCCCGAACCGCAAACCTGACATCATCCGCCTCATCCGTGCGAAACCTCAGCAGGTTTAAAATGATGTATTCGTGGTCTGTCAGGACAATGTTACCCTGCGAGGACAGCACAGGGGACCATCAGCAAAGGCTGCACGCGCACGCTTGCTTATCAGAGGTCAGGTGTGGAGCTCTGCGCTCACCTTGTCGTACAGCTCGACGATGAGGTGATACGCAGCTTCATCGCTTCCAAATTGGAAGTCCACGATCCTGTCTATGCCCAGCTGTTTCACACTGACGAGTCTTCTGGTCTTCAAATGCTTACGGCACTGCGGATAATGGAGAAAATGTCTGTGAGATGATGCAAACCTTAGCTATAGACCCCTCCTGTGACATTAACCACTTCTTAACATCGACACGGTAAGGGCAGACACAGAGACGAGGCAGCTCTAGGCAAAATAATACCATGATATTTATAGGTCGTATAATTGTTCCAGATTCTTAATGTCGAGATGTTTTTACCAATAAAAACTGCTATTTGTTTAGCTCGCCTAGCAAGCAGATAGGTAAAACTCGAAGGGTTTATGTTACAAAGGGAATTGGGATTATCCCTGCATCCATATATAACACGGAAAGCCAACCTAAAGTTTTGCTGTGTCGTTTCCCTGAGGCTGCATGTGGAGGTGGTGGGCTAAGCAGATCCACGTGAGTCCACACTCGGGTTCCATCCCTGCAGATCCACCTGCAGGAACACAGCCTGAAGGCTGGCAGCAAGATGGGAGCCCTCACAGCCCAGCAGACTGAGCAGCAGGACTCCCCCAGCACAGGGTGCTGCCTCTGCAGCCTTAATATTTGGACAATCCAACCAGAATGACAAGGATGCCCCATCCCTGGAGGTGTTCAAGGCCAGGCTGGATGGGGCTTGGAGCAATCTGATCCAGTGGGAGGTGTCCCTGCCCGTGGCCAGGGGTGAAAATGGATGACCTTTGAGGTCCCTTTCAACCCAAACCATTCCACGATTCTATGACTTTGCTGGAATAAAATTCCAAATGGTCTGGCTGAGCCAGAAAATGCCCAGATTTATGAGTGTCAATAAATTTATATTTTCATTGTTTCAGACAATGAACATCAATGATAAAATGTGAGGTTCACATTTGCTCTTTCCATGTCTTCAGTCACTCGCTTGATCAGGATCCACCTGGGCAAATCCTTCCGCTCTTTTCTTGCCTCAAATCGTCCCACTATCATCTGCTGTCTCCAAGTACAGAACACGAACACTGCTTTCTGATATCCAGCTACCTTATTAAAAAGCATTAAGAAAAAACTAATTTACCTTCATTGCAAAGCCAGATGGCATCATGTTCTTGGGCCACTCGAACTCCGTCATGTGGATGCGGATTCCAGACTCTAGCAGCAGCGTGGCCTTGCAGTCCGGCCTGTTGGCAGAATAAAAGAGGGGAGATTGAGATGAGATCTTAGGAAGAAAGGCTTTCCTGGTAGGGAGGCCCTGGCCCAGGTTGCCCAGAGCAGTGGTGGCTGCCCCATCCCTGGAGGGGTTCAAGGCCAGGTTGGATGGGGTTTGGAGCTCCTGATCCAGTGGGAGGTGTCGCTGCCCGTGGCAGGGGGTGGGACTGGGTGGGCTTTGCGGTCCCTTCCAACCCAAACCATTCCACGATTCTACGAAACTCTCCAGCATGGCTGGAAGTGATTAGATAAGCAAAAGTCCATCTTAGGCACTGCTGGAGGGGCAGGTTAGTGACAGAACACCACCCCTCCCTCCCACTTTGCTTGGACACCAGCACCACTGACTAAATGTTGTTCTTCATTGCTCCAGCTCCTCTCCTCCCTCCCCACAAAAAGCAACAATGACAGCTGTGCTTTCACACCACCTTTGGCCTTTTGTGCCTTTTCTGCAGTATTTCACACTTGAGATGCTGTCTAAAAAGAACTTCCTGAGTAAAAATCACTGTATTTTAACAAAGAACAAGAGAATTCTACTGAGAACTCATCAGAAACGCCACACACCTGCAAGCAGAGGTTGCATACAAAAAAATCCAGTTCTCAGTGACAGCATAAAGAAATTTAGAGCAGTTCTTACTTTTGAAGGCGGATAAGATACGTCTTGTTATCCACATCATAAACGTTGTTCACTCTCATTCCCAATAAGCTGTCAAAAGAGAAAACCATGAGATTCTGATACACAAACTACACACAGCTGAAAAAAATCCCAGAGATAATTAAAATATAGAGGAGTGCAAGCTGGGATAAATTACATGCAGTAACCAAAGAGGCAGTGAAAGAAGATTAATGGAATGAGCTGGAGGATGAACAATAAGATGGAGAAATTGTGATTAATGAATAAGGACCAAGAATCTAAACAAGTCAAAGGCACTGCGGATGCTCCAGTTGCAACCAGACAGCTTCAGGCCCTTCGGCACAGGACGGAGGCTGGGCTGCCGGCTCCTGCAAGCACTCCTGTGTGGCAAGGATGGGACGCTCCTCGCGATGCTGGAGCACTGTGCTCCTTCAGGATAACTTCTGCGTCACCTGGGGAGCACGGGGCACCGGTATCCCTAGCAGAAACATGGAAATGGTCTGCGGGGTCAATCTCAGAGCAGGGATGAATATGCAGGCTGGCCTGGACATCAGAAGGGAATCAGTGCTCTATGGGACACAGATGTGAGGAGCACTGGAGCTTCCCTGCTGGATGGGATGGTCTAGGACAGACCACAGGTCCTTCACAATGCGAGCAGGAAAGGGAAAGTGCTCCATGGCTCCATGGGGAAGAGGCTGGGGACAGCAGCAGGGTGAAGAGATGATGGAAAGCGATCCATGGTGGCCCAGGGGAGGGACTGAGGGACAGGAGCTGGCAGCAAGGGGAGACCCTAGAGATGCTGGGACAGGAGATGGCAGCGAGGTGAGACCCTGGAGATGCTGGAGGAGGAGATGGCAGCGAGGGGAGATGCTGGGGCAGGAGCTGGGCAGCAAGGGGAAACCCTGGAGATGCAGGGGATGGAGCTGGGCAGGGAGGGGAGCTCCTGGAGACGCTGGGGCAGGAGACGGCAATGAGGGGAGATGCTGGAGACGCTGGGGCAGGAGAGGGGCAGCGAGGGGAGCTCCTGGAGACGCTGGGGCAGGAGATGGCAGGGAGGGGAGCTCCTGGAGACGCTGGGGCAGGAGATGGCAGGGAGGGGAGCTCCTGGAGATGCTGAGGCAGGAGCTGGGCAGTGAGGGGAGCTCCTGGAGATGCTGAGGCAGGAGCTGGGCAGTGAGGGGAGACCCTGGAGACGCTGGGGCAGGAGACGGCAGCGAGGGGAGACCCTGGAGACGCTGGGGCAGGAGAGGGGCAGGGAGGGGAACTCCTAGAGATGCTGGGGCAGGAGATGGCAGCGAGGGGAGCTCCTGGAGATGCTGGGGCAGGAGATGGCAGCGAGGGGAGCTCCTGGAGATGCTGGGGCAGGAGATGGCAGCGAGGGGAGCTCCTGGAGATGCTGGGGCAGGAGATGGCAGCGAGGGGAGACTCTGGAGACGCTGGGACAGGAGATGGCAGGGAGGGGAGACCCTGGAGACGCTGGGACAGGAGATGGCAGCGAGGGGACCTCCTGGAGATGCTGGGACAGGAGATGGCAGCGAGGAGATACCCTGGAGACGCTGGGGCAGGAGCTGGGGAGGGAGGGGAGACCCTGGAGACGCTGGGGCGGGAGCTGGTAGCGAGGGGAGACCCTGTAGGTGCTGGGGGGCGGGGGGAGGTACCTGTGCCTCAGCTCGGCGAGCGCCGCTCGGACATCGATCGTGCTGAACCGCGACTTCATGGCCGCGGCGGCCCCGGAGCCCGCACTGCGCCTGCGCCGCGCCGGGAGGGGGGGGCCAAGGGGCCAAGAGGCGGGAACACACGGAAGGGGGCGGGGCCAGACGGGGAAGACGTCAAAGGGGCGCGACCAATGGGAGCAGCGGCGGGACCTATAGTGGCGGAAGGGGGCGTGGCCAACGAAGTGGATTTTTAAATAGGGCGGGTCAGTGGGGTCAATGGGCGGGGCTAACGGGAAGGGGACAATGGGGCGTGGCCAAATGGAGGTGGGGTGCCGAGGGGGGCGGGGCTAAGGCGGAGGGGCGGGGCCAAGGGGCCGCGTGGGTGCAGGCAGCGTGTAGGGAGCTCTGTGCACGCTGTGCGGGGTCAGGGTGCGGGTCTGGAGCTCTGTGAGGGGTCAGGGTGCGGATCTGGAGCTCTGTGAGGGGTCAGGGTGCGGGTCTGGAGCTCTGTGAGGGGTCAGGGTGCGGATCTGGAGCTCTGTGAGGGGTCAGGATGCAGGTCTGGAGCTCTGAGGAGTCAGGGTGCGGGTCTGGAGCTCTGTGCGTGGTCAAGGTGCGGATCTGGAGCTCTGTGCGTGGTCAAGGTGCGGGTCTGGAGCTCTGTGCGTGGTCAAGGTGCGGGTCTGGAGCTCTGTGCGTGGTCAAGGTGCGGGTCTGGAGCTGTGTGCATGGTCAAGGTGCGGGTCTGAAACGATGTGAGAGGTCAGGATGCAGGTCTGGAGGTCTGTGCGTGGTCAAGGTGCGGATCTGGAGCTCTGTGAGGGGTCAGGATGCAGGTCTGGAGCTCTGTGCATGGTCAAGATGCGGGTCTGGAGCTCTGTGAGGGGTCAAGGTGCGGATCTGGAGCTCTGTGCGTGGCCAGGGTGCAGGTCTGGAACTCTGTGTGGTGGGGAGCGCTGTGCGGTGCAGGTCTGGAGCTCTGTGCATGCTGTGCGGGTCCAGGGTGCGGGTCTGGCGAGCTGCGCATGGCGAGGAGCGCTGTGGGGGTGCAGGGGGAGCTGTGCGGGTCGCAGGGGGAGGTCCCGAGCTGTTCGCGCTGCGCGGGGCGGTGTCGAGCGGCAAGGAAAAAAGAAAACTTAAACGATTGAAGGGCGGGGGTGCAAAAAGCGAGCACACCGTCTCTTGCACTTGTCCTGCTGCAGCCCCCGCCTGTCGCTTTTCCGCCACTGCGGATTCATTTGCCGGCCCCACCCTCTCCGGCCGCGAATCTACGCCCCGTGGTGCTGCCGCCTCGCCAGGTCGGTCAGCCAATACCGACGATCAGAGCGCGCTCTGCAGTCTCGAACCCGTGAGGAGCGATCCGGCTGGCTCTGCCTCCCTCCGCCTGGCTGGGATTACAGGCGCGCGCCACCGCGCCCGGCGAGGGAAAAGGCGGCGCTGAGGAGGTTTATGCCGCCACCGCGGCCACGTCACGGTAAGCGGGGACACCGCCCACTGGGTCAGGGGCTCCGAGCCCCATCCAGCCTGGCCTTAAACACCCCCAGGGATGGGGCAGACACCACTGCTCTGGGCAACCCGTTCCAGGGCCTCCCCACTCTCACAGTAAAACATTTTTGCCTCAGATTTAAGCTGCTGGATGAGGGAAAGGCTGTGGATGTATCTTCCTGGACTTCAGTAAAGCCTTTGACACAGTTTCTCACAGCATTCTGCTTCGGAAACTGTCACCTCTGGCCTGGACAGGCGCACACTCTCCTGGGTGGAAAACTGGTTGGCTGGAGGGCCCAGAGAGTGGTGGGAAATGGTGTGAAATCCAGCTGGAGGCCAGAGACAAGTGGGGTTCCCCAGGACTCAGTGCTGGCTCCAGACCTGGTCAATGTCTTTATCAATGACCTGGATGAAGGCATCGAGTGCACCCTTAGCAAGTTTGCGGACAACACTAAGCTGGGTGGAAGTGTGGATCTGCTGGAGGGTTGGGAGGCTCCAAAGGGATCTGAACAGGCTGGACCGCTGGGCAGAGTCCAATGGCATGAGGTTTAACAAGGCCAAATGCCGGGTCCTGCACTTGGGGCACAACAACCCTATGCAGTGCTACAGACTAGGAGAAGTCTGTCTAGAAAGCTGCCTGGAGGAGAGGGACCTGGGGGTGTTGGTTGACAGCAGCTGAACATGAGCCAGCAGTGGCCCAGGTGGCCAAGAAGGCCAATGGCATCTTGGCTTGGATCAGAAACGGCGTGACCAGCAGGTCCAGGGAGGTTATTCTCCCTCTGTACTCGGCACTGGTGAGACCGCTCCTCGAATCCTGTGTTCAGTTCTGGGCCCCTCACCACAAGAAGGATGTTGAGGCTCTGGAGCGAGTCCAGAGAAGAGCAACAAAGCTGGTGAGGGGGCTGGAGAACAGGCCTTATGAGGAGCGGCTGAGAGAGCTGGGGGTGTTTAGCCTGGAGAAGAGGAGGCTGAGGGGAGACCTCACTGCTCTCTACAACTACCTGAAAGGAGGTTGTGGAGAGAAGGATGCTGGCCTCTTCTCCCAAGTGACAGGGGACAGGACAAGAGGGAATGGCCTCAAGCTCCGCCAGGGGAGGTTCAGGCTGGACATTAGGAAAAAATTCTTCACAGAAAGGGTCATTGGGCACTGGCAGAGGCTGCCCAGGGAGGTGGTTGAGTCCCCTTCCCTGGAGGGGTTTAAGGCACGGGTGGACGAGGTGCTAAGGGGCATGGTTTAGTGTTTGATAGGAATGGTTGGACTCGATGATCCGGTGGGTCTCTTCCAGCCTGGTTATTTTGTGATTCTATAATTCTAAATCTCCCCTCTTTCAGCTGAAAACAGTTCCCCTCGTCCTATCCCTGCTCTCCCTGATCAAGAGACCCTCCCCAGCTTTCCTGTAGGCCCCCTTTAAGCACAGATGATGCTATTGATAAATAAATAATGCTTGAAACCCTTTTTCTTTCCTTAGGAGGACTTGGCTGAGGTCCAGCTCGAGGGGGAAGAGCCGACAGCTCCTGGCTCAGGACAGGAGCCCCTCGTGCCCCTACTGCTCCGCAGCTGTGGTGAAAACTCCCTCGGCGGTTTACACGAGAAGAGAAGGAAGCCGAGGTGTAGATAACAGGCTGAACTCCTGAACTCGTCGCTGTGTCTGTGCCTAGAATGGATTCCTTGTCTGAAATATAATGGGGGGAGCGCAGGCTGGGCCAGGCGCTGGCTTCGTCCCGAAGGTTGTTTCTCATGCAGCGGGAGGGGAGGTTTTCTAGATCTCCCCTTTTTCAGCTCAAACCGTTCCCCTCGTCCCCTCCCTGCACTCCCTGATCAAGAGCCCCTCCCCAGCTCTCCTGGAGCCCCTTTCAGTCCTGGAAGGCAGCAGCAAGACAATAGCTGGGGACAGAATTTATTTCCTGCTTAAATGCATGTGTAGAAATTCTCCCAGAAATCTTATGCATATTCTGTTACTTTTCAAGGACTAATTTTAATGTTATTATGAACTTCACAGCAGCCAAATCTCATGCTCATTTGGAGCTTTGGAACCAGCTCTGTCTGACCTTGCATCTGAGATGGGGAAAGACTGCACACAGGGGTGATTACAGAAGAAGAAAATCATAGAATCACCAGGATGGAAAAAATCTCTGACATCATCGAATCCAACCATACCTATCTGCCTATGGAACCGGATAGGCTTTGAGGTCCCTTCCAACCCAAACCATTCCATGATTCTACAGTTTACCAGACATGGTGATGTTGGGCTGAAGGTTGGACTGGATGAGCTTAGAGGTCTTTTACAACCTTGATTACATGATTCTGTGATGAAGGGATTTCTTTAAAAGAACATTCCTGAGCCTCCTCCCTCCCCTTTTAAAAACATCTGGAGTTTTTCCCTATTATCCTCTCCTTTGGCCTGGAGAAAACCCCTGTGAGATGTGATTGCTACTCCTCTCTCCTGGCCAGGATCCCCATTTGGGATTCTCAGCTGGGATTCCTGGCTGTATCGGCACCTTGGCATTCGCAGATCCTAACACCTTACTGCCCTGTTCCCCAGGCAAAAGGAAGCTGGGTCCCGCTCTCTTGCCCAGGCTGTGCTACAGGGACTGTTCACAGGCGCGATCCCGCTACTGACCAGCACAGGGGTTTTGACCTGCTCCGTCTCCGACCTGGGCCGGTTCACCCCTCCTTAGGCGACCTGGTGGCCTCCGGGCTCCCCCAAGACCACCATATCGATGCCGGCCTTAGCGCGGACGCCCGCTCGGCACAGCTCGCTGCAGCCCAGAACTCCCGGGCTCAAGCCGTCCGCCAGCCTCAGCCTCCCAGACGCTTGGATTACAGGCACAAGCCACCGTGCCCGGCTGGTCTCCAGGATTTTCCAGATTCCTTGCTATCCACCTCGTATGGGCTCTGCCTGGCCACAAAGTGGCAGAGGAGACCTGAGAGACCGTCCTTGGGCTGCTTGCGTTTAAAATTTAAAAAAGGGAGGATGCATAGATAGTTTTTCTGAGCAGAAGATGGTTTAAGCCGAGAAAGCCCAGGCTTCTGGTTTTGAGCCAGCAAAAATCACATCCTCGTGCTTTATTTTCATTTTAAGCAGAGGGAGGTGCATCGGGGAGCTCCGTCTCAGCTCATTTGCTTCATTTACTGAAGAATAGATAAGAGATATCTCACTCACTGCTTTGAAAATGCTCCTTAAAGAGAAGGGCTTCTTGATTCTCCAGTGTTTTCCTAAGAGTGTGCAGCTCAGAGCTGATGACACAAATAAGCTGCGACAGTAAAATCCTGATGGGGCAGAGTAATGAGGCACTCCTGAGAGCTGCAGACCCAGCTTGGGCTGGAGTGGTCTGCCTAAGCTGGTGGAATTTGAGGGATGCTTACTGACTCACTGGTGTGCAGGGTCTCTGAGCCAGAAACGCAACAGGGAACCCTGCTGCCCACAATTTCCCATTTTATAGTTACATCCACTGGGATCCCAAAGGTCTGTCTGGGTCCTGGACTGTGGCCGTTCACCGCTGCAAGAAGTCACAACACATGCCACCAAAACATGAACACAGCTGAGTGAGCAAGGCTGGGGCAGCGTCCTCAGGTTGAACATCTGTGGGAGATGCTTTTGCCTTTCCCTGGTTTTACCTGACCCTTTTGTGATTGCTCCCTGGCACAGACAGTGCAGGAGCTGACAAGTGCAGGGTCTTGCATGTGAAAGATGCCAAAAGAGACTGGGTCCCGCTCTCTTGCCCGGGCTGTGCTACAGGGACTGTTCACAGGCGCGATCCCGCTACCGAGCGGCACGGGAGCTTTGACCTGCTCCGTCTCCGACCTGGGCCGGTTCACCCCTCCTTAAGCGACCTGGTGGCCTCCGGGCTCCCCCAGGACCACCATATCGATGCCGGCCTTAGCGCGGACGCCCGCTCGGCACAGCTCGCTGCAGCCCAGAACCCCCGGGCTCAAGCCGTCCGCCAGCCTCAGCCTCCCAGGCGCTTGGATTACAGGCACAAGCCACCGTGCCCGGCTGGCTGCAGCTCTCGCTGCCTCTGTTCTCCAGCTCTCTGGGAGCAGCTCCTCCAGCCTTGCTGTGATAGCCAGGAACGCAGGCAGCAGGATGCATTAACGCTACAGGAACACAGTGGGAACACAGGGGAGAGGGAGCATCAAATACAGGAAGAAAAATGTAGCTCTTCAAGTGAAGATTCAACACAAAGACCAAGTTAAGCTGTTGTACACCAAAAGATTAAGTTGATGGTCCTGTTCTAGGATGCCCAGTGAGAGTTGAGAAGGATTTGTTAAAGGGACTCAAACAGGCGATCCACTTGCTGCAGTGAATACTTGCAGATGTAATGAAGTGGTTTGATTCTCAGAGAAGGAGTTAAAAGTAACAAAAATGGGAATAAAAAGCAGGAGCTTCTTGCCTTTATCCATTTACTACCACCTAGAAATACTCTCCCAGAGTACCGGAGAACTTCACATTGTGTTTTGCCAGTGCCAAAATGGTCCCTTTTTCCCCCTCTTCTCCCCTTACACATTATTTCTTCAGACACACAGCACTGGCCTTGGGAATCTCTGGTGGCTGCGAACATAAACGGTAGAGCAGGAGTTCTCAAACAGTCACGTCTCTCTACGAAAGCCATGCAGACCATCTCTGAAGGGGCAGCAGCCACCCCTGACTCCACGCCAGCCTGGAGGAGAGCAGAACCAGCTGCTGAGATTGCAAACGCTGCTGCAGAGTGGCACCACCCTAGCCAGAGCCTCTTGCTGCTGCCTCTGCCGCCACAGGTCCCCTCCACACACAGCAATCCCATCTCAGAAAAGACAAACAAGATCTTCCCCAGCATTACATGAGCCTGAAGCCCTTAAGGGTGTCAGGGTGAGAGAGACAACTTGTTCTGGGCTCCCATCATCCACTTAAGGAAGAGCTGCCTGTGACAGCTGGAGTTTCGGTTAAAGGCATTAAGATAATGACTTAGGAGTCGTGGGCATGAGGAGATGGAGGTTTGATGTCCATAAACAGGGGAGAAAGAAAGGCAAGCTGACTACATGGAAATAACGCAGGGCTGGGATCCCTCTCCCAACCCCTCCTCCTACCAGTAACACCAGAACTGTTTCTTCCTATACTGAAGTTTTTCCTCACATAGAAAACCACGATGGGAGTCAATCAAGACAGCAGGGGCATGAAACTGGTTGGTTTGCCCAAGAAAACCTGATGGCAACAAGCTTGGCAGACTGAGGAGGGACAGTGCCCAGTCAGGATGCAGATACGGAGTCCTGACAGCAGTGCCAGCCTGCTAGCACAGAGGGGTGCCCTGGAGTAGCTCCTGGCCACCGAAGCAACACCTGGAATTAGAAATGAGGCCACTCAAGAGCGGGGGGAACCTCAGCTACCCAACTCTGGGCTCACGAAGAGCCGCAGAGCTCTGCTGGTTGCTGCATCTTGCTTAGTGGGAGCAGCTGCTCCAGGCTCCTGCTGAGCTCCCCACGCCCTTTGTTGAAAGTGGAGTAAGTTGGGCTCTGGCCTCCCGAAGAACCGGTTTAGGGCTCCCACTGAGCTCCAAACATCCACCACTCATAAAGGCCAGGCAACGTTCACTCTGTGTCTGGAACCAGGGAGCCTTTGAATAGCAACATTTTTTTTCCTTACAGGAAAAAAACATCTTGGGAATTGCTTGCAAACCCCCTCTGCATTTATGTGGATGCAGGATACAGCAGAATTCCACTGACCCGCAGCACCGACTGCAAAGCATCCTCATCCTGAGCTTCTCAGACAGCCCCATGACACTGCCGTGCTCTGCAGGACACCAGGATGGCTCAGAACATCTGGGCATCAGCAATGGGGTCCAAATCCCTCGGGATGCAGGTCTCCATGGGCTCAGCCAGCACATCCAACTGGGTCCAGAGGTCGCCAGTGCATCTCCTGCTTTGTTGCTGCTAGGAAATACTGGGCATGAAAGTGCAACAATCAGAGAGGGAAGGAAAAGCCTCACAAATTATTTTTACACTGGCTTAAAGCTTCGTATTTTTTTGCTGTTGTCATGGTGGTACTTCAGGATTTTGGTGTATGGAAATTTGGTTGGGAAGGAAACCCCACCTACATTCCCTCTGCCTGGTCCTGAAAACAAGCTGCGAGAGGAGAAGCCAGCTTGTTTGCCAACAGTGATTGCAGAGGCATTTCCATCTACCTGAGAGACAAAACAAACCCTAACAGCCTGCAGGCCAAACTGTTTTTCTGCTGGGAGGCTGCTTTGGAAGTGTTCTGCTCCACTCCCACAGGAGGCTGGAGGAATTCCAGGGAGACCAGGGCAAGGCTTTCTCCTGAGGAGAAAAGTGGGATTTCTAGTGATTCCTTGGAGCCCTCATGACACCATTTCAGCACACATGGATGCTAAGAGGAATCTGCTGCAGTTGGGATACTCTGCAACTCCCTCTTTCCCACCCCTCCTCCTTCCCTAACCTTATGGGTGCAAGGATCTGTTTAATGCCAGGCTGCCAGGAAAGGAACCACTGCTGGAGACTGTAGGTGTAGTGTCCTGGCCAAGCCCAGCTGTGGTTGCACAGCCACTGGCATCACAGAATTGTAGGAAACCAGGCTGAGATGCCCATGGGGACCACATCCATCACTCCCTGCCTACAGGCAGGAGCCACCACAGCTCACAGAAAGTGCTTCTCTAACCTGACTCACCCCAAAAGAGGACACTTGGCCCATCCTATTGGATTTCTCGGTGATAAGAAATCTGCCACTGGAATGCAATTGTGATATCAAGGATATAACTCATTTGCACAACAGAAGAATTTATCTAACATAGATACTAAACCCAAGGCATTATTATATGCCCCTTGCGTTCCTTGGAAAGCCACAAAGGTCTTTGAAGGTTTCATGCAGCACAGTCTTTTCCCATCTCCTTCTGACAAAAGGGGACTGAAAAGTAAGCAAGATGAGATACACCACACTAAACCATGTCCTGGGCTGTATCCAAAGCAGTGGGACCAGGGTGAGGGAGGGGATTCTGCCCCTCTGCTCCGGTCTGGTGAGGCCTCTCCTAGAGTCCTGAGTCTAGTTCTGGAGTCCTCAGCGCAGGAAGGATATGGAGCTGCTGGAGCGAGTCCAGAGGAGGCCATGGAGATGATCCGAGGGCTGGAGCACCTCCTTCATGAGGATGGGCTGAGAGAATTGGGGTTGTTCAGCCTGGAGAAGAGAAGGCTGAGGGGAGACCTTGGAGCTTCCAGTACTGAAAGGGGCTCAAGGAAAGCTGGGGAGGGGCTCTTGATCAGGGAATGGAGGGACAGGATGAGGGTGAATGGTTTTAAGCTGAAAGAGGTGGAATTTAGATGAGAATTTAGGAAGAAATGTTTTGCTGTGAGGGTGGGGAGCCCCTGGCCCAGGTTGTCCAGAGCAGTGGTGGCTGCCCCATCCCTGCAGGTGTTCAAGACTGTTTGGATGAGCTTTGAGCAACCTGATCCAGTGGGAGGTGTCCCTGCCCATGGCAGGGGTGGAACTGGATGGGCTTTGTGTTTCCTTCCAACCCAACTCATTCTATGATTATATGAAAACAGGTTTGGTCTGATAATCCAAACTGATTGGGAAGGTAAATTATATTAAAAGAGATAAAAGCAAAGGGGACCATCGATCCATTTCCTGGAGGTTTGCTTATCCTGCCACGATGACTATTAAGTGAAGGTGAACGTGTACCATTATCATTCACTGCTTTCTCCTGACTGCACTCCTATTACTGGTGGAGGACAGAACATACAGACAGAGCCTGATAAAACCCTCAAAAACAACAGATCCAAATCCTGGTACCTGCACCGCCTCTAGGCTTCTTACAGAGAAAGTAAAGAGAAGGAAGTGGATGCCCTGCAGCCAGGCCCAGATGAGTTATCAAAAGGTCTTACAGGTATCTCCCATCTTTTTCCCTGGGCTTTAACCCATAATCACTTTATAACCATAACTGCTTTTTAATCTCTGGGCTGTAAATCCATACTGGCACACAACAGACACTCCATCCAGCAACACATTGTCAGCCAGTGCTTCCTTCTGAAATATTTAACCTCTGCAGGCTACCCAGTAACTTGTCCAGTGTTGTCAGGGGACCAAAGAGGTTTTGAACTCTTCGCAGGGTATGTGAAACCAAACCCCTTCTGAGAGATCGTGTTTTCCAGGTGATCTAGAAAACATTCAGGCATTGTAAATGCTTTTGGTGGGTATTTGACCTTGAAAACCAGCCAGCAAGGGAAGAACCTACGCTATACTGAGTATATACAGTGCCCTACCTGCACTTCTGCCCCTGAGGGGTGGTTACAGGGTGAAGGTCGGTATCAGCTTTCTGCAGGCTGAGCACTGAGATTAAGAGTCCCTTTTGCTCAGACCGTCACTCTCCTTCATCTTTGATGTCACACTTCCATCCCACAGTCACTTTAGCAGCTATCTTAAAAATAAGAACCTTATTGAGAGTATCCTGGGCTGCATCCAAACCAGCAGGACCAGGAGGTCAAGGGAGAGAATTCTGCCCCTCTGCTCCACTCTCATGAGACCCCACACGGAGTCCTGAGTCTAGTTCTGGAGTCCTCGGCTCAGGAAGAATATGGAGCTGTTGGAGCAAGTTGAGAGGAGGCCACGGAGATGATCCAAGGGCTGGAGCACCTCCTGTACGAGGACAGGCTGAGAGAGCTTGGCTTGTTCAGCCTGGAGAAGAGAAGGCTGCAGGAAGATCTTAGAGCAGATTCCAGTGCTGAAAGGGACTGCAGGAAAGCTGGGGAGGGGCTTTTTAGCAAGGCCTTTTGTGACAGGATAGGGAGTAATGGTTTTAAACTAAGGGAAGGGAGATTTAGACTGGATATAAGGAACAAATTGTTTCCAACAAGGGTGGCACAGGTTGCTCAGGGAGGTGGTGGATGCCCCATCCCTGGAAACATTCCAGGTCAGGTTGGATGGGGCTCTGAGCAACCTGATCGAGTTAAAGATGTCCCTGCTCCTACATGGGGATTGGACTGGATGGGGTTTAAAGGTCCCTTTCCAAACCAAAGCATTCTATGATTCTTTTTCCAAACACCTCGCACTGGGACAAGTGCATCTCTTAAAGACTCTGACACAAGCTGTGCTGTCTCCAGCCTCTCTGAGGTAGGGGACAGTAACTCTGCAGGGATACAGCAGCAGGGTTCCTCAGACAATGAAGCTTTTATTTGCTTAACTAAGTTATGCCATTTACATTCTGCTTCCTGTTTACCACCCTTTTCTGTTCATTTACGGAAACTGCTATGACTCTACATAAAAATGTTTCAAAAGTAGGTGGTGCTCTCTCACCAGCTTCTCCCCCATTCCCTGAGGGATCGGTATCTGTGAGCTACAAGGACTGACACGCACAGAGTTTATTAGTGACTAATTTCAGATCTTAACTATTGAAAGTGCTGAGTTCTCAAATGTCTTTTTGCTATTTATCATCCAACAGAGCAGTAATAATTATTTAAAAAACACACGTCAAACCACGTAAAATCTTTTTCCGATGCACAGACCACACGGACAGAAAGTTTTCCTAGAGGGCAGGGAAGATCGTCACAAATAAAGCCCAGCGCAGGTGAAGAGGTATTTGCCAGAGTGGATCACATTTCTCCTCCATGGCACATAGCCACATCCCCACGTCCTCCGTGAAGTTTTGGACTGCCTATGTGAAGTAGGGAATGTTAGTTCTCCTCATCAGATTTTTAGACTTGGATGATGGAAGATCAACTTTGGATGCTTTCAGCAGGTTATAGAGTTGCAGCTGAAGGATATGGCACCATCTCAGGGCTGGTCCCAGCGGCAGAGCATGTTCAGTAGCAGTGGGAGAGCTCAGGGAGCCATCCAAGTGCCCAGCCGGTCCCGTTCCGTGGCTGAAGGGCAGGACTAAAGGCTCAGGGACCCGTGGGGCAAAGGCAGTTGAGCAGAACCTGAGCCTGGAGCAGCATGGCTCATCTCGGCCACCGGCCCACCCAGTGCAGGGCACACACCTGGAGAGGAGCTGGCCCAAAGGTTAATACGGATTGGAGCAACCTCTGGTTTGCTGATATCAAGCACAGGCAGGCAGGAACCCTGAGGGGAGAGGAGCAGCTCAGGAAGTCACACAGCTGCTTACTCAGCGGAAGGGCAGGTTGCGTGAAGACCAGCTCCTCAACAGCTCCAGTGCAAGAGCAGCTGCTGGCTCCCTGAAAGCAACTTGACATGCAAGTATTTCACAGGTCCCATCACTTCCAGTTTACCAGGAGGGAAAGGAGCGAAGGAAAAAGAGAAGAGCCCGTCTGTTTGCCAGGTGAAAGGGATAAATCCAAAGCTGGCCAAGCCCCATCTGCAGACATTCCCAAGGATGACAGGCAACGCAGTCACCACAAACTGAAAAAAGGCACGATTCAGGAGGAGAGACCCAAGGAACAGCACATCTGGGTCCAAAACAGAGGGAGAAGGGGCAGGAAAAGCCCTCCCCACTCTGCAGTTATCATCTTGGTTCATGCCTTCTGGTATCCACTGGTGGCTGGCACAGCCCCTCACTTGCTGTGCGGGCTGCCTGGCGCTGACGTACTTAATGCCTGAGAGCCATGTTCCTCAACTGGTGGACCCTGGGAGAAAGCACCACAGGTAACTCTCAGCTGTTAAAAAGTGGGAAAACCTCATGTATGGTCACACCCTCCCCTTCACACTTTACAAAACTGCTTGCACAGCAGCCATTTCCCAAAAGCAGAAGGTGCCAATCCGAGGGCCAGTGGGCAGTGCAATCCCTGCCTGTACAGGACAAAGGCAGAGCTTTACAGCTCCCAACATCTCCTTTCCCAACTAGTTTGGTCAAGACCCATGGTGTCGCACTGCTGTTGCCTAATGGAATCATAGAATAGTTCGGAGTTGGAAGGGACCTTAGAGATTATACTGGTTGGCTGGCCATGCCCAGAGAGTGGTGGTAGATGGAGTTTACTCCAGCTGGAGGCCAGTGACAAGTGGGGTTCCCCAGGGCTCAGTGCTGGCTCCAGCCCTGTTCAACATCTTTATCAATGACCTGGATGAAGGCATTGAGTGCACCCTTAGCAAGTTTGCGGATGACACTAAGCTGGGTGGAAGTGTCGATCTGCTGAAGGGCAGGGAGGCCCTGCAAAGGGATCTGAACAGGCTGGACCGCTGGGCAGAGTCCAATGGGATGAGGTTTAACAAGGCCAAATGCCGGGGTCCTGCACTTGGGGCACAACAACCCTGTGCAGAGCTACAGACTAGGAGAAGTCTGTCTAGAAAGCTGCCTGGAGGAGAGGGACCTGGGGGTGTTGGTTGACAGCGAACTGAAACATGAGCCAGCAGTGGCCCAGGTGGCCAAGAAGGCAATGGCATCTTGGCTTGGATCAGAAACGGCGTGACCAGCAGGTCCAGGGAGGTTATCCTCCCTCTGTACTCGGCACTGGTGAGACCGCTCCTTGGAATCCTGTGTTCAGTTCTAGGCCCCTCACCACAAGAAGGATGTTGAGGCTCTGGAGCGAGTCCAGAGAAGAGCAACGAAGCTGGTGAGGGGGCTGGAGAACAGGCCTTCTGAGGAACGGCTGAGAGAGCTGGGGGTGTTTAGGCTGGAGAAGAGGAGGCTGAGGGGAGACCTCATTGCTCTCTACAACTACCTGAAAGGAGGTTGTGGAGAGGAGGGTGCTGGCCTCTTCTCCCAAGTGACGGGGGACAGGACGAGAGGGAATGGCCTCAAGCTCCACCAGGGGAGGTTCAGGCTTGACATTAGGAAAAAATTTTTCACAGAAAGGGTCATTGGGCAGTGGAACAGGCTGCCCAGGGAGGTGGTTGGCTCGCCTTCCCTGGAGGTGTTTAAGGTGCGGGTGGATGAGGTGCTGAGGGGCACGGTTTAGAGATTGGTGGGAATGGTTGGACTCGATGATCCAGTGGGTCTCTTCCAACCTGGTTATTCTATGATTCTATGATCATAAACTGCCACTCGTGTGCACCAGCACAGAAATGGTCACACAGAACAGAGCCAAGCAGAAAACCACTAACATCCACATCCTGACAGTAATTTTAGCCCTGCTCGGCAGCAAACTTTATTTAGATAGATTTCCTGTGCAAGTGAGAGAAGACTGAACTGCAAGGATCCAGCCGGATCATGACAGCTTGCTGTAAATCCTGTGCCAGTACAGCTCTCAGCTTTATTATGTGCTGCTTCAAAGACCAGACTAGCTGTGGCACTGCCCGATGTATGTAGGGACACTCGTCAGCCCTGGTGCCAGCAGACCATACCCCAACACAGCCACACGTGCTCACGAGGAGAGGCCATGGATGGTATGTTTTCTTTGGCATCCTCCTTGCTCATTGCATGAAAGGGCAAGGCTTCCTTAGAAACTCTTATTGTCATCCACTTAATTCTGTAGTCTAGGGAATCTCCTGTTCTTCCAGACTTCAAAGACACCAAGCAATTTCCCTTTTGCTCTTCCAAGGGGGATGGCTCTGCCCATGCCACATAATTGCAAACAGGTCTGTCATACAAATTAATTCAACATTTGGGATTTTTGAAGGGACAGAAGGATATAGAATTATAGAATAGGTTGAGTTGGAAGGGACCTTAAACCCACTCAGTTCCACCCCCTGCCAGGGACACCTCCCACTGAATCAGGTTTCTCCAAGCCCCATCCAACCTGGCCTTGAACACCTCCAGGGATGGGGCAGCCACCACTGCTCTGGGCAACCTGTTCCAGAGCCTCCCCACCCTCAGCGTGAAGAAATTCCTCCTTATGTCTAGTCTAAATCTGCCTCTCTCCAGTTTATACCTATTGCCCCCTGTCATATCACTACAGGCCTTTTTACTAAGTCCCTCCCCAGCTTTCTTGTAGCCCCTTCAGGTACTGGAAGGTCGCTATAAGGTCTCCTCGGAGCCTTCTCTTCTCCAGGATGAACAACCCCAACGCTCTCAGCCTGTCCCAAGTGAAGTCAGGCTGTCATCTCCGATAGCCGTGCACTCCAGAGGGTGACCGTGTCACTTGGCCTTCCTGAAGGCTGACCCCAAAGTGACTACACACACGGCAACATGCACTTGCAGCCCAGAAGGTCAACTGCATCCTGAGCTGCATCAAAAGAAGCGTTGCCAGCAGGGTGAGGGAGGGGATTCTACCTCTCTGCTCTGGTGAGACCCCACCTGGGAATATTGTGTCCAGCTCTGGAGCCCTCAGCACAGGAAGGATGTGGACCTGTTGGAGCTGGTCCAGAGGAGGGCTACCAAAATTATCAAAGGCCAGGAATACCTCCCCTGTGAAGAGAGGCTGAAAGATTTGGGGTTCTTCAGCTTGGAGAAGTCTCCGAGGAGACCTTATTGCAGCCGTTCAGTACTTGAAGGGGACTTACACAAAACATGGGGATAAACTTTTTAGCAGGGCCTGTAGCAGTAGGACCAGGAATAATAGTTTAAAACTAAAAGAGAAGTTTAGACTGGATATGAGGAAGAATATTTTCTTGCTGAGGGTAGTAAAACACTGGCTGAGGTTGCCCAGAGAGGTGGGAGATGCCCCATCCCTGGAACAATTCCAAGTCAGGTTGGATGGGGCTCTGAGCAACCCGAGTCCCTTCTCGCTACAGGGGGACTGGACTGGATGACCTTCATGGCCCCTTCCAACCCAAACCATTCTATGATTTTGCTGGTTTTGTGTTCTGGATGCCACTTCACACGTCTGCTCCATCAGCTCAGAAACAACCACCAACACAGGCTTGCTTCCCCCTCACAGGGCAGCCCCTGCTCCAGCCTGCCAGACCTGGAGGACCAGCCTCATGCTGCTCACGTGTACTGGGCTCATCACCAGGAGCGCAGGGTTGCGACACACCGTGCCTGTGAAACCGGCCAAACGTGTGGCCGCGATGTGTATGCGGAGGGTGCTGCTCTGCATCACGCTGGGCGTGCTGGGGCACTGCTCCAGGCAAGGCAGCGAGGTACACGAACGCTGCTGTTCCCAAAGGGGTTGGCCACGGTTTGAATGTCACTGACCTGAATTACAGGGAGTGACCCAAGGCAACAGGGAGCCATAAACTCAGCAGCACTATGAATCACGAGTTGGTTTGGGTTGGAAGGGACCTTTAAAGTCCATCCAGTGCAACGTACCTGCAACGAGCAGGGACACCTTCCACTGGATCAGGTCGCTCCAAGCGTCATCCAATCTGACCTTGAATGCTTCCAGGGATGGGGCAGCCACCAGCTCTCTGGGAAATCTGTCCTAGGGTTTCACACTCTCATGGTGAGAGGACCCCAGCGTCTGAAGGGCAGGTGGTAGTTCTGTAGGGGGAGGCTCTTTCAGATGGCTGTAGAGAGTACCACCCAGTAGGTCACAGGTATGGAGCAGGCCCATTTGAGGTCACCTCCATACCCAGCTCCTGCTGCAAACCCCCACACTCCATCTCCTCATCCTCCCTGAAGGGCACCCAGGCCCTCAGGCACCACCAGCACTGCCTGGGGAGAGGGGCTTGCAGGTGCTCAGGCAGGGTCTGAGCCCCCTCCCCATGCTGACACCCCCTCCTCAGGCTGCCTCGTTGCTCTCCCCCATGGGCGGGCAGGGTATGAGCCCCGTCCTCATGCTGACACCCCCTCCCCAGGCTGACACCCTGCTCCCAGCTCTCCCTCATCTGCGGACAGGGTCTGAACCCTCCCCATGCTGACAGCCCCTCCCCAGGCTGCCTCCCTGCTCTCCCCCATGGGTGGACAAGCTCGTAGCCCCCTCCCCATGCTGACACCCCCTCCCCAGGCTGCCTCCCTACTCTCCCTCATGGGTGGACAAGCTCATAGCCCCCTCCCCATGGTGATGCCCCCTCCCCATGCTGACAGCCCCTCCCCAGGCTGCCTCCCTGCTCTCCCCAATGGGTGGACAAGCTCGCAGCCCCCTCCCCATGGTGATGCCCCCTCCCCATGCTGACACCCCCTCCCCAGGCTGCCTCCCTGCTCTCCCCAATGGATGGACAAGCTCGTAGCCCCCTCCCCATGGTGATGCCCCCTCCCCATGCTGACTTCATGCTCTCCCTCACGGGTAGGCAAGCTCGTAGCCCCCTCCCCAGCTGGCACCCCGCTCCCAACTCTCCCCCATGGGGGGGCAGGGTCTGAGCCCCCTCCTCAGGCTGCCTCCCAGCTCTCCCCCATGGGCGGAGAAGCTCGTAGCCCCCTCCCCATGCTGATACCCCTTCCACAGGCTGACACTCCACTCTCCCCCATGGGTGGACAGGGTCTGAGTCCCCTCCCCAGGCTGACACCCCGCTCCCAGCTCTCCCCCATGGGGAGGCTAAGCCCCCTCCCCCCTTCTCCCCCCCCTCCTCTCCGGTGACGCGCGCTCGCGTGGCGCCTCTCCCCACCGCGGCCCCGCCCCCCGCGCCCCCTACGCATGCGCACTGGCCGCTTCGGCCGCCGCGCCCTCCCCGCCCCTCCCTCCCCTGGGGCGCGCGCGGGTGGGCGTGGCCTCAGGGGTCCGGCGCGCTCAGCGCACGCGCGGCGGCCGGCTCGCCCTTCTCGCCCCGCCCCCGGGGCGCGCGGGGGTGGGCGGGGCCGCGGGCGGAGGGGGAAGACGCCGCGTCGGGCGCATGCGCGTTACCGACCGCGCAGCCCCGCCCCTCCCCTGGGGCACGCGCGGGGGGGGCGGGGTGGGGCGGGGTGGGCGTGGCCTCAAGGGTCCGGCGCTCTGGGCGCATGCGCAGCTTCCGGTTCACCCCCCGCCGAGCTCGGCGCATGCGCAGTGAGGGGGGGGGCGGGGCCGGGGCCGGGGATGGTGCGGGGGCGGCGGCGGCGCGCGCGCGGGAAGCCGGGCCGGGCGCGCGCGCGGGGCGCATGCGCGCGGGGCGCGGGGCGGGGGGGGAAGTGGGGCGGGCGCGCGCGGCGCCTTTTCCGGCGGCGCGGACTGAGCGGGGAGCGGCGCGGAGAGCCCGGCGGCCTGAGGTACCCACCCCGCCGCCCCCGTCCTCCTCCTCTCCCTCCTCTCCCCGTCCTCGCTTCCTCGCCTCACGCTCTTTCTCCGTTTCCCCTTTTTCCAGGCGAGGACGCGGAAGCGCCCGCACCCATGAGCTGATTCGGCGAGGCGAGGAGCCGGGCGGAGCCGCAGCCTCGGGCCCGGCGGAGGGCGGACGGGAGCCTTTCCCCCCCGACCTCAACCCCCTCACCCCCGCCCCTCCACGCGGCCCCCAAACCACCCCCCCCCGGCCCTGCCCCGCGAGCCCCGAGCGGCCCCGCTCGGCCCCCGCCCCGGCCCCCCGCGTCCCCGGGCCCTTGGATGCCGCCGAGATGGGGAAGGTGCTGTCCAAGATCTTCGGCAACAAGGAGATGCGGATCCTGATGCTGGGTTTGGACGCGGCCGGGAAAACCACCATCCTGTACAAACTGAAGCTGGGCCAGTCCGTGACCACCATCCCCACCGTGGGCTTCAACGTGGAAACGGTCACTTATAAAAACGTCAAGTTCAACGTGTGGGACGTCGGGGGCCAGGACAAGATCCGTCCCCTCTGGAGGCACTACTACACGGGCACGCAGGGCTTGATCTTTGTGGTGGACTGCGCCGATCGCGACCGCATCGACGAGGCCCGCCAGGAGCTCCACCGTATTATCAACGACAGGGAGATGCGGGACGCCATCATCCTCATCTTCGCCAACAAGCAGGACCTGCCCGATGCCATGAAACCCCATGAAATCCAGGAGAAACTGGGCCTGACCCGCATCAGGGATAGGAATTGGTACGTGCAGCCCTCCTGTGCGACCACAGGGGATGGACTCTACGAAGGGCTGACATGGTTAACATCCAATTATAAATCCTAATGAGAGAATAACTATTTAGTCTACAAAGAATTAAAGAGAAAAAAAAAAACAAAAACAAACAAAAAGAAAGAAAACAAAAAAGCAACCCACATGGCTTTCCAGAACAATTCTCTACTGAAAAGAAAAAGCATCCATAGGATTATGATCACCTTTCTCCAGTTGCCGCCCTTCCCTTCTGCACACTTGACTGGATTCCTGTTTTAACTCTTCTCTCGCTTGGCGTTAGGATGCTCTAATCTCCGAATGTGACACGAACACAAGCACTAGATGCTATGGCAGACTTCCAGCAAACAGGGGAAAGGCACATTGTAGACTTGCTAAGTAACCTTTCTCTTTTTTTTGGTTGTTTTTTTCTTCCCCCCCCTCTCGGGAGCCCTTCCGTTGGGTTGGGGGTGTTGGGGGTGGCGGGGAGAGGGTTCCCGGTTTCAGTGTATGCTTTCTGGTTCTACTTTTTTGATTATATATTTTTTTTTTCTTCTCTCACTTGCTGTAGATTGCTACTTTTTTGCATTCACGCAGAATATGTTGGTAGGTCTCCTTCATCTAGTAAACTGAAAGTTATTGCTTAAAATCAAACTGCAGTCTGTCTTTTTATATCAAGGGCTTTTTTTTTTTTTTTTTAAAGAAAAGTTCTTTTAATCTGTAACTCGACAGTGACTCTTGCTCTGTCTTCATATCTCAGACTAAAACTTATATGGATTCTTGCCTAGCGATAGCGAGAATACCACTGTAACCTGTTCGAAGCACACAATGTTAACTCGGTAATGTACGAACTGCTGTGAAATGTCAGCTGTGAAGTTCTGAACCGTACATCGTTGCATGAGAAGGGATGCAAATAACTTCCCCTACCGCATAGCAACCATTTAGCAAATAAGACAGGAATGATGTAATAGTTCCAGGGTAGATACTGTTAAGTTTTTGTCTCACATCGCTAACTTAAGTGATGTTTAGGTGCAGTTTTTACTGCTCGTGTCAGTCTCCGATTCAATGCAAGGTAGGTTCCTTCCAGAAAACGCAGCAATAACGTCTAAGCACTGCAACAAGTTTTTACTTTAAATCACAGAGGTTTAGGGCAAAAATCTAGCACCAGCTTGCCTGTCTTGCGATGGAGGTGAGTTGCTTTCATCGCAAGACAGCTAAAGCGTTAGCGGATTTCTGATTCTTTCCGATGTGTGTGTAGTGGAGAAAGAAGTTTTCTTTTCTTCTCTTCCATTCCATAGGCGTGAGTTCCGTGCCGAGCTGTAATTGGGCTCGATAGCTCGGACATCCCTTAATTGAGGCAATCGCTTCGCTGTTTAGTTTTTGAAGACTTGATTGAACTCGTTGCAGTCCTTGCCCTCTGTCTCGGTAGCCATGTTGTTGCTGTGGTCCTGTAGGAAGGGAACTGTGTTGGATGTCTGAAGCCCATCGAGTAACGACTAATGAGAGTGGGGAGGAGAGAGAGAGTATACACGACTATGAATGTAAACTTCCATAATTAGTTCTTAAAGGGCAAGCAGCTCATTTGCCATATCATGGTTTGCAGATGTGACTGGCAAACAGAAAACCCCACCCAGAGCAGTGTTAGTATAAAAACCTTAAGTGTTAACACTGGGTGCAAAACACGATAAAGCAGCTGGTTCTTATTCAGCCTTAAGGATTAACTTCAGATTTCCTCAAGGAGTTAAACTCGATTGGGGAATTCTAGGAATGTATGCTACAAAACCAGAAGAAAATGGCTTTTTTTTTTTTTTTCTTTTTAATTTTATTTTCCAAGGATATGAGTTTTACACGGAATTGGGGGCATTACACTACATTTCTGCAGTGTTGACTCTGCATGCTGAGTGCATTGTATACGGAGCTCTTACCAAAGATGTATGGGAAGATAAAAATACTGGATTCACTTCTGCTATTGAATGCTTTGGACCACTTAACAGTTCCTTTGGGATATGGTTCCAAGAGGCTTGTCTGGATGTGGGTTGCAAATGGGCCAGAATGGGTTCTTGCTGCTAGAAGACAGAGCACTGATTGACGCTAAGTCTTTGTGAGTTAGAGAGTCTGCAAGAGCTCAATGTCAAACAACTTGGAAATCTCGGCTCTACAGAAAAGGAGATGGGATTTTCCCCACCCAAGGCTCTTTGCCTTTGGAATATCATTGCTCTATTTTCTAGCTTTGGGTTGGTTTTTTTTTTCCTGTTGATGTAACTTAACACATAGTGTGGTATAAAGACTAAAAATACAAGAATATGGTTACTGTTTTCTTCTGGAGCATAAATAAAATAGCCAAGCACAAAGTAAATGCCTAAACTGGAAAACTTGAAGCTCTATTAATGGTTCTTGAACTTTATTCTCAGTCAACATGGAAACTTCAATAATTTCATTTCTCGTCTCAGTTGATTTACTCTGTTTTCTCTTAAGTGCTGGGGCAGACTTCTTTGCTAGACTTTGCATTAAGTTGAATTTGCAATTTTGTATTTCCTTAGCAACTTTGTTATTCTGTTTTCGTAGGTGAAAGGAAACTGATTATGCTTTTGATTTTTTTTTTTTTAATGTCTCTTTGGGGGGGGGCGGGGGGAGCAAGGGGGGGGAGAAAAAGTTACTGAAACATGTGGCAGAGACTTCAAAAATAAACGGCCAAACAAAACACAAAAAACCCACTTTCGACGTGTCCTTCACAGGTCGTAGCTTAACCTCACCACCAGTAAGTGGCTGCCAGGCAGCAAAGGTAGCTTGCAGGATACAGTGTCGATCTGTAAGAAATCTGATCATTTAAAAACCAATCTGGAGTTTTTAAGCGCATCGATTTGTGTTCATGTGAATCTATGGAGTAAGTTTTGAATGGCGTTAATTGTGTCCGATCAGTGAATGAGTCTGTAGACTGTGATCTCCCTGACTAAAGTAAACAGGAATTTTGTGTTCTCAATATGGCTGTAGTGTTGATAAAGAACTAATAAGCAGAAAATAAAGCAATTATACAGCGGAGCTCTCTTGGTATGTTACTTATGTTTTAATTACGAGAGAAAGAGCCAATATGGTGCTGGAGTAGAGCATTCTGCTGGCATAAAGAGATCTCTGTGCTGTATCCCGCAGTTTGGAAAGCCTGCAAGTCCTTTGAGAGGTAGATTAGTGCCTGGTTTTATGAGTGGGAAGGATGATCCTCCTCCAACGCTTCCACTGGCATCCAGCAATCTTTAGCAAACTTTGGTGTTCGATTTGTTCTTCCCCTGTACTTTGGAAAGGTGAGAGAATGCGGAGGGGCCATGGCGGAGCAGGATAGCGCCGTGGTTTATGGAAAACACTGGGAAGTGGTTGAAGAGGGCAGATGTTGGCTTGTGTGGAAAACGCAGTGATGGACAAAAGGGCCGATGAGTGACTAGGGGCGCTTGTGGAGTGGCAGATATGAAGTTGGGACGTCTCTGGTGTCTGAATGGGACACGAGTGAGCAGGTAGTAGCCTTGGGCAGGTGTGGTGAGGCAGGGTGGGGGCTGGGGCCGAGCAGCGGGCTGGGCGCAGGCAGCGGGCACCGGTTGCTGTGGCAGCTGCCGTCCCACGGGGCCAAGGAGCGGCGTCGGCATCACCGGAACCATCCACAGAGTTCAACCTCAACCGGGCTGTCAGGCGGCTGCTGGAGGTTTTGAGGTACCCACAGCTGCAGGTGTTAAGGCAGCACCGGCTGCTCAGAATTGTCTTCTTGGGAATCGCCCGGAGACACCACCCAGATGGACAGGAATACCTGCACGCAGGGGTGGTGGCACCGCAGCTGCAGTCCCCCCAAAGCCTTGTTCTTCCAGTGCATTCCGGCTCGGCTCTGTCTACCTGAATGTTGGTTTGAGGGTGTGGCTGTGTAAATGAACTTACTCTGACTTAATTAAACTGCTTGGGGTTTGGAGACAAGGTTCCAGAAGAGTAAACTCGTGTCTCTCTCGTTGCTGTAGCGTTTCTCAAATTGTCTGCCCTTACCATTGTCTGTTGGACCTTTCTCACTGCAGCACTTGGCTCCAAGAGCACCCGTCCTGAACGCAGCCTCACGCTTCAGCAGGGCTTTTTCCCCCCTGCCCAAGTCCTCATGGACAGCATTTGGAAAAAACGTGCCTGTCATCTTTAATTGGAAATTAACCCTGCTAATAGATCGTCCTCCCAAAGGGATGTCTCTCGGTTTAAAAACTCAGTTGCATCGTCAAAAAGCTGGCTGCAAGATCTATGACAGCCGATGGCTTCTCCGCTGGACCTGAGCGTTGTTTCCCTTTGCTGCTGGGAAGTGGGAATGGGAGAAGCAAGCACAGAACTCGCTCTGGAGTGTGCAAGCAGCCTCGGTGTGGGCGCCGTGACTCAGACTCCCCGCTAACACACGGTTGTGCTTTTTGACTTGGATTTGTTTCTAATATCTGACCAGCCTGGCGAGCTCAGGCTGCGGGAGCTGAAATCACCTCGGATTTGGTGCTTCCTGGAAAAAAACCAGCTTCTCCTTGCCTTAGGGGAAGTGCCAGCTTCGCAGGGCTGTTGGTGAATTAGTGGCACCTCCAGTTATGAACTTTGTTCCTCTTCTGAGCTCCTGAGCCCGACTCCGGCGCTGCTCCTGCAGATGATGCTCTCGGGACTCCAGGCTGAGGTGGGTGACTCGAGCACCACAACCCATCTCGCTTTCAAAACCCAAAGCAGCACGCGGAACAGTGTAATTTTAGCCCTGCTGTTGGTTGGGAAGGGGTGAAGCGGGTGAGTCAGAGCCCTGTGGCAGCGAGGGGTGCGTCCCCAACGAGCTCCTGGGTGAACTGGGTACACAGAGCGTTGCTCAGGAAGTCACTGTTCTCTTGCTGAAGAACAGGTATCTCTGGCCTCCTTAAAAAAAAGAAAGAAGGGGAGGGAAAAAAAAAAGTAGAGATGTGAGTCATCTGCTGAGTTCTTCAGCCTTGGTCTCACAGCGGTTTAACAGGCTCAGGCCCTTGCCTCGCCTCAAGATAAAGGTTTTGCCTTCCACAAGATGGGCTGGTTTCTTTAGCTGTGTCTTTTAGGACAGCACTAGGTAGAAAACACACTTCATCAAGATTTAATGGGTGTCTGTTTTGTGAGAGATGCAAATGAGTAACGCTTGAAAATTCATAGAAATAATAGAATCATGGAATGGTTTGGGTTGGAAGGGACCTCAAAGCCCACCCAGTTCCACCCCCTGCCATGGGCAGGGACACCTCCCGCTGGATCAGGGGCTCCAAGCCCCATCCAGCCTGGCCTTGAACACCTCCAGGGATGGGGCAGCCACCTCTGCTCTGGGCAACCTGGGCCAGGGCCTCCCCACCCTCACAGCAAAACATTTCTGCCTAAGATCTAACCTAAATCTCCCCTCTTTCAGCTGAAAACCGTTCCCCTCGTCCTATCCCTGTACTCCCTGATCAAGAGCCCCTCTCCAGCTTTCCTGTAGGCCCCCTTTAAGCTCAGATGATGCTATTGATAAATAAATAATGCTTGAAACCCTTTTTCTTTCCTTAGGAGGACTTGGCTGAGGTCCAGCTCGAGGGGGAAGAGCCGACAGCTCCTGGCTCGGGACAGGAGCCCCTCGTGCCCCTACTGCTCCACAGCTGTGGTGAAAACTCCCTCAGCGGTTTACACGAGAAGAGAAGGAAGCCGAGGTGTAGATAACAGGCTGAACTCCTGAACTCGTCGCTGTGTCTGTGCCTAGAATGGATTCCTTGTCTGAAATATAATGGGGGGAGCGCAGGCTGGGCCAGGCGCTGGCTTCGTCCCGAAGGTTGTTTCTCATGCAGCGGGAGGGGAGGTTTTCTCTCATTGTTCCAGGAGAGGAAACCTTGTGGAAATCTGAAAGTTGTTTAGTTGCTTTCTGGCCGTGCACTCTTAATTCACATTTTAGGGGGGAAGTGAAAGGCCCTGAGGAGCTCTCTACGTTTCCCATTTGCAAACAGGGGCTGTGGTGGAGCAGGTGCTCGCCCCGTGGCTGTCGACTTCCAGCTGCCGCCCGTCAGCGGAACGAGGTGCGCCCGTGCGCTTATCCCGTTAGCTTAACAGGGGCTGGATCAGTCTGGAACTGCACCAGCTCTTTGGGAAGTTTTTCCTATCACATCCTTACGGCTTTCAATCTGCTGCCCTAACTGTAACCAAACCCAGCGCTCGCCTTTCTCCGTGGAGCAGGAATCTTCTGCAAGCAAAGCGGAGATTTGGCTCTAGCTTTCCCTCCAAACCAAGCCTGTCTGTTTAAATGTTCAAATTGCATCCTATATTTGATGAAGATACTCATATTTTTGATCTAAAGAGTTGTTTCGTCTGCGATGACCTGCACTGGGCTGGTTTTCAAGCCAGCACTGGAAATAAAAGCGTTTTTGAGGGGGCGGCGAGGGGCAGCACCAGGGCAGACGCGGCGGCTGCACCTGATTTCTTCTTGCTGCTCAATACAAAAGTTCAGGAATAACTTCCCCAGCACCTGCTAGCTGGAAGAGGAGCCAAACTCAGCGAGGGCCGATGTGAAAGTGGTTGGCGTGCGGCGCTGCATTGTGGAAGGCGTTGAACCGCTGCCAGCGAGCTGTCCCTGGAACTTGCTCTGGCTCATCTTACAACCTTGGAGTTGTTAATGAATTCAAAGTCCTCCAGCCGTTGGCTCCAAGCATCTTGAGTATGTGTGGGGTGTGAGCCAGGGTCACCATCAGCCGGGTCGGGATGGGATGCAGGTGATGCTCCTGGGCTGCTCCTGCGAGGCTCCTGTGGCTGCACAAGCACCTTTCTGCCCCAGATCTGCTTCTGGCTGCGCTTGCTGCAGCATTCCAGACCTCTTTCAGGAGGGATGGGAATATTTCAGACCAGAGTAATGGTACGTTCCCCTTAAGGAATGCTGCCTGCAGCCTTGCAGCTGCAATCTCAGGATCTCAGCTCCTGCTTTACCTGTTTGGCTAATGCCTAAGAAAGAGACGATCTGTCTTTTCCCCTTGATGTGAGGTTACACTTTAAACTCAGTACAGCTTTTTTTCCATCATGGACCTTACTAATGATTTCTGACGGGGGACACGTCTCCCTCTGAAGCTGAGCCGCAGCTTTTCCACTTCGTTTGAAGCTGCCCATGGGTTTCTCTTACCCAGGGTCTCCAGGTCGTAGCCTGAAACCCCTTGCTCAGGCACCACACTTGCTTTTGGTCATGGTTGGCTCTTTACCGTGCCAGTGTCCCCACAAACCCACCGTGCCGTGGGGGAGAAGGAACTGCACAGCTTCTTCCAGGCTCTCCGGTGGCTCCTGCTGTTGCTCCTGGTCCTCCTGGAAACGCTCCGAGCAGTGAAACAGGTTAATCACGTTGATGCTGGAGGAGTGCTGGCATCTCAACTGGATCTATGGATGAACTCGTTCTTCCCAGCGTTTGCCAACTTCTCGGCAGCCTGATGCATTATTCAGCGGCCGGGCTGCTTTCGGAAAAACTGGAGCTTCCCAACACTTGAGGGTTTTATGAATTGACATCTCTCCTCTGAAGCTCACAGCTTCCTCCTCTCTTGGATTGCTAATGAACCGCAGGCTGATTAATGCCTAGACCTGGAATATTTTGCTGCCAGTTCCGTAGCCTGGAGAGGAGGCTTATGGCAAGCAGGCTTACTGCTGAGCTCCGACCCACCTCCCCGCGACCGCCTTTGGAAAAGAAGATGCTATTTAAGGCATCGGATCCATGGACACGTTTCACATCTGCCAGCTCGCCAGGTTGCCAAAAATATGCGTGGTGGCAGCAGCAGGGAAGGCTCCGGGACCGCCGCGCCGGGGCTGCGTGGGGACGAACCAGCCTCCTTACAAACCTGCAGTTCAAGCCGGGGCGCCTGCAGATGACAGATAGGGAGGGTGAGGTGACTCACAGAGAATAAATATCCTGTTGCACCCTCCTCGTAGGCAGCGATGTCTCAACACAGCGATGGCAGATATGGGGAGGTGGGAGGAGGGCACAGTCTCCTCCGTCAGCCCTGGTTTTCTTCTGCTGCCAGGTGCGGGAGAAAAATGGGGAAAGGCAGAAGCTGTGGTGGCTGAGATGCTCCTGGGGGAGGCAGGGGTGGGGGAGAGGAAGGGGCTGGAGAACAAGACTTATGAGGAGCAGCTGAGGAACTGGGGCTGTTTAACCTGAAGAAAAGGAGGCTGAGGGGAGACCTCATTGTTCTCTGCAGCTCCCGGAAAGGAGATTGTGGTGAGGTGGGTGCTGGGCTCTTCTCCCAAGTCACAAGTGATGGAAGAAGAGGAAATGGCCTCAAGTTGCGCTAGGGGAGGTGTAGGTTGGATTTTAGGAAAGATTTCTTTACTGACAGAGTGGTGAAGCCCTGGCAGAGGCTGCCCCGGGCAGTGGTGGAATCTCCATCCCTGGAGGGGTTCAAAAAGAGTGTAGACGTGGCACTTCAAGACACACTTTAGTAGGCACGGTGGTGTTGGGCTGGATGAGCTTACAGGTCCTTTCCAACCCGACCGATTCCATGATTCTATGGGGGCCCTGTGGAGGGTGGTGGGGGTGGGAAGTTGACCAGTACCACACAGAGAGATAGAGCAGTGCCCGGGGGGCTCTTCCTTCCTCAAATGCATTTATTTCCATGTGTTGCAATGGCAAAACCTGGATTGCTGCATCGTTTCTCGTACCGTGATGACACCTTTGAGGTTCTGCCTGTGGAAGGCATCTGTAGGGCCATCAGGTCCGAGATGATGATTTTCCATTGCCTCTGATTTTTTGCAGATGTGTTGTTGTCAAAGCTCGTTCCCCATTTTGGAAACATAATTGAAATTATGCAAATGCTGGTGCGACACTGGTGACGAGCGATGTGCTCAGGGGCCTGGTTGCGGCTCCATTCCACCGTGAAGATGTTTTAGCACGAAAGCTCTGTGTCAGCTGGGGAGACTCTGGGGGTTCAGTCCCACTCCTGCTGTGGCTCCTGGTCCTGCCTGTGCCAAGCGTTTTCTCTGTTGGTGCTCAAAAGTGTTCTCGTTTACACGAGAAGAGAAGGAAGCCGAGGTGTAGATAACAGGCTGAACTCCTGAACTTGTCGCTGTGTCTGCGCCTAGAATGGATTCCTTGTCCGAAATATAATGGGGGGAGCGCAGGCTGGGCCAGGCGCTGGCTTCGTCCCGAAGGTTGTTTCTCATGCAGCAGGAGAGGAAAACTTGTGGAAATCTGAAAGTTGTTTAGTTGCTTTCTGGCTGTGCGCTCTTAATTCACATTTTAGGGGGGAAGTGAAAGGCTCGGAGAGAGCTCGCACTACGCTGTGCCGTCCCACGCCTCTGCGGTGACAGGAGAGTGGGACAGACGGGCTGGGATCAGGAGCAAGGGAGGTGTTTTCCCAGGCTCAGCCCAGATGGTCTGAGAAGCCTGGATTGCTCTTTGTGCCCGAGCTGCGGCCAAGCTTGTCCCCAAGCCCACAAGGGTCCATCGGAGGAAGGCGCAGCCTGAAGAACCTGCCTGGATCGCCACTGCTGGGGATGGAGGAGCGGAGGCAAGCGTCCAGGGCTGACACCAGCCCTGAAATACCTCTGGTGCCTATTGGTATTCAAAGAACAAACTCGCTACGTGAAAGAAGGGAGCTGTCTAAAGGGGTTTGCAGCGCTGGGATGAGCTGCAAGGTGCAGCTGACACCGGTCCTGGCGCTGACAGCTTCCAACTTGGAAGCAGCGTTTGCTTGGCATACTTTCTCAGGAGGAGACTTTGCACTTTGTGCGCACAGAACGCAGGATTGCGCAGTCCTCGTGCTGTTAATATTTGCCTTTTATGCCCTGAGGAGCTTTCTACGTTTCCCGTTTGCAAACAGGGTCTGTGGTGGAGCAGGTGCTCGCCCTGTGGCTGTCGACTTCCAGCTGCCGCCCGTCAGCGGAACGAGGTGCGCCCGTGCGCTTATCCCATTAGCTTAACAGGGGCTGGATCAGTCTGGAACTGCCCCAGCTCTTTGGGAAGCTTTTCACAGAATCATAGAATAACCAGGTTGGAAGAGACCCACCGGATCATCCAGTCCAACCATTCCTATCAAACACTAACCGATGCCCCTCAGCACCTCGTCCACCCGTGCCTTAAACACCTCCAGGGAAGGTGACTCAACCCCCTCCCTGGGCAGCCTCTGACAGTGCTCAATGACCCTTTCTGTGAAAAATTTTTTCCTAATGTCCAGCCTAAACATCCCCTGGCGGAGCTTGAGGCCATTCCCTCTCGTCCTGTCCCCTGTCACTTGGGAGAAGAGGCAGCACCCTCCTCTCCACAACCTCCTTTCAGGTAGTTGTAGAGAGCAATGAGGTCTCCCCTCAGCCTCCTCTTCTCCAGCCTAAACACCCCCAGCTCTCTCAGCCGTTCCTCAGAAGGCCTGTTCTCCAGCCCCCTCACCAGCTTCGTTGCTCTTCTCTGGACTCGCTCCAGAGCCTCAACATCCTTCTTGTGGTGAGGGGCCCAGAACTGAACACAGGATTCGAGGAGCGGTCTCACCAGTGCCGAGTACAGAGGGAGGATAACCTCCCTGGCCCTGCTGGTCACGCCGTTTCTGATCCAAGCCAAGATGCCATTGGCCTTCTTGGCCACCTGGGCCACTGCTGGCTCATGTTCAGTCATTGTCAACCAACACCCCCAGGTCCCTCTCCTCCAGGCAGCTTTCTAGACAGACTTCTCCTAGTCTGTAGCTGCACAGGGTTGTTGTGCCCCAAGTGCAGGACCCGGCATTTGGCCTTGTTAAACCTCATGCCATTGGACTCTGCCCAGTGGTCCAGCCTGTTCAGATCCCTTTGCAGAGCCTCCCTGCCCTTCAGCAGATCGACACTTCCACCCAGCTTAGTGTTGTCCGCAAACTTGCTAAGGGTGCACTCGATGCCTTCATCCAGGTCATTGATAAAGACATTGACCAGGTCTGGAGCCAACACCGAGCCCTGGGGAACCCCACTTGTCACTGGCCTCCAGCTGGATTTCACACCATTTCCCACCACTCTCTGGGCCCGGCCAGCCAACCAGTTTTCCACCCAGGAGACCTCATTGCTCTCTACAACTACCTGAAAGGAGGTTGTAGAGAGGAGGGAGCTGGGCTCTTCTCCCAAGTGACAGGGGACAGGACAAGAGGGAATGGCCTCAAGCTCCGCCAGGGGATGTTTAGGCTGGACATTAGGAAAAAATTTTTCACAGAAAGGGTCATTGGGCACTGGAACAGGCTGCCCAGGGAGGTGGTTGAGTCCCCTTCCCTGGAGGTGTTTAAGGCACGGGTGGGCGAGGTGCTGAGGGGCATGGTTTAGTGTTTGATAGGAATGGTTGGACTCGATGATCCGGTGGGTCTCTTCCAACCTGGTTATTCTATGATTCTAGGAACATACTGTTGTTTTCCGAATACCTTAAAGTGAGTCCCATCAGTTTGCTGTATTTGCAAAGGGCCTAGACCTTGTGGATTTACAGCTGGCACGGGCCCTGTCGCTGAGCGCTGACAATCAGAACAACATTGACTGATTGCCTTTGCATCTCCTCTGGAGATTCCAAATTGTTTTGCCAATGTTTTAGCAGATTGATGAAAAAAATGGTGTGAGAATCGCGCCTGCTGCGAACGGTCTGGCAATGGTGCTGCCCACACAGGGTTGGTTAATTTGTCAGCGATAGCATTGCCACGTGTGAGCTCACCAGGCAAACTGGTATGACTATGTATATGAACAACGTAATAACCATACGATCTTGTTTGTAATAACCATAACAAAACATTTAAACTGATTAAACAACATCTCATTCTCTATATGATGCAAGTCTGACCTTTCTATACGTTGAATGACCCCTACAACATAATGTGAATCCACTACAAGATTGACGGGTTCATTTTGGAACAATTTAAAGGCCTCCGTTACTGCTTGGAACTCAACAACTTGAGGTGATCCTGGACAAATCTCAATATGCTTTTTCCATTCCTGATCATCTTTCCACACAACCACTGCTTTACCTGTTCTGCCACTTCCATCTGTAAATACAGTTTTTCCTTCAACTGGATGTTCACAATTTTTTTGTCTTGTGTTCTCTTTCTATTTGTTTTAAAAAAGCAATTAACTTATGTGCTGGATGTTGTATCTCTAATCTCCCTTCATATCCTTGTAAGGCAATTCGTATTGGTAGACTATTTTGGTGACACCATTGTAAATAATTGTCTGCCATGGGTATAATTATACTTTCTGGCTCCTCACCAGGAAGGTCTACAATTCGTTGCCGTCCTTTAATAACTAATTCTGCAAACATTTCAACTCATGTCAAAATTAGGTTTTTTTGGGTTGGTGAGCTAAAACTATCCATTCTAAAATCATTAAAGGATCTTTTGCTGACTCGTCCCATTGGGCGATTATCCCTAAAGGCTGTTCCTTTTGATTACAAATGATGAATTGTATAGCTAAATCATAACGGACCCGATGACACTGTACTAAACTAATATGCTCACTGATTTCCTGCAATGCTTGTTCAGCTTCTTTTGTCAATGTTTGAGGGGCATTTAAATCAACATCTCCTTTCAGTAATTCAAATAATGGTGTCAATAGCTGATTATCAATCCCCAACAAGTTTCGAATCCAACTAATGTTACCCAACAATATCTGCACATCATTTAGCGTATTGATGTTTACTTTTAATTGAAGCTTTTGAGGTTCTATTGTGTGTTGTAAAATTTTCCATCCCAAATATTTCCATGGAACTTCTCTCTGGATTTTTTCAGGAGAAATTTGTGACCCATATTGCTCTAGGCAATATTGCAACTCCTTCAGTTCCATATTCAGATCTGCCTTTCCCGTTACCAAATTGTCATCCATATAATGATAGACAATCAATTCTTGGTGATGATCTCTAAAACTGGACAGAGCACGATCTACATATATTTGGCACATTGTTGGCGAGTTTTTCATTCCTTGTGGCAAAACAACCCAATGATATCTTTTCATGGGTTCGCTTTATTAACACTTGGCACAGAAAAGGCAAATCTTTGTGCATCTCGATCATGTAGAGGTATTGTGAAAAAGCAATCCTTCAAATCTATGATTAAACTACTCCAGTTTTTTGGTATCATTGTCGGTGAGGGGAGACCAGATTGAAGTGCTCCCATATCCTCTATAACTTCATTGACTTTTCTTTAATCATGTAAAAGCCTCCAATTTCCAATCTTTTTAGGTATAACGAAAACTGGAGTGTTCCATGGACTAGTAGTTGGTACAATACAATTTTTCTCTAACTGTTCTTGCACTAATCCTTGTAAAATGGCAACCTGCTCTTCTGTTAGTGGCCACTGATCGACCCAAACTGGCTTTTCTGTTTTCCAATTCAGTTTGAATATCGATCGCCCATCAGTGGTCGCTCCTACAAATTTTTCTGATTAGTAGCCAGTGTACATCCCATTTGCCCCAAAACCTCCCTTCCCGTTAAATTCATAGGAAGAGGGGCAATGTATGGCCTGACTTGACAGGTAAACCCATCCTCTGTACTTATTTGAATTAGATATTTACTTTGCGTAGTTTCTGATACACCCCCAACTCCCATTAGGCCTCCATGGGGGTTAGTCAGTTCCCATGTTTTCAGCCAAAATATTGAAGAAACAACTGTGACATCTGCACCTGTATCTAACAACATATTCATTAACAATCGCTGCTGTCCTTGCACATGTGTTACCACTACTAACACTGTTGGGTTTTGAGCAGTTATTTGTGCCTCCCCAAAAATGTTTTTGTCATTCCCTGTAGAACCAAAACCTCCCTTTCCCCTGTGAATATTTCCTGCTTGACAAATTTGTGCCTTAAAAGGTATTAATTGGGCAATTCGGCTCCTCTTTTCAATAGTTACTGGAGGGCTGGGTGTCCACACCATGGCTTGAATTTGCTCTTCAAAATCTGCATCAATCCCCCCTGGTAATACAAAAATTCCCTGTAATGTGGTACTTGACCACCCTAACAACAACGCACTCAGTCCAAATCCTAACAGCCCATGGGCGTCAACTGGAACACGCTGTACACTGTTGTTCCACAAATTCGCTGTCTCTATTGTGGAGAGGTCCACTCCGGCACTTCCACTTGTCCTTGCTCGGAGGTGGGCCAGGCACCCTGGAGTCTCCATCTTTGTCCTGGAGCAATTTGTGTCGGGGCACAGCTCCGGGATGTGCTCTGCAGCCTGTTTCCCTGCTGCTTTCTAGGTGGTAGGGGTTTCCCATCCTTATCATACCGGGAACGACACTGATTCACGTAATGGTTGAATGGTTGGACTTGATGATCCGGTGGGTCTCTTCCAACCTGGTTATTCTATGATTCTATGGGGTCCTCGCCGGCATCTCAGGCAAATATCAGGGGCTTGTGACTGTGCTGGCTGTTTTGACCCTTGCTCTTTACATTTGCGCTGATAGCTTAAATGATCTGGAGCCCCACAGCTATAACAACGACGCTGATCGCTCCCTTCTCTAGGCTTCCAAGCTGCAGACATTGCGTCTGCCATGGCTTGCGTGTGGTATTTTATAGAGCCCATCCTGTTACATGCTTCTATCATTTGCACTAAGGTTGCAGCCTGCAGCAGGCGTAGCGAATCATCTTTACAGTCCTCATTAGCGTTTTCCACCACAAGTTTCATCATTAACGCCTGTTTTGCAGCTTCATTATCTATCTGTTTGTCAATAGCATCACGCAATCGATCAATAAAAGTCATATATGGTTCAGTCGCACCTTGGTGAATACTAGTAAACGATTTCTCAGGCTGCCCTGTCTCTGGGATTGTCAGCAAGGCTCTGTCTGCTGCTCGGGCTGAATCCCATAAGACATCAGGCTGTAAACGAGCTTGCACAGTCGGGTCTGACCACTGACCTTGTCCTGTTAGCTGTTCCATGGTTATAGCAAACCTGGGGTCTCCTTGTGGAGATATTCTCTACCGCTAGTTCTTCACAGATCTCTCTTCCCACTTTGATGCCCATAACAACTTTTGAGTCAGGTTTAAGACCGTAGTCGCTAGCTGTTTACAATCCCAGGGGACTAATACTTGTCCTAGAAACACATTCTCCAGCAATGACTGTGTAAATGGGGCTCTCAAGCCATTCATTTGTACTGTTTTTCGAACTTCCTTGATGAGATCCCATTGCAAAGCTGCCCATTGAGGTGGTGCATTTTCGCGGAGCTGAACTGGGGAAGCTGCTTTAGGCACAATTTTCCCTTCAGCCGCAATGTTTTTAAACACATCATCCCATCTATGTCTATAATCTTGCGACGAGTGATACCGTGACTCCGTCCCTTTCTCAAATAGGGGAGCCAATGGATGTACAATTATGTTTTCTGAAGCAACTTTTTGAGGTTTAAGAGGGGGGTCTCTTGGGTCTCACTACATTTTTCCTCTCTACCTCTGCTACTAATTTCTCCTCTTCATCTTCTGACGAACTCAAGGAGCTTACTTCAGAAATCTCCAGACCTTGTTCTTCTGAATAATCATTTTGCATTCCTTCGCCATCTAATGTTTGTTTTACTGACCAAGCTAAGGACTTCTCTGCTTTCAGTGCTTCTAAAGTCTCTAATACTAAGCGCCACGTGGTTGCTACACGCATGGCAATACCATCTCCATGGGAGACGTTTCCAATTAAGTCCCCTGCACGTTGCCAGCTTTTGAGATCAAATGCTTGAGAGGCTTCTGTCAGAGCTCCATGATCTTTGAGCCATCTCAATAATAGCTGCAGGGTATTTTTATCATAGGTAACTCATCATTTTGCTAAAACATGCATTATCATCTTTACAATAGCTTTATCTTCTGCAGATATCTGGGTCCCCATCTCTACTACTGTATCTTCAGCCGCTCACCTGAATTCGCGATTTGGTGATTTGCTGGGCGTAGGTTTGTCCGCTCAGTCCAGCTGCCCAGATGATCATTTGGCTGAAGTTCCCCCCGAGCGCTGGTTCCGCAGATCCAGATGCCTTGTAGACTCATCACACCAAGGTCACCATTTGAGGGGATTGATGCCTGATGAGCAGAAGACCTTTATTTAGGCTTAATGACTCCTTTATATATGTTAACTAGCAAGAACGCGCACCGTTTTTCTTTACAATGATTGGTTGGTTTTGCTACTTGTTCCCGTGCCTAGGACAGGCATGCAATGTGGTGTTATACAATTGGCTAGATTAACTGTTCATTCCTTCTTCATGCTTCTTCTTCTCTCAGCCAAGGTCTTTCAAGAACAGCCTCCATTTTCCTGTGTCCTTCAGCCTGCAAAAACCTCTACAGGGAAGGTGCTGTCCAAGATCTTCGGCAACAAGGAGATGCGGATCCTGATGCTGGGTTTGGACGCGGCCGGGAAAACCACCATCCTGTACAAACTGAAGCTGGGCCAGTCCGTGACCACCATCCCCACCGTGGGCTTCAACGTGGAAACGGTCACTTATAAAAATGTCAAGTTCAACGTGTGGGACGTCGGGGGCCAGGACAAGATCCGTCCCCTCTGGAGGCACTACTACACGGGCACGCAGGGCTTGATCTTTGTGGTGGACTGCGCCGATCGCGACCGCATCGACGAGGCCCGCCAGGAGCTCCACCGTATTATCAACGACAGGGAGATGCGGGACGCCATCATCCTCATCTTCGCCAACAAGCAGGACCTGCCCGATGCCATGAAACCCCATGAAATCCAGGAGAAACTGGGCCTGACCCGCATCAGGGATAGGAATTGGTACGTGCAGCCCTCCTGTGCAACCACAGGAGATGGACTCTACGAAGGGCTGACATGGTTAACATCCAATTATAAATCCTAGTGAGAGAATAACTATTTAGTCTGCAAAGAATTAAAGAGAAAAAAAAACCAAAACCAAACAAAAACTAGGGGAGATGTAGACTGGATATTAGGAAAGATTTCTTTACTGAAAGAGTGGTGAAGCCCTGGCAGAGGCTGCCCCGGGCAGCGGTGGAGTCTCCATCCCTGGAGGGGTTCAAAAAGAGTGTAGACGTGGCACTTCAAGACACACTTTAGTAGGCACGGTGGTGTTGGACTGGATGAGCTTACAGGTCCTTTCCAACCCGACTGATTCCATGATTCTATGGGGGCCCTGTGGAGGGTGGTGGGGATGGGAAGTTGACCAGTACCACACAGAGAGATAGAGCAGTGCCCGGGGGGCTCTTCCTTCCTCAAATGCATTTATTTCCACGTGTTGCAATGGCAAAACCTGGATTGCTGCATCATTTCTCGTACCGTGATGACACCTTTGAGGTTCTGCCCATGGAAGGCGTCTGTAGGGCCATCAGGTCCGAGATGATGATTTTCCATTGCCTCTGATTTTTTGCAGATGTGTTGTTGTCAAAGCTCTGGGGGTTCAGTCCCACTCCTGCTGTGGCTCCTGGTCCTGCCTGTGCCAAGCATTTTCTCCTGCTCCGTTGCTTCTCAAAAGTATTCTCGGTCCCTGGCAGAGGCCGCCCAGGGAGGTGGTGGAGTCCCCATCCCTGGAGGGGTTTAAAAGATGGGGAAATGAGGTGATCAAGAATCTGGTTTAGTAGTGGACAGGTACGGTTGGACTTGATGGTCTCAAAGGTCTTGTCCAACCAAACAATTCTATGATTCTATGCTTGGAGAGACCAGAGGGTAGAAGCTGGAGCACGTGGCTTGAAGGATCAGAGCAAAACTCTCCCCACAAATCTGCTTTTTGGGTTGTAACTCTGCCACCCTCCAGAACCCCCGCCCTGCCCTGACCACAGAATCATAGAATCACCAGGTTGGAAAAGACCCACCGGATCATCGAGTCCAACGTTATGAGTGCAGGGATGCCTGGGTCCAGTTATGGTTCAAACATGGACCGTCAGCTGAGTGAGGCTGCTCTCAGCAGCCCTTTGCCTTTGCACCTCAGCTGTGATGGTTGGCAGTGGGAAAGGGGCCTAATAAAGTCTGGAATCATGGGAGAAGCTAGTTTGGTGGCATCTTAACAGTGCTCTCGGAGCGGGATGCTGGGAGGGGCTGCCAATGCAAAGGACAGAGTCCTTTTGCAGAGAGATTTGCAAGAGGGAGGAGGATTTCCCAGAATAAAGCACTTGTCCCCCACATCCATCCAGGCATTTCCAACCACGCATCCCTCAGTGGTTCCTCTTTTAGCACCGTGTCTCCTAAGGAAGGAAAAAAAAAAATGTGTTGACTGCAGCTTTTCTGGAGGCTGCAGCGCTCTCGCGTCGGTTTGTGCACAGCTTTTCCCCAACCTCCTTCCGCTGCGGTTCCAAGGCTGGATGCAATCTTTTCCGGTCTGATCGCATGGCCAAGGAATGTCTGTGCACATACAGCGTGTGTCTGGAGTGAGTTAAGTGCCAACGGAGAGGCTTTCGTGAGTAGCACGGAGGAAAAAATGATGCCCAAGTCGCTGCTCCCCTTTGGCTTTAGGCTGTCGATCTGGCAGGGGATGGATTGCTCCGTCCTGACTTCAGCGTCTCCACCTGCATCGTGGGTGCACGGCAGCAATTTCTGCCTCTCTGCAGTCAATAACTTCTTTGCTAACTGGAACAAAAATGTTAAATCCGGTTGGTCTGGGAGGTGACGCTGGCTAATAAATCAATGGGGTTGGAAAAGAATCCCTGGGTGATCCAGCCTTACAAACAAGCCTGGCATTCAGCGCTTCCTGCAAGACACCGCGGGAGGGTGCGGAGTGAGGATGGTAATTAAGAAGGCAATTAATGCTAGACGTGAAACTGCCTCCCAAAGACACAAGGCAATCCAGACTACATCTGCGCTGGCATTGATGTCCTGGCAAAGCCCCTGCCTGTGCTGGAAAGGGGCTTGTGTGTGGTGTGGATTCAAGCTCTTGGTCCGTATTCTGAGAAAGACAGCGAATCGGGGGCTCAGCATCCCCCAGCGGGTGTAAAACCTCTCCATCAGCTGTGATGGGATCTGTCCTGCCCGCTCCCTCCTACCAAAATGCAGCTGGAAAAGGTCAGCTGGGGCAGAGAAGCAGGAGGACCAGCAGCTCTTCCCCACTGCCAGGGCTGAGTGGTCCAGCACAACAGTGTGAGCTCCCCAAACATCTTTCTGTGCCAGCTGCTTTGTCAGCTTGGAGCTCTCAGACAAAAATAAAAAAAAAATAAAGAGCAGGATGACAGTTCTGTAGCAGAGCCAACGTCGAAAGCGCTCAGCTTGGCTGCGGCGCGCACGTGGGGCTGTGGGAAGGCATGGCGCTGGATGCAAAATCAGGATAAGTGGAGACTTAAGTTAGATCTAAATCTGATTCTGTGTGCTGGGGTGAGCCCTGCCCGCTGCATTGGGAAGCATCGCGCTGCTGGAGGTGGCCAGCGGAGCCCGGCACGCGCGGCAGCACCGGCATCGCTTCTCTCAGACAGCACATCAGAGGTCTCCACGCATCCCCAACCCAGTCCTTGCAGGACCTTCGCTCTCAAGCCGCAGCGACTCCACTTTTGCTGAAGCCAAAGCCCCTTTGTGCTGCTCGGTGGCCGCTGGGGTGGGGGACGGGGCAGGGAAATGGGCTCTGGGTGATTTTGGGGCAGACACACCATCCTTGCTTGGCTTGTCAGGGACTGAGGGACTGGATCTGGGTGCTTCTGTCCTTCCTTTGCTCAAGCGTGAAGCCTTGGGAGCATCCTTCATCACTACAGCCCTGTGGTCCTGGCTCCTGTCTTCCCAAAATATCCCCTCCCAGCTCAGCCTGCCCCGACAGCGTTCGCAGGGCGTTGCCTACAGGCCTTTCCACCGGGTTATATATAACACTTTGGGGTTGGAGTTTGGTTTTTTTCGGGAAGGAAATCTGTTGCCAAGCAATAGTGCTGCAGCCCCGGTTTCTCCTCCCAAACCAGGAACTAAAATCATGTGTATGGCTGGACTCGATGATCCAGTGGGTCTTTTCCAACTTGGTGATTCTATGATTCTATGATTCTATATACCAGCACATCTGAACAGGGGTGGTAGGAGGCTGCATCCCAGGTATCTGGTGGAAAAGCAGCTGCTTGGGCTGGGAGAAGGTTTCCCTTTCATTCTCCAGGGGCTGCAAAGTTGCAAGTGGAGAGTTGGTTGACCCTGGGGGCTGCAGGAGATGTGGAGGATCCTGAGAAAGCCTATGAGGTCCTGCAGGGAGGGCAGCAGCAAGCTCTCCATGTGGATTTACAGCTGGGATGTGTACAGCACACCCTGGACAAACATGTGGGGCTTTTCCCTAAAGGAAGGGCACCACGGGGCAAGGACCAGCCCTGGCGTGGAGCCATTGGGAGGGGACAAATCTCGGTGCTGCAAAGCCAGAGAGCAAACATCGGCACCTGCAATTACCCTGCTCCTCAATAAATCCCACTCACATGGTGCCAGCGAATGCAGATTAAGGGCAGGGTCAGTATTGACCCAAGTCCCACGTGCAGGAGGCTGAGGGTGCCCAGTGGCCCCCTTGGGAAAGCTCTGGTGGGAATGACATCACCCATATGAGGACAGGCTGAGAGAATTGGGGTTGTTCAGCCTGGAGAAGAGAAGGCTTTGGGGAGAGCAGCATTGAAAGGGGCTCCAGGAAAGCTGGAGAGGGGGGTCTTGGTCAGAGAGTGCAGGGATAGGATGAGGAGAACAGGTTTTCAGCTGAAAAAGGGGAGATTGAGATGAGATTTTAGGAAGAAATGTTTTGCTGTGAGGGTGGGGAGGCCCTGGAATGAGTTGCCCAGAGCAGTGGTGGCTGCCCCACCCCTGGAGGTGTCCAAGGCCAGGCTGGATGGGGCTTGGAGCCCCTGATCCAGTGGGAGGTGTCCCTGCCGGTGGCAGGGGTGGAACTGGGTGGGCTTTGAGGTCCCTTCCAACCCAAACCATTCCTTAATTCTATGAAATCAGCTGGTGATCTTTGGCCCCAGTGCCTGTGCCGCAGCCCTGGACAGGGGTGACCATAGATTGTCTTCAGTCTGACACCCCGAAACACAGCCAAAAGGTTTCACCTTCAGCAAACTGGAGGGTTACCAAGTTTTCCTGACTTTTTCCCCAGCTGCTCAGCTTCGGAGGGAAATCGCACCGGCATGCTTTCCTCATCAACTGCCGTCACGTTTTCCAGCCCGAGCCTCAGCGTGCAGGGCTGTAAATCAGACTTATTTCCCTTTCTCAGCTGTGGTTGCTTAAGGAGTTTGGATTTAATGGGGTGTCTGCAAGCCCCCACTCCCCACCCCTGCAGGATGGGACATCCACCAGGATGCCCTGTCCCCCTCTCTCCCTCCCGTCCCTCCCCACATCTTCCTTTTAGCTCTCAGCTCTCCTAGAGCGTGCAGCAAAAACGAAAGCAAGGTTGACCGTGCCGGTATCACCCGCAGGATGCAGCTCTGCGAACTCCCTGTACCCAGGATTGGGGGCCAGAAAGATCTTCAACCCAGGAGCAAATCCTGCTTTTGGCACATGGTTAAGCCGACGGTGCCGAGGGTTTCACCGGCCTGGGCGTGTGCACGAAGACAAGCTGCGATTTGCATCGCCAGATCACAAGTTGCTTTTAAAGGATGTGACCTAATTAAGTTTCAGCTCGTTTCAATATGATTTTCATAGTCACACAGCTTTTTTTTTTTTTTTGACCTGTGTAACCAGCCCTCCTGGCAGCGATGTTTCAGGCTTGGATGCGGATGAAGGAGGAAATACCTAAATTCCCCCTGGGAACGGCTGCAGGGGTGAACCCTAGGGTCTCTCCAGAGCCCCTCTCTGCTCCTAAATTTAACCTCCAGCATGAAGCTTGCAGGGCTCTCCCCATCCCTGCAAAACAAGGGGACTTGGTAAGAGTGGGGCTCAGCAGGCAAAGGGCTCCCAGGGCTTTCAGAAAGTGCTTTTCTCCCCCAAAACCAACAGATTTCATAGAATCATGGAATAGTTTGGGTTGGAAGGGATCTTAAAGCCCATCCAGTTCCACCCCCTGCCATGGACCTGCAGGACCTTGCACTTTATGCAGGAGAAATTTGCTTTGCAATGGAGGCTATGGCTCATCGTGTGGAGGGTGACCTTGTTCTCCCACCCCGCATCCCGGCATGCCCTAAATCCAGCTGTTCAGATGCGGGATGCGGAGTGGGAGTTGTTGGAGTAAGATGGGACCAAGCATCCTTTCCAGGTCTTAGTGTTGGATTTACAGGATGATTCCAGCTGAGATGAGTCCCATCAGGGCTCCTCAGCTAAACCAAACCTCCCTTGCACCCAGACCTCCTCAGGAGCCTTTTAAACCCCAGCAAATATGATTTTAAGTCTTAATTTTCCCCTGCAGGGATGTCTGGGGAGGGCCTGTTCACCGGTGAGGCTAATGCATCTCCTCGGGGAAGGCATCTCAGGTGGTTTTTATGGCTGGATGAGCAGAATACCCTGTGTTTTCCGGTTGCTATGGCAAGGGTGAGAGCCGGGATTTTTGTGCATGGGTTGGTAAATCAAGCCCGTTCTGCACGGCTGATTTGCCCTGCAATTAAGGGCATTCTTCACTTTCCCTCGCAATTAGCATAAAGAAAACCAATTAACTCCCATACGGGGGATGCTGAGCTCCGCTTTCCGCAGCGTAAAACCCCTGCTGTTCTCCTGCATGTTGACACAAGCAAAAAAACCAAAAAAAAACTGTTGAGGAAAGACTTTTTCCAGGCTGGAGCAGCCCCAATGCTGGTGCCCGATGCGGATCGGCGTGCAGTGCCTGGTCCTTGTGGGAGCACCTGGTTTTCAGAGAATCAGAGAATCACCAGGTTGGAAAAGACTCACCGGATCATTGAGTCCAACCATTCCTATCAAACACTAAACCATGTCCCTCAGCACCTCATCCACATTAAGGCACGGGTGGACGAGGTGCTAAAGGACATGGTTTAGTGACTGATAGGAATGGTTGGACGCGATGATCCGGTGGGTCTCTTCCAACCTGGTTATTCTATGATTCTGTGATTTTACCCATCCTGCTCTGCTTTTGCAGCACACACGCCCCGCCGGCTACACCTGAAATCCCTGCCATGAGGTGAGGCAGGTCTTACCTGTTCCCAACTGCTGGAACTCGCCCTGCGTAGCTCGAGCCGTCGTCACAGCTGCCCCAGAAGAACGTGGGGCTGGCATGGCCAGCGCGCTGGCTGCTGCTTCTCCTGCCTGCAGCAGCTTTGCCACCCCAGGTGCCATGACAGCATCAGCAGGGACAGTCAAAGAATCACAGAATGGTTTAGGTTGGACAGGACCTCAAAGCCCATCAGTTCCACCTCCTGCCATGGGCAGGGACACCTCCCACTGGATCAGGTTGCTCCAAGCCCCATCCAGCCTGGCCTTAAACACCTCCAGGGATGGGGCAGCCACCACTGCTCTGGGCAACCTGGGCCAGGGCCTCCCCACCCTCACAGCAAAACATTTCTTCCTAAAATCTCATCTCAATCTCCCCTTTTTCAGCTGAAAACCTGTTCTCATCCTGTCCCTGCACTCCCTGATCAAGAGCTCCTCCCCAGCTTTCCTTGAGTCCCTTTCAGTGCTGGAAGCTGCTCTAAGGTCTCCTTGGAGCCTTCTCTTTTCCAGGCTGAACAACCCCAACTCTCTGCATGTCCTTGTACAGGAGGTGCTCCAGCCTATAGATCATCTTTGTGGCCTCCTTTGGACTCGCTCCAACAGCATCATGTTCTTCCTGTGTTGGAAACTCCACAACTGGATGCAGGGCTCCAGGTGAGGTCTCACCAGAGCAGAGCAGAGGGGCAGAATCCCCTCCCTTGTCCTGCCGGTCTCACTGCTTTGGATGCAGCCCAGGACACGATTTGCTTTCTGGGCTGCGAGCACACATCATTTATGCACCTTTTCCCCAGGTCTGTGCCCAGAAAATCAGTGTCTCCCTGGTCCCACGTCCTCACCAAACCCCATTCTCAGCACTTTGCGCTCTCTGTTTCCCCTTCTGCCTCCTTTCCGTCCCACGAGCTTCAGCCATCCCCAAAATATCTCATTTTGTGACTCGAACTCGCTTCTCAAGATCCTCCACGTTCCTGCCCCAGCAAAGGCTGCACATAAAAGCATTTTGGCTCTTTATTTGGCTGCACCCTGTCCCTAGCGGAGGTTCATCGGGGCTGCTCTGTAGCTGCTGTACCTCTGACACAAGCCTCTTTTTTGTTTTGCAAATCAGATCACGGGAAAAGCTCTTGGCAGCCTTAGGAGCATGGCTGGGTTGGAGAGCATCCTTCCTACCCTGAGCTGTTCCCCATACAGGGTTGGAAAAGGACCAGAACATCTTCCTCTGCATCCAGATGTATGGAAAGAGCCTGGAGACTCGTGGAAAACCCCTGCAAATGGTTGTTGGGATTTGAAGACCGAAATGGACCCGTGTGGGTCTGATGGAGGCCACAACGCTGCTGTTTGGAGCTCTGGAAGCAGGTGCCGTGGCCAAGCCAACTGTGAACACGTCACCTCAACCACGAGTCCTGACCGTCTCCCCTCCCTCATGGCAGGGGTTACACCTCGCCGAGATACGTCTTCTGGCTATCTGAAGGTCCTTTTTGGGGGGATAACTCCCCTCTAAAGGGTTTGGATGCTCCTGTCCAGCCCCAGCAATGCCACCCCATGACGGGGACCCCACAGAGGGTCCCCACGTGCCCACCACCTGCTGGCTCTGTTCAAACACCCGCCGGGGCGGGAAGGCGGAGCGCGATCCTTGCACAGTTAATTGGATTTGGCTGCTGGGACAGAAGGGCTGGGGATTAGGGCGCAGGGGAGGAATTACTGGTGGGGGTGGGAGCTGCCTCTGGGGTCTTTTGTCCCAGGGGATTATTGTGGGGGCTGAAGGACACAGTGTGACGTCATGTTCAGGGTGGGTGGTGTAATCACGTGTTGCAGCATCGTGGGCAGCCCCCAGGGATGGGGGGACAAAGCTCCAGGTTCTGCTCAGGCTGAGGGCTCAGTGCTGGGGATGAAGGATGCTCCAGGCAGGAATCTTTGGATGAAGGTGGCTGCTCTGTCCACTACCAAGCGATGGGAACTTCCTAAATGGATTCATAGCTCCTGAAACCCACTCAGTCACTAGCAAATGATGGAGCCATCCCATCCCTGGAGATGTTGAAGGCCAGGTTGGATGGGGCTTTGAGCAACCTGATCCAGTTGAAGGTGTCCCTGCCCATGGCAGGGGGTGGAACTGGATGGACTTTGAATCATAGGATCACCAGGTTGGAAAAGAGCCACTGGATCATCAAGTCCAACTTTGAGGTCCCTTCCAACCTCAAACTATTCCATGATTCTATGTGCGGCCCCAGAAGTGCTTGCAGAAGTGCTTGGCGGTGGCTTAAATTGGGTGTAGAAACACATGAAGGCAGAGGCTGACTCCGAGGGGACCGAGTTCAACCCGGCTGGGGGATGGCTGAGGGCAGCGTGCCGGCCATCGGCAGCTGTTCCAAGGCCTGAGCTAATGTTTAGCTTTGGACTTTGCCAAGTTGTCCAAGGGGCAAAGGAGGACGAGGGCAGGAGATCCACGTGGGGTGGAGAGGGGCTGCAAGCCAGCACAGTCCCTCCTTGGCCATGGTGCCTGCACGAGCTCCAGCTTGGAGGGGAGCAATTTCTGCGTGTAATTCCTACTGGTTTGGTCCTGGCTCAAGCCACGTTCCCTTGTTAAGCTCAGATATTCACATCACACTCGGCCCTTCCTGATTTATTGTATTCCCGGCACACCAGACGGCAGAGGGGCGTTTGTGAGGGCTGCACTAAGGGGGCATCACAGAAAGGACGAGGAGCCTGGTGGCATCGCTGACAAAGCTGCAAAAGTGTCCCCAGCGCCGCACAGCCCTGAGCGCATCCCGCTGGCCTGGATAACCCATCCCAAGAGACGCTCGTCTCTATTTAAATCCCCCTTCTCCTGGGATGCTATTAAGAACATAGCTACGAAATTGCTCCGTGTCACTTCGGGTTGTCCTCGTCATCACCCGCACTCCCTGGGCAGCTCTCGTTTGATCGCAGCCACTGGGTTTCCTCTCCATCCCCTTTACCCTCGCAGCATCCCAGACTTATCCATTTTCATAGAATCACAGAATCATAGAATCACCAGGTTGGAAGAGTCCCACCGGATCATCGAGTCCAACCATTCCTATCAAACACTAAACCATGTCCCTCAGCACCTCGTCTACCCGTGCCTTAAACACCTCCAGGGAAGGGGACTCAACCACCTCCCTGGGCGAGTTTTTTGAGTTTTGCTTCGCCACGCAATTTTGCACAGCAACATTTTCCAACCCCAGATTATTCTAACGACACCGCCAAAGAGCTAAAAATAGGAGAAAGGCATTTTCTATCCCCCCCCTACCCCAGCAGCCAGCGCTGAGCGCGTGGGGACGGCACCGGCAGCCTCCGAGGTGTTTGTGGAGAGCGTTTGGAGAGTATCACACCTCCCCTTTCCTTTCCCAGCCGTGGATCTTTAAATATCTGGCCCACATCCACACGAGCCTGAGGCTGCTTAACTCTTTCTTTGCATTCAAATCAAAAGGAAATTGGGCACCAAAATTGGGCTGGCTGAGGAAACGGGGTGCTGGGTGCGAAACCGCCCCGGGGAGCTCCTGCGCGTGCTCGAGCTGCGAGCTCTGAACCTGCAGCAGTGGCTCAGCCGTGGCGTGGGCAGTGGGGCTGGGGTGGTAGGGCCTCCTGGCTCCCACGGGAATGGTCCCAGCTCCCGTGGAACTCATGGCCCTGTCCCACCTGGCTTTGTCTCACGCCAGGGCCCTTGGAGGTTTCCAGGTCCTGCGTGCGGTGGAAAGGCTGAAAACCTGTTGGAACGGGACCAGAGGAGGCTACAAAGATAATCCAAGGGCTGGAGCACCCCCCATACAAGGACAGGCTGAGAGAGTTGGGGTTGTTCAGTCTGGAGAAGAGAAGGCTCCGAGGAGACCTTATAGCAGCTTTCAGTAGCTGAAGGGGCTACAAGAAAGCTGGGGAGGACTGGAGTGATAGGACAAGGGGGGAATGGTTATAAACTGGAGAGGGGCAGATTTAGACCACGCATAAGGAGAAATTTCCTCACCATGATTGCCCTTGGGGCAGCACAGGTCCAAACCAGAGGTGAATCATAGGATGAATCATAGAATTCCGTTGGAATGGGACCAGAGGAGGCTACAAGGATGATCCGCGGGCTGGAGCACCTCCCATACGAGGACAGGCTGAGAGAGTTGGGGTTGTTCAGCCTGGAGAAGAGAAGGCTGAGGAGACCTTATAGGGACCTTTCAGTACCTGAAGGGGCTACAAGAAAGCTGGGGAGGGACTGTTCACAAAGGCTTGTGGTGATGGGACTAGAGGCATTGGGTTTGGTTGGCTGGGGTTGTTTTAAATAAGAGAGAGGCTGCTCAAGGGAGAAGACAGCAGTGGGCAGGGGGGAGGTGGGGACACCCTGGGGAAGCAGCTGGGCTGGAGATGGCTCTTGCTGAGCTGGGATGTGGTCCCTGGTTCCCTGCCAGCACCAGCTGGGAGGTGCTGGCAGCCCCACACTGGTGGCTGCTGGTGGGACGGGGAGGGCACGTGGCACGGCCCTCAGCATGCGCATTACCATCACTTCACCCATTTCCTTCCTCTCCTGTCAAGTAGACAGGCAAAAGCCACATTTTGTGCCGCTGCTTCTGCGTGGAGGAGACTTTGCTTCTGGTGATGCAGCACCCCGTGGCCTCAAGGCCCCATCCCAGCATGTCCTCATCCCAGCGTGTCCCCATGCTGACACGTCCCCATCCCTGCTGAGCCCGCGTTTCCCTTTGTGCCTGAAATCTCTGACTCATCCGTCCCACGGCCAGGGCTGAGCTGCTTTGCTCCAGCACGATCCCGGCATGTGGCAGGGGCAGCCACCACCTCCCCAGCTCCCCCACGTTTCTGTTCCCCTCTGCGACAGCAGGAATCGACCGCTTCTCCTCTTGCTCTGACCGGGCTCCGAAGCCTCAGCTTCATCAGAATCCTGGCCGAAGGGGTTGATTCTAGTGGGAGGTGTCCCTGCCCATGGCAGAGGGTTGGAACTAGATGATCTTTAAGGTCCCTTCCAACTCAAACCATTAGAATCATAGAATCATGGAATAGTTGGGGTTGGAAGGGACCTCAAATCCCATCCAGTTCCACCCCCTGCCATGGGCAGGGACACCTCCCACTGGATCAGGGCCTCCAAGCCCCATCCAACCTGGCCTTGAACACCTCCAGGGATGGGGCAGCCGCCACTGCTCTGGGCAACCAGGGCCTCCCCACTCCCATGGTGAAGAATCACCACTCTCACGGTGAAGAAGCCGTTGCCGAGCATCCCTGGGTCAGCTGGCAAAGCACCTTGGGTTGGCAACGCTGCCAGCGGGGCCGGCAGTTCCTAGCCTCATCCTGCCTGCGGCACCGTCACCACCAGCGCTGCGCCTGCCACAGCCCCCGGGAGCCTTGCTCAGCCCTCCTGCAGAAAACAGACAAAATTGCTGGGTTTGCAGGTTTCTTGCAGGCAGGACTCGTGCAAACAGGAATCTTTGCTCTCCTTTAGCTCAGCACAGCCCAGCTCTTGGGATCGACGGGCGGCAAGCAAGTGTCAAAGGGACGGGAGCCCCGGGATGTGATCTCCCCTCGCCGAGTGGGTGAGGTTCGGCATCACCGTGCCGTTTGCAGCAGCTCCGTGGCTGAGGCTCAGGAAATGGCACAACTGCAGCTGCTGCTCCCTCGGAACAAACCAGATCACGGTTCAACTGAACCATTTGCCCGTGTCCCTGGGACCCACTGCAGTTTGTGGGAGCAGATCCACTGGAATAAAAATCCCTTCCTAATGCTGCCTTGTTATGCTGCAGGCAAGAAGTATCAGTTTCTAAGAGCAAATCCATTGGTCTGGGATTACACGCCTCTGAAAAAAGATTGTCCAGCTGCAGACCTTCCCAAGCAAAGCCACCAGCCCCGTGGGACGTGTGGGTGGGTCCTGGCCCCAAGCAGTCCTGGAGGGCAGTAGATGCACGAGAATCGCTCTTGGATGGTTGGATCCAGATGCCGGTGCGCTCTGCAGCAGCTGCCCCATGTCCCATGCTCTTCCTGGGAAAGAAAAAACCATAACCATGGAGTGTTATAAGTAAAACTCCTGAGGTTCCATGGGTTTCTGAGCTGTGTTGCTGGGGAAGGACTTTTTTACAAGGGCCTGGAGTGATGGGATGCAGGGGGATGGCTTTAAATTGGAAGGGGGAAGATTTAAATGAGACATTAGGAAGAAATTCTTCACACTGAGGGTGGGGAGGTCCTGGCCCAGGTTGCCCAGAGCAGTGGTGGCTGCCCCATCCCTGGAGGTATTCAAGGCCAGGTTGGATGAGACTTGGAGCAACCTGATCCAGTGGGAGGTGTCCCTGCTGCTCTCTCTCCTCCAACTTTGGCAAGACAACGCAGAGCATGGTGCTGAGGCACCGCGGCTTTGGTGCTGCACGCCCTTTGGAGCCGGGGGAGGGATGCAGAGCATGGGGGCAGTTTTGGGCTGGCACCACAGCCGACCCTCACCAGAGAAACCCCGTGTCTATAGGTGGGCGCTGACACCCTCTTTCGGGACAGAACCACGACAAAAAGCCAATGAGGACAAACGGGATGGGTGAGGGAGCAAAGAGACCAGCAAGAAGCACAACCAGCATCCCTCAACACCCCCTTTTCCATGAGGGCCTAGTGAAGAGCAGCAATCCCTGCGCCACGGCAGCCACCAACCCTACAGGTGCCCTGTCCCCAGCCACCACGGAGCTCAGCCCAGACTGGAGAATCCCAACCTCCTTGCCAAGAGCCCTGTTTTCCCCCTAAAAAAACAGCCCTTTCCTTCGGTGGCTGCAGGGCCAAGACACAGCGGCTGCGTACGTGACCGCTCTCCCCTCTGCGCTGGTTCGCGGCGGTTTCCTCCTTGCAGAGACGGAAGCAGAAGCGATTGAATTTTACATCCCCCCTGGCTGCTGGTGCAGCCGGCGCTGGGGAGACAGCACGGGAGGTGGTAGGACCTGGTCCCCACAAGGTCCCTCTTGTTCGACAACATCCACAGCTTGAGCAGTGCAGGCACGAAGCTGCAGCCGCGGAGGAGCAGCCGGCGGCTGCACACGGGGAAGAGCAAAGCACAACTTCCTCATTTTCTCCTGAAAGAGATCCGAGCCCGTACGCAAAGGAAGTGCCAAAATCACACGGCCTGCAGATAAAATACAATTAGCCCATTGCCAAGATCCCCGAGAAACGCTGCTCCCCTCCTTCCCAAAGGGTCTGTGCTCAGCGAAGAGGCTGCATCTGCAGGGAGATGCCACCAGAGAAGGGCACGGCTCCCACATTATCCTTACAGCGCACCTTTGGGCACCTCGTTTGGAACAAACCTCTCCACCAGGAAAGCCGTGCTGGCACAACCACACCAGTAAACGTCTTCCTGCAGGCCACCAGTTAATTAAGAAGCTCTTTTCATTAACAAGTTAACAAATAACATGTGCAGTTACAACAAATTACATTCTCGCTTCGCTGCACACCTGCTCATCACCGCTGCTGTGCTTTGCGAGCCCGGGGAGTGCTTTATGGAGTGTGAAGTTTGCAAGGAACGCTCTCCTCAGAGATAAAGGGAACCCAAGCTCAGGGTAGGTGTGGGAAGCACCCAGGTGGCTGCGAGCAAGGCTCCCCCCAAACCACCAGCCGAGGTTTTGAGGAAACTCAGCAGATGTAGCTTAAATCTTCAGGTTTGTGATGCAGGGAGGGCTCGTGCTGTGTGCAGCGAGGGAGGAATCGCAGCACCCTGATTTTCAGAGGGGCTGTGGGATGACGCAGGCAGCCATGGCTGCTACTACTACAGAGCCATTTCCTTTGAAATGGAATCTCAAAGCCATCGCTGCGCAGCAAGAGGCAGCGTGGTGAGGAATAGCAACAGCCACAGCCAACCTGCTCGCCAGAAGGCGTCACATTTAAACGCTGCGGATCCTTGTACCAGAAAAGCGCAGGTGGAATGGAAAGGAAGAACAATTCCACCCCGGGTAACGAGTGACAGGACAAGGGGAAATGGCCTCAAGATACACCAGGGGAGATTTAGGTTGGATATCAGGAGGAATTTCTTTACTGAAAGGGTTGAGCATTGGCAGAGGCTGCCCAGGGAGGTGGTGGAGTTCCTGTCTCTGGAGGGGTTTAAAAGATGGGTAGATGTCATACTCGTGGATATATTCTGGTGGCAAACTTAGCAGGGCTGGATGGATGGTTGGACTCGGTGATCTTAAAGGTCTTTTCCAACTGAAACCAATCAGCAATTGTGTTGTGTCTGTACAGCACCTACCTCCAGGACATCCTGCTCCTGGAATGACTCCCAGGATCTCTGCAATGCAGAAACGACACAGAAACCAGAGCTTGGGAGAAAAAAAACCAAACATCTCAGCTGTGGAAGTTTTATTGACTGGCCATCCGGGGCTGGGTGATTGAGGCGTCTCGCAGTTTTCTCCTGATGGAGAGAGCGGAGTGGTGTCGTGAATCTGCTCCATGAGCACTCGGCAAGCTGCTCGCTGCTCCAACAAGTGGCTGAGCAGCAGAGGTGACCAAAACACGCACTCAGGCTGCTCTGGGTGAAGCTCTGGTTGTGTTTTCTGCCCCAGCCTGCAGCCATCGACAGCTCACGTCTGTCCTGGAAGGCGCTACTGGTGGATTGAATCCAATGAGCCTGTTTCAGCCAGTGCCCCGTGCTAAGCTAACCACCAAGAAGCCATTTTCCGCAGATGAGTCACAAACCACGCTGGAGACAGTCCCTTTGCGGTGTTATTCTATACCCTCTCCCTCTTTTCCACAGCTCTCCCAGTGGCCAGAGGACGGATGATGTGGTCAGAGATCTCAAGATGGAAAACTCTGCAAAGAGATTTTGAAGAACAGCACAGATTTTTAAGTGGCCCATTCCTGTTTAAGCACTGGGCCCACATGTCGTGTCAGCGAAAGACTTTCTACACATAAAACTGCCTGCTTCATCAATTAACCAAATAATGATTTAACCAGCCCTGTAGGCGCCAAGACTGGTTCTGGGGAGACCAGTTTTGCAGAGAGGGCTGTCCAGCCCAGCACACGGTACTAAAATCAGCACTAGGTATATTGTTTCTATTCCTTTGGTGCACCTCAGAACTCCAGTTTTGAGATCCTGACGCACTCTGGAGTGGGAAACAGAGGAGGAAGTCGGCACGCAGCTCCAGGATGGCCCAGCTGGGGACAAAGGCCACCTCCTGGCAGAGTGCTGGGCACCGGGACAAAGGGGCTGCTTTGTGCAAGCAGAGTTTCACCTCGCAGTTCTCCAGGGTCCCTAATGGCATTTCACACACTGTTTCAGCGTCACCCCTGGAACGCTCGTGGTGTGCCAAGAAAACAGCAGCTCTGGGAATTCCTGGCAGCGTTTGTCGTGCCGGTTAAATCAACCTACCGTTGGTTTCCTGTGGATGTTCAGGATGTGAATGTCTGCGCTGCGGTACTCCTCATCGTGCTTATCCAGAGGAATTTTTTCCAGCTCAAAGTCCACCTGCAGCAGCTGGTTATCAGAGAACACACAAAGAAATTCAAATCAGACTGGCTGCCCTTCTGAACCGAGCACGTTCCCTTAAAGTGGTCCCAGAATGCACTGCACGAGGGCAAAAAACCTGAGGAGGACCGAACCACCACGCTCCCACCACTCCTCTAAAGGCTTTGACCAACCTGCAAGCCATTTCCTTCCCCATGCAGCACATTTTCTCTCATTTTATCTACTCCAGGGCCAGTTCAAAGCAACAGATGTCTTGCAGCATTTAAGAAGAACCTAAAAGCTTGTGATAAGACACTGTGCTTCCTCCCATCCTCAAAGAGCTAAGCCAAACCACAGCACCTGCCTCTGTCTGCTAGCATCTCAGCCAGAGGGAAAGAGGGAAAACAGGCTAAAAAATCCCAGCATCAACTCTGCAGAGCGCTCAGGAGATAAACTTGGCTGAACCCGGCAAGCTAAGGAGGGAAATAAATCACAAGCAAGCAGAAATCATCCAGAAACACCTCACACTTAATGTGTGGATTGTGGGAGCGGCACCTTGGCAGAGCTGATGTCAACTATAGCAGCCTTCCTCGCAGCCAGGGCCCCACAAGAGTTTGACGCACGGCTTATTATCAAAGAAGTGCTGTTATTAACACATACAATTCCTGCCCTTCCCCTTTCTTGTAGTAGTAGTGTTATGGATAATCCAGCACTCATGCACAAGGGACGCTTTTTGGCAGCCCTTGGACGTGCAGCATTAAATCCTGCACAGCCCCACAACCTCAGGAGAGATCATAGAATCATGGGATGGTTTGGGTTGGAAGGAATCTCGAAGCCCATCCAGTTCCAACCCCCCTGTGATGGGCAGGGACACTTGCCACTGGATCTGGTTGCTCCAAGCCCCGTCCAGCCTGGCCTTGAACACCTCCCCACCACTGGCCTGGACAACCTGGGCCAGGGCCTCCCCACCCTCACTGTGAAGAACTTCTTTCTAATGTCTAATCTAAATCTTCCTCCTTCTGATCTAAAGCCATTCCCGCCCCGTCCTGTCACTCCAGACCCTTGTAAAAAGTCCCTCTCCAGCTTTCCTGGAGCTCCTTTCAGTGCTGGAAGCTGTTCTAAGGTCTCCCGAGAGCCTTCTCTTCTCCAGGCTTAACAGGCCCATCAATACAGTTGAGTAAGGCAAGAAAGGTTAGGTTGACCTTTGGAAGGAAGGAAACCTCAGTAAGTACCCAGAAAGTCTCTGCTGATGAATTGGATGATAACTTCAAGAGTTACCATCCAGGTTTTCTGCCCCGTCTAAGGTCAAAAGCTTCTCCTCTACATTGTGCAGGCAACCTGAATTTGCACATGTAGTGACTGCCACCGATGTTCACCTGAGCCAGTACAAAGGCCTCCAGTATCGAAGGTATTTTCTTAGTGTTCCAAAAGCACGCATTAAAAAACACTTACCTCAAAGTACTTCCTCTCAATTTCAGGATTCTTTCCCATAGTCCTCTGTTCGTAACAGCACAAGACGCACGTATCGGGGCCGGTGAGGTCTTTCAGCGTCTTCAGGAGCGGTTCTAAAGACTGCCCAAAAGAGGGTAAGCGTTTCCCACCTAGATTTCAAGTTCATTTTACTGACACAATACCCTCTAACTAGAGAAAGTCTTCACCCAAGAGAGATATTTCCCATTTTGCTCTTTAGGAAGTTATTTTTAGTACTCTATCTAGGACAAAACGAACATGGGGGCAAGCTGGGAAGCAGAGGAGAAAGTGAGGCTGCGTTGGAGAAGTTTCAGAGACTGATCAAGGAAACCAAACTATCAAAACCAAAACATCCCACGCTGCTGAGCGGGCATTCCCTTGAGGCACACAAGGATGCCTGGTTCTTGACGTGTTTCAAAAGCGAGAGTTTTCTCAACCATTCTTGGAATATGGCTCAGATCCAGACCACTACGTACGGGAACAGGACCAACACGCAGGGAGCCGATGCTGGAAGACCACCCAAAGGGCATCGGGACACAGGGTTCTTCCAGTCATTTCCCTTTCCTAACACTTTCTATCAGGTTTCTGTGCTCATCCGACAGCGCCACAGCTCCGGAGATGGGGCAGACAGCAACACCCACGTCACTGGAGCATCATTTCTCCTTTTACCTTCCCAAAGAGAGATGAGGACCCAAACAGCGCAGCCAGGGCACTGTTAAACTTCACTCACCAGGCAGTCCACAACTATCAGCCACAATGTTTTGCTTCACACTTCATTCCCAACATAAAATAAAAAGGGGGGAGGGGGCACAAATATGACGTCTGAGGGGGTTTTAAACATTAAAAAAGTCTCTGGTTGTATCTCAAATGGCCCCGGGTCTGTTAAAAACACCTTTTCCAGTCCTGTTTTCTTTTCCAGTCTTGTAACTGTTTGCCCAGAGCAGTGGTGGCTGCCCCATCCCTGGAGGTGTTCAAGGCCAGGTTGGATGGGGCTCTGAGCAACCTGATCCAGTGGGAGGTGTCCCTGCCCATGGCAGGGGGTGGAACTGGATGGGCTTTGAGGTCCCTTCCAACCCAAACCATTCCGTGACTCTGTGATTGTTCTACATGTTCCTCTAAACTACAGGGACCAAGATGCAAGCACGGTATTTATTTGAATGCTTCTCACGTTAAACCCATGCCCTTCCCAGGGAAGCTTTCCATACAGGCTTTGCAAAGTCCTCATTTACCTCCTCGTAGTAAATGCAATCAGCCATCAGGATGTAATCGGGGGGAGGCTGAAACTCTGTTACATCTTCACCCCTAAAAAGAAGCAAAAAGAAGTGAGAACAGGCTTCAGTAATAAAACAAACAACAAAAAACATCCAAACTACTCAAGGACTGAGTAGAGAAGAACTACACGAGAGGAAATGGCCTCAAGTTGCACCAGGAGAGGCTTAAATTAAATATCAGGAAAAATCTCTTCCCTGGAAAGGGTTCTCAGGCAGTGGCAGAGGCTGCCCAGAAGGGTGGCGGAATTGTGGAGTCATAGAATCACAGGATGGTTTGGGTTGGAAAGGACCATGAAGGTCATCCAGCCCAAAATCCTGCAGTGAGCAGGGACACCTTCCACTGGATCAGGGGCTCCAAGCCCCATCCAACCTGGCCTCGAACACCTCCAGGGACTGAGCAGTCACAACTTCCCTGGGCAACCTGGGCCAGGGCCTCCCCACCCTCAGCAAAGAAAAAAACCTTCCTAAGATCTAGTTTAACCTCTCCTCTTTTAATTTAAAACCATTCCCCCTTGTCCCCAGAGGGGCTTAAAAGCCAGGTAGATGAGGCGCTCAGGGATCTGGTTTGGTAGTGGGCAGGTATGGTTGGACTTGATGATGTCCAAGGTCCTTTCCAACCTAACGATTCTATGATAACGCGAAGGGCTGACTTCTGACGCTGAGCTTCCTTTTTAAAGCCGTGCTCCCAAGAAAATTCGGGAATTACACAAAGCAAGAGCGAACTACGGGAATCCTTTCCAACCAAATGATTCTATGATTCTACGACGAAGTGAAGGGCTGTTCTCTGATACCAAGGTGCTCTTTTTAAAGCCGCGCTCCTGAGCGCATCGGGGAATTACACAAAGCAAGAGGGAGCTTTGGGATCTAAGAGGGCATTATGGGAAGAGCGAGGGAATTTTGGGAACGGCACCAGCACCCCGCGAGAGCCAAAGAGAAGCAAAAAAGGCTCATACAAACCATTTCAGTACCTTGGCTTGGATGGACCCAGTCAGCAGGTGCCGGTTCATCTCGATGTTGACCGCCAGCAGCTCCTGCAGCTCCTCGAGGTCGGTGAGCGTCACGTTCGCCCTGCAAGACACGCAGGGGGTCACGGCTCAGCCCCAGCCCGGGCCTCCCCGGTGCCAGAAGCTAAAAGGTTTCGCATGGATAAGAGGACAGAGCAGGGTGGAAGGAGGAAGCATCAGGGTGGCAGGGGACGCAGCAGGGTGGAAGGGGACATGGCAGAGGGGCAGGGGACACAGCAGGGTGGAAAGGGATAGAGCAGGGAGGAAGAGGATGGAGCATCAGGGTGGCAGGGGACGGAACAGGGGGAAGGGGACACAGCAGGGTGGAAGGGGATGGAGCAGGGTGGAAGGGGACATGGCAGAGGGGCAGGGGAGGCAGCAGGGGGGAAGGGGCTGGAACAGAAGGAAAGGGAGTGGAGGGGGGGAAGGGGACATGGCAGCGGGGAAGGGAAAAGCATCATGGGGGGCAGGGGGAAGACTCAGGGTGGCAAGGGCAGCAGCAGGGGATGCAGAAGGGTGAAAGGGGATGAAACAGGGTGGAAAGGGAAGGCATCAGGGTGGCAGGAGACAGAGCAGGTGTCGGGGAGGCTGCAGGGGGACAGGGGTCGGCAGCAGGGAGGAAGGGAGTGGAGCGGGGTGGCAGGGGGAACATTCAGGGGGAAAATTCAGGGGGTGGAAAAGGGAAGGGAAGGCGGGAGGGGGAGAGGGAAGGCGGGATGGGGGGAGAGGGAAGGCGGGAGGGGGGAGAGGGAAGGCGGGAGGGGGGAGAAGGGAATGCGGGAGGAGGGACAGGGAAGGCGAGGGGGGACAGGGAAGGCGGGAGGGGGAAAGGGTTGTCCTCACCCCAGGGCCGCGGCCATGATGCCCACGGCGCCGGTGCCCGCCCCCAGCTCGAGGACGCGGCGGCGGGCGAGCGGCGGCGCCCCCCGCTCCAGGAACTTGGCGAGCACCAGAGCCGCGTCCCACACGACGCCGCCCTCGCCGCCCGCCGCCCGCTGCCCAAACCGCAGCGCCGGCCCGGCCCGCAGCCCCAGCTCCCGCACCAGCCCCTGCATCCCCCGCCCCGCCCGGCACCGCCCCCGGACCGCCCCGACACCGCCCCCAGCGTGGGCCCCGGCAGCCGCCTCACGGGGCCGGAGGGACCCCAACAACGTACCGGAGGGTCACAGAATCACAGACGCACCAGCTTGGAAAGGACCCACCGGATCATCGAGCCCAACCATTCCCATCAAACACTAAACCATGTCCCTCAGCGCCTCGTCCACCTGTGCCTTAAACACCTCCAGGGAAGGTGACTCAACCCCCTCCCTGGGCAGCCTCTGCCAGTGCCCAATGACCCTTTCTGTGAAAAATTTTTTCCTAATGTCCAGCCTGAACCTCCCCTGGCGGAGCTTGAGGCCATTCCCTCCTGTCCTGTCCCCTGACACCTGGGAGAAGAGGCCAGCACCATCTTCTCCACAAGTTCCTTACAGTTACAAGTGGTGCTCCCCAGGTCTCAGTGCTGGGTCCACAGAACCATAGAATCACAGAATGGTTTGGGCTGGAAGGGACCTCAAGCCCACCCAGTTCCATCCCCTGCCATGGGCAGGGACACCTCCCACTGGATCAGGGGCTCCCAGCCCCATCCAACCTGGCCTTGAACACCTCCAGGGGTGGGGCAGCCACCCCTGCTCTGGGCAACCTGGGCCAGGGCCTCCCCACCTCATGGGAAAACTTTTCTTCTTCATATCTAAGCTAAATCTCCCTTCTTTTCAGCCTAAAACCATTCCCCTATATCGTATCCCTGCACCCCCTAATCAGGAGTCCCTCCCCAGCTTTCCTGGAGCCCCTTTCAGTGCTGGAAGCTGCTCCAAGGTCTCCCTGGAGCCTTCTCCCCTCCACACTGAATAACCCAAACTCTCAGCCTGTCCTCATATGGGAGGTCCCACTTAAAGGCACAAGATAGAAATCCTGGGAGTTGTACACCCTTGTCCAACATTTAAACTTGTAAAACGTCTTAAAAAAAGAAGCTGAATTTGAGTTTGCAGTGCAAAGGCTTTTCATTTTTCCTTGGATGTGTGGAAGACAATTTTTTGTGCTCCAGTACCTGAAGGGGCTACGAGAAAGCTGGGGAGGGACTGTTCACAAAGGCCTGGAGCAATAGGATGAGGGGCAGTGGGTATAAACTGGAGAGGGGCAGATTTAGACTGGACATAAGGAGGAATTTCTTCACTACGAGAGTTGTGAGGCCCTGGTAGAGGTTGCCCAGTGAAGTGGTGTCTGCCCCATCCCTGGAGGTGTTCAAGGTGTATTCAGATTTGCAGTTTGTTTCTGAAAACTGAAGTAAATCTGGGAAAAGAAAAGAAAGAAAAGATGGTTCTTTTTATCCCTTCTTGGGTTTTATCGGCACCCAGAGATGTTATTCCAGCTTCAGAGCAGGGAGAGATGATAAAACTCCGTAACTCAAAGTAGGATTGTTGGGAACAACCAGAAAGACATTCCCTTTGCTGATCACTGCCTTCCCATTCCATCTGTTTATCTGCACCTCTCTGAGGGCGCTGCCTTTTCCCACACAAGCCAACTTCAAACTCGGCAATTTCCCATTTTTCCTCTCTAGCGTTTTGGTTTTCTCTCTTTTTATCTATTCCTCTAATTATGAAGTACCCAAAATGTTAATTTCTTGCTCTCTTGGCATTCTCTCCAACCTCACTAGTGGGAATTCGGCTGCCTTCGACCACTTCCATGGCCAAACAGTCACATTGGGAACACGTGCTGCTGAACTGGCCGTACTTCACGCTGCCGGCATTGCCGCTGCCACCCTGGCTGGGAATGCTGCTTGCTTTGTGGATTTCCCAGCTCCTGTTACATGCAGAGGACAGGTTAATTGTGCGGTAGGTTATTCAAAAGGTCCCTTTGCAGAATCCCCCTGCGATTTATGCACTTCAGGTTATCTCCTGCAAAGGCAAGAGTCACATTTCACCCATGGGAAGCACGGCTAGGAATGTCATTTAGCTTCTGCCTGCTAGTATCTGCATTTTCATCACCACTCCACCCCCCTGTTGGGTGATCTAATGTAAGAGAATCATAAAATAGGATCATGGAACTGTGACAGCAGGAAAAGGGCTCTAAGATCACCATGCTGTGTGTCCTAAAGTGCCACATCTACGCACATTCTGAACCCCTCCAGGGATGGAGACTCCACCACTGCCCCAGGCAGCCTCCGCCAGGGCTTCATCACTCTTTCACTAAAGAAATTTTTCCTAATACCCAATCTAAACCTCCTCTGGTGCAACTTGAGGCTGTTTCCTCTCATCCCATCCCTGCTGCAAACCCCACCCCAGTGCTCTTCCTTCAGCCAGGAGCATGACAAAATGGGGGATGCTTCTGCTGAGGCATCTGGTGGGTTAGGAAGTGGTGGAGAAGGTTAAACTCCCAGGGACCTGGCATGTGTGGGGTTCAGCTTTCTTGAGGCTTTGCTCCCAGCACGGGATGGGCCCGGCTGCAGCCGAAGGACACCCAAAGCGGAGAATGGCAGCATGGAAAACTGGGGCATTGTGTGTCGCCAAAGACTAAATGCAACTCCCAACCTTGTCCTTCCAAGGAACACGCACTGCTCAAGCTCTTACAAATTAAGACTGGGGTGATTTATTAATCTTGTTAAGAACTCTGATACAAAGCACAGTAAAAGGCCACAGACCAGTAAATAAAATGTGGCTTCTGGCCACTTTATAAATGCTGCTACAGTGCTACCAGTAACACAGACCCACTCTTACACCAGTCCAAACGGGTTTGTCTGGCAAAGAACAGTTCCATTCGCTTATCAGTTTAAAAAGTTTAATAAAGCTTTGAAGTGTTTGCTGGTTTAAATGTTACCAATTCCCAAAATGGATTCACAATGAAGTTAAGTGAGAGCTAAAGGAAGTTATTGGGTTTGGAAGGCGGAGGGATGGCTTCTGGCCGTGTGGGACTGCCAGAGCAGCAGACTGGGTTACAGGCCTCGAGTCGTTACATTTGTACAGGTTATTAGCATTATCTGTAAATATACAATATGAACAATTGTACAGGCACGGCGCAGAGCTCCATTCTCCACGACAACTCTTTAGCTTAAGACACCTTTGTCTACCACAACAAAAAGGCACATCTGAACAAGATGCATGCTAAGTATTAGGGATCCTTCTCGGTATCTGAGACGGGCAGTCCTTGTTCGTCCTTTCTCCAAGTAAACGAGACTATTTTGGTATTTAGATTTCAACCTGTTTGGTTTGTTGTTTTTTTTTTTTTTTTTTTTTGTCTCCAGCAGCAAATCAATGGCAATTAAGACACGGCCTTAAAATATTCCACAACAGTAGCTGTCGCTCACGCGCCTCCAAGTTAGGAGGTGAGTGGCCAGAGGTGGAACACCAGTCATGCCGTGTATCCTCGTTGTGTCATCATCCCATTGTTTTAAATAATAACAATAATTTAAAAAAGGCCACTAGTGCTCAAATTTGAAAAAAACAATTCCACAGATGCACCTTTTCTGGCTCAGTGCAATTAAAGGATGTCAGTTTGAATTCACTTAGTGTAGTTTACAGTGCAAAAGAGACTTTTTTTTGGGTACTGGCACTGAGGAGGTGAAACAAGGCAACACTGCTGCTCACCGGAGGGCAACGCTGTCAGCCAGATGCAGGCTGATCTTCCCAATTTAAACCTTTTTTTTTTTTTCTCGTTCGATCAGCAGCACTTTAAGAGCATAATTTGTGAAAGTACTAAAATACACTGCCTTTTCTTGAATAAATAAGAAAAAGGAACTTTACAAATACTATTCCAGTGTCAATGACTACTATGGCTAAGGTCATTGAGGAGTTTCTGCGTTCTCTAGCAAAGACAGTCTGTGCAAAGGCGGGTGGGAGAGCTCCCTTTTGTAAGTCTTTGGTGGCAGTTTTGGTAACTGAGGGCTGGAATTGTGCCGGGGAGGGACGGGAGGCGCGGGTGGGTGCGCCAGGTTGTTGTGGCTGGCGCTGAGCAGGCAGCAGCGGCGAAGCACCCTGGGCGAAGGCGTGCTGGGAGGAGTGCCGGGAGAGCTGGGGCCGGTGCTCGCCTCCCGGAACCGGTCGGGATCTCTGTGCAAGCGTCCAACCGGAGGCGGCTGGAGGTTTAAGGGGCAGTTGATGAAGTGTTCGGGCGGCCGGAGCGGTACCGGAGGTGGGGTGTCGGGAAGAGGGTCCCGGGGGGGTGGAGGAGGAGGGCTGTGCTGGTCGAAGGGATTCGTGTAAGCAGGAGCACGAGGCTGAATCTTTGGAGGAGGCGGCTGCCGAGGTGGAATAGCTGGAGGGTCGTCATCTGACTTTAAGCTTCCCTACAAAGTTACAGAGAAGACGACATTGTAAGAAATGCAGATGTTGAGATAAAAAATGTTTCTTCTGTCAAAGAACTCTCCTAACATAGAATCATAGAACAGTTTGGGTTGGAAGGGACCTTAAAGATCATCCAGTTCCAACTCTCTGCCACGAGCAGGGACATCCCACTAGATCAGTCTGCCCAACACCCCATCCAGCCTGGCCTTGAACATCTCCAGGTTGCTGCTGTCAGAAACACAATCCTGGCCTGGCCAAGCCTTCGATCCGAACCTGGCCACTGCGTTCCTGGAGGAGCTACCACAGTCTGGACATGGGGAACCCAAAATTTAAGAAAGGAGTATGGCACTCTGAAAGTCTTCTTAAACTCAAAAAGTCTTGCTTGGCTGATTGTTCCCTGATTTATTAGCAAAGTTATTCAGTATAGGCAGAAATACCTTTGCATTAGAAGCATCCTGATCCATCTTTTTTCGTGGAGGAAGCGGAGGAGGGTTTTGAGGCTCATCACTCAGTTTAGGAAAGCTACCCCATGAGCTGAAGAAAGTCTCTGGAGAGAGAGAAGCAGGCATCTTACTGCTTGTGCAACACCCGAGCAACACACACCAGAACATAAAGCCAAACCAGAAGGAATCCAAATACACAGATCTTTGTGCTCCACAGCAACGCGAGCCAATAACTTCAGCTGTATGGAACTCCCATCCATTTCTTTAACCAGATGTACTCCTCACAAAGTGGTCTCCTATTTCCAGCGTCAAAGACAGGCATCAGCAGTTAACGGGCAACGCCAAAGGACAGAAAAATAAAGAGAGCAAACTCCCAGTGAGCACCTGTACAAACTTCTCTGGAATCCTACGTACCTCCAGGATTCACCTCACTCACCACAGGGCCTGTTTGCCCACGTGTTGCAGTTAGAAGTTTGTTCTCTCAGCCATATGGGTTCAAATCCAGAAATTTAGAGGCTTTGTTAACAGGTCTGCAACACCCTTAAGGCAGGAGAATTCTACACTGAACAGCACAGCCCATATTAACTCGGGACATTTCTAGTCCTTCCTTTTTACAGGGGGAAAAAGATCTTTGAAGTTAAGAGAGGAAACCTCCCCCCAGCCTGTGTTTGGGAGTTTCTTCACATTTTTACTTTAGAAATTTTAATCATGTTATGAAAAAGTATAAATGCCTGTGTAATCAGGGAGTAAAAAGAGAAACTGAAAACACAGATAAATACAGGGTACCCCTCCCAGCTGTGGTATAAAAAGTCCTTCTTTCCCAGCACCAGAACGATTATTATCACTAAGTGGTGATACAAAATTATCAGGTTACTTCATTTGTAGCTTTAGTCAAGCAAAACAATCATCAAGGACATTCAAAATAGAACCAAAATCATGCTGGAGCCTGGGGGAATCAACCAAACCCAAACTGGACAGATTTTAGGCTTTACAGACTTCTTTACTGAGCATGATCTCAGACCTGTGCGCAAAATCCTCTCAGAACTCTAACGAATGCAATGGCATTTTCACCCCAGATTTCACATTTTAATTCCCGTTCTGCACCCACAAAGGCAGGCAAAGCAGGGTTAAAGGAAACGTTTGATAGAGTTACGGTACTCACTTGACTGTGGCAAACTGACAGGAGCGAAGATGCTGTTGTTACCTGTTAAAGGAAAAATCGATTAAAGACTTTCCAAGTAGAACAACTGCACTACGGCACACAACGTCTGCTTGCAAATGACCTCAAAGGTGCCCACAACTCCCAGGTTTATCCACATCTAGAAGGAATTAAACTTTCCTGTGTGAAATACTGCTGAACTGAAGTCATGACAGGAATTACACTTTGTTATTCTACTCCTTTCTGGCACTGCCACGTTGTTGCTCACTTTCCCTGCAGCCCGAACATCCCCAAGCATTTTCATATTGGAATTGTTTGTCGGTTTTGCCCCCACCACTTCTAACCCACCCACCAAGCCCGTGGCCCCTCCAAATGGAGCCAAGACCTGCAAAGCGCTTCTTTCAAGACTCAGGAGCTGCTCACAGGTACATGCAGAGCTTGGGAGCGTTCCTGATGCAGCTGTGCTATGAGAGTCATCTTCTTAATAAAGGGGAGTGCCCTGACCATCCCTGCTGGTTCACATCTCACCACACACAGATGGGATTCCCTTTAAAGGAAACTAAAGCAGAATCCCTAGAGTGTGATCAGTCCGCAGGATCGCTCCCAGAACACACACCGGTGTGGGTGCCAGGCCCACAGAACAGCGTCTCTCTACAGATGTGCCATAGGTGATACCACAGCCCCGGAACCGTAACAGATTCCCTCAGGCAGGCACAAAGACTGGGAATGTTGCTTTAAAGAATCACAGAATGACCCGAGTTGGAAGGGACTCACAAGGCTCATCAAGTTCAACTCCTGGCCCTGCACAGGGCACCCCAACATTCACACCCTGAGGCTGAGGGCATTGTCCAAATGCTTCTGGACTATTGTCCAGCTATGACTGCTTCCCCGGGAGCTGTTCCAGTGCCCCACTACCCTCTGGGGGAAGAACCTTCTCCTGATGCCCAACCTAACCCTCCCCAGAACATCTTGCTGCCATTCCCTCAGGTCCTGTCAATGGTCACCAGTGAGAAGAGCTCAGCGCCTCCTCCTTCCCTTGTGAGAAAGTTGTAGAGCGTGATGAGGTCTCCCCTCAGCCTCCTCTTCTCCAGGCTGAACAGACCAAGTGACTTCAGCCACTCCTCATACGACTTCCCCTCTAGACCCTTCTCAAGCCCCTCTTTTTATTTTACTCCTTACAGACGGGATTCCCAAACCCCAGCACACACAACACTCACACAGGGACTTCAGTCCACAACTTTTGCAGCTTTGCTGGCCTACGAACCAACACATTTTGTAAGCCCAAGGGACAGTAACAACAATTATTAAAACCTATTATACATTTACCATAAGAGCTGTTGAGATCAATGTCTAAAAACACGCTGAACTCCGAGGAAGCGGACACAGGCGGCGTAGATGGCGTGTTTGGAGACGTTGGTGCCGATACCGTTGTTTCATGCTCTGCCTCAGTGATTCTACTGAAACTTATCTTGCTTGGTTCCTTTTCAAGTGGCAATGGGTGGCTTCTCAAGGTGCCGGAGGTAGAGCCGTGCCTGCCGGTATTGGGCCTTATCCCAGGAGATTTCAGGGGGTAGGTTGTTTTTCTAGGCTGGAGAAAGGGAAGCTGCTTAGTACTGCTGACATTTCCACAGCAGAACTGTCAAGGCTCTGTGAGGTGCTTTAAAAGCACTTATGAAACATACTTTCAAGAACAGGACAGCCTTGAGGTATAGCCCGTTGTTACCCACACAGCAAGAGTTTTCTGAAGTTATGAATCATGAAATAGTTTGGGTTGGAAGGGATCTCAAAGCCCATCCAGTTCCACCCCTCTCATCCAACCTGGCCTTGAACACTTCCAGGGATGGGGCAGCCACAACTTCCCCAGGCAACCTGGGCCCACGTCTCCCCACCCTCAGTGAGAAGAATTTCTTCCTCATGTCACATCTAAATCTTCCTCCTTCCAATTTAAAGCCATTCCCCCTTGTCCTGTCACTCTAGGGTCTTGTAAAAAGTCCCTCTCCAGCTTTCTTGGAGCCCCTTTCAGTGCTGGAAGCTGCTCTAAAGTCTCCCTGGAGCCTCCTCTTCTCCAGGATGAACAATCTCAACTCTCTCAGCCTGGCCTCATATTGGAGGTGCTCCAGCCCTTGGATCATCCTTGTGGTCTCCTCTGGACCCATTCCAGCAGTTCCATGTCCTTCTTATGTTGAGGATTCCAGAACTGGACACAGGACTCCTGGTGGTGTTCCGCAAGAGAGGAACAGAGGGGCAGAATCCCCTCCCTTCCTGCTGCCCACACTGCTTTGGATGCAGCCCGGGACACGGCGAGTGCACATTGCCAGCTCACGTTGGAGAAGAGCGAGTTACTTCAAGTGACCCCTAGGCCTGCAGAAGAGCCTCCTAACAGCACCCCAAGACACGCTCTGCGCTTGTGCTGCAGATCACCAGGCCCTTCCACACATCCCAGATCAAGGACATGCTTAGACGCACGCTGTCACAGAATCACAAGGTTGGAAAAGACCCACTGGATCATCAAGTCCAATTGTTCGTATCAACCACTAAACCATGCCCCTCAGCACCTCATCCATCTGTCTTTTAAACACCTCCAGGGAAGGTGACTCCACCACCTCCCTGGGCAGCCTCTGCCAGGGCCTGAGAACCCATTTCTGTGAAGAAATTTTTCCTAATATCCAATCTAAACTTCCTCTGATGCAGCTTCCAATGGGAATGGCTGTTTGGGAAGGAAGAATTGTAAAGCATTCATGCCCAGACGACTGAGAGCAGCAGCGTGGGCATCTATTTCTGGTAAATATACTAAGGAAATCACTGCAGGCAGTGTTTTTGCAACAGCAATTTCTGTCCTCCCCTTGCTGTATTTGTAACAACACCTCACTCATTCCTCTTAACAGGAGATTCCTCAAATGATTTATTGCTCTCCCAGAAAGAGAAGTCTCCAGCTACTCAGAAGTACAATTACGACGTATGAAACCCCAAGCATTCTAGAGCAGAATAATTCTATTTAAAAAAAGAGCTCTTGGCCCCAGCAGCTGTTTTCTTAAAGAACAAAATTGCTTCTCCTTTCAACACAGCTACATTTTGTTCAGCAAGAAGGCTGCACCGTATTAGTTCTGTGGTTGTACCTCAACTTCTGCTACACAGCAGAACATTCAGAAAAATAGAAGTTAACATCTGCTTAAGAAAACGTAACACATCCAGCACGCAAAAAATCCATGCGTCAATTCATATACAATAAAAGTATTTTAAATTCAACTCATGATACAGATTTCTAAAGAAAATACACATGGCTTACTGAGTTCACTACACATTCTTTTCATAGCGGCTAGTGGGTTTTAGCTCCTTAATTTGCAGGATATGACTTACAAATCTAGGTGGTTGCTTGCAGTTTCGAGGTTCAATTTCTAACGATTTGTTGAACAGATAATCTGTAAACTCTTTTTCTGGTATCTTCCCCATAGGGTTGAGATTTTCGAAGAATTTCTAAATGAAACAAGCATCAATAATATTTCAAAAATAAGATTACACATCAAATTTTAATGAAATGCTTGTAATTCACTATTAAAAAAAACAGCTTTTCAGTATTGTGAGACTTATTTCCGGGTAAAACAAAGTAAAAAGTGCCTTGAAATAAATACAAACCAACCCAATGTGAGAAACAATCAAGCCCATGGTGAGTTTGCAGATATGAAGGAATGACCTTGAAGATCATCTGTTTCCAACCCCCCTGCCATGGGCAGGGACACCTCCCACTGGATCAGGGGCTCCAAGCTCCATCCAACCTGGCCTTGAACACCTCCAGGGATGGGGCAGCCACCACTGCTCTGGGCAACCTGGGCTAGGGCCTCGCTGCCACCACTGTGAAGAATTTCTTCCTAATGTCTAGCCTGAGGGAAAACCAGATGGCCAATGTCCAGCAAGGACCGAGTCTGTGTGTTTGCCCCTGATCTCAGATCTATGTGTTCCTGAACCCAGCCCCTGAGCCCAGCTCCCTCCCAGCCTCAGACCCTTCCCCTTGTGTCTGCTCTGCAGCGTTTGTGGGGACGTACGGTCATCAAGGGATGGGGAGGGGTGTTATTTCATATATTTGTATAGATTTTATTACTTTCTAATTACTTCCACCATCATCATTATTATTATTTCATTAAAGCTGTAGTTCTAGTTTCCAACCCACAGGTCTTTTTCCTTTCATTCCCCTTTCCCTGGTGATGGGGGGAAGGGATTTGGGAGCCCAAATTCTCAGTTTTAGCTGCCAAAATTGGCCAGGACGGGGTTAAGCTGTGACACCACATCCACAGCCATTAAACACGCAGTGCCAGTAACATTTTAAGCAGCAGCATTGCTACTCATTTCATTCTTCCTGTAAGAAACACTGTTGCTCCTGCCTGCTTCTATTCCCTAGCTGAGGCGCTGTCCACACAGCTGGTTTGGCAAGGTTACCTTTATCCACGTGCTTAGGAAACACGGCTGGGTAAAGCCAGGTTATTCCATCATTATTCCTTTCATATAAAACACCTACCATCTCCTAGCTCACTGTTGTTTCAGCATCGAGGTGATGGTCGCTGTTCACACATGTTAGGATAATTCCCTGCTGTGTACATTCCTCTCTCCTCTCTTACCCTCCCCCAAAAAGACATTTAATGTTTGGTTACCCGAATTTCCGGCTCTATCCGTAAACAGTAAGGCTGGTTCTGATACTGCTGGATTTCTCCTGTAATTTCAGCCACTTTCCTCCTCTTACTGAAGTTAATTAATTCTTTCCCTTGTCTTTTAAGAAAGTCAGGGTTCCCTTCTTCCGTCTTCAAAATATTTGTTAGGTATATTCCTGACAAAGAGAGAAGGGTTTTTTAAAGTTCATTTTCATTCCAAGCCCTGATTTCATAAAATCATAGAACAGTTAGGGTTGGAATGGACCTTAAAGATCATCTAGTTCCAACCCCCCCTGCCACAGGCAGGGACACCTCCCATTGGACCAGGGGCTCCAAGCTCCATCCAATCTGGCCTTGAACACCTCCAGGGATGGGGCAGCCACCACGGCTCTGGGCAACCTGGGCCAGGGCCTCCCCACCCTCACAGGAGAACATTTCTTCCTAAGATCTCATTTCCATCTCCCTTCTTTCAGCTTAAAACCCTTCGTCCTAGCCCAGGAGGCCCTACGATTTAATGTGAGATCCTGTTTAGGAAAACCCTCTTCAGTTCTTTGCCACACCTGGATCACTAATAGGGCGGCAGTGTTTAATTAAGGAAACATTCACACCAATACAATTCCAGACATCTGCGTACTAAACTAGAAACCTAGATTTTACATAAAAGACACTAAATTTAAAACAGTACAAATGTGTGCAATCAAAGTCATGCATCACAGTTAACATTTTTCATTTTCATTTTAACATTTTAAACCCAACCCTGAACACTTAAAGCCCTGTGACACATCTCTGCTGAAGGCCGACACCGCACACGACGCCGGCCTGCCCTGGCACTCACCAAAGAAAGGCACACAGGGCGGATTGATCGACTTGAGCTTGGCCAGGTACTTCTTAAAATGATCTTGACTTAATTCTACTGCTTCATCCAAAACCCTTTTTTTCCTTTCCTGTAGTGCCTGAATTGTCAAAGAGAAAAAAGAGGGATGCAAATCTTCTAAGAGCATGGTTAGCAAAGCCAAGGCAATTGTCTAGCGCTCTGAGCGAAACTGGGGACTGAAATGCAGGTTTGAAAGCAGCTCTTTTGTAAAGGGTTTGCAACAACTGAGTCATGAATCATGAGGCTACTGCAAACAGAGCATTATGCTGTCTATCAACTTACAAGCATAATCCTGGTCTTTACATTTAATAAAGATTAAACACTTAGTTTTCAATTTAACTTAAAGGCCCCAAATTGCCTTTCAAAGATACACACAACTCAAAAGGTTTTATTCATGCTTTCTTCTCTCTTTTAGTCAAGGGAGGCTTTGCTGCCAAACCTTAGGCACTGCTTTTCCTCGCCAAGTGAAAAATGGAATTGCTACTCGTGTAGCAGCCTTTCCTCCTACTGAACATCTAAAGTGCTGCACCAGGGGTTTGTTTCTGCCTCTGATTTTCCAAGACTCTCTCACAGAATCATAGAATAGTTTGGGTTGGAAGGGATCTCAAAGCCCATCCAGTTCCAACCCCCCTGCCACGGGCAGAGACACATCCCACTGGATCAGGTTGCTCCAAGCCCCATCCAGCTTGGCCTTGAACATCTCCAGGGATGGGGTAGCCACCACTGCTCTGGGCAACCTGGGCCAGGGCCTTGCTGCCACCACTGTGAAGAATTTCTTCCTAATGTCTACTCTAGATCTTCCCCTTTCCAATCTAAAGCCATTCCCCCTCATTCTATTGCTCTAGGCCCTTGTAAAAAGGCTCTCCCCAGATCTCCTGGAGCCTCTCTCAGTACTGGAAGCTGCTCTAAGCTCTCCCTGGAGCCTTCTCTTCTCCAGGATAAACCACCCCAACTCTCTCAGCCTGTCCTAGTATGAGAGGTGGGCTCCATCCAACAAAAGTTGTTGTGGTCAACCTAAACTTACATTCTAGCTGTCCCCTCCCCATGCCCTTCTATTCCCACGTAGGAAACGCTGCTGCTAAAGCGTTCTAATCCCAGGTTCTCCACACTGGGATCCTCCTCTCTCATATCCATAAAATGCTGGGCTGAAGCATCAGGTTAATTTCAGAAAGGTTAACAAACAATGGAACGGCCACAGCGTTTCCCCTTTTCAGGCCGAAGACACATGACAAAGAACATCTGCTGAAAAGCTCTGCTCCCCGTTAGAAACCCTCAGAGACTCCCAGCTCACCTCGAATATTTTCTCACAAAGAACTTTGAACGTTTCACACTTGTTTTCTTCCACGGAAGCAAGGGCAACAGAATCATAGAATCCTGGTATGGTTTGGGTTGGAAGGGACCTCAAAGCCCACCCAGTTCCACCCGCTGCCACGGGCAGGGACACCTCCCACTGGGTGGGGTCTCAGGAGATAGGGCACTATGGACTTCACTTCAGAAGTGTGAGAGATATATTTCTGGGTTCTGATTATTTGGTTTTGAAGAGCAATGCCCAAAGCATACCTCAAACGTGTGATCAAGTCTGTACACCGACACGGAGTTCATGGCGCTGACGATCTCCAAAACACCATTGAAATTATTCAGATCCTGGAAAACCTGCAGGATTTCTATGATCCTACTCAGCACGGCCACACGCTCTTCAAAGTTCTCGGTTTCCACGATGCACCTAATCAAAAGAGAATCACAGAATGACCTGAGTTGGAAAGGACCCACAAAGATCATCAAGTCCAATGCCTATGCCTGTATAGGACAACCCCAAAATTTACACCATGTGTAAAACCGCTGATAAATAAAACCTGACATTTTTCTAGCTACTGAATCAAAATTCTCCAAGTAAAAGTACATCCAGTATAGACATTCTGGCTCACTCTCAAGAATCCCAAGCTCAAAGTGATCATACCTTACCTATGTTCAAGTTGGAAAGCCAAGAAAGGTTTTGGCACCTTCTGTAAAATAATAAGGTGACGCTCGAGCAAGATCCAGGCTAAGCAGGGTGAATCTCATAGAATCATAGAATAGCTTGGGTTGGAAGGGACCTCAAAAATCATCTAATTCCAACCCCACTGCCATGGGCAGGGACACCTCCCACTGGATCAGGTTGCTCCAAGCCCCATCCAGCCTGGCCTTGAACACCTCTAGGGATGGGGCAGCCACCACTGCTCTGGGCAACCTGGGCCAGGGCCTGTCCACCCTCATCATGAAGAAATTCCTCCTTATATTCAGTCTAAATCTGACCCTCTCCAGTTTATACCCATTGCCCCTTGTCCTATCACCACAGGCCTTTGTGAATAGTTCCTCCCCAGCTTTCTTGTAGCTGCTTCAGGTACTGGAAGGTTGCTATAAGGTCTCCTCGGAGCCTTCTCTTCTCCAGGCTGAACAACCCCAACTCTCTCAGCCTGTCCTCATATGGGAGGTGCTCCAGCCCTGTGATCACCTTTGTAGCCTCCTCTGGACCCGTTCCAACAGTTCCATCTCCTTCTTACAGTGAGGATTCCAGAACTGGACACAGGACTCCAGATGGGGTCTCACAAGAGAGGAACAGAGGGGCAGAATCCCCTCCCTCCCTGCTGGCCACGCTGCTCTGGATGCAGCCCAGGACACGGTTGGTTTCTGGGCTGCGAGCGCACGTTGCTGGCTCATGTCGAGCTTCTTACCCCCCAGCACCCCAAGTCCTCCTCCTCAGGGCTGCTCACAGTCACATCATTCCCAGCCTGTACTGAAATTAGGGACTGCCCCGACCCAGGTGCAGGACTTTGCCCCTGGCCTTGTTGAACCTCATGAGGTTCACGTGCCATGGTGTCCACACAAGCTGCCACATCCTTCCGACCGCCGCATGGCCATCTCCTCAGCAGTGCTCATCAACCCATAGGAGAAGGGAGAGAGACTATGAGGAGGTGCTTGCACAGGAGACGTAGGAAAGCGGTACTGAGTCCTGCGTTGCCTTCAGAACCTTTTCATGCACTGTGGAAATGTAAGTATGGCCCACGCTGACCATGGGGACATGACTGGAAAGTGGACACCTCCCAGACTCAGGAAGAGGGAGCACATGTGATCAGCATGGAGTTCGCCGAACTTGGGAATCGCTGGAACTCTACAGGCATCCCAACGTTCAAGGGAACAGAATTCAAACACCAAAAAATAATTTCTCCCTGAATTCCATCAGGAGCAAACACCGCTGCGCCATCCCCACCGGTACTTACTTTTCAAACCAGAGAGTGAGGTTGGTGGTGTGACGAATCATCTTCAATAGGTTTGGGGAGTTAATTTCCTTATCTTCTTTAGTCCACACGCTCCCAACGAGTTCAGAAGGCTGCACGGCCCTGATAACGACACAGCAAGATGCACAAGAATGCTCAACACAAATAATAACATATGTTCTGTGTTTGCATTTAAAGATTATTTCTTCCTCTAATCACGACTTGCTAATTCGCAAATCCAATCCAATCGACTGCAAAACAGCTACTTGAAGGAACTTTTTGACGAGTATTTGGTTATAGAAGGAAATACATTTTTATCTTAATGGAAATTGGCATTTTTGAATAAGTGTTTTCAGATAAGAAAATTACAAAAGGGTAAGTTTAATTTCCTGAAAGCACAAGAAAGCACCTTAAAGACAGTTCCAATTTGTTTTAAATCAAGAAAGTGAAATACTTTGAGCAACCTGCTGGAAAAGCAGCCCATTTCTACAGAAACCTGCTGTTGTTGACGCGTGAAACAATGCTTTGTCTTTGGATTTTGTCAGACCTTAAGGAATTTCTACTCTGCAAAACCCAGCTCTCCCATCAAGGCTGGTGCTTCTTATCACAACAACAGAGCCAGCGAACAGCGCAGTACTTGTGGTACAGACAGAAACCTCTCCAGAATTAGACGAGAGGACCTTGATGCACCAGTGCTAGGGTTATACGTGTGTAATCCCTTGGCCTTTGCTATGCAGCAATAGAGGAAGGGAGCAGAGACAAACATGTTCTCTTTCTAGGATGTAACAAACATTTCTTATTAATGGAACACTAAATTTGCTTTAAGGAGGCAATACAAGTTACTATTACCAACTCCAACCTCTCAGTGTCCTTCCTGTACTTCTTTATGTTGTCACAAGTCTGATATGGAGATAAAAACCTTTCCCCCCTGCCTCATCTATTCCGGTATCAAACAGAGAGCAAGGAAACCTCTTTTCATAAACTCTGCAAGTCACAGGGTTGTAAATCTGACTGATTCTTGCTCTGACAATATCAAAAAGAAGTATCTTGGTTCAATCCCTACCTATAAAGGTCGGACTCGAGCAACGTCAGCTGTCGAGCGATCTCTATGGGATGCAGAGTCATAAGGTCCAGCGCTTCGCTGTGGCCAACGCGCCAGATGTGCCACTCGATAGGGGGAGGTGGGCTCTCAAAGGTGATGTTGTGACTAACCCCGTTCGCTTGAGCTTTCTTCCTCTTGATGATTTTAGCAATTGATTCCACCCACTTCTTCATGGATTTTCCTGCAAAGCAGAAGCCATTAAAAATCTTTCTTTTTTAATACCATCTTAAATGATTTTTGATCATTTAATAAAACCAATATCCCCCAAAATTGTACATGCTCTCCAAATTCTGCATTTCTACATGCAAATCAATTAGGTTTGTAGTTCCCAATTTCTTTTCTTACAGGCTCTTGCACCCATACAATCTGGCACATACAGACACACGTGAATGAATTATTGGGTGCCCAGTTGTGTTTAACCCCATTTATTGACAGGTTTTGAGTGGAAAAAAGTGATTCTGTAGAGGCTGTGTTTTACTTTTTCCCCCTCAGCTACAACCTTGACTGAAAGCTTCACGTCCTTAGAGGAGAAGAACTAAAAAGTAAACAACAAGCATCAAGTGAGATCTTTGCAACGCTCTGTACTACTGCACCACAGAACGAAAAGACATGAGGAATACACGTTCACAACGTCAGTCCAAGAAACAGTGAATGAGATGGGAAGTACCTGCAGCAGCTTAAGAAAATACCTTTAAAAAGACTAGCAAAACTGAGCTATTTCTCTCTGGGCAGCGACAGTCAGCATGGAGACCTCTGCAAAAGATCAACTACTGCCTTCTTGTTTTTTCTTAAAATTAGGTTGCTCAGCGTATTGTCTGGCAAACTGAAAAGTAAAGTCTAGAACTGCCAAGATAAGGATTAAAACTGACATGATGTCACTTGCTGCCCTCCACAGGGGCTGCCAAACCCATCTGCTCCAGAGGAAGCAACACCAAAGGGGTCAAGTATTTACTCTTAAAAAGACAATGGTTTTCAGCCGGCGCTTTCAATAAATAGGAGAAGAATAAGATGGAAAAATACATCTCGGTAACCCATAGGGGAGGAATTCTCTACAAACACAACACGTTGAGGAGGAAGGGGACAGTCTGAATCCTAACAAGTCCAATGTAGAGTCAGGCAAAGGTGAACATCACTGTCCAGAAGGAAATAAGCTTTGGGTAAATACAATGCTTGAAGTGATTTTTGGTCAAAGGGTGCTGATGTCAAGGAGAGCTTCACAAACAGCTCAGTTAAAGGTATTAAAATTACCCATGTGCGTAAAGATACTCCCTTGCCTAAAACCTGTCAGGATTAGGCCAGCAGGGCCTACCAAAACATGGAAGAACACCAGGACCACCCATTGCCATACCTCTTACGCTGGAGATAAACGTCTCTAATCTTTCCAGTAACTCCAGGTCTCTTTCAAAATCATAAAAGTGGTGTTCTACCCAGTGCCGGAAAACATTCAATATTCTGAGGAGGGAAAGAAAAAAACCAAACCCATTATGTTTGTTATCAGGTTGCTCCAAGTCCCATCCAGGCTGGCCTTGAACATCTCCAGGGATGGGGCAGCCACCACTGCTCTGGGCAGCCTGGGCCAGGGCCCCACTGCCATCACTGTGAAGAATTTATTCCTAATGTCTCATCTAAATCTTACCCCTTCCAGCTACTAGAAACAGCTACTAGAAACCAGCAGGCTGAAATCAGAAGTGTGCTGAGAGTCTGCGACTGACTATATGTGTGTGCAGCTCTCCCAAGCGTTGATAACTCTGGAGACAAGAAGTCCTGCTGAACCCACAGGAGCTGATAAACCGGGAACGCCAAGGACTTGACTGATCTGTATAAGGCCACGAGAACACACAAGGATGAAGGTTACACCAAGGCTGTATAACCTGGATTACATCCAAGAAGGCGGTGGCAGCCATGGATCGACAAACGCTATGGTGTTACACACATTTTTTTTAGATATATGAACGCAGGTAGCTGACGGAAATCATAGAATCATAGAAAGATTTGGGTAGGAAGGGACCTCAAAAGCCCCTCCAGTTCCACCCCGCCCCCCCACAGGCAGGGACACCTCCCACTGGATCAGGGGCTCCAAGCCCCATCCAACCTGGCCCTGAACACCTCCAGGGATGGGGCAGCCACCACTGCTCTGGGCAACCTGGGCCAGGGCCCCACTGCCATCACTGTGAAGAATTTATTCCTAATGTCTCATCTAAATCTTACCCCTTCCAATCAAAAGCCATTCTCCCTCATCCTATTGCTGCAGGCCCTTGTAAAAAGTCTCTCCCCAGCCCTCCTGGAGCCTCTTTTGGTACTGGAAGCTGCTCTGAGCTCTCCCTGGAGCCTTCTCTTCTCCAGAATGAACAACCCCAACTCTCTCAGCCTGTCAGCTTCAGCCCTTAGATCATCTTCGTGGCCTCCTCTGGGCCCATTCCAAAAGATCCATTTCCTTCTTATGTTGGAGATTCCAGAACTGGACACGGGGCTCCAGGTGGGATCTCACCAGAACAGAGTAGAAGGGCAGAATCCCCTCCCTCGCCCTGCTGGCCACGCTGCTTTGGATGCAGCCCAGGACACGGTTGGCCTTCTGGGCTGCGAGCGCACATTGCCAGCTCCTATCAAGCTTCTCATCACCCAGTGCCCCAATGTCCCCCTCCAATGGGGCTCCTCAGTGATGTTCTGAACACCTGAAGGTACTGGCATGCCAGTATGACCCCTCACTTGGAGCTAACAGCTGCTGCTCCACGTAGGTAAGTGCGACTGACGGACTGTGTGTGGCGAGGCAACCACTAAGCGCACTGTGCGTAATTATCTGCCGTAATAGTAGCATCTTTGTGCTAGCAATAAAAACAGTTGGATGAATCAAGGTTGTTCTAGCAAATACTGGTTGTGATCTGTGTTGTCTCTTGATGTGATCCCCTACCAGGGAAACAATTAGCCTCATTTATGCTAGAAATGCTTGATTGTTCTCCAAGTTAGCTTGGTCAGCAAGACCTTGAAGATGCCCTGCAGCCCGCTGCAATGTGCGGCACAGACAAGAGTCTCGCTGTCTGTGTACAAATACATCAGCGGTGCTGGGAAAGGGACTAAAATACCAACCGGACTGTAAAAAACAGGGACAGGGAAACTATCTTCCCAGGGCTGGTTAACAAGGAACCCATTCAAACTGCAGTCAGGGCCACTTTCAGTTACGTATCTCTCACCCAAACCCGCCTTACATAGCAGCTGTGCAGCGTTCTTGTGGGTGGTGATCGCAGCTGTGAGCGGCAGAGAACCCAAGCACAATTGCAACAACAGCAGAAGCCAGCGTGACTAATTGGAACAAGGTTTGGGATATTAGCCTGGTTGCAGACAGTGATAAGTCCCTGCCTGACAGCACAGCAGTCTCCAAAAGAGATTACCGTCACCAGGATCACCCTGTAATAAGGGAATTGAAATCTGGCTTTAACAGAACACATTTAAAAGGGAATAAACCTGAGCTGTACTGGCTGGACGTATTCCTTGCGAAACCGTTTGAGGTCCGCGCTGATGGGCTGCTCTCCCTTCTCGATGGCCAGCCGGTCCGCTTCGGTAGGCTCAGGCTCCGGGATCTCAAATCTAGGAACAAAAGCACCAAAAAACTGATGGCAATTAAGATAAAACACAAACCCATTACGTAGCACATGGAAAAAAAAAATTACGTTTACAAAAGCCTCAGTGCTGCGGAACTCAAGCACTCCCCTGACATCCAGTTTGCCTGGAATTCCCTCCTCCCCTGGCTCCACTGCTGACCCGCCCAGCCCTCGGCATGATAATTTGCCAGTTCTCTGGTCATCACGAGATGTCTAGACTAGGATAGAAGGTTTAACTACCTGCTGGCTTGATTAAGTGAAGATTAGAAGAAAGCTTAAGAGCGGCTTTATCACACTGTATTAAAGTGCTGTTTACATGAAGAGTCTGGGCCTTCCAAACAAACTGCTTAGAACACTTCCGCTTTTATTTGCATCGAGACTTAGGCTTACTCAGATACGTTCTCATGATCAAGGTAAGGTGTTCAAAACACGATCACCCTGAAGCCGTGGGACATCAAGCACTCTAGCTAACAACTCAGGTAGCTCATTTAATAAACCAGGAAAAGAAAGCTTGCGTTACAAACGAGCATCGCTACATCGTGTTTTAAAATCACTGCTTTATGGGCTTCACTAAAACAGAGTCATGGAATGGTTTGGGTTGGAAGGGACCTCAAGCCCATCCAGTTCCACTCCCCGCCATGGGCAGGGACACCTCCCATTTGATCAGGTTGCTCCAAGCCCCATCCAACCTGGCCTTGAATGTGTTGGATGAACATGTCCAACACAGCACTGAGATCCCAAGCAGAGAAGGAGCAGGTAAACACACACAATGCCTTGCGATGCCTTCAGAAAGGATGCCCACTGCTCACCTTTCAATCAGTAAACTCAGCAGTTCCTGGGGCTTGCAAAAGGAGCGGTATGTGGTCAGGAAAGTACGGACAAAATTAGGATCTGTAAGGACAGAATAAGAAAACGACAGAGAATTTCTTTTATTCAATTGTAAAATGTCAGAAATAAAATACACACATACTCACAGGAAAAGGTTAAAGTGAAGAAAATAAACTGAGGTTTTAAGGCAAGCACTGCCATTTGAAAAATACCAGATGTGATACCGCTTGTGAAATTTCCATTTAGTTCTTTGATGCATTTCTAAGAATCATAGAATTATGGAATGGTTTGGGTTGGAAGGGACCTCAAAGCCCATCCAGTTCCAGCCCCCCTGCCATGGGCAGGGACACCACCCACTGGATCAGGGGCTCCAAGCCCCATCCAGCCTGGCCTTGAACACCTCTAGGGATGGGGCAGCCACCACTGCTCTGGGCAACCCGGGCCAGGGCCTGTCCACCCTCAGCATGAAGAATTTCTCCCCAGTGTCACATATAAATCTTCTCCCTTCCAACTTAAATACGTTCTCACTCATCCTATCCCTGCCCTCCCTGATCAAGAGCCCCTCCCCAGCTCTCCTGGAGCCCCTTTCAGTACTGGAAGCTGCTCTAAGGTCTCCCTGGAGCCTTCTCTTCTCCAGGCTGAACCACCCCAAGCTCTCTTTTCACCTCTAACCCAAGGTCTAAGGGTTTCAACATTCACACTCCATGTAAGTATTTCAAGGTTTCATTTCTGTGGCTTTCAGATAGCATTTTGCAGGAAAGGCTGCAGAATACTGATTGCAATTTGCATCCTTTTCTACCGAGAGACTTTATAAAGGAGCAGGTTGAGTATAATAACCACAACAACCTCCAACCTTTTCCTCCTCCACAGTCGGTAATGGCACCGCTACTTTAGCCATGACAGACTCTGGAAATTCACTGGTGGCTCCTCAACCCCTTTTTTTTTGCCGTGTGGGGAGCTTGCATACCCACAATTTTCACACAGCTTTGCCAGCAAAGCCAGTTGATTTAATAATGGATATCGATGGGTTTTTTTCCCCTGCAAATCTTGCTTTGCTATTAACTATACACAGGAAAACCCCAACCAAACAAAAGATGAAGTGGGACAATTTAGATGAGACATTAGGAGCAATTTGTTCACAATGAGGGTGGGGAAGCCCTGGCCCAGGTTGCTCAGAGCAGTGGTGGCTGCCCCATCCCTGGAGGTGTTCAAGGCCAGGCTGGATGGGGCTTGGAGCCCCTGACCCAGTGGGAGGTGTCCCTGCCCATGGTAGGGGTGGAACTGGATGGTCTTTCAAGTCCCTTCCAACCCAAACCATTCCATGATTCTATGAATTTCATCACCCATACATCATGACCTGAAAAACCACGTATAAAAAAAAAGTTTGGAGTACCTGCATACATGTGGTACGTTAACCTCTCGATTAACTTCACAACCGTTCCTCCTTTGATGATGGGAATTCCATTCCTACTTTGCAAGTTGTCCTCAAAAACAATGTTCTCCTCTGAGTCTTCCACTACAAACCGATACACGCTTGGGCTGGGCAGCCTCAGGGGCTGCTCGTTTTCCTCTTTCAGCAACACGGAATCGAGCATCCTATCCAGCATACTGCGATACTGGAGGGAAATCAGAGCAGCCATCCAGTTGCTCTTCTCTTCAGCGGACTTGGCAGCAAACACGATACTGTTTTCATCTTTAGACACCAGTTCAAAGGCATGTTTGTATTCAGATGTGTCATCTTTATCAATCACCTGTATTTTCCTCATGACGATTTTTTCCTTCAGTCTATACTCCGCGTTGCTGTAACCAGGAAGCCGTGACTGACCATGATTAGTTTTACAGCTGATCATCAATCCGTCAAAGAGAAAAATGTGGCGCTCGTGTTTGGCTCCTATTTTTGTCAGGGCACCTTCCATTATGAACTCATTGCAGCACTGCCCAATATCTTTGCCTTCCCAGCCATCAATATTTTTCTGGATTTCATTCATCTTCTTGATGGCCAAGTGCTTGCTTCGTATTTGCCGGTTGTAGAAGCGACAGATGGGCTCCCTTGAATAAATAAAAGAAAAAGTCACCATGGGCACATTCTACATCTGCCATCCCGAGACCAAAAGAAAAGCAATTAAATTTATTGTTTATATCATTATTTCTTTGCCCTGACCTAGTTTCCTGTTCCAAACAAACCACGCACGCTGCTTTGGCTAGAGAAAGAGTATGATATTCATAGAATCACAGAATAGTTTGGGTTGGAAGGGACCTCAAAGCCCATCCAGTTCCACCCCCTGCCATGGGCAGGGACACCTCCCACTAGATCAGGCTGCTCCAAGCCCCATCCAACCTGGCCTTGAACACCTCCAGGGATGGGGCAGCCACAGCTTCCCTGGACAACCTGGGCCAAGGCCTCACCACTCTCATCATGAAAAAATTCCTCATCTCTAGTCTAAATCTGCTCCTCTCCAGTTTATACCCATTGCCTCTCGTCCTGTCACTGCAGGCCTTTGTGAACAGTCCCTCCTCAGCCTTCTTGTACCCCCTGCAGCCTTCTCTTCTCCTGGCTGAACAACCCCAACTCTCTCAGCTTGTCCTTGTATGCGAGGTGCTCCAGCCCTCTGATCATCCTTGTAGCCTCCTCTGGACCCGTCCTAACAGCACCCTCTCCTTCTTACGTTGAGGATTTCAGAACTGGACACAATACTCCAGGCGAGGTCTCACAAGAGAGGAACAGAGGGGCAGAATCCTCTCCCTCGACCTGCTAAACGTGCTGCCTTGGATGCAGCCCAGGATGCTGATACTGTTCACTGAAGTGGATCATGAAGGTTTTGGGCTGCTACTCCATTTGCAATGAAAACTGGCAGAAAGACATGCCTCGAGGAGGAAGCACACACACTATCTAACAAAAACTACGCTCCATCTCTGCCATCTGTGGGAAAGCAGGGCGGTTCTGCAGATCATTACCCAGGCCGCCGTCTCGGGGAGTGTTTGCTGTAGATGCGCTCCATGCTGCACCGCAGGTTCAGGAGAGCAGTGATGGCTTGTTTCAAGCACTCCCGATCCTCTTCATCCTCGCTGCATTCCTGCAATTGCTGGACATAACAAACACGTTTCTTTCAGATTTGTCTAATTTACAGAAGGGTAGGAAGACTGAGAAATATTCTTACACAGCGATACCTGAAGGATCTGATGAAGTCAGGGACTTCCAAGTCAATGAGAACGGTATTTTATTATAAGAAGCATGCTCAAAACTATGCACGTCCTGAGAAAAATTCTGTTGGATACTCAGGAAAAGGCAGAAGACACTCAACATGAGAACGCAGGACAGAGTTTAGAAAGAGAACCCTTTATCCATCTACCAGGAGCCAATGCTGACCATCAGATACTGCTTTTCCTCTTTTCAACAATGTCCTGGTTCACAACTAGCTTTACTAAATACTTTGGAATAGTTAGCCAAGAATTAAATGCTGGTTTATGTAACTGTGCAATATTCCTTGTGAGGGTGGGGAGGCCCTGGCCCAAGTTGCCCAGAGAGGTCATGGCCGCCCCATCCCTGGAGATGTTCAAGACCAGGTTGGATGGGGCTTGGAGCCCCTGATCTAGTGGAAGGTGTCCCTGCCCATGGCAGGGGATGGAACTGGATGGGCTTTGAGGTCCTTTCCAACCCAAACCATTCCATAATTCTATGATTCTAAGAAATGCATCAAAGAACTAAATAGAAATTTCACAAGCGGTATCACCTCATGGTTCACACAGCCCCAATTCTCCAGCGTGTCCAGGTCAATAGCCACAGGATATTTCACCTGATTCATTTCCGAATATCCTGGTTAGTTAATAATTCACTTACCTTTCTGAACATTACAAACTTTCCCAACACAATGGGGCAAACAGGAACTGTTTTTACATTATCCTCAGCTACTCAAAAAAAGCTCCAATCTCAGTATTTTTCAAGATATCGAATTTTCTACAGCAACGTCATTTTTACTTACTCAAGAAGGATTATTATAGATCTCGGCTGTTAAATTTCTGCTGACTGCTGGCCTCTATTCTCATAACTCACAGCAAAAACATTTGCTTGTAAGCAAAAAGAGACACGCTTGGTTACTTTTTGGCTTTTAGCTGTTATACCCAAGTGAAATATCTCCTGATGGGAAGCACCTTGCTAGTGTACATCAGGATAAAATATGGGTAAAGCGATCTGTGGTCAAACCAAGCGAGGCTAAAATAAGTAATGTCTCAGTTGGCAGAACTGCTCATAAATATGGACTAGAAGCCAACCTAAACAACTTGTATGGTAAGGCCCCTGAAATACATCCTACAGGGATAACGTTTAATCATCAGAGTCAGAATTCCATAAAGCCTAACATTTCATCAATGCCATTTCCTAGAAGACAGAAAATATGAAAATAACACTGCTTATCTTTATTCCTCCTCAATAAGAAGAAAGCGAGGTATGCTATAAAAAATGGTATTCTTTGCTCTATCTCTTCCATTTAGGAATCGGGACGAAGAGTTGAATATGAAGCACAAATTTTTCTGATTCCACTGAAAGCAAGGACCTCCCTGGCCCCCAAAATGAGATCAGCTCAGCTGGAGTGTGACTTGAGACTGAGAATACTGATCTGAATTAGGCTTGGCTGTTTCTCAACAGACAAAAAATTCACAACTCCGGGAAAGAAGAAAGCGGATCTGCATATGACATTTTAAACTGCATTAGAACTCAAGTGCAATAAAAGTTTGTTAATCGTAGAATCATAGAATGGTTTGAGTTGGAAGAGACCTCAAAGATCATCCAGTTCCAACACCTCCCACTGGATCAGGTTGCTCAGAGCCTCATCCAACCTGGCTTTGAACATCTCCAGGGACAGGGCAGCCACCACTTCCCCGAGCAACCTGGGCCAGGGCCTCCCCATCCTCAGCATGAAGGATTTCTTCCTAACGTCTCATCTCAATCTTTTCTCTTCCAATTTAAAGCCATTCCCCCCTGTTCTGTCACTCCAGACCCTTATAAAAAGCCCCTCCCCAGCTTTCCTTGAGCCCCTTTCAGTACTTGAAGCTGCTCTAAGGTCTCCCTGGAGCCTTCTCTTCTCCAGGCTGAACAACCCCAACTCTCTCAGCCTGGCCTCAGAGCAGAGGTGCTCCAGCCCTTGCATCATCTCCGTGGCCTCCTCTGGACCCCTTCCAACAGATCCATCTCCTTCTTATGTTGAGGATTCCAGAACTGGACACGGGACTCCAGATGAGGTCTCACCAGAGCAGAGCAGAGGGGCAGAATCCCCTCCCTCTCCCTGCTGGCCACGCTGCTTTGGATGCAGCCCAGGACACGGTTGATTTCTGGCCTGTGAGCGCACACATTGCTGGCTCACATCGAGCTTCTCAATCAGCACCCCAAGTCCTTCTCCTCAGGGCTGCTCTCAATCACATCATCCCCAGCCTGTACTAAAACTGTACATTACCCTGACTCAGGTGTAGGACCTTGCACTTGGTCATACACCTCGTAGAAAGCCACTAGGTTGGTCAATAAATATATAATGTATATTTAATAAATATATGAAATGTAGTTATTTCAAATGCTCATATTAGAGCACCAGATGTTTTCAAAGATTTTTTTTTACATGATTTTACCTTTCAGACAAAAACTTACTGGTGTTCAGTTAATGGTTCCATATCTTTCAATTTCTAGCAGCAGGAAGGAAAATCTAATCCCCTATTTAAAAGCTCAGATTCTCTACTTGAAGAAACGTTTCTAGCAGGAAACAAGAGTTGGGCTTCATTTACCTGGAGTAACTCAAAGTAGTGCAAACAGTGATAAACTGGGATGAGCATGAGTCGTGGGAGGACATATTGGACAGCTTCCTTAAACCCTTCCGCAGTAGACTGAAAAGGAAAAATGAACAGGATTACTCACAGTGAAATACTCAAAATGGGACTGGACTGGAGGACCGTGTTACCCACAAATCACTTATAAGCATCCTTTCATTCACATCGCGACCCCCAGCATCTTTGTGTTCCGGCACTGTCTGCAGAACTCAATTAATAGCGTTAGTTCAACATGACAACATCTGAAAAGAATGCTCTGCCTCTGCTAAGCCGCACACCTTCATCCCCAGTCAACACCGCATCCCAGGATGCAGAAAACACTTGAGTATATTTTGAAATATACATCGTGGTTTTTTGTGGGCCACAGGTTACAGCAGAATTTAAAGACAACACCGAATGTTAAAGACCAGTCAGGACTCCTCTACCACCCGATAAACTTGTCCCCAGCCTCCCTGTAATGTCCTCTCCTATCAGTTACTCATGCTGCGCTCCAGGTCACACCCAAGAGACCACACAAATACGGGGTCTCATCAAGCACTGCACAAATTAATAGCAGTATCTGCTCTTCCTCAAAATCCACCAGTTTATGACTTAAAAAATTAATTAGAAATCTGTTCCCATTCCCAAGCGTTAACTAAAAGAATGAACCAATATGACAAGGAGAGGTTGATGAAAGGGTAGTGAAATCCCTGCCGTCTTCCACACCAAGGGAACTACTTAACTGGATCTGAACCTGATCTCCGTTTGGAAATGTTTAAGACTTCTGGCTGCATCTCTGCAGTTCCAAAGACAGCTCATGTCCATCCATGGCCCAGAGCCCAGACCTGCCCCTTCCCTCCACAGCCTGGAGAAAAAGTGTGGAGGAACATCTCTAGGAAAGCCCAGAGCTTCCTACGGTGAGGACAGTCAGGAGGGAGGCCAGATTCACTGCCAAATGACTCCGTTACCAATTTCGGCTGGAACATGGCTTTGGGCTTCACATTTGCTAGGGAGGTGGGAGAAAAGCCTTAATAGGTTCACCAAGGAATACTTATGAGTGAGATGATCCACCTTACCAAGCGCTCCGAGCTGAGGAGGGAACAACGACGCTGCAGGAATGGCCCAGTTTGCAGAGATCCAGGTCCCAGTCAAACGTACAAACTAAACTCTGCTCTACAGGGTTATGCTGGGAGCACCACTAACCCAACATTTGCTCTGCAGCTGCTCTGACTACGTTTCTCAACGCAAACTCAGTCTTTTGGGCTCTTTAACAGATCAACCACACTGGTGGGAGGGAGGGAAAGCTAATAACAATAAGAAATATCACAGATAATCCTTCTGGATAGTCCTATTAAAGAAATAATTCAATAAAACACGCCAGTCCCAGCCTCAATGCCAAACAAGGGGGTCTGGGATATGTAAGGAATAAAATGAAACTGTTGTGCCTGGCTGCCTGTGTCTGGCATTAAATGGCAAAACAGAAACAGAAGTAGCAGGTATGAGAAGTCACCCTCTCTTTTCCCGGAAAAGTCTGAGGAGATGATAAAAACCACTGCAAAAGGCTCTTGGATGGGTGAACCATCCTGTTCTGGATGACAGAACTCTGTCCAGGAACAGGCAAAGTCCAAGTACCTCACACCGCATAAAGGTCAGAATCCAGAGGATTTCTTCCCAGCAGGAAGTAACGAATCAAACCTTTGAAATACGAGAACCAAAGCGATGCAGCACTGCTCATCTGCACTCACCTGGAAGTGGAGAGCAACAGCAGGCTTTGCCATTAAGTTATTAAAATGTTCATGAAACTGCGGAGAGAGAATATCCTGGGACAAGGTTTCATACGGATCAAAGGCTTGTTCCTAAATAAAACCAGAGAATTACATACATACATGAAAGATGCACGACAGTTCTGTTACAGCTGGTATCTTAACGCCTTTAATAGGCTGACAACCAAGTGTAACTTCTCAAGAAAAGATCAGTTTGGCAAAACAAATAGTAAACCACAAACCTTTTTCACTTCCAGATTTTAAAAGCACACATTTTCTCTGTATTCCTCAATCTCACTATACTTATCACTACCACAAACTTTGTTTTACTGAAGCAGAGGGAACCAGGAGAAGATCTTGCTTGCAGTCCACCAACATTTCATAAAGAATAGTCAGTCAGAAGGTTCAGCATGTTTTTCTGGCCATGTGGTAAGACTCATACGATCACAGAATGTCCTGAGTTGGGAGGAACCCAGAAGGGTCATCGTGTCCAACTCCTGCCCCTGCACAGGACAATCCCAATATTCACTCCACGGGGCTGAGGGTGTTGTCCAAGCACTTGGAATATTGTCAGACTGTGACTGCTTCCCTGGGGAGCTGTTCCACTGCTCCAACACCCTCCAGGTGAGGAACCTTTTCCTAATGTCCATCTCTCCCCTGGCAAATCTTCCTGCCATCCCCTCATATCCTGGGAAAGTATGTCCTCCAAGGAAATCTTATAGCAATCTTCCAGTACCTGAAACAGGTTATAAGAAAGCTGGGGAGGGACTGCTCACAAAGGCCTGGAGTGACAGGACGAGGGGCAATAGGTATAAACTGGAGAGGGGCAGATTTGGACTAGACATAAGGTGGAATTCCTTCATGATGAGAGTGCTGAGGCCCTGGCACAGGTTGGTCGGGGAAATGGTGGTTGTCCCATCCCTGGAGATGTTCAAGGCCAGTTTGGATGAGGCTCTGAGCAACCTGATCTAGTGGAAGGTGTCTCTGCCCATGGCAGGGGGGTAGGACTGAACTGACCTATTCTATGATCCTATGATCTCCCTCTGGGGCACAGCAGTGCCACCTACAGCAAGGGTTTTGGGTGCAAAACCATGGCCATGGATGTGGCGTCCAGCTGAGGTTCTGTCAGAACAGAATGAAAACCTGACCGTACACAAATCCCTGCAGGAATAATTTCTGACTGCCCGTAGATCACCTGCTCCAAAGTCTGTCAGACTGTTCCGAAGCCTCTGCAGATTCCTGGGGCTGAATCACGCATGAATCACCAGGTTATCTAGTGCTGGTGGCACAGTGCCCAGGATAAGCACATACTCCTTTTCACCTCAGAGCAGAACTGCTACTCTGAATCTGGGAGCACCGAACACCACAAAGGCTCATTGGAACATTCAGGTCAAGCCTGATGTCTTCTATTAGCAGAGGGTCCAGGGGATTTCCTACCTTACTCATGAGGAAGCTGCAATTAAACTCTTTGTGGGGAAGAGAGGCACAGAATGCTCTCTCTTTTCACATTGTCTGGCTCTCAGCTCCCCTCATCAACTTCTAATCATGCTGTCCTTTTGCATCAGATTGTAGCTGGGAAGAGGGAAGGTTTGGCACTTCAGCAGCTGAAGAGAAACAGGAGACGCTCTCTAACTGACCAGAGTTGTTTTCCTAAGTGAAATCTGAGCCCAGTTTACAGCCTGGCATTTGTGTTCTCCCCTACGTGTGCCCACTACCTGCAAGAACACAACAGGGGGTGGTCTGATTTAACAGCAACTAAATGAAATGTCCCCCAGACGGGGACAGTAACATACACACCTTCCCCTTGCCATACCAGCCAAGAAAGGATGAACACAATTCTGTGGAGTGGGTGCAGCTGCATCCAGAGCTGGAGAGCGGGTGTGGAGGGATGCTACCATTACTCCACCAGCCGGTTCTCCGCTCCACAGGGAGCAGAGCTGCAGCTACCACTCAACATGTAACCCTGCACACAAATCTCCTGGGGAACACAGTTATTCAGTGCTGGCTTTTTTAGCTTTTTACTGCATTTTAGAAGTGTTTTCAGTTTCTATCAATCAGTATTTTGAGGTTTTGGGTTTGCGTTTTGAACACAACATTGAAACAAACAGCATGAGCTATCTTAACCAAGAGATCAATTAAAAAAAAGCATTTTTCACTGCCAGTGTTGCAAAAGTCATTGAAATATAGAGCCTGCCACCGACTGGCTGAGAGAGTTGGGGTTGTTCAGCCTGGAGAACAGAAGGCACTGGGGAGACCTTAGAGCAGCTTCCGGTGCTGAAAGAGGCTCCAGGAAAGCCGGAGAGGGGGCTCTTGATAGGGAGCAGAGGAAGATAGGATGAGGGGGAATGGTTTTCAGCTGAAAGAGGGGAGATTGAGAGGAGATCTCAGGAAGAAATGTTTTCCTGTGAGCGTGGGGAGGCCCTGGCCCAGGTTGCCCAGAGCAGTGGTGGCTGCCCCATCCCTGGAGGTGTTCAAGGCCAGGCTAGATGGGGCTTGGAGCCCCTGATCCAGTGGGAGGTGTCCCTGCCCATGGCAGGGGTTGGAACTGGATGGGCTTTGAGGTCCCTTCTAACCCATACCATTCTATGATTCTATGGTAGGTTCTCTCAGTGCAGCACATAGTGTTGGATCGGAGTTCGTACACTTGTACGTGGCCCTTTTGCTGTATAGTGCACTGGTTTGCATCCTTTTGGCTTTGTGGATACTTAAACCTCCTCCTCTGGAAGGCAAATACCCGCATAACAAAGGTACAAGCTGCTGATATCAACCTCCCTTTCCTAGCTGCCTTCTGAAGACCACTTCCAACTCAGCACAAAGACACCCTGCCCTGTTTCTGAGGTTCTCCAGCCACAAGCTGAACATCCGTACAGGAATTCTCCAGGGCACCCATTAAACCTCACCGTAAGCCTCACCATAGTAGTTAGGACTGTAAACATTAGACCAAGTACAATATTTTACCAGCATATTAACCACTACCTCTGTACCACTCATGTGTCAGGCATCAAGTGTTTCCATTCCCTCCAAACCAGGAAAAACACGCTTTATTTTCCCCATGCTTCCTTATCTCGAACCCAGCACAAGATTTATGTTCAAACCTTCCAGAGAACCCATGCAGAAAAACAGACAAAGCAGGAAGATTCCAGCTTGCCAGCATTATTTGTTTTTAATTACCCTTCCAAATAAGTTGAAGGACCTTTATAATGGAAACACTAACGCAACGAGCCTGGCAGTGAGATAGACAGAGCAAACAAACACTTCACTTTATCTCTATTTAATGATCCCTTTTGCAAATAGGCATAGAAAGATGATCTCAACACGTCAGATAATCAAACGAATAGCTGAGTTAAGTAGGTTTTGCTCCGTATTAACTGAATTATTAAATTCAAGCTTACTAACTCCAGAAAAAGGTTTGAAGAATCATCTCTTCTTCATCTCCTATTTAAGTTTTCCAGAGAATGAAAACCTAGTGAGATTTGAACACTTCATTTGACTTCCTCTGTCACACTATCCATACTATTTGCACGGATACCCGTATATTTTGGTTCAAACCTGGGGTCAGTACAACTCCTAAGAAACAGCGGACTGGACTAAAACACGTCCAGAGACAGCAAAACCTTGGTGATTTAGTATCATAGAATGGCTTGGGTTGGAAGGGACCTTAAATATCATTTGATTTCAGCCTCCTGCCGTGGGGAAGGGATGCCTCCCATTGGATTAGGTTGCTCAAAGTCCCATCCAGACTGGCCTTGAACACCGCCAGGGAAAGGGTGGTTTTGCTTTGCTTTGTTCTAGAGTTGGCTTCCCTGACAAAGTAGTGGTGTACTCCTCAGCAAGGCTGCCCTGGTGCCTTTCAGGTACGGCTTTTTTTGCTGTGCACCTCTCTCCTCAAGTCCAGAGTCATTCTGTACTCTATTTTCCAGTCATATACTGAGCTATATACCAGTCCTATTTTGCTTAAAGTGAGCTCTATCTCACCGTAAAGCACCTTCTCAAATGCTGTACTTTTGTGACTCTCTCCTGTAGTCCTTCCAGTATTTCAATGCCCATTTAAAAAGACCAACAAAATAACAGTTAATCACATTCCAGCACGAGTCCCACCAAATCCATATGCAGTGTTTTCCCTTATTCCCTCTCTTTAATATCTATTTCATAGGTCAACGGGTAGCAATAGCACTTTTGCTATAAAACTCAACAGTAAGCTTCTGTTTCCATTCTTCATTCCTTTCCAGGGTCACTGTCATGCAGAAACATTTCCCCTTCCAGATGGTTGACAATGCACGTGCCTGAATCAAGCACACGTTTTGTCCAAGTTAGCTCAGGCCAGAGTAGTGTCATCTTGCAGATCTGCATTCAATATCTATGATTTTTGGGTAGTCCCTGGCCTGACACCAATGCCTATAAAAAAATCAAAGCACTGCTTTCTTTCTGTAAGCATTCCCACGTAGTTGCTTTCCACAGAATCAAAGAATGAGTAAGGTTGGAAAAGACCTCTAAGATCATCCAGTCCAACTATCAGCCCAACACCACCGTGCCTGCTAAACCATGTCCCCAAGTACCACAGTTACGCGACCCCCTGGGTTCCTGACTAGCACAGGGGGTTTAGAACTAGATGATCTTCAGGGTCCCTTCCAACCCAAACTATTCTATGATTCTATGATCAACAGGCTTTATAAACCTGTCCAGGAATGGCGACTCCACCACTGTCTTGGGAAGCCTCTGCAAGGGCTTCACCACTCTTCCAGTAAAGGTATATTTCCTGATATCCAATCTAAACCAGCCCTGGCGCAACTTGAGGCCATTCCCTTTCACCCTGTCACTTGTTACTTGGGAGAAAAGACCTGCACTCACTTCACCACAACCTCTTCTCAGGGAGCTGCAGAGAGCAATGAGGTCTCCCCTCAGCCTCCTCTTCTCCAGGGTAAACAACCCCAGGATCCTCAGCCGCTCCCAGTATCCCTGGGCTCCAGCCCCTTCCCCAGCTCCGCTCCCTTCTCTGGACACGCTCCAGCCCCTCAATGCCCTTCTTGGAGTGAGGGGCCCAAAACTGAACCCAGGATTCCAGGTGTGGCCTTGCCAGTGCCGAGTCCAGGGCCACAATCCTTTCTCCCTGCTCCTGCTGGCCACATCATTTCTGATCCAAGCCAGGATGCTGTTGGCCTCCTTGGCCACCTGGGCCACTGCTGGCTCGTGTTCAGCTGCTGTCAACCAACGCCCCCAGGGCCTTTTCTGCCAGGCAGCTTTCCAGCTTTTTTTTCCAATCCACATCCCTACAGGATCACAGCAATTAATTCCCACTCCAAAATAAGATTTTAGTTCTGTGCTTAACTACTTGATATCATTTCTGTGACATGCAGAAAACACACCTTAGCTTGCCTACTAGAGATTGGGTAGGGAAGATCTCTGTGCAGATCTTATCAAAAGGACATTTTACAACTACAAATTTATCAGAGATATCAGTCATGACCAAAAGTTCACTAAGAAAACAAAACAATCGGTGATTACCTCTGCGAGATCCTCAAAGCAGCTGCCGGCCAGGGGATGAGGACTGCTCTCATCAGTCATTTCAACAGTGTCCTCGATCAATCCTAACAGCTTCACCGTCAGCTCATGAATATCTGAAATGTTGCTAAATATCACATCGATGTCCTGCAAACATAAATTGTATCTTAGACATAATGAGAATAATTTATTTTGCTTATGTAAGTACCAGAGCACTTTTTGCAAAGACTGAACCAAGAGGTAAATGGAGAACAGCCAACAAAAACCTAGGAAGAAAGCTAAATTCCGTGGTCTTCCCAGCCCTGCAGGCATGCCTGGGCACATCCAGCCTTGCACAATTCTCAGCCCAGTGAAACCAAGCACCCCGTCCTTCCCAGGCAGAGCAGCAGCAGCACCAGCACAGGCCGTGCAGGACTCGGACAGAAACACTTGGCCTTTTCGGCCACAACTCCCAGCTGTTCTTTCCCCCTCTGCTGATTCTTGTCTCTCAGGACACAGCAGGAAGGAGGCAATTTAAAGCAGCTCCTAGATCACATCCTCTAAACCACAGCTAAAACTAAAGCAGCCACTTGGCTATTTTAACAGAATTCTACCTGGGCACAGAGAAGGAAAGAGCAGTGTCCTTTTCCAAACGCTACCTCTCCATCTCTGAAACCCAACTGGGCAGCCCTTTTCAACGACCTGCACTCTTCTTCTGGCCCCTCTGAAACTGCTCAGCAGCCTTCCCTGCCCCAACCCAGCACTGCAGAGCTTGCCCGAGCTCTTGCCAGCGCTGAGACTAGGGCAACCTCCGTGTGGGAACAAGTAGCCTCAGCATTTCTCATATCCATTCCTATATAACAGAAGAATGTTCCTTAGCTCCAGAATATCGTTCCCTCCTCCCCCTCATCACCTTCGTTTGAATTCTGTGTCCATATTGGCAAAACTCTCCACTATCCTATTGGCTCCTGAGGAACCTCCTACCCAGCTGTAGTGAATCACAGAATTACTTGGTTGGAAAAGACCTTTGAGATCACCAAGTCCAACCGTACCTGTCCACTACTAAATCATATCCCCAAGCACTTCATCTACCTGTCTTTCAAACACCTCCAGGGATGGGGACTCAGTCACCTCCCTGGGCAGCCTCTGCCAGTGCTTGAGAACCCTTTCGGTGAAGAAGTTTCTCCTGATGTCCAATCTGAACATGACTGTTGGCATCTGACACGGCATCGTGTCCATTAAGCTTCACTCCGAGAGCAGCACTCTTCATACTATCAATGGTGATCCCTCCATTTATTCCATAAACTAACAACGCTCATTATTCACTGACATAAAACAAATCAAATTTAATTTTACTTCCAACACCGTTAATGTAAAATTGATATGTTATGGCTGCTAATGGAGCAACCGGCATTACACATCAATAACCTATTAAAGGACTTACATTGGGTGTGAACAGTTTTCTGTTTGATAGGAAAGCTTCCCGAAAGACTTTTATGATCAGATTCAGCTCCCGCAGATACTGCCTTTCTTCTGCGATTTCATTTCTCACTAGGTCGTAGTAGTTGAGCTCCCCAGAAGAAGAGGGCTCGTCTTCACACAGGGAAACCAAACCGATCTCATCCTGATCAAACATATCCATCAGAACCTAGCAAAGACATTTAAAGAATTATACGCAAGCCTGATTTTACGCTTGGCCAACGCTCTGCTATTTCAATGTGTTCAGAGAAATCCTTTGAGTTTTTAATACAATACTTTCTGTGATCACTTTCACAGGGGAGTAATATTTAAACTTTGGCAGCAGCAGGCTGGATCGGTTGCCAAAGCCATCTTCCTCTTTACAAGCTAGTACGACCTAGAAAACAAGTTACAATTCATGCAGAAGCAACTTTGAAAACAAGGCATCTTGCATAAGCCTTTGACAAGGCTCTCCTGATAAAAAAAATGTTTCTCATTTTTATGAGGATGAAAACCAAATGTCTTTTTGGTATTATAAAGGAGGACAGAGCTGTCATGGCAAAGCAACATCAGAAGGACAGCAACACAGCTAAGAAATAAAGGGCAACATCATATTCTACCCCTCTACTCTGCTCTGGTGAGACCCCACCTGGAGTCCTGTGGAATCTCCAACATAAGAAAGAGATGGAGCTGTTGGAAGGGGTCCAGAAGAGGCCACGAAGATGATCTGAGGGCAGGAGCACCTCTGCTATGAGGACAGGCTGATAGAATTGGGGTTGTTCAGCTTGGAGAAGAGAAGGCTCCAGGGAGAGCTTAAACCAGCTTTGAGTACTGAAAGGGGCTCCAAGAATACTGGGTAGGTGCTTTTTACAAGGGCCTGGAGTGATAGGACGAGGTGGAATGGCTTTAAATCGGAAAGGATAAGATTTAGATTAGACATTAGGAAGACATTCTACACGCTGAAGGTGGGGACGTCCTGGCCCAGGCTGCCCAGAGAAGTCTTGGCTGCCCCATCCCTGGAGGTGTCCAAGGTCAGGTTGGATGCGGCTTGGAGCAACCAGACTGAGTGGGAAGAGTCCCTGTGCATGGCAGGGGGGGTGGAATTAAATGGGCTTTGAGGTCCATTCTATAACTTTCTGTCCTTAAGTTGTTCCACAAGTGCTATTACTATTCAAAAACTTAACAGGCTCAAGTTGAACTTAAGTCCAGTATGAATAAAGAGAGAAGTTTATGCATCTGAGTAAGACCCGTCTCTCCCTCCTATCCTGCTTCGGATATACCTTCTAGGGATCAAAAAACCAAATCTCCTCCAGTATTTACCTGTGTAACTGTTCAAAAGACTACTTTAATCCAACTCCTTACCTTATCAGCACACATCGATACTTTAATGTCCTGCTGGGAGATCTCAAAGTGCCGTATATTGAAAACATAGTTTCCAGCCAGCTTTAAAATGTCAGCTGAGATGTATTCTAGGACAGCCACAATGTACAGAGAGACATGGTAATCTACCTTATAGCCTAGGACCTCCTGCAAATGGAAAATGAGAGGGAAAAAAAGGTATTTATTCCAGAAATTCATTTAGAATGGCAGTTAGCACAGTGAGTTTTCTACTGAAATCGATCTTGTCTCTGTTGATAAGTTAGTGATGTAATAGGCAGGGCAAAGGACACCAAATGGAAATCTGATCAGGCACCTCAAAGGAAATGCTTGCAAATACTTCCCTGTGCTATTTGGCCATAGACTGATGGACGAAAAGCTACAGGACTTGCAGCAATCCTTCCTCTAAAAATAGAGTTCCATCAAGGAAGGGACTTCACTGGAACCACTCTTGTACTTTAGTTTTTGTCTGTATCTGTGCTTAGCGCAAGCCTCCAGTCCTAATCTGGATTCCTCAGGAAAGAGCATGCTTCGTTCTGAATCATTCTTGATGGAAAAAGTTGTCTCTCATGAAACTACAGATTCTATTTTCAACACCTTGTGATGCATTTTAGTCCAGCGCTTACATATGGCTGAACTAGCTGAACTAAACTATCTAGATCCTTCCAGTATATGAAATAACTGAACTTTAATAATTAAGTCTGAACTAAATAAAAACCCCTAGGATAAACGTGCAGGTTCTTCTTGTGATACACACACACCCCACACAGCCTCTTATTTCTGCTAGGACCATCAGGAATAAGTACAGATACGATGATGATGCGTTTGAATAAGGCAGTTGTGTTTAGCAAATTAAAACCCAGATTCTGTGCCTATATTCACACACTGCTAACCACATTTCATATCAAAAGCCAATGCTGTTTAGGAAAATCTTATTTAATGCTGTTTTCTTTCCTGGTATCTACTCGCCTCTCATTAACCATCACAAACTGAGATGCTGTACGTAAGAACACAGTGACTACACCTGAAAAGTGCTTTAATTTCTGCTTATGCTTGGGCAATGTTTTCTCAATGCAGCTGGAAACTCTGGTGCAACAATGCCACCACTAGATAAAAACATTTTTCAAGCTATGAACAAAAAACCAGAATCAGTAGTAAAAAGAAATAGTATAAAAGAGCCATTTTTGAATCAGCCTGGATCCTCTGACTCAGCATGAAATCTAAAAGTGATTAAACACTGACCTAAAAATCAGAGAACTATTTTATCATTAAAAAACCCTCGCCAGGGGCACGGTATGAACACGTTAATTGTGTGACACTAAAACTTGACTGTAAGCAAGAAACTCGAAACCTGCTATAAGAAACATGACGTCCAAGAACCGAGACGGCCACTCTTGTCCTCAAAACCCATTGACAACAAAGCCTGTTCATGGTCTTTTCTTACACCTTTGCAGATGCACTGATTGTAAAGCCAAGGCACCAGTGACCTTCAGCTGTAACCAAAAGGACACTGATACCCATCTTAGTTGACAGTATACAAGGAACAGGATCTGCTTTGTTCTCTCGTCTTCTATTTTGGCTTCTGCAGCATTTTGAAACAAATAAAGGCGTCAAAACAGCGCTACTGAAGTAGGTAGAAAACAATCTGAGTTTGTTTGGATTTTATTTATGTTAAAAACTAACATCATAATTCAAAGTAGAGTAATACACTAACACACTATTGTCCAGAATATGATGAATTTAAGGATCTACATCTATTACACCTACAATATATTCATCCAGTTCTACGGTGACTCTACACCTTCAGCCAATAAGAGAAAATTAGCTCTAATTCCACATGTATTAAAGAAACAAACGGTGACGTTGGAGGGGTGCGATGGGCAGAAGCAGCAGCTGTCAGGTTGTCGGTTTAAGTACCTTTAATAAAGGATGTATTTTGTCCACAGGTAGCAGGAGAGGGTTTCTTCTTTTCCGTTTCTCTATAGCAGACTGTGCATCAGCGATCGCCCACTTGTCTATCGGATGAGGAAATGTCTTTTGAACGCGTTCCTGTCCAAACATAAGGATTGCACTTAGATTAACCGCAGCAATCAGAGAGAAGTTTAAAAAAAACAAAGAGGCAAATTGCTTCTCCTGCAGTAGACAATTATCCTCCCCCCCAGTGTTTGCAACACATCTTCCTAACTGTTCTCTCCTCCTTATCCAACTCAGCTTTGCTCTTTTCAATAATGCCAAACAACCTCCCTTCCTCAAGCACGTAGAACTCCTTCAGATCTCCTCAAACACCTCCTGCTCTATGATCTTTTCATCACAAGAGCTGCAAGAAACCTCAGATGTGAGCAGAAGCCCAAAACATAAACAACATCAGGAAGTACTGAAGAGTTTACAGTCTAAATGAAGAAAAAATTAAAAGGTAGCTATTGTTCCTGTTTCATAGCAGTCTGGAGCATAACCTGTCCTATTTCTGATCAGGTTTATGGCAGGAATGAAAAGACAAGAGCAGGATCATCTGCCTAGGAGGAGGGCTGTGACTGATGAGCAAGGCTGGCTGGAACACTTCGGGCTCCACAAGTCCACACAGGAGTGTTTCCCCTGTACTCGATGCTGCTGAGGCTGCACCTCAAATCCTGGGTTCAGTTCTGGGCCCCTCACTCCAAGAAGGACATTGAGGGGCTAGAGCATGTCCAGAGAAGGGGAAAAAAGCTGGTGAAAGGTTTAGAGCACAAACCTTATGAGGAGTGGTTGAGGGAGTTGAGGTTGTTTAACATGGAGAAAAGGAGACCGAGGGGAGACTTTATTGCTCTCTACAAATGCCTGAACTGGGGTTGTAGTGAGCTGGGGGTTGGTCTTTTCTCCCTGGTAGCCAGTGACAGGACAAGGGGAAACGGCCTCAAGATGCCACGGGAGGTTTAGGTTGGACATCAGGAGAAATTTCTTTACTGAAAGGGTTGTCAAGTATTGAAAGAGGCTGCCCAGGGAGGTGGTTGAGTCACCACCTCTGGAGGGGTTCAAAAGATGAGTAGATGAGGACACATTCTGGTAGTAGACTTAGCAGGGCTGGATCGATGGTTGGACTCAATAATCTTTAAGGTCTTTTCTAAGGGAAGCCATTCTGTGATTCTGTGATCTTCCTGCTGCCCAGCTGGTAACGCTGAGAGATTTCATAGGTGAGCTGAAGAAAAACAGCGTGTCCCTCGGATGAAAAGATCCTTGCACACATTCTGAAAGTTAAAAGGAGTCTCGGGGTCTTTTAAATATTCACAAGTGGCTGTTTAGCGCTGAGCTTTCCATATCAGCTCTCCGTGCCAGGTAAACACTTGGTGACCTTTCCTCTTGGACCACAGCCCACAGCTCTGGGCCAGTTCACCACGGCGAACTTCCCTTGAGATCCTACCAAGAGATTGCCCACAAAAAGGACAGAACGTGGCATTCCACCGTCCTTCATCATTAACAGTGTGCTCCACGAGCAGCACAGGCTGTGTGTGCTTCCACTTCCCTGCCTCCCAGCGTCCTCGTGGGAACAATTTGAAGGGCTTTTCCTATTTATAAAACCTTTATAACTTGAGATTTTAGACCTTGATCTTGCAAACACGTCAGTATATGGGACCTACAGGAAAGTGGGGGAGAGCTCTTGATCAGGAATTGCAGGGATAGGACAAGGGAGAATGGTTTTAAGCTGAAAGAGGGGAGATTTAAATGGGATATTAGGATGGAATTCTTCATGCTGTGGGTGGAGAGACCTTGGCCCAGGTTGCCCAGAGTAGACATGGTTGCCCCATCCCTGGAGGTGTTCAAGGCCAGGTTGGATGGGGCTCTGAGCAACCTGATCCAGTGGGAGGTGTCCCTGCCCATGGCAGGGGGTGGAACTGGACGGGCTTTGAGGTCCCTTCCAACCCAAACCATTCCATGATTCCACGATAATAATATACTTGAGCAGCTCTATTAACTCCAGGCTACAGGTAGGTATCTTCAACCTAAATTTCAGAGACAGCAGCTCTCACGTTTTCCCTCAAAAGCTAAAAACAGAAGAGGAGCAGAGCCAAAAGCCTTCACTTGTGGATCTTGGACGCTCTTTGGCAGCACAATTTCACCAACAACCCACTACACAACACTCAATTCTGCTTTCCCCGCCCTGGAAGAGTTTGAGTGTACGTTTTGGGGAACCTCTCACCACTTCTCGACCTAGCTCTTGTGTTTCAAACTAAGTAACTGTTACATCGCCAAGCACAATGATGTTTTATTCTCCGCAGCTTTAAAACGCCAGGTACATTTAAAATACAACACACACAGTTTGGGGTTTGCCGTGATCCTTGTCATCACGGTTTGGAGCTGCTGTTACTTCGAGCCCGGTTGTGCCGCGTGCAGCTTTGCACACAATCATTTGTGGAGCACACACGCGTCCAGTGAAAATTACTAAATCGTAAGGACACAGTGTGATTATATCCTCTTGCGACTCAGATGCAGAAAACCATGGAGTCGGAGTGGAGAACAATCAGTACTACCTCAAAGTGCCCTGCGTGCCAAAGGGCTCCATCAGCTGGGAATGGGAATGTGGCGTTTCTCAGCTCCACACCTGAATTTCAAACCCAGATTTGAGGTAGTAACGATTCTGAGAGTTATTTAGGAACTATTAAGTTTTGCTTTTATTTAGTCATACTATAATCTTTATGCAGCAGTATTACAAAAGACATTAATCTTCAACCAAAATTAATAATTAATGAATTAACTCAATGTTGAATAAAAGGCCGTTGCTGCACCTAGTAAGAATCTAGAACCCCACAGGCAATTATTTTGTGTGTGAGTGTGTGTATATATATATAATTTCCATGACACACATACAGAATATGAGATGAGAACTTCATTTTGGTTCAGGCTGAAAATCCTAGACAGACAGATTGATGCAAAATTAATACTCTGCAAAGCCGTAATGGGTCGCAGTACATGAAAGCACTTTCTCCCTCTAGACCAAAGCGCACTCCATTAAAGCCCTCAGTTTGTAACCGATGACACAAAAGCAGACAGCTGCAATAATAGAAGAGCCTTGGCGAGTTCGATAAAGTTCCAGGAACACACAACTCTATTCCCTCAGCTGCACAATCCAGGCCTCTCAACAGGAACCTTTCATGCCAATATTTGCTATTTTCTGCATGATTATGTCAAAGAGTAGGAAGAACTACAACATCCTTACATTAAGCACAAGATGCATTCAAGCAGCAGTAAATCCTTCATAGTGTTCTGCATTTATAATAACAACACTGGAAGAAAAATCCCCACTGCTTCTATTCTGAATCCCTATGTAGGAAAATGATTTTACCCATTAAGGTTGCTTTGTGAAATCTGAATACTATATCATCTTTTCGTATTAACAGGCCCTGATCTTCAGATTCACCCTGATTTAACTGCATAGAATCATAAAGGTTGGAAAAGACCTCTAAGATCATACAGTCCAACCATCAGTCCAACCACACCGTGCCTACTAAACCATGTCCCTAACTGCCAAGGCCACAATCTTTTTGCACCCCTCCAGGGATGAAGAATCCACCACTGCCCTGGGCAGCCTCTGCCAGGGCTTTACCACTCTTCCAGTGAAGACATTTTTCCTAACATGCGATCTAAACCTCCCCTGGCACAACCACACGCTTTCTGAATGCCTCCAGGGATGGAGACTTCAACCTGCACTGCTCAAAATATCTTCACTCCCCCTCAGCGATCCTTATTTTCCAGTATCGAGCCTTACCTCTACATCTTGGACAGTCCGTGGCTGAGCAATGCACAGTTTGTTCAGCAGCTGAAGGATCAACTCCTCAATGTAATAGAGGGAATCTTCTTTTGCTGAAAGGTTTGGGTGAACCTGCTGCTGAACCTGTCCAAAAGAATTAGAAGAATTAGGGGATTTTTTTGCCATTTAAATCTGTACAGAAGGAAGAATTGGGAAGAATTGTACTGCTTTGAGTTCACACGCTTCAAGTTCACACACTTCCAGTAATTTCCTACAAGTTTTCCCATGTGGTGAAGATCACAACTCCTACTCCTGCAAAGCTGGCATCTCTCTTCAATCAAAAATGAAGTTTCCCCTTTATGGCAGGGAAGAAACTCCAAGCCAAAGGAGATTTCTGCCAACAACGCAGCAAAAACAATCACTGTGCGTAATCCTGCACCCACAGAATGAGTAACAAATGGTTCGTTACTAACCCTGCTAATGAGTACGGGGTGACTGTGAGCAGAGGAGGAGCACGGACCCACTGGAGGACACCGGGAGAAGAGAACTAACCAGTTGGACAGGGAACTAAGTTAACGCGCTGTTGAACCTGTGGCAATAAAAAGCCACAGCCATGACTCGGGAGGAGGGTAGAACAACGCTTCAAGATGCCGCAGAACCAGAATACTAGAACACAGAAGGCTGTCTGATGCATGAGAAAGAGATACAGGATGCTTGCAACTGCGAGGAAAAGGAGGAATCCAAATACAAGAGCATGAAGAAATGCACTGTGCAAAAAGCCAACATCCACCTCCCTCTAACGCAAGGCAGAATGATGCCTTTTACTGCTCTTTACCATGATTAATCACTGCTGTCATCTCCAAGGCTAAGCCAGATGAGACAGCCTGAAACAGCAACCTCAGCAAGTGCCCGCACGAACTAGAGGGCCACGACTAAGTCGTCCTGGTCCAGCGTGGCTGGTTTCCCACTAACCCCCCCCTCCCCCCAACCAAGACACAACCCCACCTTGAAAACAAAAGGCACTCAGGAGTCAGTCTATATACTCAGTTTTCCCTGGCAGCCTCTCAACCAGGAAAGCGCTAACCAGATCTTAAACCATGGCCAAAGGATTCGCAAGTAAGACAATCCGGGGAAATTCCCTCCCCTCCCAATACAAATGACATGTTAATCACCTCAAAAAAGTAATCTCACGTACTTACACTGGTATTCTGTCCGTGATTTCAAATACAAGACAAAACGATTGGTAGTTTCTTGGGTGAAGACAGCAACAGCTTCGCATAAAATCCAGATCCCTCCAAAGCCAACGGATGAGCCCAAAAACAATGGGGTCTCCGAGGGCTTCCTCCAAACTAAGTCAGTAAAATTGCATAGCAATACCTTGGGGGAATTCAATTTGCAGCCCCACAGGCTTTTGTAAATCATGCAAAACCAAGACCAACAAGGAAGTAAGGTGTCTGGCCGGTTTCCTTCCCTGCTGGCCACAGAGGAAGGTGGGCAGAGCTGCCCAAGAGGCAGAGCCACCACGAGGAACTCTTACTCCACGTCTTGTTGTGCCACAGCCTGAAAGAACTGGGCAACAGGACTGTGCTTTGCCCCCACCCCTCCACATGAGAAGAGAGGAAGAGCCAGGACAACACCAACAGGTACGCAGCCCCTACCTTCGGCACTGGTGAGGCTGCACCTCAAATCCTGAGTTCAGTTTTGGGTCCCTCACTTCAAGAAAGACATTGAGGGGCTGGAATGTGTCCGGAGAAGGGGAATGGAGCTGGGGAAGGAGCTGGAGCCCAGGGGTTCTAGGAGCAGCTGAGAGACCTGGGGCTGTTTAGCCTGGAGAAAAGGAGGCTACGGGGAGACCTCATCACTCTGCAGCTCCCAGAAAGGAGGTTGTGGTGAGACGGGTGCTGGGCTCTTCTCCCAAGTAAGAAGTGATAGGATGAGAGGAGATGGTGTCAAGTTGTGTCAGGGAAGGTTTAGATTGGATACTAGGAAAAATTTCTTTACTGAAAGAGTGGTGAAGCACTGGAAGAGGCTGCCCAGAAAAGTGGTGGAGTTACCATCCCTGGAGGAGTTCAAAAAGCACTTGGGGACACGGTTTAGCAGGTGCAGTGGATGATCTTAGAGAACTTTTCCAACCTTAACGATTCCAGGATTCTATGAGAAACTGAAGATCTACAGAGCAGACCACAGGAAGGGACTGCTGCTGTACACCTGCAACATCCCAAAACCAGAGACAAGGAGTTGGATGGAGAAGTCTACCAACGCAATGCTTCAAGATGAGGGAGCACAGGCAGGAACCACACGTACCAACAACTGGAATCTGAATGTCCTGGGGGAGCAGGAAGCGACTTGCACTGAAAACATACGCTGGTGCTGTTTGTACTGAAGTCAGTAATTAAGGTATCACACGATGGTGGTGAAGAGAGACTGTCCGTCCTGGGGGCTGCTATGCGATATCTTGGGAAGCGATGCCCTCCCAGGCAACAACACACACTCCCAGTGCTTAATTCTGCACTGGGATCCTCCCTTAAAAAGCAGAGGTGAAGGAACATGTTATCGAGGCAGTTGTACACTGAGAGAAGGGAATACACATTCTGCATCTAATCTGGCTGTCCAGTTTCATTACAGAGTTTGTAGAGCCTCGATTTAGTTTTCCGCACCTCAAGCATGAATCTCTGCTTCACTGAACTGTTCCACAGCTGATGCGTACACGAGAGCGTGCCCTACTGAAAGGAACAACAAGCAAAAACCCTCAAGAAAACCAAACACGCTCCGTGAAAGCACTTACTTACGATTGCAGGTTTTCAACAATAGCCAGTGCACTGCGTGTTCTTCCTGAACATGAGAGCTTAAGTCACAAAACAATGGAAAACCAGGAAGCATGGAGTTCAGGCCCTGCCACGCATCTCTTACACGAGCACTACTACAGCAGAAGCACCAGCGAGTTAATTAGGAAATAGGATGACATTCTATTTCCCTGACAGTGAACCCTTAACGATGTTCCACAGCACTGACAAGAGCAGGAGCTGGAAGAAGAGAAGGAAGGGATGCTCTGCTCCCCTTAGGATGGGGAACTCCCCTTCACTGGAACAGCTCGCAGCCATTCTCCTCTCCCAGGGTCACTCATTCCAGTAAACAGACGTCACTGCCACAAACAAAACAGCTTCCCTGGTAGCCAGCTTCACTTCAGAGCTCCTAACAGCTCATGTCGAACTTCCCTCGGCTTTCTCAAGAGCACGTGGGTACCTAACAATGTGGAGGACAAGCAGAGCAGCACGCAGCCCTCTTCAAACGCTGGCAGAGAAACTCAGCTTTGTACAGTGAACACAAACAAAAGCACCGGAGTCAACTGACAACAAAACCCCACATTCCTTGGTTGAGACAGTTCTTCCCAGAGGATTTACAGATTGGCTTCCACTGCCTGCAGCATCACAGGAAGGTCCTAGAGGTACTCACGCTCTCTCTGGCTTTCAGAAAAGTTATTTTGACATACAGACTGCTACTGAGAGAAAGCGATTCCGCAGCAAGACACTGTTTCTTGTAGCCAAACAGAAAGATGGTTATAAAAGCTGTACAGTGGTTTATCACATCAGACACCTCAGTATCAAGGAGGGAATACTTAAGTCTTTACAGCATTCACCTAAAGCCTGACTGAAAGGACTTGAAAAGCAAAGAGAGACTGACAAAACACCAAATGTATGGCAAAAAGCAGGAGGAAATACTGAGAACATTTCTTAGAGAGAGCACATTCCCTGATTTCAGGTTCAGACTGCAATATGTGAGTCCATTGTATCAGCTGACAAAGAAATAACACACCACAGCTAGCAGAGGGCTGAATTTTTGGTCTGACGTGTAACTGCTTCCTTCCAGGGTCAAAATACTTCAACCCACACGTATTACACTAACCAGCAAGGGCTCTGCTACAAGAATTCTGAACAGAAGGTGTCAGAGAAACAAGACTTCTTTACCTATTTTCTCTCACACACAACCCAAGCAGAGTGCTTGAAGTCACTGAAGAGGGAGATTAAGATTAGCAGGACTATTTTTTTACCACGTCATTCACACTCAGCTTTATTCCTTCACACACTGTTCAAGGAACAGAAATGAAATAACAGGTACAAGTCCTATAAGTGTGGCATTTAAATGTGTCTTGAAGCCTTTCTGGGGGATGGACTTTATTATAGATGAGTGTTCCTAAACCGTTCCTTCCCTTGCTCCTCGTCTTTACTGCTCCCTACTCTTCCACTCCTCCAACACGTGTGTATTTGATGAAAACCCAGTGGCAGCTTCACAGGGGCCTCCGCAGCCCTCAGCTGATGGGGCAGGGCTCTCTGAGAGCATGATTGCCTCTGTACAAGCAGTGGCTCAAGAGGAGACTGAAATATCCCTTAAAGGCAAACTGAGATCTTTCCCTCAGTTCCTTCCAAGAGTCAGGTCCTGCACCACAGCACAAATGCTTCTAAAGCAAACAAGCAGCTGCAGAGATGAAGTGAAGCTCCAAATTCCTCCTCAGTGAGATGTTCATGGTCCTTACAGGCCCCTGGGAAAAAGCCTGTTAAGAAAAGATGAGGATGAAAACTTCTCAAGGAGATAAACAGTATAAGGACTACAAACAAGCTGGTCTTATTTTTAGAACTAATACAATGGCAGGCTTAATTTTGAACCACAGAAGATCTGGCGTCAAGTCAGAATCTCAATAACATCTGGACTTGGGGAGATTCAGCTGTCCTGAGTGTAAGAGCAACAGTCCAAGGGTTGTACCTGAGACAATAACAAGCTGAGGAGAGTCCAAAATGCAAGTAACTTCTCTTTAACCAGTACTACTGAGACAAACCAGCAGTTTGGATAATCTGCCTAAATAGATTTTTACATAATACAAGTATTCTAGTAGTAAAAACACACTCAGAAAGCTCCAGTCACTCTGCATTAAGCACACAAGCAAAGCAATGGACTGTTCATACAAAAAACAACAGAAAAACCCCAAACCCATGCCTTGCACATTGAGTCTCTGGACAGCTTACACCAAATATATGAATCTGTATTTCTCAAAGACAACATCCCACTTCCCTACTTATTTTCAAGGCAACTACATTTTCAGAACACAAAATTCCAACATAAGCTGAGATTTCAGAGTGAGAAGTTTCTAAGCTAAAAAAAGCCACCACAAGGCCTGTTGTAACAGGACAAGGAGTAACAATTTTAAACTAAGGGAGGGGAGATTTGGGCTGGATATAAGGACAAAATTGTTTATACTGAGGGTGGTGAGGCCCTGGCCAAGGTTGCCCAGGGAAGTCGTGGATGTCCCATCCCTGGAGGTGTCCAAGGCCAGGCTGGATGGGGCTTGGAGCAACCTGACCCAGTGGGAGGTGTCCCTGCCATATGGAACTGGATGGGCTTTAAGGTCCCTTCCAACCCAAACCATTCTGTGATTCTATGAAAATCTGTTAGAATGATAACGTAACACTTCAAAGCTTCCAATGGGAACAGGATGGCTTAAGAAATTGCATGCTAAATTTCTAAACTGCTGGTAAGAGCAACTTCTCATTCCTCTTTTCCCACTGGATCAGGTTGCTCCAAGCCCCATCCAACCCGGCCTGGAACCCCTCCAGGGATGGGGCAGCCACCAGTTCGCTGGGCAACCTGGGCCAGGGCCTCCCCACCCTCACAGGAAAACATTTCTTCCTAAGATCTCATCTCAATCTCCCCTTTTGCAGTTTAAAATTGATCCCCCACATCCTACCCCTGCACTCCTTGACACAGAGCTCCTCCTCAGGAGCCTTCTCCATCTCTAGCTATTTGACTACTGTTCTCTAGTATTTTTCAGTTGAGGGAGGGCGAATTAAAGGAGAAAGATGATGGGTGGTGCAGATAGGGAACTGTATTCTGAAACAGTGTCAGTCCTGAGGTCTGCTGGCAAGTGTCCTTGACTTAGCCAGAAAACGCACACTGATAACGGCACAAGAGACAATGCACATTGTAAATGAAAGGCAGAGAACCATCCTTTCCATCTCTTTCCACGCTAAGCTGTAGGCAACACCATGCTGGCAGGTGGTGCAAGGGATGGGGGGTCACATCGGGCTGCTACCCATGGTGGGACCGATGGGCTTCCCCAAGAGCCGCCTGCCCGCAGCATTTCCCGTCGGCCCCTCCCTGCCCTGCCTCACTTCCCTGCCTGCTCTCATCTATGTTGCGGATTTTATTTCTCTCAACATCTTCATGGTCTCTGCTTTTCCACCCAAACATACAACATCTCCTTCCTCCAGCTGACTGTGGCCTTGGAGAGAGTCAAGGAGAAACCAAAGCGCGCGTGTGTTTATATGTACAGAAACACACGTACTTTAATCTTAAAAATGGGTGGAAAATTACATATTTGGATTTCATCCATCCATATAAATTGCTGTTTAAGCCGAGATAAACCCTGAACGAGCCAGGCACAGCCTCTGCCCTGCGATACGGAAGGAAAACACCATGGCCAGTGCCTTGATGACTGTGCACACATCTCACTTTAATGTGACAGCTTCCACTTCTTCCTCAGCTCTTCAAGACATTGTTTCCCAGAGCCAAGGGGTCCTCTGGGCTCCAGACCCGGTGCCCGCGGGCTCCTCTCCCAATTTTCACATCACACCTTTCCTAAGAGGAACCACTAATTCAGGCGAAAGCTGCATTAAAGAATCGGGGGAAGAATCAGGAGAATGAAGAAGCTGTATGTGGGAGAAAGATGCCCTCTGTATGTTTTCTGACACGACTGATGTGCTGAACGCAAGGAATGGCAGCAGACATCTCATCTGGACAGGCTTTAAGGTCCCTTCCAATCCAAACCATTCCATCATTCTATGAGGTAATTATAAAAGCAAATAACAGACTGGATAACTTCTCCCAAGGAAATCTGATCATGCTGCACTGTGCAAAGAGGCGGAGGGAGGCCAAACGCCATGGCACAGAGAAATGTGATGGAGAGGAGAGAAGGAAACCGAGGGACGTGGTGCCAGGCTCTCCGTAGGAGCAAGAGGCATAATGACCACCGGCACTGGAGCGAGGGGAGCCACCGCAGCCAGCGGGTCACTGGGTCTCCTCCCTCAACCGGTCAGCCTGCCAAATCTTTAAGCCAAGGCAACCCCTCATGTCCATCTTCCACTTTAACACCTTCAGCCATCTCTTCATCGTGAGCATGGCTTTGCGATGCAGCCACTGGAGCTTCAAATTTGTATGGTCTGAGTACTTCAGAGGTAACAATGGTTCACCAGCACTTCCCTGACCCCTCATCTCCCAAGCCGAACTGCAGAGGGACATTCGGACTTCCAGCAACTGCAAATCTGCAAGGGTTCTGGCTTCAGAGCTCAAATAAACATATCTATTCGAAGCTAAATCACCTAACAGATTTCAAAATTAAGTATCACTGCTATTTTAAACCATCAAAACGAGCATCTTTAGAGTTGGAATTATAATGCATTCAATGATAATGTATGCTAATGAAATTAGAACGCATTAAATACTAATGACACTGTAAGGCATCAAATCATTCTGACCCGAGGGGCCTGATCCTGCCATGTATCTGCCCTTGGCAGAGCAGTGAGGAGAGTGGGACAGCACCTGCACTAACCCCTCTATCCACCAGGACCCACCACCACCTTACTCAAGACCTGCATCACTATACATGTTGTAAATTATAGAGAAGCACGGAATTAACTTAAACTTCAAAAACATCCTCAGAATGGTCCTTTATATTTCTGTAAGCAACATTTTCTATGAATAAGCCCTTTAGTCATGCTCTAGAAATCCGATGAGTGGCCAGAGCATGGTAGAATTGGTTTAGGGAATGCAAACAGTGTACAGAGCCGTGATGACACTGACATGTAGTACCTACAGGAGTTGTCAGTGTTACCTGTCTGACAGCACCTGTCTGTAAAAAATGAGGAAAATCCAAACAAGAATATCTGGGAGATGCTTAGGAATTTAATTTGGAACAATCAAACAATAAAGCAATGGAATACACAGCTCTCGTCTACAGAAATACATTTTTAATTTGCCAGTGCACTCGTAAGAGCATACACAAACTGTTACACGTGCTAAGAACACAAAAGCATATTTTAGGACAATTAATAGAATCACAGAATGGTTTTGGTTGAAAAGACCTTTGAGATCATTGAGTCCAACCATCAATTCTGCCCTGCTAAGTCCACCACCAGACCATGTCCCCAGGTAAGATATCTACCTGTCTTTTAAACCTCTCCAGGGACGGTGACTCAATCACCTCCCCGCGCAGCCTGTTCCAGTGCTTAACAAATCCATATATACATGCCCAACAACCCATTACATACCAGTTTCAGTTTCAGAATCACAGACTAGTTCTGCGCAGCCACCCGTTTCATTTTGGAAATCTGTTCCCAATCACTGGGATAGAGGCTTATTCCAGGCAGCAGTGGAAGACGTCTGGCATTAGTAATGCTTTCAGTTATAAATCTGAAAAAACTTTTGCACTGCATATGCCTGGTACGTAAGACCTAGAACCTTTGGTGGGAGCGACACCTGCCTGGTGCCACCAAGATCCATACACAATTCCCTTGGGCCCCGCTGTGATCCCAGCCTAAGATTAACAGACACGACATCAGAGCACCAATATCAACGTGTAAAATCAATCCAGCCCTGGAAAGTCTCATTGGGAAGAAAGCTGACAGTCAGCAAGAATAAGCTTTGGCACCAGACCTGTGTGAGGAAACTCGGTTACAAAACCGAGATGCCAGCTTTAGAAACAGCTTTCCTAATTCCACCTTTCCCCTCAAAGGCCAGTGGGCCAGGAACAGCTAAAATCCAAACAAATCCAAACAGTAGACACCCAGAGAAATGGAAAGAGAGGAGAGAGCGGGCTCCCAGCAGCACCTTCCAACCCAGCAAAGACAGAGGGTCCTGGTTCCGTCGGCAAAGGCTCGGCTGGCCGTGGCAGGGAGCAGACCTGCATCCAGGAAAGATCCCGAGGACTCAGCCTACCCAGCCCCGCCAGCAGGGCGTGCAAAATGCATGTGATCCCTGCTGGAACAGCTGCCCGTGTGCTGCGAGGGTTATTCAGGGAGACAAGGTGAACCACTAGGAACTGAAGTCAGTGCCCGGATTAAATGTCTGTACAAGGCTTAGGTCGTAGGCTGTTTGAAGCAGTTTACTCACAGCAAAGAGCAGCTCGAGTAACCATAACCCACTGACCAGATAAAAACACTGCTGTCTTCCAACTCATTTTCTTTGACAGGACTTTATAAGGAGTTCCATTCTGTTCACTACCTATTTAGCAGGATTCCAGCACAACAACAGGAGAAACACCATGTTCCAGAGTCAGGACGTGCCAGTCTATCTACCAGCTGGAAGAGGGGTAACACATGAAACTACTTTAAAAATCTTCAGTATACATGATCCCAAGGTGCCAAAGGTAAGGAGATGGTGATTTAAATATTAGAAAGAACTGTTTGAAAAAAAATCTGCATTAATCTTAGTTTAGCTTTGTTTTTTCCCCAGAAAAGACAGACAATGTTAGGATTTAGCACTCTTTACTAATCTAAGGATGTACAATGCTTCAAGACCATGTTGGATGGGACTTGGAGCAACCTGATCCAGCGGAAGGTGACCCTGCCCATGGCAGGGGGTGGAACTGGATGGGCTTTGAGGTCTCTTCCAACCCAAACCATTCTATGATTCCAAATGCACACAGAATATTGTTCCAAAGACAGATTCCCACCCTTTTCTTACATATTAAAGTAAGAACTGATGTATTTTATCTTTTGTTCCCCCTCAGGATTTGTCAAGTGCCAACTGCAAAGAATTCAAGTAAACACAAGGGTTTAGAAGTGTTTTGATTAAAAAACATGACCCTAAACTTGCTGAATGCACAATGAAAGAGCCTGGAGCTCTTCAAAGCAGTTGAAGCAGCAAGGAAACACTCCCTGCTGTCAGAGAACTGCACTGGCTTCTTATCCAGCTCCACTTCTGTCTGTGGTTTAGAATTAAGATTTCTCACACCTTAACATGCACAAGGAAACCCCAAAAACCCCACCACCACTTTCTCTACTTGAAGAAGCATTCATTAAATTGAAATGCTTTCAGGAAAGGGGAACAAAAAACTTTCTGCGCTTGCAGCACAGGCTGCTGCAAAAAAACCCAAAAAGCTCAGTTCAACAACTGCTATTCTCAACGTTTACAAGAGTTCCTGAAGCTCACACTGTCCCAAAAACTTCCATCACACAAGCCTCCTACCTGGAAAGATTGGATCTGAACGGGACGGCGAGCTGGTTTTTAAGCCTGTTGAGAGAGAAATGGCAAACCGTCTGACAGCTGTGGCGACGTTCTATGAATTCCAAAAGGAAGATCAAACCTGATGCGCTGGCAGCCTGGGCTGCACTGCCACGCTTGCCAGCTCTCCTGTAAATAACAGAAGCGCACTCACCTCATCATCCTGGTGATGTAAACACCACAAGTCTTTTTTCTCTGGCTCAAAAATCTCCTCTGCTCATATGAGGGCATTTGATCTTTTGATGAACACACTAAAACTGAGAGCGTCTCCCCAAGACATCTTCTCCCAAGTGACAGGTGATAGGACAAGAGGAGATGGTATAAAACTGCACCAGGGCAGGTTCAGATTGGACATCAGGAAAAATGTCTTTACTGAAAGGGTTCTCAGCACTGGCAGAGGCTGCCCAGGGAGGTGGTGGAGTCCCCATCCCTTGAGATGTTTAAAGGACAGGTAGACAAGGTGCACAGGGATCTGGTTTAGTAGTGGACAGGGATGGTTGGACTCGATGATCTCAAAGATCTTTTCCAACCAAACAATTCTACGATTCTAAGAGCCTGGCTGTGGTGACTGGGACATAGGTACAGTTTTGTTTTGATGCCCTGATATCACATATTCGTAACAGAAAAGCAGGTTACAGAGGGGTCACTTCAAGCTACAGGGCGGGTACTGCAGGCAAGAAACTTTCCCAGTAAAGAAAAACTTGGCTATAAGCAACTAACAAGCAGTCACTGGTACCAAGACTCGATTTCCTCTGGTTTAGAAAGCCAAAGTCCCTGCACTATTTCTTTTCACTGAAACCAAATGCACAAACAGTAAGAACTGGTGGTTTTAAGCTGAAAGAGGGGGGATTTAGATCAGACATTAGGAAAAAATGTCTTCCTGTGAGGGTGGGGAGGCTGCCTCATCCCTGGAGGTGTTCAAGGCCAGGTTGGATGGGGCTTGGAGCCACCTCATCCAGTGGGAGGTGTCCCTGCCCATGGCAGGGATGGAACTGGATGGGCTTTGAGATCCCTTCCAACCCAAACCGTTCCAAGATTCTGCACTTGGCAACGGCAGCATTAACCCACGCCCCCTTGCACTATTTGTATTGAGAATGATGAAAACACTGTTAAGGTTTTACAGGAACGCTTTGGGTCAGAGCGGCACATCTCCACCTCATGTCTGGGGAGATGCTGGTTGGTGTTAGGGGCTGGTACGTGCCAAGATCCAGAGTCCAGAAGAGCAGCACGGCATCCTCTGAGCTTCCCCAGACACAGTGGAAAACAACACGATGAGGAGAAGGAGATTGAAGGGTAAGGAGTAGAAAATCCAGGACTCTTCAGACAGGCGATTAGTGGTTTTTATGCCAGCCACAAGACCACTTAGCTGCCTTTGGTGGCTTTTAATACACATGACACAGAGACCCAAGACAAATGCAGATTTTTTTTTTTTAAATAATAATAAGAAAAAAAGAGAATCATTACCCTATACCATCACTAAATCTATTCTTGGAACAAAAGGCAAACCACCACTCACGTGAGCGCCTGTGTTACTTGTGCCACAGCACTGACCAGCATCCCCGATCCGGATCAGCCAGGTAGTACTTGAAGAACTATATAATAGTCCTCAACCTGTGCTAATCCACCAGGAAGGGCAACAAAGCCCAGCACACCGCACCCCACCGCTCTCTATTTTAACCCACACTCCGCTATTGGGGGGTCCGACCCACGGGTGATGGGTTAGGGACCACCCTGCTATGCCAAACGCATTGCAAAAAGATAAATTCTTCCCTCATGACAAGCTAAGCGGTTTCCCACCAATTTTATCTCAGTTATGCAGCAGGCAGTTGCTCCTCTGGCTTTTTGAAGAACACAGGGTGACTCTGCCCCACACCAGAGCTATTCACCCTTTCACAGATGCCGGGTGTCACCACAGCCAGAGTGGCTGGAGCTCCTCACTGGGCAGTTAGCTGGAGTCTGGCTCAGGACAGGACCCGGAGGAGACATCTAGGGAGATGCTGCAAGGAAGGGATGAGAGGATGCCCTTCCACAGCTTCCCTCAGACAGAAGCAGTAACGGTATCAGCAGCCGCAGAGCCAGAAGCTGATGAAGACGACAGGGATGGGACTTCTGGCAAGCGCTCGTGGGAGAGGGAAGTGGGAGAAGCAGTCCCTGAACATGAGGGCCAGCAGACACCAGGACACGAATCTCAGCAGCCCCTACGACAAGAGGGCCACCAGCCGCCCCCGAGACAGGGGGGCCACCAGCCCCTGTGGCCAGTGGCCCCTGAGACAGGGGGACCCACAGCCAGGCCCGTGCCCCACGCTGCTCTCAGGTCCTGTGGTGCCACTGCTGGAGCTGGGGGGTGGCAGGGGACACCTCACACCTGGGCAGGGGGACTGGAGGGGACAAGGAGGGGACAAGGAGGGGAACTGAAGGTGGACCGGAGTGAACCAGAGCAGACTAGGAGAAAAGAGATGGGGACAGAAGTGGTACAAGAAGGAAGACAGGAGGAGATAGGAGGGAAAGGCGGGGACAAGAGGGGATGGGGGAACAAGAGAGGGATGGGAACAAGAGGTGGAAAGGTGGGGGACAGGAGAAGATAGGAGGGAATAGGGAGCACAAGATGGGGACAAGGGGAGACGGAGATCGGAGGGGACAAGAAGGGGAAGAGAGGAGGACAAGGGGGGAAAAAGAGGAGGACAAGAAAGAGACTGGAGGGGACAAGAGATGGAAAGGAGGGGGACAGGAGATAGGAGGGAACGGGGTGGGGGACAAGATGAGTATGAGGGGAGACAGAGGAGAGAGGAGGGGACAAGAAGGGGAAAGGAGGAAGAAAGAAGGGAAAGGAAGAAGACAAGGGAGAGAGGAGGAAGACAAGTGAGGGACTGAAGAGCACAGGAGGGGGGAAAGGGGGAGGAAAAGCGGGTGACAGGAGGAGGAAAGGAGGGGGAAAGGGGGAAGGCAGGAGGGGAGAAAGGGGGAAGGCAGGAGGGGGGAAAGGGGGAAGGCAGGAGGGGGGAAAGGGGGAAGGCAGGAGGGGGTAGGAGGGCGGGTGTCCCGCCGCAGCCCCCGGTCCCCGCGGGGCAGGTGCCGCCCCCCCCTCCCCGTTCCCCGGCGGCCACTGACCTTGCGCAGGGCGGGCACGAAGAGCCCCCGCCATTTCGGTCCGTTCTCCTCGCCGAAGAACTCGTAGGGCGGCGGCGGCGGCTGCATGGCGCCCAGCGGCGGCGGCTGCTCCGCATCGGGGCCGCTCCCCGCCCGCTACGGCACCCGGGGCACGGCGGGGGGAGCCGGGGGGGGGGACACACCGGCAGCGGGCCGGGGGGGAAGGGGCGGGCACGGGGAGCTGGGGGGGGAGCTGGGAGGGTTGCAGGGGGAGCTGGGGGGCGGCGCACGGAGGGGTGGGAGCGCTCGGAGAACCGTGGGGGGCGCACGGAAGGGTGAGAGCTGGGTTAGGGCGGAGCCGGGGGTTGCACAGGGAGGTGGGGGTGCACGGAGGGGTGGGAGCGGGGCTGGGGGGGGACGCTGAAGGGCGGCGGGGGCTGCTCCGGCCCTGCCTGCCCCGCTCTCCTCCCCCCCGTCCCGATACCCCCAATCACATCCGGCGCGGGAGGGGCCGGGCTGGGAGACGCCCCCCCCCCACCCCCCAGCGCCCCCTGCCGGCAGCGCCGCGCGGTGCAGGGAGCGGCCCGGGGTGAGGGGGGGTTATGGAATCGGGGAATGGGTTGGGTTGGAAGGGACCTCAAAGCCCACCCAGTCCCACCCCCCCGCCATGGGCAGCGACACCTCCCGCTGGATCAGGTTGCTCCAAGCCCCATCCAACCTGGCCTGGAACACCTCCAGGGATGGGGCAGCCACAACTTCCCTGGGCAACCTGTTCAGCGCCTCACCCCTCATCATGAAGCAATTCCGCCTTATTTCCAGTCTAAATCCGCCCCTCTCCAGTTTATACCCATTCACCCTCATCCTATCACTATAAGCCTTCGTAGAAAGTCCCTCCCCTGGTTGCTTGTAGCCCCTTCAGGTTCTGGAAGGTCACTTTAAGTTCTCCTCAAAGCTGCCTCTTCTCCAGGCTGAACAACCCCAACTCTCTCAGTCTGTCCTCATATAGAAGGTGCTCCAGCCCTCGGATCATCCTTGTAGCCTCCTCTGGACCCATCCCAACAGCTCCATCTCCTTTCACAATTTCACAATAAGGGTCATTGGGCTCTGGCAGAGGCTGCCCAGGGAGGTGGTTGATTCACCTTCCTTGGAGGTGTTTAAGGCACGGGTGGACGAGGCGCTGAGGGACATGGGTTAGTGTTTGATAGGAATGGTTGGACTCGATGATCCGGTGGGTCTCTTCCAGCCTGTGGATTCTGTGACTCTTAGGCTGAGGATTCCAGAACTGGACACGGGACTCCAGATGGGGTCTCACAAGAGAGGAATAGGGGGGCAGAATCCCCTCCCTCCCTGCTGGCCACGCTGCTCTGGATGCCGCCCAGGACACGGTTGGTTTCTGGGCTGTGAGCGCGCGTTGCCGGCTCATGTCGAGCTCATCAACCAATTATGTTGTGTTGTGTTATATTATGCTATGTTATATTATATTAGGTTATCTTATATTACATCATCTTCTATTGTATTAATTATATTGTTATATTGCATTATACTGTTATACTGTGTTATATTATATTGTGTTTTATTATATAAAATTACATTACATTACATTATATGACAAAGGTTTGTAGTGGTAGGACTAGGGGCAATGGGTATAAACTGGAGAGGGGCAGATTTAGACTAGACATAAAGAGGAATTTTTTCACAGTGACGACGGGGAGGCCCTGGAACAGGTTGCCCAGGGAAGTTCTGGATGCTCCATCCCTGGAGGTGTTGAAGGCCAGGTCAGATGGGCCCTTCACCAGCTCCATTCCCTTCTCTGGATATACTCCAGCCCCTCAAAGTCCTTCTTGGAGTGAGGGGCCCAAAACTGAACCCGGGATTCTAGGTGCAGCCTCACCAGCGCTGAATACAGGGGGACAATCCCTTCCATGGTCCTGCTGGCCACACCATGGCTGATCCAGGCCAAGATGCCATTGGCCTTCTTGGCTGCCTGGGCCACTGCTGGCTCATGTTCAGCTGCTGTCAACCAACACCCCCAGCTCCTTCTCCTTCAGGCAGCTTTCCAGCCCCTCTTCCCCAAGCCTGGGGCTGCACTGGGTTGTTGTGACCCAACTGCAGGACCTGGCACTTTGCATTGTTGAACCTCATCCTGTTGGCCTTGGCCATTGATCCAGCCTGTCCAGCTCCATCTGCAGAACCTCCCTACGTTCCAGCAGATCAACACTCCTGGCCCAACTTGCTGTCACTTGCGAACTGACTGAGGGAGCACTTGATCCCCTTGTTCACATTATGGATAAAGAGATTAAGCAGAACTAGCCCCAAAACAGAATCTTGGAAACAACCACCTGTTACTGGTCACCAAGAGGATTCAACTCTGTTCACCACAAGTCTCTGGGCTTGGCCATCCGGCCAGTTTTCTACCCACTGAAGAGTATGCCCATCCAAGCCATGGCTTCTCCAGGAGAGCACTGTAGGAGACAGTATTGAAGGCTTTACTAAAATCAAGGTAAACAACATCCACTGCCTTACTCTTCCCAGAGACTAGGCCTGACCTTACAGGACACTTTAGAGTTTGCGCAAAGCTGTCCGAATACATTTATTCTGATTTTCAGGCACTACCATTTCCCGTGCTGTTACAGGTCCCCACCGGGGTTAAGATGCATCCTGTCCCCTACAGGCACTCGGGGAAAAGCTGTGGAGTGGGATAAGCACAGGTAAGATTCTTTGGGAAGACAAGTTTGGTCAGGTGTGTGTCCTCAAATACAGTAATTCCTGTTCTATAGAGCTACATCCTGCCAGATTCAGATGGGAGTTAGCCAACAACAGCCAGGCAAGAGAATCACGCAGACCTTCTAGCAATTAAACCCACCACCCCCCACTATTTTAATTGTGCTGAAGAAAGGCACTGTGATAAAGCCATCCAAGTGAATTAGAACCTTCCAAAAATACATTTGTACCTTTCGTGAGCAACAAGATTTATGGAGAAACCCCATTATTGTAATTATTGGAAGTTATTCCATTAAAAATGGTTTAAACCCATTGTTAGAATGGGTTCAGAGGAGGCTACAAGGATGATCTGAGGGCTGGAGCATCTTCTATATGAGGACAGGCTGAGGCAGTTGGGGTTGTTCAGCCTGGAGAAGAGAAGGCTCCAAGGAGACCTTATAGTGACCTTCCAGCGCCTGAAGGAGCTACAAGGAAGCTGGGGAGGGACTGTTCACAAAGGCCTGTGGTGATAGGACGAGGGGCAATGGGTATAAACTGGAGAGAGGCAGATTTATACTAGACTTAAGGAGGAAATTCTTCACTATGAGAGCAGGGAGGCCCTGGCCCACGTTGCCCAGGGATGTTGCGGCTGCCCCATCCCTGGAGGTGTTCAAGGCCAGGTTGGATGGGGCTTGGAGCAACCTGATCTTGTGGGAGGTGTCCCTGCCCATTGCAGGGGGTGGGACTGGCTGGGCTCTGAGGTCCCTTCCAACCCAGCCCATTCTATAACTTTATCTCTGAAAATATATAGATTTCACAGAATGCTCCATGAAGGTTGGTAGTTTAAAATCTCCAGTGAAACTGTAAATAATTCTCTCCTGAGAGTGCAGAGCACAGCATGGTTCAACGTCCTGACTCGCCATCCACCTTATGATGTGACTGCTTCTCATCGTAATGTTCTTTATTCTGTTCGCACACGCCGGGACCGCACCTCGCGTGGGAGGAGGTCGCTTTTGCAACCCTGGTGTAAGTTTTACTGTTGACAGGCAACACTGCTGGCAGGGAGCGATGATGCGAGTGTTCCTCTGGGAAGGCAGCACTGCTCCATAGCCGTGTGGCATTCCAGCATTTGGAACACCTGAACCCCCGTCTGGTGACATTGCAGCTAAGAATCATAGAATCATGAAATGGTTTGGGTTGGAAGAGATCTCAAAGCCCATCCAGTTCCACTCCCTGCCATGGGCAGGGACACCTCCCGCTGGATGAGGTGGCTCCAAGCCCCATCCAGCCTGGCCTTGAACACCTCCAGGGATGGAGCAGCCACCACTGCTCTGGGCAACCTGGGCCAGGGTTTCATCACCCTCAGCGTGAAGAATTTCCTCCTAAGGTCTAGAATAATGACCAAAGCTTTTCTTTGAAGGGCTGCTTATTTGAATGTCCAGGTTGCCCTTATACAGGAGTCATTTTTCAGGTAAAGGAGGCAGCACTGGGAAGAAGAAAAGACAAGTTAATCTCTTTCTCTGACAAAAGCAGCTCATCTCTGTGTGGTGCAAACACACTCCCTCATGCATGTCGGAAGAGAGCAGAAAGCACCTCTAAAAGAAAGAGCATGGCAAAGTGCCTGGTAGCAAAGTACCCACAATTATCTGTGTTACCCAACATCCTGTGAACATCTGCTGTCAAAGCATTCTCAAGTACTTTGTCCCTGAGGCCACAGAATTCCTTCTTGCAGCAATTACGCAGAACGCACCAAGCTGCACAGCGAGCACCCGACTTGTTTAACACCTCTCTGTGGTTTAAAGCACTTCTCCACCGCCTCTCCTCCAGTTATAACTTTGATAACACTTCAACCACCATTAAGGGTTTGGAAAAGCAACCGGCACTTTCCAAGCTCCCCTCTTGCCAGCCAGGTGGGAAACAGGAAGCCTTCCTGACTCATTGCTGTTTGGGCTTCAGGGAAGCAGCGTGCGGCATGACTCAATGCAGACAGGTTTCTGTAGCTTCCCTCCCATCACATTTGCTTTTACAAAGCCCATTCCCACTGGATTGCTCAACATGCTGCACAAAGATAAACTCCTTTCACATTACTGGTATTCAAAGGGAAAACAACTTCCAGAACCACTGAAGTAGTTTCCGATCGATCGATGCAGGTTTCCCAGATTTAAGTTAAATTAAAAATGACTCTTTATGTGTATGTTTTTATTTTAGCTCCATAAAAAAACAGAGGCAGCGATCAGATGGAAAACGTACCTGAATTGCACATCTAAATTGACTTTGATTTGGTAATCTTCGTTAGGCTTATTTTTCTCTGAAATACTCTACATTCATCCAGAAGGCTCAGAATTGTTTGCGGTCTTTGATAAAGCCCTTAATTCCATAGCAGCAAAACCCTTAAGCAGGGCTTATCCTTCTATCTCCATTACTTAAATTTAAGTTAGAGGACTGCAGACTCCAAACCGATTTAAACACGGGCAGAGCAAGCACAGAGGAGCTCCCCGTGCTTCTGGTTTCCCAGAGGACCAACCACTCCTCCAAGCGCACAGAGGTGGCAATGGTGAGACCAGAGGCACAGCAAGTCCATGTGGTCAATGCCACCTCAGAGGCTCTTCCCACTCCACGTGTGGCCACTGTGGTCCTGGGAAACCCTCGGGTTGTGTCTGGTACCAACTCCTCTGCAGGCTGATCCCGCCCAGGTGGACAAACCTCCGCTGTGAGCGTTTGCCTCTTCCTTGCAGATGGTGGCACCGCGCTAGGTCAGAGAATCATAGGATGTCCAGAGTTGGAAGGGACCCACAAGGACCATCGAGTCCAGCTCCTGCCACTGCACAGGACAACTCCAACATTCACATTGTGTGTCTGAGGGCATTGCCCAAGTGCTTCTTGTGTACTATCAGGTGTCTTACCTGGCACCACAGCTCTAGACCCAAGGCTGAGGCCGTGGGCTGGCGAAGGCAAACACTCCAAATGCTGGCTTTGCACTGCACAGTGACACCAGCGCTCATCTTGCAAGCAACACGTTGCCTGTTCTTTGTCCTTAGAGGCTGCAAAGTTCATTCACTGCAGACAAGCTGCTACATAGACACAAGGCATAAAACTGCACTACACCTTCAAAAATTCACAGTTCAAATCGCTGCTTCACTTCATCTGCAATCATTTTTGCGATGGCAAGGGAGGAGGTAGCAGCAGGAGAAGGGGCATTTCTGACATGAAGAATTCTGCTTCCGATATCTCCGCTGCCTCCATCAAACACAAAGTCATCTATCAAGTTTCCGTCACTGTCCATCGCTTGAGCTCTCACTCCAGATGGACCCCTGCAAAATAAATGAGGGGCTCATGAGAAAGAAAGTGCTCCCTGAAGCCAGAAAACCAATTCTGTTCTTCAGGTGTCCAGGGAAGCAGCAAGGAAGGCAGATTCCGGAGTCAAATCCCAGCCACGCTTTTTGGGGAGCACAGGGAAGTTTAACACTCTTAAGGCAGAGGAGAGATGTCTCGCAGGCATTACGGTAAAACGAGGGCAGGCAGCCAGGCAGAACATCTCCTGTATCCTTCTGGGTTGGGAAGTTCTTCTCCTCCCCACATGCACAAACGTGTCTTCTCTTTTCAAAAAGGAAACCCTTTGTTCTGAAATAGCAGCCTTGTCACATAATAATTTCATGCCACTGCTATGCTGCCTGAGCTGGATAAATTGCTTCTACTAGGTTCAAGCTTTTCCTAGCCTGGATTTTCTCCCTGCAAATGTTTGGACAGTTCAGCCCACCTCCATGCACCTAAATGCCTCATCTTTCCTCACCCATCTCTTCAGTTCCTTAGCATTTCTAAACTCCTTTGAATTCATTTCCCTCTCCACAGTTTAAGACGCTGAATGCAATGTTATTGAGATGATTAAACTAAGCCAATGCTCACTCAATAGCAACTCATTCTCTGGTTTCCCCTCTGAATTTCATTAGTGTTTTGCTTTCTTTGTGCACTCAGATGATGTTCAGGCTGCTGAACGTGTCACGTGGAGAAAGGGATTTTTTTTTTTTGTGAATATGTCACAACTGTGAATTTTTTGCCCATGGGGAGCATAGAAAGTCAGGCAAATATTCATCAAATTTGCACCAGCAAACACAACATAAAAGACATTCCCATAGAAAGTATAGAATGGTTTGGGTTAGAAGGGATCTCAAAGCCCATCCAGTTCCACTCCCTGCCATGGGCAGGGACACCTCCCACTGGATGAGGTTGCTCCAACCCCATCCAGCCTGGCCTTGAACACCTCCAGGGATGGGGCAGCCACAAGCTTCTCTGGGCAACCTGGGCCAGGGCCTCCCCAACCTCACAGCAAAACATTTCTTCCTAATGTCTAATCTAAATCTTCCCCTTTCCAATCTAAAGCCATTCCCCCTCGTCCTATCACTCCAGGCCCTTGTAAAAAGTCCCTCCCCAGCTTTCCTGAAGCTCCTTTCAATACTGGAAGCTGCTCTAAGGTCTCCCCAGAGCCTCCTCTTCTCCAGGCTGAACAACTGCAACTCTCTCAGCCTGTCCTCATAGCAGAAGTGCTCCAGCTCTCAGATCATCTCGGTGGTTTGGGTTGGAAGGGACCTTAAAGCTGACCCACTTCCAACCTGTCTGCCACGGGCAGGAACACCTTCTGCTACATCAGGTTGCTTAAAGCCCCATCCAAAAACCTGAATGCTTCTGCACTTTGGTAGCATATTCACGTGAAGGCAGTGGGCTGATGCTACTTTTCCTGGTGTTATAAATAAGAGATTTAAGAGACCGCTGGGTGTTACTGCCAAGGAAAGTCTTCTGTACCTGAGTACATCATTAACGGTGACCTCAGGGATGAACTTCTGAAGCTGCTTCACCTGTGCACTCAGGAAACATGCTCTGTATATCTCATTCAGCCCATAAGACAAGTTTCGCAGGACAAGCTTCCACAGCCCACTGTCAAGAGGAAAAATAATGGCAGTCAGAACAAACCTCACATGACAAATGTAGACTTGTCAAACTATAGCTGGCTAGGATGGAGGAAATGCAATCGCATGACAAAAGTTCTCATTCCCAACATCAGTAATCCCATGAGCACTTCCTATGTGAGAAATGTTTGTCCTTCCCCGCTTCAACAAACCTTGTTCACAGAGCTGTAGCGTTGCTGTTACATTCCCTCTCTGACAATTAACGCTGAGCTCCAGTCCTTCCTATCTCCAGGACTTTTCTCTGGTCCAGCCAAATGTGCTGCAGCTACAAGGAAGGCCAACAGGACGCTGGAGTGCACCAAAAGCATCACCACAGAGATAAAGAAGGGATTATCCCACACTACTCGGCACTTGCCAGGCCGCACCCTGAGTCCTGTGTCCAGTTTTGGTCCCCACTATACAAAAAAGATCTGGCCAGGCTGGAGAGGGTGCAGAGCTGGGCCACACTAAGATAGTCAGAGGACTGGTAAACCTTCTATGTGAGGTAAGACTGAGAGAGCTGGGTTTATTCAGTCTTGAGAGGAGAAGGCTTAGGGGAGACATTTTACCATGTACCAGTGCATAAAGGATGTCTGCCAAGAGGATGGAGATGCCCTTCTGATGAGGAGTCACATGGGAAAGACAAGGGGTAATGGGTACAGTTGCTCCCGGGGAGATTTCAGTTGGATTCTGAGAGGAAGCTTTTCCCTATGAGAACAGTTAAATATTGGAAACATCTCCCCAGGGAAGTGGTGGATTCCTCTACACCAGACACTTTCAAGGCTCAGCTTGACAGGGTTGCTGGGCCACCTCGTTTAAACTATAGATCACCTAAAAAGCCTGGATCAGATGGTCCCCAAGGTCCCTTCCAACCTGGCATCCTGTGATTCTGTGAAATGGCTGGAGATGCAAACAGGAGGGGGACTTTTTTTCCATGGTCACTCTGAAAAGACCATCACAATCCTAAACCCCTCAGCTTTCAGTCGTCAGCCTTGCTACATCTTTGCAAAACTTGTTTGCTCACTCTGATTTCCTTCCAGTATAAAAATCTGTAGACAACGACTCAGATGCTTCCAACGCTTTAATAAAACGCATGATGTTGAGCTGTTTGCCAGAAAGCCATTTTCCAGTTCCCTGATCCATTTTTCAGGCTCTCCAGGGATACCCCCAGTCCTTTCACATTCTTATTCAAGTCTAATTTCTAAAATTGAGCACTTGGCAAAGGTCTGTCCAGCACCTCACAGAGAAATCACGGGATCATGGAATAGTTTGTGTTGGAAGGGACCTCAAAGCCCATCCAGTCCCACCCCCTGCCATGGGCAGGGACACCTCCCACTGGATCAGGAACTCCAAGCACCATCCAGTCTGGCCTTGAACACCTCCAGGGATGGGGCAGCCACCACTTCTCTGGGCAACCTGGGCCAGGGCCTCCCCACCCTCACAGCAAAACCTTTCTTCCTAATGTCTAATCTAAATCTTCCCCTTTCTGATTTAAAGCCACTATCCCTCGTCCCGTCACTAGAAGGCAAGGTTTCTCTCAAATCCTACAGGTCCTGTGCTCATTTCTGCTTGCAATTTTAGCAATGACTCCCAATTTCTCTGACACTCTTCCCAAGACGGCTTCCTGGCCTGCATTCGTGGCCCTTAACATCTTTCCTACCACTGGATATATATTAAATGTATACTTATGGTCTGACTAAATTTAACACAGCAATCCAGACCACTCTGTGTTCTCTCTAGCAAGGTGGGTGCTGGTTTCTTCTCCCAATTGACAGGTGATAGGATGAGAGGGAATGGCCTCAAGTTACACCAGGGCAGGTTCAGATGGGATATTTGGAAAAATTCCATCATGGAAAGGGTTCTCAGGCCTTGGCACAGGCTGCCCAGGGAGGTGGTGGAGTCCCCATCCTTGGAGGGGTTTAAAAGATGGGCAGATGAGGTGCTGAGAGATCTGGTTTAGTAGTGGACAGGTAAGGTCGGACACAGTGATCTCAAAGGTCTTTTCCAACCAAGTGAGTCTATGATACTTCCAAGCAACCTCTGCAGATATTTCAATCGCACCATCAAGGTTGATTAAATCATTACACTGCACTGGACCAACCCAATCCTGGACAAGCTCCATGAGTAGCAACATGGCTCAGCAGCACCTTCCAACAAGCAGCCACATCCTCAGACCAGCTGCGACACGCCTCAGTAGTTTATGAAAATTCAAATATTAGATCACATGGAGTCACGTGTCCTGGAGAAATCTGCCCTTATCAGCACAGCTGTCTTTAAACACACAAGAACTTGGCAAAAGCAGGCGTTTAGGCAAGAATTAGCTTCCATGGCGACCCAAGCTAACATGTAAATAACCACGTTCAGCAGACAAAATAAAAAGTATTACCTGTATGTTACAGCATCTAAAAAGTCTCCAGCGCTGAAGTCAAACAACTTGTAACCCTCTCGCTTGAAGGCCAAGACTGCGTTAGGCCCAAGCCAGACACTGCCGTCCATCCTCGGTGTGAAATGAAATCCCAGGAAAGGGAAACGAGGATCAGGAACCTAAGGTGGGATACAACAATTATTACAGCTCTTACAAACCTGTCAGAGCAAACAGCCACACAACCACTCACATCAACAGAGTCATCCAGAAAATGTTTGTAAGGAGGAAAGTACAGATATTTCCAGTTTATTGTGCGAGAAAGTGGATAAAACAAACCCACACGCAGTAAAGGAGTTATCCTCCCAATAAATGGAAATAACCATTTTTATATGAATGAGGGAGTAAAATTGCCATTTTATTTCCAATCACTACAACAAAACTGAAGTCACAGAACCATACAATGGGCGCCTGCGCTGGTTCTTCTGCTTGTTAATTCTGCAGTTACAGCATGTAAAGAATTTAAAGAATTGAGGAACAGAGCAGGGCCAAGAAAAGCTGTGTCTTAGGTAAAAGCAAAACAAATAATGGGGAAAAAAGGCTCACATGATCTCTCAGGACATAAATCAACCCACAACAAACCAACGACACACCAATGCAGCAATTAAACTGCAACAAAACAGGTTATAAAACATTACAAAGGCCTCACCATTGCCACATTGCTCAAAACAACACGCATGCAGCAAGCCCAAGCAGCGCTAACACTAAGTATCTTCAGTATCTTTTTCATTCGTGAACAGAAAACAGTGTGATTGTGTGTGAAGGCTGAAGCAGAAATAAGCTGTGTGCAGGTACCAGAATTAAATGTGTCACTACTGCAAAATCTTTGACTACAGAGGTGACTGTGTTATAGGTTGAAAAGATGCAGGCACTGCAGATGACACCAAGCTGAGTGGTGCAGTTGTCACACCAGAAAGATGGGATGTCACCCAGAGGGACCTGGACAGGCCAGAGAAGTGCGGCTGTGTGAACCTCATGAGGTTCAACAAGGCCAAGTGCAAGGTCCTGCACCTGGATTGAGGCAATCTGCAGTTTCGATTCAGGCTAGGGGATGATGTGATTGAGAGCAGCCCTGAGGAGAAGAACTTGGGGTGCTGGGGGGGGAGAAGCTCTACATAAGCTGGCAACGTGCGCTCACAGCCCAGAAACCCACCGTGTCCTGGGCTGCATCCAAAGCAGCGTGGCCAGCAGGGAGGGAGGGGATTCTGCCCCTCTGCTCCGCTCTGGTGAGACCTCATCTGGAGTCCTGTGTGCAGCTCTGGAATCCTCAGCCTAAGAAGGAGAGGGAGCTGTTGGAAGGGGTCCAGAGGAGGCCATGGAGATGATGCAAGGGCTGGAGAACCTCCTATATGAGGACAAGCTGAGAGAGATGGGGTTGTTCAGCCTGGAGAAAGCTCCAACGAGACCTTAATGTAGCCTTCTAATATTGAAAGGGGCTCTAGGAAAGCTGGGGAGGGGCTTTTTACAAGGATCTGGAGTGACAGGACAAGGAGGAATAGCTTTAAATTGGAAGGGAAGGACTTAGATTAAGAAGAAACTCTTCACATTGAGGTGGTGAGGCTGTGGTCCAGGTTGCCCAGAGCAGTGGTGGCTGCCCTATTCCTGGAGGGGTTCAAGACCAGGCTGGATGGGGCTGGGAGCAACTGAATCCAGTGGGAGGTGCCCCTGTCCATGGCAAGAGGTGGAACTGGATGGGCTTTGAGGTCCCTACCAATCCAAACCATTCTATGACTTTTCTGTATTAAATGGTAGAAAGCTTGTCCTTGCCCTCCCAGGTCTATCTGAGTCATACAAAGCAAAGCTAATTCAAAGATGAGGCTGAGAGGCAAATATCTAAACCCCAGCTTTGTGTATCTGCATACAGATTAAACCCTACACCTACGTAATTAATTATTTACTGTTGTCCTTCATTTACTATTGAATCCTGCATACAGATTTACTTTACTACCCAAAGAAAGCAGCAAGACTTTTGTGGGCACGTGGCTATCACATTAAACGCTTCATTCTTTCACTACTAAAAAAAGCAGACCCCACAAAATAAAAATCCCCAAATTGGCAATAGTTTCCTACATGGTCCTTTCTCTCCCTGCTCCTCAAGGATTAACCCAAAGAAGCTGCCCAAATCTACGTTCACACGTTGTGCATCACCATCTACAGTCCAAGAGAAGGAACAGCATCGTGTTGTCTTTATTTCTGTAGCTTTAGTGAAGGGCACACCAGAGGTTGTACGTACCGGATAAATATTCCCTTTAACCATGTAGCACTTCTCTGGTTTGAGCACCAAGTAGTCTCCACGGAAAGGCACAACACGAGGTTCTGGGCTGCAGCCGCTGATCTCAGACAGGCGGTCAGAGTAAAGCCCTGCGCAGGTCACAATGTGCCGACAGTAGATTTCCTCACCCTGTGGAAAACAAAGCAAATCGACACACACAAGAATTAAAGGTATCTACTAAAAAAAACACCCATCAGCTACAAGCTTTGGGTCAAGACCGGAAAGAAAACCAACAATATTTTCAAAATGAGGGAGAAACATTGAATTGTTTCATTTAATTCTTTCTAATAGTCTCCTTTATTAGGAGAATTATCCTAAAATGGCAATTTGTCAAACATGTAGGGCTGGCAGAATCTTTATAGAAAAAGGGTGGGAATGGGAAGGAAAAAAAAGACTGAGGAAACATGGCATTGATTCTCAGGCTGCCTCCAGGTTCACTTCCCAGAACACAGAGCATCCCAAGAACGCTCGCTGTACAGGGCGGAGCCCAGGGCAGCATCTGCATCGAGGGCCTCGTGCCTCCAGCAAACAAAGCATCTGCCTCGGGCGCTCCCTCGCCTCTGCATCCCACACAGCCCGAGGCCAGGCTGCAGCTCCCTGGCCAGCTTCCCAACTGCAACACCTGCAGCAACATAGGGTTAAAACAGGTTCCACCACACACACCGGGAATGTCACCCTACCCAGCAGTAAATCAAAACCTATCCGCTATCTGCCTATATGTCAGCACAGGAAGGACAGGGATCTGTTGGAGCAAGTGCAGAAGAGGACACGAAGATGATCCAAGGGCTAGAACACCTCCCAGATGAGGACAGGCTGAGACAGTTGGCGTTGTACAGCCTGGAGAAGAGAATCATAGAATGACTTTGTTGGAAAAGAACTTTCAGATCAAGTCCAACCATACCTGTCCACTACTAAACCAGATCCCCAAGCACCTCGTCTACCCATCTTTTAAACATCTTCAGGGATGGGGACTCCACTACCTCCCTGGGCAGCCTCTGCCAGAGCCTGAAAACCCTTTTGGTGAAGAAATTTTTCCTGATATCCAGTCTGAACCTGCCCTGGCACAAGGCTCTGAGGAGACCTTAGAGCAGCTTTTCAGTACTGAAAGGGGCTCCAGAGAAGCTGGGGAGGGAATTTCTACAAGGGCCTGGAGTGGTAGGACAGGGGGAACAGTTTTAAGCTGAAAGATTGAGATAAGATCTTAGGAAGAAATGTTTTCCTGTGAGGGTGGGGAGGCCCTGGCCCAGGTTGCCCAGAGCAGTGGTGGCTGCCCCATCCCTGGAGGTGTTCAAGGCCAGGCTGGACGGGGCTTGGAGCCCCTGATCCAATGGGAGGTGTCCCTGCCCACGGCAGGGGTTGGAACTGGATGGGCTTTGAGGTGCCTTCCAACCCAAACGATTCCATGATTTTATGATAAAGCTCACACTGTTTGTTATCAAATACTATGCTTTTTTTCTGCAACTAAAAATGTTTTCATAAAAACAATAAATAAAGTAAATAAGTACTCAGTGCTTGGTGAGAGAATCTAACACATTTTAGAAGCTCCTTTTTAATGAAAGAGCAGAAATACACGAAAACAGCAGCACTGACTTTAAAAACTAATGGGGTGGGAGCAAAGTCCGTTTTTGTTTTGTCACCCCCCAAAGAAGTGCCCTGATGTTCTCTCCTGGAGGTGAAACAGTCACAGCATGAACTGTGCGGCATGAGCTGACTAGCACCTGTTTTACTGAACTAGCTCGTGGCTTGCTGACAATAAAATGATTCTAAATGACTCCTTATCATTTTTATAGATGCCGAAGATGAAAAGCAAATAAGACAACAGGTGTTTCTCAAAAACTGAATGTCATAAAAGGAGTCCCTGGAAAGAACAAGTGTAAGAATGTGTAAATAGAGAAGAAAAGGGGCATGTACAGTTAAACGAAAGTCAGGCTGCAGAAAGTTGTACTTTCACCAGTATTCCCAGAATATAGTGAAATGTGAATGTGCTCATAGAACCATAGAATGGTTTGGGTTGGAAGCTCACACAGTTCCAATCCCTGCCATGGGCGGGGACACCTCCCACTGGATCAGGTTGCTCCAAGCCCCATCCAACCCCACCTTGGACACCTCCAGGGATGGGGCAGCCACAGCTTCCCTGGGCAACCTGGGCCCGGGCCTCACCACCCTAATCCTGAAGGATTTCTTCCTAATGTCCAGTCTAAATCTTCCCCCTTCCAATTTAAAGCCGCTCCCCCTCGTCCTATCATTTCAGGCCCTTGTAAATAGTCCCTCCCCAGCTTTCCTGAAGCTCCTTTCAGTACTGGAAGCTTCTCTAAGGTCTCCCCAGAGCCTTTTCTTCTCCAGGCTGAACAACCCCAACTCTTTCAGCCTGTCCTTATATGGGGGGTGCTCCAGTCCTTAGATTATTTTTGTGGCCTCATCCGGACCTGTTCCAACAGTTCCACCTCCTTCTTATGCTGCAGATCCCAGACCTGCACACAGGACTCCAGATGAGGTCTCACCAGAGTGGAGCAGAGGGGCAGAATCCCCTCCCTCGCCCTGCTGGCCACGCTGCTTTGGATGCAGCCCAGGACATGGTGGTTTCTGGGCTGTGAGTGCACATCGCTGGCGCGTGTGGAGCTTCTCCCCCCCAGCACCCCGAGTCCTTCTCCTCAGGGCTGCTCTCAGTCACTCATGTTGTCCCTCAGCCTGTACTGAAACCGCATATTGCCCCGACCCAGGTGCAGGACCTTACAATTGGCCACGTTGAACTGACTGCAATTGTTGATAAAAGCACTCCTAGATGACGGAGATCATGGTACTGACTTTTAACTTTTTCTGGACAGCTAAGTAATCCATCAGGACTCCAGAAAAATTCTTAAGAGAAGCAGAAATAGGTTCCTATTTATGCAATTAAATCTCCAGCCAAGTTCCTACCTTCGAGTTCCTAACAACAACAGGGTATTTCAGACCTGTAACAGAATGAGACAAGAGAAGGGATTAATAGAATATGTAACAGCAAACTGAATGAACAGGGAGCTTGTCTCAATGATGGATTCCTTGACTGGAGGATTTTCAAACCGTAGAGCACGTACTGACAGACAGAACTGATGTTGTTCGCCATAACTGTATTTATGAATTAACAGGGGCATGGAGAGCGTTATTCTTCCATGTGGGTACCACCAGGGATCCAGCCTGCCTTTCAGGACAAAACAAAAAGCACTGTGACAAGAACACAGATGCTGGAGCACGTCCCATACAAGGACAGGCTCAGGGAGTCGGTGTTGTTCAGCCTGGAGAAGAGAAAGCTGCGGGGAGACCTTAGAGCAACTTCCAGTACTGGAAGGGGCTCCAGGAAAGCTGGGGAGGGGCTGTTTACAAGGGGCTGGAGTGATAGGATGAGGGGGAATGGCTTTAATCAGGAAGGGGAAAGATTTAGATGAGACATTAGGAAGAAATTCTTCACGTTGAGGTGTTCAAAGCCAGGCTGGATGGGGCTTGGAGCAACCTGATGCAGTGGGAGGTGTCCCTGCCCATGACAGGGGGTGGAACTGGATGGGCTTTTAAGGTCCCTTCCAACCTAAACCATTCCATGATTCTATGGATATTCAGCTAAATCTGATTTTAAAAAAGAGAGAACAACTTCCTCAATTTTACTATCATTTTCTTCCACTGTCTTTAAATGTTGCAGCTGAAGGATGACCCGACTACTTGCTCACTCCTCTCGCCAACACAATTTTGCCTTTTGTTTCGTCCCTTTGAGACAGAAAGGTTCAGTGATGAGATTTCTGTTAAAGCAAAGGATTTTTTAACAAAATCTTTGGCAGGACTATAGCAAATGGAAGACAAAGTTCTACCTTACCATCTTCACTTTCTGAAGAACTTTCTCTAGCCATCTCCATGTTTGTAACTTCAAAATCCATCAAGATGGTCCCACCGGCTGCCTGGAAGTCTTCGGCATAGGACTGGGCCACTTGTTTGTAATCCACAATGCCAGTGTACGGAGAATCAATGGCCATCAGACCCTGAAATGGTATTAAGACACAGAAGGATAGTGACAGTGGATGCCTCCTCCCTGGAGGTGTTCAGGGCCAGGCTGGATGGGGCCTGGAGCAACCTGATCCAGTGGGAGGTGTCCCTGCCCATGGCAGGGGGTGGAACAGGATGGGCTTTGAGGTCCCTTCTGACCCAAACCATTCCATGATTTCTGCTGCTGTCAACACAAACAGGCTGGGAAATGTCACCTAACTGCCACCTGTGTAGGAAGCACCTTGATTCGACTTGGCTTAATCCCAATCCACACTGGTGGAGAGGAAGGAATTTTCTTTGCTGCACTACTGAGCTTTACTGCAAGTTAAATAATTTTGGTGGGAAAGAGTGGAATCATCTCAGCATAAAGTCAGATACAGCAGCTCTAAACAGGGCAAAGGAAAGCCTGCCTATCAATCACAAAAACACACAAGCAAGTGCCTGCAAGGAAAAGGGGGAGAAAAGAAAGATTAAAATAATCACAGAATAGTTTGGGTTGGAAGGGACCTTAAAGCTAATCCAGTTCCACCCCCTGCCATGGGCAGGGACACCTCCCACTGGATCAGGTTGACCAAGGCACATCCAACCTGTCCTCAAACATCTCCAGGGATGGGGCAGCCACCACGAACCTGAGCAACTTGTTCCAGCGCCTCCCCACTCTCATCGTGAAGAAATTCCTCCTCCTGTCTAGTCTAAATCTGCCCCTCTCCAGTTCATAGCCACTGCCCCTAGTTGTTGTTGTAGTAATACAACAACAACAACAATAATAATAATAAAAAAAAAATCACTCACTGTCACTGGTAGGAGAACTGTATTTTGTTTCCGAGCAAATACATACGGGAGGACACCTCTGCGTGAAACTGGAGAAAGGATCAGCTCTGACCAGCTAGTAAGCTCTGTCCATTTGCTACAAATTCAGGGACTGAGGGGCTGTAGCTACTCCTACTTTGACTCAAATAATTCCAATTCACTTTGCAGGCTGCAACTGAAACAGATTATCCGCTCTCTAATTTGTGAATGCTGGCCCTTAAGAAACAGCCAGCACAACCCTTGCAATCAGTGCAGCAGCTCTTTATGGCTGCAGCACAAGGATGACTGATGAACTATGGACTGAGGAGCAAGAGAAAGCTGGGGTGCAAGGAAGTGTCTGCAGCAGAGATCCCACACCATCACCTTACGATGTGTTTGACCTGGTCAGGTGTGTATGTGCTTGCAAATGCACGTGAAGGACTGGGCTGAGCTAAAACGCTCCAGAAATATATTAGTTTTTATTGACAATTATCTCTCTTCTGGGTTTCCAGGTTCTTTTGAACTTGTCATCAGTGCAAATTGCCTCAAGGCCAGAAACATATTTATGTTACATCAAGAAATAAAGGTACCTGAGAAAGCGAGGTCTTCTAGGCCAAATAAAAACAAGCAACTTACCCTGCAGAAGGGTTCCTTCTCTTGTATTTCTTTTGCTCCAATCAGTTTCAGCCCTCGGACATTGTTCTGCAGCCCTCTCTCATACAGAGCTTTGAGCCTTGGAATTTCCTCTTGTTCAACAGCGACAATCAGCTTCAGAAAAGATAAGAAGGTACACAGTGAGCAAAGTACACAAAGCCTGTTCAGGTTTGGCATCAGGCCCAAGATAACAAGTAAATAATAGTGAATGAGTTATAATTCAACAGGGGAAAACGTGTTTGCACCATTAGCTGCACAGGATTCTATAAGTACCTGTAATTACTGAGAAAGCATCGATCACAGAATCATGGAATGCGCAGGATTGGAAGGGACCTCAAAGCCCATCCAGTTCCACACCCTGCCATGGGCAGGAACACCTCCTGCTGGATCAGGGTCTCCAAGCCCCATCCAGCCTGGCCTTGAACACCTCCAGGGATGGGGCAGCCACCACTTCTCTGGGCAACTTCGGCCAGGGCCTCACCATCCTCATTGTGAAGAATTTCTTCCTATGATCTCATCTCAATCTCCCCTCTTCCAGCTGAAAACCGTTTCTCCATGTACTATCTGTGCACTCCCTGATCAAGAGCCCCTCTCCAGCTTTCCTGGAGCCCCTTTTAGTACTGGAAGCTGCTCTAAGGTCTCCCCATAGCCTTCTCTTCTCCAGGCTGAACAACCCGAACTCTCTCAGCCTGTCCTCATACAGGAAGGCCTTGGATCAACTTGTTCCAGCCCTTGGATCAACTTCGTGGCCTCCTCTGGACTTGCTCCAACAGCTCCCCCTGGCCCACCCGCACCACCACATCCAGGGATCTCTGCTCTGCACCCCAGAGCTGGGAGAGATCCGCATCCAGAGGATGCCAAAGCAACCCTCATCACATCAGACAGGGTCTTCTGCACTTCTAAGAGAAAGGCTCATGCTGTCCAAGATGTTTATGAGCAACCTGGGAAGGGGCAGGGAGGCGAGAATGCCAGAGGATGGCTTGAAGCAACTCAGGGTGGCTCAGGCAAGAGCTGACGTTGAAGAGTTACCAGGCCCTGGCAGAGGCTGCCCAGGGAGGTGGTGGAGTCACCATCTCTGGAGGTGTTTAAAAAACGGGCAGATAAGGTGCTCCGGGATCTGGTTCCGTTGTGGACAGGTACGGTTGGACTCAATAATCTCAAAGGTCTTTTCCAACCAAGCAATTCGATGATTCTACGACAATACAGCAGACAGAATTCAATGCCAATTAATGTGAAATGATGACCACAGCAAAAGCAGTCAGCCTCAAGCGTTAAGTTATGGAATCCAACTTCAAAGTTATCGCTCGGGACCAAGATCTTGGGTTTAGGATAGACAATCCAATGGAAACATCAACTAGCAACAGCTGAAAAGCCTTAAACTGAATGTTAGGAACAGCCAGGAAAAGGATACAGGAGAATACAGAGAATTCCACTATTTTGCTGTAGAAATCCAGAGCCTGACCACACCTTGAATGCTGTGCATGGTCATGGTCCTCAGCTGGTATCAAAGATGCACTAAATGGTTCAGAGAATGAAGACATAGTTATGCAAAAGCTTTCCCGAGAGGAACGACTAAGCAGACCGAGATTCACCAGCTGGAAGGGACAACTTTGGGAAGGAAGGGATATAAAATTAGATGCAATTCATAGTGTGAGCACAGATCAAGCGTTCACAATCTCTTCCAATGCAAGGGCTAGGGGTCATCAGATGAGGCCTGCAGAAGCCAGCTTCTAAATGACGTGACTCTTCATACAGTAGCTGTTGACCTCTGGAGCTGCTTATTTAAGTATGGTCTGATGTAAAAGCTTTGAGTTGAAAGAGAGATCTGTTTGGGAGTCACTACAGTCAAAACAGATCAGGCTCAGAAAGACAACTAAGCCGAAGAGTTCAAAAACTAATAATTTTCTTGTCCTCTTCTCATTCCTTCCTGGGTCTCTGTCTACAGACACTTCCAGAAGCGATATATAGGGCTGAGCAGACCCCAAGCTGAATCAGCACAGCTTCAGCATTTCAGGTTGTGTTAGCTGGATGTAGCACAGCATGAATACAAATCACTGGGTGACATCTGGATCTGTTTTCAAGTCACTGTGTCTGTTCAGAGCTCAACATGCCAAGACGTATGGTATGCACATACAGAGAGCCTGTGCTCCTTGGAGCTACACAGGTGCCCCTCCATGAGGCTGGGTTTCCACTGTCACCTGGGCTGTTTTGGCTTACATAAGGAGAATTATTATTTAGGCTCAGCAAAAGGACTGATTTGAGCTGCAGGGAAGTGTCCCTGCCCATGGCAGGTGGGTTGGAACTGGATGAACTTTAAGGTCCCTTCCAACCCAAACCATTCCATGACTCTATGATGCTGAAGGCAGTAAGCGCTGCAGAAACTGCTCTCACATGGGGGAAAAGACCACAACTAGGCCTGTCCTACACATTGTAACATACAATACACAGCCTTGGCTTCCACAGGTTAAGCGAGAACACCCGGCAGCTCCCGTACCTTCCCACACTGCTTGTATGGTATTCCCTTCTGATCACAGTACTTGTAGCAGAGGGCAGCACCCTGCACACACAGCTTGGCCTTCAGAGATCCAGGTGTGTAGTAAATCCCGCTGTGAATCACACCGCTGTTGTGTCCGCTCTGGTGGTGAGCTAAACAGATAGGAAACCACGTTATTAAATACATGTTCCTATGATTGGTCTATACCTTAATCACTTTGGCGGAGGAGAGAGTGATGTGAGGTCCTGCCCTAAATCAGTGTTACAAGAAACGCTCAAATGCACAGCAAACACAATTCCCCGCCTCGGTCTCAAAAGGCTCGGAAAATACTGACACAGCAAGAGCTGGTTAATCATAAACCATCACAGCTTGCCATGTATGAAATCAATAGGAAAGAAACACAAGTTTCTCCTCCAAAAGCTACAATTGCAGGCCAGTAATCAACATTTTCTACGTGTTAAAATTCATCCTAAGAAATCCATCTTTGAAAATGAAACGCGTCCTTAAAGGTCTCATCTAACACAATGTCTGTGCAATACTCAGTTTCTCCAGACCTGCTGGCAGGCTTTTCAGGTATTTGTGAACTGGATTAGGTTGCCCACTCCTCTTGGTAACTAAAATATAGGTGAAAAATATTGCAAAGGTTTTTACTGCAGTAAAGTACGAAGTAATTATATCCTTCTTCAAATACTGACTCATAGAATTGCTTGGTGGGAAAAGAACTCCGAGATCATTGAGTCCAACTGTACCTGATGGGAAGACACAGGTCCCCTGACGGACAGAAACATTCACAGGACAGACGGACACCTGGCTCCCTGCACGAACACCAGCCCCATACCTGGCTCCATCTCCTTCTCCAGCACGGCAAAGGTGAGCGCCGGGTGCCGCTGGATGAGCTCCCAGGCAGAGGCAAGCCCCACGATGCCCGCACCCACCACCGCCACGTCGAAGGTGCTGCAGGGACAGAGAGAGGGGGACAGTGAGTGTCCCCCGACATCCTTCCCTCAGCCTGGGGGCTCCCGCAGATCCTGCCCCTGCTGGGGCTTCGGGAGCACTGAGGGGGCACAAGGGATGATGAGGGGGAGTGGGGGGTGCTGAGGGTGCAAGGAGAGCACTAAGGGGAGCAGGGGGTGCTGAGGGAGAGTGGGGGGCACTAAGGGGGGTGCAGGGGGAGGTAAGGGGCAACGAGAGCACTAAGGGGAGCAGGGGGAGTGTAGGTCACAGGGGTGATGAAGGAGGGATCATAGGGGTGATGGGGGGGATTTATAGGGGTGATGAGGGGGGGATCATAGTGGTGATGGGGGTGGGAATCATAGTGGTGATGGGGGGATCGTGGAGGTGATGTGGGGGATCATAGGGGTGATGGGGGGGGACCATAGGAGTGATGAGGGGGATCAAAGGGGTGATGAGGAGGGGGACCATAGGGGTGATGAGGGGGATCAAAGGGGTGATGAGGAGGGGGACCATAGGGGTGATGAGGGGGATCAAAGGGGTGATGAGGAGGGGGATCATAGGGGTGATGGAGGGGATAATACAGGTGATGAGGAGGGGATCATAGGGGTGATGAGGGGGATCATAGGGGCGATGGGGGGGAGCCTCCGACCCGCCGCCCTCACCTGCGGAGCGCGCGCAGCCCCTGCCCCGCGCCCCAACGCCTCAGCGGCGCCGCCATGGTGGGGTGGGAGCAGCTGCTCCTCCTCCTCCTCCTCAGTCGGGTCCCGTCGCACACTTTGCCCTTCCTGAGGCTTCCGCTGCTCGGGCGTTTCCGACTCCGGGTCGGCCAGTCCCTCCTACGGCTCCTCCTTCTCTTGCTCCGCCTTCTCTTTCTCCACCCGCCTTGGGCAGCCTGATCTAGTGGGATGTCCCTGCCCAGGGCAGGGGGGTGGGAACTATGTCCCAGCCTGACGGGCCTGCAGTGGTCAGGAGATGCATCACAGCTCTCTTGAAGGTATAGATGGACGAGCTACTGCCTACCAGGATGAGTTGCCTCTGGATCCCAAGGAAGGCACTTCAGGATCCCCATGACACAGAGACAACGTGCACGGCTGGGGAGGGGGACGAACTATTCCCACCGGCTCAACGTGGGAGCGCAGAGAGCTGGGGGAAGCGGTGAAAGCAGAGGCCAGTGCCCCATTTCCTTCTGGAAATGCTCCTCGGCTCTGCGGCAGCTGAGCAGCCGGCACCCTATGCCCACGGCCCCTGGGAGAGTGATGCACAGACACGCAGAGACGCAGCCTTTGTTCAAACACACCATTTATTGGCAACTTTGTACAGTGCAAATATCCCGGAGGGAATGGGTTCTCTCCAAGAGACGGGGACGGTCGCCGTGGGTCAGTGTCAAGTGTGAGGATGTCGCCTGCTGTCAACTGTGAGACCAACACTCAGGCTCTGTGCATGGAGACCTCTTTCAATGTCTCTTCACGAGCAGCCTTACGAGCTGATATTGCAGCTGTTGGAAATCACGCAACGCCTCGGCATAGGCCGCTGGATCCTGTGTGAGGGGTCGGAAGAGATTGAGTGGCTCGGCCTTTCTGAAGGATGGCGGCAACCTTATCTCCTCGGGCACGTTCTCATTGCCAAGGAAGAAGTGTTTGAGGCACTTCTCCTCCAGGCAGCAGCGCACGTATTGCATGAGGTCTCGCAGCCGCAGTAGCCGGTACTTGCTGCACCAATCTGAGAGGGGGATTGTGGTCAGGAGGTGCATGACAGCTGTCTTGAAGGCATAGATGGAAAAGCTTGTGCCCGTCAGGCCGTGGGCGCAGTAGTGAAGGCATCTGAGGTGGACACGGCCGGCTGGGATGTGCCTGGCCACGTACTCAAAGAACTTTGCCTCGGCCGCAGCGTAGGTCACTGGCCACGTAGTGCTTGGGGTGGAGGTGTCGTCTGGAGCCTGGCTACTTAGGAAGATGTCCGAGTCTCCGTGCTGCACCCCAAAGATCAACTCAATGAAGAAGGTTCTTCCAGAGGCACTTGTCAGCTCCAGCCTGCAGGACCGGCTGGAGGGCAGAGTCTTCATGTTGTAGCGACGCAGCTGATGCACATCCCTCCAGGCTGACATCACGAGGTTCTGGAACCAGTGGGCAGTTTTGTGCACATCTAGGTAGCAGCCTGTGCAGAGGGTGTTTAGGAGGCTGGGGTCCTGATTTTTTGTGATGTCCATCTGAGAATGGTGGAGGAAGCAGGTCATGTTCTCCTCCATCTGCTGCCCTGTGCAGGTGCACTCCAGCTCCACGCGGATGCGGGGGTCTCCTGCTGGCATCTCCCTTGCGGTGCCAAGCTCCAGGTTGAAGGTGTGGCCGTGAGGTGCCTTCAGGGGCAGGAGCAGCTGGTGGACAGCATCATCATCACAGGGAAACCAGCCTTCGAAGGAAGTGCCCACACTGATGGCTTGTTGCAGCACAGGGTAGAAACTCTCCCACAACTGCTCTTGGATGACCGAGAGGAGTTCATCCACCAGATCCTCCACCACCAGGCGACCGTACGTCACATACTGCACTGGCCTGCAAGAGCGCCTTTCAAAAATCCCGACCCGATCCCTCTCTTCATCAGAACCTTCTTCTCCACTTTCTTCCTTCTCTACCTCCTCTTCCTTCTCCACCTCCTCTTTCTCCTCCACCGGCTCCAAGTTCCAGACCAGATCCCTCTCATCATCAGGACCTTCCCCTTCACTTTCTTCCTTCTCTACCTCCTCTTCCTTCTCCACCTCCTCTTTCTCCTCCACCGGCTCCAAGTTCCAGACCAGATCCCTCTCATCATCAGGACCTTCCCCTTCACTTTCTTCCTTCTCCTTCACCTTCAACATGTTGCAGCCAGCCCTTTCCTCAGTGCTGCTGCTGTCTGCCGCACGGCTCCTTTTCCTCAAGCACCAGCAGAGGCCCAAGAGCAGGACCAGGCCTCCAGCAATCACCCAGAGGTGCCACTGCTGCAAGGCAGTAGAGTGCTGTGCTACCCTGGCAACGTCCCACTGCTTCTGTGTCTTCGGCACCAGGGACCTCTGCGCTATCTCCTGCCATAGCTGAGCCATCTCCTTCTCCAGAAACTGGGCACGCTGTGCCATGCGCTCACGCGTGGCCTCATCCAGCTCATCCCCAGCCAGGGGCAGCTTCTGGATGAGGGTTAGGAACACACGGACGAGGAATGAAGTGGCAGCCATGGCCTGCAGGAGGAAGGAGAAGAGGGGTTCAGAGGGGCTGTGCTGGAGGGAGCTGGTGGCAGGGGAGAGAGACCTTTGGGGCAGGCAGGAGTGGGGACGAGGCAGCTGGGAGGCAGCAATGCCTTTGAACCGCGCCCTGCCCAAGGTGCTCCTGCGAGCGGCTGGGGCCTCGGTGCTGGGGCAGAACCGACCCTCCCTGGGACCCACGTTTCCACCCCAGCCCTCGTCCAGCCCAGCCTCCCGCCACGTGTGCACTCACCACCCTCCCACGCCGCACTGGCCAGGGCTGCCTGCCGGTGCCTCTATAACCTGCCCCGTGGTCTCTCGTCCTTTGTGATGTCACAGGCACCGGAGCGCACCACGGGCACCGGAGCACACCACGGGCACCGGAGCACACCACGGGCTCACCCCCAGCCAGCCCCACCCCCAGCTCAGCGACTTTCAGCTGTCCCTTCCCTGCTCCTGCTGGCCACACCATTTCTGACCCACGCCAGGATGCTCTTGGCCGTCTTGGCCACTGGAACCCCTGCTGCCTCATGCTCAGCCACTGTTGACCTGCACCACCAGGTGCTTTTCCACCAGGCAGCTTTCCAGCGGCTTTCCCTGGGGCGATTCATGGGGCAGTTGTGACTGAAGTGCTGGCCCCGGTGTTCTGCCTTTTTGAACCCCATAGAATCGACCTCGGACCATAATCCACCCTGTCCACATCCCACTGGAGAGGCTTCTTGCCCTCAAGCACGTCAACATGAATGAGGCAGCAGTGGCCCAATGGCATCTTGGCTTGTGTCAGAAATGGCGTGACCAGCAGGGCCAGGGAGGTTATTCTCCCTCTGTACTCAGCAGTGGTGAGACCGCTCCTCGAATCCTGTGTTCAGTTCTGGGCCCCTCACCACAAGAAGGATGTTGAGGCTCTGGAGCGAGTCCAGAGAAGAGCAACGAAGCTGGTGAGGGGGCTGGAGAACAGGCCTTCTGAGGAGCGGCTGAGAGAGCTGGGGGTGTTTAGCCTGGAGAAGAGGAGGCTGAGGGGAGACCTCATTGCTCTCTATAACTACCTGAAAGGAGGTCGTGGAGAGGAGGGAGCTGGCCTCTTCTCCCAAGTGACAGGGGACAGGACGAGGGGGAATGGCCTCAAGCTCCGCCAGGGGAGGTTCAGGCTGAACAGTATGAAAAAAGTTTTCACGGAAAGGGTCATTGGGCAGTGGAACAGGCTGCCCAAGGAGGTGGTTGAGCCGCATTCCCTGGAGGTGTTTGAGGGACGGGTGGACCAGGTGCTGAGGGGCATGGTTTAGTGGTCGATAGAAATGGTTGGACTGTATGATCTGGTGGGTCTCTTCAAACCTGGTGATTCTATGATTCTATGATTCTAATTTTGTGTCATCTGCGGAGTTACCTAGGGAGCACTGAATCCCCTCATCCAGATGAACAATAAAGATCTGAAACAAGACTGGCCCCAACACTGAGCCCTGGACAATACCGCTTGTGACCGGCCACCAAAGGATTTAATTCCCTTCCCAACCACACCCTGGGCTCCACCATCCAGTCAGTGTTTTACCCCCCAAAGTGCACACCTAAGCCATGAGCTGCCAGCTCCTCTAGGAGAAGGCGGTGGCAAACGGTGTCAAAGGCTTTACTGAAGTGCAGGTAGAAAACATCCACAGCTTCTTCCTCAGGCACTGAGCGGGTCAGCTGGTCATAGAAGGAGACCAGACAGGTGAAGCAGGACAGTCCTTTCATGAACCCGTGCTGACTGAGCCCGATCCCCTGCTTGTCATGCACGTGTTTGGTGAGCGCAGTCAAGGGGACTGCAGCAGGACGCAGGGTGGCAATCAAAATGTCTGCAGCAAATCAAGTCTCCTGCGCACCAGGGCTGACTCTGTCTCCTTCTGATGCCACACCCGGCTTCTCAAACCTTACCCTGTGTGATATTGTAATAATTGTAACAGGACTAATAATCCACAATCATGGCCTTGTAATGCCGCTATTGTATAATAAACTGTACTGTGACGATACCGGGTCAGAACGCTTGGACAGCAGGTTCCATTAACCGTTTCATGAAACATGCGTGATTCCAGGAAGGACGTTGGTTGGAAATAACAACTTGTCCACCGTTCTCTGCCAGCATTTTGGGGACATGTCATTTTAATCCGCTCGTCAGACAGCGGCTGTAATTTGTGGCAGGGAGCGACTTTACCCATTCAATTGCTCAGCCACTTGTTCGAGCTGCGCTTTCTGCTCTCTGAATTCAGCTTGCCAAACATCTCTTGCAGCCTGTAACTCCTCTTGGGGCAGTCAAAGCACGTGAAGAGGGGCTACAGGGATCACAACCTTTTATGGAATAAGTTCTAGCCCTGACAGAAGTAACCAGCCCTCCGCCCCCTGGCATGAGGCTTTCCCACTGTCTCTGACCCCCCTAAAGCCTCGTCTCCTGCCCCAAGGGTGAGGGCAGATTCCAGATTGAGGAAGGCACGTGGAAAAAGAACTGCAAAAGCTCTAGCAGGAGAGTGAAGTTTCTTCCAATGACTTTATGAAATAATGAAGCTTGTGAGGGGGCTGGAGAACAGGCCTTACGAGGAACAGCTGAGAGAGCTGGGGGTGTTTAGCCTGGAGGAGAGGAGGCTGAGGGGAGACCTCATTGCTCTCTACAACTTCCTGAAAGGAGGTTGTGGAGCAGAGGGAGCCCGGCTCTTCTGCTATGTGACAGGGGACAGGACAAGAGGAAATGGCCTCAAGCTCCGCCAGGGGAGGTTCAGGCTGAACGTTAGGAAAAAATTTTCTCGGAAAGGGTCATTGGGCACTGGCAGAGGCTGCCCAGGGAGGGGGTTGAGTCACCTTCCCTGGAGGGGTTTAAGGGACAGGTGGACGAGGTGCTGAGGGACATGGTTTAGTGTTTGATAGGAATGGTTGGACTCAATCCAGTGGGTCTTTTCCAACGTGGTGATTCTATGATTCCCACCATCAGGGATAACATTAACAGTTTGTTTGTAAGTCATTTCTCCTGCCAGGCTTTGATAAGACATTGTGACTAACTGTGAAAATGTCCCCTTTGAGCGTTTCTGTGTTTGCCACGACCCAGAAGCTGCCCACACAATATAGGACTGACTGGCCGAGTGCCTCCAAGGCAACCAACAACCTGTGTGGGGAGCTGTGAGGGTGGGAAGCCTCCAGAGATCTTCCTTCAGATGGTGAGGCCAGTGGCTCGTGCCTCTGGTCCTGGCTCCACTTGGGAAAGCTGCACTCGAGTGGGGAACTCCTTCGCATGGTGGAGGAGTTAAGGGAGGAGGTAAGGAGGCTGAGGAGCGTCAGGGAGTGTGAGAGGGAGATAGACCAGTGGAGCAGGGCCCTCTCACTAACTCAGCAGCCTGCTGGGGCTGGCGTGTCTGAACACCATCCACCTGCAAGGTGGGGGAACAAGAGATGGGGAATGGCAGCAAGTTCCTGCCAGAGGAAGGAAAGCTGCTCCCCTCACCCAGACAGCAAAACCCCAGATCCCCCTGGTGAACAAGTACCAGGTGCTGCAGGTGGAATCCAACCCTGAGAATGAGGGTGATGGCTCCCACAGCCTAGAATCCTTCCCTAGGTCACACCATCCTCAGAAAAAGATAAAAACATCCTCCATTAAGAAGAAGAGGAGGGTGATTGTTGTAGGGGACTCCCTCCTAAAAGGAACGGAGGGACCCACTTGCAGACCGGACCCGCTCCACAGAGAGGTCTGCTGCTTACCGGGGGCATCAGTGAAGGAGGTAGCTCGAAAACTTCCTTCCCTGGTCCACGAGACAGACTACTATCCTCTGATACTAGTCCAAACTGGTAACGATGGTCTAGTAAACAAAAAGGCTAAAACCATCAAGAATGACTTCAGGGCCATTGGGAAAATGATGGAGGGCTCTGGGGCACAAATAGTATTCTGCTCCATCCCAAGGCTAAATAGAGAGGAGGGGGAAGACAGGAAGAAGAATTCGATTAATGCCTGGCTCCGAGCCTGGTGTGAGGAGAGGGGCTTTGGCTTCTTTGATCATGGGGTGGCTCAGGCACCCCCAGGCTTTCTTGCTAAGGATGGGACACGTGGGTCTCCTAGGGGAACTAAAGCCCTTGCTAGAAACCTAGCTAAGCTCATAAATCAAGCTTTGAACTAGATATGAAGGGGGAGGGTGTTGAGCCCAGGCTAGACAGGAACGAGCCTGGAAGTGGGGCAATGGTGATTTGGAGAGGGTGTGCTGGTGAGGACCACCAGTACCTCACCACATAGAAAGTGGGGGAGAACACACCTCGGGGTGCTAAGGGAGATACGGGCACTCTGGAGCTAGCTACTCCAGTTACCGGGCAATTGGGAATGAAATCTGTTCCCTCTAAGAGGGCTGAAGGCTCAGCAGCTCAGCTGAAGTGCATTTACACCAATGCACACAGCATGGGGAATAAGAAGGAAGAGCTGGAAGCTGTCGTAGGGCAAGGAGCCTATGATGTTGTTGCCATCATGCAAGTGTGGTGGGACGACTCATATAACTGGAGTGCAGCTATGGTGGGTACAAACTCTTCAGGCAGGATAGGAAGGGTAGGAGAGGAGGCGGGGTAGCCCTCTTTGTAAGGGAGACTTGGACACAGTTGAGATGGATTGTGGTGATGAGGAGATTGAGTGCCTGTGGGTTAAAATCAGAGGAGCCCACCAGAAGGTGGATTTTGTGATGGGAGTGTGTTACAGACCACCCAGCCAAGGAGAAGCAGCTGATGAGCTCTTCTATAAACAACTGGGGTTAATCTCTAGATTGATGCCTCTTGTTCTTGTGGGAGACTTCAATCTGCCTGATATCTGCTGGAAGTACAATAGAGCAGAAAGGAAGCAGTCTAGGAGGTTCCTGGAGTGCATGGAAGAGAACTTCCTTGCAGAGCTAGTGAATGAACCAACAAGGGTGGGTGCCCTCCTGGACCTGCTATTTGTGAACAGAGAAGGCCTTGTGGGGGATGTGGCAGTAGGTGGACACCTAGGACAAAGCGATCATGAGATGATAGGGTTTTCTGTTCTAGGTGAAGGGAAGAGGGTTGTTAGTAGGATGGTAGCATTAAATTTCCAGAGGGCAGACTTTGAACTCTTCAGAAGGCTGGTTGGCAAAGTCTCATGGGAGACAGTACTTAAGGGCAAGGGAGCCCCTGAGGGCTGGGAGCTCTTCCAAAAGGAAACCCTAGCAGCTCAGGAGAAAGCCATCCCCATGTTCCGGAAAAAAAGCCGGCAGGGGAGAATACCAGCTTGGTTGAACAGAGAGATCTTGAGTGATATCAAGAAGAAGAGAAATGTTTATGGGCTCTGGAAGAGGGGACAGGCCTCTTGGGGGGACTACAGGAGGGAAGTGAGATTGTGTAGAGAAAAAATCAGAAGGGCTAAGGCTCAACTAGAAATCAGATTGGTAAAGTCTGTGAAAGATAACAAAAAATCCTTCTATAAATATATATATAATAAAAGGAGGACTAGAGAGACCATACAGTCCCTGTTGGATGCAGAAGGAACAACAGTGACAGGGGATGAGGAAAAGGCTGAGGTACTTAATGCCTTCTTTGCCTCAGTCTTTAATTGTAAAGAATGTTGTTCCATCTGTGTACAAACCCAGGAGCTAGAGGAGCAAAATGAGGCTCCCGTGATCCAAGAGGAGGTGTCAGAGCCTTGCTAGCCCAGCTAGACACCCACAAGTCTATGGGGCCGGATGGGATTCAGCCAAGGGTATTGAAGGAGCTGGCGGATGTGCTGGCCAAACCCCTTTCCATCATCTTCCAACAGTCCTGGCTGACTGGGGAAGTCCCAGTGGACTGGAGGCTGGCTGATGTTGTGCCCATCTACAAGAAGGGTCACAGGGAGGATCCAGGGAACTACAGGCTTGTTAGTCTGACCTCAGTGCCAGGGAAAGTCATGGAGCAGGTGATCTTGAGTGCAATCATGAAGCACATGCAAGAGAACCGGGTGATCAGGCCCAGTCAACATGGGTTCACAAAAGGCAGGTCTTGCCAAACTAACGTGATCGCCTTCTATGACAAAGTGACTTGGCTACTGGATGAGGGAAAGGCTGTGGATGTATCTTCCTGGACTTCAGTAAAGCCTTTGACACAGTTTCTCACAGCATTCTGCTTGAGAAACTGTCACCTCTGGCCTGGACAGGCGCACACTCTCCTGGGTGGAAAACTGGTTGGCTGGAGGGCCCAGAGAGTGGTGGGAAATGGTGTGAAATACAGCTGGAGGCCAGAGACAAGTGGTGTCCCCAGGGCTCAGTGCTGGGTCCAACCCTGTTCAATGTCTTTATCAATGACCTGGATGAAGGCATCGAGTGCACCCTTAGCAAGTTTGCGGACGACACTAAGCTGGGTGGAAGTGTGGATCTGCTGGAGGGTAGGGAGGCTCTGCAAAGGGATCTGAACAGGCTGGACCACTGGGCAGAGTCCAGTGGCATGAGGTTTAACAAGGCCAAATGCCGGGTCCTGCACTTGGGGCACAACAACCCTGTGCAGCTACAGACTAGGAGAAGTCTGGCTGGAAAGCTGCCTGGAGGAGAGGGACCTGGGGGTGTTGGTTGACAATGACTGAACATGAGCCAGCAGTGTGCCCAGCTGACCAAGAAGGCCAATGGCATCTTGGCTTGTATCAGAAACGGTGTGACCAGCAGGTCCAGGGAGGTTATTCTCCCTCTGTACTCAGCAGTGGTGAGACCGCTCCTCGAATCCTGTGTTCAGTTCTGGGCCCCTCACCACAAGAAGGATGTTGAGGCTCTGGAGTGAGTCCAGAGAAGAGCAACGCAGCTGGTGAAGGGGCTGGAGAACAGGCCTTCTGAGGAGCGGCTGAGAGAGCTGGGGGTGTTTAGCCTGGAGAAGAGGAGGCTGAGGGGAGACCTCATTGCTCTCTACAACTACCTGAAAGGAGGTTGTGGAGAGGAGGGTGCTGCCTCTTCTCCCAAGTGTTGGAGGGCAGGACAAGAGGGAATGGCCTCAAGCTCCGCCAGGGGAGGTTTAGGCTGGACCTTAGGAAAAAAATTTTTCACGGAAAGGGTCATTGGGCACTGTCAGAGGCTGCCCAGGGAGGTGGTTGATTCACCTTCCCTGGAGGTGTTTAAGGCACGGGTGGATGAGGTGTTAAGAGGAATGGTTTCGTGTTTGATAGGAATGGTTGGACTTGATGATCCGGTGGGTGTCTTCCAACCTGGTTATTCTATGATTCTATGACTCAACAATGTGCTATTTGGGTCACAACCTGTTCTCCATTGTGCCTCTGTTTCTCACCCACAGCTTGGGAAACTCTTCAGGAAAGCTTCGGCAGTGCCATCAGCCAGTGCTTTGAATAGTGTTCTGCAGAAATACAAAGACATTTTATCCGAGGTGGGGGAATGCTTTGGCCGGAACTTAACCCTGTGGAGATGCCAGTGCCCAGTATAGCACCGTGATGGGTATTGCTGAGTCGTGCTTGCACAGCGAGGAATTTGAGCCACAGCGCCTGCTCTCAGGCCAGGCTTCAGCTTTGCCACCCTGCCAAAGTCCAGAGATCATGGTCCGGTTCGAATTTGTCCGTGGGATCTGCCAATCGCACCTCCAGTGGGACTGACTCAGTGGTGACCAAAAGACCTTGGCAGCGCATGTGTGTGCTTCACTCCTTCCTTCTGCTGGAGTGGTCGCATCTTTCATGCCGCTGTTGCCGTGGCCTGTTAAAGCTCCCCATGCTCAGCAGAGTTATTGGACTAGATTGACTTGTAGTGCGACTACATAGACCCATGAGACTTTCCACCTCCACCACAGCTGCTTTGACACCACTTCAGGGTAGGCTTTTTGTGCATTTTTGACACACACGAGGCACTGGATGCATAGAACAAGTCTTTAAATGCCAAGGTCTTCATCCTGTGTGCCAGGCGGTACATCTGAAACACTGTACCTAGATTCGACAACCTTTTTGTACCTGCTTGAAGGTAAGGCTGCACTGTTCAGACAACATTTGCACTTGGAAAGCTACCTTAACACGCACTAGAATCACTTTAAAATGACTTCATAGCTCCTATGGAACACAAACATAGCAGCAAGGCACCAATGTGGTGAGGACTCCTCCATTCAAGCCAGTCTCTGTTCTTATCAAAAGCTTGTAGAATAGAAATATTAGAACATTTGAATTAAAAACGTGGCTTATGTGTTCTTTTCAAACACCATCAGAAAGCTTCTTCAAAGACACAAGCGTAAGAGATGAAATTGCCTTTATTCATCTTAGTATAAAACAGGAAGATGTAGAATTAAACATTTCTAATACGCTAACCTTTTTCTAACCCTGTCCGTTAGAGGCTTCAAGAGTCTCTGAACTGAGCCCAGCTCTTGACATTTAAATGTGTCTTTCAGGTCGTAATAGCTTATACAATATGATGGCTCAAAGCAGGCATCTATGAAGTTATATACACTTATTTCCTCTTCCAAAGGTGCTATGCAATGCCTCAGAAAAGCTTGTGCATTTCAGTTCCTGGAAGAAATGTGGTTTCTTGCAAGCAGCAAAGTGCAAATAGAACAAGCAAGCTCTACCATCCCCCTCGTCTGCATTTTTGTGGATGCACCTCAAAAAAAAGCCTTCTCAGGTTATCAGCACAGCCTGGCTGCAAACTGAGGAGCAAATTTCTTACCATTAATATTCAGGCTTTGTGTAACTGTAAGTCTTGAGTTCTGAAGGGTCATATCTCAGCAACAGGTAGGAGAAATTTTATTTCCACAGGAATTTCTTTAGAATAATTCACCAGCAACTCTCCAATGAAAAATTCAATTTTCATCTGTTTTGGCAATAGATTTGTTATAAGAAAAAACAACTTTTTCATTTTTTGTGTGCTCAGAATCTTCTGCTAATGACTCCATTTTCTGTGCATCCCCTCCAGCCTGTGGTGGCAGTGGTTCTTCTTCTGGAATAAACTGAGCAGGCCAGCACCTTCCTTGTTGGCATGCCTCATTGTCCTCACTCCCCTTTCCAATTTGATGGAGATCCTTGACAATTATTTTTTCCGTATCTTCTAGTACCGTTGTCAATAAATTAAATAGGAGAGCGATCCAGGCTAGACCAAAAATAATCCAAACGGCCACAAGGGTTCGGTAGTAGGAAAAATAATTCCTATCAGGCTGTTTACCTGCAGATTAGGGGTGAGAAAGAAGAAAATGAACAAGTTAAAATTGCTTTGCCTCCATAAAGTAAGGCAGCCTAATGGATTCATTCATGGGTTTTATGTTGAGTACTTGAAGGGGACTTTTCCATTGTAGTTGCCTCTCTCACCTCCCCAGCATTAGGTTAAGGCTGGGCAAGTCTCTTGTTGCAATAAACTGATATATGAGAGCACAAACATGTGTGTCAAAAAGATACACTGGGATAGAGGTGAATTAGCAGCAGAGCAAGGATATGTTTTTTCCATTTATAGTGCACCAGTCTCAATTCAACCTCTGCATTTACAGGTAAATGCAATGACGTGGAAGGTGGTATAAAATTGTATTGTCTTATCTTGAAAGTATTTCCAGACCCCCTAGGCACAAAAAGCAGAGCACAGTGAGCCACCATAACCACACGACTGGTACCACCTAGGTCATTGAAGTTCTATGTGCTTCTATTACGTGTGATAATAACCCAATAAATAGTTGCTTTAGATGCTAGGTACTCTTGATCATACAAAGAGAGTGGTTGCAATTTCTACTGTACTTTTGAATGGCTTCAGGAGCTTACTCCGTTAAAAAAATGGGTGACTGATCAACTAACTGACACGTGCCAAGAACGCAGCTTTCTGTGTTGGAAAGCAGTGCACTGAGGCTTATTTGATGCAATCCAAACCTCTTGGCATCAGCCAGTATCTCACACCTGCTTTTCTGCACGGGTCATTTTGTTTGTTTCATCAGACGTCAGCAATCCACTACCAACATACAGAAAGCATTTGCTCCTACTGCAGTTAGTCCCACTTTATCATGTGATACAGTCAATATAGACCTGGCACCTGCAGGAAAACTTGCTGATATTACCTACCGAGTGCTGTAAGTCACTGTCAAGGGTGACCACAGGCAGCAGATAGCAGAGCAACGTGCATGGACTGGGAGATCGCCACAAAACTGGGGGATCATTTCCCATTGTGAAGATGCCCAGAAGGATCCAGGATGCTGAGAACTCTTTTCAAGTCCTGCAATGCTCTGTGCTCATAGATCAATGTGCAGGATCTTTGTACTTCATGCTGCAAGGGTGCTGGAAATGGGGCAGGAGTGGAATGGTTTGTCCTCATGGCTAGATATCCAGCAGCTATTTCTTTTTCTTTTACTGGGGCTGAGTTGGTAGACACGATAGCAGTCTTGCTACAAAGCATTTCATTTTGTACTCTTATCTGAAGTTCATGATATGGGGTTAGCAAAGCAACTATTATTATCCTTCTGACGATAACTCATAACTGGACTTCAGCAGGGCATAAATTTTGTCAACAGCCCAAGGGCATTTTCACTCTAGAAGTATCACCGATTTGTACCTGTATTACAAGCAGTTAAATCCAGACTCTGTCGTCTTTCTAGGATTTCTCCCTACCCAAAATAGACTTTGTCTCATGTTTGAGGTACGACAGCTACAATCCAGTTTTGAATCACTAAAATGCAAATAAACTCAAACCTGTTCTGTTCCACTTGGACAGCCCAAACCCATTTATCATCTGTAATCAATTATAAATGCATAATTCTCAGAGCAGTCATTGATTCTGCTTGTTTCATTGTGAAGGTGTGAGGCGTTAAACCTGTGATCATGTTATCACTGTTGTTTACGGTTGATTGAGAAAAATACTGCAGGGAAAAATATTTCAGCTCCAGTTAAGTCATCTTAATGAAGAGGAATTCACAGAACCAGGAGGCCCGTATAATTATTATTTTTAAACCAATTTGTAAAAGAATACAACTGCAAAGGAGGAAAGTGCTATGGAGGTTGTGGTTTTCAGGCTGTGACTTCCTCTTATTATCACAAAACACACTTGTAATTTGGACAAGGGAAGAGAATGCACCAGCTTGATGTCCAATTTTTTTCCTGCACGGCATTAGCCGCTTTTCACCTTCCTGTATTCCGTGTCACTGAAGGTTGGGGTTCACAGTGTCACACAGGCCAGGGTTATCAGTCCTACAGATTGTTAGGAAAGAAATGTCTGTGCCCTGTTGTCCTCCACTGCAGTGCCCCTGGATGAAGAAAACATCAAAGACAAAACTGTTGTGTGATACAGATTCCTTGCTGGTGCCCAAGTTCTGTGTCATTCATGGCAATGCTGCTCAACCACTGTTGGTGACAAGGAATCTTTCTCTGTGTTATGTGAAAAGGGAAATTTCAGGGGACATTGGCTTCCTGTGCTTTGTAGCAAGAGGGAGCAGTTAGCTAGCTGGGATCACCTTGGGAAACGTGGCCTAATTAACTCATTGCCTTTGCATGAATTAACAATCAGCCAGGCTACAAGATTGTTATGATAACTAAACTCATGCAATAAATCAAGATGTCAACTGGATCATCAAAGCACTAGCCAGTCTCTTTAGCAGACTCAGAGAAACCAACGCCAGCAGGGAACATCAGAAAACATCTGGAAAAACTTGTGGACACCCTCTGCCAAAGTCCTCAGCCTGACATAAGAAATCTTTCAAACACACAGCAGGGCTGCCAGCATGTCTCCAAGGTCCCTCTTGCATCTCTGCAAGGCTTGAGAGTCTTGAGTTTGTTGTGTGGGGCATGTCTGCCCATCAGAAAGGGATGTGAGGCTTCCACATTCTCTGTAGGGGCAGCACTGATGCTCAAGTATCGTCTCCAGAACTATCTTGTATCTCCACCGAAGAGAAGTTCAGGCTGGCAAGATGCTGGCAGGACAGGCAGTGGTAGGGAATTCTTTGATTCCCTTCAGAGTCCAGGTGTTTGGCTGCTTCTGTGGACACTGATTTGGCTCATGGTGATCATATTGGAGTTCCTCTGGATGCTTATTCCACGGAGAGTGCAGTTTGGTCAGCAGATCCACAGAAGCATTTCGAGAAGCACTCCAGCTTGCTGGAGTGTAGACTGAAGAGTTCACCTCTGGGGTAAATCCTAAGCTCTGACTTGTGAAGACAAGCAGCCTCCAGTGATGAATAGGAAACTAAAGGCCACTTTTGCCGTGATATCCATGTTTAATCCCCACTTCTTATGGAGTGAGTATATTTTCCCAGTTTGCCATGACTGAGATTTTGACCTCTCAGTCTGTTGTGTAAAAACTTGTCTTCTGAAGCATCACTACTTATTTTGTTACTCCACATCATGAAACATAGGTCTTACGTTGCTAAAGCAGGGATACATGCCTTATTTTGTACGATAGTTGCAAACTGTTCCCTTTTGGTATATGGAAATTCCTAGGTTCTTTGAATTCTCCCCCTACGCTCGCCCTTCCCTCCCCAAAATACTTGGCTTCTTCGCATCCCAAAGAAGCCGATTTCATTATATTTAGACAATTTTGTGCTTTTGTCAGCACATGCAATCCCAGGGAAATCAGTATTTCCCTTGGAACTGTAAAAGGCAAAGACTAGTCAAAGACTCAGAGAGAAGATTCGTCTCTGCAGTACGTTGGTGGCCTGTGCAGTCAACCCATGGTAATCCTGGTCATAACCCTGGTGCTTTGCTGTGTGTCCTCTCTGAAATGATCCTTACCTACTACATAATCTCCAAAGCCAATGGTGCTGAGGGTGATAAATGCAAAGTAAATTCCTTCGCTGTAGGACCAACCCTCTGTTTTCTGGAAGAACAGTGATGGCAAGCATAGAAAAACTAGGATTCCCGTTGCCAAGAAGAACAAAAGGGTCAAATATTTGATCTTCTTCTGAAAAAGAAAGAAACTAATTCAGTTATAATCATGATTTGACACACTAGCAGGCCATATATACTCATGGCTCTTCATAATGTGTGGCTATCTAGGAATACCTACTAGGATTACAGGAACCTGTATTAAGTGCTCTTCCTCTAAAAGTACCGCCTTGCTGTGAAGCAGGAAGAACCTATATATTATGGATGTTGCATATCCACAGTAGCCCTGGAAGATGTAGTCTTTTATCTGATTGTGTCAGCCTCCAATGACCATGAGTATAGGAGGAATTCCTATCCAATGACTTCTACTGGAGTCAAACTATTTCCAGTTTTCATCAGACAACTTCACTTTTAGTTTTTAGTTATTCAGGCATGGCACCTAAAGAACATTCAAATTTTGCAGGGAAAATTGAATATATTATTATATATATTAATGCCATTTTTGAGAATACTCTCTCCAAGGGTCTTGATTGTTGACTTTAGTTTTCATTGTGTCAGTGCCACAACTTGACTCCTACTCAGTGGATACCTTACTATAGGAAGACCTTTAACAAATACGAAGAAGTGCCTGGTCAATGACTATTAAACCATCATACTTCTCAGTAGTCATGAAGAAGCCTTGGCTGGAGAAAGGGACCTGTTATATATTAAGATTTATCTTCCAGACACATGTATGCCCCATCTCTGGAGGTGTTCAAGGCCAGGTTGGAGGAGGCTATGAGCAAGCTGCTCTAGTGGAAAACGTCCCTGCCCAGAGCAAGGGCAGTGGAACTGGATGATCTTTAAGGTCCCTTCCAACTCAAACCATTCTATGATTCTGTATTATCTATGTATTGAATTTTAGAAGTCTGGATTGTCTGGAAATTAGTGGCAACTGTTGGTTGTTTGTGCCTTCATGCACTGTGCATGTGCTTTAGTCTATATCCGATCAAGCCTTGTGTTCTATTTCAGTTTCCCAGACATAAAACAATTTGAACAGGGTGTCTGTAGCATTGCAGCATGTAGGTCCAGGGAGGTTATTCTGCCCCTGGACTCGGCACTGGTGAGACCGCTCCTCGAATCCTGTGTTCAGTTCTGGACCCTCACCACAAGAAGGATGTTGAGGCTCTGGAGCGAGTCCAGAGAAGAGCAACAAAGCTGGTGAAGGGGCTGGAGAACAGGCCTTGTGAGGAACGGCTGAGAGAGCTGGGGGTGTTTAGCCTGGAGAAGAAGAGGCTGAGGGGAGACCTCATTGCTCTCTACAGCTACCTGAAAGGAGGTTGAGAGAGGAGGGTGCTGGCCTCTTCTCCCAAGTGACAGGGGACAGGACGAGGGGGAATGGCCAGGGGAGGTTCAGGCTGAACATTATGAAATAAATTTTCACGGAAAGGGTCATTGGGCGCTGTCAGAGGCTGCCCAGGGAGGTGGTTGATTCACCTTCCCTGGAGGTGTTTAAGGGACGGGTGGATGAGTTGCTGAGGGGCATGGTTTAGTGATTGATGGGAATGGTTGGACTGGATGATCTGGTGGGTCTTTTCCAGCCTGGTGATTCTGTGATTCTATGATTCATACATTGTTCTGAAAGGGAATTACAGTAGGAGGCAGAGAAAAGCTGTTCTCACTTTCTCAGTAGCAGTGAGAGAAGGGAAGGACCTGCAAATAACTCAGGGCATAACCAGGTAAGACACATCCTGTCTCTAGCCCTTTACAGGTGCCTCCTCACCTTTCAGCAACTGGTCTCAGATGGGCAACTTCAGCCTAATGTTTCCTTTCTGTCAAAGTCAAGGGAGGAGGGGGATTAAAGAACTGCATAATGAATAAGGAGGGATGATACACTAGGAATTGAGTCAATATCCATTGAAGCCCCTACAGTTCACCTACTTTTTACAGTGCATTTGCTTTTTGCCGTCTCAAGATGAAATGCTTAATCATTTCTCTCTTTACTGACTGTAAAGGGAGACAGATACTTCCCTAGAGTGTTAGCGCCTGAAATAGGTGTCTAGAGAAGTGGGATGAAGTGCCCAATCTCGCTGTTGATTGCTGAAGGGGGCTGGATGTCTGCCATTTAGATTGGGCAGACAGAATATATCCCTTTCTCTGAATATCTCCTCTATGATTTCTTTGCTTAGCTCTGCAAGTGAGGAACGTCTCTTTCTCTCTCCTAGCACAATGCCTAACACAGCACGAGACAAATACAACAGAGGACAATGCCAGCATATATCTTGAGAAAAAAATCCTAGAAATGAACGTATAACTGTTCCTGAGTAAGTAAAACCAATTACCTTTCTCATTCCTTTCTCGTGTAGGAATTTCCCCAGCTTTTTACACAGCAGTGAGAGCATCTTACCAACACGGTGCAGAAAAACAATATTCAGAGGGATTCCAAACAAAGCAAAGAAGACACAGAAGATCTGGCCCCCAGCAGTTTTAGGACGTAGTGTGCCATAGCCTGTGAAAAAAGATGGGTGAGAGGAGATATTCCGAAGAACTGGATTAGCCCATGGTTTCATTCACACCTACCCCAGCCTGGCCTGCCTTTGACCCCAAGAGAGTTGGCTAGAACTTCTCAGTCCACATACACTCTTTTTTCTCCGAAAGAAAACAGGAAGTAAATGAGGTGATTTGCCCTGCAGGTTTTGGAGGATGCAGAAAACATTGTGCACCCCCAATGCAGGCTTATTGGGTATGAAAGCACAATCTAAAAGCAGTTACAGAAAACATGCTCTGTTCTGTGTCGAATACATAGAAAGACAGAAATAAGAGGTTTGGGGACCTGGAATACATCAAGGCTGGAGTCCCAGGGGTTTTGCCACATCATAACTGCATATAACCATCTCTTGGTTCTTGGCGATCTGCCTGGATGTTAGTGACCTCCTCTGGTTAAATGCCAGTAAGCTGATATGTCCAGATACTGGCTCCAGTCCTGAAGGCAGTGCCGTCTGCATTAGAATAGACAGTGCTAATTAGTTCAAACCATACTGGTGGATGATTTATTCATGCCAGAGAGATATTTCTCTTAAACTTCTACTAAAAGAGATTTTATCTAAGTAGTGAACAGCAGCTGCAGAATTCGAAACATGTCCTTAAATGGACTGGAGACTTTGTTCCTCTTAGACTTCAGGAGTTGAATCACTGAGTGCAAGAGTCTTGTACTTTATGTATATCCTTACTCTGTCTGTGACCTTGAGAAAAGGCACTTTCCCAAGCACTGATCATCTCAAGACATCCATTATTTGGAAAATGCAAAGTTTTCTTTCTGGGAAAGACAAATAAAACAACTGAGTGATTATTGGCTACTAGACCCCCAAACACTTGACCTGTCTTGTGCACGTGTCACAGAACTATTCCATTTCCATGACAAAAGCTGGTGAAGAGGACTGCAATAGCTGATGTACCTTCACAACAGACCTCTGTGGCGAAGGCACGGGTAAACAGGTTGCCCAGGGAGGTGGTTGATTCACCTTCCCTGGAGGTGTTTAAGGCACGGGTGGACGTGGTGCTAAGGGGCATGGTTTAGTGTGTGATAGGAATGGTTGGACTGGATGATCCGGTGGGTCTCTTCCAACCTGGTTATTCTATGATTCTATGAAAATTACACTTTTTCCTGGGACAGCCTTTCTGCTTTCACTAGGGAAGCAAATTTGATGGGGAGTGACTGATTTGTCTGGCTGTAATAAAAAAATACAATGGTAGAGGTGTTGGTGAGGAATGGATTGGCTGGTAGCAGGGTGCTGACAAACCAGGGAAACTTTACCAAGATGTGAATGTTGTAACCATGGAACATTTGTCATCAATGTGGTGGGGCAGAAGCTTTTCTTCTACAGCAGGAGGTCTCCACATGGGGTCGTGCAACACCTACACACTTGCTCTGATTCTGGGATACCACTGGGGCCCTTGTGACATATCACACTCACAGATCAGTGGAGCCTCGGGTGGAGTGGGAGTGAGGCCCCAGCTTCACTTTGCAAAAACATAGATTTTACTTTCACTGCAGGAAAGTGAGAAGCAGGATCCAACAGTGTGTATTTTATGCTTCCATTTGGCAGGCCTGCACTTTTGAGACACATATTTGAAAGAAAGCGAAGGGCAGTCAGGAGCAGGCGGCCCCTGAAAAAGCCAGAACACCTTGAAGCAGTAGTGTAAGAATGTCAGCATTTGCCTTGCCCCCTTCCCATTTCCCCCCCTGCTCTCCAGCATTTTACTAATTCAAGATGTGCACTAACAGCTCAGCATAGATTCTTGAGACAGTGACCATGCCCCAGCAGAGATCACTTCTTTCCTAGCGTTCCTTGATGCTTTACAACAGTTATGGATCCGGAACCTGTTCGATCCTACAATAAAGACCAGGAAAGTGTTTATCTCCCACCCACAACTGGCATCAGAGCTAACATTTTAACAGACGGCTCAAAAAGAAGACACAAGTGGGAAATTATACAGAAGGCCACTGATATTTCAGAAGGCAAAATAATGCACAAAGAGCTGTGCAGTGGTGAGGTCTCAGCACCAAGTCCATTGCTGCTTACCGTCCATGACAACAAAGGGCTGGAGTTTTATCCTTGAAAATATTCTCCATTTTGGTTCTAACAGGCAGAAATAATAAGCATCCAAAAAAGGCACAAATACACATAAATGGAAAGCATTCGACCTACCTATTGTGGACACAACCGTGCCTGCAAAGAAGAAGGAGTTACTGAAATCCCAGTTGCTGTCGTCAGTCTGTGATTTATTTCCAACAGGGTATACTCCATTCTGAATGGCTTCGGTCAAGTTCTGGGAAGGAAAGCAAAGTCTGGTATTGACATGGCTGCTTTTCTCAAGCGCTTGCTGTAAGAGAGCAGCGTATTTCAATTCAGGATGGGGGATAACATGATTGCGAGCAGCCCTGTGGAAGACTTGGGGCACTGATCAATGAGAATCATAGAATCATAGAATAACCAGGTTGGAAGACACCCACCGGATCATCGAGTCCAACCATTCCTATCAAACACTAACCCATGTCCCTTAGCACCTCGTCCACCCGTCCCTTAAACCGCTCCAGGGAAGGTGACTCAACCCCCTCCCTGGGCAGCCTGTTCCAGTGCCCAGTGACCCTTTCTGTGAAACATTTTTTCCTAATGTCCAGCCTAAATCTCCCCTGGCGGAGCTTGAGGCCATTTGTGCTTACAGAGCAGAAGGCCAACCGTGTCCTGGGCCATATCAGAAGCAGCGTGGCCAGCAGGATGAGGGAGGGGATTCTGCCCCTCTACCCCACTCTCGCGAGGCTCTACCTGGAGTCCCGTGTCCAGTTCTGGAATCCTTAACATCAGAAGGATATGAAACTGTTGGAACAGGTCCAGAGAAGGCCATAAAGTTGATCAGAGGGATGAAGCACCTCCCGTATGAGGACAGGCTGAGAGAGTTGGGGTTTTTCAGCGTGGAGAAGAGAAAGCTCCAGGAAGACCTTATAGTGACCTTCCGGAACCTGAAGGGGCTACAGGAAATCTGGGGAGGGACATTTTACAAGCACCTGTAGTGAGAGGATGAGGGGGAATGCCTTTACATTGGAAGGAGGAAGATTTAGATTAGACATTAGGAAGAAATTCTTCATGGGGAGGTGATGAGGCCCTGGCCCAGGTTGCCCAGGGATGCTGTGGCTGCCCCATCCTTGGAATTGTTCAAGGACAGGTTGGATGGAGCCTTGAGCAGCCTGGTCAAGTGGGAGATGCCTGTGCCCGTGGCAGAAGGGCTGGAACTGGATGATCTTTAAGGTCCCTTCCAACCCAAACCATTCTATAATTAATTCTCTGGTTTGGCTAACTAAACTACTGCTCCTTTCCTGTGAATACCACTCATTTATCCTCAGCAATTCTCTGACACTATTCACACTTTTACCTGCAAGCCTGGGCAGCAGCCAGCCAGTGGTTTTCAGTGTTAGTCTTCTGCGCTGTTTATGCTGACTGCCGTAGTGGGTATTAGGAGAAATGAGATCAAAGACCTCCTTTCTTTTAGGTTAAGCACTTTGGAAGAAATGATCCCCTGTGATTAGGACGTGGCAGAGCAAGACATTCCACCAGCTTAAGTCAGGGGGTGGCTGGTGGCTGGCTTCGAGTTTGTCCTTGCGATGACTGTGGTGGATCCGAGACCTGATCACCCACCTGTACGCAGCCACACTGAGCTGTGACCCTGATCCCTCCAGGGAATCAGTGAGTTATAGCAGGGTATGCATGACATAGGTAGAGAATTCAGGTTTAAGGCTGTATTCTGGTCAGTGTCACAGATTTAAATTCAGAAAACATCCATTGATTTGCAGAGCATTACTCTTGATGTGACCACAGCCAGAATTCAGCCTGACATATACGCTCATCTCCAATCAGCATGCGTGAACACACGCATATTTACAATGTGGTCTTCGAGATAATGTTAGATGAATATGAATCAGAGATGGTTCAGGTTGAGTTGCGACTGCCCTGCCACAGCAGGTTTGACTGGGTACATCCCCCGGCCATCTATCATGTTATGAATTTTCAGAATCTACCCTTTTTCCTTGATTTTCATTCTAGATGCTGTTACTTTTTTAAAAAAAGTTGAAATAAATAATAATAATTGTAAACCCCCAGACAGTGTCCATCTGTCCCTGCCCTTAGCAAACAGAGAACATTGGACTGGGAAGACAGGCTGGTTTGTCCAGAAACATTTTAGGTAAAATCTAAAATAAACTGCACCAGGAAAGTCTTTCTCCCTGCTTCCTCCCTCACTATCTTTTTTGCTGTTGTCCCAGAAAATCAAAGCTAACCAAAGTCATTCCACAACTCTTGCACAAAGATTTCACTGTCTTGAAAAATTCCTCTTTTTTTTTCTGCTTCCCTACCTGCAAAAAAACCCGAAGGTGAAGAGGCTGCATGCGCTTGTGAACTAGGGGCTGGATTGCTGCTGTGTCAGAAATACTAGTTCTTCCCCTCTTGTCCTTATCCCGTGAGCTGACAGACCCACTTCTCCTGCCACACCACCCGCTGTAGATAAGCATAACCCCACCAAAAACTGAATCACCTTGAGGCAAGACCCCAAAGAATCAGAACACTGCGGGGTGGGGTCTATTAAGGGCTCGCTCACAAGGTTTTGTCAAGCTCTTCAAGCTGTATTTGCCATCGATGTGAATCGCCTGCTCAGACCAGAGAGCGGGCTTGGGGTTTCCTAATATCCAAATGACCACATCAGCAGGAATACAGTGAAAGTTATGGCCAGCAAGGCTGAGTAGGAAAGAACCTCTTCTTGGGAACTAGGAGGGAGAATTGTTTTCCGTGGGCTTGGCACTTACCTTCATAAATTGCTCCATCTCTGGCACTGTGAGGCGGGTGAACTTGTGCAGAAAAGCTTCCTTCATTTGGGCAGCTGCAATTTTCTCCTGCTTCTCAGCGCTCCTCTCTAGAGCCTGGAAAACGGCAGCACCCACCAGCAGGTAGATGAAGTAGCCGGCCACCAGCAAACCCGTCTGCAACTTGCCACTGCACATGGCCTTCAGCAGGACGCGGCAAGGGACGGGGAGTGAGAGGTGGCAAATGGTAAATCACTCACGCTCCTGGGTAGCCTCCCCCGGGCAGAAAGAGCCCTCCCAGTTCCGATTTCCACTGGGATCCTGCGCTGACAGGGGCAGCAAGCTGTCAAATACATCCCTGGAGAAACTGGAAGAGAAAAAGCCACAACAAACCCAACCTCTTCCCTCTCCCTCCGCCCCGCAAAGAAAAAAATAACCAACCCCCGAACTTTCCACCCTCTGAGATGCATGCTGTTTAGGGATTTCCTCTTGTCTGTGAAACTCTGCCTTGCCGAGTTCTCAGGAAAAGTGGATCAGGATCTGAGGAGCTGGCAGACGACCATCTCCTGCACTAGAGTCTCTGGGGAAGGGGAGGATAGCCTGCAACGGACCCACAGGGGAGCTTGCTTGGAAAAACATTATTTTATCTCCTCTGCCCCCTGTTAACTCTGACAACTGGGCACCAGGGCAAGGCCCAATGACCCCAGAAGCCCCTTTGTGCCCTGAGTTTAGGTGCAGCTTCGGGAAAAGGCAGCTGGGTGATTCTATGATTCTGTATTACTGACAGTACTGCAGCCTCTACTGATTTCAGAAGGACGGGTCCTACACATTGGGAACTCACTTACGTAAGTTTTCTAAATTGTTCCCATCAGCTGCAGTGAGAATTTGACTGCCATCAATACGAATTCGTAGGGTGTTAGAGTGAAGTCCTTGAATAAAGATACTGACTCTGAAACAGACACAAGGCAGATCTGAGCCTGACTCTTCCATGGACATTCTTAACATTCAGATTAACTTGCTTGACATTAGATATCCCAACCCTTTCATTTGCTTTACGCACAATTTATTGTTATTTCAGCAGATGCCCAAGTTTAATAATGAGGAAAAACTGAAGCAAATCAGCCTTTGGGGGAGCATTTAAAATATGCTACCTATTCTGCTCTTCAAGCTTTTGGTTTTTCTATTGAGTTTGAAAATAAATGAAAAGGCAAAGACTCTGGGATTAGCTTTGCAGAACTGGTGCAAACAAGAAGTGGCAGATGGCTTCACTCTGTCATGTGCAGGTTGTCCTTTCGCATATAAACCTGTTTGACCTCAGAGGGAAACAGGAAAGCTATGAATGAAAGTAAGTAGCTTTGCAAACCCTTAAAGTTCAAAGATTTTCTTTTGAGTTACTGGAACAGGGCTTGTAGAAACAGGATGTGGCGTGTTTCCTTTCACTTCTTTGGAAGCCCTGTGGTGTCAAAGGTCTGTTTCTTCCTCAGATTTAAACTGGGGACAATCTATCTGATGAAGCAGCCACATTGTCCCCATGCACTGAGAGTTCTTGAATACATGCCACCTAGATACAAGTTAATACAACCCACCTAGATGCTAATTAATCAAACCAAATCACTGGTGATGGCAGCTCTTCTCTCACACTCCCGCAGACCTTCAGCCAGGTGGACTGACAGATCTGTGCAATGTCACTTTTTCCTCAAGAAGTTTCTGAAGACATGGATGTAAAACCTCGTCCCTGTAGTTTTCAGCTGTGGGAAAACAGCTGATCCAGCCCTCAAGCAGTTACCACTTCTCCACCTGGGGCTCAAGTCCAGGCCAGGCAAAGTTGAGGAGGATGGGAACTGGTAACCTGCCATTTCCCTGGGCTGGGGACTGCATTATTTACCCCGTCCTTAGCTGGCAAACCCACGTAGTGACATCAGGTGATAACAAAGGGCAGGAGGGAACATTTCCTGCCTCTTACACGACGTGTTGGGACAGAGTTCTCTTATGCTGAACTGTGCTCTCACTCCTTCTGGCTCTCATCATCTTTTTCTGTGTGTGGCATCAGCTATTTTTGCTGCATCGTTACACCTTCCATGTCCTTAGGCCTGAAAATACGTCCAGGTTAAGGGAAAATGTTGTCAGTTGCCATGAAAATGACTTACCACGTGACTGTGGTCGTACTGCCTGCTGTGCTTAGGGCTAAAACCATTATTTTTAATGGGTTTTAACCATGAAAGGGTAAAAAGGTTAAAGGGTTTTTAACCCTCTTTTTTACATTTCCACGCGGTTCTTCTATAAATGTCTGTTACATATGACTGTGATCAGAACATTCAGTCTTCTGATGTGGGTCATTTTGTGTTTGATGTGGCGATCTCATGCCAGGCTTACACTAAAGCTTCCTCCAATGGAGATCCTCAAATCTCTCAGTTGTCCACAGGAATTTGTCTTTGCAGATCTTAAAAAAAACCTGTCAGCTGTCAAGGAAATGGGCTGATTTCCATGGGTGAAGAAAATGCTGAAGCTGGTCACTTGCCTTTGCTAGGTGGCTGAGACTAAGAACCCTAGCATGCAGAAGGGGCCCAGAACTGAACACAGGATTCGAGGAGCGGTCTCACCAGTGCCGAGTACAGAGGGAGAAGAACCTCCCTGGAGCTGCTGGTCACGCCGTTTCTGGTCCAAGCCAAGATGTCATTGGCCTTCTTGACCACCTGGGCCACTGCTGGCTAAAGCACATGGAGGACATGGGGGTGATTAATGGCAGCCAGCACAGCTTCACCAGGGGCAAATCCTGTATGACCAGCTTCGTGGCTTTCTATGACGGGGTAACCGCAGCAGGAGACATGGGTAGAGCAGTGGATGTGATTTATCTAGACTTCCGTAAAGCCTTTGACATGGTCCCCCACAATGTGCTTCTCTCTGACTTGGAGAGATACGGATTTCACGGGTGGACGGTTCGGTGGATAAGAAACTGGTTGGATGGTCATATTAAAAGAGTGGTGGTCAACGGCTGAAAGTCCAGATAGAGAACTGTGACAAGTGGTGTCACTCAGGGGTCCGTACTGGGACTGGTGCTGTTTAATATCATCATCAACGATATTGACAGCGAGATTGAGAGCACCCTCAGCAAGGTGGCAGATGACACTGAGCTGAGTGGTGTAGTTGCCACACCAGAAGGATGGGACGTCATCCAGAGGGACCTGGACAGGCTGGGGAAGTGGGGCTGTGAGAACCTCATGAGGTTTAACAAGGCCAAGTGCAAGGTCCTTCACCTGGGTCGAGGCAATCCCCGATTTCAGTACACGATGGCGGATAATGTGATTGAGAGGTGCCCTGCAGAGAAGGACTTGGGGTGCTGGCTGATGAGAGCCAGCAATGTGCCCTCGCAGCACAGAAGGCCAACCATGTCCTGGGCTGCATCAAAAGAAGCGAGGCCAGCAGGTCGAGGGAAGTGATTCTGCCCCTCTATTCCTCTCTCGTGAGACCTCATCTGGAATGCTGTGTCCATTTCTGCATTCCTCAACGTAAGAAGGATATGGAACGGTTGGAACGGGTCCAGAGGAGGCTACAAAGATGGTCAGAGGGCTGGAGCACCTCCCATACGAGGACAGGCTGAGAGAGTTGGGGTTGTTCAGTCTGGAGCAGAGAAGGCTCCGAGGAGATCTTACTGTGACTTAAAGGGGCCTACAGGAAAGCCGGAGAGGGACTGTTCCTAAGGGCTTGTGGTGATAGGACAAAGGGGAACGGGTATGAACTGGAGAGGGGGTGATTTAGACTAGACATTAGGAAGAATTTCTTCACCGTGACAGTGGTGAGACACTGGAACGGGTTGCCAAGGGTAGTTGGGGCTGCCCCATCCCTGGAGGTGTTCAAGGCCAGGTTGGATGGGGCCTTGGGCAGCCTGATCTAGTGGGATGTCCCTGCCCAGGGCAGGGGGGTGGGAACTAGTCGCAGTTGCGGCGGCCAACAAACGTAGAAGTGGTGAGCAAAAGGACACCTTTATTGGTTTCACGAGACTTTTTGTACCCTTTCTGGGACAGTGTGTTGATATACAATTGGTTTATGCAAAGACCAACAATTCATAATTGGATGACTCTTTCTCTGTTGTAACTTCATCATTGGATGATTCCACCTGCGGCCTGGCAGCTTCCTAATCTTGTTTACTCAGCTCTTCTTGGCGCTTTCTAGCTTCATCAAGGATACACGGGTATCTGTTCAAGGCCAATGTTAAGCTTGCATTCTCATCCCTCGGAGCAGCCAAGATTTTCCACAGAACCAGATAGTCTTTAATGTCCCTTCCAACCCTAACTATTCAATGATTCTATGATTCCATGATCTTCACAGGGACGCCAACCTTCGAAGGTGCTGCCCACACTGATGGCAGTTGGCATTCCTCTTGACAGAGGGTTGCTGTCCCTGTCTGTGTCCCACATTCTCCTCTCTTTTTCCCAGCAGTGTGAAGCCATCTTCTGCCATCAGCTGTGAGACCCAAACCCAAACCTCTGTACACAAAGACCTCTTTCAGTGTCCTAAGATCAGCAGTGTGAACCTAAATCGCACCTCCCTGAGCTCACGCATTGCCCTGGCATGGGCATCTGAGTCGTGTGTGAGGTGCTGGAAGAGACTGAGTGGTTCAGCCATTCGGATCCTCGGAGGCAAAATTATCTCCTTGGGCATGTTCTCATTGCCAAGGAAGAAGTGGCTGAGGCATTTCTCCTCCAGGCAGCAGCGCGTGTATCACCTGAAATCCACCATCTGTGGCACAAAATCCTCCATGTCCCAGCCTGACGGGCCTGCGGTGGTCAGGAGATGCATCACAGCTGTCTTGAAGGTATAGATGGACGAGCTACTGCCTACCAGGATGAGTTGTCTCTGCATCCCAAGGAAGGCACTTCAGGATCCCCATGACACAGAGACAACGTGCACGGCTGGGGAGGGGGATGAACTATTCCCACCGGCTCAACGTGGGAGCGCAGAGAGCTGGGGGAAGCGGTGAAAGCAGAGGCCAGTGCCCCATTTCCTTCTGGAAATGCTCCTCGGCTCTGCGGCAGCTGAGCAGCCGGCACCCTATGCCCACGGCCCCTGGGAGAGTGATGCACAGACACGCAGAGACGCAGCCTTTGTTCAAACACACCATTTATTGGCAACTTTGTACAGTGCAAATATCCCGGAGGGAATGGGTTCTCTCCAAGAGACGGGGACGGTCGCCGTGGGTCAGTGTCAAGTGTGAGGATGTCGCCTGCTGTCAACTGTGAGACCAACACTCAGGCTCTGTGCATGGAGACCTCTTTCAATGTCTCTTCACGAGCAGCCTTACGAGCTGATATTGCAGCTGTTGGAAATCACGCAACGCCTCGGCATAGGCCGCTGGATCCTGTGTGAGGGGTCGGAAGAGATTGAGTGGCTCGGCCTTTCTGAAGGATGGCGGCAACCTTATCTCCTCGGGCACGTTCTCATTGCCAAGGAAGAAGTGTTTGAGGCACTTCTCCTCCAGGCAGCAGCGCACGTATTGCATGAGGTCTTGCAGCCGCAGTAGCCGGTACTTGCTGCACCAATCTGAGAGGGGGATTGTGGTCAGGAGGTGCATGACAGCTGTCTTGAAGGCATAGATGGAAAAGCTTGTGCCCGTCAGGCCGTGGGCGCAGTAGTGAAGGCATCTGAGGTGGACACGGCCGGCTGGGATGTGCCTGGCCACGTACTCAAAGAACTTCGCCTCGGCCGCAGCGTAGGTCACTGGCCACGTAGTGCTTGGGGTGGAGGTGTCGTCTGGAGCCTGGCTACTTAGGAAGATGTCCGAGTCTCCGTGCCGCACCCCAAAGATCAACTCAATGAAGAAGGTTCTTCCAGAGGCACTTGTCAGCTCCAGCCTGCAGGACCGGCTGGAGGGCAGCGTCTTCATGTTGTAGCGACGCAGCTGATGCACATCCCTCCAGGCTGACATCACGAGGTTCTGGAACCAGTGGGCAGTTTTGTGCACGTCTAGGTAGCAGCCTGTGCAGAGGGTGTGTAGGAGGCTGGGGTCCTGATTTTTTGTGATGTCCTTCTGAGAATGGTGGAGGAAGCAGGTCATGTTCTCCTCCATCTGCTGCCCTGTGCAGGTGCACTCCAGCTCCACGCGGATGCGGGGGTCTCCTGCTGGCATCTCCCTTGCGGTGCCAAGCTCCAGGTTGAAGGTGTGGCCGCGAGGTGCCTTCAGGGGCAGGAGCAGCTGGTGGACAGCATCATCATCACAGGGAAACCAGCCTTCGAAGGAAGTGCCCACACTGATGGCTTGTTGCAGCACAGGGTAGAAACTCTCCCACAACTGCTCTTGGATGACCGAGAGGAGTTCATCCACCAGATCCTCCACCACCAGGCGACTGTACGTCACATACTGCACTGGCCTGCAAGAGCGCCTTTCAAAAATCCCGACCCGATCCCTCTCTTCATCAGAACCTTCTTCTCCACTTCCTTCCTCCTCCACCTCCTCTTCCTCCTCCACCTCCTCTTTCTCCTCCACCGGCTCCAAGTTCCAGACCAGATCCCTCTCATCATCAGGACCTTCCCCTTCACTTTCTTCCTTCTCCTTCACCTTCAACATGTTGCAGCCAGCCCTTTCCTCAGTGCTGCTGCTGTCTGCCGCACGGCTCCTTTTCCTCAAGCACCAGCAGAGGCCCAAGAGCAGGACCAGGCCTGCAGCAATCACCCAGAGGTGCCACTGCTGCAAGGCAGTAGAGTGCTGTGCTACCCTGGCAACGTCCCACTGCTTCTGTGTCTTCGGCTCCAGGGACCTCTGCGCTATCTCCTGCCATAGCCGAGCCATCTCCTTCTCCAGGAACTGGGCACGCTGTGCCATGTGCTCACGCGTGGCCTCATCCAGCTCATCCCCAGCCAGGGGCAGGTGCCGTATGAGGGTTAGGAACACACGGACGAGGAATGAAGTGGCAGCCATGGCCTGCAGGAGGAAGGAGAAGAGGGGTTCAGAGGGGCTGTGCTGGAGGGAGCTGGTGGCAGGGGAGAGAGACCTTTGGGGCAGGCAGGAGTGGGGACGAGGCAGCTGGGAGGCAGCGATGCCTTTGAACCGCGCCCTGCCCAAGGTGCTCCTGCGAGCGGCTGGGGCCTCGGTGCTGGGGCAGAACCGACCCTCCCTGGGACCCACGTTTCCACCCCAGCCCTCGTCCAGCCCAGCCTCCCGCCACGTGTGCACTCACCACCCTCCCACGCCGCACTGGCCAGGGCTGCCTGCCGGTGCCTCTATAACCTGCCCCGTGGTCTCTCGTCCTTTGTGATGTCACAGGCACCGGAGCGCACCACGGGCACCGGAGCACACCGCGGGCACCGGAGCACACCACGGGCTCACCCCCAGCCAGCCCCACCCCCAGCTCAGCGACTTTCAGCTGTCCCTTCCCTGCTCCTGCTGGCCACACCATTTCTGACCCACGCCAGGATGCTCTTGGCCGTCTTGGCCACTGGAACCCCTGCTGCCTCATGCTCAGCCACTGTTGACCTGCACCACCAGGTGCTTTTCCACCAGGCAGCTTTCCAGCGGCTTTCCCTGGGGCGATTCATGGGGCAGTTGTGACTGAAGTGCTGCCCCCGCTATTCTGCCTTTTTGAACCCCATAGAATCGACCTCGGACCATAATCCACCCTGTCCACATCCCACTGGAGAGGCTTCTTGCCCTCAAGCACGTCAACATGAATGAGGCAGCAGTGGCCCAATGGCATCTTGGCTTGTGTCAGAAACGGCGTGACCAGCAGGGCCAGGGAGGTTATTCTCCCTCTGTACTCAGCAGTGGTGAGACCGCTCCTCGAATCCTGTGTTCAGTTCTGGGCCCCTCACCACAAGAAGGATGTTGAGGCTCTGGAGCGAGTCCAGAGAAGAGCAACGAAGCTGGTGAAGGGGCTGGAGAACAGGCCTTCTGAGGAACGGCTGAGAGAGCTGGGGGTGTTTAGCCTGGAGAAGAGGAGGCTGAGGGGAGACCTCATTGCTCTCTATAACTACCTGAAAGGAGGTCGTGGAGAGGAGGGAGCTGGGCTCTTCTCCCAAGTGACAGGGGACAGGACGAGGGGGAATGGCCTCAAGCTCCGCCAGGGGAGGTTCAGGCTGAACAGTATGAAAAAAGTTTTCACGGAAAGGGTCATTGGGCAGTGGAACAGGCTGCCCAGGGAGGTGGTTGAGCCGCATTCCCTGGAGGTGTTTGAGGGACGGGTGGACCAGGTGCTGAGGGGCATGGTTTAGTGGTCGATAGGAATGGTTGGACTGTATGATCTGGTGGGTCTCTTCAAACCTGGTGATTCTATGATTCTATGATTCTAATTTTGTGTCATCTGCGGAGTTACCTAGGGAGCACTGAATCCCCTAATCCAGATGAACAATAAAGATCTGAAACAAGACTGGCCCCAACACTGAGCCCTGGACAATACCGCTTGTGACCGGCCACCAAAGGATTTAATTCCCTTCCCAACCACACCCTGGGCTCCACCATCCAGTCAGTGTTTTACCCCCCAAAGTGCACACCTAAGCCATGAGCTGCCAGCTCCTCTAGGAGAAGGCAGTGGCAGTGTCAAAGGCTTTACTGAAGTGCAGGTAGAAAACATCCACAGCTTCTTCCTCAGGCACTGAGTGGGTCAGCTGGTCATAGAAGGAGACCAGACAGGTGAAGCAGGACAGTCCTTTCATGAACCCGTGCTGGCTGAGCCCGATCCCCTGCTTGTCGTGCACGTGCTTGGTGAGCGCAGTCAAGGGGACTGCAGCAGGATGCAGGGTGGCAATCAAAATGTCTGCAGCAAATCAAGTCTCCTGCGCACCAGGGCTGACTCTGTCTCCTTCTGATGCCACGCCCGGCTTCTCAAACCTTACCCTGTGTGATATTGTAATAATTGTAACAGGACTAATAATCCACAATCATGGCCTTGTAATGCCGCTGTTGTATAATAAACTGTACTGTGACGATACCGGGTCAGAACGCTTGGACAGCAGGTTCCATTAACCGTTTCACGAAACATGCGTGATTCCAGGAAGGACGTTGGTTGGAAATAACAACTTGTCCACCGTTCTCTGCCAGCATTTTGGGGACATGTCATTTTAATCCGCTCGTCAGACAGCGGCTGTAATTTGTGGCAGGGAGCGACTTTACCCATTCAATTGCTCAGCCACTTGTTCGATCTGCGCTTTCTGCTCTCTGAATTCAGCTTGCCAAACATCTCTTGCAGCCTGTAACTCCTCTTGGGGCAGTCAAAGCACGTGAAGAGGGGCTACAGGGATCACAACCTTTTATGGAATAAGTTCTAGCCCTGACAGAAGTAACCAGCCCTCCGCCCCCTGGCATGAGGCTTTCCCACTGTCTCTGACCCCCCTAAAGCCTCGTCTCCTGCCCCAAGGGTGAGGGCAGATTCCAGATTGAGGAAGGCACGTGGAAAAAGAACTGCAAAAGCTCTAGCAGGAGAGTGAAGTTTCTTCCAATGACTTTATGAAATAATGAAGCTTGTGAGGGGGCTGGAGAACAGGCCTTACGAGGAACAGCTGAGAGAGCTGGGGGTGTTTAGCCTGGAGGAGAGGAGGCTGAGGGGAGACCTCATTGCTCTCTACAACTTCCTGAAAGGAGGTTGTGGAGCAGAGGGAGCCCGGCTCTTCTGCTATGTGACAGGGGACAGGACAAGAGGAAATGGCCTCAAGCTCCGCCAGGGGAGGTTCAGGCTGAACATTAGGAAAAAATTTTCTCGGAAAGGGTCATTGGGCACTGGCAGAGGCTGCCCAGGGAGGGGGTTGAGTCACCTTCCCTGGAGGGGTTTAAGGGACAGGTGGACGAGGTGCTGAGGGACATGGTTTAGTGTTTGATAGGAATGGTTGGACTCAATCCAGTGGGTCTTTTCCAACGTGGTGATTCTATGATTCCCACCATCAGGGATAACATTAACAGTTTGTTTGTAAGTCATTTCTCCTGCCAGGCTTTGATAAGACATTGTGACTAACTGTGAAAATGTCCCCTTTGAGCGTTTCTGTATTTGCCACGACCCAGAAGCTGCCCACACAATATAGGACTGACTGGCCGAGTGCCTCCAAGGCAACCAACAACCTGTGTGGGGATCTGTGAGGATGGGAAGCCTCCAGAGATCTTCCTTCAGATGGTGAGGCCAGCGGCTCGTGCCTCTGGTCCTGGCTCCACTTGGGAAAGCTGCACTCGAGTGGGGAACTCCTTCGCATGGTGGAGGAGTTAAGGGAGGAGGTAAGGAGGCTGAGGAGCGTCAGGGAGTGTGAGAGGGAGATAGACCAGTGGAGCAGGGCCCTCTCACTAACTCAGCAGCCTGCTGGGGCTGGCGTGTCTGAACACCATCCACCTGCAAGGTGGGGGAACAAGAGATGGGGAATGGCAGCAAGTTCCTGCCAGAGGAAGGAAAGCTGCTCCCCTCACCCAGACAGCAAAACCCCAGATCCCCCTGGTGAACAAGTACCAGGTGCTGCAGGTGGAATCCAACCCTGAGAATGAGGGTGATGGCTCCCACAGCCTAGAATCCTTCCCTAGGTCACACCATCCTCAGAAAAAGATAAAAACATCCTCCATTAAGAAGAAGAGGAGGGTGATTGTTGTAGGGGACTCCCTCCTAAAAGGAACGGAGGGACCCACTTGCAGACCGGACCCGCTCCACAGAGAGGTCTGCTGCTTACCGGGGGCATCAGTGAAGGAGGTAGCTCGAAAACTTCCTTCCCTGGTCCACGAGACAGACTACTATCCTCTGATACTAGTCCAAACTGGTAACGATGGTCTAGTAAACAAAAAGGCTAAAACCATCAAGAATGACTTCAGGGCCATTGGGAAAATGATGGAGGGCTCTGGGGCACAAATAGTATTCTGCTCCATCCCAAGGCTAAATAGAGAGGAGCAGGAAGACAGGAAGAAGAATTCGATTAATGCCTGGCTCCGAGCCTGGTGTGAGGAGAGGGGCTTTGGCTTCTTTGATCATGGGGTGGCTCAGGCACCCCCAGGCTTTCTTGCTAAGGATGGGACACGTGGGTCTCCTAGGGGAACTAAAGCCCTTGCTAGAAACCTAGCTAAGCTCATAAATCAAGCTTTGAACTAGATATGAAGGGGGAGGGTGTTGAGCCCAGGCTAGACAGGAACGAGCCTGGAAGTGGGGCAATGGTGATTTGGAGAGGGTGTGCTGGTGAGGACCACCAGTACCTCACCACATAGAAAGTGGGGGAGAACACACCTCGGGGTGCTAAGGGAGATACGGGCACTCTGGAGCTAGCTACTCCAGTTACCGGGCAATTGGGAATGAAATCTGTTCCCTCTAAGAGGGCTGAAGGCTCAGCAGCTCAGCTGAAGTGCATTTACACCAATGCACACAGCATGGGGAATAAGAAGGAAGAGCTGGAAGCTGTCGTAGGGCAAGGAGCCTATGATGTTGTTGCCATCCTGCAAGTGTGGTGGGACGACTCATATAACTGGAGTGCAGCTATGGTGGGTACAAACTCTTCAGGCAGGATAGGAAGGGTAGGAGAGGAGGCGGGGTAGCCCTCTTTGTAAGGGAGACTTGGACACAGTTGAGATGGATTGTGGTGATGAGGAGATTGAGTGCCTGTGGGTTAAAATCAGAGGAGCCCACCAGAAGGTGGATTTTGTGATGGGAGTGTGTTACAGACCACCCAGCCAAGGAGAAGCAGCTGATGAGCTCTTCTATAAACAACTGGGGTTAATCTCTAGATTGATGCCTCTTGTTCTTGTGGGAGACTTCAATCTGCCTGATATCTGCTGGAAGTACAATAGAGCAGAAAGGAAGCAGTCTAGGAGGTTCCTGGAGTGCATGGAAGAGAACTTCCTTGCAGAGCTAGTGAATGAACCAACAAGGGTGGGTGCCCTCCTGGACCTGCTATTTGTGAACAGAGAAGGCCTTGTGGGGGATGTGGCAGTAGGTGGACGCCTAGGACAAAGCGATCATGAGATGATAGGGTTTTCTGTTCTAGGTGAAGGGAAGAGGGTTGTTAGTAGGATGGTAGCATTAAATTTCCAGAGGGCAGACTTTGAACTCTTCAGAAGGCTGGTTGGCAAAGTCTCATGGGAGACACTACTTAAGGGCAAGGGAGCCCCTGAGGGCTGGGAGCTCTTCCAAAAGGAAACCCTAGCAGCTCAGGAGAAAGCCATCCCCATGTTCCGGAAAAAAAGCCGGCAGGGGAGAATACCAGCTTGGTTGAACAGAGAGATCTTGAGTGATATCAAGAAGAAGAGAAATGTTTATGGGCTCTGGAAGAGGGGACAGGCCTCTTGGGGGGACTACAGGAGGGAAGTGAGATTGTGTAGAGAAAAAATCAGAAGGGCTAAGGCTCAACTAGAAATCAGATTGGTAAAGTCTGTGAAAGATAACAAAAAATCCTTCTATAAATATATATATAATAAAAGGAGGACTAGAGAGACCATACAGTCCATGTTGGATGCAGAAGGAACAACAGTGACAGGGGATGAGGAAAAGGCTGAGGTACTTAATGCCTTCTTTGCCTCAGTCTTTAATTGTAAAGAATGTTGTTCCATCTGTGTACAAACCCAGGAGCTAGAGGAGCAAAATGAGGCTCCCATGATCCAAGAGGAGGTGGTGAGAGCCTTGCTAGCCCAACTAGACACCCACAAGTCTATGGGGCCGGATGGGATTCAGCCAAGGGTATTGAAGGAGCTGGCGGATGTGCTGGCCAAACCCCTTTCCATCATCTTCCAACAGTCCTGGCTGACTGGGGAAGTCCTAGTGGACTGGAGGCTGGCTGATGTTGTGCCCATCTACAAGAAGGGTCACAGGGAGGATCCAGGGAACTACAGGCTTGTTAGTCTGACCTCAGTGCCAGGGAAAGTCATGGAGCAGGTGATCTTGAGTGCTATCATGAAGCACATGCAAGAGAACCAGGTGATCAGGCCCAGTCAACATGGGTTCACAAAAGGCAGGTCTTGCCAAACTAACGTGATCGCCTTCTATGACAAAGTGACTCGGCTGCTGGATGAGGGAAAGGCTGTGGATGTATCTTCCTGGACTTCAGTAAAGCCTTTGACACAGTTTCTCACAGCATTCTGCTTGAGAAACTGTCACCTCTGGCCTGGACAGGCGCACACTCTCCTGGGTGGAAAACTGGTTGGCTGGAGGGCCCAGAGAGTGGTGGGAAATGGTGTGAAATCCAGCTGGAGGCCAGAGACAAGTGGTGTCCCCAGGGCTCAGTGCTGGGTCCAACCCTGTTCAATGTCTTTATCAATGACCTGGATGAAGGCATCGAGTGCACCCTTAGCAAGTTTGCGGACGACACTAAGCTGGGTGGAAGTGTGGATCTGCTGGAGGGTAGGGTGGCTCTGCAAAGGGATCTGAACAGGCTGGACCACTGGGCAGAGTCCAGTGGCATGAGGTTTAACAAGGCCAAATGCCGGGTCCTGCACTTGGGGCACAACAACCCTGTGCAGTGCTACAGATTGGGAGAAGTCTGTCTAGAAAGCTGCCTGGAGGAGAGGGACCTGGGGGTGTTGGTTGACAATGACTGAACATGAGCCAGCAGTGTGCCCAGCTGACCAAGAAGGCCAATGGCATCTTGGCTTGTATCAGAAACGGTGTGACCAGCAGGTCCAGGGAGGTTATTCTCCCTCTGTACTCAGCAGTGGTGAGACCGCTCCTCGAATCCTGTGTTCAGTTCTGGGCCCCTCACCACAAGAAGGATGTTGAGGCTCTGGAGTGAGTCCAGAGAAGAGCAACGCAGCTGGTGAAGGGGCTGGAGAACAGGCCTTCTGAGGAGCGGCTGAGAGAGCTGGGGGTGTTTAGCCTGGAGAAGAGGAGGCTGAGGGGAGACCTCATTGCTCTCTACAACTACCTGAAAGGAGGTTGTGGAGAGGAGGGTGCTGCCTCTTCTCCCAAGTGTTGGAGGGCAGGACAAGAGGGAATGGCCTCAAGCTCCGCCAGGGGAGGTTTAGGCTGGACCTTAGGAAAAAAATTTTTCACGGAAAGGGTCATTGGGCACTGTCAGAGGCTGCCCAGGGAGGTGGTTGATTCACCTTCCCTGGAGGTGTTTAAGGCACGGGTGGATGAGGTGTTAAGAGGAATGGTTTCGTGTTTGATAGGAATGGTTGGACTTGATGATCCGGTGGGTGTCTTCCAACCTGGTTATTCTATGATTCTATGACTCAACAATGTGCTATTTGGGTCACAACCTGTTCTCCATTGTGCCTCTGTTTCTCACCCACAGCTTGGGAAACTCTTCAGGAAAGCTTCGGCAGTGCCATCAGCCAGTGCTTTGAATAGTGTTCTGCAGAAATACAAAGACATTTTATCCGAGGTGGGGGAATGCTTTGGCCGGAACTTAACCCTGTGGAGATGCCAGTGCCCAGTATAGCACCGTGATGGGTATTGCTGAGTCGTGCTTGCACAGCGAGGAATTTGAGCCACAGCGCCTGCTCTCAGGCCAGGCTTCAGCTTTGCCACCCTGCCAAAGTCCAGAGATCATGGTCCGGTTCGAATTTGTCCATGGGATCTGCCAATCGCACCTCCAGTGGGACTGACTCAGTGGTGACCAAAAGACCTTGGCAGCGCATGTGTGTGCTTCACTCCTTCCTTCTGCTGGAGTGGTCGCATCTTTCATGCCGCTGTTGCCGTGGCCTGTTAAAGCTCTCCATGCTCAGCAGAGTTATTGGACTAGATTGACTTCTAGTGCGACTACATAGACCCATGAGACTTTCCACCTCCACCACAGCTGCTTTGACAGCACTTCAGGGTAGGCTTTTTGTGCATTTTTGACACACACGAGGCACTGGATGCATAGAACAAGTCTTTAAATGCCAAGGTCTTCATCCTGCGTGCCAGGCGGTACATCTGAAACACTGTACCTAGATTCGACAACCTTTTTGTACCTGCTTGAAGGTAAGGCTGCACTGTTCAGACAACATTTGCACTTGGAAAGCTACCTTAACACGCACTAGAATCACTTTAAAATGACTTCATAGCTCCTATGGAACACAAACATAGCAGCAAGGCACCAATGTGGTGAGGACTCCTCCATTCAAGCCAGTCTCTGTTCTTATCAAAAGCTTGTAGAATAGAAATATTAGAACATTTGAATTAAAAACGTGGCTTATGTGTTCTTTTCAAACACCATCAGAAAGCTTCTTCAAAGACACAAGCGTAAGAGATGAAATTGCCTTTATTCATCTTAGTATAAAACAGGAAGATGTAGAATTAAACATTTCTAATACGCTAACCTTTTTCTAACCCTGTCCGTTAGAGGCTTCAAGAGTCTCTGAACTGAGCCCAGCTCTTGACATTTAAATGTGTCTTTCAGGTCGTAATAGCTTATACAATATGATGGCTCAAAGCAGGCATCTATGAAGTTATATACACTTATTTCCTCTTCCAAAGGTGCTGTGCAATGCCTCAGAAAAGCTTGTGCATTTCAGTTCCTGGAAGAAATGTGGTTTCTTGCAAGCAGCAAAGTGCAAATAGAACAAGCAAGCTCTACCATCCCCCTCGTCTGCATTTTTGTGGATGCACCTCAAAAAAAAGCCTTCTCAGGTTATCAGCACAGCCTGGCTGCAAACTGAGGAGCAAATTTCTTACCATTAATATTCAGGCTTTGTGTAACTGTAAGTCTTGAGTTCTGAAGGGTCATATCTCAGCAACAGGTAGGAGAAATTTTATTTCCACAGGAATTTCTTTAGAATAATTCACCAGCAACTCTCCAATGAAAAATTCAATTTTCATCTGTTTTGGCAATAGATTTGTTATAAGAAAAAACAACTTTTTCATTTTTTGTGTGCTCAGAATCTTCTGCTAATGACTCCATTTTCTGTGCATCCCCTCCAGCCTGTGGTGGCAGTGGTTCTTCTTCTGGAATAAACTGAGCAGGCCAGCACCTTCCTTGTTGGCATGCCTCATTGTCCTCACTCCCCTTTCCAATTTGATGGAGATCCTTGACAATTATTTTTTCCGTATCTTCTAGTACCGTTGTCAATAAATTAAATAGGAGAGCGATCCAGGCTAGACCAAAAATAATCCAAACGGCCACAAGGGTTCGGTAGTAGGAAAAATAATTCCTATCAGGCTGTTTACCTGCAGATTAGGGGTGAGAAAGAAGAAAATGAACAAGTTAAAATTGCTTTGCCTCCATAAAGTAAGGCAGCCTAATGGATTCATTCATGGGTTTTATGTTGAGTACTTGAAGGGGACTTTTCCATTGTAGTTGCCTCTCTCACCTCCCCAGCATTAGGTTAAGGCTGGGCAAGTCTCTTGTTGCAATAAACTGATATATGAGAGCACAAACATGTGTGTCAAAAAGATACACTGGGATAGAGGTGAATTAGCAGCAGAGCAAGGATATGTTTTTTCCATTTATAGTGCACCAGTCTCAATTCAACCTCTGCATTTACAGGTAAATGCAATGACGTGGAAGGTGGTATAAAATTGTATTGTCTTATCTTGAAAGTATTTCCAGACCCCCTAGGCACAAAAAGCAGAGCACAGTGAGCCACCATAACCACACGACTGGTACCACCTAGGTCATTGAAGTTCTATGTGCTTCTATTACGTGTGATAATAACCCAATAAATAGTTGCTTTAGATGCTAGGTACTCTTGATCATACAAAGAGAGTGGTTGCAATTTCTACTGTACTTTTGAATGGCTTCAGGAGCTTACTCCGTTAAAAAAATGGGTGACTGATCAACTAACTGACACGTGCCAAGAACGCAGCTTTCTGTGTTGGAAAGCAGTGCACTGAGGCTTATTTGATGCAATCCAAACCTCTTGGCATCAGCCAGTATCTCACACCTGCTTTTCTGCACGGGTCATTTTGTTTGTTTCATCAGACGTCAGCAATCCACTACCAACATACAGAAAGCATTTGCTCCTACTGCAGTTAGTCCCACTTTATCATGTGATACAGTCAATATAGACCTGGCACCTGCAGGAAAACTTGCTGATATTACCTACCGAGCGCTGTAAGTCACTGTCAAGGGTGACCACAGGCAGCAGATAGCAGAGCAACGTGCATGGACTGGGAGATCGCCACAAAACTGGGGGATCATTTCCCATTGTGAAGATGCCCAGAAGGATCCAGGATGCTGAGAACTCTTTTCAAGTCCTGCAATGCTCTGTGCTCATAGATCAATGTGCAGGATCTTTGTACTTCATGCTGCAAGGGTGCTGGAAATGGGGCAGGAGTGGAATGGTTTGTCCTCATGGCTAGATATCCAGCAGCTATTTCTTTTTCTTTTACTGGGGCTGAGTTGGTAGACACGATAGCAGTCTTGCTACAAAGCATTTCATTTTGTACTCTTATCTGAAGTTCATGATATGGGGTTAGCAAAGCAACTATTATTATCCTTCTGACGATAACTCATAACTGGACTTCAGCAGGGCATAAATTTTGTCAACAGCCCAAGGGCATTTTCACTCTAGAAGTATCACCGATTTGTACCTGTATTACAAGCAGTTAAATCCAGACTCTGTCGTCTTTCTAGGATTTCTCCCTACCCAAAATAGACTTTGTCTCATGTTTGAGGTACGACAGCTACAATCCAGTTTTGAATCACTAAAATGCAAATAAACTCAAACCTGTTCTGTTCCACTTGGACAGCCCAAACCCATTTATCATCTGTAATCAATTATAAATGCATAATTCTCAGAGCAGTCATTGATTCTGCTTGTTTCATTGTGAAGGTGTGAGGCGTTAAACCTGTGATCATGTTATCACTGTTGTTTACGGTTGATTGAGAAAAATACTGCAGGGAAAAATATTTCAGCTCCAGTTAAGTCATCTTAATGAAGAGGAATTCACAGAACCAGGAGGCCCGTATAATTATTATTTTTAAACCAATTTGTAAAAGAATACAACTGCAAAGGAGGAAAGTGCTATGGAGGTTGTGGTTTTCAGGCTGTGACTTCCTCTTATTATCACAAAACACACTTGTAATTTGGACAAGGGAAGAGAATGCACCAGCTTGATGTCCAATTTTTTTCCTGCACGGCATTAGCCGCTTTTCACCTTCCTGTATTCCGTGTCACTGAAGGTTGGGGTTCACAGTGTCACACAGGCCAGGGTTATCAGTCCTACAGATTGTTAGGAAAGAAATGTCTGTGCCCTGTTGTCCTCCACTGCAGTGCCCCTGGATGAAGAAAACATCAAAGACAAAACTGTTGTGTGATACAGATTCCTTGCTGGTGCCCAAGTTCTGTGTCATTCATGGCAATGCTGCTCAACCACTGTTGGTGACAAGGAATCTTTCTCTGTGTTATGTGAAAAGGGAAATTTCAGGGGACATTGGCTTCCTGTGCTTTGTAGCAAGAGGGAGCAGTTAGCTAGCTGGGATCACCTTGGGAAACGTGGCCTAATTAACTCATTGCCTTTGCATGAATTAACAATCAGCCAGGCTACAAGATTGTTATGATAACTAAACTCATGCAATAAAGCAAGATGTCAACTGGATCATCAAAGCACTAGCCAGTCTCTTTAGCAGACTCAGAGAAACCAACGCCAGCAGGGAACGTCAGAAAACATCTGGAAAAACTTGTGGACACCCTCTGCCAAAGTCCTCAGCCTGACATAAGAAATCTTTCAAACACACAGCAGGGCTGCCAGCATGTCTCCAAGGTCCCTCTTGCATCTCTGCAAGGCTTGAGAGTCTTGAGTTTGTTGTGTGGGGCATGTCTGCCCATCAGAAAGGGATGTGAGGCTTCCACATTCTCTGTAGGGGCAGCACTGATGCTCAAGTATCGTCTCCAGAACTATCTTGTATCTCCACCGAAGAGAAGTTCAGGCTGGCAAGATGCTGGCAGGACAGGCAGTGGTAGGGAATTCTTTGATTCCCTTCAGAGTCCAGGTGTTTGGCTGCTTCTGTGGACACTGATTTGGCTCATGGTGATCATATTGGAGTTCCTCTGGATGCTTATTCCACGGAGAGTGCAGTTTGGTCAGCAGATCCACAGAAGCATTTCGAGAAGCACTCCAGCTTGCTGGAGTGTAGACTGAAGAGTTCACCTCTGGGGTAAATCCTAAGCTCTGACTTGTGAAGACAAGGAGCCTCCAGTGATGAATAGGAAACTAAAGGCCACTTTTGCCGTGATATCCATGTTTAATCCCCACTTCTTATGGAGTGAGTATATTTTCCCAGTTTGCCATGACTGAGATTTTGACCTCTCAGTCTGTTGTGTAAAAACTTGTCTTCTGAAGCATCACTACTTATTTTGTTACTCCACATCATGAAACATAGGTCTTACGTTGCTAAAGCAGGGATACATGCCTTATTTTGTACGATAGTTGCAAACTGTTCCCTTTTGGTATATGGAAATTCCTAGGTTCTTTGAATTCTCCCCCTACGCTCGCCCTTCCCTCCCCAAAATACTTGGCTTCTTCGCATCCCAAAGAAGCCGATTTCATTATATTTAGACAATTTTGTGCTTTTGTCAGCACATGCAATCCCAGGGAAATCAGTATTTCCCTTGGAACTGTAAAAGGCAAAGACTAGTCAAAGACTCAGAGAGAAGATTCGTCTCTGCAGTACGTTGGTGGCCTGTGCAGTCAACCCATGGTAATCCTGGTCATAACCCTGGTGCTTTGCTGTGTGTCCTCTCTGAAATGATCCTTACCTACTACATAATCTCCAAAGCCAATGGTGCTGAGGGTGATAAATGCAAAGTAAATTCCTTCGCTGTAGGACCAACCCTCTGTTTTCTGGAAGAACAGTGATGGCAAGCATAGAAAAACTAGGATTCCCGTTGCCAAGAAGAACAAAAGGGTCAAATATTTGATCTTCTTCTGAAAAAGAAAGAAACTAATTCAGTTATAATCATGATTTGACACACTAGCAGGCCATATATACTCATGGCTCTTCATAATGTGTGGCTATCTAGGAATACCTACTAGGATTACAGGAACCTGTATTAAGTGCTCTTCCTCTAAAAGTACCGCCTTGCTGTGAAGCAGGAAGAACCTATATATTATGGATGTTGCATATCCACAGTAGCCCTGGAAGATGTAGTCTTTTATCTGATTGTGTCAGCCTCCAATGACCATGAGTATAGGAGGAATTCCTATCCAATGACTTCTACTGGAGTCAAACTATTTCCAGTTTTCATCAGACAACTTCACTTTTAGTTTTTAGTTATTCAGGCATGGCACCTAAAGAACATTCAAATTTTGCAGGGAAAATTGAATATATTATTATATATATTAATGCCATTTTTGAGAATACTCTCTCCAAGGGTCTTGATTGTTGACTTTAGTTTTCATTGTGTCAGTGCCACAACTTGACTCCTACTCAGTGGATACCTTACTATAGGAAGACCTTTAACAAATACGAAGAAGTGCCTGGTCAATGACTATTAAACCATCATACTTCTCAGTAGTCATGAAGAAGCCTTGGCTGGAGAAAGGGACCTGTTATATATTAAGATTTATCTTCCAGACACATGTATGCCCCATCTCTGGAGGTGTTCAAGGCCAGGTTGGAGGAGGCTATGAGCAAGCTGCTCTAGTGGAAAGCGTCCCTGCCCAGAGCAAGGGCGGTGGAACTGGATGATCTGAATAGATTCTGAATACAGAATCTATGATTCTGTATTATCTATGTATTGAATTTTAGAAGTCTGGATTGTCTGGAAATTAGTGGCAACTGTTGGTTGTTTGTGCCTTCATGCACTGTGCATGTGCTTTAGTCTATATCCGATCAAGCCTTGTGTTCTATTTCAGTTTCCCAGACATAAAGCAATTTGAACAGGGTGTCTGTAGCATTGCAGCATGTAGGTCCAGGGAGGTTATTCTGCCCCTGGACTCGGCACTGGTGAGACCGCTCCTCGAATCCTGTGTTCAGTTCTGGCCCCTCACCACAAGAAGGATGTTGAGGCTCTGGAGCGAGTCCAGAGAAGAGCAACGAAGCTGGTGAGGGGGCTGGAGAACAGGCCTTGTGAGGAACGGCTGAGAGAGCTGGGGGTGTTTAGCCTGGAGAAGAAGAGGCTGAGGGGAGACCTCATTGCTCTCTACAGCTACCTGAAAGGAGGTTGAGAGAGGAGGGTGCTGGCCTCTTCTCCCAAGTGACAGGGGACAGGACGAGGGGGAATGGCCTCAAGCTCCGCCAGGGGAGGTTCAGGCTGAACATTATGAAATAAATTTTCACGGAAAGGGTCATTGGGCACTGTCAGAGGCTGCCCAGGGAGGTGGTTGATTCACCTTCCCTGGAGGTGTTTAAGGGACGGGTGGATGAGTTGCTGAGGGGCATGGTTTAGTGATTGATGGGAATGGTTGGACTGGATGATCTGGTGGGTCTTTTCCAGCCTGGTGATTCTGTGATTCTATGATTCATACATTGTTCTGAAAGGGAATTACAGTAGGAGGCAGAGAAAAGCTGTTCTCACTTTCTCAGTAGCAGTGAGAGAAGGGAAGGACCTGCAAATAACTCAGGGCATAACCAGGTAAGACACATCCTGTCTCTAGCCCTTTACAGGTGCCTCCTCACCTTTCAGCAACTGGTCTCAGATGGGCAACTTCAGCCTAATGTTTCCTTTCTGTCAAAGTCAAGGGAGGAGGGGGATTAAAGAACTGCATAATGAATAAGGAGGGATGATACACTAGGAATTGAGTCAATATCCATTGAAGCCCCTACAGTTCACCTACTTTTTACAGTGCATTTGCTTTTTGCCGTCTCAAGATGAAATGCTTAATCATTTCTCTCTTTACTGACTGTAAAGGGAGACAGATACTTCCCTAGAGTGTTAGCGCCTGAAATAGGTGTCTAGAGAAGTGGGATGAAGTGCCCAATCTCGCTGTTGATTGCTGAAGGGGGCTGGATGTCTGCCATTTAGATTGGGCAGACAGAATATATCCCTTTCTCTGAATATCTCCTCTATGATTTCTTTGCTTAGCTCTGCAAGTGAGGAACGTCTCTTTCTCTCTCCTAGCACAATGCCTAACACAGCACGAGACAAATACAACAGAGGACAATGCCAGCATATATCTTGAGAAAAAAATCCTAGAAATGAACGTATAACTGTTCCTGAGTAAGTAAAACCAATTACCTTTCTCATTCCTTTCTCGTGTAGGAATTTCCCCAGCTTTTTACACAGCAGTGAGAGCATCTTACCAACACGGTGCAGAAAAACAATATTCAGAGGGATTCCAAACAAAGCAAAGAAGACACAGAAGATCTGGCCCCCAGCAGTTTTAGGACGTAGTGTGCCATAGCCTGTGAAAAAAGATGGGTGAGAGGAGATATTCCGAAGAACTGGATTAGCCCATGGTTTCATTCACACCTACCCCAGCCTGGCCTGCCTTTGACCCCAAGAGAGTTGGCTAGAACTTCTCAGTCCACATACACTCTTTTTTCTCCGAAAGAAAACAGGAAGTAAATGAGGTGATTTGCCCTGCAGGTTTTGGAGGATGCAGAAAACATTGTGCACCCCCAATGCAGGCTTATTGGGTATGAAAGCACAATCTAAAAGCAGTTACAGAAAACATGCTCTGTTCTGTGTCGAATACATAGAAAGACAGAAATAAGAGGTTTGGGGACCTGGAATACATCAAGGCTGGAGTCCCAGGGGTTTTGCCACATCATAACTGCATATAACCATCTCTTGGTTCTTGGTGATCTGCCTGGATGTTAGTGACCTCCTCTGGTTAAATGCCAGTAAGCTGATATGTCCAGATACTGGCTCCAGTCCTGAAGGCAGTGCCGTCTGCATTAGAATAGACAGTGCTAATTAGTTCAAACCATACTGGTGGATGATTTATTCATGCCAGAGAGATATTTCTCTTAAACTTCTACTAAAAGAGATTTTATCTAAGTAGTGAACAGCAGCTGCAGAATTCGAAACATGTCCTTAAATGGACTGGAGACTTTGTTCCTCTTAGACTTCAGGAGTTGAATCACTGAGTGCAAGAGTCTTGTACTTTATGTATATCCTTACTCTGTCTGTGACCTTGAGAAAAGGCACTTTCCCAAGCACTGATCATCTCAAGACATCCATTTTTTGGAAAATGCAAAGTTTTCTTTCTGGGAAAGACAAATAAAACAACTGAGTGATTATTGGCTACTAGACCCCCAAACACTTGACCTGTCTTGTGCACGTGTCACAGAACTATTCCATTTCCATGACAAAAGCTGGTGAAGAGGACTGCAATAGCTGATGTACCTTCACAACAGACCTCTGTGGCGAAGGCGCGGGTAAACAGGTTGCCCAGGGAGGTGGTTGATTCACCTTCCCTGGAGGTGTTTAAGGCACGGGTGGACGTGGTGCTAAGGGGCATGGTTTAGTGTGTGATAGGAATGGTTGGACTGGATGATCCGGTGGGTCTCTTCCAACCTGGTTATTCTATGATTCTATGAAAATTACACTTTTTCCTGGGACAGCCTTTCTGCTTTCACTAGGGAAGCAAATTTGATGGGGAGTGACTGATTTGTCTGGCTGTAATAAAAAAATACAATGGTAGAGGTGTTGGTGAGGAATGGATTGGCTGGTAGCAGGGTGCTGAAAACCAGGGAAACTTTACCAAGATGTGAATGTTGTAACCATGGAACATTTGTCATCAATGTGGTGGGGCAGAAGCTTTTCTTCTACAGCAGGAGGTCTCCACATGGGGTCGTGCAACACCTACACACTTGCTCTGATTCTGGGATACCACTGGGGCCCTTGTGACATATCACACTCACAGATCAGTGGAGCCTCGGGTGGAGTGGGAGTGAGGCCCCAGCTTCACTTTGCAAAAACATAGATTTTACTTTCACTGCAGGAAAGTGAGAAGCAGGATCCAACAGTGTGTATTTTATGCTTCCATTTGGCAGGCCTGCACTTTTGAGACACATATTTGAAAGAAAGCGAAGGGCAGTCAGGAGCAGGCGGCCCCTGAAAAAGCCAGAACACCTTGAAGCAGTAGTGTAAGAATGTCAGCATTTGCCTTGCCCCCTTCCCATTTCCCCCCTGCTCTCCAGCATTTTACTAATTCAAGATGTGCACTAACAGCTCAGCATAGATTCTTGAGACAGTGACCATGCCCCAGCAGAGATCACTTCTTTCCTAGCGTTCCTTGATGCTTTACAACAGTTATGGATCCGGAACCTGTTCGATCCTACAATAAAGACCAGGAAAGTGTTTATCTCCCACCCACAACTGGCATCAGAGCTAACATTTTAACAGACGGCTCAAAAAGAAGACACAAGTGGGAAATTATACAGAAGGCCACTGATATTTCAGAAGGCAAAATAATGCACAAAGAGCTGTGCAGTGGTGAGGTCTCAGCACCAAGTCCATTGCTGCTTACCGTCCATGACAACAAAGGGCTGGAGTTTTATCCTTGAAAATATTCTCCATTTTGGTTCTAACAGGCAGAAATAATAAGCATCCAAAAAAGGCACAAATACACATAAATGGAAAGCATTCGACCTACCTATTGTGGACACAACCGTGCCTGCAAAGAAGAAGGAGTTACTGAAATCCCAGTTGCTGTCGTCAGTCTGTGATTTATTTCCAACAGGGTATACTCCATTCTGAATGGCTTCGGTCAAGTTCTGGGAAGGAAAGCAAAGTCTGGTATTGACATGGCTGCTTTTCTCAAGCGCTTGCTGTAAGAGAGCAGCGTATTTCAATTCAGGATGGGGGATAACATGATTGTGAGCAGCCCTGTGGAAGACTTGGGGCACTGATCAATGAGAATCATAGAATCATAGAATAACCAGGTTGGAAGACACCCACCGGATCATCGAGTCCAACCATTCCTATCAAACACTAACCCATGTCCCTTAGCACCTCGTCCACCCGTCCCTTAAACCCCTCCAGGGAAGGTGACTCAACCCCCTCCCTGGGCAGCCTGTTCCAGTGCCCAGTGACCCTTTCTGTGAAACATTTTTTCCTAATGTCCAGCCTAAATCTCCCCTGGCGGAGCTTGAGGCCATTTGTGCTTACAGAGCAGAAGGCCAACCGTGTCCTGGGCCGTATCAGAAGCAGCGTGGCCAGCAGGATGAGGGAGGGGATTCTGCCCCTCTACCCCACTCTCGCGAGGCTCTACCTGGAGTCCCGTGTCCAGTTCTGGAATCCTTAACATCAGAAGGATATGAAACTGTTGGAACAGGTCCAGAGAAGGCCATAAAGTTGATCAGAGGGATGAAGCACCTCCCGTATGAGGACAGGCTGAGAGAGTTGGGGTTTTTCAGCGTGGAGAAGAGAAAGCTCCAGGAAGACCTTATAGTGACCTTCCGGAACCTGAAGGGGCTAGAGGAAATCTGGGGAGGGACATTTTACAAGCACCTGTAGTGAGAGGATGAGGGGGAATGCCTTTACATTGGAAGGAGGAAGATTTAGATTAGACATTAGGAAGAAATTCTTCATGGGGAGGTGATGAGGCCCTGGCCCAGGTTGCCCAGGGATGCTGTGGCTGCCCCATCCTTGGAATTGTTCAAGGACAGGTTGGATGGAGCCTTGAGCAGCCTGGTCAAGTGGGAGATGCCTGTGCCCGTGGCAGAAGGGCTGGAACTGGATGATCTTTAAGGTCCCTTCCAACCCAAACCATTCTATAATTAATTCTCTGGTTTGGCTAACTAAACTACTGCTCCTTTCCTGTGAATACCACTCATTTATCCTCAGCAATTCTCTGACACTATTCACACTTTTACCTGCAAGCCTGGGCAGCAGCCAGCCAGTGGTTTTCAGTGTTAGTCTTCTGCGCTGTTTATGCTGACTGCCGTAGTGGGTATTAGGAGAAATGAGATCAAAGACCTCCTTTCTTTTAGGTTAAGCACTTTGGAAGAAATGATCCCCTGTGATTAGGACGTGGCAGAGCAAGACATTCCACCAGCTTAAGTCAGGGGGTGGCTGGTGGCTGGCTTCGAGTTTGTCCTTGCGATGACTGTGGTGGATCCGAGACCTGATCACCCACCTGTACGCAGCCACACTGAGCTGTGACCCTGATCCCTCCAGGGAATCAGTGAGTTATAGCAGGGTATGCATGACATAGGTAGAGAATTCAGGTTTAAGGCTGTATTCTGGTCAGTGTCACAGATTTAAATTCAGAAAACATCCATTGATTTGCAGAGCATTACTCTTGATGTGACCACAGCCAGAATTCAGCCTGACATATACGCTCATCTCCAATCAGCATGCGTGAACACACGCATATTTACAATGTGGTCTTCGAGATAATGTTAGATGAATATGAATCAGAGATGGTTCAGGTTGAGTTGCGACTGCCCTGCCACAGCAGGTTTGACTGGGTACATCCCCCGGCCATCTATCATGTTATGAATTTTCAGAATCTACCCTTTTTCCTTGATTTTCATTCTAGATGCTGTTACTTTTTTTAAAAAAGTTGAAATAAATAATAATAATTGTAAACCCCCAGACAGTGTCCATCTGTCCCTGCCCTTAGCAAACAGAGAACATTGGACTGGGAAGACAGGCTGGTTTGTCCAGAAACATTTTAGGTAAAATCTAAAATAAACTGCACCAGGAAAGTCTTTCTCCCTGCTTCCTCCCTCACTATCTTTTTTGCTGTTGTCCCAGAAAATCAAAGCTAACCAAAGTCATTCCACAACTCTTGCACAAAGATTTCACTGTCTTGAAAAATTCCTCTTTTTTTTTCTGCTTCCCTACCTGCAAAAAAACCCGAAGGTGAAGAGGCTGCATGTGCATGTGAACTAGGGGCTGGATTGCTGCTGTGTCAGAAATACTAGTTCTTCCCCTCTTGTCCTTATCCCGTGAGCTGACAGACCCACTTCTCCTGCCACACCACCCGCTGTAGATAAGCATAACCCCACCAAAAACTGAATCACCTTGAGGCAAGACCCCAAAGAATCAGAACACTGCGGGGTGGGGTCTATTAAGGGCTCACTCACAAGGTTTTGTCAAGCTCTTCAAGCTGTATTTGCCATCGATGTGAATCGCCTGCTCAGACCAGAGAGCGGGCTTGGGGTTTCCTAATATCCAAATGACCACATCAGCAGGAATACAGTGAAAGTTATGGCCAGCAAGGCTGAGTAGGAAACAACCTCTTCTTGGGAACTAGGAGGGAGAATTGTTTTCCGTGGGCTTGGCACTTACCTTCATAAATTGCTCCATCTCCGGCCCTGTGAGGCGGGTGAACTTGTGCAGAAAAACTTCCTTCATTTGGGCAGCTGCAATTTTCTCCTGCTTCTCAGCGCTCCTCTCTAGAGCCTGGAAAACGGCAGCACCCACCAGCAGGTAGATGAAGTAGCCGGCCACCAGCAAACCCGTCTGCAACTTGCCACTGCACATGGCCTTCAGCAGGACGCGGCAAGGGACGGGGAGTGAGAGGTGGCAAATGGTAAATCACTCACGCTCCTGGGTAGCCTCCCCCGGGCAGAAAGAGCCCTCCCAGTTCCGATTTCCACTGGGATCCTGCGCTGACAGGGGCAGCAAGCTGTCAAATACATCCCTGGAGAAACTGGAAGAGAAAAAGCCACAACAAACCCAACCTCTTCCCTCTCCCTCCGCCCCGCAAAGAAAAAAATAACCAACCCCCGAACTTTCCACCCTCTGAGATGCATGCTGTTTAGGGATTTCCTCTTGTCTGTGAAACTCTGCCTTGCCGAGTTCTCAGGAAAAGTGGATCAGGATCTGAGGAGCTGGCAGACGACCATCTCCTGCACTAGAGTCTCTGGGGAAGGGGAGGATAGCCTACAACGGACCCACAGGGGAGCTTGCTTGGAAAAACATTATTTTATCTCCTCTGCCCCCTGTTAACTCTGACAACTGGGCACCAGGGCAAGGCCCAATGACCCCAGAAGCCCCTTTGTGCCCTGAGTTTAGGTGCAGCTTCGGGAAAAGGCAGCTGGGTGATTCTATGATTCTGTATTACTGACAGTACTGCAGCCTCTACTGATTTCAGAAGGACGGGTCCTACACATTGGGAACTCACTTATGTAAGTTTTCTAAATTGTTCCCATCAGCTGCAGTGAGAATTTGACTGCCATCAATACGAATTCGTAGGGTGTTAGAGTGAAGTCCTTGAATAAAGATACTGACTCTGAAACAGACACAAGGCAGATCTGAGCCTGACTCTTCCATGGACATTCTTAACATTCAGATTAACTTGCTTGACATTAGATATCCCAACCCTTTCATTTGCTTTACGCACAATTTATTGTTATTTCAGCAGATGCCCAAGTTTAATAATGAGGAAAAACTGAAGCAAATCAGCCTTTGGGGGAGCATTTAAAATATGCTACCTATTCTGCTCTTCAAGCTTTTGGTTTTTCTATTGAGTTTGAAAATAAATGAAAAGGCAAAGACTCTGGGATTAGCTTTGCAGAACTGGTGCAAACAAGAAGTGGCAGATGGCTTCACTCTGTCATGTGCAGGTTGTCCTTTCACATATAAACCTGTTTGACCTCAGAGGGAAACAGGAAAGCTATGAATGAAAGTAAGTAGCTTTGCAAACCCTTAAAGTTCAAAGATTTTCTTTTGAGTTACTGGAACAGGGCTTGTAGAAACAGGATGTGGCGTGTTTCCTTTCACTTCTTTGGAAGCCCTGTGGTGTCAAAGGTCTGTTTCTTCCTCAGATTTAAACTGGGGACAATCTATCTGATGAAGCAGCCACCTTATCCCCATGCACTGAGAGTTCTTGAATACATGCCACCTAGATACAAGTTAATACAACCCACCTAGATGCTAATTAATCAAACCAAATCACTGGTGATGGCAGCTCTTCTCTCACACTCCCGCAGACCTTCAGCCAGGTGGACTGACAGATCTGTGCAATGTCACTTTTTCCTCAAGAAGTTTCTGAAGACATGGATGTAAAACCTCGTCCCTGTAGTTTTCAGCTGTGGGAAAACAGCTGATCCAGCCCTCAAGCAGTTACCACTTCTCCACCTGGGGCTCAAGTCCAGGCCAGGCAAAGCTAGAGGAGGATGGGAACTGGTAACCTGCCATTTCCCTGGGATGGGGACTGCATTATTTACCCCGTCCTTAGCTGGCAAACCCACGTAGTGACATCAGGTGATAACAAAGGGCAGGAGGGAACATTTCCTGCCTCTTACACAACGTGTTGGGGCAGAGTTCTCTTATGCTGAACTGTGCTCTCACTCCTTCTGGCTCTCATCATCTTTTTCTGTGTGTGGCATCAGCTATTTTTGCTGCATCTTTACACCTTCCATGTCCTTAGGCCTGAAAATACGTCCAGGTTAAGGGAAAATGTTGTCAGTTGCCATGAAAATGACTTACCACGTGACTGTGGTCGTACTACCTGCTGTGCTTAGGGCTAAAACCATTATTTTTAATGGGTTTTAACCATGAAAGGGTAAAAAGGTTAAAGGGTTTTTAACCCTCTTTTTTACATTTCCACGCGGTTCTTCTATAAATGTCTGTTACATATGACTGTGATCAGAACATTCAGTCTTCTGATGTGGGTCATTTTGTGTTTGATGTGGTGATCTCATGCCAGGCTTACACTAAAGCTTCCTCCAATGGAGATCCTCAAATCTCTCAGTTGTCCACAGGAATTTGTCTTTGCAGATCTTAAAAAAAACCCTGTCAGCTGTCAAGGAAATGGGCTGATTTCCATGGGTGAAGAAAATGCTGAAGCTGGTCACTTGCCTTTGCTAGGTGGCTGAGACTAAGAACCCTAGCATGCAGAAGGGGCCCAGAACTGAACACAGGATTCGAGGAGCGGTCTCACCAGTGCCGAATACAGAGGGAGAAGAACCTCCCTGGAGCTGCTGGTCACGCCGTTTCTGGTCCAAGCCAAGATGTCATTGGCCTTCTTGACCACCTGGGCCACTGCTGGCTAAAGCACATGGAGGACATGGGGGTGATTAATGGCAGCCAGCACAGCTTCACCAGGGGCAAATCCTGTATGACCAGCTTCGTGGCTTTCTATGACGGGGTAACCGCAGCAGGAGACATGGGTAGAGCAGTGGATGTGATTTATCTAGACTTCCGTAAAGCCTTTGACATGGTCCCCCACAATGTGCTTCTCTCTGACTTGGAGAGATACGGATTTGACGGGTGGACGGTTCGGTGGATAAGAAACTGGTTGGATGGTCATATTAAAGGAGTGGTGGTCAACGGCTGAAAGTCCAGACAGAGAACTGTGACAAGTGGTGTCACTCAGGGGTCCGTACTGGGACTGGTGCTGTTTAATATCATCATCAACGATATTGACAGCGGGATTGAGAGCACCCTCAGCAAGGTGGCAGATGACACCAAGCTGAGTGGTGTAGTTGCCACACCAGAAGGATGGGACGTCATCCAGAGGGACCTGGACAGGCTGGGGAAGTGGGGCTGTGAGAACCTCATGAGGTTTAACAAGGCCAAGTGCAAGGTCCTTCACCTGGGTCGAGGCAATCCCCGATTTCAGTACACGATGGCGGATAATGTGATTGAGAGGTGCCCTGCAGAGAAGGACTTGGGGTGCTGGCTGATGAGAGCCAGCAATGTGCCCTCGCAGCACAGAAGGCCAACCATGTCCTGGGCTGCATCAAAAGAAGCGAGGCCAGCAGGTCGAGGGAAGTGATTCTGCCCCTCTATTCCTCTCTCGTGAGACCTCATCTGGAATGCTGTGTCCATTTCTGCATTCCTCAACGTAAGAAGGATATGGAACGGTTGGAACGGGTCCAGAGGAGGCTACAAAGATGGTCAGAGGGCTGGAGCACCTCCCATACGAGGACAGGCTGAGAGAGTTGGGGTTGTTCAGTCTGGAGCAGAGAAGGCTCCGAGGAGATCTTACTGTGACTTAAAGGGGCCTACAGGAAAGCCGGAGAGGGACTGTTCCTAAGGGCTTGTGGTGATAGGACAAAGGGGAACGGGTATGAACTGGAGAGGGGGTGATTTAGACTAGACATTAGGAAGAATTTCTTCACCGTGACGGTGGTGAGACACTGGAACGGGTTGCCAAGGGTAGTTGGGGCTGCCCCATCCCTGGAGGTGTTCAAGGCCAGGTTGGATGGGGCCTTGGGCAGCCTGATCTAGTGGGATGTCCCTGCCCAGGGCAGGGGGGTGGGAACTAGTCGCAGTTGCGGCGGCCAACAAACGTAGAAGTGGTGAGCAAAAGGACACCTTTATTGGTTTCACGAGACTTTTTGTACCCTTTCTGGGACAGTGTGTTGATATACAATTGGTTTATGCAAAGACCAACAATTCATAATTGGATGACTCTTTCTCTGTTGTAACTTCATCATTGGATGATTCCACCTGCGGCCTGGCAGCTTCCTAATCTTGTTTACTCAGCTCTTCTTGGCGCTTTCTAGCTTCATCAAGGATACACGGGTATCTGTTCAAGGCCAATGTTAAGCTTGCATTCTCATCCCTCGGAGCAGCCAAGATTTTCCACAGAACCAGATAGTCTTTAATGTCCCTTCCAACCCTAACTATTCAATGATTCTATGATTCCATGATCTTCACAGGGACGCCAACCTTCGAAGGTGCTGCCCACACTGATGGCAGTTGGCATTCCTCTTGACAGAGGGTTGCTGTCCCTGTCTGTGTCCCACATTCTCCTCTCTTTTTCCCAGCAGTGTGAAGCCATCTTCTGCCATCAGCTGTGAGACTCAAACCCAAACCTCTGTACACAAAGACCTCTTTCAGTGTCCTAAGATCAGCAGTGTGAACCTAAATCGCACCTCCCTGAGCTCACGCATTGCCCTGGCATGGGCATCTGAGTCGTGTGTGAGGTGCTGGAAGAGACTGAGTGGTTCAGCCATTCGGATCCTCGGAGGCAAAATTATCTCCTTGGGCATGTTCTCATTGCCAAGGAAGAAGTGGCTGAGGCATTTCTCCTCCAGGCAGCAGCGCGTGTATCACCTGAAATCCACCATCTGTGGCACAAAATCCTCCATGTCCCAGCCTGACGGGCCTGCGGTGGTCAGGAGATGCATCACAGCTGTCTTGAAGGTATAGATGGACGAGCTACTGCCTACCAGGATGAGTTGTCTCTGCATCCCAAGGAAGGCACTTCAGGATCCCCATGACACAGAGACAACGTGCACGGCTGGGGAGGGGGATGAACTATTCCCACCGGCTCAACGTGGGAGCGCAGAGAGCTGGGGGAAGCGGTGAAAGCAGAGGCCAGTGCCCCATTTCCTTCTGGAAATGCTCCTCGGCTCTGCGGCAGCTGAGCAGCCGGCACCCTATGCCCACGGCCCCTGGGAGAGTGATGCACAGACACGCAGAGACGCAGCCTTTGTTCAAACACACCATTTATTGGCAACTTTGTACAGTGCAAATATCCCGGAGGGAATGGGTTCTCTCCAAGAGACGGGGACGGTCGCCGTGGGTCAGTGTCAAGTGTGAGGATGTCGCCTGCTGTCAACTGTGAGACCAACACTCAGGCTCTGTGCATGGAGACCTCTTTCAATGTCTCTTCACGAGCAGCCTTACGAGCTGATATTGCAGCTGTTGGAAATCACGCAACGCCTCGGCATAGGCCGCTGGATCCTGTGTGAGGGGTCGGAAGAGATTGAGTGGCTCGGCCTTTCTGAAGGATGGCGGCAACCTTATCTCCTCGGGCACGTTCTCATTGCCAAGGAAGAAGTGTTTGAGGCACTTCTCCTCCAGGCAGCAGCGCACGTATTGCATGAGGTCTTGCAGCCGCAGTAGCCGGTACTTGCTGCACCAATCTGAGAGGGGGATTGTGGTCAGGAGGTGCATGACAGCTGTCTTGAAGGCATAGATGGAAAAGCTTGTGCCCGTCAGGCCGTGGGCGCAGTAGTGAAGGCATCTGAGGTGGACACGGCCGGCTGGGATGTGCCTGGCCACGTACTCAAAGAACTTCGCCTCGGCCGCAGCGTAGGTCACTGGCCACGTAGTGCTTGGGGTGGAGGTGTCGTCTGGAGCCTGGCTACTTAGGAAGATGTCCGAGTCTCCGTGCCGCACCCCAAAGATCAACTCAATGAAGAAGGTTCTTCCAGAGGCACTTGTCAGCTCCAGCCTGCAGGACCGGCTGGAGGGCAGCGTCTTCATGTTGTAGCGACGCAGCTGAGGCACATCCCTCCAGGCTGACATCACGAGGTTCTGGAACCAGTGGGCAGTTTTGTGCACATCTAGGTAGCAGCCTGTGCAGAGGGTGTGTAGGAGGCTGGAGTCCTGATTTTTTGTGATGTCCATCTGAGAATGGTGGAGGAAGCAGGTCATGTTCTCCTCCATCTGCTGCCCTGTGCAGGTGCACTCCAGCTCCACGCGGATGCGGGGGTCTCCTGCTGGCATCTCCCTTGCGGTGCCAAGCTCCAGGTTGAAGGTGTGGCCGTGAGGTGCCTTCAGGGGCAGGAGCAGCTGGTGGACAGCATCATCATCACAGGGAAACCAGCCTTCGAAGGAAGTGCCCACACTGATGGCTTGTTGCAGCACAGGGTAGAAACTCTCCCACAACTGCTCTTGGATGACCGAGAGGAGTTCATCCACCAGATCCTCCACCACCAGGCGACTGTACGTCACATACTGCACTGGCCTGCAAGAGCGCCTTTCAAAAATCCCGACTCGATCCCTCTCTTCATCAGAACCTTCTTCTCCACTTCCTTCCTCCTCCACCTCCTCTTCCTCCTCCACCTCCTCTTCCTCCTCCACCTCCTCTTTCTCCTCCACCGGCTCCAAGTTCCAGACCAGATCCCTCTCATCATCAGGACCTTCCCCTTCACTTTCTTCCTTCTCCTTCACCTTCAACATGTTGCAGCCAGCCCTTTCCTCAGTGCTGCTGCTGTCTGCCGCACGGCTCCTTTTCCTCAAGCACCAGCAGAGGCCCAAGAGCAGGACCAGGCCTCCAGCAATCACCCAGAGGTGCCACTGCTGCAAGGCAGTAGAGTGCTGTGCTACCCTGGCAACGTCCCACTGCTTCTGTGTCTTCGGCTCCAGGGACCTCTGCGCTATCTCCTGCCATAGCTGAGCCATCTCCTTCTCCAGGAACTGGGCACGCTGTGCCATGCGCTCACGCGTGGCCTCATCCAGCTCATCCCCAGCCAGGGGCAGGTGCCGGATGAGGGTTAGGAACACACGGACGAGGAATGAAGTGGCAGCCATGGCCTGCAGGAGGAAGGAGAAGAGGGGTTCAGAGGGGCTGTGCTGGAGGGAGCTGGTGGCAGGGGAGAGAGACCTTTGGGGCAGGCAGGAGTGGGGACGAGGCAGCTGGGAGGCAGCGATGCCTTTGAACCGCGCCCTGCCCAAGGTGCTCCTGCGAGCGGCTGGGGCCTCGGTGCTGGGGCAGAACCGACCCTCCCTGGGAGCCACGTTTCCACCCCAGCCCTCGTCCAGCCCAGCCTCCCGCCACGTGTGCACTCACCACCCTCCCACGCCGCACTGGCCAGGGCTGCCTGCCGGTGCCTCTATAACCTGCCCCGTGGTCTCTCGTCCTTTGTGATGTCACAGGCACCGGAGCGCACCACGGGCACCGGAGCACACCACGGGCTCACCCCCAGCCAGCCCCACCCCCAGCTCAGCGACTTTCAGCTGTCCCTTCCCTGCTCCTGCTGGCCACACCATTTCTGACCCACGCCAGGATGCTCTTGGCCGTCTTGGCCACTGGAACCCCTGCTGCCTCATGCTCAGCCACTGTTGACCTGCACCACCAGGTGCTTTTCCACCAGGCAGCTTTCCAGCGGCTCTTTCCCAGCCCTGGAGCGATTCATGGGGCAGTTGTGACTGAAGTGCTGCCCCCGCTATTCTGCCTTTTTGAACCCCATAGAATCGACCTCGGACCATAATCCACCCTGTCCACATCCCACTGGAGAGGCTTCTTGCCCTCAAGCACGTCAACATGAATGAGGCAGCAGTGGCCCAATGGCATCTTGGCTTGTGTCAGAAACGGCGTGACCAGCAGCTCCAGGGAGGTTATTCTCCCTCTGTACTCAGCAGTGGTGAGACCACTCCTCGAATCCTGTGTTCAGTTCTGGGCCCCTCACCACAAGAAGGATGTTGAGGCTCTGGAGCGAGTCCAGAGAAGAGCAACAAAGCTGGTGAAGGGGCTGGAGAACAGGCCTTCTGAGGAACGGCTGAGAGAGCTGGGGGTGTTTAGCCTGGAGAAGAGGAGGCTGAGGGGAGACCTCATTGCTCTCTACAACTACCTGAAAGGAGGTCGTGGAGAGGAGGGAGCTGGCCTCTTCTCCCAAGTGACAGCGGACAGGACGAGGGGGAATGGCCTCAAGCTCCGCCAGGGGAGGTTCAGGCTGGACAGTATGAAAAAAGTTTTCATGGAAAGGGTCATTGGGCACTGGCAGAGGCTGCCCAGGGAGGGGGTTGAGTCACCTTCCCTGGAGGGGTTTAAGGGACAGGTGGACGAGGTGCTGAGGGACATGGTTTAGTGTTTGATAGGAATGGTTGGACTCAATCCAGTGGGTCTTTTCCAACGTGGTGATTCTATGATTCCCACCATCAGGGATAACATTAACAGTTTGTTTGTAAGTCATTTCTCCTGCCAGGCTTTGATAAGACATTGTGACTAACTGTGAAAATGTCCCCTTTGAGCGTTTCTGTGTTTGCCACGACCCAGAAGCTGCCCACACAATATAGGACTGACTGGCCGAGTGCCTCCAAGGCAACCAACAACCTGTGTGGGGATCTGTGAGGATGGGAAGCCTCCAGAGATCTTCCTTCAGATGGTGAGGCCAGAGGGCATAAATCAGAACGGGATCCTCTCATAATGAGCTCCCAGCTGCAACACATCACAGCCCAGCCAGATCTCTTAAGCACCTACAGCACAATGAGGGGGTTTCTGTCTTGTTCCTGATGTCAAGTAGCAGACAGAGCAGTTCAGCCAAGCTGATGGGCCACTTCCCAACTGAATCTGGAGTGTGGGCTCAGGGAGCAGAGGGGGAGGCAGTGGGGCTGTGAAGATGGTGAGCTAGAGTGAGGGAAGGGAAAGCTGCTGAAATGCATTTCATGTCTCTGCCTGCCCTGGGTGCTGTGCTCCCCCTGCACAACTAGCCAGGAGGTTCAACCCCAGTGTGAGACCTGGCAGAGGGAGGGAGTCTTGCACGGAGGGAGAGCAAAGCATCGTGAGGATTGGACTGGTGGATGTGAGCTGGCCAGAGAATTAAGGACCGGGGTTGCTCTCGGGACCACTGTGTGAAGTAGGGGTGAGGTTATTCCCTGTCTTTGTGGGGCAAAAGGTGGTGTTCAGCATTGTATCAAACTGGGCAGAAGAAAAGCCTTACCTGCTCCCCAAATGCATTGAGTTCAGGTTTTCTGAACTTTACCAACTTACTAACATTTCTTTGTTGGGGTGTTAAATTTTCTTTAGTCCTTTAACATTATACAGGAGGAGAGGGAAATTGAACAGATTCTTTAATGCCAGAAGAACTGAATACCATGTCAGCATCTGACTGAAAGATTTGCATGGGCACTTGCAACAACCTGGCAGTGAAATAATGGTTAGAGTTGGCCAAATTCTACATAGACAGCTTAAATCATCTCCATCTGAAAGTAACTGCTTTCAAAAACCAAAATACTGATGGCAGAGGGAGAGAGGAGAATGTGCGTGTGCCTGCAGGTGAGAGGTGGGGAGGATCCCTCACTGATCTCTGGGTACAGCACCACTGTGAGAGCTGTATCTGTTTAATTGGTAGCTGTAGCACAAGTCTGGCCCCACGGCCACAGCCAGAGCGGCTTGCTGGCTTAGAGGCTCTGCATGCTGCCAGGTCTGGAAGCACTGCCAGATCCCTCCTGTCTTCAGCAGGATGGAGCCTGGGCACTGCTACTTGAGAGTGAGGTTGACACATCACTCTGGAGCTGGTGTATCGCGACCCATATTTGAGCACACTGTGTGTGTGTGAAGTGCTGTACAGTACCCCTACTAAAAGTGCCAAATCCGTAAACTCTGACTTTCTTGAACCATGTTGGAAACTGCAACATTAACTGCATCACTGCTAATCTATTAGTTTAGCTTAACCTCCTGGAAATAAACCATTGTATTTTTAGCCATTGTGGTTAGGAAGAGGCTGCTGTGGTTGGGAAGATGCTCTCTGCTTTTCTCCAGAGAGCATCTCTGAACATAAGAATGCAAAGCAACTTGCTTCATCAATCCCCGCCAGATGACGGGGAATATGCAGCCACCAGCGGTGGCAAGTGTAGAAAAGGCAGGAGACGTCTCACAGGCTGATCACAAATCCCATTTCCTATAGGTAAGCACTCCAGAAACTGGCTCATTGCCCAGTGATATTCCCTGCAAGCAAACACAAAAATTCTTAATGTTCAGCCAAAGTCCTTTCGATTGCGCTGAGCGTTCCTCAACCCACGCCTCCCCCTCCCCAGCACTGCCACAACTCCCGGGTTAGAAAATCAATTCCAAGGTTGGGAAATATTTCAGCGTTTCAATCCGGCAACAAGCACTGGTTGTATCAGCTTTGTGTTCTTCCTCTTGGAAATTACAGGCAGTTGCGAAGGAAAGAATCTGTGCTGCCACACACAGGCTCCACTTCTGAATTTGTAAATGCTTGCTCTGAGAAGCAAGAGAGTGGTCATGCTGCTCCTGATGCTGTTGTGTTAGCATGCAATATGTTGACTTATAGAGGAGTGGAAGGGTCAGCACTGTTGGACCAGAGGAGGTTTACATTGGATATTAGGAAAAATTTCTCCACTGACAGAGTGCTGAGGCACTGGAGCCGGCTGCCCAGGGCAGTGGTGGAGTAACAATCCCTGGAGATGCTCAAAAACCACATAGATGTGGCACTTCGGGACATGGTTTAGTAGGTACGTTGGTGTTGGGCCGACGGTTGGGCTTGATGATCTTGGAGGTCTTTTCCAACCTTGATGATTCCATGGTTCTCTAATTCGATATGGATGGTTGCCCTCCCCTCACTTCAAACACACCCAGTCCCTGCAGACATTGGCAAAATTTTAATGACAGCACTCGCACTGTACAATCGAGAAGCAACAGCGATGCTGACTGTACACAGTGTTTCCCAGCCCTTGCCCAAGTGTCAGTTTCATTTTAAAGACAAAGCTATAAAAATGCACAATTTTCTCCCAAGATACTGTACACTATTCAGCAGGTTAAAAACTGAAAAAAAATCTTTCATTAAAAAAGTCCTTACATTATTTGTATACACCAGGGACAGTCTACGTCACCATGTTCATCTAGAAAATATGTGCATTTATACACCATTTCCATGCAATGCAGCAATTTCTTATCTCAAAAGTGGTATAAAAAGACAACACAGCAGTCCTAACCACTAGAACACCTTATGGAAAACAAAACAAATGTGCATCCTGTTGCTGAATGTGTCGGGTGAATAACATACAATGACAACGATTCAAAAATACATAGATTTTTTTTTTCCACCATGTGACTACAGAAGCAAAAGCTACAGGTAACGTGAAGGGTGTGCAGTGATTTCAGGCAAAGTGCCTCTTCAACTGCTTTTTCTTGTGCAAACCTGAGACAGACTGCTGTGTTGAAGGTTACTGTGATGTAGTTTCTGCATCTAGTAACTCAGTGTTCAATCTCCTTGAAAGCTTAAGGGCACTGTCCCTATAAAATAGTGCATCTATTACATCAGAGTATAAAGTGTGCTGCTGCTTACAGTTTAAAAATCTATAGAAAACATTTTCCGTACAAAAATGTTGAATTTTGTCAAGGTATATGCTTTGAGATGTGAAATCTAACACATTCCCTGCCACAGGGAAAGGAGGCTATTAAAAAGCATGAAAAAGCACCACAGAGAGTGTGTTTTGGTATAACTGAAGATCCCTGGGCTGCTTTCTAAGTTGGTGGAGGCCCATTGGGGTATTGCAGCATGAGATGGAAAGAATGCATGACGTTGTTTTTCTTGGTGCAGCTGTAGTCCTCCTCACAAGACGGAACCATGAAAGCCAGAAGTAAAAGCAGTAGAAAGAACAACTGAAATGGTAAAGCTGCTCGTAATACACGGCGGAAGAAGGAGGGAGACTGAGATGTTGCTTGATTAGGTTGTGGATGGCTTTCACCTCTGAAATAGAGAAAAAAGAAAAACAAATTGAGAAAAAGGCCTTTCAGAGTTTGAATGAAACAAGTTGTTTTAACTGCCTTTCTAGGGTTCCGTAGAACATTGAGGTGCTGGAGCACACCCAGATAAGAGCAACAGGGCTGAGAAAGGATCTGAAGCACAAGTCTTACGAAGAGCAGCTAAGGGGACAGGGGCTTGTCAGTCTGGAGAAAAGGAGACTGAGGGGAGACCTTATTGACCTCTATAACTACCTGAAAGGACGTTGTAGCGAGGAAGGTGTTGGTCTCATCTCCCAGGAAATGAGGGATAGGACAAGAGGAAACGGCCTCAAGTTGCACCAGGGGAGGTTTACATTGGATATTAGGAAAAAAAATCTTTACTGAAAGAGTAGTGAAGCATTGGGACAGGCTGCCCAGGGCAGTGGTGGAGTCACCATCCCTGAAGGGGTTCAGAAAGCATGTAGATGTGGCACTTAGAATCATGGTTTAGTAGGCATGGTGATGTTCAGCTGACAGTTGGACTGGATGATCTTGGAGGTCTTTTGCAACCTTAATGAGTATATGATTCTAAGTATAAAGGAAAGCCATCATCCAGACTGATGAGGTTCCTCTTTGCCTTGGCATTACTGAGATCTGTCCTCTGCTCAGACCCTGATGTACTGTGGATTAAATTCTCCCTTTGTCCCTCATGGTCTGTTTGTACTCAGTGGCTCTAAGCTGCTAGTTTCTTTGTCCAGGTAACCTGGTGGAATTAAAGGAAGACTTAAAATGAAAATATTCCCTCATTCGGCACAAGAATAGTTTTCTTGGGAGCAAAGACAAGCCGAAGTTGTACATAGGTGCAGAGGCCTAGGAGTAGGAGTGCTAAAGGAAAACCATTCACTACGATGCAACACAGGCAGGCAGAAATTACCTCCACCTGCCTGCCAACCAGAGGAACTGCCACTCAGGTTACTGCTGGCACTCGGCTCGCCTCTGCTGTTCTCACTATCCTTCAAGAGTTCAAGCTAATAAAAACAGAATCATAGAATAGTTTGGGTTTGATGGGACCTTAACAACCATCTAGTTCCAACCACTCTGCCATGGGCAGGGACACATCCCACTGGATCAGGCTGCCCAAGGTTTCATCCAACCTGGCCTTGAACACCTCCAGGGATGGGGCAGCCACAACTTACCTGGGAAACATCTTCAGTGACTCACCATTCTCATGGTGAAGAAATTCTTCCTTATGTCTAGTCTAAATCTGACCCTCTCCACTTTACACCCATTCCCCCTTGTCCTATCACTACAAGACTTTGTAAACAGTCCCTCCCCAATTGTTCGTAGCTACTCTTCAACGACAGCTCTTCACATTCTATCCCTTTCCTGAGACAGAGGGCAATGCCTCCACCCCTCCTTCCCGGTCTGTCCATTTTGAACAGCCTGTAGCCATCAACGGCCACACTCCAGTCATGGGATTCGTCTCACCAGGTTTCCATGATGGCAACTAGCTTTCTAGTAGCACAGTAGCTTCCATCTCCTCCTGCTTGTTACCCAAATTCATGTGTACAGAGGCACTCAGCTGGGCTGCCAGGCACATCGCCTTCTTGGCGGACCCTTCATTACCTGTAAGGTGTTTTGGAGAAGTATCCTCCCTGACACCTACTACCTCAGGAGGCTCCCACAGGACTTCAGCTGCATCACGGCATCCCCAGCACACCCCTGGACAGCAGGTGGAGGGCTCATACCAGCACCCCATCCCTCCAAGCTTTGTCTGTCCTCCCACCACTTGTCATAGGCTAGAGCCTGATGTTATCCCCCTTCACATCTAGTTTAAAGCCCTGTCTACGAGTCCCGCAAGCTCCTCCTTTGAGAAAGGTGGCTGCCATCCAATACTTGTAATCCTGGTGCCATGTAGGCCATCCCATCGTCAAAAAAACTCAAGGCTGTTCCAATGACACCAGCCACAATACCTTGTGCCGCTGCTGTTTCTGCCATCTGTGGTTCCCCTTAGAGTGATCTGTTGAGAGAAATAGGTTTTAGTACCCAGGTTGGAGAAACTAAAAGGAATTTCTCTTTCTCTAAAAATACAGTTGTAGATTTCATAGTCCGTTGTAAATTCTATAATAAGGTATACATGCATATATATTACATTTGAGGAATCTTCAGGCTAAATATGTCTAAATATGCTATGTGTTAACAGCAAAATATTAGAAAAAAATACTTGCCTTCTTCACAGCTGGGCTAGATTTCTCTGCGGCTGGATTATAGGCTCCTGAGTCCAAGTCATCTGGAACTAGCAGGAATCTTCTGCTATCCTAAAACGTAACCACACCTTCAGCTTTAAAATGCGTATTTGAAACTCACAACAGATGAAGCACAAAGATCCATCTTTCATTGCCTCTCTGTGGGTGCATAGCCCATTGCCTCTTTTTTAGCAGCAAATGGATGTTCCAGTTCTCCAGCATAAAGAAACGTTTCACTATGCACAACCCAAAGGAATTATGATGGAACAGGTACAAACAGGTATTCACTCGGAAATACCTCTATCTGACAGCTCACATTGAGTTTCAACATATTGTTGTGAACTCCTGTGCATTTGTTACACACTCCTAGCCTAATCCTTGCTATGGGTCATGGGATAATTCAGGCTGGCAGGGACCTCAGGAAGTTCATCTAATTCAACCTCCTGCTCAGAGCAAGGTCAGCTATAAGACCACACCAAAAGCCTTACTCGGGGCTTTATCCTGTCTGCTTTTCAAACCCTTTGAGGGTAGAGACTGCACAACTTCTCTGGGCCATCTCTTTCAATGCTTTACTAGCCTCAGGGCTACAAGCAGACTTAATTGTTCTTTTTTTCAGCTTATGAACGTGCAAGTACTTAAGTCAGTCTTTTATAAATGCCTTTACTCTTAATACATTATTACTTTTCAGCAAGAAACACCCATGAGCAAGTATTTAAACTCTGACCCACCAGATTTCCTTGCATTGTTTTTAAGTCACATGAAACTTGTTCAATAAGCTGCTTCAGTTTCCTTGCAGTTACGTGGACCTTCTCATCAACTTCATTGAAATCACCAGGTGATTTAAGAAGCAGGTGAGCAGTGAGTTCTTGAAGCGAGTTCACTTTAAGCTGTTGTTCCAGCAGCTCTTTCTCCAGTTGCTTAGGACACACAAACAAAAATCAGTGCAGCAAACTGTTACTCTCAACTTGAAGGATGTTCTCATAAAAGGAGGAACTCTGGAAAGCTTTAAAGAACAACTCAACCTGCCTGAGAATCTGCAGTACACAGGAATGGCTATTACAGCCACATACCAAATGAAGTTCTCTTGAAGAGACCAGCTGTACCTGCATGAGCTAACATTTAGAAATAGTTCTAGCAGTAATTAATCCACATGGAAGAGACATTAAATCTTAGAAATGGGAAGTCCTACTCCAGCATAAAGACTGCTCACGAGGAATTTAATTATGATGCATAATTATGTAAAAAAATGCCTCATATAGGCAATCTCTTAGTCTATTTGAGAAAGTAGCCACATGCCCAAATACAGCAAGTTTGAGGACAGGCTGCAAACATCTTGAGAAAGATACTGCCCTTCATTTTGTGGTGAGAGCTACTGACTCACTGGAAGACCTGAGGTGCTGTGGTGAAGACTACACTTACCATTAGCTCCTTTTGGCACTCCTGTATTGTATTGAGGTCAGCATTTGGATCTGTGATACGCGCTGCTTTCCTTCGGCTATCAGCACTTGCTACCCACAGGATTAGGTTTTGGCTCTGATCATGGAAGTCCTAGAGAAACAGAAGGGTCACATGTAAGAGAAAAAACCCTCACTTTTGCAGTGTTTTCACCTGGCTTTGCCTACAAACAAAACGACCAGCCCACGTTACACAGAGCCAACAATAAACTCACGATTAGTGAGGCTACAGCAACCTAGTTAAACTATGCCACAATGTAATAAGAGGGTATTATCCAGTACACAGATACTTCTATCAAACCCTTTACACTCAACAGAGTCAAGTTCATGAGAAAATTGAGTGTCTTGGATTCCGAGCAACCATTCCACTAACGTGCAGGAATTACCCCTTTGCCCTCTCCCATTATCTATCCCCCAGTAGTGCCCTAAAGAGGGGTTTTCTCATATAAGCTGGCACACAGTATGCACCTGGCAATGCAGTAGGGCTTGTTGCAACTTTTTCCTCCAGTTGTTCAGTGCATGAGTAGCTTTCTCCCAATGCAAGTCCACCTTCCAAAGCCTGTTCTGAAGCTCTTTGAACTCTGTGCTATCAGCTTTCTGGAATTCTTTGCTGTTCAGGTTAACGGAAAGCACGACTGTCTTGTAGTTATCAAATGCTTTAAGCGTGTCCTAGTAGGAAAAAAGGATTAGGAGCTTCTAAGAATGATGAAAAACATGTTATCTACAAGAAAACTATGCCCTCAAAACAGCCACAGGCACTGGAGAAAGCTGTTTGACTACGGTGGCTGTTCATATACTGCCAAGGAACATATTGAGATAGGTGGCCTTTTTCCACAGAATCATAGAATCCCTAGGTGGGAAGAGACCTTTGAGATCATCATGTCCAACCACACGGCTTTGGTTTATTTTAAAGCAATCCACTTCACTTTGAAGAAAACAAATCTGGTTGGGCCTGTGCTTCTCCCTAAGTCCCAAGCATTATAGCTCAATCCACTTCTCAATTCTCAATCTGCCCCTCACTTCTCTGAGCTGCCTCTTTCCCTGATATTTGAAAAGACATTCCCATAAGTCACCACATGGTATTTCCTCTTGGTTTATAAAGGCTTTGCAGCCTCAGAATTCTAAAGTAATGTGAAAGGGACACCTGGACATGCCTACTCCATGCTCCTGCTCCAAGGAGGGCCAACTTTAAATGAAGTGCAGGCAGCTAAGGCCTCACCCAGCCAAATCTCGAGAACTTTGTGGGATGGTGATTCCCCATCCCCTCTGGGCCCCTGCTGCTGCACCAGGCTGCCCTGTTGTGATAAGTTCTTTCCCTTCTCTCTACTCCGAGTTTCTGTCAGCCCATTTCTCTTACTTGTCAAGGTCCTTCCTGAATAGCATTCCTGCCTGCTTTCCTCCCCTCCCTTAAAACTGCAGGGGGAAACAGTATGGAATTTGCAAAGTCCTGGCTGTATCATTTAACCACCTTTACGTGAAGGCAAAGCCTGTATTTGTGAAGGCTTTTTGAAAAAAAATGAATGCCAAACAGTATCTCATATGCTCAAGAACTGTCTAGATTGGATCACAGGTACTCAGTCTTTTTCAAGTTGTGGACTCTTGCGACAGAAAAGTAAGAGCTGTAATACTAGTCCTGCAATCAGCACAGCTCAGAATGCTTTTATTTTCAGCCGTTGTAACTACAAGTGTCAGTCTGTATATTTTCAAGATCTGTGTCCCACTTGCTGGAAACTGCTGGTCTAAATTACCTTTTGCCCAAAGAAATCTGTCTGACTCCTTCACGCAACAAAGTTTCTTTCAATATTAGACAATACAACCTGTTTAGAACAGATTCCTAAACACCAGTATCCTTACGCAGGGCGATTGGGATGTCCTGGCATCTCATGAAATTCATGTCTTAGAGCCTGCTGGCATTTCGAGACACCCATAGAAAGCCAAGCTGTCTGAAAAGGGGATTTTCAGCCAGCTGGACCCTACTTGAGAAAATGCAGAAGAGAGAAGTAGCTAAGCTCTGCTCCTTCAAGAAGTCAGATGCTCCAGCCTGAACAGGAGCGTGTCCCTCCATTCACAAGGCATCACTGAACCCTTCCTAGCGCTTGGTCCCCAAGCCAGGTTGGCTGATGGAATCAGAATGGTTCTTACTGGAGTCACACCCTGGCGTGTAGTCATTCTCCCTGGCCTAGTGACTACTCAAGGGCACTTAGGCTTAAGCATACACTCAGCATCCCTAAGAAATCCCTCCTCTGTCCCGCAGAATGTCTTGTTTGTGAGCATCATCCTGAGTGTGACACCAAACTGCCCAGTAACCTTGAGATTTGGAAGATTCCATGCAAGACTGCTGGCAGAAGGGTGAGCACACAGGGATTTTGCACTCCCCCAAGTGTTAAGGAACGCTTCCTCTCTCAGAGTTCAACCTGAGGCATTTTGTTACCTTAGTCCTAGGGACCTAGCACTTACCTGTAGCCCTGGTAACCTTCTGGTTCAATTGCAGGCCTGACTCAGTCCTAATTTAGGGAAGCTGAGAGTTGTAGCAGGCAACATAACATGACCTCACATGCTGACAGGTGTTCATGCTACTGTCTAATTGCAGAGACAATTCATTTTGTTTCTCATTTTTAACTAACACGCTCAATTTTATGAGAAATCTGCGTTTGCTAAGCGAAAAAATGCAACTGCATGTTTTGAAACAATACGTCCCTCACCTATAGGACAAAGGGGCTATTTAGAAGGAAGATTTTTTGGAAAACACCATACTGCTAAAACCCACAGCTTTGGAGCACACCTTTCTATGTCTCTCTGTTGGAGCTACAAATGGTTCTCCCTCTGGTCCCTTGCCATTAATTCAGTTAAAAAACAGCCTGTATTTTGCAGCCCATAGAGCCAGGTAATTTTCAATTTGCTTCTGGTTTGCATAGGAGGAAATGGCAGAGAACAAGGCAAAAATGCTGGTATCACTGCTCAGGAGACCCAGCCCCCACAACAGGGCCTGACCCCACAGGTCTGGAGTCTAAGAATTCAACATTTAGCTTTGTTCTCTGTTTGTTTTCCAAACCAAAAGGCCTAAAAAGAGAAGTTTAGGGCTGAATGTATTATATAAGAGAGAATGAAATGCGTCTGCAAGAAAACAGAAAGGGAGAGGTTTTCATTTCAGCTTGTCTGCCTGCTGGAGCCACATGAATTGCCTGCAAATCTCTACATCTGACAGAAGCACCTTGCTTAACTACCTCCCTCTTTAGTCCTCTTAACTGAACAGCTTAGCTCCTCTGCAGCGTATGCTCATGTTTAGTAGCATTCGTGGTGCCAGCAGATCCTAGGAGCACAGAGACAATGATCAAGACCATCAGCATCTTGAAAACCCAGTTTTCAATATGCCAGAACTTACTTTCAATTTCTTGACGCTTTGTTCCAATGCCTGCACGCTGGTTGGAGGTTTCACTTTTTGCAGCTCTTCCAGCTCTTTCTCAGTTTTATCAAGCCAAGCAGAGATGTCGCTGAGATCTGAGTTCAGCTGCTGCCACTGCTGCAATTTCTGTTTCATTCTGAGTTTATTCCTGAGGTCTTGAGCTTGGATGAGCTCCCACCTTTCCATAATTCCTACAAATGATAGAACAACAAACACTTAAATCTTCTGTAAGGTGCACAGTACGTAAAACAGATGCAAGGATTTTCACAAGTAAATTATTCCCCAATCTGCTCAAGGTCAAATAGCTGCTACCATGTAGTGCTGCTACCCAAATAGTCTGTAGCTGGCCAAACTACCCACGCAGCAATGCTACACAGGATTTTAATCACAATATCACCGGGGAGAACAGAGCAAATCTAATCCAGTTGTGATTTGGTCAATGTGAAAACTCATTGTGGGATAAAGTATGATCCAGCGGTTAGGACCTGGGGTTATATTTCATCAATTCGCTTCTAAAGGAGACGGAGATGCCATCTGTGTGATCACTATTTCTGAAAGCACAACTCAGCCCTTCTCAGCAGCTTTCCCATTCGTCCCATGCATGGGACTCAGCCCTCACCCAGTTGTGAGACCAGAGGCATAAATCAAGCAAGCCGGTGCACACAGCTGCAGTCTCCTTTTTATTACTACTTTTTATGACTGCAGTACAGATGTGTCCTTATAACAATCTCAAGCATCTGGTATCAGGAATGAGGTCCTAAAAGGTTAAGAGAACCAGTTTGTTGGCCTCTTTGGAAGAAAGGGCCACAGTGAAGACAGTGAAGAATAGAATACATTACCAGCTCTGACAAAACATCTCTGTAAGTGGGAGCTATAGCATCTTGTTATATGTTGAAAACAAACACCACAGCACTACAGCCACTCCCAGTGCTCTGTACCTGACTGCTTCTCTGCAGCTGCTATATTCACAAGCTCTTGGTCATCTTGGGGTTCTTCATCGCTCATGGTAGCAGATGGAATTTTCTCCTTGTTGATGATGCTGCTGCTGCTCGCAGAGCTGAGCTGCTTCATCTGGAATGACATTTTGGTGGGTGAGCCCTGCACTGTTAACAAGTCACCAAAGGTCAGACTTCATCTGTGTTAGTTTGGGGTGGCTGGGCTGCTACTGAGCTCTTGCACATCAGCACTGGGGTTCTGCATCTTTCCTAACAGTTTATACTGTCTCTCTGCACCATCTCAGTAAACAAACTCATACCACAGTGATGCTAATTATTAGAAGAATGGACATGGCAATTTAATTGCTTTTGCATTACATCTAGCAGACAATGTACATTTGAAGACGCTTGTTGTTGGATGCTGGGTCTTGGCAATATTAACTCTAAGGCTCTAAGACTTGATTAATGATGACAAAAGCAGGCAGACACCAGTAGCATCTTGTGCAGATTAAGTGGCCACTTACATGCTAGAAAAGGACCCTTCAAATCTTCGGAGAGGGAGATATATCAGTAAGTATCAAGGGAGGGTATTCACACTCTCTCTCTCAGGGGTGGATATGGAGTTAAATTCTCCAAGACTTCTCCTATGACAACAGAGGAAGTATGCTCCTCCAGACACTGATGCTGATCAGGAGCCTAACAAGATTGTTGCCAATTGGTTTAAATAAGATTTCCTAGCAAGCGGATGGAGACTCTCATTGGCTACCCGAGCCACAAGAAATAACGTCTAAGTTCGCATAAAGTCAACATCCTCCCCACGACTAATCTTTTTCGTCTTCGAGGAGGAGGGAAGAGGATGGAATTACAGAGGAACAGCAAACAGACTGTGTAGTACAGGTTCAGCGCCCACAGAGCCTCCAACTCACATAGTCTGGCTTATAGGGAGTACTTGTTTCGGGACCAGACAACACATTTCCATCCATCTCTGCCTGTTTGTTTGGGTGTTTCCTGCAGACCGGGCTACCTGGAGAATGCCAAGGATGAGCTTCTGAAGCAGACTTTCCTGAAACAAATAAAATCAAACCCATACAGCATGAGTGCAAAATCCCACTGACATAAGGAAGCTGTTGCTTTGTATTTGGTTAGAAAGCACTCTGAATAAAATGGCATCAAGTTATGGCATAAAAATGAAAGTTTTGCTGCTTTCCTTGCAAAGCATGCGTATTTGCAAAACATCAACAGTGTTTCAAAGGTAATGAAATGAGAGCCATGCAGTTATGAGACATTCCGCTTTCTTCTTCTGGAAAATGCTTGAATACAGGCTTGTTTTGAAAAAGAAAGAAAGAAAAAGGCGGCATCACTGTGGTTTTGGAAAGTTTGCATCCCAACACTAATATCACACATCCGCAATGCATTTCAGTAGGGACAAGGGTACACATGTCCTGATTCGCAGAGAGTCTGTTCTGGATTTAACAGACAGGACACACACACTTCTGTGATGCACAAAAAAAACCCAACCAGAGTTGGAACTGCTGCCTTCAATAATTGTGACACCAAAATTAGAAACGACCGAAAAAAGTGATACTACCCAGAGCAAACCACCAAGCAAGTACCAAAAGACTTTGTGTCAATACAATGAAATGCACATTAACCACTTTGGCATTTACCAGGCAAAATTTAAATGGTATGTTCTTGGCCGCTTTGTAATGTACATGTGAATGCTGCGGCATTAAGAACACCGTGACAGGATGAGACATGGTGCCCACACAAGGCAGGCAGGCAGATGTTACGTATGAGAGAGGTTGAGGAATATAGCGTGCAGCACAGGGAGGTTGCCATGTTCAGACACATGCATTAGCAGGTGCCTACCAGAAGATGCTTTCAAAGTTTGAGTGGTCATTTTAAGATATGCCTCAGGATTTTCAGTGATTTCTACATCTGGAAAAAGAATAATGTCATTTTCCTCGCTATTCAATATTTTGAAAACAAAACAAAACAAAACAAAAACCCCAAGAAACTGAAACAATTAGGGACAGCAAAAGCAAAAAAAAAGGTTGCTAGCACTATTTTCATCAAACATTCTTAAAAACCTTGTGTTTCTGAAACTATAAGAATCACACGGAATCAATTGGTTGGAAAAGACCCATAGGATCATCGAGTTCAACCATTCCTATCAAACACTAAACCATGCCCCTCAGCACCTCATCCACCCGTCTTTTAAACACCTCCAGGGAAGGTGACTCAACCACCTCCCTGAGCAGCCTCTGCCAGTGCCCATTGGCCCTTTCCGTGAAAATTTTTTTAATGATGTCCAGCCTGAACCTCCCCTGGCGGAGCTTGAGGCCACTTGCTCTTGTCCTGTCACCTGCCACTTGGAAGAAAAGGCCAGCTCCCTCCTCTCCCAACACCTCCTTTCAGGTAGTTGTAGAGAGCAATGAGGTCTCCCCTCAGCCTCCTCTTCTTCAGGCTAAACACCCCCAGCTCTCTCAGCCGTTCCTCACAAGGCCTGTTCTCCAGCCCCTTCACCAGCTGCGTTGCTCTTCTCTGGACTCGCTCCAGAGCCTCAACATCTTTCTTGTGGTGAGGGGCCCAGAACTGAACACAGGATTCGTGAACAAACAGCTGGCAATAAGTTCTCACCTGAAAGAGCACTGTAGTATGTTGCTTCTTCTTCATCTTCGTGAGAGGAAGAACCTCCCACGTCACCTGTGTGATCCCACTCAAGTGGGATGGAGTCGACACTGACAGGGGTTTCACAGCCTGATCTTTCATGACGCTGAGTAGGGGGCATAAGATGGCAAAGGGACTGTGTTGAAGAGGGCCCCTCGTTGATGGCCTTCTTATGCCAAGGATCATTCTGGATTTCTCTGGAGTCTTCTGGATCTGTCTCATTTTCAGAGGTCTCTCTTTCATCGTCCAATCCCTAAAAATAAATAACAATTATTGCACATTAACAATATTTATGATAGACCTACGCTGCTTAATGAGCTAATCATTAAGCCACAAAGTTCTACTGGGGACTGTTTTGTGGTCAGCTGCAGTAATCAAAGACCATGTGCCTCAAATTAAAGGGAAGCATCATTTCTGCCTCCTTCCTCTTCTGCCAACAAAGTCCTCCCATCAGCAGCTTCCTCTCTTCTTTTCCAGATACTCAATGACCACCATAACATCTCTCTCTAGTTTGCAGGGAGGGGTGTCCTTTTCAAAACAGACTGCACAGGTTAGCAATGAAATGATGTTCAGGCAGGAGTGAACAGCTAATTGTAGATGTTCGTCTTATTTCCTCTATCTGGCTTTTCACAGATATTCTTTCCTTATTAGCCAAAGCAAACTGAGAATCATCTCAATGTTCCCAGTGAAAAGTAAAGAGTTTGCTGTTCCCCATTCAGGCTTCTGACAAGAAAGTGGAGAGATGGAGTCTCGCAAATGAACCCATAAAGAAGTATTATAACCATATTATTGAAATGTAAAGAAAATGAAGTGATATTAAAAACACCAGAAAAGCTTTCGAAGCCCTCAGACCACTACTATCTAAATATTAACCCTGTGAAATACTTCCATGCTATTATCCAGATTCCGCAGATGGAAGCCCAATGAAAGAGGCGTGAGATAACTAGCCACAAAGGTTTAGCAAAGCTGGCACAACTACTGAGGAGCTCCTGACCCCTCTGAGCTCAAACCACTCAGTCAGGCTACTAAGGATACGCAATGAACACTGCAGTTGAAACAGAAAAATGCTGCCAAAGCACCAGAACAACTGTTGCTTCTTACAGGATGTCTCGAAGTCAGTCGTTGATGGAACCGGGCGACTCGCCCAAACACTTCCTGACAGTATCGATGAAGCTCTTCCAGTTCGTCTTCAATCAGGATAGCATCTAAAGGCTCACTCTTCTGAATCAACTGCTCCCCAAAAACGATTAACTGATCAATCTTATTGGTGTTTAGTGTTATTTCCTGCTGGAAACCCTGTTTGGAACATACAAGCAAAATAATTACTTCTGCAAAGCCTTTTCTAGCCTAAGGTTTGTCCTTTTCTCGCTCATTGCAGTGAAAGAAAAACAGCAGCTGACATTGTTGTCTAGTTTCATTCGTCAAATGTTGTTTTACTCAAGAGATACAGAAGTTTATTTTAGTAGCAGGATTACAGTTCCTAACAAAGTGGCATTTTCCACCCGTGTGTACATCAATATGATTGCAGAGTCCTGAGCCTGCAGTAGATCATAATACGACTTAATCAGAGGTTCATAGAATCATAGAATCGATTTTGTCTGTCTGTTGTGTACACACCATCTTTGGTTGGTTGGTTTTGTCTCCAGCCCACACAGCAGTAAGTCTGCATCTCAAAACAATTAACAGAACAGGGAGAAGGAGCAATAAGCATAAGAGCAGGTAGCACAGTACTACTATGGTTTTAGAATCATTGCATACACCTGTACACCTGCTGTCTTATTTCTGTTTCCAAGTCCCAGCTACAAACAATGCACTCAGAGCAGAGATCTCACCCATTTTTTTCAGAAAAATTCTCAGCAGACAAAAAAAGCCTGAATTTAGGAATGTAGCTTTATACTGCTGACCTGCATGTGCTCCGATATCACTGTTACTGAGACTCAGTGTTAGGAGAAAACAGCAGGATAGAACTGAGCTGGAATGCTGAATCTGAATTTAAATACTCTACAGTTTAATCTTGATTCAGAGGATAAGTCTGGACAATTTACTGGTGTCTTAAAACAAATACAGCCCTACAGACATCTGTTGGCTCTTGTGAAGTTCCACAGAAGCTGGTGATTCTGTCAAGAGAGGGCAGCCTAATACAATCAGCCAGTCCATACTCTATACAGTCTTAACTGCTTTCCAAAGATACGTACGTTTAACTGGCGCATTTTGTCATCAAAGTTACTTTTTGAGAAGTGCTCCACGTTGGTCAGCTGGAGGTCCATTTCTGTGAGCCAAACCACAATGCTTTCCCTCGTCCCCTCGAATTCATCTCTCCTGTTGGTGAAGTGCTGCACAGGAAGAAGGAAGCCAGTGTTACAAGACTTTAGCTACTACAAAACATGGTCACAGGAGCTCTTTGAAAACATTTCAGAACTGCTGTTCACCTTAAAGGCCTTCAGGGCATAAATGGCAGCATGCCATGTATAAAAAAATGTCCCTTTCCCGTAGTGATGCTGGAACTAAGTGACATATGTTAGTACACTATTCGTACGGGAGAGGGAATAAAACTCCAGCACTGCCAGGTGTTTCAATAAAAGTCTATTCTTGCTTCCACACTGTATGCCTTCTCCCACATCACACCAGCGTAACAGTTACTCAGGTTTAACATCTAACTTGTTCTAAATTTAGGAGACAGACGGACAAAGGAAGCAAGCGCTGTCTCTAATCAAAGTAATTAAAACTACAACATTAAAATCAGTAAAACAATGGAGAAGCTGGATCATGGCCGCTCACAAAAGTGTAATTAGTGCATCATTTCGGATGATCAGCTCTCTCTGCCGTCATGTCCAGCAGATGCTGCTAACAGACACGCAGCTTGCTGTGCTGCTCTTCTCCTAAGCAGATTTAGTATTCAGAAAGGGGATGACATAACATCCCAAACACAACACCTCCTAACTTTTGGGATCTAATAATTTTCCCAGTCAATTGCTTGCAGCACAGCTTTATTAAAAACTGGGCAGTAACAAGTTTCCTCCAGGGCACAGCACAGAATATCTGCCCAGAGATCTGTTTAATTTGACAAGCAGGACATTTTTTTGAGCATCACAAATACACTCTTTGACAGTACTACTCTATCAGGCAGAGAGCATTGCAGGAGCTGGCGACAGCAGCATGCCTCTCCATCACATCTCCACATTTAGAATCATAGAATCACGGAATAACCAGGTTGGAAGAGACCCACCGGATCGAGTCCAACCATTCCTATCAAACACTAAACCATGTCCCTCCTCATTTGGCATAAAGTAGGGCTTTGTTCTGAACTCCAAACCACGTGTGCCCTGGGTCTCTCTACTTCTTATTTATGGAAAGAAGCCAGTACGCATCCACTCATGGCGAGACTGGGTAAGACAGTGGGACAGGAGCAACAAGGCCTGCAACACAACCTTCCAAAATTTGCACCCATTCGTCCCTTATGCTTCTTCAGCTACCAAGAACTCATTTACAAGGACGTGTTTATACCATGCATGTCATGTTCTTTCCAGAGTGGTTCCCCTACACTGGTAAGTCAAGACACAAAGCAACACAATATAGTTGCTCCAGTATGTTTTGCTCTTGGGTAATTCCTACAGAAACTTGCAAGTGCTCCTCACTCTCTTACCCCACCGCGCAATTACCTTGAGCCTCCTCAAAATGGCAGCAACCCGTTTCTGGAGATTATCCCAGCGCTGATTGCCTTCATGTACCATCTGCTTCAACTTGCTGGCTGAGTCGGTGCGGTTCTCGCGGGCGAGACGCCTGTACTGCTTATTGATCAGCTCCAACTGAGTGAGTCGCTCATGAATGTGCCGTTGGAACGCCTGCAAGGCAGATCAAGGAAGTCAGCTCCTTTGTCAATAAGAGGGAAGACTTGGATGACACAGTCACACAATGCATCAAGGGAGATGATGTTGCCCCTTCCTTAAAATTAGACCTCCCAACTGCAAAATTAAATTCAGAGAAGGACCGATATTTAAATTGTTTGCTGAAACTTAGCTCATTAGGAAAAGAAAGGACAAAAAAAATAAAAATGAACCCACAAAGATCTGCTGCCCACAAAAAGCAAACTGTTGATTTATAAGCAGGATCTCAGGATCTTGTCAATTCAAACTGTTGGATTCCCCACATTAAAAACTAATCTAAAGTCAAAAATTCAGCCAGATACCTAGCAGCCACCTACTGGCTAAATGACTTATGTTCCCTATACCACCGCACATCACACAGACAGGAAGTATTCAGCAGTCTGACCATCCAGCTGACTGCTGAGCATAAAAAAATTAATTTAAAAAATTCACCTCAAATTTCTTCAACTCCTCCTTTGCGTGTGTGTACAAAACCTCTGAAGAATTAGGCCTAGCTGCAATGACTTCAGATGACTTTAGCCAATCTTCAAAGCGAGAATAGTCATCCAAAAACCTCTGCCACAGGCGCCAGGTTTCCTCGATTCTGGAAAGGAGGTGCGAAAATGGAAAGGTTTTATCACAAACTAACTATTCATTTTGGATATTTTTTTTTTTAAAAGTTCTTAAAAACAGTGCCACGGGCTTCCTTAGGATGGGTAAGAAATAGAATCATAGAATCACCAGGTTGGAAAAGACCCACTGGTAAGAGAGACTTACTTCATTCGCCTTTCCATTGACATGGCACAAATGTTTCTCCACCGTCTGTCCAAACTCCTTCGAGTCTGCTGGATGGAGTCACACTCTGTCTCATTAGCACATGCATCCGAGTCGTGGAGCAGGACTTCACAAATATTAAACACCGATTCCACCCGTTCCGTTTGTTGCTCTATGTCTCGTTGCAGATCCTGCCATTGGCAAAAGAATAGCTTAAGTGGAAGGTAACATATGTGGCTGGACTTCAGACATACCCTTTCAAAACGCTGAGGAGGATGGTGAAAGAGCAATTTGTGTGCCAGGAAAAGGTTATTTAGTCTCAGATGAGCTGTGCAGATCAGGTCAGGACAGAATTGTCAGGCTAAAAAGGGACTGTCCAGCTTTAGTTTTCAGTGAAAGCTCAAACTTCTCATTAACAGCCTGGAGAATTTTAATGTGCACTCAAAATCCAAGCCTTACACATACCATAAACACATACTTAGTAATTTTGACATTATAAAATGACGGTGTCACTCCTACTGCACTGTAACACTTGTCACAGAACTCATAGTGCAGTTCGTGTACGTTAGTGACTGTGTGATTGCAGGCTGATCTCACCAAACACAGAAACACAGCACACAAGTAGCTGATGTCACACTACATGTCTTATTCCTTCACAGAATCATAGAATCATAGAATAACTAGGTTGGAAGAGACCCACTGGATCATCGAGTCCAACCATTCCAATCAAACACTAAACCATGCCCTTTAGCACCTCGTCCTTCCTGCAGAGCTCCTGTTTTGGCACAGTATTTTAACGTGTTTGGTAAAGACCCTTTGTCTAACCTATACTCCATGTTTCTCTACCAGAGCCTCCGTCTTCATCATAGTCTGGCCTCTCATTCAGTACTGATAAATGCTCCTGAAGTCAACATAACTGAACAACAGAAAAAGAAAGCCTCATCTCAATATTTCTCATTGAAAAGGCAGGTCTGTACAATGTTACCAACAGTAAATGTTAATGTAATGGCTACACTCACATTTTTTCAACCCATTTCTGGCTTTCCTAGTGAAGGACTTTTGCTTGAATAACACTAGAACAACAACAGACATGAATACTTAATTAACAACAGAAACAGGAACTCCCATTAAATGGTATTACTGATTTCAGTGAAGAAATCAAGCAGAATTGGTTTTGCTCTAGACTTACAGAACGAAAACCAAATAAAACAAATGAAAAAGTCCCCAAACAGACACAGCTTGCAGCAAATCCAAAAAGAGGTGAAGAAGATCTTCCCATAAGTCAACAAGTGGCAAGAAGCTGAGTGTCACCCAGTGACAGTCTTCAATGGTGCCATATGCGTATCTGGAAGGGCTGAGCCATAAATGGTCAACATTTGGTTTGTGGGCTTTGTGGTTATGTACAACATTAAGGAATGCAAGAAGCCAAACCTTTACATAGCTGACAGACTGCCAGAAGTAGACCCAGCATAATTTCTGACAGGTTGTTAATGATTCAAAGCTGTTTTCTGAGCAAGAAGCAGCAGTGTCTCTTTAACACAGGCTCTACACCTGACAGCAGGCTCTGTCCTACTGCTGGTACCTGGAGAGACTCTTCTGCATTCCTTAAAGTACACTGGATTTACTGCTGTATTAGTGAGAATGAGAACTACAGATTACAAATCCATCCTACCCGCACTACGGAAATGTTGCTGATGCGATCTCATTACTTTCGGTCATGCCATGCAATAACCCTCGACAGAATCCTTGCTGTTTTCCAAGCTGTTATTCAAAATGACCTGCCTGCATTCTGGCGAGACAAACACAACAACATAAGTAATGGGAACAAGAACATACACTGAGCCCCGAAGGTACTTTTCCTTCAACTCCACACAACATAGCCCAGAGAGCTTAAGCAGACTACACGCTGTTCGACTTCTGCATTAGTGAAACAATTTGTTCTTGATTTTCTTCTACTGTGACCTTTTTAGTCAGCATGGTCTTCTCACACTAAATTCACAGTAGAAACAGTCTAGAGGTGCCCAGAGGTCTGTGTTTGAAACGGAATCCAAAAAAACCCGCGGTAAGTAGCTCTGAGGAGCAAGTGATGGCTCGCTCTTACAGCGGGCTGAAGCTTGAATGCTCATCAGAAAAATCAATCAGTTTGGACACAACTCCTACATTCTTCTTGGCCCAGCAGTTTATCACAGCATTTAAGAATGGAAAAGTCTGGGTAGGGAGAAAATGTTTCCTTGTTGTTTAGATGACCATTCACAATGCAGATGAAACCATTAGAGGCAGCAGCCAATGCTTCTGGTGCTTGACCAACTCCAGCAGTGGAGTCAGTGGGAGCCATTCCCAGTTCTATCGCAGGGTAGCTGACCCTTCCCGTGACATCTGGGATGGAAAGACGTATCGACCAGCAGAGAATAAGGTGCTCAGGTATGAGTCACACAGGATCTTCCGTTGGACATGAAAGCAGCAGTCGAAGAAAGAGAAGATGGGAAGGATGGTAAGAAGACCTACAGGTGTTCTTAAAGGCTGATTCCATAAAGCTTGCGTGCTTGACAGCTTAATTCCTGATCCTCACTTTTAGGGCAAATATTTTCATTATCACAAAGGCCAGATGACAGCAATGGTCATTGTCAGCCTTCCCGGGGAGGGGGGCACTTTCAACCTGGTCAGACTTATAGCATAGCCCTCAGCAAACACTGACTCCACCAGCAAATCTGTTGCTTTGGAGAGGTTTCTTTTCCTTCCCTGGCTGCTGAAGAGAGAAATTTACTCCAGGGCTATCGAACTCATATCCCACTTGGCTGGGGCAGCTGGCACGTTCAGCTGCGCCCAATCCTTGCCTTCTTCAGCGCTTAAAACTAGCATAGAACTTTTTCCTCCTCCTGGTAAGCCACTGTCTCAGATAAATGCCTACATGCACGCAACCAACACCTCAGCAGGATTCACACAGCATCTCACCCAGCCCTGAGGGGATCTTCAGAACCAGCCTACTGGATCAAGCCTCAGTCAAAGGTGTGTTTGCACAAGTCTACCCTCCTCCGGGAGGGTTTAAACACCCTTCATGCCAAGCTTGCTCAGCTGTCTGCAAGGAGGGGAAGAGGACCGAGCTAGTGAGGGGAATACATCAAATCCCAGCACTTAAAACTGCCACAGGCAGTTTGCAGGAGGCTTGGCAGCCTATCCATGAGCTGCCTCACGGATATTGCCCGCTGTCTGTGCCCTGCCTTGCCCTTAGGAAACCTGCTGCTTAACCGAGCAAACTATCAAATGCAAAAAAGCTTTTGTTTGCATCGTGCGTGTTCTCCTTGGGTGCAGAGAGGAAGGGAGAAGTGAGGGTAAGTCAACACAATACTGAAAACACAGCAAGCAAATAAAAATTTCTACGTAACACATCTTGGCAGGAACGAGGCAGAAAAGCAAGCAGTTTGAAGGCCTTGCTAAAGAAAAGAAATGGGTGATTTTAAACCAGGACTGATTGTAATCAGCAGACTTTTAGCCCATTTACTCTGGCTGCTGCTCTCTCCCACCTGCTGTTCTGCCAGTCTCTTCTGGATTTCTTGATCATCGCAGATGTCATATACAACAGGCTTAGAAAGCTCAGACTCAATCCGGGCCAACCAGGTGCGAAGGTTACTCATGTTTTTGTCCAAAAGTTGTATAAAAGCCAGTGTTTCCTTCAGTTTCTTCACCCTAAGCAAACCAGGAAGAATATTTTGTTACCAAGACCTGCAACCAGCGGAAATGATGTTAGCACAAGGTGAAGACAAGCATGGCTTTAAGAAGTGCTTGCTGTCACATCAAGCTGTTGCTTGTAAATTAGAGCCATGTTTTAGTTAAAACCTACCTAAAATGCCTCAGCAGGTGTCTGCTCTACAGCTGTGGGAAGGTCTCACGTGAATTCTTTAATGTAACTATACAAACAGAAGGAAATTTTGTACCCTTATTCATCTGTGAGCTCTTCAGTCAGTTCTTGGATGTTTGTCTAAGCAGGAGTTTGTATCGCAACATGCCACAGCTAAACTAAAATGGGTATCTACAGTCTGAGTTCCCTGCTGCGAATTACATCCAGTGTTATCTTCAGTAACCAAGAGGCTCACCCTTAGCAGCAAGATACCCCTCTGCCAATGGAAGGAGAATTGGTCTGAAGCGCAGGTTCAACAGCCTGGGCAAATACATGCTGACAGGAGAGGAGAACAGGCTTCAACAACAGCCACTGTAGAACCTACAGTGCCCCAACACTAAAAGTTCTTCTAAACAACAGACTGAAATGCGTGGAGATGGGCCAGAACCCCTGGTGGGTGAAAATGGAAAAAACAGTCCTGAAGAGGGACAATATCCACCAGCTAGAGTCGTGCAGCAGACAAGCCAATGAACCATCAAGACCATTTACTTTTCTTACTGCTGTTTGCAGCACATATTTCAAACTGCAGACAACCTTTTCTTTATTTCCAGCCTTTACAGTGTATTCCCATGTCAAACCCCTCAAGTTATCCAAGGAGCACATTTATACATTTTGGCTAATCTGTCCCCACGTGCTACAGGAACATCTGTTGAACAACCTCACTGCTCCTGATCTTTTCTTGAAATTCTTTTATCACAATTCCCAACAAAGATTACTAAAAAGCGCATCACCAGGCGACAGTTCTCTCTTCTGACTCCAGATTGATATCAGAGCTTGCCAGATAGACCTTGGTAGTTGTTGTTGAAGAAGAAAAAAAGTCACTTAGATCATGACTTCCATCAGACCCCTCTCAAGCATCCAGATCACAAGGTGAGATGAACTGTAACAAAAAGCATGCATTTCTCTCTGTGAACTGCAATGATCTGCCCTGCAGTACTATAAACATCCACAGTGCAGGTGTTAAAGTTGGGTCAAATCTTTCCAACCCTGTACTAGTGCAAACTCACTTCTTAGCCAGCATTGCTTCCCCATGCTGTGCTCCTGGCTGCTCACATCCCTCTGATGTCTCGTTCTGTCCCTGTGCCTTGAGATGAATTTTTGGAGCCTGCGTGTTAACTTTAAAATGCAAATTTCTGAATTAAACCCCACCTTACTGCCTGGTCCAGCAACTGCCCAGATGAGCCTCATTAGCAAAGTCAAGTGCAGTAGCAAAAGTTTAAGTGTGCATTGTGAAAAGGCCAAAACATTCCCCATTCACTGGAAGGGCAACTTGTACAAGGGAATCACTGCATGTCTCAAAACGCAGGGGACTGCTGAAAGGTCTGAGATAAACCCTGTTGTACTTGGCAACGTCAGCGCTGTGCAAGGTAGGACTAGGGCAGGGTAGGGGGGGACGTTATCTCACCTAGTACAGGTGAGGAGAGATTACAGCAAGGCAGAAGGGCCCTGACAGGGTACGTGGATGTTGGCTTCGTTCAAAAGGTCTGACCCTCCACACAAGAAAAAGGAGTGTAGGAGTTTCCTGGCCCACCGTCCTGCCTGCTGCCAAACTATCCCAGCCAGCTTTAGATGGGAGAGTCCAAACTGCCTGTAACCCAGTGGCTCTTGCAGTTACCTGTTGCAGCATAGGATACAATGACGGAAGATATGCAGGACAGCTAAATCATAATGAATATGCCACTCTGTAAGCAACAAATGATCTTATTAGCAAACTTCAGGCAACCAAAGAGGATATGTATGTCAGCAAGACACTTGATTTAAGATAAAGCACTTATGGAGATATGGGAATGATCTTACTGTATGTATTCAGGCCTATTGGTTATGGTGAAGGTACAGAGTAGAGTCAGCAACTTTGAGGAGTTGTATGGATTAGCAACATGAGAAGCTCCTTCTCCTCCCTCTTGTCCCAGAAAGAACCAGGCAGTACTTTCAGCTGTTTTACAAGGAGAGCGAGAAGAGCACAGTCCTACATTAGGACTCCTGGCGGGCAGTAGCAACTCTGCACTCTCCAAAATCTAAGATTAATCCTGCCTGGTTGATGCAACCCTGCAAGTCAGCATGAAAGATTTGGCTCAAGTCTATGGCCCACCTTGTTCCTGCTTTGCACCCACAAAGCTGTGGGCACTGGTGTCAGACGCAAAGGAGCTGCCTCTGCCCCCTTACACCAACAGTGCTTTCGCTGCTGAAGCTGCAGGAGAAAGTCAGAGGATGACAAAAGCATTTACCTACTCTCGCTCTCCTTAACAAGCTCTTTTCAGAGCTCTGCTCCCAAGCGCAACCCTGTATGCAGAAGGCTCCTGGCTCCCAAGCAAACGTCTGCTGTACAAATCTTTGGGCTCCTGATTCTGCTCCTATTAAGTGGTGCTCAATGAATGTCATACTCTGGTAACTGTACAGCATTTTCTCACCATCAAGGGCTGGCAGTAATTCAACCAGGACACTTAATTCTCTCTCCATCCTATCCCCTGCTTTTGCCCCACCATTCAATATGAATCCAGTTGGTTATGATGCTCAGCAGGGCCTGTGACTCCCCAAGACATGTGGCCCCTCAAAGACAGGTGACTCAGGTCCCTTCTTCCTGGAGAGATGGGATGATACAGGCTTGGTGTCGAGCACCAAAGGGAAGAACCACTAAAAAAGCCAGGCTGCGCCAAACATTTGTGTTGTTGCATTGTTAACTCTGCATGACTTCAGGCCAGTCAGGAGGAAAGCAAAGCTCAATTGCTGCACTGTCTCTGACTGTATCTCCATTGGTCATTTCTTCTCTACGTATGCTATGACATTTCCCACCAGTGCTTTGGAAATGTGTCTTTGGTAACTTAGAATAGAATCATAGAATAGTTTGGGTTGGAAGGGACCTTAACAACCATCTAGTTCCAACCCCCCTTCCATGGGCATGGACACCTCCCACTGGATCAGTCTGCCCGAGGCCCATCCAACCTGGCCTTGAACACCTCCAGGGATGGGGCAGCCACAGCTTCCCTGAGCAACCTGCTCCAGTGTCTCACCACTCTCATGGTGAAGAAATTCTTCCTTATATCAAGTCTAAATCTGCCCCTCTCCAGTTTATACCCATTCCCCCTCATTCTATCACCACAAGCCTTTGTGAACACTTCCTCTCCAGCTTTCCTGTAGCCCCTTCAGGTACTGGAAAGTCACTATAAGATCTCCTTGGAGCTTTCTCTTCACCAGACTGAACAACCCCAGCTCTCTCAGCCTGTCCTCATATGGGAGGTGCTCCAGCCCTTAGATCATCCTTGTGGCCTCCTCTGGACCCGTTCCAACAATTCCATACCCTTCTTATGTTGAGGATTCCAGAGCTGGACACAGGACTCTAGAAGAGGTGTCACAAGAGAGGAATAGAGAAGCAGAATCGCTTCCCTCGACCTACTGGCCACGCTTCTTTTGATGTAGCCCAAGATATGGTTGGTCTTCTGGGCTGCAAGCTCAGAAGAGATGTTCTTGTGGGGGCCATCAGTGTGGTACTGCAAGTTTGTATTTACTTTCTAGCAACTGCCACTACAGACAAACCACTATAATTAAGTAATTTAATCTGTTACATATTCTGGATAGAATATGGCATTTGTCAGTCATTCAATTATCCTTAATACTCTTAAGTCATTTATCTCAAACTTGAGCTAAGCAGACGGAGAAGAATAAAAACCTGACAGAAGTAGGAAAAGTAGCCTTGTCCAGATGTTCACATTGGATAATCTGTTCCTGTTGCAGTCAGCAGACACAGAGCTCAAGGTAAAGGGTAGGGTCCTATATTGAAGGAACAGGGGAAATGATGAAAAACTTAAGAATCCTCCTTGAGCACCCTCAGCTTGCACAGAAGTCACCGTGAACTGCCATTTCTCCGGCTACAGCTCACAGAAAAATAGTAAAATAGACTATTACAACCACAGAAGTCTAACATCTGCAACAACCATTTTCAGATGCATTTCTGCACACTGCAAGTACTCTTGCAAATTAACCGCTCTCTCTTTTGAGAACTCTTTTGAGAACTCTTTTGAGAAGCATCCCGAAGGGACTACTTGTCTGGGAAATCAGGCGTAGGCCTCCTGGGAGCTCGGTGGGGGGCACAGTGCAAGCCACGATGCCTGGGGGCAATTGCTCCCCCTACGCCCAGGTGACCAATCACTCAATACAAACTGAATTAACTGCAATAAAAGTTTAGGTGCAGCAGGGGGAACGAGCATCTCCCAGTTACCCAGGAGATGGAAGAGGCTGCCACTACTGTTGACCAAGTTCTTCCTCTACAAAGTGCAATTCTCAAGTTATTTTGATCAAACAGGGAAAACTTACTGCTTACTGAACAAACACCTACCTATCCACAACTCGCTTCCCAGTGAGAACTCACCTGCCACAGTTCAACATGCCCACAAAAGCACATAAAATAGTAATAGCTTTAAAATCCCACAAATATCATCATTAATTAAAAAAAACCCAACAAACTCAAATATCTCTTCTGCTTTGCAGTGGGCCACGCTTAAAAGATATTTAATTTAAAACAGCACTTAAAGGCATAAGATGCCTGGGATAGGCGAAACCAACCCAAAACTGAACAGCAGAAAAAGAACCAAATGGATAGATTATAACTAAAAGCTGGCTGGAAATGCGAACAGAAGGACTAACTGACCTGACTCGAGATTGGATTTAGGTCTTAATACCCTCAAAGTAGTTGCCAGCATCAGGTTACAAAAGAAATGCTTTAAGCTGTTTCAGGCTGAATCACTGCACAGCTCCACAAATACACAGAATATTTTGTAGTAAACACCTCTAGCAGTAGAAGGCACTTCTAGGTTGACGGAGATGTATTCACACAAAGAATTGCAAAATGCCTGCCAGTTGCATTGCATTAGCTGTCAAAAAGCTACAAGGAAAGGCACATGGAAGCTCAAATAAATCAAAATTAAGGTTCAAATTTTAGTGTCTGAATGAACATCTTGACATATATTCGGAGCTCTCCTTCACAAGCACAAATGTCATCAGAAAAGATACCAGATACATTAATTTCTAAGGAAGGGGAGCTGACATTGCCTGGCCAGCTGACAGGATCATTTACCACTCTGTAAAGCAAATGAGATGCACAGCGCAGGAAACCTTTGTTCAGGAAGCACAGGGTGAGCTTAACCACGTGAGGAAAAAAAAGACCCGATTTGGAGAGGGGTTGTCAAAGGCAAATTTTAGGTCTTTGTATAAAAGGCCAGGCCATTTCTCTGTACAGCAACCAGCCCTGGTACAATGACCGGAACCCCGTGTTGGTGGGCAGAGCACACGGTCGGAGGCGGCTTTTCTCCCGTTACCCTGCTGGTGACTCCAAAAGGTCGTTGTTGCAGATCTCCACCGTCTTGGGTGCAAAACCCCAGAACCCGCAGCTGATTTGAAGCGAGAGACCCCTGAGCACCATTCCTCCCGCTACTGCACTGCGTCTCTCACTCATCCGCTCGTCCAAGGCGCATCGCAGGGAGCCAGCGGTGCCCTTCCCCCTCTAGCCTAGGCTGGCCCCACTGCGCCAGCGAAGCCAGCAAAACCCATCGCCACCCAACCCGCGGCCGCTTACCAACATGGCACTTACTGTTTGCAAGACAAAACCATTCCTCAGCTTGTAAATCCCAAGCTGCGAGCACGGCAGGCATGGAAAGGGAAACCCCTCCTCCACAGATGCCCTATTTATTCGCTGCTTTAGCATCCTGCGTAGCGGGGGGTGAGCCTTGCCCGTCTTCCTCGCCCATCTTCCGTCCTCCTCTCCAAGCCCCTGGGCTTGGAGGAGCTGGGGAGCCACTACAGCTCTCCCCGGTTTTAATCCCTACGTTTTGATTTGGTATTTTACCTGGCAAACGGCCGCATCCCTCCTCAAAACAAAACCACGAGAGCTTTATTCTGACACAAGAGAATTAGCACACGGTGAGCGGCTGCTGCCGGTGCCTGGTGACAAAAAGGTTGCAGGCTGGAGGCTTCAGGATGGAAAAAGGTAGATGCAGAGCTCGTTTCATGTGCAAAAGAGGGACTGGAGGCTTAGCCCCGGATGATTTGCAGCAGAGTCAATTTGAAGCGAATCCAAAAAAAAAAAAAAAAAGTAGAAAATGTACATCCACGCACAGGCACCATGCACACAGATGCATCCTTAGTTTCCCTGCATTCTTCTTTCTCGCCTTTACCATTATATCCCAGGTATTTAAGTACGAATTAAATCTCCCACACACTAACCTGTCCTCTCTTTAACCTTCCAGTGCAGGTGGAATGCCTCCAATGCAAGTAGCCTGTTACGCTGAGGACAAAATAACCCCTAATCTTCATTTCTGGTATCATTCCCTTGTGGAAAAATATGGTATCATGGTTTCTGTGTGTTATACGGCTGCCAGAGATCACAGTGTAGGAAAAGAAGGCGGAATTAAAAGTCATTCCCCACCCAGCCAATACCAGGACAAAAATAAAGAAGTTATGATAATCCTACCAAAAATGCAAGGAATGGTTTTGAATTTTTTTTTTTTTTTTTGTTTTAGTATTCAGGTAATCTCCTGCAGGCCTGTATTGGCTTGCCAATCGCACACATTCAATACATGGCAAGATCAAAGTGCCTGGGAAGACAGCGCTCACCATCAGAGGGCTTCAGACACTTGCACAGGTAAATCACGCCCAGTCACTGCCACAGCTCAACCTGGTTACAGTCCAAGGGGGGCTCACAAATGCATTTGAAATGGCAGGTCGGAGAAAACGAGGAAATTTAGCCTCCCAGCTTGACAGGCAGACAGTGGGAACAGCAACAACATGCAGAAGACAGGGACTCCCCTTGCACTGCCAGCTCCTCCCCACTCCCAGCACACCTTGGCGCATATTGCATAACCAAAGTAAGCCCAACCATCCTGCCTGATACGATAATGAACCCTGTCACAGCTTTTGCACCAAAGAGAAGCGTAATCCCTAAAGGACAGGGTGCCCAGAGAATAAGGAAAGAAAGCAGGCACTTTGCAAGTGCCATTTCAACTGTCCAGATTGTTTTTTGCATCAAAGTCATTACAGAGAAAGAGATTTTACATTGACACTGCCACAAAGCAGTGTAATTCTGCTAGAATTTGCTCTACTGTTTACACAGGGGCCTCACTGCGGCACACTTTGCTTCCCTTGCCACGCAATACCAATCCACAGCAATTTAAGACCTTTGAACTCGGAGTGCACTCACGCCGACTGTGGGCTGCCCGGCCACGTCTGCAACAGGGTAGGAGAGCACACGTGGTGGAAAATAAATAGAGATCAGCTGAGAGGAGATATGAACTCACTTGCTCCCAATACCTACCAAGCTGCAGGAAGCAGAAGCGCAGAGCAATGGCTCACTGGAGCTCTCCAATAAAAACTCCACAGAGCCCCTGCACAGCACAAGGTGGTGTCACTGGAGAGTTTCAACTCCCTCGTGTTTCACTGCTACCTGAGCAATTTGAAGGTGTTTGGGAATTTCACCCAGGGTATGCAGGAAATCAGCTGGAAACACCTTGAACCTCCCAAAGCTTATGTGGGAAGGAAGGGGCTCACTTTGGCTGTGGCAGTTTAAGATTCCTGGACCCTGCAATAAGGGCTGTCAGCTTGTAAAAGAAGGGAAAAGACCTCGTTGCCAAGGATTAAAAGAATGAGAAGGCACATTTGGCCTTGCTAGCTCACCTGTATTTTCATAGAATCATAGACTCATCAGGTTGGAAAAGACCCATCAGATCATCGAGGCCAACCATTCCTATCAATCACTAAATCATGACCCTCAGCACCTCATCCACCCGTCCCTTAAACACCTCCAAGGAAGGTGACTCAACCACCTCCCTGGGCAGCCTGTTCCAGCGCCCAATGATCCTTTCCCTGAAAAATTTTTTTCCTAATGTTCAGCCTATACCTCCCCTAGTGCAGCTTGAGGCCATTCCCTCTCGTCCTGTCCCCTGTCACTTGGGAGAAGAGGCCAGCACCCTTCTCTCTACGACTTCCTTTCAGGTAGTTGTAGAGAGCGATGAGGTCTCTCCTTCTTTTTCACACTAAAGAGTCATTTCAACCCATTGCTGCTACATGCACAAAAAATGTGCCTTTCTCCACAAGACTGAAAACATGGACCAGACCCACCAAGCAAGAAAATGGATCACAGTGTGCTCCCAGCCAGAGCCGCTGGCATCCCCCTTCCACAGCTTAGCAGCAGTGGGAAATGCTGCAGGATGCCCAGAGGTATGGAAATGCAACATTTGTTATTGTAGGGACAAGCCTGCGGACTAAAACTGCCAGAGGCAGCGGCTGATGAAGCTGTTGGCTTTAATGAAGGCTCAAGCACCATCCTAACACTTTGCACAACCCCAGGCAGCATGGACATCCTCCTGGGACACAGGGATGCTCCTCCAGCCAGTCTGCAGGCATTTTCTCCCTGGGCTGGGAAGCAAAGCATGGAGTTAATATCAGTGGTAGATGGGCCAGGAAGGAAACCAAGGAACGTGGCTATGCACAACATCGTTCCTGAGCAATTCTTGCCAGTTAGTACATGGCTGGGGAGTGTTGCTCTAGAGTATTCCAGGGATGCAAATCCCACTAGCACCCACGTGCAGCCTGTGCACTCTTCCTACCCTTTCGGAGCTTCACTTGAGAGAATGTGCAAGCATGCAATGATTTCTTCTGACAGAGTGCTGCTATGAGGCTGGTGACATGAGAATAAAAGCAAGAGATGTTCCATGTCCATTTCTACAGTGAGCACAACACTCCCTTTCTGCCTGCTGGTATGTTTGCCTTCCCTCCTCTACCAACAGAGACTTCAGCACAAGAACCTCCACTGGTAAGACTATCCTCGAGCTGAACAGAAATTCACTTGTTCTCCTTTCCAGGCATTCTAATCTCTTGACGGTTACTTTATCCCATAAAAATTCACATTTTGAGACTTTTCCAAGTTTGCACCAGGCCGCTGTCCAGCCGCAATGTACGCGCCAAAGCTTTTGTCACCACACAAGCCAAGCACAGGGCCATAATCAAAGTGTTAAGTCCTACAAGTGCAGCCATATGGCAGATCTGAGCTTGTCACCACAAAGTAAGAGAATCACTTCAAGGACTAACTGGAGAGCTCACCTAATTTGCCCATCTGTCCCAGGACATTTATTGGTTTAAAAATGTGAAATAAGCTATCAGGAGCAATGCTCCGTATGATACATTGGCTTGAGACTGGTTTGATTTCATGTTGGTGTCACACAGACATACACTGCACTACAGAAAAGATAAAACATTGCAGGGCCAGCCACAGAGACATTAGAAACGACAGGACTGATACTGCCTATAAATATTGATTAGGCTCCCCTTTGGATACAAGTTACTTCATACTCTTTAACCAAAGGACCATAAAGTGCTTGCCTACTAGAAAGATTCAGTGTCCAGAATGGAGGATTGGCTTCAAACATTTTAATCTGCATTCAAAACCTGATGCAATTCAAAACTGACACACAGCAGAACACCAATGATCATAAGTGCTTTAAAAATGGCCTGTTGACATAGAAAAGGAACAGAAAAAAGTGCTGTTCCAAAAGCGAAGCTTTCTTTCCTACATCAAATCAAATATAGAGACACCTGGAGACGAACCACTGCAAGACTATCTGCAAAGCATTAGACCTTAAGAAGGCAGCTTCTGCTTAATCATCCCGGGCTCGTGTGTCACTGTTAATTCAGATCTCGTTCCCGATTAAGGTCCAGCACACTTAGCGCTGCACTTTCACAGCACAACCACTGCCTTATCTGTCCCAAATGTTAGCTGAGGAAAAGAGCTTCTGCAGGCCCAGAGAGGGGTGACACAAAACCTTAGGAGAAAAGTTTAGATCCAGACTAATTTGGTGTTAGCCTTATTATTTCTGGTTTACTAATAAACATGGGCAAGCGGTGGGGCCAGTCCAGCATCCTCCGTCCAAGCTACAGTAGAAACTCAGAGATAATAGTGAAATGGGATCATCTCAATAAGGCTAATACGAAAATGATCGTGATGTTCTTTACTCTGTCAAGTATAATAAAGGTGTTTAACCCACTAAGAAGAGGTCATTGTCTAGACTTTGCAGGGTTATTTTTTTTAAAAATTTTGACCATCACCATTTCACCATTATGCAGAAGATCTTCAATTTAAGAAATAAACTCATGGCATTGTCTTCTACTTGTTTTAAAGAAAGAGAAGGAGTAAAGAAGTAGTGCTAATATTAAATGAAATTTCACACACTTTTGAATATAAAAAAGGAACACTGTCATTACATAAATGTGACTGCCTACAGAGACAGGCCAGGAATTTCTTCTCGAATTCTATGCATTCAGACACAGGGTGAAATAGAGGATTGTCTTAAAACAGGAGGCTCTGCGGAAGAGTCCAAATGAACTCCTATCACATCGCCTTAAAATTAAATTGTAATTCAACACATACAACAGAAATATTACCTTGACTCTTACATAGTTTCCAGGATTAAAATTTTATTTTATACTAATTGCTACACCCTGCCCTCTGCCACTAGGTAAACTGAGACATTTGATACAGCAACAAGTCATAACAAAAAGACATTAACTTCAGTTTAATTTGACTCTCAATACTAAATTTCCACAGAACTGGAAACTTGTGTCAGTCTGTTTCTGACTGTCAACGACACTAGCCTCTGACTTTTATTTCATATAAAATTTTGAAAGTTATTTTCTTACCGTGCTCCAATAGCATCCAAGAGATGTTGCCAGCGATCATTGATTTTGTTGAGTTTATCATCTATTTCAGCAACTCGGCTCTCGTTGCTAGCTTTCCTGAGCTGGTCTCCCATTTGCTTCAAGTGAAGCTTATTTTCACTAAATAGGTTTATTTCTTCCATGCAATCCTGATAAATATACACAAACATTGTTAATTCCTGGGCAAACCAAGTGAAAACAAAACCAAGAAACTCAATAGAAAACTATCTGTTTCTTTTTCCACGTGTATGATGTGACATCAGGTTTGGTCCGTGATTGCTGATGTTTCTGCATTGGCATGTAGAACACTCACTCAAAACAAAACAAAAAAACCCTCAGTGGAAAAGCAGACTCACGATGAAGCCACTATGAAAAAATAAGCAGCTTAAAGATTTGCAAATGCCATGAGTAAGTACTCCTAAAAATAGCAGTTTAATGTTCTAATTTTATCCCTGCTTTTGCAATTTAACATAATTTTTCAATCAAGCTACCTCAAAAGAACCCAAATTCAAGCCTAGGGTGGCTTTATTTTGCTGCTATTCTTATCCAGAGGAGATCTGGGATTAGATATCAAGACCTTTAAGCCTTTCGAGGAACACTGCAGCAAAATAATGGTCCTGTTGAAAATCAAGCTAATACAGAAGGATTAGAAAGCTCTAACTGCATTGGCTACCAAGGAGAAGGAGTAAAATTAGGTTCTATTTTTCATTATGCTAACTTCTCGCTTGCCTGGCATAAGACCCCCCCATCCTCCAATCTTTTCTCTGCCCTCTGACTACCAGTTTTGCATCTCCTGACATGGGTGGAGGTGGTGAGACCAGTGAGGTGCTCCCAGGACATCAGTGATTCCCAGCAGGGAAAGCTCTGAGCAGTGTTGCATGTGCACCCAACAAGGCAACCCACATATATCACGCTCCATGCCTCGATGCAGGCAGGTGGCATTTCTAGTTTGCATTATGCTCCAAGTCTGACCATCAAGAAGAAGACAAAAGCTGACACTTGAAAAGCTCAGCTTCTCACAAAAGCCTGTACGTGTTCATTTTACAACACATATTACTTCTGAGAGGCAAGGAAGAAATGAGCAACGATGTCCCTATAACGAGCTATCAGACTGCAATCGAAGGGAAGTGGCGTTACAACTTACCTTCTGCAATTTGTCTATCATGTCTTCAACGCTAACATCTGCAGTCTGTAATACTTTGCTTTCCATTTGCACCAGCCAGGAGCACAGATCCTTATTCTTTTCATTGAACGTGACCCAGGCATTGAGCCTCTCCTCGATCTCCTGCTTACGCAGAGACACCTACGGATAAGCACACACATTAACTGCTGGCAACATCTTTCTCAGGAAACCAGCCATTAGGAGCCCTCTAATTTCTAGTCTGCATTTGATCACATTCCATATTGCAGGAGCAGTTATTAAGTATCTCTAGCTTTCTTTTCAAAGCCAGCAAGCAGATTGTTATTATGTCTTATTTTAGATAGCAGGGCCAAAAGTTGAGTAGCAAACACCAGATTCTCTCCCTCAGAAGAATTAAACTGACAGCTTTATAAATAATGATCTTATATAACAATTCAAACGTTACTCAGTGAAAGTCTGAAAACACTAAACAAAGGAGGAATATAAAATATATAATTACTACATCCTGTTTAGGAGGGTCTCACATAGTATATGAGAGAAATAACACCTAGGTAAGTTGTTCTTTTTCTGTGACTCTTAAAAGAAACTCTGCAACTACTGAAAGTAGCTGTTTTATCTTTATAAAAACCTCCCTCTTTTCATTTGGTCACCAGTTCTTGAAGAACTTACAGGAAAATCAAGAATCTATCTTTTTTATTGAAAACTATAGACTTTTTCCTCAAAATTACATTTGCCAGGATGGATAGACACATTGCTTAAATAGGGACATTAAGTTCTGATGCTGCCTAAAGAAGTGAAGCTGATAGCACTGCTCCAACCTCTCAGGAAGAAGCAGGGTCACTCTCCTACTCACTAATACTACTTATTTTTAGCCTAGGGATCTTAAATATATCTATTTGTATTAATCTACCTACTTAGATGGATTCCTGTACTAAGATGAAACGAGCAAAGGCAGTGAAATATGGTACAAATTCTAACAAAACAAAATAAGACAAACAACTGACCCTTCAGCCTCACTAATGAACTTTGTGTGAAGACCAAGCATAGCATTTTGCTTGCCTTGGCTGCAAATCGCCACTCAAAATGTCATCCCAGGGCATGAAACATTCCCTCTTCACGTCTAACGTGCACCTTATATGGCATAAGAGTCTTCAGAATGCCACTACTGATTCTCCTAGACTAATGTCTAACACCGCTTTGAACCTCAGAGTGAAGTTTCAGTGTAGAAGCAAGACCAGCTCCACATAACACCAGGATCAAATAGGAGGCACCAAGTGACCTCCCACTATACTCTTGCTGTCCTTTAAATTCTGACTTGTTTAGCGGAGGGGATGGGAGGTGAAAGTGATTTCTAAATCCTTCATACTGATCTAAGCAAAGAGATGAGGCTGAAAGCACTGTCTCGGGACACAGGGAAATAACCTCCAAAATTCTCAATGGCAAGAAGCCTCCTGGAGACCTCGGGGACCTCAGTCTCCCTAAGAGGGCCTCTCATCTGGGATGCTCCTTACGCCCTCAGCTTCAGAGGCATGGAAGGTAAATCTGCCATTCTCCCTCTACCACTCACAGCACCTCCTGTGTGCAGAGACAAGTTAACTTGGTCATGGAAGAAGAGTCTATGCATGTCAGCAAAACCGTCTATAATCCTGAAATGATCCAGACTCCATTTCTGCCTGCTAAACACAAGGTAAGACAGGATTTTGAGAGCAGGAAGCATCTTGTAGCTGGCAAAGCAATACAGACTCGGGGTAAAACACAGATGAGCCAAAAAATCCCAGACAACATTCCAGGACCGTGCGCCCTTAAAGCCATTACTTTGAGTACTATCTCCTTAGACCAACTGCCCTGGCACTGGTTTCATTTTGCATCCACAACGCATGAGCCATCTGAGCATTCCCAAGGGAATATCAAAAGAACATCAAGGCCCACACAGCCAATCCATACGCTAGTGTTCATTAGACAGGATACTGGCTGATATGGACAGTTCCATCTTTGACCTACATGTACCTTGCAAAGACAGCTATATAAACGCTAATCCCTTGAGTGCATCTGCTTACTGAGTGTGTTTGCATCCCTGCCCCTTCCAGCACAGGCATCTGGCTGCCTTGCTCCCACGGCCGTGACAGCTGCAGCGGCGTCTGGCTCCTAAAAGGCTTTCACCTCTCTGCATTGATACTGCAGATTCTTTCATTCCACACAATACGTCTTGACTCCTCTAATTTGTTAGCCAAAACAAAGCAGCTGGGCTAGCAGCTGATCAAGTCTGCTCTCCTGGACCCCCCTGATGCTTTCTGGGGGCTGAGAACTGTGTAAACACTGCAGTGTGCGGGTCCCTCCCTGCAGCACTGGACACATTCCTCCCGCTACAGATTTCTGTGTACCAAACACAGTCACATTAGTGTCACTCCTTCGTTCTCTCCAAAACAGACTCGCCTAAACGTTGTTCTTTCAGGAAATCAAAATAGAAATTTTGAATAAAATCTAAACTTACAGGGAGTTACTACTTGGAGAGACTGCAGAGGAGTAGATACAAAGGATAGCTTAATTCTCAGAGCTTGAAACAGCAGTTGAAACAGCAGCCATCAGCAGTTCACCAAAAAAGTAAAACCAACAATGTTCTCTCATTCATAGGCTTAACTGCAGATTTCCATCGGGAAAAGGGTTCAGGCATTTAGATTTAAAAAGAATGGCCTGTATTTCTCAGGAGGGGGGAGGGTGTCTCTGGAACTATTTTCAGAGTTTGGAAATAATAACAGAGAAAATGCTGGTTGTAGATTAACCATCCAGTTTAAAGCAAAGATATTAAATTCTTCTCTCTTGTTGCAATGCAAAAAATAAACCCAAATAACTATTTCATCACACCAAAGCTTGTGAAATAAGCACAGCTGTTCATTACTTTGTCAATCTTCGCACCAGGATCGCTTTACCTTTGAGTAAGAGATAGACATGAAATACTAACTTGCCTCAATACTTCTTTACAAACTGGAAAATAAAAGCTATTGACCTGTGAGTAAAGAGAGGCAAGAGCTTGGCTTGCTGGCACATGGAGCCATCCAGAGTAACTTAGGACCCTGAAGTATATTAATTCTCCCAATCCTGTTAGCAGGGCAAAGTAAACACACATTCAAAGTGCACAAAAAACAAGTAAATCAAGTTCATGTGACTTTGCCAGTAAATGCTCCCCAGCAATTTTACAAGCAGCGCTGAATTAAGTGTAATATAGCAACAAGCCACAAGGAATGTTTCTCAGTCTTTTACTGCAACAGGAAAGATAAGTCAGTTCTTAATGTGTTTAAACTCAAGGAGTCGGTATTTAAATGCATTTAAGTTTTCTTTATCTTTTAACATCAGATTGCAAAGACCTCCTCCTCCTTCCTTTCCTTACTTTGTGCCCTCAGGCAGCTCCTGTGTTGATCCTTTCCCCCTGTCCACCCTTGGCAGCTCCGAACAAGGCTGCCTATTTCAGCACACAGCTGCATTTCAGCTCTGTGCAGTCTGGGCACTCACCAGCTATAACGGGGTTGCAAAAAAAAAACCCCTAGCTGGCTGTGTCCAAAGGGCAAACTGCAGCCCTGTTCCGCTGCACTGGGAGAAGCCCCATCCCCACACAAAGCTGGAAAAATGAGAAATCCCATCTGCTAACCTGCTCCTGTTTTTCTGCCCGGCCAGAGGAATATCCTGCTAGAAACTCCAGAGGAGGTGGAATACTTACTCGCAAGCAGAGCTCTTCCCACTGCCTGTGCAGATGTTCAACTTGTTCCTGGAGCACCATCATGTCCTCGGCAAGGATGTAGTGAGCCACCTCCACCTTCATGGCCTGCAGCTCCTTCATGTTGTGAGCCCAGTCTGCCAGCGACTGCTCCAGCTCCTGCATGGAAACACACCCAGAACAAGCCTTGGCACTAAGCTCCTCTGGTTTCCAAACCTGCTTGTTAATCCCCTGCTTGGCCTGAGGGGGAGGAGAGGAAGGGAATGTGTGGCCACTTGTGTGGCGCTCTCCAGCTGGACTGGACTGAGTTCCCAGTATTTGGCTCAGGGCCTGACTGGGAGCCACTGGAGCTCAGGGCAGAGCTGCTGCTCATTTACTGGTGCAGGAAATCTGTTCCCTTATCTACTGAATTGTTTTGCAGGCACCTCAGAAATCTGGAGCTTTTAAATCGCTCACTCACAGAAACGTGTTTTCTCTCTTCTGCTTCATTCACCCATTTGGCCTTTATAACAAGTTTAGGCATTTTCCTTACCAGTGCTAAAATGATGACCTAAAAAATAGACTCCACTGCATGCAGTGGGAAACAAAATACTCCACACATGAGGAATCAGGTCCCATTTTGCAAAGCTATTGCTGGGAAGTGTCACGGGCTTCTCTAACAAAAAAAGCTCTTGCAGGGGATCCAATTTATCTCATTTTAAAGGGAAAAACACCGTGTTTGTGTCAGAAGCGTGCTAGGTCCAAGCTCTGCAAGCATTTTCACTGGTCTTTTGATTCAGTCACTTATCTAAATCATTTAAAAAACTATCTCAACTGCTTCAGCACTGGAAGAAAAAGACTAAACAATTTACCTGAGATCACCACAAATGACTCCCTATAGATATGCACACGTGCATTTACCTATCTTAACAGTGGTCGAATACCTGCATTAATGAAGCTAACAATGGAATTTCGTGGGATTTTGCTAGCCTTGTATAAGGTCCAAGCCTGACAGAAAAACAACTTTATTCTATAGAGGAGTGAAATGCAGGGAGAGGAAAGAAGGTCCCTTCTCTTCTCCCCCATGCCATTGGGGTCCTTTATTTTGTTATACCAAGAGCAGCATCTGCACTGGCACCGTCTGAGCCTGACACCTTTGGGGCTGAATTTCTCTTAGTGCAATACGAGGCAGGAGCTGTGGGCTGTCATCTCACAAATAATTCAGGGCTACAGCAAGACTGCTGCCATAGAAAAGGCAGCTAGCACTCACAAAGAAGATTTCAGACAGCTGATCATGAGTTCAAAGCCTTTGCTTTTAATAAGCTTATTTGCTCCCACTACACAGGTCAACAATTCACTTCATAAAAGGATGATGAAAGACTGACCAATCCAGACAAAATGTCTCCTATCCTTTGGAAATGCTTTCCTTGTTAGTTAAATTTCACAGTGCACTATGGGCTGCAAGGGCTTTTGCCACTCCCTTGCTCTTAATTTTCCTTCTCTTTAATTATCCTCAGATCCCATCGGTGTGCGTTGTGCTTTGCAGACTTACAAGGTCTTTTGCCTGAGGAGCTCTCTGTACAAAATGGATTGGAAAACAAAAAGAGAGATTCAGCCACTAGGACAGCAGCCAGTTGAGCTGAGACCAGGAAGTTTTTCCCTTTTGTTTGAGGAACTGCTTATTTTGTAAAGTCAGGCTGTGGAAAGGGAGCAGAAGCAGGAGAAATAAATCCAAACACTACTGCTCTTCCTGTAATCTTCTTGGTCAGCTGGACTTTGCAGACTGACAGCAATGAAGATGGTATAAAGGACAGAAATTCAGTGTCACTGAAGAGCAGGTGAGAGGGAGAACTAATTTTACAGGGATCAGGTGTTGCGCAAAGATTATATCTATTTAAAAGCAGAATGGCTGTTGAATACCTTAATGCATTCCTTAGCATTGTAGAGCTCTTCATGTTCAGCTGGAAGTGGATCTTTTACTGTCTCCTTCAGCTCTCGTAGGCTGCTTTCCAATTCCTTGATTTGCTTTTCACAGCAGTCCCAAGTCTGCTCAGGGACACCCAAGAAAGATATAAAAGGTTAAGATACGTTATTGTGACCTATTGAACATTACAGACATGCTAGAAAATAGCCGCTTCAACCCACTGAAACAAATAATCACGTGCTCTAGTTACTTGGATTTTCCCACCTACCAAAACCGGGTGCAGAGATTTCACAGAACCTGAACCCTCTCTTGTGTTTAAGGTTTGCCTTAGAGCACTTCTGTTTGTTTTGTTTTGTCCAGCCTGAGAGGCTTTAAGCATCGTTTACAGGCTGGAGACTGTATCGATGACGGTTTTCAGTTTTAAGACATACCTTATATGCTGTCCAGCCATGAAAGCAAATTCATTGCTCTAAGGAAAGAAACATAACCTACCCTTCTGTTTAGAGGCGCAACAACAGGCGGAGCAACAAGTCACACTAGCTCCCCCTCTGAGCTAAAATATCATCTCGGGTCTCACAGGCCAAAACAGAAAAACGTACCAGGCTGTGGGGACCATGAGGAAAACCAGAGCAGGAAAATACCATCTGTAGCAACAAGTGGATGCCAGCTCCATCTTCTCTTACAGAATCAGGGGACCACAGTCTTAGCTTCCCACAAGCCCTGATGGCACAAGACGGGCATTTCCCTCGGAGCCCCTCTGCATCGAGCAGCCGCTCAGCATCTGCCTTGTTGCTACAGAGCTCAGACTTGGGGACAGCAGGGCAGGGAAGCTCTGCTCTTGAGACCCAGCGCCAGAGAAGCAGAAGCTGCTTCTGCCCAGGGAGAGCATCATCTACCTGTAGTGCGTTGCCAAGTTGTGTCTTCGTCTTCTCCAGCAGGACCCGGGTGTCCCCCCAACTCTGCTCTAGCTGTCTGAGGTCCTCCTGGAGAACAGCGCTGGTCTCGGGATTGGAGACAGTGCGTAACTTCTCCCCAACATCGATGGTTAAGGAGTACGTAGCTTGCCACCTCTGAAGAATCACCGCCTTATTCTTTAAAAGAAAAAAAAAATGTTCCTAAGGTGTTCTTAGCAAGCTTTAGAAGCAAGCTCCTGGTGTTCCACTAGGAAACAAGTCACAACCCACAAGGGGAGTTACAAAGCATTAGTTTGTTCACACCCATGAAAGAATAATGAGTAGGTCTTCTCTCATCTGCTTTTTTAATTTCAGGAAAATCAGTTTCTTTCTGCTCTATAAAACTCTACAATAACTTTTCACAGGCTGAATCTACAGATAGAGTGAAAGTGCAGCAGGTACAAAAAGATGGAAATTCAGTTGTCTCAGTTATTATGAATAAAAAATGCAGTTTAAGTTTTCCTAGCACCTCTAGCATCAACAACTAAGAGAAATTTTTCAGAGATAACAGTTCTGTCTATTGTGACGTACTCCAAGTGAAGTAAGCCATCAGCAATAATTTGCCTACAACACAAATTGACCTACAACACAAGCAGGTACAATCATTGTTTCTTTCTTTAAAACAATAGCAGGAGGGAAGAGCAATTTGGAGTAGGAGGGAGAAGACACTCTGCCTTTTCTCACTAAGGAAAAGCATGAGCACTAACTCGTAAAATCTACTGAAAAATCATCTTTACACAGCAGGTAAAAATAAAGATGGAATAAATCAGGCAAGCGCCAATTGCAATACTGGTGATGAGTTAATCCACAAACAACAGCTGGGTGGGAACACAATAAATACTGGATCATGCAAACAGAATTTAAGCATGTATTTTTGAAAGGTTTTACACTACCTTAAGCAACCATCTAGTTTCCTGTTTGTTTTTATTTTTTTAATAGAACAAAGAGATGCATAATTAAATGGGAAACCAGGATATCAAAATTAACAAAGGAAAGTATTTTTTTTCCACTGCACATAAAATGCAGAACTCGCTGCCCTGAAGAACTGCTGGCCAGGTCTCCACATTCTGGAGTGGCAGCTCCTAGGACAGACCTCCTTGCAAATGCTTTATCCTCTGCTCTTGCCATCTCCTGCCCTTCCCTGCACACACGGGGTCCACATCACCTGCCTTGCTACATATGTGCCTGCTTCCTTCAGGCAAACCGCAAAGCCTGCATTCACCAGCCATGTGAATAAGATGCATGCAGACCTAGAGGGTCAGCTTCAAGAAAAAGTGCCAGCAATTGTTTTTCCCCCAAAAGCACGCGATTTTAAAGCATTTTATCTTATGGACAGTAGCTGTTTCAGTCTGAGAAAAACCCCCACAGATTTTGCATTTAGGAGAAATAGGTACAGTACCTTGAAATCATGAATTAGATTTCTAAGCTGGGAAATGCTATTGCAGTCCTGGCTTCTCACAGCTACGAGGAAGCTGTTTGTATCAGCAAGAAATCTGAAGAGACTCTGCAGGGAACTCCTGAAGAGCTGCCACTGGCTCACAAGTCCATCAATATCTTTCTTCCTCTGCTGAACCATCCGAGTAACATTCTGCCACTGCTCTTTCAGCAAAGTGAGCTTGGAAATAAAGTCTTTCCTGAAAATGACAAGTGTTGACTGTTAATGTATTTTGACCTCAAGGCAGCATTTTATAATAATCGTGATGCATTTCCATTTGCAATATTGTATTCCAATTACAATACCAAACAATGCAAAAAGCTCTATGCAGCCCTAAGCTCAGCCCTGCTCTCTGTTTTCCATCTTTTAAATAATCCAAACAACCTTTTTCACGATACAGGAATGGACGATGCAAGTCGTTCTTGCTGTTGTGGTACAGCAACACGTATGGTGCAGCAATCATAGAAATGTGCTGAACACTTCTCTGAAGAACAAGGAAGTCAATGCAAGTGAGACAAGGTCTCTAATTATGCTGAAAAATTGCTCTGTGCTTTCACCAAGCTGTAAGTGGGAGTTCAATCATTGTTTCACCTTAGAAAGCTGGGACTTAACTGCAAAGTAAAAAGGCTCTGTTTTGTTACTGAACACACTCAAGCAAGGCTTTTGACCTCTCCTACAGCATGGTTGGATGATCCAGCAGATCTAGCTGGAGTGGTTAAGGCAACCCTCATCTATCAATTCTGCTCCTCTGCAGAAGCCACAACCCCCTGATCTGCTCTTATACAAACACCCGTGTTTGAGGGACTACCTTCAACACAAAAATCCAGCAGCTTTGCTTAGCTTAGGCCTGCCTTCCCTGGCAGCTTTGAGCTAGTAAGCTACAGATTTCATCCTGAAGTGCCTGAGGCGAGTACACGCACTGTCCTGCCAACCCTCTGGAAGCAGCTCTGGCAGAGAGTGGTAAAGTCTTCACAGCAAAAACACCTCAGGCAGGTGAACTTCTGCTCACAAACTTTACTTGCTCCTTCTCACTCTATGTTGACTAAGAGAAAAGCATAAGATCATAGTAATAAAAACTGGTTTAGCTACTTAATGACCTACCATGTGTGCTGGGGCAATGTGGATAGTCTTACACCTCTGCACTTAGAAAAGCAGAGAGGTCTAGGAAGCGAGAAAGGATCCTTCATATGCAGGATGCTGATTACCCACTCTAAGAAGGTAGCTTCTCAGCCACAGCTGTCCCAACACACATTGTTCCACAAACTGCAGGCTACCAACAGACAAGGAAGCCTCTTTTGTTAGCCACAACATTGCACTCCTCACACTTTTGCAAAATGTGCCAAGGGGTAGTGAAAGAGTGAACCCAGTCAAGATTTTGGGTTTACATCCTCATGACAGCAACGATTCAATCCCAACTCAAGGAAGAGAAATATTTACTCTATTACCAAGATCTTAGGGATCAAATCAAATAAATTACCTTCGCTCTGCTTCTCCAGATTCCAAGGAGAGTAGAACTTTTGCTATAATAGAGTTAAATGTCTGCTGATTTATGGAAATCTCAGTTTGCAGCATCTGAAAATACCAAAATAACAACAGTTTATTCACTGAACAACCTTCACTATAAAAGTTGCTTCGGCTCCTCTTGACTGACAGCATTTAATCAATTTTAAATGCCAAAAGCTCTATCATTTTCAAGTGCTGGTGCGAAATGCACCCTAAAAGATTCCACATCTTTTGGATAACAGGAAGAATTTGCACATATATGATAGCAGAACCCACCAGGAGCTGTATGTGATACATAATCTAAAGCCTGAAGTTTGCAGGACTCATTCAAGAGAAGTGCAATCTAGACAGAAACCTACAGAAAAGGTATACAAAAGCTCTCTATCACAACAAGAAAAAGTTTATTCTATAAATAATTTCATTGCAATGAAGGAATTGGAGAGTTCTAAGTGAAAGAAACACTACATTTCTGTGGACCTTAATGAACATCACTTAGCAGGTGAGACCTAACGCTTCATGGACTTAGCAGCAGTATTTCAGGTAGCGTGAAGCTCTGGTTTGCTCTGAGCACACAAAGCTCCCTCTGACATTTCATCACGTGTAGCATTTCCCACATGATTTTTTTTCTTTACCTTGGCTGGTTTTCCATCCTCCTGACACTAGTTCAAAGTCTATAGATAGACACTTCCCTTAGAATTGCATCCACATGTTACTGCTAGCATGCCAGGTACCTTCTCCTCTGAATGTTCCTCTGGAATGAGTGGACTCGATGATCCTGTGGGTCTTTACCAACCTAATGATTCTGTGATTCTGTGAACAGATACTGTAAGACACACGTGAAGCACCTTCTCTCTCTATAACAGCAAGTGTTTGGAAAATGCCAGTGGAACAGATTTCCACCAAAATCTAACAACTGTAGCAGAAATCTGCTGTGAAAAGAATTTTTTTTAAACACAGTTCTTCCACGAACTGTTAAAGCTCCTGCCAGATCACCAGCAAACTGTCTAGCTAGATGCCACAGGCTTCAGTGCTATAGGGCAAGCAGATACGTGAGTAACCTCAGGCCTGGAGAAATATAGGACTCCCATTATCACAGAACCATAGAATGTCCAGAGTTGGAAGAGACCTACAAGGATCGTTGAGAACAACTCCTGCCCCTGCAAAGGACAACCCCTAAATCTACACCATGTAACACCTGAGGATGCACTCCCCTAAATGACTTTTCCCTGCAAAAAGGAATCTATTCATTTCAGAAAAGGATTTTAACATTTCCAAGTTTTCCTCTGAATAAATACAAGGCCACATTTCAAAAGAGTGAAAAGCTCTATAAAACTCTTTCCAGATCTGATTTCAAAAAGCATAGTATTTTCTAGTCATTTCCCTACTCCTTCACCATTCAAGAAGATGCTTCTATTTTTAGAGATAGCTTTACCTCATATACTCCCTGTTGATCCTGCAGTTCTTCCAGCTGTCCTGGAATATCCGCTTTTAACGCTTCTTTCATTTTTTCTAGGAATTTCATCCAGTTTTCACATTTCTGTAAAAATTTCTTTTCATCATTCTGAGTTCCCTGCAACTCACTGGAAAACAAAAGAAATCATCAGAAACTATGGTGCTGGTCATTGTTTTCCTGGATATGTTTGCATACGGTCTAATGTTAGTAACACTAACATAGCAGGGTTTTGCTTGGCACTTTGCTACCTTTTCTTCACCTATAAATGTCCTGATTTTTTGCTTCAAGTGACCTGGATTACAAATAGTCACTGAATAATCTGGAGTAAACTGAAAGGACAGGAATTCAGTATAAAAACCCCCTGAGAAAGCTGAGAACAGATTGTAAGGCTTCCCATGCTCATAGAAAAGGAAATGGTTAGTGGTAACTTTTTGTTTACATTACAGACCTGCAGCGTTCCAGAGCAGCTGCTGTTTTCTGACTCCACTGCCAAGTCAGGCTCTGGATTTTCTTCAGGGTGAAGTCACTGAGTGGCACCTTAATGCTTGCTTCATTCAAACTCTCTATGCTTGGAGAAAGTGCAGCAAGCTCCAGTGTGTAAGCCTGGAAGTTAAAAAAAACCAAATTAATTGCAAAAAATACAGCCTCTCTTTCATTTCCAAGACATACAGAAGCCTCTTCTGTAGGAAGCCTCTAAATATTATGCATCCAAAATGCTAACTGAACACCACCCCCCCAACATTTTTGTGTTAACTTCAAAGAATATAGGAAGGAAAAAGTCATAATTGCCTTACACGGGGCTCCTTTTTCCAATACTGAACAGATACTCCAGAGCTCTACTTGCAGCATTACTTTGTACCCTACATTGAGGGCAACTGGGTAGCTCCAGAGCAAAGCTGGGGAAAAAGATCTCCCCTCAACCCTAAATCTATGTGATATTCCTCCCCTCCATGAAGCCATTTGGCCTGCAATGCATCTCTAGAGATTTTATGAATTTAAATCACTGGGATTTGTGCTTTGGACGAGATTATAGTTACTCCAATGGAAGTGCTGTAACTAGAATGCTTAGGACCCAAGGAATTTCTTGAAGTAAGTGAGAGCTGGTATTCTACAGACTCTAAAACCCAGAGTATGTATCTTTCTGTACTTGGGAAACCAAACATACCAGAAGCAATTCTGAGTTGTCTGTTTCTCCTTCTAAGCAGCAACTATCAAAATTGTCCGTACAGTTCTTGACATGACCCTCCAGCGCTTCAAGGGAGCTCTGGAAATCCTCCAGTTGTAAAAGATTGCACTAGGGTGAATATTGCATACTTACGTTAATTATTATTTAATACACAGTCAGTATACAAAAAAGAACAATAAGCAATACCATCAGGAAAACAACAGTCAAATGCAAACTGCAGGCTTGTTAGAGCAACACAAACAGGTAAGAAAGCTGAAATCCTTCCTGCACCTGTTCCTCTGGCCTCATGTATTAATTCCTTATACAGCTGATCATACTGTCAAGCTTCATTTTCTGAAATTTCATTTCAATCCAAGAACTCCAAGGCTGTAGTAAAGAAGTTACCTCACACTGACAGCTAATTTAATATTAAAAAAAAAAATACCTCAAATTCATTTATCTTCCTCTGCAAAATCTCTTTCAAATAGGATGCTTTCTGGAGCGGCTGGAGCTTCTCCAAAAGAAAGGATTGCGCAGCTGATCCAGCCTGCTGTTTTATCCAATCAGCCTGCGAAGAAATCTCAATACGAAATACTAGTATGTCTTCAAGGCCGTGCTGTAAATTCTGATGAGAGAAGCGTAAAGAAAAAAAGTCAGCAAATGAACAAGATCATCGTTCTTGAAAGAGAGAAATCACATGGCCTCAGCATGAGATCTCATTTGCCTAAAGTCAGAATTATTTAGAATAATCTAATGAGATCAGAAATCTGTAAACTTAGCGGGCCAGGCCAAAGAAAGTACCAAACCCAGATAAAAGCAATCGGAGGACTATAGAAGACCTCAAGATGGTCCTGTGTTCTGGGAAACTGGTCTTTTTCCCCCCAGCTATTGTTCTCGTAGATATTATCTCTCCTCTGAAGCAGTGCCCCATAAAGTATATAACTTTTGGTTTAATGATTCCTTCCAGCACAGGCCTGATTCTCTGTACAGAGCAGAAAGAGGCAGAGGCGGGATACGATTGCTCCCTTCTGCTCTCTTCTCATCCTGTGCTAACTGGCTTGGTTTGGTCTCAGGATCTGGCCAAAGTATTTAAAAGAAATACAAAGGTGTCTGTTAATGGAAAAACTGCACAGATATCATGTTTTCCACTGACCGGTTTGAGGGAGAAGAGGGGAAGAAGGCATTCTTTCAATTTGTTTCTCAACAATAAATCTTGACTTGTACCAGGCAGCAGAAATGTATTCATTTACCTTTAGATCCTGTATCCTCTGTTTCAGGGTTTCTACAGTGTCTTCCTGAGGCACATGAGCATCCAAGACCCGAGTGCACTGCTCTTCGAGCTGTTGTAACTTGGTTGCTGCCTCAGTGCATGAAGTATCAAGGGGCTCCAAAAGTTGTAGGGTCGCTTGCGCTGCCCGCAGTTGATCCGTGAGGTCTTCATTTACTGAGTTCCACCTGCCAGCATATCAAGGGATAAGAACATTTTCCTAGTAGGTTCCCCTCCAGAATACGATTTCATGTAGGATTCCTGTGGGAGTTGCTTTGCACTCATATGCATGTTAGTGAAAGCCCATTTTGTGCTCTGTGACCATCACAAAACAGGTAGCACCAGCTACTCCTCACACGGGTGAGGCATATTAATACAGATTTAAAAATGTGACAGACTTCCAAGTCCTGCCTCAGCAACACTGTTTTTTTTGTATTTAAAATGCTAATAACTAGGGGTCTTTTTTGCAAGCTTACCTAGTGTGTACCTCTGTGCACTTCTGTTCAACAATCTCTGCAAAGGAGGGTGAGCAGTTCTTCTTCAGGCTACTGGCAGCAGTTTGGAGTTTGGCCCAACTTTCTTCACTGATCTCAGATTCATCTTGAAGAGACTGCAAAAGAGATTATGGCAATTAGGTGTGGAGATGAATGACCTAAGTACAGCTTCCCCTATAGACCGGTAGGGACAAGGCAGCAACAAGGCAGTACAGATTAAAATATCTGCGAAAAATGCAACACCTGACCTTAAGAATTAGGAGGCTGAAAGACAGGAGGAATGGTCCAAGTCAAAAAAACATTCAAGAGGCCTATTTTAAACTGAGGTCATTCACTTGCTCTTAAAGAAACACCACATTTAACCAACCCACAGCCTCAATCTGTTTAAACTAATTCACTAGAAACCAAAAACGTGTCCATTTTAAGTTCAGGGATATTTCTACTGGTAGTAAAGCTGGCTTGACAATTCCTGTCTCCAGCTGAGTGTTCCCCCTCCATGCAGAACCCTGCCATGGATCATATCTGTGAACTGATCCAGATTAAAAATAAACAGGGTGATGGAAGGAAGGAGGTAAAAGGTGCCCCAGTTCCTTCCATTTATTACGTGCCCCCATGTGAGGGTGGAAACGCTTATGCAGGCTTTATTGCTGAGAGACACGTAGTTGGGAATCACAGCCTCAAGCTGGCCTGCGCCACTCTTAATAAAACTTGAAAATAAACCAAAATAGACCTTATTTAGACTGAAACAGGGAGTGCTTACAAAGCATTCAACGCTCGTTTAAAGTCAGGTAAGGGGATTTTAGCTGCATGTGTGAAACATTCAGACCTGGGGCCAGCCTGCCTGCCCACTCTAGATGCCCCACTTAAACTCTGAAATAGCCAAGCAGGGCAGCAGGACAACCCAGAGCTTTTACACCTGGCATTTATGCCCAGCCTCACTCAGAGGCTGCACAGGAAGCTCCAGCTCTCTGGAGGGCGACTGCACAGCTGACTTTGCATTGGAGCAATTGGAAACACTGGGTTCAGGGATCCCTCTGCTCTGACCTAGGGCTGCTGCACCCACTCAAGTCAAGCCACAGCTTTTGGGAAGGGCTACCCTGGGTCCTGGACCTTCACTCCCAGGCTCTTTGTATGTGGAAAGATGTTTTAATGCAAGTAATGCTTTAATGCCCGACACGTCAGCGGTCACTGACACAGCGGCTGGGCCACAGTACCCCAAGTGGAGCATTCGCATCACAGGTTTAGAGACACGGTCCCTTCACCAATTTTCTCTCAGGTCTCCTTCATTTCTGCGCTCAGTCCCAGAATCAATGCACTGCCATCTCCTTCCAGGTTATGCTACAGCATTTCCCTGGGAAGCAGAAGTGAAGGGTTGAAAGGAAATTTGCTCAATGAGCCAAGAACCAAGATCTTTCACCTGGACAGTGAGTAACCTTTAGGCAAACACACACAGCGATGGCATTAGCTTTTCCTTTGCCAGCTCTATTTACAGCCAAAATTCCTGCTGTCCACGTGGATTAGACATGAACTGAGTAGACATTAGCACGAGGCATGGTGGTGGAGTGCACATGTCCGTCTGGACTCAGTAGTGCAAGGGAGCATGACGATCTGCTGATTCATATGGCGATGCCTTCCAGCACATGCAGAAGAGTAAAATGTCAAGGGATCTCTGCGATTCAAAACTGGGGGCTGGCTAGTCCACACTAAGGCAGGCATGGTAGCAGCTGACCTGTACTTCTCTCTTGAACCTAGGTACCTAAATTGGAGCAAAGAACTAATGTGCCAAATTAACAAAGAAATTTAATAGTAGTCCTCAGTGCCTCTGGAGACTGAAAAAATCCCCATTCAATTGACTTGAATGGCACTACAATGAAGAGGAAGTTGCTGAAATAAATTATTCTGTTTTTCTTTTCAGTGGAGTTTGTTTGTTTGTTTACAAGCATAGAAGGGAGTACAGAAAAAAGACAACTTCTGTAGACCTACCTGAAGACTTTTGACCTGGTTTTTCAGAGCATCCACTGACACCACAGAAGGTTTGCACTGGTCTATGCAGTACAAATACCTCGCTGTCATCAGGTTGACTTCTGCATAAATTTCATCATACGCTCTCCATTGCTCCAGTATTGACTGCATCGATGTCTTTAATTGTGCAATCTGCAAACAAACCACATAAATCACTTTATATTGACAACAAAATCTAAGCTCAACGCTCACTCCATGACAATCCACAAGAATTTCACAAGCTGGGAGTATTTTGCTGTTTGGTAAGGAATTATGCAGGTTTTAATTCAAGCCATAAACAGTATTTAGAATGAAGTACAAGAATTTGCTAGAAATAAAAATGTAACCAGAACTCAAGGTAGCACCGCTCTGTCACCCATAACTACAGAACCTCCCTAAAAGGAAGAAGTACTGAAATAATGAACTGCTAATTCCTCCCTGCCTAAATCTATCTGAAATGGGAGGAAGGTGAGAGACTTCATCTTCTTAGGAAGCAGAAAGTTTGATCCAGAGACCACCTCTCCTTTTGAAGAAAATCTGAACAGAAATCATTTTTGGATGGAAGAAGATGCTACTACAATATTCTGGAGGAGCTATCATGCCTCTTATAATATGGTGCCCTAATAATGCAGGTCCACCTGAAACGCAGACAAGGAACTTCAAGATTCTCATATAAAATTAAATGGCTGATATCCTCTTTGTTTTCTACACCTCTTTCACTATTACAGTTGTTTAATCTATATTGGGGTCCTTCTTCAGTGGGAAATGTCATTTGTATCCTTCTGTATCAGTCAGTATCTAAGGCTTGTCCTGGGTTAAACAAAACACTAATCTACTTCAGTATCTATTTTCAGTCATGCCAGTACCAGATGCTTTGAGAAGAGCATGAAATCCAGGCAGGCAAACAATCATGTCTCCATGGAACCTGGCACAGCCAGATGTCTAGTCTCAGGTATGACTGTTTCCACACAATGGAAGATGAAGACTTTTTTACAGAATAGTGCACGCTAAAGAGACTGAACATCGATCAATGTATTCTAATGTTCTAGTTCCAGGCACGCAGGAGTAGATGGGTTAATCATCCCTATTCTTATTTGAATCATGGTATAGGTGGGAGGAATGTCTAATTGCTTTTTGCAGCCTGAGGCTAGTTACCGCCCGCACAAGGAAGACGGAAAGACATTGTGCTTGTGAAAAGTCTCTTGGCCACAGGCTCAGAGTCTTGAGATCAACCTACGGACAATACAATCAAAGATTCACGTCCCCTTAGACCTGTATTTGAAATCACAGCCTGGCTCTGCTGAGAGCCACGGGAGGAAAGCTGCATTCGGTTTCATCGCACATGCAGACAACTAGGCTCTAAGAACACTCTGCTGCTCTTAAGTTCCATACTTAAGTCACAAAAATACTCAAACTAATGTGATCCTTGGCATGGTGCCTGCAAGAAGAAAAAAGCACTAGGCTGTCAATCCTGCCAATTTCAATCCCCAGCTCTACAGTGGAAGGAAAACCTTTCATCCTGTACACACATAAAAACGTCTCTGCTTTCTTGGTAAGAAAAAGCCACATAGTTTCTGTTGAAACCTAAAACAAGCAGCAGACCCGTCCTGGACCCACACCTGGTCTGGAAGAGTTCAAGCAAAAGGGTACTGGTTTCCCAAAGTTTTGAGGAACAAAAGCAAAGTGTTTATAATAGAAAGTGTAGGGGAATCTTAATTATAAACCCAATCACTGTATTAAGTACAATCCTCTATGGTATATGGTTATTATCACAAATTCAAATCCATAAATATACTCATTACTATATCTTCTGCATCTATCACTTACATCAAGATAAAAAAAGATAAATTTCAAGTACCAAGATAATTTAACTATAAATGCAAACTCCTGGGGAGCTAATTTGCATGGGAAACCAACCTGCCAGACTCTCCTTGAAGGAATTAGACACTACCTAGGATTTCAGGACAGTGAAAGCCATGCAGGTGTGTGGATTAAAGAGTAATTGGGAGATGTAAAAGCTACAGTGAGAAAAGGGCAGGAATAGGCAGCTTCCATCAGCGTACTACAGGGAAGAAAGACCAGGGCATGAAAGAGAAACACATCGAATAAGAGAGTTTAAGGTTTCCGCTTGCAGCTTGACAAAATAGCAGCACTTGTTCTTCATTTCTTAAACTGCAGATGGGGGTCTGTCCCTCCTCCCCCCTAAACTACTTAGAAATTTGACTGTTTTTTCTCTCTCAACCCTGGAAATACATTAATTTACTTTATGGTACAGACTTAAAAGGAAGTTCTTAGGAAGGTTAAGATTAAGAGTAAGGAATACTTTGCATCCCAAGAAGAGAATTAATAACACTGCTCGTAAGAACAGGGTCTGGAGGAAATCTGAATGCAAATTAAGCTTTTACCTGGCTTACAGTGCTGTCCATCATCTCACACAGCTCAGCTATCCTGGGAGGCAGAGCTTCTGGGGTTTGTTCTGCACTACCATTCAAAGCCAAACTCTGTTTGAGCTCATCAAGAGTTTTAGATTTAGTTGTGAGTTGATTTTCTAGCTCCTAAACGAAAAAAAAAAAGTAAAAAAAAAAGTAAAAAAGGAAGATAAATAAGAGCTTTTAATGAGACCACAGAGAAAACCTGTGTGAGGAGCTTAAAATCAATTCTGCCTAATTCTTCAGCCGTGCAACACCACCATCTCAACTCTGATACAGAACAGCTGCTCTACAGGAGCTCAAAAGGACAGTGGCTGCTTTAGACAGTCTCCTGCAGGCAGAGCTAGAATCAGTCCATTTAGTGTCAGCACAAGCACAGGACGTCATGCTTGGGAAGGAAATCATCAGGAGCTAATTCCTCAGCCACCGTGCAGGCTCTTTATACTTCTCCAACTGCAAAAAAGTTCTGCTAATGCAGCAGAACTTTTCCTTGGGTGGGTTTGCGTTCGAGTCCATGTCTGTTCCAGCAGACAATAGTAAGACAGGAACTGATTTTGCAATTTGAGTCCCTGACATCCAGATTCTAGAAACTTCTGTAACTTGGTGTGTAACAGCACTCTAGGCAATAAAAGCAGCCTACTACAAGAGAGGGCTTATAACCATGGCAATAAAAGAACAAATATTCCAGTAATAGAAGTCGATGCTGGCTGCATCAGTACTAATTTTGAGGGAGCTGATGCCTACAAAACCACAATAAAGCCAAAGTATACTCAGATTCTTGAGGCTGGTGCACAGAGAATACATTCTAGGGCACAAGTATATTGCAGCTGCTATTTTTCCAATTTGCACAATACGGCCACCACAGAGCTCTTCAAACTAAAAGAACTGACAGCTTTTGCCATGGCTCTGCTGAACAGAGAACCACTTCCTTTGGAGGCATCTCAGAATTAGATCTACATTACTGCCACACAACACACTAAATACCACAGAACAAGAGCAGTTGTATCTTCGGTTAGATGAAAAATCATAAAATAGCAATTCACATTAAAACTGGATCTGGCTCTTTATCACTTGAACCTAACATGCTTTAACTAAAATTACACTGTAGTATTTTTCTATGAAATGGCAAGTTCCTCCATGCTTTTTCCTGTTAAAATCTGTGCAGTTCTTCAGTCTGGATTCAGCAAGGTGCTATATGTTTTGTACAAGAATATCACAAGTATAGTGCTTTACCTTGCAATCATCTAATGTGTTCTGTGCAGAGATCAGACTTGCTGGGGTTTGTAAAGGTCTCAGTCGATCATTCTGAGCTTCCAGCCAGTTGCGTAGAGTCTGTACTTTGTTCTCATTTTCAGTAATATCCTCAAAAATGTGTTCCAGGTCTTGTATCTGAAAGTTACAGAACTACTTTAACTTACTTAAACCTAGAGGTGGGCAGAAACAGGGCTCCCCTCTCCATGATAAAATCTGAGATTACAGTATTTACACTGAAAACATTACTTAGAGAAAATATTTTCACAGGAAAAGCTAAAACATTTTGCCGACTCTTTAGTATCTGACCTTTCATTGGGAAAGAAATAAAGCAGTGTGGGTTCTGGAGATGGCAACATGCAGACCTGACAAGGTGGGGGACTCCGGGCTACATGGGCACACTCATTCAGAGTCTGAAAACCTCATTGTCCCTAAAACCCATGAACAAAATTACTAATAAGAAAGGGACCCCAAGTAATTTCTTTTCCATTTTGGCCCTCGGGATCCATTACATCCTAGAATTTGGTTTCTTGAAAATTATTAAATAAGGCAACTTTTTCCCCCATAGAACCGAAATTTTATAATAACAGAAATTTCCAGTTACTCAGGAAGGTAATTTTCTACTTGAAAATGTTTCTAGAAGACTTTCTGAGTCAGAAAACTTGGGAATTTTCCATTTGATCAGTGTTCTTTGTATCTGCATTCAGAGAGGGCAGCTTCTCCTAAAGCCCTGTAAGTTGGGGAGAGAAACAGAGAAGGAGGAGGAATGTTCTGGTAGAAGGATTCATTGCAGCCATCTCATGGTTGCATTTGGGGAGGCTAAACTTCCACCAGTCTTTTCCGTATCTCATGAGCCACACTAGCTATTGTGGGCACGCGTATTAATGACTGTGTGCACCGTAATTCTGGACGCATGGATTATTTCTAGTCTTACTAGAGTAAAGTAATTCTGAGGCACTGTCTAAAGCACATTTTCTACAGAGAAACACAGAAGATGTGCTGGTCTAGTTCGTCTACACATGCAATTTGCCTTTCAGCTGATGATCTTCAAAGCACTCCACTGGGCAAGGGTATTTCATTACTGCAGAAGGACACGGACACAGAGTAACCCATTTCCAGTGACCCACGAGGGCTGGAGCAGGGCTGGGAACAGATTCCCACTATGTGTTTTTTCAACAGGGTCATACGTCCCCATCTGAATACGGCTATCAACACTACGCACTTAATAATTACATTTTTGGCAAATCCAACTGCTACAACAGAAAAATGGTTGCTAAGCTGGATATATCCCTATTTCTCATTCCCATCATGTGCCACGTGGAGAGGCTGTTTGTTTTATTCGTGTTTGCTGAGCAGGGCCAGGCTGTTTGTACCAAGCAGTGTAGCACCTCTCCTTTCCACAACCCATCCAGTGTTTTCTCCCATTGAGTTTTAAATGCTTAAACCTTCATGGCACCCCAAAGCTTCAAAAGATTTCAGTAACAGTTTCCCCTGCAGACACTACCTCAAATTCTTCCTCTTTCACAGGTCTTTGTTGACATGTCACTGACTGTATTTTCTTCATACGAGGACTCACCTACTACAGTCAACTAGGGTAATTCCCAGGCTGTCATGAAGAACAGATTTTGTTTATTTTCCCTCCCTGCAAGTTGCAGGAGACTTTATGCTCCCAGAACTTGCTGAGCTTTGAGTGCTTGCCCACCACGGATGTGCTACAGAACCTGTCCACAGGCTGCCTACAGGACAGTAGGATGGACAGACAGCACAGAGCACAGGGAGTCTCATCGCTGTGTTCAATGGTGTTTTCAGACACAAAGAGAAAGGCCGCTTGTAAATACAGAGCACTGTCACAGGTAAGATCAAAGTTGTGAGAGAGAGTAATGAGTACTCAATCAAACCTTTCTGTTCAGAGACGCCTGCAGCCTGTGCCACCGCAGGTTCATCTCTCCAAGACACTCAGCAAATTCTGTCCTTTCGTAACGCTTGCTCTCCACGTCACAAGTGCTCATCTGCAAGAGTGACTGGTTAACAAAATCTACCATCGTCTGTTTAAAGTTCATTCCCATCATATATTCCTGGAAGAGGAAAGAACAAAAAAAGAACAAAAACATTGAACAATTAGTTTTGTAGTTTAAATCTGACTGGTTTCAGTGACGCTTCAAGGCACAGTTATGGGCCATTCATGGCTTATTTGGAGCCACGGCCCAAGATATTTTTCTGAAAGAGATGTGGCTGTAGGAATAATTCTCAATTTTTACAGTTCTATATTTGTAGAACTACTTCCATCCACTGAAACTTTTGCAGAAAATCACTACCATTCTGTGGATAGCCCAAGGCAAAACGGGCTAGTGCCAGAACAGAAAATAAAACAGAAAATCAGAATACGAGGGAGGGAAAATGTGTCCTCCGGCACTGATGTCCTTGCCCACAGGGAGGAGTGAGAAGCTACACACAAAGTGAGAACAACGTAAGAAAATGCCTTATTATTTCATAAGGCCTTAGAAGAGGAGGGGAGGAAAGGGCTTTTCATTGTATCTTGTAGTACCCAGAAAAATGTCACCAGGGAATACCACAGGAGAGGTCCTGGAGGCATAACTGCTTCTCTGTAGGAATTCATGACCCTCATCCCAGCTTTCTTCTCAGCATACGCAGCTCACGTTGCTGACAAGTGCAGAAGGCACACACACAAACAAACCTCTAAAGATCCAAAGGGTTAAAAATAGCACCTCGCCTACATGTTCCAAATTCCAAATCCAACTGATACAGATCAACATGTTATATACCTGCTTCACTAAGGCACTCTGAAAGGAATGCTTATGTTGGCACTTCCTTGATGAGCACTATCAAAGTGCCTGAGAAGCACAGCTGCAGACTGAGAACTGTTGTCCTGTCTGAGCCCAGAACACTGCTTGGTAGCTCTGCAAGGGTAAAGCAAAATATGACTCTGCAGGGATCCGTGCCCTGAGTCTGGGCTCCCCAGAATCTACAAAGGCATGAGCATGGCTTGAATCCTTCCCGTGGCTGGGGCAATCGGCCTTTGCCATTGGCTCTTCAGCAACTGAAGAGAGCTGAGAGTGTGCTGTGGCCTCTCTCTCTGCAGGGACATTCATCTTTCCCCTGCTTCCTAGCAGGTCATCTCTTTTGGTGAATCACAACATTCAAAAGCCCTGTTTTCTGGTTAAATGGATCCTGGCTACACAAATCCAAAATTACAAGGTATTCCTTGTTAAAAAGGCCAATGAAAGCAAAGCAAAAACCCAGAGTCTGTCTTCCTGCTCAACACAGTTTATAATTTCATAGAATCATAGAATTACCACGTTGGAAAAGACCTCTGAGACGTGTTCGATCTTTTTATCAATGACCTGGATGAAGGCATCGAGTGCACCCTTAGCAAGTTTGCAGATGACACTAAGCTGGGTGGAAGTGTTGATCTGCTGGAGGGTAGGGAGGCTCCAAAGGGATCCGAACAGGCTGGACCGCTGGGCAGAGACCAATGGCATGAGGTTTAACAAGGCCAAATGCACAACAACCCTGAGCAGTGTTACAGGCTAGAAGTCCGGCTGGAAAGCTGCCTGGAGGAGAAGGACCTGGGGGTGCTGGCTGACAGCGACTGAACATGAGCCAGCAGTGGCCCAGGTGGCCAAGAAGGCCAATGGCATCTTGGCTTGGATCAGAAATGGCGTGATCAGCAGGGCCAGGGAGGTTATTCTCCCTCTGGACTCGGCACTGGTGAGACCGCTCCTCGAATCCTGTGTTCAGTTGTGGGCCCCTCACCACAAGAAGGATGTTGAGGCTCTGGAGCGAGTCCAGAGAAGAGCAACAAAGCTGGTGAGAGGGCTGGAGAACAGGCCTTATGAGGAACGGCTGAGAGAGCTGGGGTTGTTTAGCCTGGAGAAGAGAAGGCTGAGGGGAGACCTCATTGCTCTGAAAGGAAGTTGTAGAGAGGAGGGTGCTGGCCTCCTCTCCCAAGTGTCAGGGGACAGGACAAGAGGGAATGGCCTCAAGCTCCATCAGGGGAGATTCAGGCTGGACATCAGAAAAAAAAATTTCACAGAAAGGGACATTGGGCACTGGCAGAGGCTGCCCAGGGAGGTGGTTGAGTCACCTTCCCTGGAGGTGTTTAAGGGACGGGTGGATGAGGCGCTGAGGGGCATGGTTTAGTGTTTGATAGGAATGGTTGGACTGGATGACCCTGTGGGTCTTTTCCAACCTAGTGATTCTGTTATCACTGAATCCAATTTGAAGGTGGGAGAGAGAGAGCACAAGTGAGACAGATGGGGCAGGATAAGCAAAAGGAGATTACAGCACAGCAAGGAGTAGCAGTATTGCAGGACAGGCAGTAAATTCTGAGGCATGGAAGCAAAAGGTTTTTATAATGGAAGATACTAAAGCACCTTTACGAAACCCTCCTGAGAGCAAAGGAAACAAAACAACAGTGCCTGTGGGCTCTTCCATTGTTGCTACAGCCAAACACCTTGCAGAAGGTGTGGACTTACAGCTTTCCATTTACCTTGTACTTCTGAAGGAGGGTCCTGACTTGGGCAGCACTACATTGTGAATTTATTGGCTCCTCATGTCCCTGCTGTTGTTCCACGTGGTCCAGCCAGGTCAGTAGTTCAGCAATAGCTTCCCGTGATGAAAGTTTTTCCATCTGAAGCTGGGGGAAAAGCACATAATGAATCTCCTACACTCTGCTTGTTAGAAACACCAAGGCAGATGACATCTGAGTTTCTAGAAAGGCTCTGGCACTGTAATTGCAATTACTTGGATATGAACTTGAAAGCAAGCCCCATGCTCCAGGGTGGGGCTTCGTGATTTAAAAGTTCATGGATTCAGAAATTTAAAATAAAATCATCTCTAATTGCAACAAACTTCTATATAAAACTGTAAAGATTATAGTTATGTGCAAAACAGCCCAGGAAGAACACTGCAATAATTAACTGCAGTACAATACCAGAGATATTCAGAAAGCAAGACAGATAGCTAAATAGGAAAGAGGTGCTTTGGGAGCTTTGTGGAGCAGCCAACTGAATCCCAGTAGCAATATTTTAAAGCAATTATTTAGCTTGAACTGAGAGATGGCAGCAGAGGTTCTTACCTGATGAAGTTTTTCTTGGATGGCTGGGAGCTGTGTGATCAGCTCTCCCCATTTTTGCTCAATCTTTCCCAAGGATGACCTAAGTGCTGCGGCATCAGCTCGCTTCACGTGGAAGAGCTGGTTGGCAGTGCTCACCACAGATGACTTCAAGGAAGACTTTTCATCAGCTTCCTTACAAAATGTCTGAGGTGTATGGGAGAAATGTAAGAGTGGGTAAATATACATCTGTTTCAATAAAGAACACAAACCAGTTTCCAATCACAGGCTAGAACACCCCAACAAACGAATTTTAATAAGCTGGTAAAGTGCACAAAACCTAAACTCAACATGTTCTGGGAGCAGGTAAGGCTTTTCTTCTGCCCAGCTTGATACAATGCTGAACACCACCTTTTGCCCCACAAAGACAGGGAATAACCTCACCCCTACTTCACACAGTGGTCCCGAGAGCAACCCCGGTCCTTAATTCTCTGGCCAGCTCACATCCACCAGTCCAATCCTCACGATGCTTTGCTCTCCCTCCGTGCAAGACTCCCTCCCTCTGCCAGGTCTCACACTGGGGTTGAACCTCCTGGCTAGTTGTGCAGGGGGAGCACAGCACCCAGGGCAGGCAGAGACATGAAATGCATTTCAGCAGCTTTCCCTTCCCTCACTCTAGCTCACCATCTTCACAGCCCCACTGCCTCCCCCTCTGCTCCCTGAGCCCACACTCCAGATTCAGTTGAGAAGTGGCCCATCAGCTTGGCTGAACTGCTCTGTCTGCTACTTGACATCAGGAACAAGACAGAAACCCCCTCATTGTGCTGTAGGTGCTTAAGAGATCTGGCTGGGCTGTGATGTGTTGCAGCTGGGAGCTCATTATGAGAGGATCCCGTTCTGATTTATGCCCTCTGGCCTCACCATCTGAAGGAAGATCTCTGGAGGCTTCCCATCCTCACAGATCCCCACACAGGTTGTTGGTTGCCTTGGAGGCACTCGGCCAGTCAGTCCTATATTGTGTGGGCAGCTTCTGGGTCGTGGCAAATACAGAAACGCTCAAAGGGGACATTTTCACAGTTAGTCACAATGTCTTATCAAAACCTGGCAGGAGAAATGACTTACAAACAAACTGTTAATGTTATCCCTGATGGTGGGAAGATCCTGTGATGCATTGAGAGACTGCTCCTTCCAGAAGTTCATCCTCTGCTGAGCAGAATCCAGCCATTTCATCAACTCCTCTGAGTCTCTGTTGTAGCTACAAGGAGAAAACAGAGCCAACAAACATACATCTCCTACCCGTGCCCAGGACACATTTCTCACCCTCCCAGCTAACCCTCACGTGCATGCACTGGTTTTGCCAGAGCAGCAATCAAAATACTTTTCCTGCAGAAGTAAGCAGGAAGTGAAGGCTACACAGTGGCAGAAGATCAGCTGTATAATAAAGGCACACGTTACCCATTACCACTACTTTTTTTCCTTTTCCTCATTTCTAAGTTAACCGACCTATGTTTTTTATTAATTCACAGCCATATTTCAGAAAATACATTGACAGAAAGCCTAATTGCTAGCTGATGTCTCTAACTGCTTTCTGAGTTATACCCACCTGACCAAGAGTTTCAGTAAGGTCTGAAGTCGGTGCACTTCATGGCCAACTTTTTTGGTTAAAGACAACCACTGCTCCTCTAGCTTCCCAATCTGGCTTCTTATTTCTGGACAGCTCACAGCAGTCAGCAATTTCTTCCCTTCTTTCACCATCTGGTACAGCCTGGCATGCTTTTCATCAACACTGCTTTTCATTTGCTATCAGAGTATGGGAAGTTTGCAAAATAAGACGACTTTAAAAACTGAAAACAGAGCTAGGAAAACACATTTGTTTGTCATAACTTCTTAATCTCACATTTCCTGTGTCACGTATTTCCTTTTCCAAATGGAAGGAACTTGTACTTCATTACATGCAAAGGCAACAGAGGTAATTTTTTTTTTGTTTTGTTTCCTCTGGAAAGATCAAGACAAATCCCAATACAATCTATACATTACCAGAATGACTGTGTTATGATCTATGGGCTTTTTTGACACATGTAAACCTCAGGCAATGGACAAACACCCTCTATCAGATCTGGCTGCACTGTCCAAATGTATGACTATCCCCATGAGAAAGTTACAATCGTAGAATGGTTTGGGTTGAAAGTGACTTTAGAGATCATCCAGTTCCAACTGCCCTGTCACAGCAGAGGTACGTTGCACTAGATCAGGTCTCTCAAAGACCCATCCAACCTGCTTTGAACACCTTCAGGCATGGGGCATCTGTGACTTCTCTGGGCAGCATCACAGTAAAAAGCATGTTCCTAATATTTCAGGTACATCTCGCCTCTTTTAGCTTAAAACCATTACCCCTCATCCTATCCCTGCAATCCCTGATAAAGAGACCCCGCCCAGCTTTCCCATAGGCCGCCCTTTAAGGACTGGAAGATTGCTAGAAGGTCTACCCATAGCCTTCAGTTCTTCACAGGTCCAACCTGTGAGGAATGCAGAGCACTCTGACAATACATCACTAATTTAATTGAACATTTTTTCTTCTACATTTTATATAGAACAACCATAAAGGCTGCTTTCATGTCTTAATATACAAATGTGTTGGAAACATAGATAAAATATTTCCAACTGGACTTGAGGCGGAGCTCTGCCATCAGATGGAGCTGGGGAAAAACAGGAGCATATCTGCCATTCTACACAACGGGAATTCTCTTCTCTTTGGTCAGATAGAAGTCAGACCATCTTATTTTGAATTCTCAGGATTTTCAAAGGAGCTGGTAAACCTTCAGACCTCCTATTGCCGCCAGGGGTTCAGACATTTGAACGTGCTGGGTTGATTCTCCTCTTCCACAGGTTTTAAATTCATGACATGAAATTCATTCCTGACTTACAGCGAAGTGACTCTGTGTTCACTCCAAGGCTCCCTGGGATCCAGGCAGCCTGCACACTCCCTTCTCCCCAATATTTATATTTGAAGAAAAAGTTCTAAAGTAGCTAGACTCATTACTCCCACTTCAATGAATTCATAGCCTCTGGCTGAAATTAATTATCATTAGGTGAAATGATTGCTTTTAAAAGTGTTCCGCTTGCATCCACACACAGACAAGGACAAAGCTTTACAGATTCACAAAGAAAACCAGTCAGAGAGACAGGCAGAAATACCTGTAGAACTGCAATCCTCTCAATTAATCGGTCTTCAGTTTCTTCAACCAAATTCACAGAAGGCAATGCAGAGGCAAGTGCCTCTAACTCCTTATTGAAAATCAGGCATTCATCATCAAATTCCATCCATTCCTGAAAAATATATTCCATCATTAACATACCGCACAGCTATCTGCATTTTTGATACCCAAGACTGAGTCCTTAATGCTTATTCTAGCATCAGCATCTGTTACTTTAACGAAACAGAACACAAAAATAGGTGAATAATATGGAAAAATTAAAGTGAGACATGGTTTCACCACAGATGAATGGATTAATTCCTTCTCTAATAACTTCAAAGTTTCCTCTTTTAAAGTGGTATACTTAACTTTTTATTCTCTAAGAGTCTTTTAAAGTTTTAGTTTTAAAGTGCTACTGGTATTTTTGTGCCTTAAATGGCTCTCCTGTCAGTTCAGGCACTCCAAAATTACTGCAACAAGTTATAAAATCCCACCCATGTCAGAGTAATGCACTGAAATGTCCCCTTCCAGGGGTTTTCAAGGAAGAGAGATGGTTTACTGACACACACATGAAATAATAGACTGTTGCTGTCCAATGGAAAGAGGAAAGGACAACTACTAGTCAAAGAATCACTGGTGTGGAAACTCTTCTTCTTCCCCCTAGCTTTTATTCTGGATTTCTTTTGACTCATTACCTTCAACAGGCTCTCTAAGTGAAAACCATACTGGCAGGCCTTCTGCTCCAGCAACTTGACTTTATTCACCAGCTCTGTCCAGAATTCCTCTCTCTTTTGCAGGATGGAGGGAGCCACTTTCTTGGAAATCGCTTCCATGAAAGCCATGCAGGTCATGAGGTTGTGGAAAAAAGCCTGAAAAAAAAGACATTAAAGCTTCCTCTCTAAGAGAGATCACACACCTACAGCAGGAGTACGAAAAAGACAGACAAGACTCAGTGAGAAGATCAGCCAGTTTCACAGTCCCTCATAGCCAGATTTAGGAACCTTCTACCCAAATTCTGCACCATCCCAAGATGCAAAGTTACTGATCAGTGGCAGAACAGTGAGGATGCAGGGGCATTCTCAGCCATCTTCCATCAAGCATGTAGCAGCTGGGTACAGGGGAAACTGGGCTGCCAAAAGGAGGATCTAAACTATCCTCCCTTTGGAAAAGGAGCTGATAGGGGTAAGTTTCCTCCAGCAGATCATGACAGCACAGAACGCTGAAAGCAAAGGCTCAATTCCCAATTGCTAGGCAGCATCTTCAGGAACTTCACTGCTGATTTATTACCACTAATTAGAAGGACGTGTTTCCCTCGCATATCAATATGTTCTAAGGTGAGCCAAAGTGGTGCTAGACTCACAAATCTGAAATCCTGATCTTAATTTGTCATCAAAACTGTGATAACAACTTCTCTTTCATATTTTAGTGGGTCCTGTTTTGATCTACTGAAAAACTCTGCTCTGTTTTCTGCACATACTCCAGTCCTTCAGCTACACTATGAGCTTATTATCCTCCACAATACTGGGGAGAAACCAGTTACTGAAAACAGTGCTCCTGCTATGCTGATCTCAGCACTGCTATGATAATCATCTTATACCTTGTGATTTTCCAAGTGAGACTGTAGGGCTGCTCTGCTTTTCGTTAGCTCCTTCGGATCTTGTGCAACCTTCTCCTGTCCAATAGCTACCAGCTCTGCAAACCCACGAAGTAAGTCCTCGTACTGGCTCTCATTGATGGAAGGGGAGTTCAATTCCATGTACTTTGCTTTCAGAATACCCCACATGTCATCCAAAACATCCTACAATATAAATGCAGTTCAGTCATTCATGGACAGAAATGAATCCCACAAACCCACAGATGCATTCCCAGGATCCAAAATAACCATCAGCCTTTTGAATGTAATAATTTCTTGCTTAGAAGAAACAAACCCTGCTAAGTAAGCAGGAATTGGATTGTGCTCTTACCTCTAATTTATAAACTTGCTGGATTAAGGTGGCAGGTAACTGAAGCCTTTCCCCGTGTTCTCTCAATTTTGCTACTTGGTTTTCAAAGTCTTGTAGCTCCAAAGCACAGGCATCAGTTTTCTGAATTAAGGACAAAATAAGCTATCAGGAAGAACTCTGTTCCATTAAGTTTTCGATTTTCACTAATAATGCAGCAGGGCCAGGATGCACTAGTACTGCCTAAATTCACAAGACCCTGCAATCCAATGAGTTTATAAGCACTCTTTGCTTCACCAACAAGCAGATGGCCTATGACCATTCTGGAGAGGATATGCAGTCTATTCATTTTTTTGTTTCCACTAATCCCTATGAAGGTCAAAGAAAATAGCTTAACCGGTCAAATGCCATATGATAAGGTACTCGTAAATCCTGAAGAACGAGATATAAATACTGGAGTCGTATTCCCATGAAGAGAAATTAGTTTTGCATATCAATAGGTGTAACGTGTGAAGTGCTGTACTTTGGGTAGCTCTTTCTCTTCCCTGCCACACTGTGGGGTCTATCTGCTCTGAGTGTTTGCGGAGAGACTGGCTCCTCTGCTCCAGTTACTGAAAGGACTGGAATTAGGTCTGACTATGGACTGGGGTGGCAAATATCGAACTCTCTCTTTCCCTCATTCTGTAAACCTAAAGTGAGACTCAAACTTTAGAAAGCTGGAATATAACAGATTGCAGAAAACTGGAAATGACAGCTAATGCTGAGAGTTTTTCCTCTCCTTTCCTTCAAAGGAAATTACCTGACGCTGTTCAGAAATGTCATATCCACGTATTGCATTCAAGCATTGTTGCAGAGTAGCCTTTTTCTTAGTTAACTGATCATAGAGCAGCCTGATTTCATTCTGTAAAGGAAACAAACATCAGAAATATATCATGTGTCAGGAATGTAGTAATGATCACGCAAAATTACACAGCAAACAGAATGGTTACCTCCTGCAGCAAAACTACTTTTTTCCTCTTTAAAAAAAACAGAATAAAACATGTGCATTATGGGCTCAAAGCAGTAATTTATAGAGGGAAATTCTGCAGTCTGTGTAGTGTAAGAAAGCAGATTACCCTGTCAAAACAATCCTCTGTGACCAGTAACGGCTGGAAAACTTAAAGAGAAACAAATTATACTCTTCTGAAAATGAGCCCACTTCTGGTAACTGATGAGGCTCCCTGGATTCTGTTTAAGTAAACACTGCAACACTAGTCTTCCTGCTGTTTCGAGACAACCTCCTAGTATTCTCCAAAGGAACTGTTTTATTATTCAGCAGTAAAGAGCAAGGCTGACTAGCAGTTGATGACCAGCCTGGGGATTTGCTGAACATTGGAAACTCTATTTCAAAGACCACGCTCCTCTTCCATTACCTCAGCCTCTACACTCCATCTGAATATTTTCCAGCAACAGCTAGTACATTTAGATTCTCTCTCATCACAAGACTCTATAGAAATTTTTCTCGCTATCTGCTTTACCGTAAATGAATAAAAAAATGTAGATTTTCAAACCTATAGCTTCAGCTACTGTGGCACAAATTCCAACTGAACAGGTTCAGATCAACCTCCAATATGTAGCTAAAGGGTAACCCCTGCCAGACATGGTGCCAAGAGAGAAGAAGCCTGCCTCTCCTGAATCCATACAAAAGCCTCCTTGGACTAATCCCTACACACAGAAACTTGCTTTAACCTGTAGCTCAGCGTACATGGGATCTCAGGTTACTCCCAAACTTTCTGCATGCAAGTTTTCTACCATGATCAAGGCCTCTAAGGTAGTCAGCAGGGCAAACAGCACTATAAATAACAGCAAAATCAATTAATTTCTTTAGAGCCTGTGATTGTTCACTTGTAACCTGAACGCATTAACACTGACAAGTCTAACAGAAGCTGTGAAACTAAGTGTGCATTTGGCAGTGGAGTACCTGGTAATTGCTATTATGATCCAGCTCAGCTTTCATTGAGCTGCTCCTTGAAACAGTGGCAGCCTGAGTTTGTTCCAGACGCGCCTGCAAGTTGTTAAAGCACTCGCAGAACACATCTCTGCTCCCACCAGCGCTGCTAATAGACTTTAGAAGATCATCCTTTTTATCACTCAGATAAGTGTGAAGATTTTGCAGCTCCACTGAAAAAGTCTAAAGGATTAAAAGAAAGATAACATGAGTGAAAACAGTGCACGTCCAAGGATTCTTGCCTGTAACAGGCAGCAGGACTCAAGCAGATAATTGTTGTTAAAGGCAATAAGCTCAAATCTCTGCAACACCAAATAGTTTGACGGTGTTACTCCTGAATAATACCACCAAAACAGAGAGGAAATATCGGCCTTATATATATTCTGTTGTAACAGAAATCCACCAGGGTGTCTCCTTCCCTGCATGCTTTAAAACAGTTACCTTAAAAAGAGCCTGCTGCACGGCTGCCTCTTCGGTGGACAGGACTGAGGTGTTTAACATCTCTTCCATGTTATTCAAACATCTGCTGATTGCCAGAAGCAGCTCAAACAATTTTCTCATCAAATTGGAAGAGACTTCCTCTGCCACATTATCCTGGGTGAAGCAAGTCAGAACTTTTAGTACTTTCACTCAAGGCAGGGCTAAGGTTTATTCATTTGTATAAGGGTAGAGGTTCAGCCATCTAATAACAAAATGGACTTAATGAAGCACTGAAGGAAAGACTTGGATGAGAGAGCTGTATGCATGTAATATGCAGAGCTGTCAAGGCCAGAGATGAGACGATGATCCCTTATGTCTTGGGATTGACTGTGGTCTTACAAGTCTCTAGTCTCAGGATGGGCAGAACACAATTAACCTTGTCAGCTCCAATACTGCAGTTTACTGAAATTACTCACAGGGTCCTTGGTTTATAGAGTTAAGAGGAGTTTTAAACACACTAGTAAATCTTTGAATTCAGGAAGCAGAAATATCATAGCGGAAACTTGAAAAATTTCCTCTCAAAATCCTAAGCTGACATCTACATCAGAGTCCATATCTGACGCAAAACATACACTACAATGAGTGATATTTGCAACAACACGATTACTGGCTGTTTCCCAGTGCCCAGCGTCCTGCATCTAGAACCCCTGATACGCTTTGCAATGCTGGCTTATGCCATTTTTACCTCTGCGTGCACCACATTTGCTTCTTGGCTCAGGTCTCCCAGCTGGACAGTGTAAGTTTTCAGCTCTTCCACAGTTGGGGTTCCTGTTCTAGCAAATGTGCTCCAGGGCAGCGTGTTCATCTTTGTTATAATCTAACATTTGGAAAAAGAATATCGCAAGTAGGTGAACAGCGGAAATGGAGATGGGGCTATGCGTAACACTCCTCTGAAAATGCATGAAAAGGAAAGTTTCAAGGCATTAATATAAAGCACCTGGACAGTAGGGTTTCCCTTTTACAGGCAAAAATTAGTTGGGTAGGCTATGCCCTGATGATTAACTGAAAAAGGAGCTCTGATTTCCAGCTTTAAGGACTGCAAGCTGTAGTTTGTGTTAAGGCAGCTCTGCCACCCACTGCTGCACAAGTCTAGCCTGAGAAATAGCTGACATTCATCCTCTTACATGATTTATATTCTTCCATGTGATGCAGTAATTCTGGATAACAGGGAATCTAGGCATTCTAATTTAATGTGAACAAAACTGTTGTTAACAGTAATTGTAGTTTTGTCCAAGCAGTAAAATTCTGCAGTCTGAACAGAACAGCTGGTGGCTTGCTGGCTAACTCTCTTGGTTCTCTTGAAACCACTAAGGAAACAACACCTGGTCTGAATGTTAACCCCAAGTATGATCACTACTTCAGAGATATTATTCACCTCAAAGCAAAATTAAAAGGCAATTATGAAAACAGTATGCAGTAACAATTTTCTCCGGAGAACCCTTGCACAGATTTCAGTTATCTTATGATGAGGCATGACATGATGATGCAGGAAAACACAAAAATTGCTACCACAACCAATACCATGCAGAAAGAGTGTTTTACTGAACTTATACAGACCTGAGGTTCCACAAGCTGGCAGAGAGGAGATTTCATCTTAGATGACAGCTCCTGTTGTAAATATTGCCATTTATTACCCGTTTGGTCCTTTGGAGCTAAGGCAGGATCAGCCTGCTTGATCTTTGGATCAGATTCTGTGTTGCTGAGTTCAGAAAACATTGTTAGAATGGCAAATAGTGAAGCAGAATAAGTAAAACTAAATTTGTAAGACTTGTCTAAGATCAGTTTTGACTGCTCCTGCCCCAAAACCAGAGTGAAATCAAGCACATGAATGATCTTTGATCCAGGCACTACTACATTTTTTTGTACTTTTCCCTTCACATGAGACATCGTAAGGGCCTCCTGGCAGCCTCCATCTCTGAAGTGACAATATGGGGAGCTCAATCCTGCGGCTTGTCTTAGTTCCACACTGGAAGGTGCATGATCTCAATGTCACCTGTTCAAAGACGCTGCCTTTAAACCTGGCAGGGTATCTCTGTGCGTGTGTATGGCAAAGGCTATGAACAGAGATTCCCAACTTGCCTCCAAATGGGCCTGCACTAGTTTATGGCAGGTCTAACTCCTGCCTGATATCAAGACTGAATTTGAACACTGAACACAGCCCAGTATCAAAGAGGCTGTCACTGAAATGTAACTCCATTTCTCTAGACTGTTGATGGTCGAAATTTTCCAGCTTATGCAATTTTTCTTCTCAAGGCAGATATCCCAGCACAGAACCAATGGTGCCACTGCAAAGTTTCAGCAGAGTTAGGCAGTTCTACATCGCTGAATCTGGCAACTTATTTAATTATTTTGTACCTTGATTCTAATTTCTGAGTCACGCTGTCCTCAAACTGCAGCTGCATTTTTTCCACGCACGACTCAATGAAGTCAATAAGGCTTTTCTGCTCAGTTGCTTTCACTTTCAGATCCTGGGCACAAAGAATAGCACGAACAGTAGAGTCATATTAATTTGAAATTGCAATTGTGCTTTTCCAATCACATATTACCTGAATTCATTGAGCATAGAAAATAAGAATACACCTTTCACAATAAAATGCAGTTGATGTGCAAACATGAGTTTACCAAATAAAGTGTTCTCTGAAAACATGTATTCTTATGGGATGTATTTCTTCCTGAGCTGAAGTTTCTAAAGCAAAACCAAGCAGTCAGAAACAAATTAGGCACATACAGAAATTGAAAAGCCATCAAATGCCATCCTTATAGAGATAAAAGGCAAGGGGAAACGGGCATTCCTAGAATCATACAACGCCTTCAATCAGAAGAGACCCACAATGATCATCAAGTCTGACTCCTGTACCCACAGACAACCCCAACATTCACACCACGTGCCTGAGGGCGTTGTCCAAGTGCTTCCTGAATATTGTCAGGCTTAGCACAGTGACTAATTCCCTCGGGAGCCTGTTCCAGTGCTCCACTATCCTCTGAGGGAAGAACCTATTCACCAATCTAAACCTCCCTTGGCACAGCTTCCTGCCATTGCCTCAGGTCCTCTCACTGGTGCCACAGAGAAGAAATCAGCTCCTCCTCCTTCTCTTGTGAGGAAGCTGTAAACTGCAATGATTTCTGTACAGTTCCGTTTACTGAAGGTTTGATCCATTTTAACCTGCTGAAGTCTTCGTGTTTCTCTCCCAGTTACAAAGCTTGTTTCAACTTTCTTGTTAGCAAATTAACTGATAGCAACCCTCTGTTCTTACTGCTGGACAGAACTATACAGATGTGCAATTTATGTTTATACATTTGCTCATGAACCTGGATTTTCCTTCTGTCTGTGTTTACACAGATATTTCCACAGGAGTCTTTATCAGTGCTAATTCTCTCCTGGGCCACGCAAGCTCCCTTTTAGACTGTGCTCCTCCAGCACCAGGGAGACTGTGGCTGCTTTGACACAAACAGATCAGCAGGGCTTCTCTTGCCCCTTGCACAACAGAGTAAGAATTAGCTCTGAGCTGGGAGACAGCGTCTTGCCCACTGGCAAACTCAGCAAAGAGTGTGCATCTGGGGCACAGAAGAGCTGGCAGTCACTGCCCTTGCCATTTCTGCATTCTCCAAAGACAAAGTTACCCCATAAAGGCCTCTCTGCTGTGACACTCTCACAGATAAACAGCATGGAACTTAAAAGGTATTTTAAAAAACAATCTTAAAAACCCTAACTTTATCCTTTTCCTGCACTCCTCGCAAAATCCTGACCTCTGCCTCTGAGCACTTAAGGCCCCTTAAAAATCTACTGCTTGCTGCAAACTACAAATATTGATACAGCACCGTAAAGCAGAATAATACAAGTAGGACTTTTCTTCCTTCCTTGCTTCACATGGTGAGCTCTAGCTGTTCTTCTGCAAATGCAGCACGTTAAAGCACCGTAACTCTCTCACTCCTGCTCTGCATACCATTCATATGCTTTACCTGCTCTGCGTTGCCTTTTTCTTGCAGCATCATCTGAACTTCCTCCAAAATGCACTTCACTTCCTTCAGCCTCAAGGAAGTAGCCTCTAATTCTTCTTGGTAGTCTATATCATCTCCACAGTCTTCCATTAAAGAAACAATCTTTTGTTCAATCTCCGATAACACAGCCTAGAAGGGACAGCAGTCAGTTATTCATTCTTAGAAGTACAACACCCTTTTCCTGAAGTCAACACTCACACCTGCCCTGTCTCCAAGGAATAGAAATATACACACAAAAGGACAAATTGCCGCAAACTCCCTAGATTTTCTCCAATAGATTCTCTTCTTTATTCTGAACAAGTAAAGAAATTTTATACAGAACTAGTCTTAAAACTGTTCCAAACAACAGCCTTTTCAGGAAGTTATACTAACTCGGATATAGAGTAATAAAAGTAGAGAGCAGAAATGAAAAGACTGGGATGCAACCAAGGAGAAGGAGCAATGCACAGACTAATCACGTCATTTTTTGGAAGGAATGATGCTGAATTTCCAAAACATTGCAGCAGTGCCATTACTCAGAAAAGCCATTGTAAACCCTTGGGTTCTGGTTTTTGATTCAAGCTCCAGTGAATCAAAGTGCATCTCTGCAGTGCTTTAAACTCCTGTATTAAACTTGACTATGGAGATAGGTATCATGGCTCAACAGCAAATAATCAACTGCAGTAATTTAACTGCTCTCCATCGTGTGTTCATATCTAGGGAATTCTTCTGCTTCGTGCTACGTGTATTTTTCTGTGTCGGTCTTGACTAGGTTAGAAAAACCTCCCTCCCCACCAAATTCATGACTTAACATTGAGCCAAACTGTTGAAAGCCAACAGGAATTCAGTAGCACTTACAGCTGCCTGATGCCTGCTTGGTTTTACTAGTCGGAACTGCCCTGTTGAAGCTCATGCTGACAAGAGCCCGAACCGGACCCAGACAGAGCCTGCTAACCTAGCTGCATTCAAGATCCTAATTACCACAGAGTTCGGCACTTAAGCATTTGGTTTAATCACGGCCTAAACCCAGAAGCCCTCCTTATCCTGGGCTCAATTCCTATTAAAACACCCCACCCAACAATGAACCCACTGGAAACATCTCCTAGTAGTTTAAAATGGGGACATTTTAGCATGGGCTCCTTTGAGGTGAGTGAAGTTTGTTCCTCTAGGTAGATTCAGAGCTTGAAGCAACCTGGTACACCAGACTGACACTGCAGGGAACTTCAAAGCAGCGTGCCTGGACATTTGCTTTTCATCTGCACTCCCGAGGAAAAAACTGCATGCCAGGACTCTTGCCCAACCCAGCTCCTCATAACAGTCCTCTTTTCCTCCACCTGTTTTCACCAACAGGTGCCACCTACTCCTTTCCATCCCCTGCTATCTAGGAAAAAAGGCTGCCCTTGAAGTATGGCAATAAGTCCAAATACCACCACAGTTCACAGACGGCTTGGGAAAAGCCCCTATCTTTCTACCTATGCTGGCAGATTTTTGCAAAAAAAAAAAACCCTCTTAAATTATCCCAACAGAAAGTGAAAATGTCAAAAGAAAGATTCCTTTTTTCCTAGCTCATTTATCATGACTGAGACCAATGAAAAACTGCCTTTTAATAGAGGATTCAAACTCTACTGAGCCCTGTTTCTGAAAATCACAGAATAAGAGTGGTTGGAGTTGGAAGGGACCTCTGGACATCATCCAGTCCATACCCCCTGCTAAAGCACATTCACCTACAGCAGGTTACAGAGGAATGTGTCCAGTCCAGTTTTCAATATCTCCAGAGAAGGAGATTCCACAACCACTCTGCTCTTCCAGTGCTCCATTACTCTCACAGTAGAGAAGTTTTTCCTCATGTTTAGGCAGAACTTCCTGTGTCCCAGTTCGTGCCATTTGCCCTTCACCCTGTCACTGGGCTCCACTGAACAGAATCTGGCCCCATCCTCTTGACACCCGCCCTTTCAATATTTATAAGCATTGATATGATCAGCCTTCTCTTCCCCACGCTAAGCAGAACCAGGTCTCTCAGCCTTTCCTCCTAAGAGAGAGTCTCCTCCTAAGACAGAAGCTCCGGTCTCCTCCTCATCTTCGTGGCCCTCTGCTGGATGCTCTCTAATACTTCCTTGTCTAACCAGTAAAATAATCCAAGGGATAACAAAGCTTTAAAAGTACTCAAAAATTCTACCTAAATCATCTAGATGCATAAAGAACCCAACTCTAAAAATAGGTATTTTAACTAACCCCTTGGAAAGCTGCTCCTGAAGCTGAAGCCAAGTGGTTACCTGGTGTTTGCCCAGTGCAATGAAGCCGATGCAAGCAGTGAGAGGAAAAGTAGTAAGTACAGTTTTTCTGCAGACACACACACCCCAGGAAAGGTCATCTTGTTTGGAAGGGAGCAATAAACTGACCACTCCATTTTACCTGGCAATCAGCAAGCTCCAGTTCCACCACTTGCATTTCAGAGGTCTGCTGGACTGATGCCAGGGACACCTTAGTTTTGGCTAGCCTTTGCTCCAGCTCGGCAACCTGGGCCTGGCACATCTGGAGGATTGTTTCTGGCCGACCACGATCTACTGCTTCCTCCAACTGCTTTACTTCTCCTGGAGAGCCCTGGGTGGTGCTGGGTTCAGGAGGCAGCTTCTCACTCTGAAGTAAAGCACATGAAATAAATGAGGTTATCTATCCGTGTTGTTCTTTCTTTCCCCTCTCTATACCAGTGGGAAATGGTTAACTTCAATACTCACAGAGCTCCAAAAACACTCTGTCAACTTGTTCATAGACTAAAAAATTTTTAAAAAAACCCAACAAAAGAAGAGAAAGAGAAGTTAAAAAGAAAAAGAAAGGCAAACTCATGAGCCAGGCTGCTGGGACCTGGAGTAACAGGTTTCCAGGCGGTGATTTGCATTTGCTTAAGGATACTTGAACGCACAGGAGGTGGGATGAGTCACCAAGTAGCAACACACAGGAGTGTTGACCTCCTTGATTTCTCTTTTAGGTGCCGCTTAAAAATCTCATAGGAGATATATCTTTACACCACTTGAATACTTCCATTAATCCGTCTATGAATGCCAGCATCATACTTCCTGAAAACACTCCATTTTGTTCCCTTATAAAATGCATTTTCAAGGAGTAAATCAAAACGCGTTTATTATCACCCGAAGTAGCAATATGAATAGGTTCACAGTGGGTTGCAGGTATCCTACTGTATCATAAATAGTGCAACAAACTCCAGTAGCATAATCAGAATGAAACAAGACCTCTGCCTGCTAGGTAGGTTATACAACAAGCTCAGAAGGTCACCTTGTTGAGCCTAATTTGGGCCTTCAAACTCACCATAGCCTGACTGCCATCACCTGTGCCAGGGCCTTCAGTGCTCTGCAAAGTCTGCACAGATGTTTCTTCATCATGTTTACTGCGTGATTCCATTATCTCATCAGCATCCTGCAGACACAGGGACAACAGTGGAAGTATTTATATCATTAGTGTAGATGTGTAGTAGTGGAAATGTGGCACTTAGGGACATGATTTAGTGGTGGATTTCATAGTGTAAGGTTTACAACACGACTCAAAGATCTTAAAGGTCTTTTCCAACCTTAATGATTCTATGATTCTATGATTATTGCCTTGTTGTGTTAGAGACGCTTCAAAGTGCAGCAATCACTGACCCTATAGTCATCACGGCCCAAGATATTCACAGTGAGAAATTCTCTTTTGCCTGTAACATTGATATATGGAAACCAACAATTACAGCTATCACAACACTAGCAAGACACCACGAAGAAGAGTGGAATGCCACCAAATTTGTAGCCAATTGAGTGTCTCAGGTGCTGATCTTCTCACGTACAAAGAGAACCTCTTCCACAAATCATTCCCCAACAAAATGTACATTTTACAGCCTTCCCAGGTATTGGAATCATAGAATAGAATCACTAGTGAAACAAATTGCTGCATGTGTATTTCTAGCTTTGGGGTTTCTGTCAGGCTAGAAGAGGTTAATATAAAATCACACAATCATTTAGGTTAGATAAAGACCCTTAAGGTCATTGAGTCCAACCAATATGTGCAACAGGAAAATAGATTTTAAATGGTAAGACTTAGTGTGATGTGGAAGATGGATGATTTGAATAAGGTCATCATGTCCTGCATTTCTACAGTTCTCTTGCTTTGCAGACTTCAGCAATACTTAGGACTGGTGCAGATCTTTTCCATGAAAATGAATTCCTGTCCCCATGGAGATAAACTCGAGTGCATTACCTGAATGACACCATCTGACAAGGTACCAGAAGACCAGGAGGTTGCGCTGTCTTCTTTGTGCCTTTCATCATGTCTTTCTGAAGGCCAAAAACTTGCATCTTTCTCTGCAGTCGTGCTTCCCTTTGAAAGAAGCTCAGCATTAGCTTGTGAACAGGACGACCAGATATTCCTTCAGGCAATGTAAATTACTACAAGTATTTAGTAACACTTTGCTCTATTTCTGCATTGTTATCTATCGTTACTGTGTTTCCCAAATCCCACCAATCCCTTGCTCTATAGTTCTGCTGCAAGATGAATGGCAGCCAGACGACACTGATTGTTTCCTCTAAAGACCCCAGAGTATCGTCATTTTTCCAGTTTCATTTTTTTTCATTTCTTCCTTTTTTTTTTCATTTTTAAAAAAGTAAAAAAACAACAAAAATCAATCTTTCTCCAGTCCTGTATGTAAAGAGAATAGCACCAATGAAGGTGCAGAATCAGAAATTTTGAAAGTGAAGCTCCTGGATCAGAGTAGTAAGATACCACCTCTATCCAAGCTGTTTGGACTTCTTTGTATTGTCTAGTCATGAAGTTCCATCCCTGCCTAGCCTAGAGCAACCTCTCCAGTACTCTACCACCTGTTGTCCACGTTTCCTTTTGATCTTCCTGCAAGTATGTAGCAAAAAGGCTAATTAATATCCACGGCAAGGACTGCAGAGAAATGGTGATTCTTCAAAACTTGGTTGAGGCTGCAGTCCCTCCCAGGAGATGGAGAAGACACTAGCTGGTCACTACCAGCCTAGGCAGTCTGCGAACTGCTATGCAAGTGGGTAGCTAGGCTACAAGCTCACGTTCTGCACGTTGCTAATTTCATCCAAACAAATCTTGTTTATTCCCTGGGGTGCAGGAAAATGTGCAAAAAGTTCCATGGCTGTTTTTTCACTTTTCCAAAAGCTATTCACTTCTTCATGATATTTTGCTCCCAGCTCTGCACATCTGCAGCTCCCCCGAGCATTCAGGCTCCACAGACTCAGAGAAGCCTTTTGGGCAGTGTTTCCCAGCTTCTCCCATTCTCCCACAAATCTCTCCAAACTTAACTTCACTCCCAGCAGTCTGATCAGGCCCTCCCTTTTTGTAAAGCTCAAACATACAAATAATTTTGGTTGTTTCTTCTAAGTTTCAGCACCTCAGAGGCTACTTGATTCTATCTGAACCCTACCCCACCTATTAACACTGGTATTTAGGACCACACTTTGCCATTAACACTTCCATAAAAAGCATACTACTGTATAAGCAATCCCACACATCACAGAATGAGGTGCTGTGTAATATTAGTAGGCCACCATGAGTGCAATTTCCTAGTATTCTGGAATGATAACAGATATTTCAGTTTGCTCTGCAGTATTTCAGATTCACAAATTTTTCATCATTTTTCCTGTACCAAAATCTTCTATCTTACATATACAGCTGTATACATAAGATAAAGTCTGCACTGACCTTGCTGTGGAAAGAACAGTCTTCTGATTCTTCATCTAAGGAAGGCAGAAGGGACATCATTCCTCTTTTTTTCAACTATAAAAATAGACATAAAGGGACAGCCCAATTATTCATGACAAGAACATTAAAAGCCGCTTCTCTTCTGCCTGTAAACCAAAGCAAATTTACCACTTGGGGTCCACTTTTGGAGAAGCACTGAAGATCTGCCACTCTGTGTTGAGGTAATTGAAAGCTGCAGGTGCTAAGGGTCTCTGAAAACTGGGACTCTTCTCTATGTCTCAATATCACAGCTATAATCGGGACAAATTTCATTTGGTTCCGTGAAAACAAATTGCCAAAAATCCCAGAGCAACCTATTATCAACACAACTACACATTGAGCATTTTGTTGTTGACTGCATGATGCAAACTTCATGTTGGATCTGCTCGTGCTAAAAAATAACCACAGGCACACCTCCCTCCCACCTTCTAGATGTGTATCATACTTAGTCTCAGCTTCTGAGACTATTTGGAAGCAAAATAGCACTATCAATTCATAGCTGCAGGGGTGCTCCTCTCTCATATGCCACTCCTCCTGGAGGAGGAAGGGTTATTTATCTTCCCTCTTCAGCTCTCGGGTAAGTGATCACAATGTGGTGCTCCACTTACCTGCTGACCAGAAACATCAGTCCAAATCAAGTCAGTTTGTGCTAATACAGAGGCTGTGGGTTCATCTCCTGATTCAGGCACTTCTTGCTGTAAGCGCTGGTGAAGCTCAGACATTGAATTCTTCATGCCAGTAAGGATACCTTCCTTTTTTTGGCACAGCTTTAGAATTTCTTCTTTTACAGCTTCCATATCCCCCTAAGGAGCAACAACACCTGTAAGCATCCATTTTTCTTACTCAACCAAAAAGTAATGTAACAGAGGACACCAATGATGCATCTTACTGGGACTGAGGCTATATCCCCTTTTTCCTTTTTCGTGGTGTTGGGACAGTTCCCCATTGTCACTGCAGGAGATGTCCAGATCCATGCAAAACAGCAGTAACAGATTCAGCACAGGGCAGCATTTGCTGCCTGTAATGCAGAAGTTGGGTAGTCTGGAAGGAAACCTGAAAGGCTGGATAACTAGTTCTAACTAGGTCCTGCATAGCCATGGGAATACGAGTTTCCTTCAGGACAGAGGGAATGTAGCTGGGTTACATTACTCTGTGTGTCAGAGCAGGTGATGTTACTTCCAACCACATTGTCTGGAAACGTGACACAAAGCACTAGGGATAAGCCTTGATGAGGGCACCGGCAGCAATAAGGGTAAGGTCAGGACGGAGTCATCTTTGCTAACGCTGGTCTCAAAAAGGGAAACAAACCATTTGGTGGCTTTTAGTGACATGGTCAGGGCCAAAATTATCCCATGCCACTGAATGTGATATTGGGAGCAACTGTCCCCAACAAGGAACAAGGAAAATATTTAATGTTCTGCAAGGATTAAATAATAATCCAAGCAACTCTGCCCTAACAAAGAGGGACATGAATCTGTCCCAGATTTCTCCCTCGTTACAACTATTGCTCTAGAGCAGGTGTTCTGTCCTTACAGCTTTCTGCTAGGGCATTTCCTTCCCATCCAGTCTCCAGAGGAGCAAAGAAACTACAACAAACAGCAGCGTAAGACCGGACAAGGGATAAAATGCCCTATTTCCCTCATAACTGAAAATGCTAAAGCTTTTTGAAGCATTGTTACTTGCTCAGAAAACTGCAACATGGCCCAATATCCCATTGTACACTGGGCTCAGTCCATCAAAGGAAGCTTTGAAGCTAGGCTTGAAATAAGAAGAGCACTATCACAGCTCTATCATAGTGTGAATAATGCTATGCCAGCAATAATCTGTGTCCGATGAAAGCAGTAAGATTGGTGGTTCTCTCAATCACAGCTTCTCCCGTTAACACTAATGTGGCTGCACAACAGGGAGGGTGGAGACAGGAATCTCAGGAAATTTTCAAAGACATGGTAACTTTACCCAGTTAAGGATGGCTTTATTTCCTTTCTGTACATTCAAAAACACAAGGAAAGATCTCACAAAGGCAAGAAAAAGTAATTGGAATGAAGAAACAGCCATCTATGATAATCCACCTTATTTTTATAAACGTCCATTAAGAGCAGTACTTGTTTCACTGCAGAAGGGGTCTGCTTTGCAAACTAAACTAGCCAAAACCCCCCTGAGAAATTAAATCTTTATCAACATTGCTTCTTCATCTGAAACCCCTTAATAAGATGGGCAATTGCCCGCTTCAAATCACTAAACGCTACAATTATAGAATCATAGAATAACCAGGTTGGAAGAGATCCACTGGATCATCGAGTCCAACCATTCCTATCAAACACTAAACCACGGCCCTCAGCGCCTCGTCCACCCGTGCCTTAAACACCTGCAGGGAAGGGGACTCAACCACCTCCCTGGGCAGCCTCTGCCAGTGCCCAATGAAACAGGTTTTCTTCTATAATAAAACAAGAGCTGTTAAGTTCTACACTCAATGACAAAAACAAGCAGTGATCAGGAAATGAGCCACGCTTGGTACTAGAATCATGCCTCCAACATCCAACTACTTGGAAACAGAGCAGCTATGTACTTAGGAGCCTACTGAGTAATTATAGTTATTAGTTAACTACAATGTATGTGTATTAACTTTACTGTGATTGACTGCAAAACCCTGAGCACTTCCGAGGCACTTCATAAATAGTCATTACATTTAATTAGCCATTTCCTGACTTCTGCAGTGCTGTCCTTAAAACACTTCTTATTTTTGCATAAAATGATCAATTCATCCATTACAGAAAGCAGCTGACTGCAGGGAGAAAAGCAATACATGTTTATTAGTCAATGAAAACAAAGTGTGGCACTGAGGATGAGGAAGGGAGTCTAAAAGAATCTAACCCTAACCAGAATCACCAGAATTATCACTGCACTGTCAGTGATCAGAAATTGACTCAGTTCTCTCCTGATGTACTATCCTAAGCTGCTACATCAGCAACATTAGCAGGAATATAAGCACAGACAAGCTATCAGTGCTGCATATTGTTTCACCAAAATAGCTGCCAGTTGCCATAAAAACAGCACTGCAAATTTTCCTCAGAAGCTGATACATGTACAAATGACAACAAAGTCAATAAGAAGTATATTATGAAAGATATCCCCAAATTGCAAACTAATATTAACTCTAATACCTCTTGATATATGTCAACCTATATATGTATAGTCACATCATGGCAACTCAAATGTTGCTTGACTGTGGTGGGGAAGCACACTGCTGTGTCTCTGCTCTACATCATGATGATTAGTGTTAGTCAGTCAAGTAACAGACAGCAGCGAAAAAACAGTTAAACTGACCTCTGCATAATTAGCCTTCTGAGACAGTGGTTGATCTTCCTGTGACTTTTCAGCCACATGGCTCTTTAAGAACTGTTTCAACTTTTCAATTTCTTGCTCGCATTCTTCTGTTTGCTTTACAGCTTCCTACGAATAAAAAGAAATTCTCATAAACAATTCTCAATTAACTAGTACAGAAACAAACTAGACAGCAATGCAACAAAGTTGTGCTGAACAGTACTGACGCCTCCTTTGCATCTGAGGTTACACAAAACACTGTTTGCTCAGCCACAAAGTTCACTTGCTAAAGACAAACTTGCTCTACCTATAACTAGAAGCAGAGTGGGTTATCCTGCCTTGAAGTACATCTTTGCTTACACTGGAGCAGAACTATGAATTTGGCTATAAAAAGAAAATGAAGCATATTTAATCACATTCACTTCATTTTAGAACAGGTTGACAAAAAAAAAAGAAAGGGAAAAAAAAGAGAAATTGCAAGGCTTTATATCAATTTAGAAAGCCTACATGTTTTTCATTGGTGCTCAGGTCTTTACTGGCAGCTAGCTCTGCACTGATCAAAAACGAACTGTGCTGTTCACCAGGCAAAACACTGCAGCTCAGAGGATAAACTAACTGCAGTATCTGACAATCCGAATATTTCCTATAAAATTTATAAGTATTTCCACTTTGTGTGAGCTTCCTCTATGTTTTCTTCCATAGGAAAACATACAATATGTTGCAACAGCTAAATTGAACTCACACTGCCAACAGAAGCACCTGCATAGCCTGACACATGGAAAAATCTCTCTGCAAAGTGTGGACAGATTCCCACTTTCAGAGTAAAGAGTCTTTCCTGACAGCAACAGTGCTGTTTCTTCTGTCACTTCTTCACAATAGGACTCACTCTCAATAAAATACAAACTAATAAAATTCTAAATATTTTTTTTTTACTTACAGGTTTTGAAAGGAAAAAAAACCAACTATTTTCCCCCACTTAACAAAAAACAATGAAACAACAAATTGTTGAGGAAGATAACTAATTGTGGCCTGCAATCTTCATGCCATAGCGAAAGAATCACAAGATGAGAAAAAAAAAGGGGTTGTCTTCTGCTCGGTTTTAATGAGAAACTAAAAGTCCTTCTAAAAGGGAGATTCTCTTATCCATACCTTCAGTTCCACGTGAAAAGGACTGCTTAGTAATAGATAAAACACATACTACCTCAAACTTCTTGACTAACTAAAGAATGTGAATACTTTGTATACAGACTCCTGTGTTTTCTATCACAGGCAGATACACAAACACAGCCACTTGCCTGAAAATAACTCATCTGTTCCCTGACTTCCATTAAGGGGCATAACTTTTTTTTTTGTTCTTATTTTATCATATTTTATTTTACCCTTTTCCTAATATCCTATTTTATCCTTTTCCTAATATAACATGAATTATACTATATATGTGGGACTGAATCTCTTCCTAAAAGTACTGCTTTTGAGTTATTTTCTGCTTAATATTTGCTCTTTACTTTTTCATATTGTGGTAATACCAGTAGATCTACCCATGGAAAAAGCCTCCCTGTAGTGCACATGCAGCAGGCATTGTATTTGTTATGGAAGAGCTTACTAGAAATGAGCACAATAAATCATTAGATATGCAAACACTGCCACTCTCTTGCACAGAAAACCAGTAGAAGCAGCTATAATTTCCAACTCCTCTTCCTGATGACATTATTTAGGGAGTGACAGGTGTGGCACTTGAGAGGCCATAATAAAAAACAGAGGGCAATGCTGAATGCAGATTTAAGTTGCCTAAAATCCTGCCCCAAAGCATTTACACTACCTATTACAGGTTTTATGTGTGTTAGGCTTTTACAGGCGTTAAACTGCAACTTAATTATACAAGAGTTATTAGTGCAACACCCTATCGCATCACTGACAGCAAAATAGGGGCCAATGCATCCAAACACTAACATTACAAAATTAATCTTCAGGAAAAAAAAAACCTACATATATATTTATGCAAGAAACCTGCCCCTCATTTGCTTTCCTGTGTTTCAGGATACTTACTACCTTTCTAATGCAGCACTCAAAATGTCAGCTTATAATAGCTTTATCCTTTGTTATGTCTTAGCAGGTGCTAGACTTGTGTAGTATTGCTGCTTTCAACACATTCAACAGAACCCGAAAGTCTTTTTTGCACAGTTTGATGTCCTAGCTGCCAAGAATTGCAATTTTTCCAACTTGTTTTCTCACAAAGAAATTTCACTCAGCTACAGATTGTAGGATGCCTAGGACATAAAGGCAAGTTCTGAGCAAAGAAGATTACTGCTGCTTCAAAAAGGAGAAATATCTAAACCTTGACCTAATGCTCCACAAAAAGCAGTTAGAAGTCTTATGATAACATTTTTCAATTGCAAAGTGCCATGTCCTGTATCTAACAGTTCTAAAGTGTTTCAAAAATTCTCAATTATTTAATCCGGTAACTCTCTGAAAAAGGTACATCTTACCACATCCATATTTCAGGCATAAGAAATCGTATGGACTGAAAAAAAGATCATAGGGATCATATGGACCTCACATAGTCAGTGCTTTCTCCCCAAGCACACATCAGTCATGTAGTATGTTTGAGTTTTTCTCTTGGTGTGGTGCTCTTCATTTCATAAACAGAAAATCAAAGTCGGACATTCATGTTTTAGCTACCACTTGTGTCTGCCTGGCCTCCAAAATGACCAGTAAAAAGTTAGATGTTCTAAAGCATCTGCTTTAGTCTAATAGATTTGGAAGAACAAATCAGCAAAGACATTGCATAATTTTTGAAGGTGCTGCTATCATCCTGCTGAGAAATGGATGGGTCACATAAGAATTTTCATACCTCTGATGATGTGGGAATATGTATAACCAAACTTCAGGTTGCCTCCAGGTATATCTACCCTGGGCAATGGGGTTTGATGCCGATACCCCTGCATTAAAACCTTCCTGAGCTGGTACAACCGCATCAATCAGTGAAATGCTTCAGAGATACAACTTCAAGCTGGGAGAGAGCATAGCTGTTTTATAACCATTACTGCATGTAAGTTCATGCTCACCGACTCATTCACATTGCCTTCTGCTACTGCTGTGTGTCACACCGATGCTGCTATATCAGTGCTCTTCCCAAACCTGGTCTGGCCAACAGCATCTCCAAGATCCCTCTCACATGTTCATTTACAGTGACACATCCTTGCATGGGATCTTCAGAGGGCAGGAGCTGGCCTGCCTCAACATAATGAATTAACCAAGTGAGAGCGGTGGAAAATGGTCACTTTCCTGGCACACTGATTTGGGAAAATCGTCTTTAGTAAAAGACTTTCCGCTACTAATTGTCTGCAATGTCTGTCAAGTGGCTGTCAACAAAGGATTTCCATGTTCAAGGTAAGTTTAAGGACTCAAGCATTGCAGATGTGAGCATCTACATATAATGCTGAACTTCAATCATGAGTCATGCAAACCTGAGTCATAGTATACTTGGGTCTTCATTTCTACAACATGCTAAAATATTTGGTGTCAGTTGGGACTGAATTGAAAAACTGAAAAGAATCTCAGGACTAAACCCCAAACCACTACATCGCAGGTGTACTATACACTTGTAAAAACAATACTGTCTAATGATCAAAATTATAAAAAAAAATGAAATACTATTACCTCTAGCAGGTCATTTTGTTCCTTAGTAATTTTTTCTAATTTCTTCAATTCTCTCAAGAGTTGCCTTGCTCTTTGGAAGACTGAAAAAGGCTGCATTTTCACCCCTGGTAGCTGAAGAGCTTCTTCATAGGACTGTATATGAACAATGGTCTTCTGCATGGGGCCGACATGGTCGAGTATAACCTATTAGGATACAGGATAGACAATGGATGTCATACTGCGTTGGAAAAATCCACATTAATCCATACTAATTTCATGGCGTGCAGAAGTTGTCCTTGGTGAGCTTCTATTTAAGAAGAAAGAATGCTTTAATCTTTGAACAAATAAGTGAAAAATCCATGGTGAGGTTGCCTAAAGCAAGAGGCAGACACAAGTTACATTTACAATTCTGCTTTTTTGCACATACATGAAGAGTTTGCCAAGTGACAAAAAAGCGTCACATTCAGATCAGTTATTATTTACTAAGCGTGTCATTTCAAAGTAGCCTATGATCTGAGAAGGCTCCAAGAAGACCTTATAGCAACCTTCCAGTACCTAAAGTGGGCCTACAAGAAAGCTAGGGAGGGATTTTTTATAAAGTCTTGTAGTGACAGGACTAGGGGGAATAGCTATAAACTGGAGAAGGGCAGATTTAGACTAGACATAAGGAGGAATTTCTTCACCATGAGAGTGGTGAGGCACCGGAACAGGTTGCTCAGGGAAGTGGTGGATGCTCCCTCCCTGGAAGTGTTCAAGGCCAGGTTGATGAGGCCTTGAGCAGCCTCATCCGGTGGGATGTGTTTCTGCCCATCGCAGGGGGAGTGGAATTTGATGATCTTTAAGCTCCCTTCCAACTCCAACCATTCTATGATTCTATGAAGCTAATAAAGGTGATGTGCAAGAAGCACTTCTGAAAGTCAGGCCATAAACTTACCAAAAATGGAGACACTCAAATATATCTGACAACATGTGCTGAAGTGACATACGTGAGATCTCTATGGACATGTTCTCAATAGCACTTTAATTTCAAATGTTTTCCTTCAAACTGTGACTGTGCTTCTTGAACAGTCTCACCTTAGAGTTTCCATCGAGCAGTTGTCTTAGACCATGCAAACTGGATTTCTTTCAAATGAAACTAAAGCAGAAGAGCCTCTAAAGACACCCAGGCCACTAACTGATGTCCGTTCTACAGAACCAGTCAAAAGTAACCCCCCAAGACACATACAGCACGTATCAGGTCCTCTGCACCAACTGTTTTGCCCAACCAATCTTCTTCTCTTGGGCTACTTGCTACTGTAGAAACATGTTGCTGAAGTCATGACTGAAGTAATAATTTTGATCTTTGACCGAAGAGTTAGAATTTATGTAATGCTAACATTTCAAAGTCATATTCTAAACACTAGCTCATGGTAGTTTGCAATCACAAAATAGCCTTATGCTTGTGAAAGGATATTTATGTTAACTTATGCATAAATATATAGGGAAAAAAGCCCATAAGGGAGTTTTCACAGACCTGTCCATGTTTAAGTTGGTCTTTAGGAGAAAATTCTAACAGATCTTCTGATGACAGGATTGTCTTCATTTTGGCAATGTCCTTCTCAAACACTTTCATGTGAGCTTCAATGGCATCCAATTCCTAAATTTTGGGGACAAAGGGAGTATTAGCAGATAGTACAAATACCAAAGCCAGCTTGCATTTCTGCTTTTCATTTAAAGTTAAAAAGAAATGTCATTCTGAATAGGAGCCCTACACTCCAGCAAAATAAGCCCTGTTAATTTGCCAGTCAACAGGCTCTGCATTTCTCCTCCTAAACAAGTAGTTTGATCAATGCTCTTGAACTTTACAGCTTAATTAGATACCAAAGACTTTTTGATGGTTTGTTTCCAAACAATTCATTCCCTCACTTGGCACACTTCCTGAAATCAGCACATCTTTTTTCAGTGCAGGCAATATAAGTTGTATTTCTTAACATATGATGAAGCTCTCATAAAAGGCATTTATGGATGACCCAAACTTACATCAGCCACATGCTGGAGCTGTGGAAGAATCTCTGCTATCTCATGTTGCAAAGTTGCTACTTGATCATCTATTTCATTTAGCTGTTGCATTATATTGTCTGTTTCAAAGACTGGTGTTAGTTCCTCCAGCTCCAAGTAAACACTGTGTAAAAGATTTTGCTTTTGCTCTGAGTCTTCCAAAGCCATCTGGAGATAAAATAAGAGTTTAGTTTGATCCATCAATGTTGACCTTGAAAGTTTCACAGAGGGCAGGACCAGAAGGAAACAGTGTTTATTTCCTCTATGTCACTGACCATTGAACACATCCCCAAAAGCTTAGTTCAGACTAACACTTCACTCCTAAGGAAACCAAACTGTTCCATACTGCAGGCAGGGAACTAAGAGGCTGATGCCATGACTTTAAGGAAATCTGTTAGATAAAATAAGTCTATGTGAGCATGACAAAAACCATGGAAAGGAAGATTTCTAACTCAAAGAGAGGTCCCACACCCAAAAAAAGAAAAAAACCGAGATACTAGAGGAGATCCTTCTCCATTCTCCTGTGCCATAGTCAGGCTGATCCCAAGTACATGAACAAGACGTCAGCCAGACACCTGAAAAGGGTTTTCTGCAGACAGCAAACGTTACAAAATGCTCCAGAAAATATCTGGCTCATTGTGCATGACGGGAAGATCCTTCCCTTTCCCTGCAGCTAACTGGATGAGCTTTTGGATTAATTACGGTGAATGTCTTCATGGAGAACACCGAGGGTTGCAAGAAATGCATGTGATTCACTTGTCTCTGTGGTGTAGGATGGAAAGAACTGAATGCATGTCTCAACTCTAATACAAACCTTGGGTGCATTTCAAGATCCAGTAGTTTCCTGGCCCAGAACACATAAAACACTCAAAATCACAAACACAAGAGACAATTAGCATTTGTCACAAAAACATTCACAGATTTTGGAAATCACAATTTTCCCATTATGGCTACATGCTCTGTAACATCTCAGTCCAGAACAGTCAGCTACTTCTTGTACAGAATTCTTATTAGTTTTTATATAAAAACCTATCTTCAGAGCACTGAATTTCTTTCTTGACCTAAGCCAGGGAGCAGATGAGTAGAAAACTTGAATTTCAAGAATGAAATTGCCAGAAATCCTCTTGGCACTTATCCGGCCCTGATCTTCCCTGTGACACTACAAACATTAAATTCTTGAAATTATAAATTGATATTACCTCCGAGATACAATGAGAACTGCCTTCCAAACCACGGTTCACTTCAAAATGACATCTAACCATCTTCCATCAAACACACAGGCATCAAAATAGCACTTTACCCTTTTTGGATCACATACACACAATACAGCAAGAACAACCACATATATTCAGGCAGTAAAAAATTATTGTAGCCACAGAGTAGGGTAACAGAAAATAATCATGCATTTCTGGAAGACAGATGTTTCTGGATGACAGATGTTCAGCACTATCACAAGACATATCTCATGAGTCTCATCAGCCGTCTGTATCTCATGAGTGTCAACTATAACTACTTTGCATTTGAAGGGTTTACTGAAAACAGTAACTTATTATGCCAGTAAGACTTAATAATGCAAATTTGTATTTGTACAGTGCAACTAGTTCTAACAAGACCACGTATCTGCATTAATACTTACCTGAAGGTCATCAGTATGTTTGCGTAAGCTTTTTGCAGAGTCACTTTGAACATCTGCTCTTAGTAAGCAGTTGGTGTTTTCTATCCACTCTTTCACATTCTTCGTGAGTTCATCATATTCTTCCATCTTGTTGGCAGCCTAGGAAATGACAGGATTTTACAAAAAGGTACAAATGCATTTATAGTATAAGGTAAATGCATCCACAGACAAGATTAAAAGAAAATGTGATGCATTTTCATCAGCCAGTTAAAATCATATGGCAAAATAAAGATTGTAATTTTTCTGAAACAGTTCCATGATTTCAAGCTATCTCCTCTAGTCAAAAGAAATTTTGGGGCTTATGTGCTTAGATTTCATGGGGGCATTATTGTGATTTATATGGCAATGTGACTTTTAATAGACAGCCCATTAGCAGAGTTACAGAGAACGATCTTACCACTCATCCAGGGGCATGAATACCCCATGCTAACCCCTGCCAACCATGGTGCAGAGCCCAGTCCTTCAGGGCAACAGCTGGAGGTGGTGTTTGCCACCCCAGAAACTTTTAGCTATAATAAGACAATGCACCTACAGAAAGTTTTTGACTCTTTACTCATCTGACAGACCTAAATGATGTTTTATGCAAAGCCTTCATTATTTTTCATAAGATGTGATTTTTTTAAAACTTCTACATTTTCATCTACCTTGTTTAAAATGGCAGTTCTGCGCTCAGCGAGTCTCGAGACCTGTTGGTACTGCTGAAGGGGGGTCATTAAGATATCCATCAACTCCTGTGCGTGGCAGGAATCCCGCTCTACTATATCATGCACTTCTGCATCCAGCTCATTGAGTTTGTAATGCCAAAGGTCCAGCATATCCCAGATTTGCTGCGCGTGGAATGAGGGGAAATGAAATATAAGATCAGGCTCAAACACAACAGCAGAACTGTTTGGTCTTCATGGAGGCATGTGGAATTGTAAAGATTTCAGAACTGATACAGCAAGAACAGAACACTCTGCATCTGCCAGTGTGATTCACAGCTGAAAAAATCATGTATTTTCCTGTGAGAAAGAATTGGTAAATATTCACCAACTCAATGCTTCCTTGTAGTTCTCCTTTTACAGACATAAAATGAATGGAGGTCCATTTTATGCTCCTGCTAAACCAGGCTCTGTAGAAACAACCAAAAATCTTTTAACACCCACAAAAATCCTTTGGCAAGATTACCTTCTGAACTTCTTTGGCTTTTGCAACGTTTTCACTCTTCTGTTGTAACATCTTTTCAATAGCTTGGAGGCCGTTGTTAATATTTTCTGCTTTGTTTTTCAGCACATACTGAGGAGAGCTCTGCAAGGTTTCAAAGCTAACCTGTCAAGAGTAAAGAGAAAATGACAGGGGAGATTACAAAGACCTGCTTGCTTCTGTGCACCACCTCACCAAAAATATTCAAATTCTTTTTTATGTTTCCCTTGATGAACCCCTTAAGAGCACAGGAACAGAATTACATTTGCAGGGAGAAGCATTAACATGAGTTCAATGTTTACATGTTGTTCAATAATTTCCTCTCACTTCAAAATGACTGGTTAAGAAAGGCAATCCATGAAGAAATAAAATTATAACATGCTGCAGCTCCCTGGGTGTTTCACTCAGCTGCCACTGTTCTAACCTGTAACAGAGGCAAACCACGTTGCATTGGGGAAAGTAACATTTTGATTTGTGCTCTAAGAAACCTAGGACGACACCTTTATGTCTCAGCTGATGGTTATTACTTCATGTACAAAATAAGGGAATATGGAAGTGCATCAATATACAGTGATTCTTCCAAATATAAATGTAGAGATGTATTATTAAAATAAAAAAGCTCTGAACCCCATAAAGTATGTTGGAACTTAATTTTATCCTGCTTAACTCCACAGAAATGAAAAATATGTCCACGGCAGGGCCTGGTTTTCTATGTGAAGAGAAAAAACTCTCAAGTAAGCTATAGCTGAGCAAATGTCTGAGCGCAGAACCAAGTGACACAGTAAGGTACCAGGTTACTATGGACCAAACGAAGTGCAGGCAGTAAGAAAGTCCTTCCTCTTAGCCCTAAAAGACAGCTTTTCTTAATAAAATCTGCTAGTTGTTGGGATCGGCCAAGCACATGGAAACTGCTAAATCATGGTAAATTGTGAGCTTCAGCCCTAGGATTTACAGGGCACATGCACTTTGGAGAGCTTTATGCTACACTGATGCAAAAGATTTCTAGTTTAGCAGTTATTTGGGTTTGAAGCTCCTTATACTGAAGTCTATGTGGAAGACTAATTCAGATCATAATTTAGTTAATGAATAATTTATCTGGTTTTATTTCTTTATTTTATTATTTGTAGATTCCAACATATCGTGTCAGACCAATACACTAGTGCACTGGCATTGATAAAATTGCACTAATCAAAATAAATACATGGCGAAAAGAAATACCATGCTCCACTCAAACACTTACGCTTGTACAAAGAACTATGAAGTCCAGTCTCTACTTAGTCCCTAAGACTCCTTGGAAAAAAGGAACTCTGAGTGTAATCACTAAAAACTTGACCATTGCTACTATTCTAGAATACACTAAACATGAAAAATTACTGATGTTTGTAATGCTACTTTCCAAAAACAGAAGTGGATCGTGTATGAATGATGTGATGCAGTTGGAAATGAGAAAGCAGACAAAGCGCTGACTTCCTATCTTTCCTCAGAAAAAAAGCTGTATATACCAACGTTCTGGTCATTGGTAGGGTAGGATTTTAATTTCAAGACTTCCTACATGAAAAAATTATTACATGTTTCACATGAAATGCATGGCATCAAAAGTACAATTTATTTTCATTTTTAGGTTAGCAGATTTAGAAGAAAGCATAATTCCCTCAAAATATGAAAAGTTAATTCAATTTAACATATGCTGGTCCCTCCTACTATGTAACTAAACTGATCTCCTAAGTGCATTTAAAAAAAAAAATCCAAGGTAGTTTATATTGTTTTCCAGTACCTAAATGTGAAAAGCAAATGTTATCCAGTTTCCAGGATCATTTATCTCACTCCAATATAATGTGTGTATTGGGATAATGTTTTATCTCAGTAAAAGAACAGTGAACAAAAACTCCACCTAAGCATAAATACTGTTTTACTTCTCTTCTCCTTCTCTCTCCTACCTTGTTGTTGGTTCTAAAAAATGATGCCATTTTGAAACAGGAACTAGAAAGTTAACCAAATTAAAACTATTAAGTTGTAATGAGTATATTTCTAAATATTTAATGAAACATAAAATGAATGAATAATCTGATACACACTAACAAGTAACTGAATTTCAAAATCGCTTCATTAAACTTAAAAGTTTTATCAGCTTTACTGAGATTTAGCCTTTAAAATTAGCATTAACCATTATTATTTCTGAAATAAGATAAAGGAAAGATTTTTTTTCTTTTTAAAAGTAACACAAATGAAAAAAAAGATAACAATTATACCATGCTAAAGCCTGACCCCAAGCTTACAGTATTACGCCATTCTCCTCTAAATTTGCTTTCAGTTAACTGTTTATACACACTTTAGATAGAAAACACTGCAAAAAGCCAAGCCAACATAATTTAGTTCTTTAAATTCCCTATTTGCTTTTAAGGGAATGCAACCATCTCCCAAAGGGTGGTATAAAGAACCATGCTGTGATAATCTACCATTTGTGTAAATTAGATAAAAAAAAAACCCAGCTTCAAAGTCCTCCTTTAGCTCAGTTTTAAAAATATATTCTCAGTTCAACAACACAAACTTCCCGATCACCTTTTACTACTAGTTCAGACTAAGAATCAGACTGGACAGAAGGCAAGATCCATATAATATCCTAGACTTTATCGCCAGTGGTTCTGCTATGTCCTCTATTAAAGAAAAACAGTATATTCACACCACTTATTATTAGGTTATTCTAAACAGAGACAGTTAACATGAGGAATCTTTCCTCAGGCGTTTGTTTTCAGTGAGAGGAAAATGCAAATGAAAATAATAAATGTTTCAAGTTGAAATTTATAGTTATGACATTGATCACATCTTGCTGTAGTTAGTTACACATTACAAAAAGGTAAATATGAAAATTACATCAACAGTTACCTTTTCTTCTAGGTCTTCCAATACTTTCTTGCAGTCCTCCAACTGTGTTTCAATCTCTGCAGGAACTAATGTATGCATTTCAGAATACTTATTATGAAGTTTCTCCTTTATATCCTTCAGAGTTTGACTTCCTTTATCAATCACAGCCTGAGCCTCCTACAAAATTAAGAATAACTTCAGTGGTTTTACCAGCTTTTACAGAGAGAATGTGCATTTGCGTATGCGTACATATGTATACATCCACATACATATGTATAATGTTTTATATTTCCTACCATGATTATGGTTTGGAAAAGTTGCTTTTGTGGTACCAAACCCGACTGACTACCTCTGCAAGCAGATTAACCTTGAGAAATACTCACTCATTCAATCAAATGATGCTTTTTCCATCTGTAAGAATTAAACTTGACACTACTCGACTTCAGACAACTGACATACTGATGTTTATTGACAGGTACAGCAATGCAACCACTTGAAGTGGTCCTGTGATTAAATCTTAACCTTTGTGCTCTCTCTTTTCCTAGAAGTGCATTTGCTCTTTGGAAGGCGTTTAATAGCCAACTTTCATTCCTTCATTATTATAAACAACACAAAGACCACAAAAAGCAGCAGGTTTCAAGCTGAAGTGTCTGCTTTCAGGCAATTATGCAGAGCGGCACAGTAGGCTCTTTCAAAACAGTAGTTTCCAGTTCTGCATGAAGAATGTGGCTTTTTATGAGATAAATGAAACTTGAACAACTGTCCCCAGCCTTTAGCCTAGACATGAAATCCTATCCAAGTTCTCTTGCAGAAATAATGGAAAAAATCATTTGTTTTGAAGGTTTTCTAGAATTTCAAGTTGGAAAGTTACATTTGTTTGCTTTAGGGCTCCTTTTCCCAATGCTCAGCTGTCTGAGAAACTCAAGTGTTAACTCAGATTACTGGGGAAAATGACCTAAAGCTCCTTCGTTGAGACATTAAAATTAACATCCCTTTCTTCTTCAATCAGGGGTAATGATAATCCATTAAGTCCTACTCTTCACTTGGGACTCTTTTCCCTTACACAAATACAGTGCACAGAAGAATAACATGAGTCTTGAGACTGATTTATCTCCTGTCATCCCACAACAACTGGTCTGATACTAAAAAACTGAAACCCATGAAACAGCTGTGTGCCTCATTCTACTAGAGAGAGGGCTGGAGGTGTCAAATGTCCCAGTTAAGACTGTGCCAACATTTACAGGAATTTATAGACTCCCTGACTTGAATTTGAAAGAATCAGTTAAAATATTAGTCTCCAAAACAAAGCATGTCTCTGCAAATAGGTTTCTGTACATAAATGCATGGTCGCATTTCACAGAGTTTTTAGGTGGAAAGCAGATGCCTTTTACAAATGTCCCAATTTTCTTCCTAGAGAACTAGATGATATCACTATCCATTTTTATATTCACCTATGCTACTGAGTTAAAACTAACTTTGCCACTCAACTAACCTAGACTTGCGATCTGGAAATGAAACAGGCATTTCCATTCAATAAACACAATGGAGCCCTGAATAACACTATGGATTCTAAAGAAACCAGCTTTTCTTTGAAAGTAGGGATGAAATTGCTCTGCAGATTTTGGCTTACTGGTGTCTGCATTAGGTAAAATTATGGAATTTTTCAAACTTTTCAGCTAAATTGTCTGAAAAGGAACAGTTCCACTGTGACACATTGCTGCGAAGAAATCACTCAATAGGACTGCTGCTAATATTTGCTTGTGCTGACTGCATCAGTAACAGGAACCAGGTCTAAACTCATTTTTAGGAGAGTTTAAGGTGCTCAGAGTAGCACAGTCTGGATATGAGGGAAAAGAGCAAGCATCACATACCTGAAACGATAACATTTCCTCCTGGATACAAAGAACTCAGTAAAAGAGCAGTGCCCAACTCTAAATGCTAATTCTAAATAATTTCAAATAGAAAACCATCCCTTTTAGGCAAATCCACAAGGTTTCACAACAGTAATGCTGGCTCATGGGTTTCCAGGAGTTCCTCAAGGTATAGTTAACTTTTCTCTCCCATTCTAACCCCTAGGAAAATGCTCCCATCTACCACCATGGTCTTTGGCTTCTGTACTTTTCCTAGGCCTTCTCCAGCTTTAAGCATCCCCTTTCTAAAGAAAATAAGTGACTGGGACCCCAAACCAGAAGCAGAACATCCAAGATTGTAAAAGACTGGCACTAATTTGATTTAGAGCAAATTCAAATCCCAGCATAAAAGAGAACACATTCTGAATGTCCCCACACTATAGGAGAGCCATTACCAACCTCCAGTTGTCCTGCCTTTCCAGTAGCATCTTGTAATAACAGAGAAGCAGCATTCTGTAATGCGTTTGTCACAGCACTTAATTCCTCAGCGATCTTGCTCCTCTCTCGAATCTCAGCTTGTACAGAATCCTTATGCTCTTGAATCTTTTCAAACAACCTATGATGGATTTCCAGCAAGAACATATTAAGTGTTAGACTCTACACTAAGTAGGAGTAATCAAATAGCATGCTTAATATAGATATTTTTAAAATACATATTCAGAATCTGTATTTTAACACTAGCTTCTGTAACTAAATCTCTGAGATTCTGTCCTTTATTGTCTCAGTTTCTTCAAAAATGAGTCTTCAGATATTGTGAAACAAAATATGTTTGGTAGACCAAATCAGATCGCGTGCATATTTAAACAGGAAACAGAGTTCAGGTTCTCAGAGTCCTGAAAACACTGGCAGAGCAAAAGACATTCACAAAGACTTCCTGTCAAAAAGCAGGCATGGAGAAGGGCGAGTACAATCGCAAATTTGCAAAAATATTTCAGGCAAATTTTAAACAGTGTCATTCATTTACTAAGGCAAAAGTTGCACTGTTGCAAAAAGTACAAGGATTGGTTTTCGTAAGAGTGGAAGACCCAAACATCTCACTGAAGTCCACAAGAGCTTGAAGCCTCCAAAATCAACTATCATACCTTCTGATTCATTCTACATTTGAATTGCAGCCTACACAAGATACGGCCAAGCTCAGGTCTCTTCCCTAAGTACTACCTCCCAACACCCATGCTGGAGACAGCAAATGGGTTACATGAAGCATCGGTTTGACCCAGCAGGGCATTCTCTATCTTTCCAAGTGCATTACAGCATATATTCTTTAATGTCCAATAAAGTGCTCTGTGCTTAAAAATAGTCCTATGCCATATCTTCAACAGAAATTCACACCACTTACTTTTTACAGCGATCCTGCATTGCCTTTATCTCACACAAGGCGGGAAGGGTAGCTTCTGCCTCAGTATCTTCAGATGTATTCAGGATGTTTCTTATGCGGTGAAGAAGTAAGAGTAAGAGGAGCTGTTGCTGGTTGATGTTTTCCTCAAACGAGTTCACAAAATCTAGTAATTCTACCAGTTCCTCTCTAGTAGCCTTTTCTTTTTCTTTAAGACTTTCGGGCTGTTCTTCCTGAAGCTTATCAAGAATTATGGTTTCTCGTTCCAGCTAAGTAAACAGCATATCAAAGCATGAGATAAAATGCTTTCTTATTCCATCACCTTAGTTTACATTATTCATTTACTCATACACATAAGAATGTACTGGGAATTACACAGCCAAAGAGCTTGAATCTCTGAATTGGGCCAAAACATTTGAGTTTGCTCTAACAAAGCATATAACCAAACACAGAGATGTTCTGGGTTCAAAGAATTACAGCTGTAAATATCCCCATCATTTTTCATTCCAGGTTCGAGAAAGACAGGAAAACTGGCTGATGAGTGAGTGGGAAATGATGTTCTGCCCTGATCTCAGCCTTTCACATGCCATTTTACTGAGGGTTTTGTCCCTGTCACATTCCCCAGAACTCACAGTTTGTTGAGCAGCTCACCTCTTCATTGATGAATTTCCATTCCTGCTTTAGTTCTTCACAGTTAATTTCCAGCCCTTTCGCTGCCTCAAGCAAACCCAGCCAGTTTTCCCACAGCACTGCTACAATCCTGCCCAGTGCCCCGTCCCTTCTCTTGCACAGCCTCATCAGCTCTCCAGAGATCTGTCTCAGCTTCACAAGATCATCTTCAGCTGAGTCAATGTTGGAGACTAAAGTCTTACAGGGAAAACAAACAAGGAAATAAATAAAACAAAACAGTCAGAAGTATTAATGAAACATTCTGTGACATGATCAGGATCCTCTAATAACAAGGCAATCACTTCACTGAGCTGGTTAAATATGATTGTAATGAGAGAAATCGGTTGGCTAAGACAGCAAAGAAAGATGGGTTAAATAAGCCAAGCAAAAAGAAACGCAAGAACAGTGCACCCAGGCAATTGGGTTGTTTTTACTTCTTTCTGGTTATTTGGAAAGGAAGAGAAATGAGCAGGAGTTACAGACATATATAATAACAAGCCTGTAATACAAGTACTAAAAGAGAAGACAGCAAAAAGGCTGATTATAGCAGAGGGCTAGTGTGGAGGCAGCAAGAGTCCTAGGTAGGGAAACTGGATTCTCCAATTTTCACTTCTAAGGAAAACCAACAGCAGTGTCGGAAAACTGATCAGCCCTGGTCCTGCAAAGCATTATGAGGGATCTGAACAGAAACGCAGCAATATCTTAAGCAAAGATAATGTTTGATTTCTACAGCAATAAGATGTACTCAGTTTACATGGCCTATTATAATTCAGCCTTTTTATAGGCATATATATTCTATTTCATAGGCATACATATTTTATAGGCATATATATAGGCATATATATTTATAAGCATATTCTGTGGTTTTAGATATTCATAGATAAAAGATAAAGAATTCCACTTCTTTCTACTATGACATCAGTGTGCATAGCTGCTACATCATAGTTTTGCATGATCTTTTCAAGTTCTACACAGCCTCTTACCTTGCTTTCTTCCAAGTGCTCCAAAGCTTCTTTATAAGATGTTGGTATTTGAGACAAAGACTGTCTAAGCATCTTTTCCAGTTTGTTAAGGTTATCACGCACCTTATCTTTGGTTTCTGTGTAGCTTTTGTGTTTTTCAAAGTACCTGTAGGAAACAATTAGTAAACCAACCAAAATTTGTTGTGGTTGCTCCTGTCTCCAACCATAATGCCAACTAGGATATACAAAAAAATGTTATGTTCAACTAGCAATTAGCATTTGTTATATACTTCACGTCCGATATCTGAGATACTTTTAAGATGCAGGCACAAATGCCCCAGAGGAAAAGACATATAGGCACCTATATCCATGTATCAGCCATGGAGCTGCCCAGAGGAATTGTATGTCTTGATCTAAGTCTCCATCCTTCTCAGTCACTCTCAAAAATTAGTTTCCAGTTTGTATTCTATTTGTTTCTATATTGTGTGGTCTGTAAATTTCTAATTTGTTATTTCTATACTTTATCATCTCTTTTCTATCACCAAAGCCTTTAAATTAATCCAATTGTTTTTATTACAAAAGCAGATTTTAAGGCTAATAGAACCAGAAGGAATGGATCATGAGCAAGCAGTTTTAAAACCCCTTACTTTTTCTCCCAGACTTTTTCTGTACATCTATTTGATGGGCTTACAGTTCTCTTCTGTACCTATATTTGAAGGAAGGAAAACATGGTCTGCATCTTGTTTGGCCTTTACTTTTGCAAGCCGTCAGAACAGCCAATAGAGGACATGAATTAGTGCCCCTCTGAAAACCTGCACCAACATTGAACTAGAGATTGTGGAAATCTGCTTTCTTCTGATTCTGGTACTGTATGACACTCACTTGAGCCCCATACATACATTTTAGAATATACTAAAAATTCCTGCATTTTAAATGACTAGTTGTATGCTTACTGTCTGATAATTTCCATGCCATTACAGTCACAACTGGGACCAACAGAAATATTTACAGTTCCTTCTGCTGAATTTCCTGTTTTTAACAGAGCAGAAGCGACGCTGCATTTATTATCAGTCAAATTTCTAACAATAAGGAATAAAATCTAGGAAGATCTCTTAAACTTACCTTTGTTCATCAGCTTCCTTTCTTTGAGCCTTCTTCCTTAAGGCCAAACTCTTATTGGTTAGTTCTGTTAAAGTGTTTTCCAGACATATGTTGTCTTCTGGTTTCACTAGGCTTTTCAGCTTGGAGTACAGGTTTTCTATGTCAGCCTTGGCAGAGTTGAACTCTTCTTGTTTCCATTGTGGAGTCTGACTGACCTCCTCTGAGCTACAAAGCTCTGCTCTGGCAGACTTGACTTGAACTTCATAGTCCTCAAGGAACTTGGCAGCCCTCTGAACAGCCTCGGTATAAAGCTCATGAGTCTTACATGCCTCCTCCAGAGCACTCTGAAAGCATTAATACAAAGGAACAGTCAAGAAAGACCCCTGTGCTCCTCTGGATCACCAGATGGTCTCTCAGAATTTCACACCTGGTTGTCTTAGAGACCAATGCTCACAGAACTGGCTTGAGAAGACGGAGAAGGACATGTGGCAAATGTACTCAGCTACCTAGATGGTCACAGGGTAGGGTTGTAACTTTGGGACTGATTGCCTTCAAACACAGGAATGGGAGTTATGAAGGAACTTCCAATACTGCAAAAATGCAGAGAGAAGGATGACAGGACAAGAGCCATAAGGTCCGTTATGAACATGGCAGTATACGTCCTGTTCAGACAAGGAAAGCTCATGTCAATGCCATATCCTGCTCCAGGGGATGTCTCCACTATGAATTGCCAAGCTACCTCTTGCTAGACCCTCTTCTCATATGTATTTATAGGAAGAATGATAGGTAACTTTGTCAGCTGAGCTATAAGAATAGAAGGAGGATATAAAGAAATTATAAGCACTACAGTCACAGGCACCTAATCTAATTAGTGAGAAAATACATATGGCCATATGTTATGTTTATTAAATATACTTACAACACGGGCAGCAATGTCCATCTTCAGTTGTATTTCATGATCTTGCAGTGTCTCTAATTTTGTTTCTGTAACAGCAGCAAAAGATTTTTGCCCTTGGTTTTCCTTCTCCTTTATACATTTACTAGCAGAAAACTTTGCTTGCATCATATTCTGAATTGCTTCCCATTGCATCTTTTCATATTGCATTATCTTTATGTCTGTCAGAAGTGGCTGCTGGAGCTTTAATTGAATATGCTTTATGAAGTGGAATATATGTTCTATTTCATCCTTGATATCTTCCTTGTTTACACACTGGAGACCAGAGACCAAGTTTTGAAGAAACTGATTCAATTCCTCAACGTCTTTTTCCAGACTCTCTATTTCTTCCTTCTTAGATTCTTTGAACGGTGTATCAAGAACCTCATTTTTATTTATTTGATTTGCTACCTCCTGGGTTAAGTTCATGATTTGTTGAACTGTCTGAAACAGAATCTGTGCAGATATAAGATTCTCAGCAGGAGAAGAGCCAGGGCTATCTTTTAGGATGTTAGCTTCTTTTCTTACAGTGGATGTCACAGTCTGGATTTCACTTAGCAAAGCCTCAATCTTTTCACATTCCCTAGCAACATTATCAAAGTGTATCGTCTTCTCTTTAATTCTATTTTGAATTTTAAAAAATTTAGTTTGCAATTCATCCAGCTGCAGTGAGTCCCATTTTAGACCTACACATTCAAAGATTTCTTTGTACTTCATTATTTGTGACAAATTGGATTGGAAAGCTAAAAGTTTTTCTTTAAGTGCGTTGCATTTATCCTTCCTTTCCTGCTTGGCACCTAATAACTCATCTTCTTCCAGGTTCATTTCACTGTCCTGTAGATCATTAAGATCTTTCTGCAATGAAGTTATCCCTCCAGAAAACTCTCTGTAAACAGCTATCCCTTTTCCTACTTCATCAAGCTTACTCTGAATTTGCCTCTGTGTCTTCCTTGCTCTGTTCTTCAGACTTCTTAACTGATCAGTCAAAAACAGCCGTTCAGAAAAACTCAGCTCCCCAGCTGTGATCTGACTCTCTTTACAGTGGGATGAGATAAGCCCTTCTATTTCCTGTACATCCTTTAAAATCTCCTCTAAAATGGCCTGTCGATCGATTAATTCTGAGCATGTGCTCGTTTGGTTCATGTCAGGCTTGGCAAGCATCTCAGCATTTCGAAGCTGACAGTGAACTTTTTCTACTTCTGCAAGAAGCCTTTGCCTCTCCTCCAGCTGGAGCTCTAGGTACTGTAGTCTTTGAGCCAATTTCAACACCAGAGCCTTGTAGGAATTCTGCAATGCTTGTAAAAGGAAGGTCATGTCGGAGATCTCCTCTGGCTTCAAGTTGGGAGCAATGTGCTGGAGCCCATAATCCAGTGATGCGATCACAGGCTCTCTGTTTAGAACTTCTGTGTTGATAAGCTGACAACTTCTGATCTGTGATTTAACATTGCTGGGGAAAAGTGCTGCTTTCTGATCGAGGGAGGACAGTGAATCCTTGACCCATGAAATGTTTTCTTTCAGCTTCTTCATCATATCTTCTTTCGCAAGAGCAGGACCAGCAATCTGAATATCCTCGTGAGGAGCTTGTTGTGCTGATAATCCTTCCAATTTGCTCTGCAAATCATGTATAGAGTTCTCTAAAGCTAACTTCTCTTGATCACTCCAAATTCTTTTCATCTGCAGTTCAATCCTTCTTTTTAATAGAGAAAGACTCTGTTTAATATCCTGTAGCTCTGTGGTCCAAAGTACAGGGCATTTGGCTTTTCCTTCACCTGAGGAATATAGCTCTGATTGTAAATGCTGTTGTTGTATCAGTCTCTGAATATCCTGTGCTTTATTCATAAGGAGGTTGTATTCATCGATTTCTGCCACAACTTGATCATGTTTCTTTTGCACTGTTTGTTCCATGTGTTGCCACCATTGCTCCAATTGCCTCATTTGACTTTCAGTTAACACTTTATCCATGCATGTTAAATGCTGAGCTAAACTTTCTTGCTGAGTTTTCAAGTGGTTTAAAACATCTCTTTCTTTCCATAAGGACTCGATGTAAGCCTTAATTTTCTCCAGAAGAACTGTGTTGTTCATAGGACCCCTGCCAAAAATATGAGCAGAATTTAAAAAATCCAAAAAATTTCTCAAAAAACATGGACTAGATACATTTTAAAAAGAGAATTTCACTCTTCAGACAATGACTCACTCGCTTCATTCCCTTAATCACACGTATCAATGTTCTCTCACAAATCTCCTAACAACTGTTGCAGTATCATTATTTCTTGCTTATCTGTACAGCATTAGTTATTCCTATATATTTTGGCAGGAAAGGAGTTACCTAAGGTATCTTCTCTAAAACTGCAATATGTACTAGTATAGAATGTGCCATTTCCTAAATGAAAGTAGCCTCCTTTAAAGTTAAAATAAATAAAATTTTAAAACTCAACAATAGTGTTAAATCAACTCTACGTGAATTAACAGCATTTAATGGTAATTTCTGATTTAAAGTGAAGATAAAACTCAGTTATAAGTAAAATCTCAAAAATTCCCATTCATTCAAGATCAAGTTGGAGGAGTTTATCTACTCATCTTTTATTTCCAGGAGCGTTTTGAAATTGCCACCTAAAATACATTTAGCAGCTAGATTTTACTCAATTTTATTAAACTCTGCTGTAAATTCATATTTTTTTAAAATATTCTAAAGATTTTTAAATTATTGTAATACATTATTGTGACTGGTAGGCTAGTTCCATGTTTTGAAGGCTACTTCACATAAGATACTAAATATTTTGTGTGCATTGGTTACCTCTGAATTGGTACTGTATTTATTGCCACATAATTCTTCCTGTCAAATAAGGTTAACTTTCAGAGTAATGACATATTTTATTCAGGAAAAGAACTAGAATTGTTGAAGCCTTACACAAAAATTAATATTTCACATCTGCCATATTTTTTGAGAAATATTTTAGTATGGCTTTTATACAGGTTTTAGCACAGGAACCATTTCTTTGTTTTGCCTAAAAATTAAAACCAGTAGGTGTTGCTAAAGGATAGCAGAGAAATGCCAGAAATAATTCTGTTTAAGGCTGTTTGAACTTACAAGCCAGTAAGACTTTTGCTACCTAACAATAATGAGATCGATAGAACACTGTATTGTCTAAGCATTACTGAAGTATGGCATGAAATTTGGTCTAGGACTTTATTTGTTCTGCAACCTTTCCCTGATTCTGGCTGGGGTAAGAGTTAATTTTCTTCCTAGGGCTAGGGCTAAACTGAGACCAACCTATTAAGGGAAAGCCTCAACTATACTTACATTTTTATGTTATCTTTTTCTGTTGATAAATTTTTCATTGAGGACTGTGCAGCAGAAAGATTTTTCTGGTACTCATTAATTAAACAGTACTGTTGTTGCTTCAGGGCCTTCACAGCATTTAGTTCTTGAAGTAGCCTGTCCCAGCAGGACACCACAGGCTCTGTGGTTTTCACCTCTGCTTGGTTTGATCCTGTTGCATTAGGAAACGCTTCTTGACTGTGACACTGAGATTTTGCTTTCCATGTTTCCAGTTCAGTTTGTAAACTCTGCAATCAAGCCCAAAACAGAAAGAGGATTAAAAGAGGATCTTAAACACATTCACGTTTCAGCACAAAATACAGTTAAATACTTAGATATCTAAAAACATACATGTGCTCAGTCATATGCAAATGAGCACGCATGCCTGTGCACTTCATGGAAGCACTCCTGCAATCCTAAGTGGAGCTGCTACTGCGCTCTAGAAGAGCAGTACAAAATCCGGTACTTACATGGATATATTTGCATTAAGGCTCGGTGTTTGTTGATTATCTGGTAGATAAACTGACTAATCATGCAGTCAAACCTTAGATAAGACCATATGCAACAATTTTGCCTTGTCCAAGTGAATCATTATTCTGTAAGCGTATCACTACATTAACGATGAGGAATGGCTGTGCAATTTCCATACCTCCAGCTCTTTTAGTTGTTCATTTATGAGCACGATATCCAGTTCAGCCACTTCATTTTTCAACTCATTGACCTTTTGTTCCTCTTCAAAATATTCAGTGTTTACTTGCAGTTCAGGAAACAGTTCCTTCTGGACAACCACTTCTGCACCTGTGTTCTACAACACAAACCAGACATTCCCTGTGATGGCAAAGACTATCACAGCTAACTATTATAACATGGAAAGAAGTTGTACTATTTAACAATTTAATGTAAAACTCTAAATATACAATGAAGACTGATTACGGCGCCTCTGAAAGGCAGTATTGGTCTTCTGAAAAGATACACTGAAAAATAGGATGTGGATAAAGTTCAAAACTACCATGGACAGACATAAAGCAGAACTTGTTTCTGACGCAATAACAATGTCCCTTCTTTTACAACAGAACTTCAGATGAAACCCATGTGGAAACAAAAATTCAGCGATTGACTAATGCAGCCTGAAATAACAGAACGCAAATTACCTCCTGTACAGAAACCAGGAAATTTGATTCCAGATCATCGTTCTCAGCTGCTGCAGATTTCATGACTTGACTTTCCTGGCACACCCTTGGTTGAACCTGCTCCACATTTTCTCTGTATAACTGATTCTTGACATCACTGGATTTCTCCTTTTGGTGTAAGAAAAATAAAAGAAACTAGTAACCAAAAAGCCCTGAACAACCTGTTGAGTAATAATTAGTGCTTTAGATGATGAAGTTAAGGAGCTCGTAATTACAGGTAACAAGGAAAACCACAGTTACATCTCATTATTTATTGTGGGCAAGGTTATGACAAAGGAAACCATTTATTATAGAAGAAACAGTGCTATAATTTTGCCATAAAGTCTTTGAAAAATTGCTGATTGCAAGTGTTCTTCCCCTGACCTAAGTTGTTCATGTTTCGTTATTCTATGCATGGATCTGGAACTGTGTACCCCCAGACGCACTTTTGAATACATTTAAAATGTTTAGCTTTTTCCTGAGGTTCAAATCTGGTACGTGTACTGTAGACAGAGGGTCTGTGGTTAGATGCCCAGTCAACTACCAGGTGCGATATTCCCATTGGTAGCCCGGGGATTTGCTCTATGTACATGCTGAAGTATTTGCTGACTGCAAGTTCCGCCTGAGTTTATTTATCATCTGGGGACAGATGAAAGAAAACAGTCACCTACCGTCCTCTTTCCCCACTCATTATAGCTCCAGCTCCTTAACACTGCTCTAGTTTGTCAAAATTCCCCTTGTACCAGGCTGCACCAACAACATTTCAAATGCAGCCTCATACATTCAAAATAAATATGTAAATGAGAAATCTAAATAAATGAAAGAGTCTCAAGCAAAATAACAACAGTCAAGCAAAATGGTAAGAAGACTTCACAACGCGTCCAGGTGAACTGGAAAGCAACATCCTCAGCAAACTACACTTGGCAGTCAGTCCATAGTAATGAAAAAAAAAAAAAAAAAGATCCCTCCACACTAATTTGAAATGTACAGTAAAAGATTCAGAGACTTAATGCATACTAAGTATACAGCACATCAGACAAAAATAGCTCAATATACCTTGAGGGGTTTATTATTTTTTTATTAGCAGTATCATCCCCGCCACAACTAAACTGTGTACATATACCCTCAAATTCAATCACTCTACTAGTGTAATCTCACGTCCAGTTACCTCTGTTGGAGGTTCCTTTCTTGTTTCATCACCTTCAATACCAACACCATCCTGATGCCTTTCCAGTTCTGCTTTACCACTGTGAACCACATTGTCTAGAATGTCCTCTTGGATCCTATCACGTTCGTCCATACCTAGACTCTCTTTATCAGTCTCCCCCTGATTAGAAAAATACAAAATGTTTAAATCTAGGAAAAGTCACGGTTCAAAATCTAAGTTTACTAAGGCACATCACGCTCCACAAGCTGCCTACTCTATCTTTAGCTTAGCTTAGTGAATGAAGGAAAAGACTGAGGTGAGCAAAACCCAGAGTCTATTTGAAATGCTTGCTTCAGATCAGTTTACCATATCGAGACCTTAATCCCTATAACACAGTTTCATGACAAATCAAGCAGGAGTGACTGCTCATGTGATTTTTAATAATGTCATAGAAGTATCTGCCTAAACACATTTGGCAACTCTTAACTATTGATCTTGCTCCTTCTCCAGTACAGATGGTTTCCGCTATTATATTTTGATGGTCATCTCTCCCAGCTACTGTTATCACTCACTGGTGTGGGTCAACGAAGGAGTTCTCCAAATCATTCCCTCAGCTTTGCACATGTGAAATCATTTTACAGTACGAATGTTTTATGGTTCCCTAAAGATCGGCAGTTCCAGATTAGTGGCCTCTCATTACCCACCTTGTGCACACAGGTGACAATACCTGCTGAAATCACAGGTATGTTACAAGTAAAAATTTTAAGAAATTACAGATTCAATTCTAGTGAACAGACACGCACACACACACTGACATGTATTAGAACACAGTTGTCAGACACCTGAACAGTCTCCCCCACTGTGTCTTTGCTTTGATGGGTATCCTGCAATGGGCTGTCCAACAACACACTGCTCTCCTCCAGAAGTGGGTTGTTTTGCTTCTCTTTCTCTGACATATTTCCATTTACATCTTGACCCTAAGAGAGATTATACAAAAGAAAATCGGCTTGTGTGACCATAAACATTATATTCAAACATTAAATCTCTGAATGGCAAAAATTATTACCTGCAAAACCAAACAGGACAAATACCGAGCTGCAATTCTAACCAAATTTTACTGGTTTTAATGAAGTTCTCTTAAGTTCTTTGGCGGAGGTGTATGTGCAATTCTCTCATGTATACACACAAAAATACATTCCCTTCGTGGCCTGACCAAGGATAGCTGCTCTAACTACGTGGAAGAGAAAGCTATACACACGTTGTGTTTAAATGGAAACCTGCAGTTTTGAATAGACATTACTGGCTTGTTACAGACTTTTCATAATAAGTTAAGACAGTTCTTCACATCATCGATTTATACACATATATTTACAGAAGGCTTAATTTCCATGAAAGGATGCAATAAAGAAAAGGCATTTGAGAGACAGAAATCTTTCCACTATCATGACTGTCAACAAATATACTCACATTATGCATTCCCAAAGGCTCCTTTAACTCCACTGCTGCAGGGCTCTCTTCTGCAGCAACAGGAGTATCAGAAGTGATCTGTCGCTCTTTCTTTAGTGTTTTATCTGCCTTATCTTCCATTTGTATTTCATTACCAAACACATCTTTCAACTCAAGAGCTTCACTGGAATTATTTTCCTCCTTTTGCTTGAGATTTTCAAGTCTTTCTTCCACACTCCTGTGTACACACTGAAGTGTTTCAATCTCATCCTTAATAAACTTCTGTCCCGATGAAGAGGTGTTTTGTTTAATAGTTTCTGCTAAGATCAAGGTCTTGTTTAACGTGTCTTTGCATTGACTAAGAGATGCCTGGTGTTCCTTTAAACAAGAAGAAAACATTTTATTGAAAAACATCTTCATTCGGTATACTTAATGCTGTGATCTAAAGGAAATCAATAAAATCATAAGTATTTGTTGTGAACAAGAAACTATGCTGAAAAGTACACGCGGACCTACTTGTCACAGAAAGTCAAATACCAATCCACTAACTTTAGTTAGTCATTTTTACAAACAAAGAACACCTGAAGCCATCAGCATTCTGACAACAATAAAATAATCGGTATGTCCCAAATAGACAAATCTTTCCCTTTCCTATTCCTTTTTACTTATTAGAAATACAGAAAACTCTGGAGGAAGGGGAATCACAGTGATCCGTATCTGAGCTATGGTTTCAGCTTTCAGTAGCTCTCTACGCTCTCAGCTACAAGTCCATTCTACCAAAGTATGAAAGAATGTCTATTTACACATGAAGAATACTTCTTAGCATTGAACTTGACTCGCTGACATTTTCCTAAGGTTTCCACTCTGGCTAATTTAAAGACATTTACCAACACCAAATTTCCTGATCTCCTTCCCCATTGTGCCCAGACAGTGGAAAAAAAAAAACCCAGCCAAACTGAAGAAGCCTGTGTGCTTGAGCTAGGACAATTCTACCTTCAGTTCAGCTGGCAGTAAAGGTTCACTCAGTTCATTAAAAATGGTTTTAGGCCTACAATTATCTTGATAAAAGGAACACCACATATACTTCCTATTTTCGAAAAGTTTCTTAGTTTTTCAGCTTGACACCATTAGCAGTTCTCCTTTATAAATGTGATAGTTTCAACAAGTCCCTAGGGCACGGACCCAGTTTGTCTATAATGCAAAACCTTCAGCATACCTGTGATTTCAACAGCTTTTGTTCGGCTGACAGTTGTTTCATTGCTGGACCTTCACAATCAGCCATCTTCTCAGAAAGAGTTTTCAGCTCAGTGCTCAGGCCTGTTACCATATCCTGAAACTCCTGGTGCTCTTGAACATGACCTTCTAATGTCTGCACTGTGCTCTAGAAACCAAGAAGTTTCTATTACTAGCACACCACTAGCTCAAACAACTATAACACATCCACAGACTGTCACGCCTTTTCCTGGACCTCAGCAGCACAAAAAAAATAAATGTGTTTAATTCCCAAAAAATATTCAGCTAACGACATGAGGACAGAGAGTATCTTGCCCTCTCCCAAGCACATCGTGGACTCCACCATGAACAAAATCTTCATTAGTTGCAGGAATGAGAAGAGTTTCCCTTTCATAAGAACATACTTCTAAAAGGGACGTTTGCTATTCAAAATGGATGAAAGATTAGATGCAGAATGACACAGTGTTCAAAAGCAATTTGCACTAAACTGGGTGGAAGTAATAACAAACTAGACTCTGGAAAACCCATTCACCCTTGCAAAAAGGGAAAAAAATAAACCTACTATGGCTTAGAGATTATAGGGACAAATGCTTCATATTATACCTGTTTGTACAGGTATAAAATGTTATTCTTAACACTTCCCTTGGTCTCATATGTTTAAAAATTTATCCATCTGCAAAGCACAAGCAGTAAAAAATGTGGGCTTCTGGTGCTCTTTTTCCAACAGTAAGAAAGAAAGAGAAGAATTCCCTGCCTTTCTACAGATGAACTTTCACCACTAAGATTCACACATAAACTTGCAAGCTGAATGTCACTACAGGCAAACAGAGAACAGCAATCAACAAACATTAGTAATCTCACAAGGAAAAACAGTGAGGTTCCAACCTGTAGCTGGCTGAGCAGGTTTTCATGTTGGTGCTTTAATTCCAACCATTCCGCATCTGTGAAGCAGGGATCCCCCGTGTGGCCCTGCAGATGATCCTCCTGGCTTTTCAATTCATTAAATCGTGAAGTTAAGTCTTCTGCTTTCTGTAGGAGGTCAGCATAGTTTGCCAGCTGAGCTTGCTTCTCCTGCAAACTAGGCTGAAGGGCAAACCCTATCTCCTGTTGTTGTTTCTCCAGTTCAGCTAGAGCCAGTCTCAGATGTGCTTTGTTTTGCTCATACTGCTCCCTGTTGAACTTGGGTTGCTCTTGAGGGCTAAGAAGAAATATTGTGTTCAGTAGTAGCAAAATTTTTTTATTCATTACCCAGAAAATGTCAAACTGTAAACAAGTCATCCATTAGAATAAACTTAAACACACTGAATATTTCTCTTCAGGTTTTAAATTATTGATCAGCTTCAGACTGGAATTTTCAAGGTGATGAAAATAAATACATTGAAGTTACTGCTGCTAAATTGGACTTAAGTGCAGGACAAGTGACTAATTCTCTTAAACCTTAACCAACCTACAGACTCACAGTTTCTAGCACCTGAGATGTGATGCTCGTGCTCTGTATTTTTTTGCTTCTCTTTACAGCAGTTCTGTCTACAAACCACGATGCAGCTATGAATCTATTTTCCTTGACAACTTCTTTATAAGCACGCACACTGATCTGCTGCAGGTGGACAGGTTGCATTGATCCAAAGGAAATATGCAACTATGATCACTGACACAAAAGTAACATTTGTACCTTCATATCTAGAGATGAAGCTCAGATATTTTCCAGATGGAACTTAAATGTCAACATTTGAAAATACGATCCCACACAAACAAGTCCAAATAAATAAAGCCTGGTTATAATTCTGTAAAGTACAGCAGGATAAATGAGGACAAAAGCAAAGCTTAAGTGCTTGGGGTTTTCCCTTCAAGATTCGTATTTTTTGGCAAATGACAAATAAAGCACCGTCTTACATACATTAAGCGCTCCTGCCTCAAGTTCCCTATTCCAGCTCAACACTGTTGCTCTTACTGCTGTTACCTATTCACAGGCCTGATCCTGCAAGTCCTGAGCGTCTCTTTGGATGTGCCGAGCACCCCACCTCCTGAATTCAATGTACTGTGAAGAAGGTGCTCTGCATTCTGCTGTGTTGGAGCCAATATAGCCAATGCTCTATCTTTCTGAACGCCCCTTGTATTGCTTGTACTGAGTGCTCAGTAACAGAGAATAAAACCGAACATTCTCAAAAATGCTCACTTTTAATAAATCATTCCTTAGTCATTTCTTTTAAAGCATACAGCAGGCCTACTCTACTAGCTTCCACTGATCTCAACAGCAGAGTTCCTACTGATTTTACTGAAATTCAGTTCAAGGGCATCACATCAGATAAATATCTTGAAAGTGTCTGCATGTGCAAAATCAGAACTTCAGTTTAAGTTGACAAGACACACCTGGAATCATTTGACATGTTTTAAAGGATCAGTCTGGCTCTCAGACACACTTGCCACAGTGCCAGCAACACTAAAGTGTCTTTGCTGACTTGACAATACCAGCTGCCACATGCAAGAAAGCCTCTCATTGAGTCAGAATAGACCAGGCTTTAAAAACTCTACTTTAAATAAATTCCAGCCTCCTGGATTTACCCTAAACTCTCTTCTGAAGCACTACGAATCTGTGCAAAGCTAGATATCACATCTGCTGGGGGATGATGCACACCGTGCTGTTATATCAAGAGCAGCCTGACTGCACAGCATAATGAAACAAGGGGCAATCAGTGCACATACGTGTATATATTTAAATATATATATATATTTTTAACAAGAGTGGCTGAGCTACTTTAGCATCGAAAGGGAATCTGAGGCGAGCTGGGCAGACTCCATCAGCTGTCCTGCCACTCCCTTTACAAGCCAAACTGTGACCCGCCCCTTTAGGGCACTGCTGAGATACAAGTACTTCTGTAGGTGAAACAAAAGATAAATTCCACATTACCTTTGACATTCAGTGGCTAACTGACAAGCACTTTCCCACTGGTTCTGGAGCTCAGAAATAGTCTGCTGAATCACTGGATTCTTATCTTTCTCATTTCTCATTACAGTTTCTCCTAGAGCTACCATGTTCTGTACTTTGGCCTCTCCTGCATCTTTGAGAGCAGTGATTTCCTGTATTAAACAAGAAGCAGAAGTAGTACACATGAATAAAAGGTATTACCAATTATTTTATTCACTTCTTATACTCTGGCATTCACGACAAGAGAATTCTCTTTCCAATATACCACATAAAGATCATCCAGTTTTAGAAAGTCTGGGATAATGAAGCTGAGATTTATTAATGACTCTTTCCATAACAAAAGCAATATTGTGCTGACAAAAAAAAATTGCTTCAAACCTTGGGGAGAGATATTTGTCACAATACTATTCCTTCTGCAGAATGAAACATGTAAATCCCAGCATTCTCTACTGCTCTCATAAGCAGTCAGAGAGACTCCAAAGATAACACTGGGGCCTGAGAGACCCTTCCAGGCACTGGAGCAGCCCAGCACGAAAACACTGCAGGACATCACAGAAGCCACACGCTTTGCAGAGGTTCTCCAGATGCCCCAGCTACATTACTGACCTCCCTCTCCACCTCTGAAGTAGGCTAGCATAGGAAGGTTCATGGCCACCAGCACCTTACGAGCTTAGTGCTGCTCCACCCAGAGATGCAACAGAGAATCTCACCTTACATATGTAATAAACTGTGCTGAAACAAACAAATAAAGAGACACAAGCCCTCCCCTAAACAGGCCACAAAACCACAGGCAACAAGCAGTGGCGTTATCTTTTAGGAGGTGATGACTTATCAAGCATTCTCTGTACATCCCCCCATCGAGGAGCTGTGAAGTGGAAAAAGAAATACATTTAACAGAATACCTTTATGTGATTAACCCTTTCATCCGGTGGCAATTCACTTTCCTGTGAACTCAGGTTATTAATAGCCTCCTTGAGCCTTTTGATACAGCATGAAACATCCTGGGCAAGTTCTTCAAAATGCTGTCCTTCCACTGGAACTCTCTCAGTATTCCCTACCATTTTACTAAGGTGTGTTATCAGTGTATGGAATCTGCTGATACGATCACTGGCTTCCAAAATAGTTTCATCTTCTGTGAGCCCAGCCTCCCGCAAGGAATTTGCTAGCTGAGCCATGGAGTCAAATGGTTCTCTGAAAAAAACCAAAAAATTAATAAACATCTAATTAATAAACAATCTTTTTTAGAAGACAGTTCTTAGGTAGAGACCAAATAAAATGATACCTTTGCATTAATAATGTCTTATAGAAGTTTTCAAGTTTTGTTTCATCTTTTTTAATTTCTTCTAGTTTTTCTTCCTGAGCAGCAAGCCATTCTTCCAAGGCAGTGCTGCTTTCTTCAAGGCTAAAGGGAGTGTAAATACAGATACAGGCCAAAATGAGAGGCATTACATGACTCTAATCTGCTGAGAGCAGTATTTTGCTGATCAAGTAAGATAGATATCATGCACCTGATCAAGCAGAGTATAAGCTTTATTTTAAGTATCTCAGTTCATGTCGCTGAAACTATCTATAAATACATACTCCAACATAACACTGACAGCTACAAAGTGAAAAAACACATGAAGTGTACAACAAAACACTCATTACCCTTTATCAAAATACCATCTTTAATAAAAATAAGGGTTGTTTGCCATTCACTATGGCTGTTTATAATGAATCATTTTATATCACTTGTGATTAAAATGTCAGAAACTGTTTTAGCTCCCTACCTGCTGAGCTTCTGGAGAGAAGCATCAAGCTCCTTTTCTCGTTTCTGACATTTGGAGATCAATCTTTGTAGTTCGGCTTCTTGATCTCTCACACGGCTGTTAAGGTGGTTAATGCTTGCTTTGGGCAAATAATGCTTCACTTTATTCAATAAAGTTTTAACCTCTTGGATATCTCTGTCTTTGCCTTCAGATGTTAGGAAGTGCTGAATAAGAGCACAAACACAAGATGCTTATGTCAAATTTGCTGTTCTATAATAGAACATTATATATACATTATATACATTCTACAATATACATTAGAAGAGTTCTTCAACTACTGCTACCTCGACCAACTTTTTCTATGGTAATTCCAGTTCCCAAAAAAGAATACGTGTTACTTCACAGTTTGCTGACTACTCCACTTGCAAAAGGAAAAGTTGCTGTTTGTAGAATAAAGAGAAAGTAAAGACAACTACTTGGATTTTCTTCCTTACAACACAATTACACAGAGAAGGAACAGACAAGCAGCGTTCAAATCTAGCACTAACATCACTATGTCTTCTTTTGCCGCTTAAGCGTAATCGGTTGTAGCGGATCTTGTGGCTTTTCCATCCCTTTCCTGTTGACTCTGCCTGGCTTAGAGTGAAAACTTGGCTACAACATAGTGAATGCAAATTTTCCACTTTTAATCCAATGGGGGCCAGAATTTCATTTTACTCCCTACAATATTTGACATTATGCATCTTTGCACACTAAAGTACTTGGTGGAAGTCCCTTGACTTCCACTAACTACTGTCCTCTCTCTCACTTGCCCAGTTATGCATGAACTTGAACAGTGATACTCTGTTTTAACTGAGTCTTATTTTCATACCACTCACTCTCCTTACATGGAATGTTCATGCAGTCCCAAGTTACAACTGACTGCCAAGAACAGACTCCTGTGTAAAGAAGTAAAACTCCAAGAACAATCAGCTTTAGAAATGTAAACATTTTTATACTTTACCTTTAGCTTCTGCAGTCTTTCTTCCAATATTGGTTTTGTTTCTGAGGGGTCAAAGCAATCCTTCAAAGACAGCTGAGTGCTGCTGAACCAGTCATTAAAATTCTTGCACTGACCTGCAAAAAAAGATACATTCCAATTTTCTTCATTAACTGTGCTCTGTAAAAGAAAATGCTATTTGACATGAAGGTTTCAGACAGTTTATAATTACGTTTACCAGTGCTACTGTCAAAGGTTGCTTCTCACTATGGACCATGTGACAGAAAATGCTGCAGCTCACATCAATTAATATTGGGTAAGAAAAAATAATAAACGTAGTTGTTCACTTGGGAGGGACAGCCAGCTACACAGACCAGTTACAGTAAACAAGACCTGGACTGGCAACTTTTCTCATTTCCACACCAAAAAATATTACTCAAAAATTACTTGAAGATGACACTGCCTTTGGGTCAAATTCTACACCGGCATAATTCTGTGTCCGCATAAACCAAAAATTAACTAGTAACGCTAGCCATTCTCATAACTAAGCTTAAATGAAAATGATTGGGAAAAAAGGAAACACCTGATTTCTGTACATTTTAAATTACATTTATTCTTGAATTATGCTTTATGTTTCTTTCATCTTTTATGTGTAAAAATAAGAAGCAAAACACTTTGATTCAGATTGAGTTGTTTGTTGGAATCAAAACTGATTTTTTATCCAAGCCTTTAAATAGTTCAGAACCCTGAAGCAGTCCGAGATACTGAAGTAGTTTCAGACACCAAAACAAAAATAAATTGATTGTACAACCTTTAAATGATTGTGATTGTCAATATAAACCTATAAGCTACATAAATGTGAAATGTGTTTTCTTACGGTTCAAAACACCAATAAAGTGATCTTGAAACACATGTTTCTTCTTATTAAATAAATCAGTGACACATTTAAGCTGCTTATTTAATTCATCCACACCAGGACAGTCCGTCTCCTCCTGGAGTAATGTCACATCATGTTCTTGTTGCAGAATTTTCTGGTGTATCTCCTAAGGTCAAAAATAAAAGGACAACTGCTAAAAAGAAAAATCTTAAGTGCAAGCAGAAGTTCGCTGTACAGAGCTGCTTTAATACAAAGAAGAGGTTTGCTAAAGGGTTTAGTCTTGCCTACGTGTCAAAATAACTTCTTAATGTATATTAACAAGGCAATTAAGATAACAAAAAATCTTTCTACAAATATATAAATAATAAAAGGCGGACTAGGGAGACCATACAGTCCCTATTGGACACAGAAGGGACAACAGTAACAGGGGATGAGGAAAAGGCTGAGGTACTTAATGCCTTCTTTGCCTCAGTCTTTAGTCGTAAGGAGGGTCGTTCCGCCTGTGTACAAACCCAGGAGCTAGAGGAGCAAAATGAGGCTCCCATGATCCAAGAGGAGGTGGTCAGAGCCTTGCTAGCCCGACTGGACAGTCACAAGTCTATGGGGCCGGACGGGATTCACCCTAGGGTACTGAAGGAGCTGGCGGATGTGCTGGCCAAACCCCTTTCCATCATCTTCCAACAGTCCTGGAAGACTGGGGAAGTCCCACTGGACTGGAGGCTGGCTGATGTTGTGCCCATCTACAAAAAGGGCCGCAGGGAGGACCCAGGAAACTACAGGCCTGTCAGTCTGACCTCAGTGCCAGGGAAAGTCATGGAACAGGTGATCTTGAGTGCTATCATGAAGCACATGCAAGAGAACCGGGTGATCAGGCCCAGTCAACATGGGTTCACAAAAGGCAGGTCTTGCCAGACTAACCTGATCGCCTTCTATGACAAAGTGACCCGGCTACTGGATGAGGGAAAGGCTGTGGATGTGGTCTTCCTGGACTTCAGCAAAGCCTTTGACACAGTTTCTCACAGCGTTCTGCTTGAGAAACTGTCAGCCTCTGGGCTGGACAGGCGCACACTCTCCTGGGTGGAAAACTGGTTGGATGGCCGGGCCCAGAGAGTGGTGGTAAATGGTGTGAAATCCAGCTGGAGGCCAGTGACAAGTGGGGTTCCCCAGGGCTCAGTGCTGGGTCCAGCCCTGTTCAATGTCTTCATCAATGACCTGGATGAAGGCATCGAATGCACCCTTAGCAAGTTTGCGGATGACACTAAGCTGGGTGGAAGTGTCGATCTGCTGGAGGGTCGGGAGGCTCTGCAAAGGGATCTGAACAGGCTGGACCGCTGGGCAGAGTCCAATGGCATGAGGTTTAACAAGGCCAAATGCCGGGTCCTGCACTTGGGGCACAACAACCCTATGCAGTGCTACAGACTGGGAGAAGTCTGTCTAGAAAGCTGCCTGGAGGAGAGGGACCTGGGGGTGTTGGTTGACAGCCGACTGAATATGAGCCAGCAGTGTGCCCAGGTGGCCAAGAAGGCCAATGGCATCTTGGCTTGTATCAGAAACGGCGTGACCAGCAGGTCCAGGGAGGTTATCCTCCCTCTGTACTCGGCACTGGTGAGACCGCTCCTCGAATACTGTGTTCAGTTCTGGGCCCCTCACCACAAGAAGGATGTTGAGGCTCTGGAGAGAGTACAGAGAAGAGCAACAAAGCTGGTGAAAGGGCTGGAGAACAGGCCTTATGAGGAGCGGCTGAGAGAGCTGGGGTTGTTTAGCCTGGAGAAGAGGAGGCTGAGGGGTGACCTCATTGCTCTCTACAACTACCTGAAAGGACGTTGTAGAGAGGAGGGTGCTGGCCTCTTCTCCCAAGTGACAGGGGACAGGACAAGAGGGAATGGCCTCAAGCTCCGACAGGGGAGGTTTAGGCTAGACGTTAGGAAAAAATTCTTTACAGAAAGGGTCATTGGGCACTGGAACAGGCTGCCCAGGGAGGTGGTTGAGTCACCTTCCCTGGAGGTGTTTAAGGCACGGGTGGACGAGGTGCTGAGGGATATGGTTTAGTGTTTGGTAGGAACGGTTGGACTCGGTGATCCGGTGGGTCTCTTCCAACCTGGTTATTCTGTGATTCTGTAATTAACAGGTAGATATTACAGGTATATATGTCAACAGGTTGACAGAGCACTGGAACAGGCGGCCCAGGGAGGTTGTGCAATTTCCTTCTCTTGAGATACTCAAAGCCCACCTGGAAACATTCCTGTGTAACCTACTGTAGGTGAATCTCCTTTAGCTGCGGGGTTGGATTGGATAATCTCCACAGGTCCCTTCCAACCCTGACTGTTCTGTGATTTGGTGAGAAACACTAAATTCTTCTAGAGCAGCGTGTATGCACCTGTATGCATACACAATCACAGGCATATTCACTCACGCTCATTCTGTCATCACAGAAAATAGATATTTGAAGTGCACAGTAACATAGCACGCTTCAGTGCATCTAACACCTAGAAGCTATAAGGCCTTAGCTGCCATAGGCACTGCTCACGCCTAAATGCCTTACTCTGTATGTCAGGTCCCTAGGGGTTGAAAGGTAACTTAGAGAGAGTTGGAAGAATTAATTAAAAGCTAACCTTTCCCCTCAATACCTGTGAGTTCACTGCCCCAGGCACTAGAGGTCTGACACCCAGAACATGCTCAATTCACTTGCTGCTCAACAGGAGGTTTGAATCTTGCCAGCCTTGAGCCTCCAAGTAGGAAATAGCTCTTCACCTCTCTCCCTGACGCAAAGAGGAGGGAAAGTTGGCTGAAATTGCCTACCGGGAGCTCCCTTTGCAGGCAGGCTCAGGTGGCACAAAGACAACCTCTGTATATTACCCAGTCTTGGAAAAGATACAACCCAGGACCCTCAACTCCTGCTTCAACATATCTTGGGTGGTATTCTGTTGTTGTGCCTGCCACTAACCGTATCCAATAGCTGCAAGGGTTAACTAACTACACTTGCTAACAGCCAGTGAAAATGGGCTTTTCATACATGCCAATCTCCTGGCAGCTGAAGGAAATATTCCAGCAGTTTACAACATGTACAGGAGAAGCACTTACGAAGACTTGTCTAGGAAAGAAATTAACAAAATTATAAAAGATGCGTAATTTGGAATGCTACCTCTAATTTAGTGAAGATCTCTAAGGTGTCAGAAGGAGATAAAGCTTTCAGAAGTGATTCAGTCATTCCAATCTGTGTCTTGGCCAGATCAAGGTCTCCTTTTAGTTCTGCTGTATTCACACTGAGGTCACTGGTATCCTGCTTTGTTGACAACAGCTTTTTTACTAGCTCCATTTTTTGCACAACAGATGTTCTGATGACCTTAAAATTGGAAATAAACACGAGTAAGAAATTGTACTGTATCGATTTTCTAGAGTATTACAGAACTCCATGCTAGACGTACAAAGCAATGAAATTATCTGAAGTCCAGACGTTTAAATCACAGTTTGTCCCAGTTTCTTTACCTCCCACTCCACAAACTGAAAAATAACAGTATTTAAGCCCTGCTCTTCTGAGGAAAAATTATCTTGGTTCATCTTTATTAGGAATGCTTTTACTGGTGCTGCTTGACTGACAAGTTGTCTTGTCAGTCTGCTCCAGTGTCTACTCTCAGCTGGATAAATGCCTTACATGTGCTGCAGCTACCAGGCAAAAGAGGGTGCCAGCTCCCTGTGTGACACAACTGTCTGTAACGATCTCACCTAGGCAAATTCCCTACACTGATCCAAAGACAGGCAGCAAAGTGAGCAGAGAATTGGGAAGCTCTGGTTCAAGACTAGTCACTAAGGAACGAAGGGTCCCTAACCTTATCGCTAAAGCTTCCACAGATTTGCATGAGGCAGCAGCTCAGTCGGATCACGGCCACATAGTGAACCATCACCCCCAGAGAACTCGCGTGTCTGGTGCTCCCAAGGAGCACAACGTTCACAGTACAGGGTCGCTGAGTCCTTTCCTAAGCTCCTTAGAACCCTTTACCCAGTGAAATTCCTCTGAGTTCACTGCCTGCTGAGGATAAACACACAAATAGCCAAACCAGGTCAAGCTCAAGGTGCATATGACAGACACTGGGAGCAGATGCTTAGGGAACTGGTATAGGATCAAGGCAGGCTAACATAGTCTCAAACAGTGAAGGATTTATTCCTTGCTGTGTGAAGTTAACACAAAAAGATAAAAGATTTCCTCGTGATATCCCAAAGGAAAACATCACAATAAACACTATTCAGTGCAAACAGCTGCATACTACCAAGCTACATTAAGCCATATCCAGGCGAAGGTACAACTTAAAATAGACAGTCAGATGCTGAGTTGCTGGAATCCCTAAAGGGATGATGAGGTTCACTGTGCCTTGTCCTTTGCCAACAGCTAAGATCCAGATATCACCAATATTGGCCTCTTTGAGCACGACTGCAGAACAGCTGGGTCAGATCTAAGCCCCTGAAAGACACAGGACTGAGAGAGACCTCTGTGTTTAAAATGACAGGCTTGGTTCTAACAGCTTGAGAAAGACAAGAGATGAAATGTCTCTGCTAATAGCCAACAAAATGCCTCCAGTTTCCTCTGAGCAGATTTAAGTCAAACCAAGACATGACTATGGCAAAGACAATAGCAGAAGCAGGGCTGTAGTAATAAGTACTGGCATTATCAGCTGTAAAAGCCTCTTCATACCTGTAGCTCCAGTGGAGGTTCATTACTGTTCAGAAGTTCTTCTATCTCAGCTACCGTGTTGTCAAATTTCTGGAGTTTCTGCTCTTGAACTCGTAAGCACGCCTAAAGGTGGAAAAAACAAATTGGTAACTGTTTACCCCACATTAAATTTCCTCTTCTCCATGACAAAATTGTATTACTTGTGCTCTGGTTCTGCAATTTGACATAGGGAGGTCCCACAACTGGTCCATTTTCTGGTTTTTACTTTAGCAATTTAGACTTTTATTTTGTGTTACAGTCCGAAACACTCTATGCTTCTCAGACACAGCAGGTTTTAATGCTAATCTAGCATAAATGTAATGATTTTGATTATTTTAATTCTATAATAACCCAAGTAAATTTGCAGGAAAATATCTTAATGTTGTATTTATTTCTTGCTGCTTCTATAAAAAAAAGGGATATTCTCAGATATTACAGAGTTAAAGTCAAGAATTGGCATCCTGACGATACACTTCAGTAGGGATGTGATAAAATACAATGGACGTGGTATGCACGTTTTAAATGTAACTCATTCGTATGAGTCCTCTACTCATTTCAATGCATTTAAGAGGCCAGTAATGTGGAAGTAAAATATCAGCTTCAACTTAGGCAACGTCAAAATAAGTCACATGGTCTCATGTTCCCAAATCACTATTCTGAACTCCGTCAGGACACGATATTCCTCTGCAGTCTCTGCACAAGCAATCACAAAAACCCATTCATGCACTGCACCCCTAAAAAAAAGTCCACATTGATTAGCAGGGAAAGCAGAACTTCTCTCACATCTCTAAATATACAGTCAAATGATTGATAGACTCGGTTCTTTTCTGACAAAGTTCTGGAAACCACATGTGCTCAGCTGGGTGGACACAAAGGTTTCAATTCTATGTAATTTGATACATATATTACAATAGTTGGGGGTTTCTATGTAATTAACATTAATGCAGAGATAATAAATTGATAAACTAATCTGACACCCTCGGCACATTAAATCATTTTACAAACGTAGCAACTCACTGAGTTCAGTTTCCTCTCCTCCTATTCCACTTTTATAGTAGCTTGTGGGAAAGAGAGTTTCTCTCTCCTTTGCCCTCTCTTCATTTCTCTTTTGAAAATTACCCTCTCCTGTGGAAGCAGTGGAGTAATCTTAGTACAGCCACCTCCTAAACACCAGCAGAGAGGCTTGTTGGGGGTATGGTCACATTACACCAGGACTGAGCAGTTTCCAGGTAACTAAATGGCTCTTAAGATAAGGTTGCCAGCTGGTGCATTTTTAGTGGAGCCCTCGCTCCAGGCAAATTCTAGTAATGAAGGCAATAATAAAATATCCACCTTTGCACAGTGTGCATACTGCTGTTTCACTGGGAAGATCTATATACAAGGAACACCTTGGCTTTTTACATCTCTACGAATTGAAACAGATAAGCAGTGCTAACAGTAATATTAATGCTGCAAATAAGCACAATAAAAATGAGGGCATTTAAGGCATGTTAAAGAGTAAGAAAAAAAATGCTTGCGTATCTTCAGACAAGCAGATATGAGATATATTTGTCTCAACGCCACTCAAGAAGGAAATTATTTTTGTTCAGTAGACACCAGCTATAACTCCAATGAATCACAGAATTATTAAGAAGCAGCGCAGCTGATAAATTATGGACCTAAAGCCAGAAAGTAAAACATTAACCCGTGAACATGAGGTTCTCCAACAGCACAGAATCAGTGCATGTGTTTTTATGCTCTACCAAGAGTCAGTGCTATAATCTGTGAGAAATGGGCAGAGACAGCCCAAGCTCTACTAATTCCTGCCTGCGTGCAGCCCCTGGAGACCCTTCACAGTCAGCTACTACTGAGGCTGCATCAAATTACATCGAGGAGCACACCGGGACAAGGACCGCAGGAGCAAATAAGCCACTCCTGCAACCTCTTCTTGAACTGTGCATTGCCAGTTCTGAAGCCCCACTATGTTCACTGATACACAGTTCCTAACCAGAACTAATCAACAGCCTTTTCTTTCTTCTCTCTAGGCGCAAGGAAATATGTGCATCACTGTATCCCAGACTCCACGCTTTCCAGGCCTCGTCTTTGCTATGTGTTTGTACAGCACAAAGGAGTGAAGAGGCTCATGTTGTTAAAAGCAGCATTCACAGTGTTAATTTAAAACAATTTAGTATACATATATGTTATCTATTTATTAGTTTCCAAGACCTGTATCCCTAACACATTATGCTATACCTTCAGCAAAACCATCTATGCAGATGCAATTGCAAATGCTACAACTTCCCCTGCTTTTGCAGTGCTGATATTCCTATGTGATACAGTCCATGTTTATACTCCAAAGTCCATATGACTACAGTATAAGTTAAGGGCAAAAAAAAATTCCATTCAAATTACCTTCAGCTGCATAAGGTCCTCTTCAGTCCGACAATGGTTCTCTGCGTTCTTAAGTTCTGCATTTGCCCAAGCGTCAATTGTGTCAGATAAACTAAGAAGCTTGTCCCACAAAGCCTGAGCTCTTCCTAAATTATCACAGTAGTTTTCAGTCTTTTCATTGATCTACCATGAGATTCAAATACAGAAAACACACACAGATTTCAAAAATGTTGAATTATATCCCAAAAGCAAATGCAGCAGAATAAAATTTGAGTGAGATGAATCCACCCACAAAAACAACAAGTGCAGCAAGGGAAAAAAAAAAAATCTCATGTCTATTCACAGGTCATGGAGAAGATATTTAAATCCCTGCCACACATGTCACTAAATATACCAATCACAACAGCAGCTTGCCTGTTTTAAGGCAGGTTTAGGAAGGAGCCTTGCTCATTAATGTTTATCTACTCTGAGTAAATACCATCTAATCTCAGTATTGATGCACTGTTTAGATCGACAGTGGCAAACACTTCCCACCAAAAGCACCAGCATTGTAATTCTACAGATTGTCTCCAAAGTTTAAACCCACAGAAGTTGCTACACAAGCTTACAGATCCATGCAGAAAGCACAAATATTGCCTTTCTGCATTTCCTAGAACTATTTACTGTCAAGGAGTACCCACAATATAAACTACCCGAGAGAAATCAGAAACAATACACCACAGACATTTAGCAATCTTTGCTCCAGTAAACACTTCTCAATTAAAAATCTTTGCCACATTGCACGTAATTTATTCCCAATATTATACATGCATCAGAATCAATTACTACAATGCATAACAGATAAGACCACACTGATAATTTACTTTTTACATACATCCAGCCATCTGTCCACAATAATGTTAGCCTCATTCTCGAACGGAGGCTCCTCAAAGCTTCTCATTTTATTGAGCTGGAATTGAAGGTTTTTACAGATCTGATTTATTTTGTCTACATCTTCAGAGTGATCATTAAATTCTTCTTTTGCTTCTTCAATCTGCGCAAAAGACCAAATAGATATTTATAAGCATGTTTACTTATGACTGTTTATTCAACAAAATATTTTTAAGTGACGTGCTGCTCTTTTCAGTTTAGAGAAACAACCGCATTACACAAAATAGTCTATTTTATGTAATATGATGAGACTAGGAATATTTCTTGTGTTGTTATATCTCTGTCATGCTGATGGGAACATTTCCCTGTTAGAAATCCATATCATTCTGTTACTGGCTGTAAAAACAGCTGAGTGGGAACCATGGATAAAAAAGTTCTGACTGAGAGAGCCAAAACCAGTTTGCTTTAAAAATCGTAAATGTAAGATCCAAGCGGACTGTACGCCCGTACACAGAATCTCAGTTACAGAAATAAACAATGCACAATGTAATAATCATCTGATACATTATTACAACTCTGAAGCATAAGACCTGGCATTCTGATCCCTGAGTTTTGAAATATTTTAAAAAAAAAAAGCTTAAATCCTATTTAAACAGCCACTGTCAAACATTCCATTGCCAGAAAATGAAATGTCTCTTTTTCCTACTTTCTATCTAAACAATAGACCGCTTCTTTGTGCTTAACTGTAATGTGTTTACAAACAACAGGGAAGCTCCCTGAAAAGGAAACACTGACCTCTAGTGTTAGGCAGTTTGATATTAAAAGCTCTCCTTACCTCCCAGAGACAAGCATTACATTTTCTTCTCATGTAGGTACCACCAGACACTGAGATAATGGAAAGGATGGCAGAGCAGCACTCGCAAACCAGAACAAGGCAAACAACCCTCTCTGTTATTATTTTATATCATCATAAATAACAAACCATCAGCACTCAAGGACATGTTTCCTACCGTGCAGCAGCTACTGCAAATCACAATTCTGAGAGCGGGAGTTGCAAAACTCAGGTGAAGAGTTGTTAACAGAGTGAGGGGTCTCCATACAAGCCAGGGCTAGGGTATGCAGACAATTTACCTGCACCCCAAGTCTGAGTGATGTAAAGTGCCAGAGAATCATAGAATCATAGAATCACCAGGTTGGAAAAGACCCACCGGATCATCGAGTCCAACCGTTCCTAGCAAACACTAAACCATGCCCCTCAGCACCTCATCCACCCATCCCTTAAACACCTCCAGGGAAGGTGACTCAACCCCCTCCCTGGGCAGCCTCTGCCAGGGCCCAGTGACCCTTTCCGTGACAAATCTTTTCTGATGTCCAGCCTGAACCTCCCCTGGCGGAGCTTGAGGCCATTCCCTCTTGTCCTGTCCCCTATCCCTTGGGAGAAGAGGCCAGCACCCTCCTCTCCACAACCTCCTTTCAGGTAGTTGTAGAGAGCAATGAGGTCTCCCCTCAGCCTCCTCTACTCAAGGCTAAACAACCCCAGCTCTATCAGCCGCTCCTCATAAGACTCATCAGTCTCACCGGTGAAACCAAGAAAAGACCCTCTCTCAGCTGAAGAGAGGGGCGGCACACAAGCACACCATCCCATTGCATAATGGAAGAAAACACTTACACCTGACCTTAAATTTAATCACTGCAGGCACTGGCTTGGCAGTTGTTCCTGAATGATACGGGTGATGCTTCATCAGAAAGCCTAAATGGGATCTGAAGAACCAGTCACATCACCTAGCTGGGAAACGTGAAACTTTTACAGTAAAATGGCCACAGCAGACATGCTGCTGTTCACTAACCCACTAGCCATGGTCCAGTGGTTGTATTCATTTAGCCAAGAAGAATGTAGCTGCCTGTCAAATTTTTGGCTGAAAAAGGGACAAACTTTAGACTAAATAAGGGCTTGTCCAGCAATTCCTGTTCATTCAGTCTCATCATCTAAAGTAGAAGCTACTGCAAATGTTTAACTCCCACAGCACGGAGCAAACGTTGGTTACAGAGGGCGTGGCTCTTACACAGAAGGTCTGTTCTTTAAGTTGGCTCATAACATAGGAGAAATGAGAGAAGAAATACCAAACTATGTTGTTATCCCTTCTACCTGCTACATAGTTGGTCAGCAAAGTCAGCGTGAGGGTAGAGATTATGCTGCAAACGTAACCAGCTCAAGGATGTAGTGTTCTCATCAGCCCAGTCAAAACCACTTGGGCTTCCAGAAGCCCACATCTCAAGTCAGCATCACATTGCTAATTCCCAAGCTGTCTCTGAGCATGGTGGCAGCGACACACAGTGAGGTACACAAGCTGCAGCTGTGAAGCAGGCTGTCATGGCCCAGTCTCTCAGCAGATGTGTCACGTTGATGCAGCCCTACAGCTCCTGTTCCTCATCCTGCTGGCTCGGGGCTAAGTGAAGGTCTTGGTACAGCACTGCCCAGTGCAGACAAACCCTGCAGCCCCGACTGGGATCCAGTGACACAAGCAAGGAGAAGATACGGTTCTAAATTCTTGGTTATAAGCTACAGCAACAGCAGAGAAACAAGCAGCCCCAAGATGTTCCATTATTTTTGCTTATCATTTTAAAATACCTTCCTAGTTACAAATGAATTTGCTATTTTTGCATATTTACAAACTACCCACTATAACATTTTAACTTTGTAGGAAACATTGTAAAGAATGTGGGCGAATATGGCTAATTTCAACATGTGGTTTTGGTAGGACAGGATTTCCCCTTATTTTGTTACTAGATCATATTTTTCCTATTTTTTTTTTTTTAATCCCTCTCCTTTAGCAAGACCTCAATTCACTAAGCAAAGCTAAGTTTCAACTAAAACCAAAACCAGGGTATGGACCCTAAATGTACTTTGGAAGCTGAAATGAAAGCGAGGTCTTAACATTTGCTCTGAATGCTGTGTGTGCAAGGGCAACTCTATACCCAAACGCTTCCAGGCAAGGCTCTTCTTTCCTTATCAGTAAGTTCTTATTACTCACCTTTTTTATTAGTCTGTTCAAATTCTCCTTCCCCATGTAAGAAGTTTGCTGTGAAAGCACAATCTCCTGTTTCTGGATGATGCTGGTCAGACTAGTTTTGCAGCTTTGATATTGCTTCAGGAGCTCCAGAGCCCTTGTACACTGCTCCTGGCTATTAAAAAGAGATGTATTATTTATGGCCTAAGTGTTAAGCAGCAGCCTCAACCTCTTGTCTGCTTCCTTGTCCTGTATTCAAACACGTGGGGAGTTTGACTACGATGTTTAGAAGAGAGAAAAGGGGGGATAAACCGTCACAGTCATAAACTCTGCAATACCTGGTATCTGGTGTGGTATTTGGACAGTTTTTGGAAGTAGAAATGCCCTTCACTATCCTGTGCCTCTGATTCATATTTAACTGTGACGTGACCTGAGCAGTTCACGTTTATATGATACCCCCCTACATGAAAGACGAGCTCAGTAACCAGTCAACTGAAATACAACGTGCAGCAGATACCACAACAGCTTGAGAAGTGGACAGAGGGTAATACCACCTCAGCCCAGTCTGCAGTGGGATACAAAACCAGATTACTTCCCTCTGACCCCTGTGCAGGCTAGGAGGATTAACCAGAACTATGCCAGTCCATGCAAAGCATAAAGGCACCTTTAAAAAACATAAGAGAAGGACAGATGCCCTGGGTCATCAATCATAGCCTTTTCCCAGTCCTCAGTCTCTCAGGCTTATCAAACCAAGCTCCTTTAGTCTTTTCCTGCACAACAGACTCTCTCTTTTCCCAACTGTCCTCTTCCACCTGCTTCGCTTTAACTTTTCTTTTTGAATATGCTGGCATGAAATTCACAGCAAATACAGAAAACAACACTCCCAGCAGCAGACAGGCTTTTCTTTTTGATACCAATGAAGTCCAACACATCGCTACATACCTGCTAAATGATGGGACTGCGATGTCCTAAAATATACAACATTCATGAGCTTTGCCTGCAAACTTCTATGTGCAATTCTTGGCTTTATGATAGTTTACATCATCACAGCAGTAATTTTAACGTACGGTCTAAGGCTTTTTTGCTGGTTTATTTCACAAGCAAACTTGTACAATATCACTTTATAATGTAGTTTTTCTCCTTACCATTCAGCAAGCAAGAGTTTTGTATCCTCCCATAACGTCTCTGTATGTTTGCATTGTTCATTTGCTTCCTCTGCTTTTTCCTCTTCGATGTGTAGGAGCTTATTAGCAATCTCTTGCATAGGTTTCATTTCAACAGCAACACAATCCAATTCCTTTTCCAATTCCATTAATGATTTTATCCTTTATTAGAAAAAAAAAAGAAAACCAGCCTTATATTAAAGTCTTTGATTTTTTCCCCAATGCAATTATTCATTTTCCTAGAAATTCACCCTGAGCTGCACATGCTGACTATACTAAATGACATAATTAAAAGTTTAATTTGATATTCAGTTTGTGTAATTTGACACAGTCCTTCACAGCTATGCTCACCTAAGCCCTTTCAGAAATTAATCCAAATTCCTAAAGATCGATAGAGTCTGTACATACACAGTGAATTATCTTATAGTAAAAAGTAATTGCATTCTGGCTGTCTTAAAATATGGTCCAAGAAAGGAAGCTATGCCATAGAGTGAGATTTCACAACTTAAAAAAAAGGGTCACACCTTATAAGCTCCTCTACCCTCTCCTTTTCCTCTGGATAAACAGCACTGGATTGTTTATTTATCCTCTGCAAGGCTGCAGAGAGCTCCTCTGAAACAGTACCAGAGTCGTACAAATCATGTTAGTGGCTTTCTCAAGGGGCAGTAAAATAACACAAGGCTTCTACATTGCAGGTCTGAAACTCTATTTATAAAGTTTTCTTACTGAAAACTAAGATAATAATAATCAACCTCCTAGCAAATAAAATGTAAGTTTGCAACTTCTTTCAATGCTCCACAGATACTTCAAGACACATGCAGGTTTCAGTGCTCTACTGAGAAGGGGCAACAAGGCCTCCGAGTTCACTGAAATTATGAAATTAAAAGAGCTTTAAAAGAGAATTCACCTTTGTTGAATAGCTGGAATTGTTGGATCCTTCAAGCCTACTTTGTTAATTCTGTCGCGTAGATCCTGAATGTTTTTAAGGAGTTCACCATTTTTTGTGGAAAAAGTCTTGTATAAGTCTTTTTCCTCTGTAAGCATCTGTTCACTTGAGGCGTCGTAAGTCACATTTAGCTCTTCAGATAAAGTCTGAAGGACTTTTTCACAGGAAGTCTTCCTCCCACATTCAGCATCTTCCAAACAGATATCAACTGTTTTCATGCGTTCATCCAAACATTTAGCCTTTTCTGCCATATGAGCAACTTCTTGCACAGCCTCTCTCAACATGTTTCCCTGTATTTCAGGTTGACCTTGTGGATCTGAGAGACATTTGATTGAAGACTGAAGCTTCCTCAATGAGGCCATAAAAGCCTCCAGATCTTTAAGGACTGTCTCACGTATCTGCATTTTATGGTTCATTTCTTCAAACTGGTTTTGATAGTAAATCCTAATTTTACTTGCAGCTTGCAGATCTAATGGATTAAATTCATCTCTTGCTGAACCATCTAGGTGTTCCAACTGTTTACACACTTCAATCTGATTTAATATGGATCTTTGTAGCTCCTGAAATTGAGAGAACAATCAACAGGGTTGGCAAGTGAAAAAAAACCTGTATGCTTCCTTAAAGCTGAACCTCTGACTGGAAACGAAATTATACTAGCAATGAAATAATTACAGACAGAAACCAGCAGGCTCTCACAGTGGTAGATCACTCAGAGCACAGGCAGGCACATAGATGTTTGCTACTCTGCCATCTTTTAAGTTCTTTACGGTATACTTTTGGAGGAAACTTACATGCATTTAAATATCTCATGGTGAAGTCTGCATGCAATCTGGCTGCAGGCCTCAAAAACACAGCAGTGTGTCAGAGTTGTGAAACTCCAAATGTGTGGAGAACTGGGGAAAAAAATCAGGGTCCTTCTAGCCAAAGAGTCACCTCAGACAGAGGGTGCACATGCTTGAGAGATCTAAACTGTACTTCACTCGAGAGCCAATGTATAGACAAGTGCAAACTTTCAGTTCCATGTAACTGTCAGCTTCTTCAGCTCGGAGCACATGGCAAGAGCAGAACAACATTCACCCTGCCTAATACACAGACCCGAGCCAAGGCATAAGATACCAAGAGTAAATGAACAAGTTATTGTATACACGCCGAGCTTCAAAAGATGCCCTGGGGTGTTCTCAGATACTTCAGTAGATATGACACAAGGCAGCTTATCTTAGCTCACAACTCAACGCCACATCACGTTATAAACCTACAAAGTGATATAAAGCCAGGTGGGCACAGTCAGTCTGGATCAAAGTCCTAACCTAAGACAAAGTGTTCACAACTATGTTTTTTACAGTAGAGACTGAGGGTCTCTGGCTGGCTCCACAGAAACAATGACATTAAAAGCAAAGGGAAAATGCTGTTAGAGGTTAGAAGGTTTGGGAAGTTTTATGAGTGGTCCCAAAATCTTGAGTGAAAAGTCCATGAAGTTCTCTAGTCCCTAGACATATTAAAAACTATTTTAGCTAGGGTGCAGTCTCTGCATTTTCCCTTACCTTTAGTTCCCTATAAGCAAGATCACTATTCATCAGATTGAACTGCTGGATGTCCTTTTTCTTCAGCCGCTGATCTAATTCACACAGAAGATTGGACTCATTTTCTATTGGCAAAACAATTTCCAAAGCAGTCCTTAAAGAGTTTGTTCTACAAGAAAGGTAGAAAATATGACCAGGGAAAGCAAGCAAGAAAAGACACTTAACATTTTACAGCACAAAAAGCCACAAAGATAATATAATTGACTGTTTAACAAATCTAAATCTCCTCTTCCTGAGGTCAAAAGGGATTTTTCCATTGATTAATAAGAACAGCAATGTGAATTGTAGTGCATATAACCAAAAGGTTCAAGGAAACAACAGTAGAACTGGGGATGCTGCACAGTGACGTTATAAAGATCTGACTCCATGCTTCTTTGAGAAATTCACACTATCTGTAACATGTATATGAACCAAGTATGATTAAGAAAAGCTTAATTTTATGCAATTTTTCAATAAACATGAAAACCATGCAAGTATTTTCTGTAGCACACAATTTCCTTACAATACACACATTAGTTATGAGGAAATATTCCTTAGCTAACACTATGAAGTTCTACTTTATACCTAGTATTTATACTGTCCTGAAGCTCTTTCCATTCTCCTTTTAGTTTGCTTTTCGTCTCAGAGATAGCAGCCTGCTGCACTTCATCCACAAGATCTTCTAAGGTAGATGTGATGTTTTCCAACTGTGTCCAACCAGAATTGGTTTCATTCTCTATCACCTAAAAGATACGCAGAATTTAACTGCATTAAAATCATGTTGTATTTCCTAACAGAGCAGACAGTTCATAAAACTAGTCATCAGAGTCTCTGCAGAAAAAGTGAAAACATCACCTGAAATATGCATATCTATTGTTTTCTTTTTCTTTAAGACTCCATTTTTAGCTTCATGCAAATCTCTACCAATTTTTTTATGATGAAAATTTCCATGTCTGATACATGCCTTGGCTACATTTTATAAAAGGCTCAAAAAATATGGTTCAGTCATTTTTACTATGAGAATGAATGGAAATATCTCAACTTAGCTATGTTCAAAAGGATAAAACAAAAGAACTGAAGCAAGTTCTGAGAAGCCAGATAAACCTTTATACTCTTTTCAAGCAAGGGCTTGAAAAATTGCAGTAATATATTCCCCAACATCAATTATGTGTCTTTTATCATCCTCTTAAGGCTCATACAACCTAACCAAGTTGTTAGTCCTGCAACAGTTTTGCTCTGCATATGTCAATGCCATTTGATGGTTCAAGTGTGATGACTCCTCCAGCCCTGACCACAGTTCACTTACCACTCCTGCTGACAAAAAAAAAAACCACAACACTTTCCTTAGCTATTTTTTTCCATTAGACCTATTTTAGACTGCAAATCAGAAACTGAGAGCCACCAATTTCTACTTTCAGTAGCAGACGCAAAATTCCACTAAGTAGCATTCAGCAGAACTGCATTCCTAAATCCTTGATTTCCCTTCTACTTCTAACAAACTTGGTGGTAAGGGTGGCTCTTATCCCCTGGCAATACACATGACACAGAGAAGTGAAGTCTCTACGTGAGAAAATAACAATTTAGGCACCAAGTGTGCTTTTAAGAAATTAATACTTACCTGAAGTTCAAGCAGCTTATTCTGAAGGCATGAAGTGCCTTTTATTTCATCAGAAAAACCAGATGCTACTTTATCTCTGTTGATTCTCAAAAGTTCCTCCAGGTTACTTCTTTGTGTGTTATAGCTAAAGAAAGATGCAATCACTTTCAGAAAGAACATTACTTGTAATTTAGTGGAACATGGCAGGAACTGGGACTTGCTGACCAGTAGATTTCCAAATAAGCACATGCAAGAGCATGAATGAGCAACATATAAAAGAGGTGAGAAATTGCACACCTGGCTAATTTACAAGTATAAAAGCCTATATGCGTACTCTAAATTCAGTTTTATGAATGTAAAAATGTCAGTTTTGAAAACTTGACAATTTTTTTTTTATTTTGCAATATCTGAAGTTATTTGTAAGGCAGATACAGATTTTTCTGGCCCAAGAAGAAACAGGTTTATAGCTCTAAGTGTTCTTCCTACAAAATCCTAACTTTTGAAGCGTTTAGCTACTACAGTTCTTCCTATTCAACTACAGAACAATACTACACACACAAACTGTAGCAGAACAAGAACGGAACTCTGCATCACAAAAGTGCACCCTGTGTTTGATATATTTAATTAACACATGAATGTCTAGCACAGTATCATCTCGTAATATAGACGCATTTTTGAAGTTTAAAAATTACCTCTCTAATAAAGCTGGTATATGCAAATCACTGCTTTCCTCAAATTTCTTTGTACAGCTTTCTCCATTGTGATGTTTCACATCTGGTTCCAAAACTGCAATAGGTCTTGAGGTCTAAATTAAAATTAAAAAATCATAGAATCATTAAGGTTGGGAAAGACTTCTAAGATCATTAAGTTCAACCATCAGCGTAATAACACTGTGCCTGCTAAACCATGTCCCAGAGTGCCACTCCTACAGGTTTTAAGAACACATCCAGGCATTTACATGTTTTATGAATACCTCCAGGAATGGTGACTCCACCGCTGCCCTGGGCAGCCTGTTCCAATGCTCCACCACTCTTTCAGTAAAAAACTTTTCCTAATATGCAATATAAACCTCCCCTGGCAGAACTTGAGGCCATTTCTTCTCATCCTACCCCTTGTTGCATGGAAGAAGACAGAATCATAGAATAAAAGGTAACAATGACCTCTGCATCGTGTTGTGTCAATACATAGCAGAGACTAACAGACATCTGTGATCTCCTGACAGAAGTAATCTCTTTGTGTGCCCCAAAGGAGATAAGGGAGACCATTCGTGAACACGAGATGTGTTTAAATTCAGTCATGAACCAAAACAGCAAAATATGGAACGCTTGCAGGCAGGTCATTCATTCCTTCCACAGATACCGGGTCTTTGGCAAGCATAATGCACTTGTGCAAATTTTTGCTGCAGCTCCACGGACATCCTTAGGGAACCATAAGGCACTCTATTCTGCAGCTTTTGACAGGCTGCTTATACCAGATGCCTTTGCATGTCTCTTGCCCTGGATTCTGGGATATACTCTGCTCCTCAGTTTGAGGCCAGCTGATGTTATACATTTCATACTTGACCATCCATGAGAGAACAGATTTCATCATTGTATCAGGGTCAATATTAGCAGCCTTATAAGAGATCTCTCCTTATAATAGCTAATTCCTACCTGTTTACATTTATAAACCACCGGCCTGGAGACTCTCTGATGAGCTACCTGCAGCCTTACTCACAAGAATGTTTATACTGAATAAGACAACTTCTGCGGCATCCACGTGATGAAATGCAGTATCTTCTCTAAGATTATTTCGACTAAGTATGTGGGTTTTGGTTTTCCATATATTTCTCTAAAGTAAATGCCTCCCAACTCATCGCTGGTTTTCCTCTCTCTGTCCCCTGAAATTTGTTCAAATTATGGACAATTTGCACTTGAACACAGCTTCACACAACTCTTCCAGCTGGAAACCACTCTTTAGCAAAACATAATGCTAGGTCATAGAGTCACATCTCCTGGGGATGCCTAGTGCTGTTCATTGCATGCTACTTTTTAATACTCACTTAGTCTACATTCCAAATAAATTTTCAGTGCCTGACCAGAGGCGTGAAGTGTCACCACAGTAAGAACAGGGACAGAAATAATCAGTTTTTCCTTTTGGCAATGATCTCCCCTAGACAGAGCACTGTTTCTAACAGAAAGTGTGGTCTTCTTACCTCCTGTACTGAAAGGATATTTATTTGTTGAGGAAAAACATGCTTTTCTCCATTCTCAGAAGGAACAATGGAGCTCCTACGGTTTAAAAGAAATTTCAGCTTAAGAACAAAATACGAAATACAAATGGGAAATCCCACCTAATGATTAAAAACAGTGCAGCTTTAACGAAGAACAATCAAACATTGTAGTTGCTAGTTTAAGAAACTTAATACTAAATATTTAAATGTACAGTTGCCCACAGTAATGTACATAGTAAAACACTTAGTAGTACATTTACAACATCACAAAATCTATCCGTATAACTGATTTCTGTGAAGCTACCACACATCATGCACTCAGCCACCTACTCTTTCTCAGATGATTGTCCTTTTCCAGCACGAGACAGCAGGGCCATGTAAGTATCTGCCACAGTTTGTTGAAGTCTTTCTAGCCTTTGTTCGCAGTCTGCAGTCAGTGTCTGTATATCTGGGATAGTCTCTTCTGATAGCCTTCCCAATATTTTAAGGTTTTCTAATGATGTGCTAAGATCCTTCAGGCTGCCTTCATGTGAAAAAAAGGCCTAAACAAAGACAAATAATATAATAAAGTCACATTAAATCATAAGGGTATCCAACTATTCTCAGACATTTTTTCCTATTTCCATTGGCTGTTCAGATGAGTGCACTTAAAGTGCAAGCTGTCAAACCAGGAAAGAAACATTTCTTTTTCCTCCATTTTCTTTCAAATAGAGCCAGGAAGGAAATAAGGATTTCTGGCAACATGTTCCCCAGCTGCATTCAAAAAACTATACTCACTCTTGCTTGATTTTGGAATTCGTTACATTGCTACAATTTTAGCTACTTTGGTCCCAAGTCTTCTTCACACTGAGATCAGATATATATGTCCCGTTGACTACAGGGAAAGGAGAACTGAAAAAATTATTTTAAAAGTTCCTCATCAATAACTGCACTTTCTAAGGCAAAATCTAAAAAAATCTAACAAAAATATGAACAGAAGGAATGCATTTGAGAATGCTTATTTCTCTTTACTCTTGCAAATTCAATGTTTGCTGAACGTGAACCCATGAGAAGTAAAGACTAAAACTCCACTGAACTCAGTGAAGACTGGAATGTCAACAGGAGAGCTTTTTTTTACCTTTATAAGTGGTAAACTGGACACTCTAATGTGTCTCAAAGAGGAGACGAAGAAAAATACTAGAAGCAATGAAGTATAAAACCTATTGCTTACGGAATATGTAAGATGTAAGATTCACCATGACTTTACCAGTGAAACATGAAAGTCTTATAGAATCACAGAATAGTTCGGGTTGGAAGGGACCTTAAAGATCATCTAGTCCCAACCCCTCTGCCACGGGCAGAGACACTTCGCACTTGATGTCTAATAAATGTCTAACACTGATTAATTTATACGGAATACAAACACAGAGGTGAAGTGTGGCTACTGCACTGTGAGGATACTCTCACCTGAACACAAGCAACACCACCTATGCAACTGTAACAAATCAAAGAAGTCACACAACATGTAATAATTTCATGTTTTCATACTCTACACAGCTGAATCTGTTTTAAAGCTCCAAGGCTGACTTTAAAAAAAAAACCAAGCAAAATCAGAAAAAACATACCACCCATGTATCAAGGCGGCAATTCTAAATGTCTCCATGGAAGCTAATATCTGCAGTCAAAAAAGGTAAAGAAATAATTTTGGTAGCCTCTTTGCTCTACATTTATGTAACAAAGAGCACAAGGGCCCTGTTCCACAAACACAGGACGCAATAACATACCTAAAGAGAAGCAAGAAGGACAGGCAAAGCATTCACAAAGAGAGGTAGATGAGCAGAAAAGGAGTGTGTCGGGTACCTCATGTTCCTTGATGAGCCCTTTGGTTTTATCCATACTTAGGAGTTTCTTCTCTTTGCCCAACTGCTTATTTATTTTTTTTAAAGTTGCATTAAATTTCTTTTTTTCCCTTTCTACTATGAGCTGGACATACGATATAATTTCATGACGAGCTGCCTGCAAAATTCAAAACACATTGTCCCTGTGAGATGGTGCAACAGTATTACAAAGTAAATAAAAACCTTAGAACATATTGTGACAAAAAGATTGTTCTTCAAAGGTGCCAGGCCTAATGAGGACAGACAGCGGATTTTCCCTCCTATATTATCTCACCTCCCATCTTTTACGAACATCTTGAACATCTTTATTCTTTTCTTCCACTGCCAGCCTTCCATGGTCAGATGAAATATTTTCCAGTTGTTCAGCTGCTTTCAAAAATTTGTCAAGAACTTTATCATTCAGAGCATTAAAAGCTTCCTGCAAAACAAGCATCATCACGAAAAATAAACCAAACCGAATGCAGCTTATTTACCTAATAAAATGACATTAGTAGCATACAAAAACCATGCATAAAGCACATACACATTGTCCTCCCTGCGCAAGATGAGGCAGCACAGATTTTGGACGCTTCCATTATAGACATGTCAGTATGGGCCCCTTTAAGAGATCAAGATTTTGAGATCAGACACATCCTTTACCAGTTATCCACCGGGAAAAAGAGGAGATTCAGTATTTATAACCATGCTGTCCAAGAATTCAGGCATGTGATTCTTGATGGGAATTTTAATTATTAATCAGGCAAAAAAAAATTGCTGTGACTCAGAACATGATGAGTTCTGATGAGATGGTGGAGTAATTTAAGATAAGGCACCGAATAAACTGCCATGCAGATTTATATTTCTCCATTCAAGCTGTCTGCTAAGTTAACATATGCTAACAGTACTAAGAAATAAAAAAAGCTGAGGATAGCATTAATACTATTAAAGAAAAAATACTTTGATTTTTTTCTAACTTAGTCTTCTAGAGACTAAAGAGCACTAAGGAATACTCAAATTCGTCTGGCTCAGAAAACAAACCCACCTCATATCTTGAAATACATTCTTCAGGACTTGATTTTTGTTTGACAAGTTTCACAGCTTTTGAAATGGAGGCCTCAAGTTCTTTCTGTGATTCTTCAAAATTGAGCAAAGCCGCCTTCTCTGCAGGTGACTTCTCAGATTTGGACAAGATGTTGTTCACATCAGTTGTAAGAACCTTGGAAGAAAGAGTCTATTATCAGAACATGTCTGAGCGTCAGTAATTACATAAAGATATCGCTTCATAACATCACTCAAGTTTTTTGAGTTGGGATATTGATCTTTGAAATCTATTATTTTTGGCCTGGCAAGAGTCTGGGAAACAAATTCCAATAGTATAAGCCCTTTTTTATTTTACATGAATGAAAAGAATTCTTCCTAATCATATAATGTTAAAATTAGAGATCCCTGCGTGTCTAAAGTAAAACAACAACAAAAAAGTGTACCTGTATCTTGTCGCCAGCTTCTTTAATTCGTGCCTGCAGCCCAGTAGTGTGAGATTGCTGTTGGGATACCTGACTTGAAACATTTTGCATCAGGGACTGCAGTATCTCTTCTGCCGCCATAACTTGTTTTTGGCATGAGGTTGCCCTTGCAGCCAAATTCTGGTTGAATGAAAAGCATTAGAAGCTTGTAGCTTGTCTTTTTGTTTAAACAAACCGAACGAGAAAGCCCGTCTTTTTCATGTATGGTCAATATTCACTCAAGGAAAAAATCTCACATTTCAGTTATTTCGAGGTTTGGAACTAGATGATCTTTAAGGTCCCTTCCAATCCTAACTATTCGATGATTCTATGATTTATGGTCAGTGTATTACACTGTAAAATCTCCGTGTAGAAAGAAATTTGCTGCCATCCACAAGGGATTCTGTTTGCTGAAACAGCCTTCCTGTCGATGTGATACCTCCCATGTCTTTGCCTTAGAGCCAATTAGAAGTATTTTCTAAACATCCTTTCCCATCCAAACAGCTTTCCAAATGAATATACAAACCACACATTTGGATATGCATCACCTGATCATGAAGTCATCCAAAAGTAAACTCAGATTTTCTTGTGGTTTTCACTATGAAAAGGCAGGAAGCAGCTGGGCATTTTGCATGCAAAAGTGGTGTGCCGTATTTGAATATTTATCATGAAACATCCTTATTAAAGTTGGTTTTATCTATGAATATTCAACACATTTTCCTGTTTGAAGCTGTCAGTTAGCATTCTTCTAATGATAATCAGTGCTTTATTCTGAATCTCGACCTACTTTACCACAGGTAACACACAACCTGATCTCTTCTGCTCACAGACAAGTCACATTTTTGGAGGCTGTATTTCCGGGTGTCTTTTGTTCCTTCACTGTTTTTAACCAACAAACGTCACAATGCAAAATGTGGCTTCTTTTATAAACATACCCACAAATACTAAAAGATGAATAGACCCTTTCATAGGCTCACACTCCTAACTCTGTCAACTAAACACAGTGCAAGAAGGCACAAACCAGAAGTAACCTAATGCTAAATCTGGTTCACAGTTATCATAAGTGGATTTAATGTACCAAAGAAGTTCTCTGTTTAACTTTAGAACTTAAACAGAGGAGCTTCAATGAAACCTCCTTCTGGTGGTGACCTTCCTACCATAAGATTATACTTGCCCTGTTGCAGAAATAGCAAAAAGAAACATAAACCAGTGCTTCAGCTTCTCCTGTGAAAAGCTTTGTTCAGATTCACCTTCACTGGCAGGTGAAGAAACTAAAACAGACTTTATACTGAAGCTGCTGATTTATATATACATAATTCCACCTGTCATCTGCTGAGGGAGGAAACAGTGATCCTAGGCAGAGAGATGTGGAATGCAACAGACACTAGTGGAAGTAACAAGAAATTCATCAGTGTTCATTGTGGATGTTTAGAGCAACTGCATATAAGCTGAAATGCACAAATCACCCAGTGTGCTGCTGAAAATGCTTCAAGTATTTAAGTTTTTTACAGGTAAGCTTTGAATACAGCTGAGTCCTCAGGGTAGATAATAGAATGTACAACCAGCAGAAATTCTGAACACGGCACCTTGCAAACTTTTAGTCTGCTGCAAATGCTGGGCTGGACAGGGAGTATTTAATACCACCCACGCAAACTGCTGCACCACAGCACTTCACTGGCACATGCTTGTCATCTGGACACACTGGTGTTGGAAGAGTCACTTATCAGGGACTGATCCTGGGAAATAACATTGAAACACTAGCATTGCCTTGATATTTTACCAGTGTTGCAGCACCAAATCAACATTCATTTCTGCTTCACTGATAATGGCTCATTTTACCCCAGCCATGAATCTGTGTTGAAAGACGAAGACCTAATGAACAAGAAGTTTATGCAATGCATTTCCATTTTCACCTGCAAATGTTCCTCTATCTCAGGTTCCACAGGACTTTCGTGACCTATCTTGCCAAGCAAGTGTCCAACCTCTGCTGCCCAGCTGTCCACCCCTCCCAGGAGCTCTTCAATTTTCTCCAGGCTCCCTGGAAGCTCCACGGTCTTTTCAGCAGCATCTGTGCTCGCTTCACCAACCTATAGAAAAAGAGCAGGGTAAGATGTTTACATCCATCATCAATCCATGGGTCTCTCCACTATGCTCCTACAATAGAGTCACTATTTAAGTTACTTTCCAGCTTTTACATGCAACAAGGATGAAAGGAGAAATAAATGCCAAACATACTCATAAATAAACCATAAGTAAACTTGGGCTATACCAGGGAATTGTCCAAGAGAACAACAGCTAGTGTTGTGCAAATCCAGACCAGGGAGCATGCTAAAACTTTAATGGTACTGGTAGATACAGGCCAGAGCTCAAACCCTTGCCTTTTTACTATAAAAATATATACAATAAATAAATATAATACATATTATAGCCATAATGTCCAAAGCACTGCCAGAAAAATAACTCCTGAAGTTCTTAAGCCCTTGTAAGAGGCGTCTTTATCTCTCTTTTCTGAACATATTTCCTAAAAGCATCTCTTACTACAGGTTTTTCTAGGAAACTCCAGATTTCCCTCACTCCTGGGAATACGTTCTCATTAGGCTCATCTTCTATAAAAATGTTGTCATTTTTTGCCACTGTTTATTGTCATAGCAGTACCTTTAATAAATGTCAATGAAAGGGTCCATTTAGAAAATTAAGAGCTCTAATATTACCTGGCAGAGTAAAAATATCATTCTTGTGAAAGCACTCTAGGAAATATAATATATGTAACATTAAGCAGCTTGTATAGGAATTTACGTATTTTAAAAAGCCTGTCAAGTGAGCTGATGCAAAGTTGCACAATCCTAGTAATACCCATGCAGCAATAATCAATTTCTACTAGCTAAGGCAGAGATCACACAATTAAGCAAAGGTTCACAAGCTCTTAACAAACTGATTACTTTCATCTCTAGGACTGAATAAGAGCTTTATTCTACAATAAGATTTCTTCTTATAAGTGGATTTAAAAATTTCCATTTAGAAAATCGAACATTTTCCATCATGTCATAAAGAGCATTTAACTAAGTCACAAAGACTTAAGAAAGGGATGTCTCTGGGCATCTTCTGTTCCTCGTGTTTAAAACTGACAATATTGAGTGGACTGAAAGATCTAATAACCTATGACTAGCAAGCTGGTGAGTCTACAGAATATGATTTTGAAGGCTACATAGCAAGAGTCATATGAAACTAATAACTCACAAAGCGTGTCCTCTTGATGAACTTAGCCCATCTCTTGTTCAGTTTCTTCAGCTCTTTGGCAATATTTGATCCAACTTGCTCTTTGCTGACTTCAATGAGATAGCTGCCAGCTTCATTTAAGGAACCATGAACTGAATTCCACTTTGCCAGGATCTCAGTGGGGATCTAGACAGAGGCATTGAAATCATTTAAAGGAGAACCCTGTCAAAAGTTTTTTTCCAAAATGAGGAGCAAAAACCAAAAAAAACTTGTATAATGTTTCCCTTCCAGGGGCCTTCCAAGTATCTGTCTGTCACTACAATGAGAAATTTAACCACATACCTCTTTCGGATGCTCATTCCGTATTTCGTCCAGCCACGTCTTTAGTGAGCGGATGTTTTCTGCATAGTTACTCCAGGAAGACAGGACTTTCTGTAGGGTGGTATTTACATTGGAAATATAGTCTCTGCACATAGAAATCTTGGACTCCACTGTCTTAAAAAGTCTGCCAGTTTCTTGAGGATCTCCAGCTAGGACATGAAATCAGGAATATCATTATACACTTGAAAACAGAGAGTCTAATTACATAAGAGCAGTATTTTATACAAGAGAGGGAATTAAAAACGGTGACAACACGTCAGTTCAAAATAGAGGTCTTGATATCAGTTTATATGCATAAACTTACCCGAGCCAGGACCGCTTATGGGTTTGGTTTTCAAATCTTCACAGATGTGAGTAGCAGTTTCTAGTAATGTTTCAAGCCTCTTTTCTTCAATGAAATTCTGCCCAAAGTGAAAAGTAATTGGTATGGCCATCACTAACTGACATAAAACTAGGTAGGAAATGCAGCTTGGGATACATTTTTTTTAAATGAGTCTATAACCTGCAGGTTAAACGTTAACTGAGCGAAGCCCATCAAGCAACAAATCTGCTCCGTTTAGTCTGAAACAGACCTGGGGTTTTTTCTGCTTGTGAAGAGTAACTTAAATGGGAATATTAATTCCTGAATGCCACTGCCTGAGTCACAGCCCAACTCTGAGTCACAGCCCTATGAATCAGGGTTGCTTATTTCAGAAAACAGCCCTAGGGTAATACTGAGGAATGGTATCTAGAACAAGTCAGGTAGAATTTGCTCACATCGGTCTAAAAAGTGTTTAAAGTGAAAGGTGGGTTTCCCCGCATGCACAGAAATGTCGACGTGCCCAGCTCGTGTCACAGATCATGTAAGATCCAAACTGGGGCTGGAAAGGGTGAGAGAGGAAGAAACGGGAGCAGAGGAGACTTGTGCTTTGAACACTCACACAGGGAATGAGAGAGTTGATCCTCAGCCCCATTCTTGTCCGAGATGCATCTCACCTCAGGGCTCCCCAGTCCTACAAACATCTTACCTAGAAGGCTACAAAAACACCTCTCCTGTGGCCATGACAAAACTGGGCCACTGGGCCACCATTCAGCCAGGACTGCATATCATGGGACCATAAGGAGAGCCAGCAACAAGCCTTAAACTACTAGGGAAAGCTCTATATTCTATCAGCTTGAGAAAGACCATGAACCATAATGGTAAAGATAACATCACAGTAAGTATTTATGAAGCCAACTGAATCAAGAAACGCAGCACAGACTAACTCTGTAATCCCATCTCACAACAGGGTAAGGTTAATATTACTCAGGAAAAGTGATATTCTGTATAGCCTGCTGTTGCCTCCTTCCACAGTTCTGATGCTGGCGAAATACCCACTGATTTAATCGGGGAACTTGCTGGTCTGAAAAGCTTCTCAGAAATGCTTTATAAATTCCACTAAAATGGAATTTGAAAGTAGTCCCATTAACTGGAGATGGGGCAAAATTTATGGCATCGTCATTTTCATCTCTCTGCCCCTGTTCTTGATGTAATGATGTATTCTTTGACAGTATTTGGGGTAGGGTAACCCCCACCTACATGTGGCATCACTTTAAGAATTTCAGCCCAGAAGCTCTGCTAAGCACAAAACAAAACAAAACAAAACAAGACAATTCATATTCATCATGAAGCATGAAGAGGTAAGGAAGTAGGGAAAATAACAGGCAACAGCAAAAGGTAGATTAGCCAGCACCACGGGAAATGGTTTTGAAGAGAGCAACTATGGAACTACTCCAGATAGGTTTATGTGGATTTGAGCCAGGGAAGGACTGCTGCTGCTGGCTCTATAGTTTAGAAAGAAAGAAATTATCGCAATAAAGAACAAAAAAGAGTAGAGAAAAGTACAAATGGTTCCACCTTGCTCTGTTTCTCCAAACTGAAAAAAAAATCCTTATTCAGAGCAAAACAGGAAGACATGGTGCAGAATGAAAGCTCCTGTGGAAGTCTACCAGTCCTATTTTGCATAAGTCTCAGATCTCACCAGTCTACCATGCTTCTGCCAACTATTACAGTATCTTCAAATGAAGACAGATACAAACTTGAATCAGAGGTGGGAAGAAGAATACTGTCAGGGTGTGACACAGATATTTAAACTTACATTCCAGTTTTCCAGTAGTGATTCCACAGACTCTTTTGTCCCATACTTCATGTCCCAGATATTTAGCTTTAACATCACCTCATTGGCAATAGCTGTGCTAAGTCCATAGTGGTATTCAAGAAAGGTGCTGGAGGTTGTGAAGTGAATATTGCTGAATCTGCAAACAGTGAAATGTTGTGAAAGTTGACTCAACACCATTGGATGTGGAAAGTATTAATGTATAACGCTTTTAGCATAAAAACTCAGAATTACATATATTATATTTAAAGATTATTTTGTTATGACAGGAGTTAAATTAAGATAAAACCAAAATTTTAGGGAGCAACGATTTTGAGTCAATATTGACAGCTCAATTTATGAAAAAAACTTTAATGCCCAGAAAAGAGGCATCTGCCATCTGCAGTCAAAGCTTCTCAGGTTACAAACACAGATTCACTGGTCATTTTTTAAAATATTCTCCATCAGATATATGGGGTTGCACAATCTGTAGGTCTCACTGATTTTAAAATGTGGAAATTAAAAATTAGAGAATCCTCACCTCCAGAGAAACTTTTACATTCAAAGCATGCACATTTCCTACCCCTAAGTGGGTGTTTCCTACACATACTACCAAAAGGCATCTGAAAAGGTCCTGTGAACGAGCTCCACTTTGAGCACATGATTAGATATTCACTGGACCAACAAGCAAACCTGCCTGTTTCTTTGGACAGTCAATCTCTGCTTAGGTGGCAAACGCTCTTTTTCTGCAAGGCACAGATAAATTAAGCGCTTTGTTCAGAACAGCAGAGAGTGTCAATAGCAGAGCTAGAATACAACATAGTCAAAGTAGAGGGAACTTGAGGATCACAACCTTCTTTTCATTTCCTCTAACTTTTCAGGCAAGACTAGTGGCATGTTCTTCTCATCCTCATTCTTAAATGATTGAAGGGTGTCCCAATGCGAATCAAAATCATCCATCAAGCCCTGGGAAGAAAAAGACATAGTAAGTCTTTCATTTCATCTGGGAATCTACAAGGCACCTGACATTAGAGTGACAGCTACTAGGAACTAGTCAGCACAACACAATCTTCCAGTGTCCTCACTCAAGAAAGTGCAAAGGAAGTATTTATCTCATCCCTTTCTAAAGTGCACGTTTAGTGCAGTACTACCTGATTTTCTCTTACCACTGTGCCTCTACTTAAGTACAAGGAACATGGATCTACGCTTAGCAAAGACTGTCAGCAAAACCTGATGAATAAACCTATTATGTCGCATTTGATTAATACTTGACTGCTCAACAAATTTCCATCTAACACCACGCAGAGCGTATCACATTAACCCTCTGATACTTTACTTTAGGGGAATACTTTATGGGCATGTGTCTCAGCACCAAATTCCCTATGCAAAAATAAAATATAAGATTCACTACACAGAACATAAGCACATTCGTAAGTGGCATTTAGAAAACATGCTGTAAGTTCATTTCTAGGTAATAAAACCAACAACAAAGCATAATAATGGAAATGGTTAAATCCTGGGGCAGCCCTCAACCCCCAAAATAGTCCACAGATTTTAAACACTTGATTTTGTACCCTTAATACTATTCCAATCAGACAGTTATGAACATTGGTGCATAATATCCTAGCTCTTAGGAAAAGTAAAATTTCCATTATAAGGCACCACCTTGGCAATAAGATCCCTACCGAACACACACTAAAGGGACCAACTAGAGGAAGGAGGGGGAAAAATTCTCAGCAGAATGTCTCTCCATCAGGAAAAGCATATTATGAAAGAAATAAAATATCTTGCGTTTCTCCTAAGGGAACTTAATGATTATATCTACATGTTCAATGGGAAAAAAAGAAAACCCTAAACCAGTAACACCTCTCTGTCTCATTCTTAGAAATGATTTAACTTCTTTTGCTGAACAAAAATCGTAGGTGAAAAAGTCTGGCAAAGCGGTTATGAGTTAAAAAGCCGTCTCATATCAGGAATTGACTAGCAACAGTATAAAAAAGTGGTGTTATCAAGCGACTCACAAGCACCTCTGTTTCTCACTCTTTCCAATTCTCTTTAAGGACATAGCACAAAAACATCCAACTTGTCTCTTTTTCAGAAAAAAAACCCAAGTGCAGCATTACGATGATGAGCCAGACATCACTTCATCTTTTCAAGGTTTTCAAATTCAAAAGGATATTTAAACTACTGACAGTGTAAAGATTTCAAGATCAGAATAAATAACTTGCACAGTACCAACGTATCAAAATACCTCCTGTTGCATCAAATAGAATTACCAAGTGATTCAGCAAATACTTAACTTCTAACACACGTGAACTCACTGGAATGTAACCCTGAGTGCAAGTGCATTTCTGAATAGGTATGTATTAAGCTTAGATTTAAAGATAAGGATGCAATTACCCTGTGCTAGTACTTAATACACAAACAAGTTGCAGGAACCACATAAAAAGAATATCATAATTTACTCATCTGGATAGTACTCATATTTAATCTCACTCCAGTGAAGTCAGAAACCTTCTCTATAGACCTATGCAGTTATTTAACTAAACTCATCACTGTTCAAAGGTATGCTTAGAAGAGGTTTTCATCTTCAGAAGATAAACACATCTACACCCCTCCACAAAATGTCAAATAGCAATTCCATAACAAGTGCTTTGCTAGGTCAGACCGAAGCAGAATATTCCTTTGTGATCAGCATACCTTAAATGCTGTAATAATTTCTCTGAAGACAAACATTGCTTTAAACGGGTCCTGCAAATCAGGCAAATCTTCTGCCTGCAGATGTTCTACCTCCTGAAGCCAAGCCTCAGTGCTATCCAGAGGGGAGGGCAACATCTGGTCCAGCTTGATTTTCCATTCATTAATCTTAAAAAGGAAAAACAGGGATTAAATTTCTCACTGTTATTTATTTTGCCATCCCAAGTTACTGATAAAACCTGCATAAGCTGATGCTCTAGACATACCAGAAAAAAAAACAAACACCACCTGTCACCATTCAGAAACGAAGCTTCCAGTGAAGTCAGCGGCAAATCAATGTGTTTACCTGAGACCCAGGTTTGTTCCCCAACCTGTAACCTCTACAACACTACTGAGAATTTGGCAGTTACTGTCCTTGGCTGGTGCCCATCTCAAGGCTCAGCAACAGGGAAATTTACAGTAAACTAGTCACAAAATAGAGGGGCAACGGGGATGCTCCGGACAACTTTCCATCACCCACCAACCAGATCTCACTGTATTACTATCTGTGACACGGAAAAGAATATATTAATACACTTTTCCCAGTCACATCATCATCTGAGCCACAATTATGTCCCAAAAGAAGATTTTAAGCACAAATAATCCAAAAACACTGATCAGAAGAGTGCCCAAAGATAATCAGATGCAGGCTGCTTTTCACAGACCCCTCTCAGCCCTGAGGTTTGGGAAGCACAAGGGTAATACCAAGTCACCTTCTGTCTCCTCTTGGGAGGACCACTACTTAGCTTGTGTGGACTTCAAGTTCAGGGTCTGTATCTCTTTTATCAATTCAAACAAAACCACCTCCCCACTTTTCCCTGTGCGAGTTCCCAAAGCAGACCTAGGTTTCTTCATCAAACCTGCTCACGCTGATAACATAGCGAGCTAGAAATGCCTCTGACCTGGGAGATGAGCTTATCCCACTCTTCTCTCATCTGCTGTTGGCCTTCACTCAGCTCAGCTTCACTTCTTTTTGATGACAACACAGGCACAAAGGGTTTTTTCCCTTGGTTAAATGCTTCCATAAATGACATCATTTCCTAGGGACAAAAAGGAGGAATAATTCATAGAAAACTTGAGATGGAAGTTCATGGAGCCAAGTACTGCCTTTGAATACCTCCATTAATTCCAAAGGGTGTGATGCACAGAAAAACAAGAAACAAGCAGGGAAGAAGCATATGTGTCTCCAGGCAGTATTTGGGTCTGAAATTACAGGTGTCATTTGCTGACAAATATCTGTATTTAACATAATGTCAATGCCATCAGGACAGGATTCTCCCCTCCCAGCAAGTGAAAGGGAAAATTCCTCCCTCATAAGCCATCTTATTACAAACTCTGGATACAATATAAACCAAAGGAAAACTTACTTCAGGCACAACCTATCGCCAACATTTCAATCACTCCTCTACAACATTAGTTGGGAAAAACATACTTATTATTATCACAGAAATGGCAAAGGTGAGCCTGTCAAGGGCCTATGTGCTTGAAATTTGTCCAAGTCTTCGGATGTGCCAATTAATTAAAAGATCATATTTCACTTTCTCCAAAAACACCTTGCTCTGCTCAAAAACCAACCTACATATACGAGTTTGCTAACAGAAAAGATTTCATCCTATACTTCCCTCGATCATTTCAGGTCATTTCTCAAATTCATTGTCAGATTTCCAACTCTTGTTTAGAGGTTTATTTAACACTTCAATTTAGGCAATGAAGATGAAAAGCTATGTTTCTGGGAATAGTTTTAGCATTTCTTTTTGCAAAAGCAGTTAAATATGAGATACAACTTACTTTGCACTTCTGAAAATATGTTTCATTCTCCGTGTCAACCAGCAACTTTGCTAACTTCTCCTCCTGTGCAACCAACCAGCTCACAGCCTCTCTTACTTTCTCCTGGTAATTAGAGCAGAAAACTTGATTTTTCCATTTTGCAAGCCTTCTTAATTTACATTGTGTCATAAAACACCACACATTTGAGTATATGATAAACCCCATTTCAAAGCTATTGAAAAACAAACAGTAATTCCTCAGGACTCTAATGAGTTTTGGGTCAAACACTATTACAGAGCAGGGCCGAAGTTTTAAACCTGGCACCTGGATGTATGAAGGCATCTTAAAAGAAGAGCCTGACTGCCATCTGACTGAAAGGAGATTATCAGTTCAGAGATATGTGACAAACCAATTAATACATAAACTCTCATAGGAGAATGTAGAGAATAGAAAACTTGATTCCAACTGTATCATCAAAAATCTATCTCGCTGAGTCTTGACTACCACACAGGGGCATTATAAGGTTCAAATCAACGCAGCCCTGTCAGTAGCTGAATCAGATTTACTACCTAACTGTTACTGAGTCAGGTTATAAACAGGGCAAACAAAGTGCTGATATTCTTGGCAACCATGACACACACTCATTTAAAAAAGCCACATGACATACCTGCATGTCTCCTTCAGACTCACACATACTCCTGGAGTATTGCAAAAACTGAGCCACGTAAGTCATGATTGATTTTTCATCTGGATTCACAACATCAACATCTACAAGAGCCAAGACATCATTTACACAATTATGCAGCCTTCTACGCCTGATTACATGCTATACTGCAGTTATTAAAGCACATTACCAAAACCATGTTGATTTTGCAGCAGCTCAGTTAACATACCACTGACAGAACTTAATACGTAATGAACATTTTTCTCCTTGGGAATATTTTAATATAACATGATTAACTAATGAAGAAGTTTCTCCCATGAACAGCAAAGTTTCATATCCTTTTTTTCCCTGCAGACTGCTGCCAATTCAAAAATCCTACAAACGCTAAGTAAGGTCAGTGCCATAAAAATAACGCCTCAGCTTTGAGTTTTAAAGATCAATGATTCATTTCAAACTTAAGCACCTTTTCCTGTATTACAAGCCAACATTCATAGGATGATTTTTATCTCACTCCTGATAAGAAAGATAAAAAAAGGTAGATCATTTACCTTCAGGTTCAAGAAGCCGTGGAATATTCAGCTCCAGTTCTGCAATCCTGAAAGCCTCTTTCAGGTTTTCTTTATTGCTTCGAGTTTTTGCCTTCTCCAGATCAACTAGACCTGGTCGTAAGGTCTGGATGACAGCTAAAAAAGGCAGCCCGCTTCGCCAGCTTGACTTGAAATCAGTCACGTTGATAGAGCCATGCCTGTGCCAAAAATGGTTAGAAACAAAGTGTTATGCCCTGTTTCCTCAGGTGTCGTAAGTACAAATAAAACATCTATTTTGCAAAACAACTCAATGTTTCTATGTTATGTTGCATTCTGAAGATACAGCCTTGTCGATCCAATATCCTTTAGAACAATTTTAAGCTCAATATCTATGTGTTCTATGGAATGGAAAAATAACAAGTAAAGCACTGAAGAATATGTAAGTATTTGTCTGTAAGGGCACCAAGTATTGGAATCACTGCTGGCGCTTTAGAAAATCCAGACCTCAAAGATGATTTATTACTGCAGAAAAAATACTTATTTTTCTCTTCTTTAGCTTACTGTCTCTAAAACACATTGTGTTAAGCAGTGCCTGGACAGTATTGCACGGTGCCCAGTTCCGCAAGCCAAAGTGAATTCCAGGACAACTTCCAGAAGCAGCCTGTATGTAATGAGTATGTTACAGCAAGGAAGAGATGTGAGGTTTCAGGTGATCAAATTTAGTTACAGACAAATGGGTCAGGACTTAAAAGTTTTCTTCTATTACCAAAAACTATAGGATTCACTGATAAAAATCATTCAATGTAACCACAGCTCAGACATGATGCTACAAAACCGACTGCAGTGAAAAAAAGAAAAACAAGCAAAAGAAAGAGGAAGATTAAATGGATAGAGAGCTGGTTTTACATGCCAATCACTCTTATCCTGACAAAACACAAATAAAAACAAAGCTTCAGAGCCTGAAAACATTCTCCCCCAGCAGAAAGTGTCTGATGTGCTGATGATAGCCTTTTTCTCACACCAACAACATGGAATATTAGTAGAACGTTATTAGAACATAAAGCAACCAAAGAGCTGGAGAAAAAGCATTGGTGTTATTGTAAAACATATTTGAAATGTCCTGGAGTAAAGCAACAGCCTTTGAAGAAAATGTGAAGCCTGTCTTTTGCAAGAAATACCTGTATCTGCTCTAGACTGTGTGCTGTGACTACTTCCACTGAAATCAACAGAACTATCAGTACATCAAGCATAAGGAAACATCTTGTTAGAATTGGAGACTTCTAGGACTAGGGACCTTCTTGGATGTGTTTGACAGAAAAACACAACATGTAGGAATCCTAAAAATCCTACGTTTTTCTGTTAAAAATAGAGATTAATTATTTAAACTTCGTTAACCAGTGCCAACCATGAGGATTAAAACTAGCAAATCATGTAAACATTCCACTAGACTTTTCACACAGAAAGTCCTAAAAGAGAAAAGCCAAATAAGTCGATTTACATTGCAGTATTCCATTAGTAGGTTTAGCTTCATGTTAGTGTTTTTTAAGGGCTCATGTGAAAACATATAGGGCCTGATTGAAGCTAAAAGTACTGGTGACAACATCTGACATCTAAAGGATTTTCTGCTAAGCTGTTTATTAACTAATGTTAAAAAAAGAGGAAAACATCACCACATTTAGAAAAAAGCAGTAAACACAACATGTAACATACTATTTACAAGTCTTGGATAGAACTTACAGTGAACACTGTTCTTTTGCCCACAACAAAAGAGCATTTGTAGCAGACACTTTCCACCGTTCCTTAATTTTAGCACTTTTTTTAGCTGATCGGCTTGCCTTTGGAGAAGAGTCAGCAGCACCTGAACAATCACGTGAAGGCTGATTGTAAGCACAAGCAAGCGTCCCAGCAAGTTCTTCAATCTATCAGAGATGATGGGAAAGTTAATCAGGCTTCAGGAAAAAATTACCAAGACATCAAAGGCACAAAACTAGAGAATTAGAAAGGTCTCGGTCACAGGAACAGGTAGTTCCCTGCCCTAAAAGTCAGATGAGGTTTTATCTGTTCCACCTGAGCTATTTCTTGCTGAATTCCTGTCTTCAGGTATTGTTTTGTCAGGAAATAATATTCACCCAAAGACTTTGACGTCATGCTGTGGGTACCAGCAATGGCAGCAAGGGACCTTCTCATATAATGCGCTTTTCTGCTCCTTCTACCAGTGAAAGCAGCCAGTGGCAGCTGTGTTTTCTGATGTCAACACAGTCAAGTGTATATATACATATAATCCTCAGAAGTACTGGCCTGCTCAGTCAGGGTGCAGGAAAACCCACCTGACAAATCTCAGAGATAATAATGTATACAGCTATGTGCAGTGCAAGAACCTTCAGCACCTAAGTACCAAGAAAAATGTGGGCTACATCTAACGCCGTTAAATAACTTTGCTTCTTGGCTTTCTCCTGAGCCTCAGTCGCCAGTTCACTCCCAACACACCTATGTGACTCCACCCTGAGCCATCACTTTTACTTCTGCTTTGTACTAATTGATCTTGTTTGGCAACAACAGAAGTCAATACATTTTTGTGCTTTTTTTCCTCTACTAAACTTCTCTTACATCGCTGAAATACTTACATGAAAATGAAATATAATTGTCCAAATTAGGCCAAGTACAATGGAAGGTTTTCCTTCAATAATGTCAGCAACATGAATATTTATGAGCTTGAGCTAGGGGGAAAAAAATAGGATCATTGTTAACAAAGGAAACGTTCCACCAGCTAAACTGGCTTTAGTTGCGAATTCTGAAGTTAATACTCACTGATCTGCTCTTTAAAAATGTCAAAGCATTTTCTATGTTGCTTCTGCACTGGAAGGTATTAAATCCTTTTTCCCGTGGCTGTGAAGCAAAAACAACAGGTTACAACCTCAGTGGTAAAAATTAATACTATTTTATATTTTGATAAGTGTTCTCCAGCAAAGACTCTCAAATTACTTCAGATCAACTCATTTTGGTGTGTTTCAGTGTCAGTGGTGTAAGAATAAATTACTCACAAATAGCTCTACGACTCCAAAGGGATCATTCATATGCTTACAATTAAGCTTATCCAGAAATCTTTGACTGATACGACAAAGGACTGAGGTAATATTTTTATTACACTGTCTTACCAGACGTTCACCTGAAAGCACTTCCAACAGATCCAAAAGCAAATGTCCTTGCCTTATGTCTGTATACAGGTCTGAGACAACTGAAGGAGGTGTATGCTGCAAAACAAATTTCAATGCTTGTTACACCATCTTTTGTCATTTTTAATTCAACACACTACAGAACATCACAGATGGCTCTGCTGTAAAATAAAAAAATGTTTAGCATCTCTTAATTTTACAACAAGATGAAACGTAAATTCTGCTTCTAATCAGCCATAACTTGCTTCTTCCAAACTATTATCATGTTTGGCTCTTATTCCCCTCGCCTGCCTTTGAGCTTCATAGGGGTTATTTTAGGCCTCATTTTGAAGTATTTATACTTTTTAAGGTGGTATGTGGCAAAAGACCACAAACCTTTGAAAACGGGAAAGTTAAGATAAGCAGTTAATTCATATTTTGACTTTTTAATCAATGTACCCTCAGTCCAAATTGGACTACAGAGTTGAATAACTAAATTCTTACTCTTTCCCTCCACTTGTGGACAATATAGATCTACCATAAGCTCAGCAGCTTCCATTCAAGGAGGGACCAAAACAGGATTTATATTTTTTACCAGAGCAAGTCAGAACCCCAGCACATACTGCAAAAGCTTAAGGAGCATCTACATTACTAAATGGTTTGTCCTAACACTCACCGGTCACTCAGCTCATCCCATTAAACCCATATTCTTGGACTGCATAACAGAATATTACTAAGCTAAACACATTAAAACTAATCATAAATACAGAAACACATAAAATCCCAAGACATGTGCCCTAACCCAGCATAAGTATGTTTTACCACATCAGCAAGAAAGATACTGTCATCTGCTTACAAATCGTCGGGTAGAAAAGTCCTTGGATGGTCATTAACACAATGCTGTTACATTTACTAAACAAATGCTTTCCAGGGCCTATGTTTTCCAGCCAGTACCTAAAATCTGTATTAATTTTTTTATTCCCCAAACTAATTTATCTACATACATCTACACCCAAATCAAAAAGGCAAAAGGCGTGTCTTTCCTAGAGGATCCCCTTCTTACCTTTGCCAATATTGAATTTATCCAGCTAGTAAAGGTTTTCTTCTGCGTAGACTCTCGCTGCACTGGGAAAAGAAAAGAAAAAAATGGTTAATCAAAAAAATTATCTGGTTATATTTCTCAAAAAGATATATGACATCCATCTCAAACTTAAGGTCCGTTCTTCCACATATTGAGATATAATTTCATATTTGCTTTTCTAAACTCTATGTTAGAGCTGATATTTTCTTTCCCACAGAGATGACGCTGCAAAGACCTCTACAACCCTGGAGCATACTTCCATTGGATGCAAAGAAGAGCAACTAATGAAGGTTTTCTCTAAACTCAGTGAATGTAAAAGGTAATGTTAAAAAATTATACTAGAGGGCAATGTGTCTGGAATAACTCCATCCATTCCTAAATGTTCCTTGAAAGACCCAGGGTATCAGACCCACTCTTTGAAATTTGGGAAAGTGTGTGCATGAAAATATATGCAAATGTGACACACACACACCAATCAACACTGCAATGCTAACAAGGAGACATAAATAGCATGAGAGATACCGGCTTCACGTTAGCACAGGACCCAACCACACCCTTGGGTTGAATACCAATGCAGAGCCGTTTCTGTTACCTAACAAGAGATTATGCAGTAGCTGCGCTCAGTTTTATCAGGCAGGCAAGGCTGGTATTGCTGGCACTTGAAAAGGGACGGAAAGCAAACATTAACTACTCTGCCTGACGCCAGCGACTCTTCCAGCTGTAGCTCTTGCCAAACACACACGACTGCTCTTGATATGGAGAACTTGCATTTGGGGTTGGTTAAAGAAAGACAGTTGGGATGAGGACATTTGGTCATGTCTCGGTTGAATCTCTCCATATTAATGCGCAGGAGAATTATGCAACGTGGACTTGATACTGCAAGTATTGATTCACACGGGTAGCTCTCGGGCAAACACCTCGCCTTAGCCAAATCACAAGGTAGTTACCTCACTGCACACACCTAAGAACATCTTACACCATCCTCGAGCTACAGCCTAGTGCAACCCACCAGGCTGCCTTCCAAGCAGCCGCAGCCCCAGCTGCAATGCGGCTTATTTTCCTATCCAAATAAATAAGAATCATAATAAAAAACACCTCATTGTGAATCGATATCAAAACTCCATGCCTGCCAGTATCTCCCTGGACTGTAGTGCAGCAGTTGTTCTGCTTCCACGCAGGTCACACAACACACAGCTCAGTACAGATGTGCCTCTGGCACCACAGCAGGCAGCCGGATTGCATTTTTCAGGCCAAGTGTGTTTTCCCTCCCAGCTCCCTCCCCTCTGCTGCTCAGAGGCGCTAATGATTTAATCAAGCTCTCAAATTCTTATCTCTACCACGTGGTTAATTAATACGGATTTTTATTTTTATGAGGATGAATGGATTCTTTGTTGGGCCTTTTTATAGGGCTCTAAGTGACCTTGCTTTTCTCTTGCCCTAGTTTTCAAAATGTCAGTGACCCAGAATCAAAAAGCTATCAAAAAAAACCTGATCATTTCCTCCACTTTGGGCCAAAACCCAACAAGCCGAAACAGTGGATCTGAGAAAACTAAAACAAAATAACTTCCTAATCTGAAAACACCCAAAATCTACCATATTTCCCCTGTGTTTTAATGTTGATCTTCAGAAAAACTCCCTACGGCGGAACAACATGTAGAAGCCGGGTGTCACGTAGGCTGGCCAAAAATCAATACACGCTGCTGGACAATGACTGTTTCATCCAGTAACGAGCTACCAACAAGTGCTACGAACCAGATTAATCATTAAGGGATGGAGCATGGGGATGCGGCAGGGACCGTGGCAGTGCTGAACTCTCCGAGGAGGGGAGGGAGGGCAGGAGCACCACCAGCCATGGTTTTACTCCCAACCTTCTTTTAACAGCAATATAGAAAAGCCAGCTTAAAATTAATCTCCTCTCTCCTGTTGTCTTTTGTGCCTCCCTTCCCAAGGTCGGAGACGACAGCTCACAGGAAAGCACCATCTCCTCCCTCAGCAGGGAGCTGCGGGAAGCAAATCGTGGCAGAACAGTTGTAGCCTGTCTGTCCGTGCTCATCAAACAACGTCATCAAACAGCAAAGAGGTTTTCTTCAGCGAACTGTCAGCGAACCATTTACAACTGTGTGGCTCTTTCTTTTTTTTTTTTTTAAAAAAAAGAACTTCTTAAAACAATTATTTGACACTAATGAGCACAAGGCTATCTGTTGTCTTCCTAACTCTGTTTTGTCAGAAGGAATTACCTCTCATGTATGATGTTTTTATATCTTCCTTTCACCATTCAGGTCAGCTGAGGCTGCGCCTACAGTAGCAAGCAGTGCAGCTCAACAGAAGCACATCAGTAGATTAAAAGAGTTGGTGTTTGGGATGTTACATACTCGCCAAGGCGTGTAGGGAAGAAAAGGCGTGTTGGATTAGCTCTAGACTGAATGCCCACAGACAGCCACAGTACCTTCTTGGAGCATTCATTTCACTTGCATCCAAAATAACCATTTGCACACTCCCTGACAGCTCAGCAAAAAAACCCAAAGCACAGTCAGCTGGGATAACTGGGAGAGCTCCTTCAAGACATCACTGCTGATATGAACTAAAACATGAGTCAGGTACATGCTGTAAATGACAGGAACTTGCCAACCCAAGGAAAGGGTGAGCAGTTCACCCTTGAGCCCTTTGTATAGCCCCTTCCCTTCCAGCCAGTAACAGAGTTTTCTTTTCCGCAGACAGGAAAGCTGGGGAAAAGAGGTATTTCCAGCATTTATGTTCAGCAACATGGTGTTAAGCAATTAAACACACAGTATTTTTTGTAAAGATTAAGAAGCGTATTTAAAAGCCAATGACGGTGATAAGAATATTTCTACAGGAACGGGTCTTCTCAAATCCAAATATCACATAAATATTAGCTACTATCCTCTCTGCCCAGCAAGAGGCAACTTTCCTTTCTACACTATTCCTTTCAACCACCTTTTCCTCTCAGCTTTCTAAAACTTTTACTCTTTTTACTGTTTTACTCTTCTCATTGCCAGGATCCTGGAGCAGTTCTAAACCACCACGGTCTTTACTGCCTCGAACTGAGGCATCGCAGTACTTGGGGGCACAGACAGAGGCTGCAGGTTAAATTCCTAATGGTACTAAGTCACTTCATTTAGATATCAACATACTTTTAAAGATAAGGGCTTAAGTGGCTTTTATAACATTTTAGAGAAAATCCACAGTGATGATGAACACAAGTGGCCTTCAGTGCCCTATGCAGGTGCCCCAGGAGCCATCTATGCCTTAAGCATTTTAATGCCAGCTTTTAACCAGATATGCACATGATAACACCTTTAACAAGCTGAAATATATCTAGCAGGGAACACATTTATGCACCTAGACAATCCATTTTTTTGATCAGGCATGAGAAACAGACAAAAATAATCATGACTGAGTTTTTTTAGGCAGTCTCATGTTTCAGTTGCCTCTCCAGTGCCGTCAGCACTGTCACATGCCACAAAGCCGTGTCCATGCAGTTATAGAAACTGCAGACCAGCTCCTCACAGGGCAGCAGGAAGCATAAATAGGGCATAAATTTCAGCACAGCTCCTATGGGAGCTCTTCCATTTGTAAAAGTCATTCTTGAAAATCATAATAAACAATTACTGGTCTTTTTTGATCATCCTGGTAAAGAAAACAAAAAAGTGCAGCTGTAGCAACATACTGGCCCCAACAGATAAGGCGTACAACTAGGACAAAAAAAAAATGCTGGATAAGAATTAGTGACCTACCTGGCCTCTGGATGAATTAAGCAAGTCTCAGAGAGATATCCTCCTTTACTACAAACTACAACAACAATCTATCCATAGATATCACCTTATTTTCTATTTTATCTGAAATAATTTGTAAAGGATTAGACATAACTGCATCAAAACAGCATAATTTGTTTACATCATTCAGCTCTTCAAAAACAGTCTTAGCAGCCACATTCTTATACGATCACTCTTTGGGTTACAGTTATAAACAGGAATATGCACAAGGATTAGTAAGCAGAGCCAAAAATTAGGACTACTGTAGTTAATTACTGGAAGAGTAATACGTGCTTCAAACTCCAAGAGCTAAAACATATTCTCTTGTGTTTGAAACTAATCAGAAAGCATGTAAAGAAAAGAGAAAACGGAGTTCTGCACAGGCTTGGTAGGAGATGTCACACACAGGGTCTGTTTGCTGCCCTAGAGAAGCAAGGGGAAGGATTCGTGAATGACAAGGAAAGTGGAGGTTGGATCTTCCCACAGGTAAACAGATTAACATCCCCCATACGCTCCTCCACAGCATCACAATTCCTGTCCAGTTTCTGCAGGTGCCACCTATTGCGCAAGCAGGTGCTTATTCCCCTCCCTGCAATCCTGCACTTGGGCTCAATGTGATTTAGTTCTATTATAACATCTCGAGTAGAGGGAAGGAAAAAAACAGAAAAGAAGGAACCCAAGTCCTCACATTATGCAATTTCATACCGCTTTCAATTTTGTTGGCAGGGAAGGTGGTAACTATTACTCTCTTCTCTATGGAGATCAGTTTGAAAGCTGGAAACGGTTAAAGAGCAACATATAAATCTAAAAATATACATATTTAAGTGTTTATATTCTTGCAGCTTTTTAGTTCAGCCTGATGATTTTGTGACTAGCTTCATCATTCGCAAATGTCTAGAGATGGAAACATAAGAAACTAGATTGCTTTCATTTCTTTACCAATTTTCTTCATGTTTTCAGGCTTCATTAAAAATCCTTAAAATACTGAACTGAAAAGAAAAATACACTGAAAACAAAAGTTACATTTTTACCTATTTTCAAGTGACTTTCTTTTCTGCACCTTCTAGGCGAAACACTATCAAAGAAAGCCAATGTTCACCTTTGAACATTCTAGCTAAAAACTACAAACAGAAAATCCACTAAAGCAGGTTTTCAAAATATTAAGCCACTGACATTAATCTAATACGGTTTCTGTAACAGTTACAGCTAAGTAGCAACCTCTTCACTAATGATTTTAAGGAGATTCTTCTTCCCTCCTTTCCTTCTTTTTCTTCCCAAAGTGCTGTTTTCCTCACAGAAGACTGTGACTTGAATCACAGTCAAACTTATCTAAAACGAGTGTTTGGGTTTACATGTGGTAGTTAAGTAAAACAAAGCAAACCATTTTGTAATGGTTTTTATGCATACAACTTCAGAATGTAACGTGCCATTTGGTTTGGTCATGTAAAGTTGATCTTGTCCTAATTAACCAGACTAGATAAGTGCTCTATCACCACTGGATGTCTTTCAGAAAAAAACCAGAAGATTCGATCACAAAGAATTTAAATGTAGAATAAAATACAAACAATCCAGACTAGATCTCACTCCTACTTTTTTCTTCTGCATCAACTACTTATGCCTATCTCCTGTTATGCTGTTTATTATGCAACACTGGACAGACTCTTTGAAGCTATACCTTAATCTGAAAAGCAGATCATAAGCAGTTTTACATCCATCTTTAGTGACTGAAATGTTTTCTCACAGTTACAAGCAGCCAATCCTTGTATCCGAGGTTTCTCTAAAACTTCTACGGGAGAACCTGATGATTTGAAATACTCAATGTCTTTGGCAATGCCAAACTCATCCCAAGATTCCTATCACTGAAAAAAATCCTTTTCCTTGAGTGATCCTGTTATTCTTACTTCATCTTTGCCATCACAGATCTACAGGTAGTTAGTGATGGTTTCTATACATCATGTCAGGGAACAACACAGCTTCATCACAGCTGTGTCACCATTTGGTTGGTTGACTCAGAGAAGATGCTGCAGCACAAACAGTTCCATATATAGGACATGTCTGTACCATTTATTGCATCTTTAATCATTACAAAATTGCCTAAGTAATTTCTAAGGGATGTCTCTAGATGTTTTACAACAGCCAGGCACATACAGCTTGGCCACAGGTTTGCAGTGTGTTTGCTTCAGCATAATGTAGGAGCTCAAATTATCACAGCAAAGAAATATAGTCATTTCCATCTTAATAAGCAGGGTTCTTTCACTGATATACTGACCAAAAAACCGTACTGTTAGTCAACACATAAACACCAATTTGACTCAGAAGAAAACAGCTCAAATATTATTTCAAAATAAAACCCTATTCTAAAATCATATGTAATTGCATTTCAGTACCCTGTGCCTTAAAGCTAGACAGTGCTTTCCAAACCTTTTTTGTGACAACAGCCACCTCAGTCTTTTCCACCGAAGGCTGAGTGTGACTGGCACAACAAACGCGCGTCTGACAAGGAGTACTTGGTGCAACACTCAGACTAGCTCCTGGCTGCCAGGACTTTTTGCTTGCTCTGCTGAAAATGTAATACTGAAGCAAAGCAGAAGAAAGTTCACCATTAAAAACGTTTGGCTTTAGACCACTGTTAACACTCACTCGTCAAAATACAAGGCTTCAATGACAATATCAGTGCAAATATGGATCATAAAAGTGACTTGGCAGAACACCCTTTTACACCACTTGTTTTAAACATATTTTCTCTCAACTAAGCATGACAGTAATTTCATTGCAAGTGAGCTAAAAGGAAATAGCTCTGTGGAAACATGACTTAAGTCCATCCATCCTAGAATAACTAGGGTCTAAATACATCAGAAACAGGCTTTCCAGCAGTGCTAGTCCTGTTGCCTAGGTTAGCCTCCATGATAGCCACTATAAATATCTCCATAAACATGTTTAGAGTCAAATTAGCCCTCCTAGGAAATTCTTATAGAAGAAAACTCAATACATGATTAAGGCAATCTGAGAGGCCAGCTCTGATGCACTTATTAGCACTTAGCCATCCAGGTACATGCCATTAAAATCAGCCAGCAAGTGCTTCCATAATAAGCTCTAACTCATTGCAAGTAAGAATTAAAGACTCTGACCTGCAAGAAATCTGTCTGGAAACCACAAAAATTTTCTACTTGCCTTGGCCACAGGCTATCTTTCTACACATACAAGGGATATAGCAGCAAGAATAGAAAAACAAATAAAATAAAATAGTACTGTAGTTAATAGCCTCATTAAGACAGCTTAATGTAATCAATTAATTGTCAGCAAACTGAAAACAAGGAAACTAATGAAATGGCACAAATGTTCTCATGCTGGTGGTTCGCTCGAAAACAGGTTACACTAACATGTACTCTGCATAGCAAAGCATAAGAACCAGTGAGCACACCTGTACCAAAGGGCAACAGCTCTGAAAATATCACAAGAAAGTACTAAAAGAGCTATTAACTCTCATTCCACTGCTGAAACATCTCTCATGAAACACAGAAACACCTGCAAAGAAGCACAGACATGAACTAACTACACCAATTGTAACACTAGCTTTAACAGGTTTCTCGGAGTTCCCTTCAACTTGTGCACAGTCACAGATTTTTCCAAAAATCCACATCAAAATGAAAGCTACAGCAACTTACCTTGCAGTGATAGATAGAGATCATCTATCTCAGAGGAAGCCTGATCCTCTGTTGACGGAGACGACTGCTGTGATGCCATACTGAATTCTATGGAGATTCTTTAATCAATTTCCAAACTGAAATTATATGTAAAAAAAAAGAAAGAAGAAAATCAGCACAGTTTTACATTAAAATTTATAATAGCAAAGATATTAAGGGTGTGAAGCACTGAAATATTTGTTTTGTTTGGGGATTTCTTCCCTTGGTAGGCTGTTTCTTTAGCTCGTAGAAAATACAACAAACGTTCCTACTGCGTGAATCTAGGTTTTGGTCCCTTGTCTCTCTTCTAATAGCAGCCAGCAGAACTTTACAACATACATAAACCACGGATTCCAGTGTGTCTTGCCACAAAAACAAAAATTCTAGCATTAAGAAACTTCACACACAATTGCTTTCTTTGAGAAAGCCAGGTTGACAAAGGCTCACAGCGCCTTCTGCAGATTTGTGGCTGCCAAACCTAAAAGGTTTTCTTTACATCTCTGTACTTTTCAGGCCTCTCCTCCTGTCCAGATAATCATTGCAGAATGGAAACAATTTACGCAGAACCTGCAAAGATTAAGATGAAATCAAAAGCAGCGGTTATCGTATGGGAATAATCACAACTGCTGTTTCTGTCTGGTGCCTTTGTTACTCCTCCTCCCCCAGGAAGGAGTTTCTTTTTCCAACTCCTCCACTTCCCCTGGATGCCTCCCCTATCCCTAAAGCAACTTCAATGAATGCTATGCTCTGTCTTCTTTAAAAGTCTAACACTGTTTCTGGTACTGCAGTAGCTGTATTGTTCAATTTCTCACCGTAGGAAAAACTGGATACTTAGACACATTTTCATTAAGAACTTAAAAGTTAAACAAGTTCAAAAAGAAATAAAGCTGAAAAATAAATGAGGGTTCACTTCAACAAGTTCTCTCCCCTAAATAACTCTAACATGTCAACAGAAGCACCAGAATTTCCACACCTCATATCAGTACCTCATCAACCAAGTATATGTCAAAATAAAGGGTGTGAAGAGATGAGTAAGGAAATACAACATTAAAGATTGCCAGAGAAAGTTTTACCTTCAGTCTCCTGAGAATATGAATCACGAGGCAGTCTTTGTTTCCCTCACTATTTACTATTTTTCTTCACTCCCTGTCTCACTCACTGCACACAAAGGACAACACGCGTTTAATGAGGAGCTATTCAATATTTTGTTTCCCTCACCCTGAACAATGTGTGTCCTTGTGCTTCATCCAAGAGCTGCTCTGATGACAGGATTATTAAGTTCCTCACAAGGTTTTCTATGGCACTCATCACCCCGGCATCGGAACGCTTCACAAACATCAATCAAACATATTTACAGCATCTACGTGAAATCAGGGGTTATTGCCCACACTGAGGATCACACGGCTTGGGTTGCGAGGGACATTTAAAGATAGTCTGCTCCATCTCTCCTGCTGTGGAACATCCTTTTATCAATGACAAGCAAAGGCACAAAGGGGAAAAAAAGAGTTTGTGAAGTTGACTCTGCTTTTGTACAGAAACAGAAAACATGAAGTGGTTGCCTTTATTAGAGGACACTTGGACTCCCAACCCTGGAGATCTCTCAGTTCTTGGTTCCCAAGCCAGAACTTGGATTCTTAAGTCAGACAGTCAGAAAATAAACACGTAGTTACCTAGCACTGATGGAAATTGGGAATTAAGTGCCAGGGCCAGCATCTCACAGGAACTGAGCAAGAGCAAGGGCTGAGCAAGAACCCAGTTCTCCCAGCAGCACTGCCTATACCCAAGGTGATGCAGTCTTTCCCGGGAAACTCTTCCCTTTTTATCTCAAGAGCAAGCCATACAAAACAAGTGTCTTCAAATGCAAAACATCAGTTGGCCTTAATATCTTTTAGGGACCACTGTATGCCTTGAAAGTGATTTTGTGATTACCACCTTGCAGGCTACTAACTAATTAGCAAGACCCAGACCAGCAAGACTCAAACCAGGGGGTATGTAAGCAAAATCCAAACCATACCATCAGATTTGTTGGGTTTTGCTCCCAGGACAGAAGAACTAGCTGCATTCCCTCCACACTGAATGTTCCAGTGGCCAACTAAAGATCTTCAGAGACATTTAAGAAATAGTAAATACTGGGCAACAATAAATCCTCTTTTTCTCTTTAACACAAGTTTATTCTCTTTTTTTCGTTAAAATAAACACTATTTAAGGATTTTCTTTTAAAGGCACAAAAGCAGCACAAAGTCTCCAAACAGTGAAAACATACACATCTGTTGGACTTTAATGAATCCAGAGTTGAGATGGTGACATAGGTGAAGCCTGACTTCCACGATGCTAAAGTCATTGGGAGCATAGTGCAGAGAAAGGGAACAGGATCTGGTGCTAAAATCCCGCTATAATAACAGGAAAATATGCAAGACTTACAAATAGCATTAATGGAAGTTTCATAAACTAAATGCATTTTCAACCTCTCCGTTACCGTTCCTTCTCTGTCCCCACCCCTTGTCAGCTACAGCAACCACTAGGTACACAGCATTTCCTTTGACGTGCGTGTACTGAACTTCATGTGACGGGACCCTAGCCTCAGTTCAGATCTCTAAGCATGAAAGCAGCTGAAGTTAATAAAACTTTCATGATTTTAAAGCAGAAAGTATGCTAGCTTTCAGTTTATTAAATAATTAACTTCAGTTACGGCACATGACTATAGAACAGGTATCAATCAAAAAAGCATATGCCTCTCTTTTCTTTTAAGGTCAAATTAAGATCTCCTCTTCCCAAAAGAATGGGACTTTTTAAATACTATTTTTTTAACCCAGAAACCCACTCAACAAATCCACAGTGCAGGTTATAAAAATGCACAGCTAACACAAGATGCATTTATGCCAAAGCTTTCATGACCCTGAAACCCTCCATCCACCTTCTAACACAGCACAGACATTGTGCCCTGCTTCTGATTCCTGCCCTGCTCCAACAGAAGACTCCACAGCTGCTTTGAAAGGGAGACACACATGCTCTTGGAGGATGCACCTGCAAGGATTAGTATTCTTTCAAAGGTACAAGGCACAGATTGCCTGAGAAAGGATTATACAGGGACAGTACGCTAGTCCCTTTGCCCTCCTCCCCTGAACTGCATTCCAATAAAGCATATAAAGTGTAACAAGATCATATCAACCTCTGAAAAGTCTAAAACCATGAAGTTATTGGTAAGATTGCTTGGCAGTGCTTTTCAAAGGCAGTAGGAATAGCTACCTTTTCTACTTTTAAGCATTTAAGTCAATTATTTTGTTTCATCACAGCTTAGCCAACTGCAGAGCTGAACCAAATCCTTTGTTCCCATGAAATGCTGGATAGCTAGGAAATATACACCCACAGCGTTGAAAGTAAATCAAATGCTTTCAAATGACACCATCCCTTTTCACAGGTGACGAGAATGACCTTGTCTTCCCTCTTTCTGGAAGGTCTACCACTAATTCAAGAAAGCATTAACAGCTTACACCTTGGGATAACCTGAGAAGTATCCCAGAGCCAAACAGACTCTCCAGAAATGCCAGGACCATGTTTCTAATGGATTTGTTTCCTGTTGATTAGCTTACATGAATTGCAGCAGAGCTGTTGTGTGAGCTCACCTGGTCTCCCACAATGGGAGAAATCACACAAGAAAGGAGCACTGCAAACATTCTCCTCAAGAGAAAAGCTTTGCATGATGTTCTCCAAAGGAGTAAATTCTCCACCACCTGGCCTCAACCTGCAGCTCAAATGGTTCAACCACCAACAAAAGTTTTTCCCATGACAGAGGCACTCATAAGACTCAAGCGCACGCTTTCCTCTACTGGGTATCGATACAGTACTTCTTCCCTTACCTATTCGGATGTTCCTATAACAGGCTTCTGAAAACACAAGTGGAAATTAGATCAGCACAGTCGTATCCCATAATTTCAACTTAACTTCCTTGCAATCTCACTTCCTTTCCCAGGTTCAGCTGAAAATAGCCAGCAGATTGAAAAAAAATCTAGGTATTAATATAAAGACCTAGGAACATTGACAGAGAGAAACCTGCAGGCAGCAGACTGGAAACCTCAAGGAACTAACCTGAAAATAATCATATCCCAGCTTTACACTTCATTACCATAAGAACAGAGAACACTGATTTAAATACCAAGTCTCCAGTGAGGCTTAAGTCCCAATGAGCCTTAAGAGATCCTTTTCCTAAGCAGGATCTTTATAAGGACATTCTTGTCTCAGAAGAAAGGGGAAGACACTTTCAGACTGATTTTGAGGATTCATTAGCGATGACTTCACAGCCTTAACATTAGATTTGGATCAGAGTGGTTTGCAAACCTTGTCTCTCAGCTGTTCCAAGTACTGAGCACGGTAAAATTTCATTGTAGGAAAAAATAGTAGATAAACAGCATGCTGCTCTACGTTGAAACCACTGTGATTTTCAAAACAATGGATGTAACTACAGTTAAAATGCAAAATGTGTATTTCATTATTTCACAGAATCATTAAGGGTGGAAAACAGCACTAAGATCATCAAGTCCAACCATCACCCCAAAACCAACGTGCCTACTAAACCATGTCACAAAGTGGCACATCTACACATTTTCAAACACCTCCAGGGATGGAGACTCCACCACTTCCCTGGGCAGCCTGCTCCAATGCTTCACCACTCTTTGGGTAAAGAAATTTTTTCCTGATATCCAATCTAAACCACTCCTGAAGCAGCTTGAGGCCACGGAGATACTTTCTGGGACACTCAGGGTCTCTGTCTGCAGCAGGATTGAAGGAAGCTTTTCTTTCACCCCTTACAAATGACCTTTTCACGCAAGTTTCTCCCTTCAAACAATGCGCACATTAACTAGGAAGCAAGGTAAACTAGTTGGCATGATCTCGATACTGTCCCAGATGCACCGATGTACCCTCAGAACCCTTCCCATGAGCCAATCTTGAAAAATCATATGGCATGAAACTAGCTCAGATGTGCACTCCTTAGAGCTGAAAGCAGCATATGCCTTGCAGACCAGCCCAGCTAGAGGTAGCTGAATGTTATAACCCACTGTTAGTGAACCAAACCCCTGCTTTCTTGGTTGCATAGACACATGGTCCATATTTTCCCAGTTATGTTGGCTACGTGCTTTCCACTGGTGTTGCAACAGGAATTACAGACATCTTTGCCTGGCATCTCCAACCACTTGGTTTTACTTCTCCTTTGAAGCGCCACTGATTATTTATGACCTGCTCAGGGACTCAAAGACTTTCCCTCTGTAGAGGCCTCTACATGTAAACTAAAGTCTGTTCCTAGCAACAGATTATTATTACTCATGTGTTCAGCCAAGCCAACATCACAAACAGAAACAGCAGATTTTTATCTCTGGGGAACTATTCCAAAGGAAGTAGAGCTCCACAATGCAGACTCACTGAAGACTCTTTTCCTTTTTGGTTATTAACAAAGATATCAGTTTATTTTACATCCTGAGAGAAGCAGTAACACTCAGAACTGCAAGTCTTGAGCCTTGCAAAATGCTGCTGAACCACCTTCTTTTGGTAAACTGTTTTACTGAAAACAGTCGTAGTCTCCTTAAAAAAAAATTGTCAGGATACAAATCATGATACTATGACCTAAAGAATAATCTCAGAAAATCCTTTACATTCAGTTCTTTGTTCTCTCTTCAATATTTCCCTTTCTCCTCTCACTTCCAATGTACTCATACCTCTGTTAAGTCAGAGAAGTTCACACAGCACTGAAGTTTGATGGTCACGCTTTCTCCTCCATATTTCATTTAGAATGGTTTTTTCACCCAATGATGGAGGAGGAAAAGATGATCTGTTTAAATAATGTATTCCAAAATCTTTACACCAATCCACTCTCTTTTCTTAAGGTCCTACTCTAGACTGAAGTTCATCCCTTCCACTTTTAAAATTACATTAGGAAAAAGTTTTTCACAGAAAGGGTCATTGTGCACTGGAACAGGCTACCCAGGGAGGTGGTTGATTCACCTTCCCTGGAGGTGTTTAAGGCACGGGTGGACGAGGTGCTAAGGGACATGGGTTAGTGTTTGATAGGAATGGTTGGACTCGATGATCCAATGGGTCCCTTCCAACCTGGTTATTCTATGATTTTATGAAAATGCTTTTCAACATCACTCTTGCAGGCAATCTCAGATTGTATGCAGGACCAGAGCTGGAACGGGATCACACAGCAAACATATCAAACCCCTTCCCTTCAAAGCAAAAATCAAGACAGCACCATTAACAGATCTACCCTTGCTTCCCCCACCTGAAGGGCTGACAACTTCTCCCTGTCTGGCAGGAAAAAATATTTGTCATCATCCAGGAAGCATAAATGCCATTCTTTCCTAGAAGAAGGAAAGGACTTCCATTAGGCTTCTACCACTTTGAAGGTGATAGGGAAAAGAGGCTATAATAGCCTTCTGATCCTACATAATACCCTACAGCAGTCAGATGGGTATCAGCAAGTCCTTTAAGAAGTGGTATTACAGCATGTGGCATTAGAGAGGCTCTACGCTGTATGGGATAATGCTGAAACAAGTCTGGCATTGAGTCTTCCTAAGCCAGCAGTAACTGCAGCTGAAGGAATTGAAAAAGGAATAGCTTGGAAAAGGCTGAACAACTCCGCTCAGAAACAACCAAGCCCAGAGAGAATGAGATCTGCAGGAGATACAGAGATGGAAAGAAAGCTACACCCATTGCTAAAGACACAGTCTTGCCCTGTGTGAACTAACACATTGAAACTACATGCACGAGTAAGGACTCCTCAAAGAGTAAGATCTGTGAGATCAAGACATCTCTTATTAGTTTATTTATGACAACCAGCAACAGCACATTTTTGTTACCCAGGGGCTTCCCAGTGATCTATTTATAGTTTTGGAAAGCATGCCAGGACAAGCATATGAGTATACAAAAGCTACAGCACTTTTTGAGGCCAGCATGTTGCTGGTTTGTCTTTGATTTACACATCAGTAATACTCCCCATTCCAGAAGCACAATGGATCTTCTCATTGCCTTAATCAATTCTAAAATGTGGTTAGGAAAGTGTCTTTCTTGACGTTTTATTTTTCAGGGCAGGGTAATGTATCAGTCATCTTGGTACAATTACACAGTTTGAAAACTGCACTAACTCCATGCTGTTGTTAAAACACAGACAATTGTTTCTATTAATAGAGCTAATCCTTGTTTACACATTCACAGAAGTCAACCCGTGGAGGTGCAGAATGCATTTATTTGCCCCTAGAAGAAGAGCTTCTCTCACACCGATTTATTCACAAGTGGAAATACAGCATCAAGGCATACTTAGTGAAGTTGGAGAAAACACTGACTTTTCAACTGGTTCCCAAGTTTTCCCAAATGATTAATAAAACCAAGAATTGCTCAGAATTCAGAGCCACAGTTGTTAATGTAAAAAGGGAGAGTGATGAATGCCTGGAGGCTTGGAAAGCTGATGCCATGCCCCTCAATCACCACAGGGCACATTGCTGTGAAGGAAGCCAAAAATACTGTGGTGACTTCATGGCTCCATCAAAGTCAGGGGTCTGGGTGACAAATCTGTCCCTAAAACAAACAGCCCATGAGCACATTCCAGCCCAAATCTACCTGTGCAATGCCCCGAACCTTCCAATTACATGCAAAAAAAAGCCATCTCATTTATATGGTGTGCTGCTGCAGGGCCAGAATGGAAGAGCTCTTCCAAAGCAGAGCTGGTTCACACGCCTCCCTGCTGGCCAGCGTGCCAGCTGTGCCGCAGCCCCAAGGCCGCTTCCCACAGATAACAAGGCTGCAGGGAAGGGTTATCATAAAAACAACATGAGATACACAAGCTGGCTCAAGATCTGCACTGTACCTGGGAAACACTTCCAGTGCATAAACACAGCCTCTTCCTGCCCACTTGGTTAACTAGGAAAGAAGGCAACAAGATGACAATTCCTGTCACTTCACTCCTACAAGCCCCTCTCCGTTTTCACATGAAAGCCATCCCTGTCAGATTCCCATGTCCCAACCACCCGGGCTCAGGCGAGGCTGGTAGCCAGACACATCACTAAGTAGCCACGCTCTGCCTGGCTTCCTTTTGGCAAGTGGAAAGGGTACAGTGTGGCCAGAGCAGTGCTGGCACCGCAGGGCGCAGACAGACCTCTGACCTTTACAAGCACGGTTGCCATTGCAAACGCAAAGGGCTGCGCGCAGCTCGTCATACCCCTTCCTCCGTGCTTCCTGGCCCAGAGTCAGCTTTTGCAATTGAGAAGGGAAGGGAAGGGGGAGGGAATTGCCTGCAATCAGAGCAAGATTAAGTTTCACGCAGGGGACTGCCTGATCAGAACAAACTGGACAATGCTGCTTGCTTTAACTAAGCTAGAAGTACCAAGAAGTTCTTCCTTTTATTTACAAATGTTCTTTTCTTTCCCTTGGATTGCAACTGAAATTCTTTTGTTAGTGTTTTAATAGAGACTCTCCAGAGCCACTCTGCATGGTGTAAAAGGTATTTAAACTAGCAGTATGTAATAACTACACTTACTTTGAATTAACAACATCATATTAAGGAGAAGCAGGCCCCTAGTAATATTCTGCCCTTTGAAAGAATATAATCATTTCCTTTCCACTACCTAATTCCCTTTTTCCCCAAATAAAGGAACACTCAGATGGTTAACGAACAGATTATTCTGTGGAGCAAAGCCCACCAAAGCAATAAAAGGCCTGGAGTTTCTCAAGGAAATCATAAGGCTGTTCTTAGAATCACCAGGTTGGAAGAGACCCACCAGATCATCAAGTCCAACCATTCCTATCAATCACTAAACCATGTCCCTCAGCACCTCATCCACCCGTGCCTTAAACACCTCCAGGGAAGGTGACTCAACCACCTCCCTGGGCAGCCTGTTCCAGTGCCCAATGACCCTTTCTGTGAAAATTTTTTTCCTAATGTTCAGCCTGACCCTCCCCTGGTGGAGCTTGAGTCCGTTCCCGATCTTCCTGAAGAGCAGTAATCTCCTCCTTCAGGAAATTAAGAAAAGGGAAAGGTAGGGACAGCTTCAATTTAAACACAGGAGTTCTCACTAGAGCAGGAACTTGTTCTTACAGAGCAAAAAACACTGGAAGCACAGTGCAATGTTTGCACAACAGACCTCAGACAGACATCCACAGCGTGGAAAGGGAAATGCAACATGTATCTGGGAGCCAAATGAGAAAGGGTATGTCTCATGCTAAACCTATCTGCTTTGGCAGCATTCCTGTAAAGATCACAAACTTGTTTTGATCACTAAATATAGCAAAGAAAGAGTCTACTGCAAGTAGCTCTCTCCAGCAGCGCTTGCCGTTTACGCAGGCAGGAGGACACAAAAAACAGATTTGTCAGGCAAATGGCAAATAAAGCTTGCTAAAATTTGAAGGGCAAATTACAATTTAAATGATAGGTCCTAGCCTTGCAGCTGTGAATTGATCAGGTTCTCTCTCAAGTACGTCAGGCTGAGGCTACAGCGATGCAAACTACCACATGTTGCATTTCCCTTTCCTCCCTTTCAGCGAGGGAGACGCATGGGGCTCATGAGCATTTGTCCCATTTTGTCTCTGTTGTAAGAAATCCTGATTCCCAAACAAAGGAACACGGACAACTGCAGATTCAGACACTGATGAGGAGACTGTCATCCTGCGTATGTAGAAGGGAATGCATGAAATAAGGAAGCCATCCTTTAGTCTCGGCTATTTCTCACTTGGAGTCCTTGGCTTTGCAATTGCAAGTGGTGAGAATGGTTTATTCTAGCAGGCTACCACACGGCACCAAGTTCTTTCTCTTGGTTTGCCTACGTGCAGTTTGGGTGTTTGGTCCCTTCTGGCAATAGTACTGGTAAGAATAACAGCATTTGGCCTGGTTTTCACTGCATGCAGAAAGTTATTCTGCAGGCTTGAAACTACCATCTCAGATCACTCTGACCTGGAGAGGCTGCCTCTCCAAAGAGTAAGTTTTGCATATCCATATCATTCTTCTGGCTGAAAATTCCCCCTCTAGTGCTAGTAAGGGTCTTGTTTGGTTGGTCTTACACCTTCAGTCCCATGCACTTCCAGGTTTGTTGGAAAAGCAGCCTTTTCATGAGCGCAGCCAGCCCGTTCGCATGTCTGTGCTGGTTTTCCACACAGGAAAAGGGCCTTTGGATGGTGTTGCCTCCCACAGTGACTGTGTGGCATCTCCACTGAGGGAGAAAAACTGTGCTTTGCTCAGGCAATTCGGCAGCACCGCTGCACGGCTCAGCAAAGTGGAGCACTTCTGTTTAAAGCTTAAGACAAATAAACAGTCTTTCCTTTTGCTTTCAAAGAATTTGTTGATTTAGGAACAAAAAAAACCACACAAGCCTAAATCTCTGATTTATAGCATAGTTTCAAGCCTGCAGAATAACTTTCTGTGTGCAGTGAAAACCAGGCCAAATGCTGTTATTCTTACCAGTACTATTGCCAGAAGGGACCAAACGCCCAAACTGCACGTAGGCAAACCAAGAGAAAGAACTTGGTGCCGTGTGGTAGCCTGCTAGAATAAACCATTCTCACCACTTGCAATTGCAAAGCCAAGGACTCCAAGTGAGAAATAGCTGAGACTAAAGGATGGCTTCCTTATTTCATGCATTCCCTTCTACATACGCAGGATGACAGCCTCCTCATCAGTGTCTGAATCTGCAGTTGTCCGTGTTTGTTTGTTTGGGAATCAGGATTTCTTACAACAGAGACAAAATGGGACAAACGCCCACGAGCCCCATGCGTCTCCCTCACTGAAAGGCAGCAATATTAGTAACGCAAAAGGTACTTATAGACAAGTTCAGTCAGGCAGTAGAGGGCACAGGTTGTGCAAGCAGCAATGCCACATGGTTCTCTCCTGGGCCAGGCAGGTGAGGCATCCTGCGAGCCACGGCTGGCCGCCCCAGCCAACTCCAGCCCACTGAGGCCATTCCTGTACTGATTGCAGAGACACACCTCTCATCCAGGATGAAACTCCAGCAAGGAGCAGGCGTGACTGCCAACGACCGCAACTCCTTGGAACAGGATATGCCTCAATTTCCTTACAATCCACGTGTTGGCTTTCGGTACAGTAAACTCCTCGGCTTGCTTTTCCAAGAACCTTTGCAAGAAGAAACGTGTTTGGAGTCATCTCCAAGCTTTTTGAAGGTAAAGCTTTCACTCACAAACGGTATCTGTAAGGCCATTCCAAGTCTGCGCACACATAAAGTAAGGCACAACTGCTCTGCAGAACAGTTTTTGCTCACACCTACGTTGCACAAGTATCTGCTTCCTCCTCCTTAGGAACTAACGAGTTGCCCTCAGCACATCCCTAGGAAGAAAATTCAGATTTTTCACTCTTCTAAAACAAAGCCAGCTCTGCTGCTACCTCAGTCTTGCAATAACAAGCTCTACTTTCCCCATCCCAGGGGTATTTCATCACCAACATCCCACCCAGTTCTGCGTAAGAAACAACATTGGCAACCATCTATCAGATCCTTTTCTTTCTTTAAAACAAACAACAAACCCTAAACCCGTCAGTCTGCTAACTGTGAAACCACTCATTACAGTCCAAGTGCTCGATGAAGCAGGATGACAATACCAGGAAATACCTGGAATTGATCTTCAATGTTTATTTTTGGAGACTGGCTTCTCTCCCAGCTCTTATTTCATCGTTTGCTTTTTCCCCTCCTCTCCCCAGTTCTCTCTGGGATCAAATTGCAATTTGTTCCCCCTCTTGGAGTTCACCCACAAACACCTTAAGCAGAACTTTAGGTATCAAATCCTGGTTCAGACAACACTTTCTATTTCACTGCTATCATTTTCTTTCTCTCCTATCAAGAAAGATAGGAGAATGTATTTGTCTGAAATCAGAAGCGCAGGATCCATTTAACACTATGTACTTGCCTTTACTTTGCATCTCTGCCATATAATCAAATTTCTTTAACAAATACTCCCAGGAAACACTCGCCTCATTCAGCAAAGGGAGCCTTTCTGATGTAAACTAGTTCTCCACACAGGAGTTTTATCATTTACCTGCCTGGTTTACCTGTGCAGATCAGTCAGGCTTTTTCCAGAAAAGCTACTGATTTTTTTCCATGCCACTAAACAGCACAGCAGCAACACCAACACTCCAAGGTAGAGCAGGTCAGAGCTCCCTGCACAGCTCCAAGGCTCCCTGAGCTTTACGTTTGGATATGTCTTGCAGGTTTTAGATATGTCAGTTTAAAGAGTTTCCACACATTATCTGAACACCACTGAAAAAGCACACATGCTGTCTCAGGCCACTGTGAGCCTGAAATGAAGGACATTTATTTACTCCTTCAAGGTTTAGACCTTGGCTGCAGATTGAGAGAACATGCACAACCATCTACACCAGCCCAGTGAATGCACAATAATTCAACTATGTACTTGAACTACGGATTTTTGGAAGCGAAAGGAAGATGAGTAATAACCTACATAACTTCGCAACAAGTTTTCACAAAAAGGAACTGAGTACCTACCAGGTGCCATCCACTACCGAGTGCCAGACAGTCGGTCTCAACCCCAGGAGAGCAGCAGATATACAAGATAGCTACAAGGAGCATGGCCAGGGGAAGGAACACACCTCTGGAAACCTGCAGTTGTCCTCATTGCTTTCACCTCTGCCGTCAGCCTGATGTGCGGTCTCGGGAAACGCACTCTGCAAATCCCCTCTGGCCTGTTATTTATAGCAGGAGATTGGCTGGTGCTGTGGGTCCAGCCTGAAGCTTTCCTGAATCAAAAGACTGACCAGGGGCAAAAGAAATCTTTGAACTGGTTACTACTGTCTGCTCTGACAACTTGTGTAAAGCCCCCCACCCACACCGCCTTACACTGTACAACCTACACAGAGGCCAAGTCTGGTCAAAACAAGGACACAAGAAGCCCTCTTAGAATCTCTGCTGCGATATGAGACGCTTTGGCTGAGATTCAGCTCTCCTGACATTAAGCAGCTACAAGAGCAATGCCTCCGTGTGCAATCATTGTTTACACTCCACAGAAACAATGGAGAGAAAGAGGCATTTTGGGCTGTTTGTCCAATGCAGTGTGGATGAATCGTGGTCCTAAAGTGTCTGATCCTCTTTAGTGACTACAAAAGGAGTCTGGACAACTGTCTCTCACACAGACGGTTATGCTGTAGTTTAGCAAGACTAATCTCACTCTTTTAAGCTGGGGGAAAGGATGCAAACAAAGAAGCATCCCCCTTGGTTTACACTGAAGCGAGAAAGAACGACTCCACCAGAGACACACAACACAAGCAAGCTGTGCTTCCATCCCTCATAAACATCTTGCAACTAGGCAATATGCAACTACCTTCACCAAGAGGGCTGGCTTGGCTTTGCTAGAAGAGCTCCATTTAGTCATTGAACTTCAAGCTGTTATGAAATTTTTCTACAATGAATGCTCCACAATGCTCACTACACAAGAGCCTCCAAGAAGCAGGACACGCTGCTTGTGAGGCAGCTTTCATTTCTCTCCTTGAATCCTGTAGCTGGTTATTAAAAAAAAAACCAAAAACCTCCAAACAATCCAACGTGAAACAGAGGTTTCACTAATGCAAACTGAACCGAACCCTTTGCTGAAGTCTTTCCTTCATGGCCAGTCATACACAGGCCACGTGCCACACACCAGCAAGGCAGGTTCAGCAGCAAATTCAGTCTCCCCTCTGCCTCACCTTTTCACTCCACCATTCACCAGACAAAATGCTCCTGACATTGGAGGTCTTACCCCTCTACACACTAGTCCAAGCCAAAACACATTCAGCCTTCACAGTGATTACTTGCTGCTGATGCTCTTCGTGCAGCACAGGACAAAAGTCTGTCCGGGAAGAGCAGACAGTCAAATCCATGTCCTGTGGGGTAACATCCAGTGTATTTTTTGATTCATCATCCAGTAGGTATAATCATCTGCTCCTCCTGGGAAAGCTGCAGGTTTGCAGAGGAGGGAGTGGGGTGAACGTGGCCTGCCCCTCAGTATGGACATACCACTTGTGCTCCCAGATGTGTATTTACACTCCAGACCAATTCAGCCGTATCAGCTGAAGTGAAAAACTCTTCCAGACCCAAGCCTGGTCTTGATCTCCTCCACAGAGCACAGTCAGCAAAAGTCAGATTAACTTTTTCTCCCAGCAGCTACATGGCCACCTGTGTCTCAGTGACAGGAATCTTCCACCCACACTAGCCAGGGCTGAAATTCAGGCAAAGGAAGATTAGGTGAGAGATGGATGAAATGTCACCTTCTCTTTAATCGCAGCTTATGGATCCAGCATTATTCATACAGCACCCACACGTATAATCCCACCGCCTAATCTGACTACTTGTTCAAGCAGGCACATTGCTAGAAGCAGGTTCTTGCCATCACTGTCTACATTTCCAGCGTTCCTCCAAGACCACGTCCTCTCCCACATCTAAGAAGTCCCCTAACAGTTCAAAACAAACCACGGGAAAGCTGGGGCACGTATGGCACACATGGCTCATTCCTTCAAAACGAGAAATGACATGGCCCATAGCAACCTGATGGGTGCTCTCCTACGCCTCCAGATCCTGTTGGGGAAACACTCAGTTGTGGTAAGCAATAGATAAGCATCTCTTTGCACATACACAGAAAAAGCTCCTCAGCTGGCAGACCAGTATTTATTGTGCCTCAGGGAAGAAAAGAAATTGGGTAAAATGGCTGAAAGGCACAGCTTTGCTAGGAAGAGTTTGGATCAACTCTTTGCATCTCTCTGTACAAACCCAGCTATTGAGAGTCCAGATGTAAACCAGAGCAGCAGTTGCTAAGAAAACAGCACCGCAAACAGATGTCAGGAGATGATTCATGGAGTAAGGGCATATCCCTGTACTACAGATAAGCCAAAATGAATGAGGCTCTTTCATACCTGATCTTCTAAGCTGGGCTTCTTCATGCTCTCTTAGGGATTTTTCTCTAATTCGCTTCTATATTCAGATGGCAAGGAAAGGGAGCGGAGCTAAATTCACTCTTTATGGAACTAACTACTGGTAAATGGATTTTACAACCCTTACAATGAACTCAGTAAAAGGGCTAAACTGTGGCCTATTTTTTTCCCCCAAATAAGGCATTTTTCTCCTTAAACAAGAAGCAACTTCGCGCAAAAACCTACCAGAAGAAGTAAAATAAATCCCACAGTTAAAGACTGCAAGGGAATGAACAGTAACATTTTTTTTTTCTTTTGTTACTTTCCTTTATATCATGCAACTTAAAATTAATGGCTAGGGAGATAAAGCATTTTCAACCTATTAGATCATTAGCCAGTAATGCATGCTACTTCTTGAATTACTTCATTGTGTCTATGCTTAAAATCTTTGCCTGACAGAGAAATAAAAAATAGCTAGCACACTGTGGGACTAGCAGAGTGCTACTGACATCAACAAAGTTCTCATTTATTTTAATGAGCTTTTGATCAGACTTTATTGGAGGAAAAAAGTTCCTCTGCCCCTCTTAAACAATCATGCTCAATTCTTAATATGGTATGATACTACTTAAAATACAGTTTCTTGAGGTTATTTGTAAAGAACTGTTTCAATAAAGGAACTTCTGTGTATGTTTTTATAGTAACTAGAGAAAAAAAAAAGGCAATAATCATTCATTACCCTTTATTACAAATAAGGGAAGAACAAACATCATTCAGACACTTTTGAAGAATCACAGAATCACCAGGTTGGAAAAGACCCATGGGATCATCAAGTCCAACCATGCCTATCAATCACTAAACCATGCCCCTCAGTGCCTCATCCAACCGTCTTTTACCATGTTCATACATCATCTCGCACAAGGGGGGGATAGACACTGCCATCAGTACAGGGCAATATGTTTATTGCCATCACCGCTGATTTCTCATCACCCATTCAACCTCTCGTGCGTCACTGCCCATCCCTCTCCGCTTCAACTCATCCCCATCGCCCTCGCTGGAGGACACACTCGCTTCACTCCACCCCTTTCTCTCCCACTACATGCCAACTTCAGGCTTGGAAATCAGTTATTTAGGCTGCCCTTATTTCAACGCAAGGTGGCTGCGTGTGTGCCTGTGGGGTACAGGACACTGTTAGTGTAGGTAGCATTAACAGCCGCCACCACGCTCCTTCTCAGAGCTATGAAACCACCCCAGAAGTGGCTGAAGCTCATGACTCGGTTAACCAGGCGCCAGAGGCCACGTGTGTCCCTTCTGCAGGAATTGCACTTCACACAGAGGTATAAACAGACGTGCCTGCCAAGCTACAATCTGTTTGCTTGGCCAAGAGTTGCTCTAACTGCCAAGATCCTGCACATGGCACTTAAGTCTTTGTCTATCCCATGAAAGGAGACCACCCTGAAAGCTGAGAGGGAGGAAGAAGAGGGAATGATGGAAAGAGAGGGAGGAAGAGGGATGGATGTTCTCATTTGAACTAAAGTAGAATCAGCTTTCTAACTTCAGCTAAGTCTCATCTAAGTAACTTCATTTTCTGAGAGTTAACTGCATGTTTTTCAGACAGTGTTACTCTCTCGAAGTTATAACACAGGGCACTGGCATGCAGAAAGGCCACCGTGTATCCTTATTTCTGCAGAAATCAAGGCTATCCTCGAGCTGGTGGAAAACCATAAGCCAAAGAGGCGAGAAAGGGTTGCACCTGCAGGGAGGAGCAGACAGAACAGGTGACCCCAAACTGACCAACGGAGTATTCCATCCCACGTACGTCGTATTCAGCATAAAACTCAGGGACACTGAGGATCACACCCTCTTCTTCAATGACCAACATCTAGTGAGGACCTCATCCGTCTTTTTGACCCTGACCCCAGATCCTGAATCCAGCCCCTTTGCCACTGACCTTTTCGCTGTGCCTGCTCTGAAGTGTTTATGGTGAAGTAGTCATCGAGGGGGCTGCAATTCAATATATTTTCATACAGTTTATTATTTTCCTATTAATACTATTTTCTTCATTATTAATGTTGTTTCATTAAAGCTGTCTTAGTTTTAGTTTCCAACCCACAAGTCTTTTTCCTGTTATTTCCCTTTCCCTGGCTGAGGGGAGAGAACTGAGAGCCCAGCCGCTTGCGTTTCAGCTGCCAGTGAAGCCGGGCTGGGGCTAAACTGTGACAATGGGACACGAGTTCCAGCAGCTCCAGGGAGGTTATTCTCCCTCTGTACTCGGCACTGGTGAGACCGCTCCTTGAATCCTGTGTTCAGTTCTGGGCCCCTCACCACAAGAAGGATGTTGAGGCTCTGGAGCGAGTCCAGAGAAGAGCAACAAAGCTGGTGAGGGGGCTGGAGAACAGGCCTTATGGGGAACGGCTGAGAGAGCTGGGGGTGTTTAGCCTGGAGAAGAGGAGGCTGAGGGGAGACCTCATTGCTCTCTACAACTACCTGAAAGGAGGTTGTGGAGAGGAGGGAGCTGGCCTCTTCTCCCAAGTGACAGGGGACAGGACAAGAGGGAATGGCCTCAAGCTCCACCAGGGGAGGGTCAGGCTGGACATTGGGAAAAAATTTTTCACAGAAAGGGTCATTGGGCACTGGCAGAGGCTGCCCAGGGAGGTGGTTGAGTCACCTTCCCTGGAGGGGTTTAAGGGACGGGTGGACGAGGTGCTAAGGGACATGGGTTAGTGTTTGATAGGAATGGTTGGACTCGATGATCTGGTGGGTCTCTTCCAACCTGGTGATTCTATGAGACAGGCTGGAAGAGGGAAGAGCTGCTGAGCTGACAAAACTGGTGACAAACCCTCAAAACAAACTCACTTCAAGTTTTCTCTCCTACATTCTGAGCGATTCGAGGAGCGTGCACCTGCTCCCAGCTCACAGAATCACAGAACGGTTTGGGGTTGGAAGGGACCTTAGAGCCCATCCAGCTCCAAGCCACCTGCCACGGGTGGGGACACCTCCCATCGGAGCCTCAAAGCCTCCGGCCTCAAACAGCTTCAGGGACGGGGCAGCCACAAGGCGGGTTCCTCCAGCAGCTCTCAGGCAAAGAGAGAAGTAAACTGACCCCATTTTGGAGGGGAGGGGGACAGGACCGAGGTGGAAGGAGGGCGGAGAGCCTTCCCCCGCTGCCCCACGCAGCGCGTTACCACAGACCCGCGATAACCGCCCCGAGAGGAGGCGGGAGGCTGCCAGGAGTCCCGGAAAGCCGGGAGGGAAGGAGGGAGGGAAAGAGGGAGGGAGGCGTGCGAGGCGGGGAAGAGAAAGGAGCCCGTGTGCAGCGGGGAGAAAGCGCGAGCCCCCGGCGGGCAGCGGCGCCGAGCGGGCACCCATCAAGAAACGCCCTCGCAGCGAGTCCTTTTCCCCGCCGGCGAGAACTTCGCCGGCCCCTGAGCGCCGCCGAAGCCGCAGCCCGAGGCGGGAGGGCTGCCCCGCGCCCCGCGGCCGCCCGTCCCCGCCGCCCCCGAGCTCCGCGTCCCGGCCGGGAGGAAAAACTCTGCGGGAGCGACGGCCCCGAGGGAGCGGGGTCCGAACAACGGGAACAAAGAGGCGGGCAGAGCCGCCGCGCCCCGCACAAAGGCGCGGGCAGACACTCACCGCGGCATCGGAGACGAGGAGGAGGAGGAGGAGAAAGAAGGAGGAGGAGGAGGAGGAGGCGGCCTTTGCCGAAGGGCGATGCCGCCGCCCAGCCCCGCCTCCCCCCGGCGCTCCCCGAGCCGCGGCGCCGCCGACGAGGAGTTTGTTTGGGTGCTCCGGGGCGTGTTGGTTTGCTGCGCGGTGCTGCCAGAACCAGCCGAGAGCCCGCTGACCCTCCTTGTGCCCCGAGCTGGCGCGGTGCAGGTGCGGGAGCTGGGAGCCAGATGAAAATTAGCCCAGAAGGAGGCTTTGTTTCCAGCTGAATTGCTCCCAGGATTTGATTATAGAATCATAGAATCACCAGGTTGGAAGAGACCTACCGGATCATCGAGTCCAACCATTCCTACCAAACACTAAACCATGTCCCTCAGCACCTCATCCACCCGTGCCTTAAACCCCTCCAGGGAAGGTGACTCAACCACCTCCCTGGGCAGCCTCTGCCAGTGCCCAATGACCCATTCTGTGAAAATGTTTTCCTAATGTCCAGCCTAAACCTCCCCTGGTGGAGCTTGAGGCCATTCCCTCTTGTCCTGTCCCCTGTCACTTGGGAGAAGAGGCCAGCTCCCTCCTCTCCACAACCTCCTTTCAGGTAGTTGTAGAGAGCAATGAGGTAGAATTGTAGAATAGTTTGGGCTGGAAGGAACCTTAAACATCATCTAGTTCCAACCCCCCTGTCATGGGCAGGGACATCCAAAGATAGATGGTTATAGGTGCACAGAGAGGTGTGTCGCAATGGGATCCAACACAGATGGCGTAAGCTGGAGCTGGGAAGAGGGCAACACAACGAGAGAGCAAGGGACCAGTGATTCTGTGATTGTGTAGCGATAGGAGGAGAGGGAATGGCCTCAGGTTGTGCCAGGGGAGGTTCAGATTGGACATAAGGGAAAAAATTCTGCACCAGAAGGGTTCTCAGGCAGAGGGGTTTAGGGGACGGGTGGACGAGGTGCTGAGGGACATGGCTTAGTGATTGATGGGAATGGTTGGACTCGATGATCCGGTGGGTCTCTTCCAACCTGGTTATTCTATGATTCTATGATTCTATGATAGGAAGAGAGGGAATGGCCTTAAGTTGTGCCAGGGGAGGTTGAAACTGGACATTAGGAAAAATTTCTGCACCAAAAGGGTTGTCAGGCACTGGAACAGGCTGTCCAGGGAGGAGGTTGAGTCCCCATCCCTGGAGGTGTTTGAAGAACAGGCAGATGAGATGCTTAGGGATATGGTTTAATAGTGGACAGGTACATTTGGACTCAATGCATTATCTCAAAAGTCTTTTCCAGCCTAGTGATTCTATGATTCTATGACCAGAACTGTGCCAGAAATGTCAACCTCTTTACCCAGCTGCTCTCTGCTCAGGAGAGAGGAGTGAGAAAGAAGAGGGAGACGTGAGAGCAGAAACTCACCTTTGAACTTTCCTACCTCCCACTCTGCTGGCAAAGCAATGCTGAGGAAATAAGGCTATGGTTTTGCAGACATCGTTTTTGCTAGCAGCGCTTCAATGGAGCGGTTTGGTTACACTCCCTTCATTGTGCTGGTGCAGCTCTTCGTGTACTTGTGTCTTCAGCCAGACCAGGAGTCTACTTAAAAATAGCAGCATCCTCCCCACCTCACTTATTTTTATCCTGGTTCCATTCCCAGGCACAATTCACCTAATCTCCACCAAGGTGCAGCTAGAGGAAGAGCATTGGTATAGGAAAATGTAGCCAGAAGCAGGCAAATAGGGATCTGCCTAAATACACAGTGCCCCTCAAAAAATGCCTGTGGCCCAATACCCAGAGGAGAGTTTCTTTTCATCAGTAGAGGAGAACTTGTTTGTCAGAATGAGGATGATCAAAAAAGAGGAAAGAAATGCTGAACCCATGTAGACACGTGCAGCATTTGCATACTATTTTCCTCTGCAAAACATAAAAGGAAATCTGACTGTAATCATGTTAGAAATGCTCCCTTTTCCCCTCCCATTTAATCTAAACACTTATGTATGACGAGGTCCCTGGCGTGTAGGACGGCAATCCAGCAAACTGCTTAGGCATGGATGCTGCCTTTAACACCTGATTGTTCCTGCTGAAGTCAGTGGAAACACTTAGATGGTTAAGGCTGCACACGCTTAAATGCTTTGTAAGGTGATGAGCTAACTTAAAGACAGAATAGCACAGCTCCAAAAGGGAAAAATAGGTTAATAACACTGAAGTTGCAACAAATCAGTAGGAAATCTCATGGAATAAGCTCATCATTAGTAAATCTACACTTCTCAAATTAAATATCCTCACCTTTTCTTCAGTTCCCTTTGTCCCCTGATTTTGCCTGTGGACTCTGAACACACTAAAGACTTCTACACTTTTCAAGTAATGCCTGAAGTTTATAGCAGGATGCAGGAGCCTGCACCATGCATTAACCTCTTCCTATACTCCTAAATTTTTCAGAATAGAGGCACAAGACTCCACTCTTACAGAGGCACAGCCCAAGGTACTCTCCTGAGGTACCTGCAATCTGAACTGAGCAGGGCTGATTTTGCTCCATTTATAATGCAGGTGATGTGCATGAATAAAGGTTCCCAGTTTATGTTTTTCCACCTTGCAAACAGCACCAGCTCCATGGCTACAGCCGAAGTGAGTTTGTTAGACAAGGAGATGCAGCTTCAGATTCCACCCTCAAAATTAAAATTCAAAGCTGAGCACTTGCAGCCCTCAGTGCCAGCTGAGTGGAGTCTCTTGGATCACAGGTTTCTATTGAGGTGCTCCCAGCCTGTCCAAGTCCTGCTTCAGTTACTTAAGTGCCTTTTTGGTTCCCACTTGAAGCCTTGCATTCCTTACGGGCTTAGGGAGCTTAGCAGACTGTATTTTAGGAGTCTGTTACACTCATAATAAGACTGGACCAAGGTCTTACAGACCTTGACCCTGTCCTATCAGTAAACTCAGACAAGGTTTTGGGCTCAGAATCCCTATATCTTAAACCCAAAAGTTTATCCACTTTTTCACTTATATTAGTTGGTATAATAAAAAATATGACCTCTTTTATCCTTGGACTGTTGCTGCTGCATCATTTCTACTGCAGTGTATTTGTAAGAGCACTGTAACGAGCCTGTACTGAGACCACACTGGTCCTATCTGCTTCACTCTCACGCTCCAAGGTCGGCTCCAGGGTGCCTCCCAAGCACCCTGCATCCCACCAGCGGTTTGACATGTTAGTTTTGGCTCTGTTTTTTAGACTCTGGGAGAGAGAAAGCTGTCAAGAAACACTGTAGTCAGCCAGCCCTAGAAGAAGCTGGAGAAACGGGGTAGTGGACAAACGCCAGGTCTGGATTCAGGAACCTGCAGGACGTACAAGGAAATAACAGTGGCGGGGCAATCAGCTGGTGTGCAAAATAGCTGCAGTGGGCCATCTGCAGGCTCCAGGTGCAAAAATGGGCAGCAGAAGACACCCAAGGGCTTATTCATTTTTCATTTGATGGTCTCTTCTCATCTCTGAAGCTCTTTCTCTGAGGGTCTGACAATAACTGCAGTAGTTTCACTTTAAGCAGCAAGGGTTTTAATCTCTTGGCAGCTTTTCTTTTCCTTGCCACCTCCAGGAAAAGGCCCTTTCTCCATAGTTGTAGGTCTTGATAGTTCTAAGACGCTTCTGGGCTGAGGACTCCAGAAACAGTGTTGGCACTCGCCTTCTTCTCGTGCTATACCAGGCACCCTCATCACCCCTCCATCGTCAGGGTAAGACACCCCTTTCGGACAGCAGCAGTTCAATTTGCCTCTGCTTCCACTGCAACACCTACATGTCTTGGGTGGCTACAGCCCATTTGCAACTATTATTCAAAGTGGAACAAAGAAGCTCTCAAGAGAAGGAAGTAGAGCTAAGGCCTTTTTGGAAGTGGGATTTCGTAATCCCAGTCACCACCTTTAAAACTCAGTGCCCTTGGGCCCCAGCCAGCCCTCGGTTCTGTCAACATCTTTACTGCCAACTTTACCAACAGTCACACAAATGTAAATCTAGTGTGAGAAGAGGATTAAGCCCATTCTGCTTTTATGGCCTATGAAATGTCCACGGCGCTGCTGCTACGGTGCAGTGCTACTTAACACAGAGAAGGGGAATTCAGGCTGCTCTTGCATCTTCAAAATTTTAAAGGCAAAAATACAATCTCAGAAACTTTACCAGCCAGCAAAGTGTATATGCATACAGGGTTTTCTCTAAGTCAGAAGTTAAAAAACTGTACCTCACCAGATGCTGGTTGAAGTACATCAATTTTTTTGCCTGCAAAATAAGATTAGCAACAGCAATTTTCCATCCATTCAAGTTCAGGATTTTGTCTTCAAAGGGATTAAAGCTCAGGGAAACATGAGCCTGCCTGAATACTGCCCTACTCCATGTACTGCTCTGATTTGGGATGAGACCTGTGCAGGGGGGCTAGTTAGGAATCCCACTAAAATGATTATTTCTTCACTGATGACTCAGTTGGCTGAGATTTGCAAGAAGGACTGAGGGAATTAGATTTAGGGTTTCTGAAAATCTCAATTTGATGTGGGTTCCTGACTCCTTTAGGCTGATATTCTCATACGTGTGTAAAGACTAGAAGGGTTGGGGGGTGTTTTGACTATAATGTTTAAGATTGGATTTCAGCTTTTGGGCTGAGAATACACTTTGGTTCCAGGTTTCTATAATCTTAGGGCATGGCTCAGATCTCTTAGCAGGATCATGGTGTAAATACTACTACTTAATTGTTATGATTATTAATAGTGTAACTCCACTGAGTTGTCATCAGAAAAACAGCTGAGCTGAGTAAGCATTTCAGTTAAAAATGCAGGATTATGCAAATTTAGTCACAAGCCTGAAAAGCAGATGATATTTAAAATGGACTTCAGGGCAAGAGGTAAAATTAACTTTTCATTATCTTTATTGTTTGCCAGTTTATCCTGGTCTCTAGCTTGAAATTGTCATTCAGTCTTTACCTGTGTAAAGTTGCCGTTGTCTGTAGTGTAAGATTATCTGGGTAACTGTTACATTTTTGGTCACAGAGAGTAGGTAGGGAATATAATGAGATATTACACTGATCCTTGAAGGCACAACTGATAGCATTTGCAAAAATGAGAATCTGTTCCCTGGCAGATGCTTGCATATACGCTAACTCTCTGCTTCATCTTTCAGTCCTCCTGGCAAAAATTTCTTGCAGATCAGGAAGAAAAGTGTCACTTCGAAAACAAACTGCTCTGACCCCTTGTTTTGGTATTTAGTGCTGTTTGCTTTGGCATTGTGGATATATTTAGTAAACTATCATCTGTTATCATTTGTGTGGGGACAGCTCGCATGTTTTGAGAAATGTTTGCTGTCCTACATCACCCAGAGTCCTTACATTGCTCTTTCATTTACACATTGCTCTATTTTAGAAGCAATTTTAGGGGCTGTGTCCTCTTCCTTAAACCCGCAGGAAGGATCCTGAGCTGCCAGACACTTGTGCAGCAGCATGGCTGGTTTTTAGCCAAGTCCTCGTCTTCTGAGCAAGCAATTTGGTATGTATTTGTAAATAGTTTTCCTTAAACCAAGGGAAACGCATGCTAAATAGGGCACTGTTGGTTTTTTCTGACGGTGTGATGGACTGTCCCTTGAAGGCAGCCCCAGCTCCCTGGTGGTATTGTCCTCCCTATGAGAGACCCAGCTATTTTTGGCCATCGAGGCTACAGAGCCAGGCGCTGAGGAACATCCTGCTCCATGGGAGCATGTGTACCACCATCCCATCATGTGTGGACAGCCACCAGCCATGCATTAGTAGTACCAGTCAAGCGTTCGCCTGTTCCGTCACTGCCAGGGGTTGACCATGGAGCAACACCTTGACTGCAGTTTGTGAGGGGAAAAAACCCTGAACATGTTGTTTTGTGTTTAGCTCAAACATCAAGCTGTCAGCAATAAGCTGTCACTTTCACATCTTAAAGAAAGGGAAGGGAAGAAAACAACAAAAAGAGCCCTTATAAGCACAAAGTTGTTATATCAGCAGGACTGGAGCAGTGCTTCTGTCACCCCACCCTAGCTCCTTGTGGGGCCCCACAAGTGGGGCCACGACCCCTGTTCTCCCACACCATCCCACAGCCTTGCAAGCTGCCATCAACCCTTTAGAGATGTTTCACCCTACAGCTGACCCGTTGGGACCAGCCCAGCTCAGAGTCAGCAGATCACACCTCCCACAGCCAGCTTTGGGCTTCCTCAGGTTTGGAAGGTAGTGATAACTCTGCCAATCAGACAATCTAAATTGCCCCTGACGAGGGCTTGTCCGGCAGCAAGTCCATGGCCTCAAGCTCCGCCAGGGGAGGTTTAGGCTAGACGTTAGGAAAAAATTCTTTACAGAAAGGGTCATTGGGCACTGGAACAGGCTGCCCAGGGAGGTGGTTGAGTCACCTTCCCTGGAGGGGTTTAAGGCACGGGTGGATGAGGTGCTGAGGGACATGGGTTAGTGTTTGCTAGGAACGGTTGGACTCGGTGATCCGGTGGGTCTCTTCCAACCTGGTTATTCTGTGATTCTGTGATTCTGTGATCTCTTACGCAGCTACATAGCACCAGGACCAGGTCTCAGTCTGCAATGGAGGCAGAGCTGCCGCCTCCAGTTTTGAGCACCAGAGGAAGATGTTGTACACCTCCCAGCTGCCACACAGTGAATTCCTGGCCCTTATTCTGCAGAAATAAGGTAAATGCTTTTTCCAAATTTTAATTTCTGGAGAATATCTACTGCTACATAAACTAGTGCAATACATTATTATGTATCATATACTGCTTGCCTTGGAAAAAGCAAGGTCAAAGAAGTACACCTTGCAAGAACAGCAAAAGTTTTGTGATGACTGCAGTTCTTCCGGAGTTTGTAGTGCGTAAAATACAGGACTCTCCTGTGGCAAAGGGCCATATTGCTGCTACTGACAGGAAAGAGGTATGAGGCAGCTGTGTATGGCTCTGGAGGAGCTGGAGGTCACGGAGTCATTGTGAGTACCCGTGCAGGATCTTGTTCCTGCTGGAGGCAGGCACTGGTTGGACCTGTTCAAGACTGAGTTGGTCGAACTGATGCTTGAGCCTCTTTAGGGTTTTGTGGCAGGGAGCAAAATGGTCCTGGTGAGTATTCAGAGAAAGACAGGAGCAAAGGAGTCTCAGGCGGAGCAGTAGCTCCTGCAGATGAGTAAAGAGAAGGACAAAGAGGGGGGAAACTTGGAAACATGGACATGAAGAGCAATGGAGTCCTGGCAGGGCCAGTGCTCGGGTGGAGGTTGGCTGACGCAAGACCTCAGTGGTGCCCCAGGAGGTGTTTCCATCCTTCCCCACCACCTCCAGCCGGTTTGTCTTCAAATCTCCTCCGCATCAGGACTGGTACTTGTGGGAGCCATAAATCCTAACTTAAATGAGCCGACGCAACTGCAGAACAGTCTGGAAAAAGGCATGTTGTTAGTTTCTAGTTGGCTGGTTGGAGCCAGCTTAGGGATCCATGGATGGTGGATCAGAGAGGGGGGAGCAGGCAGGGCACGGGCTGTAGCTTCTCACATGGGTGAGCAGGAGTTAGTATTTTGTTTAAGCTGATCTAAGTGGGGCAGTCACAGTAGAGTGCTCCTATCCTGAGCTGCCCCAGCCATGCCCACTTCTTCTGTCCTACACCAGATTTAGTGATGAGAGGCCACCAGGGTGAGTCAGATCAATTAGTAGATCCAACAGAAAACTACTAGGAAGCCTTTTTTTTTTTACAGGGAGGGTGGTCAAACACTGGAATGGGCTTCCTAGGGAAGGTCTAGGACAACTCTCTGCAGGATAAACTTCCATGAGGGCAGCTCTTTGTGGGGACAACTCTAACCTTAACCCTATGCCTAACCGTAAGACTAAGCCTAAGCCCAAACCTAACCCTACCTCTAGTGGCTCCATGTGTACAGTTGTCCCCACAGTTATCCCCATGGAGAGTTGTCCCAGTGGAGACTTGGCTGCAGAGAGTTGTTGATGTCCCAAGCCTGTCAATGTTTAAGAGGCATTTGGACAATGCCCTTAGTAAAATGCTATAACTTTTGGTCAACCCTGAAGTGATCAGGCAGTTGGGCTTGATGATGACTGTAGGTCCCTTCCAACTGAAATAGTCTATCCCAATCTACTTTTTCATGGAGGTACTTTCTGGGATGCTTCTGATCAATCAGACCATCTTACTGAACAAATTCATCCTATGGTCATGTCATCTCTAGATGCAATATGAAGAGAGTAATCTCAAGTGTGTGCTTTCGTGACGTGGTTGATCCTGTATACCTACCCACAGCCCCCGAGGTGCACATTTGGGTCCCCATCCCCCTACCCATCACACCTGTGGCTGGGCAGAACTGCAGTGCTCGCACTGGTACCCACTGACCACACAGCGATCTTGCCCTTCAGGGAGCTGAAGCAACCAACAGCTCGTTGCACAAAATAAAAATAGGTTCTGGCTGGGCAGAGCACTGAAGTGAAGGATCAGAGGAACCGGATTTGCTGGTGGTTTGATGAGCTGACCCATAAAGTCTCCCCTCCAGCATGACCTTGCAGCAGAGTCAGGCCACAGCAAGACATACAGTGCCAGCCAGCGGGCAGAAACTGATGCTCGCAAGCTGATGTGCAGTGAACTGTCCTGCCGTGGGGCAGCGTACGCTTCCATAGCAAGATTCAGCACTGAGCTCTAAGTGTTTTGCCAACCTGGAATGAAAAGCAGGGTTAAAGTCTCTCCAGGCAATGCAAAACAAACTTCAGGCAGATGTGCACAACTGTATTTCTGTAAAAGAACACATCTTTTAGGACAAAACTCATCTCCTGCTAATGCCAGCAAAGGTAAGCTGGATGTGGGAGAGCACATGCTTATGCTGGGATCCCTGTTGCTTGGAGCACTGAAACACCTCATCTGCGAGTGCCAGATGGGCCCCCGGAATGCCCTGTGTGACGGAGATGCTGTTATTCTACTGCCTCAAGGGGCTAAAACAAAATCTCTCTCAAGATCAGCTGCTTTTATAACAAAGTTCACTGCATAATTTGGCTTTATGCTCCTCATGCACTTCAGACAAGTCCAAAAACGAAATGAGAATGGGGTAAGAGGCCTGAGCTGAAACCCAAAGAGAAGTTGCTCATGGCTGATGTTTAGTTCATGCCATTAAATTTCTGTTTTCAGGGCTATCAATCCTTCATTTTTGTGACAACTTCGAAGATCCATCATAATTATAATTATAATCACAATTTAATGAAAAAGCTGAATCCAGATGTGTAACTGCAAAAGGATAATTGCCTACTGTGCATTGTATTTAGAAGAGGCAATTAGGTGTATATTCCAGGGATGGATTGAAAAGATGAATTTTAATAATGACAGAGTTCAACAATCAGGAAATCTTGATTTTAAAAATCTATCTGGTATTTTATTTTTTTTTCCTTGGGTCTCCAAAGGTATTTCTATTTATGTAGAAAGATTTATTTCAGTGACTGTTAGAATTAATTATATGTGATTAATAACGAGGAGGGTACCTGTAGCTTTTACTTATTCAAGTTTCTGTCTTATAGAAAGATAAGCTTTTATTCAGATTCCTAATTATCGTTTAAGTAAAACTATTGGAAATGGTGAATGCTGCTTTTTTTTTAAACAAGCTTATTTTTCACTTAAGTCAGACTGGATTGCAGTTCAAAATGAGTAAAGAAGTGCCCCATCCCTGGAGATGTTCAAGGCCAGGCTGGATTGGGCTTGGAGCAACCTGATCCAGTGGGAGGTGTCCCTGCCCGTGGCAGGAGTGGAACTGGATGGGCTTTGAGGTCCCTTCCAACCCAAACCATTCTATGATTCTAGAAGTGCTTTAAAATACATTTTTACCATACGAAATATCTTAACTGTCCTGAATGCATACAGCAAAAGACATGGAACTTAAATGTTTTTAAAAAATAAAATGAACTGATTTGTTAGCTAAAGGACCATTTGATCTCATTGGATTTGGGGTTTCTTTTTCAGAATTTCAAGATTTCAGTAATGCTAGCTCTCATCCTCAGCTGTCTTCCTTTCTTAGGCAAAAGGAAGAGAACAACTTTTCAGTTGTCAGTCAGTTTCTGGAGCTATCTTTATGAATGAATTGAAAATAAATACTATTTTGCTTCTGCAGAGCAGGCTCTTGTTGAAGCCAGGACCCTGCCTTGTGCCATCGCTGGACTGAGGCTGCTATGGGTCATATTTAATTATAAATAGCCTCATTTCCAGCAGAGAAAATACAATTAAACAGCTCCAGTGATCTTCATGGTTTTTTGGGGAGCAATACCGGGCACTGCGGGAGTAGTTGGGGTCCTGACGACAAGTATCAGCAATGACAAACCCTCCTAATGAAGTCAAAAGTGTTTTGGTGCAAATCTCCTGCAGAAAGGGTTTCGTTCAGGTGCCGGCTGGGAGGGGAGCCTCCCACCAGCGTGGTGAAGGCCCGTCTAAATGAGGCACCCTCATTAAGTGCTTTTAATCAAGCCTCTTGTGGTTTGTAGAAGCAACGATGACATCTAGTGGGAGAGAGCGTCCTCGGCTCAGGATGCTGCAGGCCAGCAGGTGATGAGCGTTTGGGATGGGGTTTTACCCAGGAGGAATCATCACCGCTGTTGCTAGCAGGTGGAAAGGCGCTTTGAACATCTGTCCCAATGGTTTGTAAATGTTACGTGACCCCAAGTTCCTAGGGGAGAGCTGGTGCCCATCCCTGTTGTCCTTCACTCTGTTTAAGGAACTGGTGAGACCGCTCCTCAAATCCTGTGTTCAGTTGAGGGCCCCTCACCACAAGAAGGATGTTGAGGCTCTGGAGAGAGTCCAGAGAAGAGCAACAAAGCTGGTGAAGGGGCTGGAGAACAGGCCTTCTGAGGAGCGGCTGAGAGAGCTGGGGGTGTTTAGGCTGGAGAAGAGGAGGCTGAGGGGAGACCTCATTGCTCTCTACAACTACCTGAAAGGAGGTTGTGGAGAGGAGGGTGCTGGCCTCTTCTCCCAAGTGACAGGGGACAGGATGAGAGGGAATGGCCTCAAGCTCCACCAGGGCAGGTTCAGGCTGAACATTAGGAAAACATTTTTTACAGAAAGTGTCACTGGGCACTGGCAGAGGCTGCCCAGGGAGGTGGTTGAGTCACCTTCCCTGGAGATGTTTAAGGGACGGGTGGATGAGGTGCTGAGGGACATGGTTTAGTGTTTGATAGGAATGGTTGGACTTGATGATCCGGTGGGTCTCTTCCAACCTGGTTATTCTATGATTCTAAGCATCAAAGAATCAAACCAATTCCAGTCTTTGAACTGGAGGGTTAAAGCAGCATAAGGAAGGGATCTCAACATTGAACTTAACTCTGTGTTTTGCTACAGAGACTAGTGTTGCGTGTTTATGTAAACACCGAACAAAGGTGTTCACTATATACTATAGTATACTATATACTATATAGTATATACTATATAGTATATACTATATAGTATATACTACTATATACTGCTCCTCTGCAATCTTATCTGGCGTTAGCAGTGAAAAAAATGACAAATTGGAATTTCCGTGCCTGTAGTCTGTGCGTCTCTGTGCTTATAAAGGATGGTTTGCCGATAAGTTGGATCATGAGGGGGGTAAAAGGAGTAGGTGTTTCCCTAGAAACTTGAAAAGTCAATAGCCAGCTTTATAGTCCTGATTTGAAGAAAGATATCGAAGGGAATGATAAGCATCCGCCCGGCTTAGATACGAGTGTGAGACTGAAGTGGGAGAGCCCAGGGCAGGCTGCCCAGAAAACCTGCTGCCACAACCAGCAAGGAGAGGATGAAAACCAGGGAGAACACTGTGTGTTTAAGGTTTATTTTGCTTTTTCAACTCTACGTGAAAGGCCAACCCATTAGCATCTTGTTTGGAAAATGCTATTGCAAGACAGGCTGCAAAACCTTTAGGCTGTGCAAGTTAAATTTCCTCCAAGATCCAGCTTTTCTATAGGAAATATGGAAGCAGAAGTGGCTTCCAAGGGCTTTCCTGGGAGAGGTGGCAGAAGGGCAGTATTGGCAGGGCTGCCCAGGTGCACAAACTGTGCAGAGCATGGCCTAGGAACCTGAAAAAGCTCTGCTTTTTTTGGTCTTGAGTTATAATAGACCTTTAATCAAATCTCAGGCAATATATACAAAAGAATGTCTAGTTTTCATTAACTTAAGGAAATATTGTAAAAAGAAAGAATTCCTGTGGCCACAAAGAAAACTTACACATCATGCCCCATTTTTCAACTAAAAAAAAATCATCAAGACCTTAAACATTGAGTTCAGTTACACAGAGCTGAAGTGTTCCTCACTTTAGACTTGTTCATTAAAACCCAACACTAACAGAGAACTCCAGGATTGTCCAGGATTACTGTAGTGTTCAGCCTAAATCTCAAGGCAAATATTTGACTCATGTTTTCTGCTCTGGGAGTATATTAAATAGGCAATAAAGCTTCTCCCTGAATAAAGGGTCTTATGTCTTACAATTCCCCTTCCAGCTGCTGCGGAAAGCTGGCAGACCCTGCATGGCTCCCTGCCTGACTTGGCAGGAGTCGCAGGACTTGGATGCACAGGGATGCTGGATCCTCCTCATCCCCCCAGCCAGCTTGCAGAAAAACGAGAAAGCGAGGGGGCTTCCCTAGAGTGATTTCCACTGCAATAGCTTCTTTTAAGCAATTTGTCCTCAGAAACAGTTCCTAGTGCCCAATGTTGTTGCAACTATAGAACACGATTTTACTCATTACATTTCTGTGTTGTTTTAAATTTGTTTGCCTTTTCATTTTGGTGTAAAGCTGTGGCCATCTCACAGGCTCATGTCTTACATCTCCCAGCGGATTACAGGGAACCTTGAATGTTACTGATCAAAGGCCTTCCAGTCCCACCTCTCTTTTCCACTAACGTTATCACTCAGCATGCAAACTCAGGGCTCCCCTTTCCTGCCCACGCAGATAACCGAACTCATTGCTGAGACTTGGGAAATCTCTGCTCTCCACTCAAGGTGACTAAGCAGAGGTGTTCCTTTTCTACTTATTTACCAAGTGTGACTTATTTTCGTCCCCGGAGTGTGCCCATAAAGCACAAGCCAGTGCACAAAGAGTAGGAAAGCAATGAAAACAGAAAGGTTGATTTCCCAATTCAGAGCTGTACAGAAAGGACATTTGTGCAGCTCCCAGTATATGAGTCCCCTTTAATCTATCTTTACTCGAGGCTTGCAGTAGTTTGCTATGGATCAGTAACTTCTTGTAGGCTATGTATGCATTCTTGCTGTCCTTGTCAAGCAGCACTTTACTCCAGGATTAGCCCAATTGATTTGAACAGGCTCGTTTGTGACCTTTTAAAACTCCCCACAAATGCAGAGGTATGGAATTTGCTGGCCTGTGTTTATGCAGGTTGGTAGAGAAGATAATTGGGTGAGGGTTTGAAAGCTGTAAGTCCTCATGTCAATGAGGAAAACCGCAGATGAGAACTTGGTGTAAATCATTGGGGAACTTGCCCTGCTGAAGGGCAGTAAAGAAACTTGACTGATAAAAACCAGACAGTGGGGTGGTAATAGCTTGGTGTAAGAGGTTTTGGTTTCTATCCCCCCTCCCCCTCTAGAGTTACATGGGAGTTTGTTAATTTGTTAGATTTCTGCTGGTTACATTTTCAAGACCCCCCCTACACAACGAACCCTCAATTTAGCCTTTTATTCTAATGGGCTTTAGTGAGCATGGAAAGCCAAAAGTGAGTGTCCTGGGAGGCTCATACGTGCCTTCTCATACTTACCTTTAAGGTTTTTCTTTACCTTCCCTGGAAAGCTGACTAATTTACTCCAAGCTGTGTGTAATGTTTGTGCACACAAGCTGGGAATGCTGCTCCTCACAACCCTAGACATGAGGCACGTTTCCAGAATTTCTTTCCCAGGTCCCTTTTCCTTTTTTTTTTTTTTTTTGCCACAGATTTCCCTCTTTCCCTCCTCCTGATTTAGGTTTCTCTTTGCCCATACCAGGCTCAAGGATGCCTAAAAGGCTTATGGTGGCCAAGTCCTCCAGAAAGAAGAAAGAAATTCGTGTCTTCAGAGCAACACCTCATGACTTGGAGCAGGACTCAGTGTACACAAGCCAGTTTTTGGATTAGTTGTCCTTGCTCCTCGCTCCCACATCCTGACCTCCCTGGCTCCCAAGCTCCATGCCAGCCAGGGCAATGCCAGTATTTCTGGATATTTTCCTACACATCTTCGCTCCTCCTTTAGATCAGCAGATGCAGTTCTGTAGGTGCACATTCATAAGCGTTGTGATTTATTTGATGCACAGATTGGCACGTTTATCTGCTTACTTAATGTAGTAAACCTCAGGTCTGGTGTGTGCGTGTGTATTGTACAGATGCATTTCTGTAATTAAACATTTAGGGGTAATTACTCTAATTGCCTAGCTTGACTTGTTAAGCTTCCTATTTTGAAAATGAAATTAATTTACGTGAAGAGGCTCCATCCTTACTCATATCTGACCCTTGTTAGCTGAGGGCTCTGCCATGCCGTGTTTCTCACATTGTCACTCCTCACACTAGAGGTAGGCACTGACTAGGGCTGCTTAATCCGCAGAGCTGTGTGCACGTGTCACAGGAGATCTGCAGCAGGGCATGTTTACTTGCACAGTTCCATGGTTTTTAGCAGATACATCAGCCAGCTGTAGCCTGGCATAGTGTCCCTTTCTCCCTCCTTCCATCCCCACTCAGTGACCAGCACAGGCTGAGGAATCCTGCAAGGTCTGGCTGTGCGGTGTGGGTATCTGTGTACGTGGATGAGCTAATCCCTCAGTGTTTGCAAAACTCCTTGATCTGTGCGTTCACAGATGAATCTGCAAATGAGAAAACACCACAGGTTGAGCACAAAGCTGCAAAGACCTTGACGTTATGAAACACAAACCTCCAGCACTAGCTGGAACTTTGCATTTCGACTATTTAGATAAGGACAAGCCATTTATTCCATTTACAAAGGCTGAGGTTTAATCATTGATGTGCAGAAAGGAGGCAGGCCTTCATTCTTGCAATAACTCTCCACTGTTTGTGCTGAGGTGAAGGATCCTGAAGGAATGGGGCTGTTGTAATCATTCACCAGCTCCTCTCAACCTTTCTTAAGAGGCAGCCACTCACATGCCAATCACACGCTGTCCTGATCTGCCTCACCCAGCAGCACTTTGCTAGGAGGGATGTGAATCTTTGTTTTCCCAATGGAAAGGATGCATTTCCCAATCCTTTTCAGCAGATGTAGAATTTATTCTCAAAAAAAAAGCAACGAGTGGGATCCAGAATGGAGATACAGCTTTGAACCAGTGCTCTTCTTTAGCTCTGCAAATGCACTACGTGTTCTGCCTTAAAGCCATGGCATAATGAAGATTATTTAAAATAAATGGTGCAATTGCTTTATGGGCTTTTTGCTCTCTCTGGGGTCTGGACAGCTGGACTTACAGCAACTCCTGCATTTATTTGGAAAGGGGGAAAGAAAAATGGAGTGAACTCATTCATGCTCTTTTAATTTTCTGAGACAGCTGTAAATGATATTTTATTGTTTACACAGCATATATAAAACAGGCAATAATCCAACATAAAGTTTTGTCGTGGTGACCGTTAGAAAATTTATTTAATACGTTTGTGGGCTTCCTGCTTGTGTGTAATACACATTCCAGACACCCGTGAGAAATACCAAATATCCTCTATTGCATGCTGCAGATACAGTGCCCAGTGTGAGAACAAATCTTTCCAGGAGATTCAGAGATAACTTGCTCCTGCCTGGCACCGTTTCTCCGTACCACTAGGTGGCTTTTTAACCCGGTAGATCCTACCTCTTTCTTCAAAGTCACTACAAATACAATGAATCTGTTCCTAAGTGCAACCATCAAACTGGTGGAAAAGAGAGAACAAAGCTAAGGCATCCTTCAGCAGATGAATTCTTAAATTCCCCACACTTTTACAGAGGAATCTTTACCGAACCCTTGCCTGTCCTTCTACTGCTTTGTTCCTAGTTAGTTACAGCCAGCTAGCTAACTTCTAGATTTTGAATAGCTAAGGTACCTGCTCAAATATGTAACTGTACAGGTATGCAACTCTGCAAAGCAGTGCATGTGTAATTTTATGATACACACTTAGTAGTTCATCAGAGTGAACCAATTAGTAATAGAAACGAAATGCATGCTACTTAATGAAATGCATTGTCTCACCATGTTCTCAGGAAGAATAAATCCAGGTTTGCCTTTTCAGATATTTTATTCTGGTTTTAACTACAAATCTTTGCTCTGCACCTAAACACTGCAAATGTCTGGCTACTGACAATATCTTTTTCAAACATCACTCAATGTCTCAAATTCTTTCCAAAAAGAAAAGCACCAAGGGGCTCATTGACTATAGTCTAGAATGTGGGAAAAGACTGAGGTCACAAATCCACAGCTGTGTTAAAAAAAAATACCCTCGTCTCTCACACTTTTTCTTTAAGTTTGGCCACGTTCAGTAGCAAGTATTTTATTTGAAGCTCAATATATCTGAGTTGGGGAGACAGACCGAGAGACATTAAAACTTTGGCAAATAAACTCAGGATTTGTATTTTTCATTCATTTCAGACATTTTTCCTTTTCACATATTTATTTAACTCTTGTTTTCTATTACAGATACAGCCATATATTCTGTGGAAAGAAACCATGGAGCGCTCTCCTGACGGGTACCCTTCAGCAGCATGAAAAGCTGCATCAATAGGTAAGATTTCAAAAAGGGAAAGCCAGCTGTTGCTGAGAAGTCTGGAGAAAGTTCCTGCTTTAGAAAACAGCAGAAAGCCATTTGGATTTGATTACCTGTGCAAAAGCTGGTTCCCACCTCCAGATAATCAGCAAAGATGGACCCAGGCTGGTAAGAGGATGAGAAAAACGCACTCAGAGCTGCATTGCATTGATGCAGTACTACTCGCTTTGGGTTGCCATGTGCCACTTTGCATCATTTTGATCCAAGTCTCTGCCCAGATCGTACGAGCCAGGTTTTTACACAACTAGTTTTGATATGCAGCTTTCCCAGATGCCCTAACTAACAGCAGATTTCTGAGGGAAGAGGAGGATAACAGTTAAATTTATTGGAGGAAACTGGCTCTCAGTAAAACAGGGTAGTGAATTGCTGAATAAATGAGGAATAGGTGGTGCTTTTTTTCATTACACAAATACTGTCAAGCAGCCTTTGTATAGTGTAACCGTCCATGGGATCATCCCCTCAGAGCCAAGTGAGCTCTACCTGTGCTGCCAACTAAAAGACGTGTTACACATTAGCCTGGTGCTGATTCAAAGCCAATACACTCTGCTCGCAGGGGGCTTTTCCGCTGAAGCTTAGCACCGTGCGACTGCAGACACACAGCTTTCAGTGGGCATGGAACAGAGCAAGAGCTGTCTGCAGCATCTCAGTACCCACCATGCCGACATGCCCAGAGCTGCCTGCAAGACACCAGACAGGTGCACGTCTAGAGTGACCTTTAAGTAACAATAATCCTAGCAAAAAGAAATTTGGCAGTTTAGATTGGTCATGCTCAAGTCCTTTCATCATAATCTGTGCTTTTGCTTTGGCTGGGCACAGCTGAAAGCATCTGCATGAATGTAAAGCCCTGCCAGCCCGTGCCAGCAGTATTTTTCTGCAGGATATGCCTTCACCAGCTGAAAGAACTGGATGACTGGTGAAGGTCTGGACAACCTCTGATCTCTTGGCTGTCCCTCAAGCGGTATTACCTCTGCAAACATGTGCTTCCCTTAATCTCTATATAATCTTCCCCAGACAGAATAATTAAAAAAACAGTTCCACCTCTTTTCCCTCACTTCTTTTAGCTGAAGATTCTGCAGCCTCCCACCTTGCACTGACAGTCCAGAAATTCTGTTCTGTGATAATTTTTTTAATCAAACTTTGTACTCTTCATTCAGCTCTGCTCTATGTACTGAACTTTTTTCAGGTGAAACATTCTTTTTTTCCACTCTTCAACTCGTAGAGCTATATTCACAGGCCTGAAGAGTCTTTGTGGAACCAAACGGACACCAGCCCTGCATGGTTTCTAAACTCTTCCCACCATGGCATGGGGGTTGGAAATGGATGATCTTTAATTTCCCTTCCAACTCAAACCATTGTATGATTCTATGAATTTCCTTTATCTGCTTTTAACTCATTATGCTCACAAGCCGGAGCAGAGAGCTGCAGGACATAAGGAATGGGACCTCCATGCTAGGGTTGTTCCTTGACTTTCATCAGGCCAGGGTATGCAAAGGGATTTCGGTGTGACAGCTGTCAGTGACCGTAAGCCCTGGCAGAGGAGGCATCACCCAGATAGGGGCAGATAGACACCTCTCCCAACCCTGCCCAGCCACTGGGGCCAGGGCCACCTCCTGCCCACACGGGACCTGCTCTTTTCCCAGTTCTCAGACACAGCCACTACAGAAAGTGGGGCTCTTGGCCAAGAGAAGATTTTGTATGCTTTCTGTAGGATATTTCTGTTAGATATTCCTCTTGAAAGTTTCCTTCCTGTCATCTTCAGGATTATCTTCTTTGGTTTTATGACTTTGTGAATTAGTTTTATGCTAAACATGGGACACGTGCATGCTGTGGTGTGATATTTTTTACTGTTTTGTATAACTGGAGGACATATACAGGACTTCGACATCACTTTTACAGCGCAACAAAAAAAAATATTGTTATATTTCTCTTCTCAGTTATTTTCTTTTGAGTGTGGTTAGACCATATGGGGAAGAGAGTGAAAACAGCTTTTGCAAGGTATCAATTTTGTTATAGCAAGGACTATGCTGGCACTTTATATCTCATATTTTAACCACAGAATCATAGAATCACCAGGTTGGAAAAGACCTCCGGGATCATTGAGTCCAACCATTCCTATCAAACACTAAACCATGTCCCTGAGCACCTCATCCACCTGTCTTTTAAATACCTCCAGGGAAGGTGACTCCACCACCTCCCTGGGCAGCCTGTTCCAGTGCCCAATGACCCTTTCTGTGAAAAATTTCATTCTCATATCCAGCCTGAACCTCCCCTGGCGGAGCTTGAGGCCATTCCCTCTTGTCCTGTCCTTTATAATAAGGAAAGATCAGTGGATTCGATGTAATAATTATTTTGCTACATGGGTGCCAAGGTTCCTACATCTGAAAGGCTACATGGAAATGATTCTCAAATGCAGGTATTCATTGATTCATTGATAATAGCATCTGCCACTTGGGTGAAGCACTATTTGCTAGGATTTCACTGAGTGTGATATGGAAGAGCAGGATAACGAACAGTTCATTCTTGCTTCATCTATCCATCTAGACACCATGTCTTTCTGGGTACCAAAGTCCTGGTCCCAGTTTAGTGAGAGTTTTGCTGGAAAGCGGTAATTTTGTCGAGCTAAGAAGCATTCTTACTAAATCTGCACTTGAAATAGGCCTGTTTGTTAGCTGTTGCTCTGCTGTTTTTGTCTTATTCTCTCCATAATTCTTTGAGCACAGCACATAGCAATATGCTACTAGCATGAATGCCATATCTTGTGGACTCAGAGGCTGGAAATTTCCCTAGGACAGAAGGATAAACTTTATTTACATACTGGATGATACACAAAAACCTGTGATTCTGTCTACAAAGCTTTACTATTTTAGTTAGGCTTCGTTTATGATTTGGTTGTGTAAACAATATTGGATATTTATTTTCGTGCTTGTCCAAGGACACATGATACGTCCTCAAGCAACTGGGTCCCACTGACTTTGTGTCCACAGTTTCTTAACAAAGTCCAAGTTCCCTTGGAAAAATGAGGGTTGGTAGGATGAAAGAATAGCACAGAAGTGTTTGTACGGTTTGTGGTTGCAGCAGCTCTGCCAGAGACAGTACATACAAAACCAAAGCAAGTTTTAAGAGTTATTCTAATTGCACACACAGCTTGAGTATCCACCAAACAAATGCAGAGGAGAAAGCAGATAGAGCTAATTATATCAAGACATATCAAAAAAGGTGCACATGCACACATGTACATCTATATCTAGGTATACAGAGATGGGCAGCAGGACAGTCTTAAGGCAAAACCACATCACAGAAAGTGAGTATTTTCAGCCTTCAAGATAAGGAGAAAACCACCTGATTAGCCAGAAAATCTGCAAAATTTAAGATGAGATGACTGCGACAGCTCCAGCCTCTTCATGAGTAGTGTTTTGTCTTCCTTTGTTGTCTGGCTAAGCTGGTTTCAAAAGCTCCTTCATCAGCAGTATGTAGTTTCTGGTACAATAAAGGTGCAAAACTAAACAAACTTTAAAACACTCAGGTTCTTAACTGATGAACCTATATTGCAAGTTCCTCCAGTCATGCTTAGTTATAAATATTTGTTTTCTAAAATACAGTGATCAAAAAGATACGCAGTTTCCTATTGTCTCCAAAATTAACAACTTCTCCCAAAAATGCTTCTTTTACCGTACATCATATTTAATTGCTTGCTTTTTAGGAGCCAGAGCAATCACAAGGTTGTATCAGAAGACATACAGGCAAACTAACGCAGAGCTCCTGCACCCTTAAGTTATGCTTTAAGCACAGTTGCACCACAGCTCTGTGAATCGGCAGTTTTATGTTCTTGGCCAACCACTTACATACACTAACTCCAAATCTACAGCTGCTTAACTTTTGTTGCACAACCAATCTCAATGACATCCCAGGGCGGTACTTAGGGTCCTCCAACAGCAGTACTGCAACTCCCCAAACCTGTTGATTCAGTTCACCTAACCAAGTGCCCCTTTCAGCCAAAGCAGTTAAGCTCCATAAAATACTGGTCTCCCATATTCCAATCACCAAACTGCCTTGCTAGATCCTTTCTAGCCCTCTGCATTTTACAAACAACAGTCTAAATTCAGGAGGAGGGGTGGATGATGCAATGCTCTGGATTATGGCATAACCTAGCATCTACAGCAGTTTTCTGTGTCATGAGTGGATTGCATCCCATCAGGCTAAGCTGGATTTGAACTTAGATTTCCCACTCCCCACCTGACTATGATCATTAAGCTGTTTATGGGAAGGACAATCTCTGGTGCTTCTCTTCCCTTACCTTTTTCACGGAGGGCTGTGATTTCTCTGCAAACAGTGCTGGACTCACCACTACAAGGCTTTGAGCATGCTTTGAGTGGGCTTCTCTGGGCATTCAGGTGGAATATAGGCATGTCTTTTCCCTGTTCTGAACCATGGCAGGATTCGCCCAACAGCCTGGCTCTACCTGTCACTGTCACCTGTGACCTGGGGAAGTGCCAGGACAAAAGAGTAAGCAGCAGTAATTTTTACATACCTCCAGGGTCAGACAGCTGCCACAGCAGGGGATTTATGGTTAGTTTTCTTGAACGTGACCAAATGAACCCCAAGTCCCATTTCTGGTGCCCAAAATAAATATTATAGTACTCATCCATTATGACAATGCACTTCTTTAAGGACTTGGATGTCTGAGGACAAGTGATGTAACCCTATCTGTGTTACCTCTCAAACCCCTCAAATTTTAAAATTTATATCATGATGATACTCTAAGGGTTAATTTACATTTGAGGAAATGTCTCAGATGCCCACATAATTCTGAGTGTTTTCTGCATAATTAAGAAAAGCAGCAATGTTCATGTTACCCTGAGAGTGAGAGCCTGCAGAACTACTGGTTACGCTCAAAATACTTGTCATACAGGTTCTGAATTGCCCTAGGATGCATTAACTAGAAAAGGGCACGCTGGTAAGGCAAGCAAGTTGTTCCATGTATCATCATGTGTTTTGAGCACACCTGGCCTTTGCCTGAGACCTTTCCCAGGACTCGGAGCACATAACATCCCGAAGATGGAAGACTGAGGGAGGTGGCTCACTGGCATTTTCAGCAGATTGAAAGAAGGCTCTCGGTGACAACGTGGATGTTCTCAATTCACCTGCCAAAAACAATGAGAGTGAATTAATATTAACTATCACATTGTTAAAGGGCTTTGGAATCGCAGAATCACTAGGTTGGAAAGGACCCACAGGATTATCGAGTCCAACCATTCCCATCAATCACTAAACCATGTCCCTCAGCACCTCATCCACCCGTCCTTTAAACACCTCCAGGGAAGCGGACTCAACCACCTCCCTGGGCAGCCTCTGCCAGTGCCCAATGACCCCTTCCATGAAAAATTTTTTCCTGATGTCAAGCCTGAACCTTCCGTGGTGGAGCTTGAGGCCATTTCCTCTTGTCCTGTCAAAGGTCCTTCCCAGGCAAGAGCTCTAACTACCAGGCCGTTACATCAAAACTGGGCATCCTATCCTGTAAAAAAAGTGAGACTGACCCACCTACTTCTAAAAACACTCGTAACTAACTAGCTACCATCAATGGATCCCTTATCACATATCATTCAAGGTATCTCACTGGCAGCCCTGCCTGAGGTGTAGGGTGGAGTTTCAGAACCATCCTTGCATTTGGTTTGCTATCAGCTAACTCCAAACAGCTCTCTCATCAGTGTGTAGACTTGCTGGTCTCTCTGTCAAGGTATCTGCCTTTTCCACTGAATTGCAGAGGGAGAAAAACGGCTTAATTTTGGCCTATAGATTGTAATTTGAAAGTTAAGAGTTAAACTGAAAATACTACAGTGTTTAACATGCTCACACATATTTTTCACTGGCTGCAGATCAGATCTTCATTTTAATATGGATGACCTCATTTGTAATAGCAGCTATGGTTACAAACGGTGCTCCTGAAACACAAGAGGATTCATAACTTGTAAGAATTATGAACATATTCCCTAAATTTTGGCTTCTTTTCCACTTCTGGATGGAAAATGAATAAATGTTGTGAGAAAAAAACCCAAGGAAGCTTTCACTATTCCTCTAATAATGAGTAGCTTGACACACCCTTGAACATGAATGGGCTCCATTTCATCATCTTGGCAGTCTGGGATTTTCCAAGAAAAAGCTCCAGAACTGATTAAAACTTGCATCTCTGCATGCAATTGCACATTTCCATTCATTGTATATCTTATACTTTGCATTCTGATTCTTTTATCATATCTTTCCAAATGATTCAATTGGCATGTACATGCCTCACTTAGTTTCCCACACATGAACTTTTGAGCCTGATCATAGGATTGAACGTGCTACCTTTCTCCTCTCTTTTATATCCTGAGAAGCCACGTGGTAAACTCTCTGCTCCTGCTATTCAGGTTCATTCCCATGATTTCCTTCCAGTCAGTGTAGTGTGGGTTGCATCCCTTAGATGAGTTTGTGTAATCAGAATGGCTCTAGCCTCTTGAAAAGGCACTTTTTTCCTTTATTTTCAATAAATTCAATTTTCCTAGAATGTGATCACCACCTTATTTCTGACGGGAGTCCTAGGTACCCCCCAACTCTAAAATGCCCTATGAAGAGGCTTGTTTTCATCCTTGACCTGGGGAAATGTTCTTTGATCCGGCTCATCAGCAAGCACGTTCTGCTGCTGGGGGACTGGGAGCTGGGATCCCTGCTGCTCTTGGCATGCTCCAACAAGAATTTTCCTGCTGCCAAGGGCTCTCGGCAGTTGCCTGCCCCTGCAGCACAGCTGGCTTGCAGACACTGATGTAACTCTCACTCCTGCACACAGAATCTGATCCAATGTGCAATAACTTAATGCTAAATTGCATAAACTGCAAGAACTTACTCCTTTCTTAAGGGACAAATAAAGGATTTGCAGAAATTACAGCGCTAAAAGGGCTGCGAGTGTTGTATAACCCCAAAAGTTCAGATGAAGTGCGGAAGACAGAACCCTCTCATTCTGGGCTCTAGGCTGATTAAGAGCTATGCACAAGTTTTGAGGTGTTTTTATTCCACCCTTCCTCTGTCGTCTTGCTAGAAAAAACACACAGCTATAAAACAGTGCAGTGATGGTACCCAAACAGGTGCAGGCACCAGGTTAGAAACACGCCTCTTCCACAGGCACACGGTGCAGATAATTAAGGAGAACATGGGACTGAAAGTACGGTCAGCTATCCTGAGTAAAACCAAGGAATTGTGAAGAAACAGCTACCAGAAAAAATAGTTTCACATCCATAACTACATATTATTAACCCAAGCTTTTGGAAAAGCAGGAATGTAAACCTCCTCCTCTTTTTTTTGATTTCTTGTTTCTGAAAAAAAGAGCAAACAAACTCCATCCACCAACAAAGCAACCAACCTCCCACCCCCACTCACCTTCCCAAACTTAATTTAATTTCATTTACTTAATTCCAAATCCTGGGAGGAAGAGGCAAAAAGACCAAGGAATTGTTATTGCTTTAGAATTTGCCAGTCCCTTTGAGATCCAATAGGAAACAAAATCCCCATTTTCTCACCTTACAGACAGTAGATAACAAAATTAAAAAAAAATAAAATTACAGGAACGTGAAAAAAACCAGAATAAATGGAAGTATAACAAAATATTTGCCAAACCTGTATCTCTTTCCCAGTGGTAAAATGAAGGGTGTGGGAATTACCTGCTCCCTCAGAGTTACTAATTAATGACTGTAAGGTATTCTCATGCTATAATTGAGGATATATAATAATTTGAGATAATGCAAAAAAATGGAACAATCTAATTTTTAACATAATAGAAACACTCCTTAAATAATGTCATGTTATCTGAATGATGTTTGAAATGGCATGTGGCACGGTTAAACACATGGATTTATGTTCACAGAAGAATGAAAAGACTATAACAACTGCATTCCTAGAGGGATTTCACAGAGGCTCCATCACTGCAGTCTCTTTTATTACTTATTTTCAGCTTGCTTATTCTTGTTTATTATAACAAATCAGAACATGGTACACCTTGTATCTGCATACAATTCCCTAGTCACCAATAGACATAGAATCACCTAGTGATTCTATGATTCTATGAAAATGCCTGTACTTTCTGCTTTTGTTGGTGATGCTGCTACTGCTAAGTTAATGTTATATGGACCTTCCCATTTCAATTCACCTGGTCTGCCAGTGGACCAGATTTCTGAGGTACCCGGTGTTTTTTCCCTAACACGTCCAAATGCTACAGCAATTTAGTAGTGCCTGAGGAATTTAACAAATTTACAAAAGCAAACTATACAGGGAAAGAGTTATAAGACCAAATGAAAAATAAAAAGAACTTTTACATATGGAACTTTGAGTATTATCCTGCAGGAATAAATTCAGGGGACTGCAGCAAGTCGTTGGACTCATTTTTTATTGGTAAAGATTTTAGGATAGCAATCAGAACACCAACAAGAAAGAGACAATAACCAAACTTCATTCTTTCCACACTACTTAACTTCTTGTTGCCCATGGAGAGTAACACAGTTGTTAGGCTTTCTTTAAGAGAACTGTTACACTAGCTCATTAAATAGATTTTTACTAAAGATAGCTATTTTTTTTTAAGTTCTGTTGAAAAAATCTATCATTGGAATGCTGTAGGAGTAAATTGTACAGAGGTAAGCTATATTTTAATACCCTAAATTGCTTACTAAGAAAGGACTTTGAAGTGCTCAACAATGACCAAGAACAGCACATGCAAGCTGACACCCCTTCAGTACATCCTTTCTGTCACTGCTGTAATGCAACATTAGCAATTCATCAGAGCTCCTTTGCTGACCTATTGCAATAGCTCATACTCAAGAACAAATTAAAGCACTTTCTGAGTCGTTGGGTTTTTTTTTTTTGCTTACAGCAATACATATTAATGAGAAATAATATACATTTTCTTATTCTCCCACCTATTTTTTAAGAATAAATCTTACGATAAATACAGTCTTACCTTCTCAAATCTGTGTATTCAACACGCAAACTTCTTAAAAAATTAAAATAAACCTGGTACAAATAGCACATGTGATTCATTTACATTCAGAATGATCTAAAATGAAGCATTCCCCTGACTGTAGGCACTTGAACATCATTAATAATATAACAAGACCTGAGCAGCATTAGAATAATTATTTCCACGGGAGACTAGACATTCAGACCTCTACAGATACTCCTTTCCATCCTTCATCATGCTGGGAAATAATTTAACTTTACAAAATGTTATCAAACAGACGTTTTCTGCACAAAAAGATGAGCAGATTCAAGCTATTTCAGATGATGACAGAAAACAAGTTCCACAATCCTGGAGAACACCCTGCCACCTGCTCCTTTTCTCTCCTATTGGGAGAGAAAAACAGCTGGCTGCCAGTGACTCAGATAAGCCAGCCTCCAAATGCTTGAAGCTTTACAACGAGAACCTTAAATACACTCAGTAACCAGTGGCCACCCAAATGGATGCCAAGCGAGATGTTCTGCTTCAAAGAGGAACTTCTGGTTCTTTTCCTACCACTCGGGCAGGGTGGTCACGGTGGCAGCTGTAAGCATGATGTATTCTGCACCTCATCCGCTATCGAGTCTCACAGCTGTCTTGTCAAATACAGCCTGTGGGAGCTTGGCTCTGAGTACATTGGTTTGCTGGATGTCACAATTTAGTCCAATCTCAGCCAATTTCAGCAGCTAAAACTGAGCAGTTGGGCTCCCAATTCCCTTCCCCCTACCACCCCTGGGGAAAGGGAAATGAGAGGAAAAGACTTGCAGTTTGGGACTAAAAGTACAGTTTTAATGAAATAGTAATAGTAGTATTAGTAATAACAAAGTAATAAAATATATACAAATATATGAAATCACATCCCCAGCCATCAATGACTGTATGCCACCACAAACACTGCAGAGCAGACACGAGGGAAAGGGTCCAAGGCTAGGAGGGAGCTGGGCTTAGGAACTGGATTCAGGAACTGGGACTGGGGGCAAAAAGACAGACAAGGTCTTCACTGGACATTGGTCATCAAAGAAAAAAGAGACTCTTGTGATCTCTCAGTTTTATATTGAGTATGACGCATATGGGACTGAATACTCTGTTGGTCACTTTGGGGTCACCTGTCCTGTCTGCCCCTCCTTGCAGGTTCAACCTTCTTCACCTCTTTGGCTTACAGCTTTCCACCAGCTCAAGGATGGCCTTGGATACTATAGGAGTAAGTATAAGCAGTGGCCTTTCTGCATACCAAGGTCTCACGTTATCACTTCTAGAGAGAAACACTGATTGAAAAACATGCAGTTAACTTTCAGAAAATGAAGTTACTTAGATGAAACTTAGCTAACGTCAGAAAACTGATTCTACTTTAGCTCAAACCACAACACCAAGCACCCTTGAAAAGGCATGTGTCACAGGTGTCATACTCAGACAGCACTTGTGTGGCATGCTGAAATGTATTCAGAAAAGCTTTGGGGCCATCTACTGCAGATAGAAAAAAGGGACACATTCTCTGGAAAAGTTATTTTATCAGGTGCACTCCATACCTCACTTGGATTCCCCACTGCAATGGTTATTAACTGCAAGTGCACAAAGGGAATTTAAAAGCTACTTCAGTTTTAATGTTATAGAATCATAGAACAGCTAGGGTTGGAAAGGACCTTAAAGATCATCTAGTTCCAACACCCCTGCCATGGGCAGGGACACCTCCCACTGGATCAGGCTGCCCAAACCCCATCCAACCTGGCCTTGAACACCTCCAGGGATGGGGCAGCCACAACTTCCCTTGGCAACCTGTTTCAGTGTCTCACCACTCTCATGGTGAAGAAATTCCTCCTTATATCAAACCTAAATCTGCCCCTCTTCAGTTTATACCCATTTCCCCTAGTCCTGTCACCACAAGCCTTTATGAATAGTCCCTCTCCAGCTTTCCTGTAGGCCCCCTTCAGGTACTGGAAGGTCGCTATAAGATCTCCTTGGAGCCTTCTCTTCTCCAGGTTGAACAACCCCAACTCTCTCAGCCTGTCCTCATATGGAAGGTAGCCCTTTTCTGGACCCATTCCAAAAGTTCCATACCCTTCTTATGCTGAGGTGTCACAAGATAGGAATAGAAGGGCAGAATCCCCTCCCTCAACCTGCTGGCCACGCTTCTTTTGATGCAGCCCAGGATACAGTCGGCTTCTGGGCTGTGAGCGCACGTTGCCGACTCATGTTGAGCTTCTCATCAACCAGCACCCCTAGTCCTTCTCTGCAGGGCAGCTCTCAGTCACGTCATCCCTCCTCGTGTACTGAAAGCGGGGATTGCCCTGACCCAGGTATAGGACGTTGCACTTGGGTCCTACATTGTGTTATGCAATATTCACACTAATAATTCAAAGTCAAATTAACCAAGTTTCAATCACACACACAAACACTTCCTGCTTTTTTAAGAGTCACCAAGTGCATACCACAAAGACAAGTCTCACTTTATCCTTTGTAATCACTGTGATTTTTTTAACCTGTACAGCTATTCAGATCTCATTCCAGAATTCATCAAGTTAATTAGCAGATTTCAGTTTGTTCTGTGTTTAAGGGGAGATTGTTTGCGGCTTGGCTCAAGAAGGAGCTTGTTTTTCAGCTCCTGCCTTTGCATTTTCTGCTTAATAGCCAGAAAAATAAGGAACTCTGTAAATTAGGAAGCACACATATCTTGCAGGATCATACATTTCTCTGAAGGCAGAGAAATGACAGCACACCTTCCATTCTCAAGACAGAAAAATTGATCATGTACCATTTCAGGGGTGGTTTTATCATGTTTCTCAGCCAAGCTGCTGACCTGAAATCTCATTTATATTCCATTCATTGGTCTTTCAGTAATAGCAGCTCTTCCATTGGTAATATAATTCTTTATGTCATGATAATGCCTTGATTGAGGTTAAGACTGTATGATGCAAACACAGACAACACATAAATACATAAAAAGTACAATACAGTAAATCTATCAGGATTCATTTGGTGCATTCTGGTTCTCTTTGCCTTGAGGCAATTTCACATAACTGATGTTCATATCGTGAAATATTGTTTGGGGGATTATTATCCAGTCTCGATAAGAAATTTTCTTGAAAGGATCTTCCTTTAGAAATTTAAATGGAAATGTAAAGAAACTTCTCCAAGCGATCCCAAGAGTGTATATTTAGGAAGCAAGAGGCCAAAACCTTTAAATATTGCCTGAGTAAGTATATTCTGCAGCCAAAAGCTTAATTCATATTAGCTTTTTATGGAGTGTAAGTATTGCAAGGCAAAAAAAATTGATTCTAATGTTCATGGTTATTAATGCAATGTCTGCTTCTGGCATTTAATATTTACACCATGATGGTCTCACAAGATTAACCTGACACTATGTGTATCATGGACCATCAGATTTCAACCTGTATTCATCCAACAACATAAAGCATAACTTCTGCTTGGCTAAAAAATAATTTTCAGAAATACATCTAATCTTCCACAGAAGACTTAAAATGATGGAAAATCATCAGCTTCTCTTGGGAATGTGTTCTGGTGGCTGACCGTGTAAAAATGTGTGTCTTATTTCCTATCTGAATTTGGCTGGCTTTTGCCTCTGGCCGTTACTTCTTATTATGTCTTTCTTCAATAGATTAAAGAGCCCTTTAATATCCTGTATTTTCCCTCAGGAATGTTACCATACACTACAATCCAGTCACTTCCCAATCCTTTTTTTAGATAACTTCTATCATCCTGAGCTCTGAAAACCTCCCCATGTAATGCATTTTCTTCAACCATCAGCACATTTTGCTTCACTCTTTGGCTTCACTCTTTTGCTTTCTCTTATTTTCCAAGTGCTGCTTAAAATCTGAAAGCCAGAACTGTACACACTATCCCATGGATGGTTTCGTAGAGCCCAAACATGGGAAGTAAAATAAACATTCTTTTATTCCTTTGTTTGTACATTGATTAATCCTCTTCTGCCAGAGCAGCATATAGAAGAGCTCTTATCTGATTGCTTGTTTAAATTAAATCCTTCTCAAAGTCATTACCTTTCCAGGCTGCAGTCTTCTACTCTCCAGTTACAGCCTCCACACTTGGTTCTTAAGACAGACAAATCCAGTTGGCTGGATTAAAATTCACTGCGTTTGAACATGCTCATTCTACCAACCATACTGATCAGTGCCCCATCCTCACCCTATTTACAACTCCATTAATCCAGAAGCTGAACTTTTTCAGCAGCAGGTTTAGATCTTCTTCCACGTCACTGCTAAAAATAAGGTACAATCGACTACTGAAATCTCTTCGGACACCATCTCTTTCAACTAAGTTCTCCTACAGGCTTCCTTTTCTTGAGATCTGGAAGCAAATTCCATTTGCATGGTTTATTAGTGCTGCCTGCACCCAACCTTAATATCATGCAGCACCAAGCCAGAGTCAAGTACCTCCTCAAACCAGTACCAATAGCAATTTTTACTAAAACATTGTGTAGACTTGAATTATATTCCTTCACTTCAACTTTTTTTATTTGAATTCCACATCAGATCTATATTTTGGTCAGGACAGTTGTTATATTAACAAGTCATTCGGGCAACATATCTCACCTTTTCAAAAAATGGCACAAACCAGCACATTTATTACTTGTTTAATCTCCCAATTTTAAGACAAGACACAAATACATCAGAGTATCAGCAAGTGATAGATCAGCAGACAGGCAGAAACATCAGAGAGCACTGGTGACCAAAGCTCACGTTTCCCATGGCATTTCCACATGGAAAACCCAGCAACTGTGGACTTAAAATACCTGACAGCAAATTTTTCGGTCCCGCTGAACTATAAAGCCATACACACCTATCCAGATGTGGAACCTCCTCCCAGATATGGAGAGATGGGATAAAGCACAGCTCCTTTCCTCGCACCCACCTAAAACCTCCCTGAGCAGCTTCTGCCCCGTATCCCTGCAGGTAACCCACCGCTTCCATCACTTCACAAGCCTGACTGCTGGCACTAAACCCACTCATAGTCTCCGCTCAAAATCAGCTTTTCCCTTGATGTTTACACACCAGATTTAGGCTTCTGGAGTTGATCTAGTCAGAGAAGGAAGGTGAGGACAGCAGACAGCTGGGGATGCTGATGCTAAGACGCAGTGGCTGAGGCTGCTACCCAAGGGGTTAAGGAGAATGGATTTTGCACCTTGTTTACCTTGTTTGTTTAACACAAACACTCTGATCCCAGAGATGCAGACACATAACATAATCTACAAACACCCAAATATCTGCCCAGAGGTGCAGACACTTAATATCTTCTATAAACATCCTGGCCCCTACTCAGGGATGGCCTCTACTCACTTAATCTTAAGAAAATGACCAACTCTGTGGTTAATTGACTCCAGGCTGAAAACGTGATGAAACACGGAAAGGGATATCAGATACGGAGAATTTGTGACTGTTTGAGGTGCTGAGGGGCATGGTTTAGTGTTTGATAGGAATGGTTGGACTCAATGATCCGGTGGGTCTCTTCCAACCTGGTTATTCTATGATTCTATGATTCTATGATTCTATGATTCTTATCAGTGGATGCAGGAAAAGCAATAGCTGTAATCTATCTGGACTTCTGTAAAGCCTTTGACATATTCCTCCTTGATATCCCTCTCATGAAGATAGATGGATTTGAGGGGTAGACTGTTCAGTAAATAAGGAATTAGTTGCATGGTTGCATTCAAAGACTAGTGGTCAACCACTCAAGGTCGAGATGGAGATCCATGATGAGTGGTGTCCCTCAGGGGTCCATACTGGGACCAGTATTGTTTAATATTTTCATCAAGGATATAGAGAGTGAGATCAAGGGCACCCTGAACAGGATGCAGATGACACCAAACTGAGTGGTGCAGTTGCCACACCGGAAGGACGGGATGTCATCCAGAGGGATCTGGAGAGGCTGGAGAAATGGGGCTGTGAGAACCTCATGAGGTTGAACGAGGCCAAGTGAAAGGTCCTATATCTGGGTCAGAGCAACCCCTGATTTCAGTACAGGATGGGGAATGATGTGATTGAGAACAGCCCTGAGGAGAAGAACTTGGGGGTGCTGATGGATGAGAAGCTTGACATGAGCTGACAACGTGCTCATAGCCCAGAAGGCCAACCATGTCCTGGGCTGCATCTAAAGCAGCGTGGCCAGCAGGGCGGGGGAGGGGATTCTTTCTCTTGTGAGACATCAACTGGAGTCCTGTGTCCAGTTCTGGAATCCTCACCATAAGAAGGAGATGGAACTGTTGGGATGGGTCCAGAGGAGGCTACAAGGATGATCAGAGGGCTGGAGCACCTCTGCTGTGAGGACAGGCTGAGAGAGTTGGGCTTGTTCAGCCTGGAGAAGGCTCCAGGGAGACCTTAGAGCAGCTTCCAGTCACTGAAGGGGCTACAAGCAAGCTGGGGAGGGGCTGTTTACAAGGGCACGGAGTGGCAGGACGAGAGACAATGGCTTTAAATTGGAAGGGGGAAGATTTAGAATAGACATTAGGAAGAAATTCTTTACTATGAGGGTTGTGAGGCCCTGGATCACTTTGCCTGGGGAAGCTGTGGCTGCCCCATCCCTGGGGGTGTCCAAGGCCAGGCTGGATGGGGCTCTGGGCAGCCTGATCTAGTCGGAGGTGTCCCTGCCCACGGCAGGAAGGGTGCAACTGGATGATCTTTAAGGTCCCTTCCAATCCAAACTGTTCTACAATTCTATGAAGATACTTTGCTTTCAGAGTTTCCTTTATTTATTGACTTGAGGTAACATGGCGAGCGCCGCAGCCCCTCAAGAAGCCGCCAGTCGCGCCTCCCTCGCGCTCGAGGCCGAAGCACGCGGCCCAGCGCCTCCCGCGGTGCCGCGCTCTGATTGGTTCTCCTGCCCGAGGGGGCGTGGCCAAGGCGACCCGCAGCCAATCCGCGCCGCGCAGGGGTTTCCCCCCGCGGAGGGCGGTGTGGGGGCGGGGGCGAGTTGGACGCAGCCGCGCTCTGATTGGTTCTTCCTCCGGAGGGGGGCGTGGCCGGGGCGAGCCGCAGCCAATCCGCGCCCCTCTGGGGTTTCCCTCTGGTGGGGCGGTGTGAGGGCGAGGCGGGCTGCGCGCAGGCGCGGTGGCGGCGCGGGGCGGGCGGCGCCGGCGGCTCCGCGACACCTCGCGCTGAGAGGTTCCCTCCTCAGGAGCCGCGGATTCTCTCCGCCACCCCCTCAGGCCCCGCGGCCGCCGCCGCCCCTCGCGGGCGCCCCGAACCGCCCCCCCCTCCCCGCCATGGCCCCGTGGAGCCGCCTGGCCCGCCTGGCCGCCCGGCTGCGGGACCCGCGCAGCGTGGCCGCCTTCCAGCGGCTCTGCGGGGTGGAGGGTCCCGCGGAGCAGAACGGCGGCCCCCCGGGAGGGCGGGGGCACCCCGCCGGGAAGGGCTCGGTGCCGGGGGGGCCGCGGTGGCGGAGGAGGCCCCGCCGCAACTCCCTGACGGAGGAGGACGGCAGCCAGGAGTTCTCCACCCGCAGCCGTTTCCTCTACTACCTCTTCAGCTTGGGCACGGAGCTGGGCAACGAGCTGTTCTACATCCTCTTCTTCCCTTTCTGCATCTGGAATTTGGACGCGTGGCTGGGCCGGAGGCTGATCATCATCTGGGTGGGGGTGATGTACCTGGGGCAGTGCACCAAGGACGTGATCCGCTGGCCGCGGCCCGCCTCGCCCCCCGTGGTCAAGCTGGAAGTCTTCTACAACTCCGAGTACAGCATGCCCTCCACCCACGCCATGTCGGGCACCGCCATCCCCCTGGCGCTCCTGCTGCTCAGCTACGGCCGCTGGCAGGTAATGCCCCCTCCTGCCTTCCCCCCGGCGGGCGAGGACGGGACAGCCTTGATTCCCGTTTAGAAAAGAGGCTGATTTTGTGTCAAATGTGAAATTCGGGCTTTTTTTTGGCTTGTTCCCTCTTTTCTCCTTTTCTTCTTTCCTCTCTTCTTGAACAGACGTGCTGCCGACTTTGTGAACTTCAGGCGTTAAAAGCTTTAACGATCTGTATTTTGGTTTGGAGAGGATTTCTTCCAGCGTCTGTTGTATATGGAAAGGTGCCTGATAGTTTTACAGGTGTTTGGTCGGACTGACTGAGAATTCGGTAGAGAGCCAGGGACTAAACTGCCTGGAGGAGAAGGACCTGGGGGTGTTGATTGAGAACGGCTGAACATGAGCCAGCAGTGGCCCAGGTGGCCAAGAAGGCCAATGGCATCTTGGCTTGGATCAGAAACGGCATGGCCAGCAGGGCCAGGGAGGTTATTCTCCCTCTGTACTCGGCACTGGTGAGACCGCTCCTCGAATCCTGTGTTCAGTTCTGGGCCCCTCATCACAAGAAGGATGTTGAGGCTCTGGAACGAGTCCAGAGAAGAGCAACGAAGCTGGTGAAGGGGCTGGAGAACAGGCCTTATGAGGAATGGCTGAGAGAGCTGGGGGTGTTTAGCCTGGAGAAGAGGAGGCTGAGGGGAGACCTCATTGCTCTCTACAACTACCTGAAAGGAGGTTGTGGAGAGGAGGGAGCTGGCCTCTTCTCTTAAGTGTCAGGGGACAGGACGAGAGAGAATGGCCTCAAGCTGCACCAGGGGAGGTTCAGGCTGGACAGTGGGAAAAAATTTTTCACGGAAAGGGTCATTGGGCACTGGCAGAGGCTGCCCAGGGAGGTGGTTGAGTCACCTTCCCTGGAGGTGTTTAAGGGACGGGTGCATGAGGCGCTGAGGGGCATGGTTTAGTGTTTCATAGGTATGGTTGGACTCGGTGATCCGGTGGGTCTCTTCCAACCAGGTGATTCTATGATTCTAAAGGGCTTTTTGCTTATCCTTCTTTGCTTTGAGTCACTTTGTAGCTCGTGTCACTGTTATCTTACCCTCTTCTTTAATGCTGACTTTTCGTTTCATTTCCTGTAAACTGGAAATTATTGTTTCTGTTTTGAGGAGTATGTATTCTTTCAGACAGTTTTACAGCTAATAATGTGCTAAAATTAAGCCAGAACTGATAATTTCTGATCTTTTCAGCACCTTCAGTCAGCAAAATCTTAAGGTCTGCCTATTGCCCTTTGGGTCAATAGATAAAGTAACGCTTGATCTTCTGGTTTGTGCAAGCTGTGGCATGTGCTTAGTTGCTTGCTGTTAGCAGTGTGAGCAACAGTAAATAAGGGCTCCAAAGAAGGCACAACACATGCTCAATTTTCTAAATCACTGTACCAGTTTCATTCCTGAGTGAGGGGGAAGTCTTTTCCAGGCAAGAGGTGTTCAGTGTAGGGTTTTGAAGGATGTGTGTTTAATGTTTAAGAAGTTATGCAGAAAGCCTGATTTTAAGATATTAATGTTTATGAATTCTATAATACCTGCCTACTTTAAGACAAACGTATGCCAACTTGTTAGAGAGAGCTCTCTTTTTCAGCTTTATGCAGGGGCTGAACTCTTGTCTTCTTGCTTGCTGTTAACAAATCACCAGTTATCTGCTGTCACAGTGTGACGCTTTGAGGCCATATCTCAGGGTATAGAACGGGTGCCTTAAAGAAAAGAAGTGGTTGAAGGTTAGAGATTGTATTTGGCCTCTCTGTAACCGAAGTTTATGTATGTGCTACTGCAAGGAGATGCAGTGTGCCCAAAACAAAGCTATTAAGATGTCATATTCTTCCCTAGGAAGATGTGAAGTGTGACTGCTGGAGTTGTGCAGGCACTAGGTAATGCTATGTGTTGTGAGTGTTTGAAATAAACATTTGGAGTTCTGGCACCAAGATGCTTGATGTTTTCAAGTGTTTGTTTTTTTAAATTACTACAGGCTGAATATGTGTTTATTACTTGCTAGATACGTAGGGCTCATGTCAGTTGGAAAACTGAACTGGATTTCTATTTCTTTGCATGTGGGCAGCCTCGTTTAGTAGTATCAGTCAATTAGCTTTGCACAGACTGATGCCGTGTGTACAAAGGAGAACCCAGCTTGATTGCAAACTAGCAAACTGGCAAGGTGTGTTAAGTTTGGGGGTTTTTTTGGTTTGGTTTTTTTTTTACCGGTGAACCAAGTCTGATCATTGGTTGACCAGACCTGCAACTGCAGTCTGTGACATACAGTGCTCCTTGACTAAACATCAGATCCTAAACATTCAGCCTTGTTGCTATCAGTTTGGAACCTAAGAAATGGACAAGCAAATTATTTGAATCGTAATTTTAGTTCTTTTTTTTCCCCCATGAAATGAGTTTGAGTAACAGACCTCTCTGAAATCAACTTTAACCATTTCAGAATGTTAATTTAAAAAGAGATCCCTTCTGATTTTTAAATTATTTCTAAATATTAATTGAAGGTTAACCTGTGGCATGTTGAATATCTTTTCATTCACCTGTAATGAGAGTTAAACTTCCATCTAATGCTTCTTCTGTTCTCCATATTTTACCAGTGTTGAAAAGGAGTAGAATCTGCATGGCAACTTTTTGTCATGCTGTTCTGGAAAAGGAGGGTGTTAAAGACCAACCTCAGAACTTCTTGGAAAGCTGTTAGTGGTAAGGGAGCTTGTAGCAACTCTGATTTTTATTAAATTATACGTATTTATCAGTAGATAGAGATGATTAGATTTAAACTTGGCAAATGTTTAGGTGCAGTCTTTCTGTATGTTCAGTATAAGCAAGCATTACATAGACCCTGATCGCAATAAGGCTACATCTTAAGACTGTTCAGAAAAAATCACAGTGGAGCAAAACTGAGTGCGAGTTGAAGTTGATAGAGCTGTAACTGTCTGCAGGGGCGTTTTTCGTGGAATACAGGTAACGTTACCCGAGTTTGTCACTTTGAAGCTTATACTAAAGCAAATAAAGTGGCTCTTACTCTGAGAGAGGTTACTCCAGTGAGAAGTTACTTTCCTGTGTAGTTTACTTGGAGTTTGCTTTCATCAGGCTATGACTTCCTACTATTGTGTAATAGTTCTTTTCTATCAAAAACAGTTTGTGAGTCTTTCCCTCAACAGAGCAAGTCTGCGACTGTTTTTCTAGGTATGACCCAAATTGACATTTAAAACAAAAAAATTTGAATTTTAGTAAGTTTTCTTTTAACCTGTTGAATTAAGTTTGTGCTTTCTTAGTTTTCAATGCCTTACAGTAATTCTATCACAATCAGTTTCCTTTCATGTAGTACTCAAAAGGATTTTTGACTATACATTTTAAAACTAAAATATTTGCTTATAAACGGAATTGTTCAAGTAAGTTATTTTCAGAGATGATATATTTTAAAGATTGTTGTGGCAAATTTTAACAATTAGAGGCTTTAAATGTAGGGAATATGCAATGCAACTGAGTTTCAAACAAAAAACAAATATTAAGATTATTTTCGTAACAGCTAAGTCTTCTGTACATTGTAGAACATAACTTTTCAATTTCTCCTTGTATTATGAGAGCCTGCCTGTCACTTTTGATTCTGTTTGTGTTATCTTTATATAAATATTTTTATTGTTAAATCTCAGCAGGGAAAACCACTTGTTTCAAAGACGATTCAGTAACCTTGGAATATAAAGCTTATGCCAAAGACTTATGAGAATTCGGGAGCGTTTTAGATGTTGGTATTCTTCTTTCCATCTTTGAAGCTCTGATACCCTGAAGGAGGAGGACAAACTCTTAAAAGACAGTGAGGTTATAGGTATTGATACAGTGTAGGAAGAAGTGTGCCTTTATCACCCAGGGGAAAATCTGCTTTCTTTGAACTGTTGACAGTTTGAGCAGGGCTGGCTTATATTGTGTCCTGAGTGGGGAGGAAGAGCTAGTGTGAACTGCTAGTTATCTACAAAATCTCCAAAAGCTTGAGGCTGAGACCATTGGGAAAAGTCTCTTACATTTTATTTCTTTACTTTGAACTGCTGATTTCAAGCAGATATCAGCACATTTTATTACAAATGGTGCTTGAGTTAGGATGGCACCTGACTGTGTCGCAACCTTGCTGTTCTGTTTTGAGTAGGAGGGGAAAAAAGACATTAAGGAGACAGAAAATATGCTTTTCTCACAGAGTTCCTCCAGGAATGTAGGCTGGTTCTAGCAGTAGTTTCCTGGATTGGGAAGTGATGGGTCTGCACTCCTGCCTGAGCTGTGCCTTAATGAGGTGAGTCAGGAACAGATTCTAAGTTGATACTCAGCAAGAGCCCAGAGCCTTGACTGATGAGTAGCTGGCCTCTGTGTTAACCAAAGTTGTTTTGAACTTCTGAAGCAGTTCAGATCTCTAAATACCATCCTCCCTATGTATTTGTCTGCCAATGTTTTATATGCAAATCCTATCATCAGGTGTCTTAACCACTCCTCTGATGAAAATGGCAATCTTAATAATCACTTCTGCTAAACGCACAGTAGAGTTCATCCATCCTGTAATGGTTTCTTTGACTGACACACCTAGAAGTATTTTTCATTTACTCGGTGCTTTACTGACTCTCCACAGTACAATTGTGTAATAATGTCACATGGTGCCACGTCAAACACTCTTCCAGAAATCTTCCATCCTCACCATTATTTTTATCAACCAAAGCTGATGAATCTAATCAAATGAGATGGGTTTGGCAGGATCTGTATTTCAGAGAGATCTTCACTGTTCTGTGATTCTGACGGAACACTAATAAATATTACCTCTAGATTTACCTGCCGGCTCTTTCATTTGAAAAGGCTGACTTCTCTCAGATCCTCACTGGGAATGGGGAATAGTTGTTTGTCAGATTGGATGAATAGTCTAATCATGACCCTGCTATAGTGTGAATTTTACAGAAGGTGGGTAAATACTAGTTTTAAGTGTCTCTCTTCATTGAAAGGCTTGCATTATCAGTAAGATAGATGTAATGATAAAACTGGCAGCTATACATTGGGGACTCTCTTCTACATTAAGTCTGTGTGCAAGAGCAAGTACAGACTCCTTTCAGAAAGTGATGCCTCATCTTTGAGATGCCCGAGTGGATTTTGGTAAAATACTAAAATGTTGTGAAGAAGCTTAGGCAGAAAGATTTGTGCTTATCTAATTGGTTTCCTTACATGTGTTTCTTAAACGAAGAAACGAAACCTCTCTGCTATGAGCAGAGCTGAAAAGATGATTTAAAAACCCCAGAACTGCCCACACAATGAAGAGCTCTTGAAAAGCAATGATGGGAATTTGGATGCTCAGCAGCACTGGTCTTGTCTTGTGTATTTGAGTTGTAAGGTCTTTTGTGGGCTGTGTTAATGCCTGTAGTTTATTTGTAAAGCGATCTGGAAAAAGTTGTGTGACCTGTTTGATTTGGGTGCTTTTAAAAGTTTGAAAAAAGTGTAGTCAGTTCTAACAAATCTCATTGGGGAAACCTCTGCTAGAGGCATGCAGCAGCCTGTTCTGTTAAACTGTGTTGGATGAGCGGGGAATATGTAAAAATGCTGTAAGGTTAGATACTGAGTTTTTGTTGAAGATAGGATTCAAAAGGCATACTTTACATCTCCTGCAATTTTTCTTTTCCTTAGTGGGACTGCACACATGTAAAGCACTCCGCATACTTAGGGCGTGTTGATAAAGCTTGAGAAAAGATTGCAGAAAAATTTTTAGGTGTTGGAGGCATAAGCAGAGCAGCTCTAGGGGATTTTTGCTGGGTGTGTTCAGGGAGGAATTGGGGTTTTTGGTTTTTTGGGTTTGTTTTTTTTTTTTTGGTAATGATTGCAGGGAAGAGAAGTAGTAACAAACTCTAATTCCTGTTGCAACTTAATTTCTTCTCAGACAATGTGTAGCAGAAAGTTAAACCTTTTAACTCCCTGCTGGGCTGACATTCAAATCTTTGTCTTGGAATTTAAAGAAGGGGTTCTTGAAATAATGTATAGCACTCTCTAATTTTTATGCTGTTTGATATTAAGTTGGATCTATGTAAGAAAGAAGGAAATACACTGGTTAAGCTGCATTTATCAGTTTTACTGTTTGGTCTCTTTTGAAAAGACAGTTTTTTGTTGGTTTGTTTTTCCTAATGTGAATTGTACGTGGCTTCTCCTTGTTAACCACCACCTTCTTACTTTACTTCTGCTTCCTTCAGAAAATCATTTATATGTTAAGCTTTTTGTATTCCTCTGGCCAACTAGTGTCTCAGCCATTCCTGTAAACATTGATTATAGCTTTTCATATGACTACTGCCAATACATAGCCCAGATAGCTTATTAAAAGCATGATTCTGCAAGTGCCGCTTAGATTCTTTCGGTGAACTCTGACCCAAACCAGTTGTTTTAAACTCAAGCTGGTCTTCTGAGCTATTGTATGATTTAAAAAAAAAAATAAATCATTAAGTAATACTGTAGGGCACTGAAAATATTAGCTTGCAACCCTTTGTGAGTGCTGGAAATTACTTCAGTGTAAAATGTGCTTTTAAAAAGTAAAGAAATGCGCATCTAAAGTGTGTTTTAAGAATGCTCCATTATGAAAGAAGGGGAATTTTCTGACCTAGGTCAAAGCTTTTGGGACAGATTGTTTCCTTATGAGCATTTTTAAACAATGGTTATGTTGTTAAGATTCTTGGCAAACGGTCAAATTAAGGAGAGGGAGGAGGATAGGCATTTGATGGAAACGTTTTCTATCTGATCCAGTCAGAATCTTGCAAGCCCTTTTCGGAGCATGTAATCAACTAAAACGGGAATTTCCAATTAAAAATAGAGGGCATAAAAGTATCAAATATTTACTGGGAGTAGTTTTACTACTATTTTCCAAATATGACCAGTTTAATCTGGGTATGAGGACAATATTGAGGCCTGAGAGAAGATCAGTAGTCTACTCAGTAATCAGTTTTATTCCTAGGTCTTTGTTTAACTTAGTATGTGAATTTGAGAAATCAATTAACCGTTTTTATCTCTTTTTTTAAAAGAAATAACTTGCTTGGTGGTCTGTCCCTTAGCCATATACTTTAAGACTGTGACACTTTTCGTAATGGGTATGATCCCTTAAAAAAAATATTCATTCAAACACCTTTGTCGATTTTGGCTTTTCAATATCTTATTAATCAGTGTGTTGTATTTCTCTCCATCTCCAGTCTCTGCCTTGTCAAGTCTATCTGCCTCCACTTCATCTTCTAGTACTGTGTTAGTACTACATGCTTATGCATATTATCAAAGTTTCATTCCAGCCTTCAGAAAAATATTTGCACAAGCTTGATATCTGTGATTTGATCTTGTATAGAATGTGGGGAGCTTTTCTCAAGGAGAAAAGTGCCAGGTTAATGTTGGTTCAGTCCACGTGTGATTTCTGAAGTTCAGATCCATTACAATGTGAGTGTCTTTATTTTTTTATAAGGTTAAGGTTTTCAAATCACAAGCTGATTTTATTAATTTAGGAAAAAGAAAGCACTATGCAGTTCAGTAAATACTCCCCATACTTTAAATTGTTGAGGTGACGTAGTAGCTATGGAGGCATGATGAGATTTTGAGGATATAGATAGGATGGTCTTAATTGAGGGCATGGAGGTAGGTTTTGAGATGTTTCTCTAAAATGGACTATTCCCGAATCTCTTGAATATTGTCAAGAATGAAGATATGTAAATTCTATTATCAGAACAAGCTGAGAGAGTGAAACGTGTTTATGTCTACCTCTCTCTGCCAGTCTTTCAGAGCCTCATCGGAAAGGAGATGGATGGATAGAAAGGATGCCTTTCATGCCTAAATGAGTAAGAATATAAGTAAATGGGAAGAGGGTAGAAGTCAGTTTGTGATCTGTTGTCCTTTCTACTTCTATAGGTCTGATTTGGCACGTGAGGAGCCATGGGACTAAAATGGCTAAAATTCAGCAGTCTTGCTTTAATTGCATTAATATCTTTCATTCAAATAGGGACTGTGTCTTTATATACAACTATATAGAAAAGATCTAGAAGTTTAACTGAAAGATATTGGTAACTGTTAATTGTCAAATTTGTAAGTGCAGTGTTTTCCAAAACAGAAGACCCAAGCAAACATGAAAAAAAAGGTGCTTATGGCTTTCTTTCATGAACACTTGAGATTAGTTTCTATTAAAGTTTTCACATTAATCTTTCACGAAATTTTTTTTCCTTTGAAGATTCATTTGCAGCTAGGAGAGAAGCTTTGTGAACTCCAGTATTTTTTGTAAAGCAGGGCTCATAATAAATGTTAATACTCTTAATGATAATAGTTGTTTGGTATGTGGGGGGATTTTGTATACCTAGTCAGTGGGAGGTTATGGATACACAACCATGGTATACCTGATGTGTGTATGAAAAATGCAAACAGGCAGTCATTTTCTAGATGAAACAACATTTTAAAAAAATGCTTACTGGTACCTCAGTGTTGTATTATTTTCAGTTAATAATTTGGAAGTAAATTTATGGCATCAGCTTCTTTTTGTAAGGATCAAGATAATGCCCCTGTTGGTGTTAAGATTTGGCATGCTGTTGAGCAGTCTTGTTCAGCTAAAAGGTGTGTGGGAGTGTTAGTGTTCATCTTTAGTCACCCTTTACACTTATGCCTACATGCGAGGACAAAATATGCAGTTGCCTTATCACCTCAAGGCAGATTTCAAGCAGGTGCTATCAGTTCAGTGTTCTAGGAATTCTTGAACCCAGTGGCTGCCTTTAGCAGGTACGAATGAACACAGGCCAAGGAGCAGGCAGGGTGTTGTGCTTTACTTGTTGAAGTAGGGGATTCCTTTTGATTGTTGCTGGTGTCTGACGAGGCTGGTGGAAACTGGAGCCCCAAAGGGTACCTACAGCTTGGTGATGCTCCATGGGTGGGGTTGTGGGAGGAAAACGGGGCAGCACAGGAAGGTATGGGTATAATATTAGAAGAAACCAGGACAGATGTAAGTTTAAAAATTCCTTTAGATAAAATTTAATTTCTGTACTTTATATATAAAGATGTCATATTCTAAACTTGTAATTATTTTACTTCCTGATAAGTAAGCTTCAAACATAAACTGACACCTCCTAGGGTGCTGGTTTCATAATGGGAGCATAGAGGGGAATGCTTGATATGGGAACTAATCACAAACATCAACTGTTGTATTGTGGAATACTCTTCTGGAGGTTATTAGTATAATTATATCTTGTGCTTTTTTTACAGTGGACTGAATACAGTACAGCTGGGTATCCTGTAGTGAAGGAAACTGGGTTTAGGACCTCTGAGATTATTATTATCATCTATTATAAACACCATAAATTAGCGTGTACTTAATGCTGCAGACAGGTCACGCTAAAGCTATTTCAGTGAGAACAGTATATCTGGGTTTAAGTTAAAAATACTTCATTACTTTCAAAATATATGTAACAGGGTTAAATGTATAATTGGCTTTTTATTGGGCACACAATAGGGAAGTGTTTGGACTCTTAGATACAGATGCTTTGCTGTTTAGCTGCTCCAACATCATCTCCCTCACAATCCCAACTTCTTACCCGCAATATTATTAGCTGCAGTTGCCTGCTGAGCTTGGCACTTCAGTGGTCTTCCCCCAAAGCTCTACGTGCTCTGTCAGGTATTTCAGAAACACAGGAAAAGTCCTTGTTTATTAAAGAAAAGCCTCACCCCTGGTTGGAGCCTGGAAGCACAAAAGATGTGTGCCAGGAATCTGAAATGGGTGTAAGTTATCAAGTGATGGGCAAAACCATTTGAAACTTGACACGTGTGTCAAACATAAAAGCTGCTCCTACCACCACGTGGTTGTGATGCTATTAAATTTTCTGATCGAGAGTTTTGGATTGCTTCTGTAGGCAGTAAATCTTCCCTTGCTAATCTCTGATGAACAAGTCTGTGTTCCCAGGCTTTCATCTTGCAGAGTGTGTGAAGAGGTGCCAGTACCTGGATACACCGCATGTCTGCTTTGGCAGCCCGCTGCTGGGAGAGAGGAGCGGCGCCAGGCATGGAGGCTGCGTGGCTGGAACGTCTTCTTGGTGCAGACAGCATTGCTTCTACCCTGAGATTGATGGAGAGCATGCTAGAGACATAACGGGGATGGGGCTACACTTATTGCTGTGGTGCAAGGGTGCAAAGATCACTTTTGTGGCTGCTAGCCTAGTTCTGAAAGGCAGGAAACTGGAATTGTGTCTTCATCTTTTCAGTTAGAAATGTATCATGAAGTACATAATCTTGTTTAGGTACAATTTGTAGATGGATGTTGTATAATAGAAACGGGAAATGTTACTACAGGAATTGGAGTTTAATCTAGATGCAACACAACTGTGAGCTGGGTGTTTAGAATTGATTTTAATGTAAAATTTGTTTTTTAAGTGAAACATAAGCTTCCTGATTTTCTGTTAGTTTGATACTTTTTTTTTAGGTTTGTCATGTTGACATTGTCCTAGAGCTGAGAATTCAAAGAATGCTGAAATAATGTAGAAGACTGATAATCTTTTCTCAAACCTCTTGTTGAAAGACAGGCCTGTCAGTCTTTCGAGTGACCTTTGCAGAGGACATAGAGCTTTATCCAATAAGGTTAAAGATATGTTCTCTAATTTGCTGGATATTCTACCCTTCAAGTTACCCATAAAAGGAGCAAGGGAAAGGGCAAGAAAACTGACTGTAATTCTTAGTGTTTATTTTGAGATTTGAGTATATGTAGGCTGTCTGTTTATATTGAAAATGTTTATCGTTGCTTTCCTGTAGGAAGTAAAGAAATTTTGGAAATATGCCATGTTGTCTTGTGACTGATGCTTTTGTAGAACTAATAATTATTTTTAATACTGAAAAAAGGAAGCTGTGTCCTGTCTTGTACAAGATTTTGCAATATGGTAGTGAGGAAAGTATTTCTTACTGTGTGATTATGTGAATTAGCATACTCTTATCCAAAACCTAAAAAGATAAAATAGTAAGTTTCTCTACCTTCTGATATGTGTTTATTAAAGGAAAGGTGGTTTTGTGCCTGGTAAACAGTCCTTATTAATAAAAAGTCTTCTGCCAGAAGATGGAAATAGTTGGAAATAATTTGATGGGTTTTGTGTTTAATAAACATGGATTGTAGGAGGAAAATTTTATGGGTTTGTAGAGAACAAAAAGGTGTCTGTTCTAGGAGTTTCATACTGATGTTCAGAGATGGAGTCAAGGATTACAGAAACTCTAAAACAGTGTATAAGCAATTGAATTTATTTGCAAATTACTGTGAGCTTTTCCTTTTCAGGAGAAAGGTGAAGCTACTAGATTTTGCCTGTGTAACCATTAACAATACTAGTTTTTCATGTAGCTGCTTCACCCAGTGTAAAGTGGTTCCACAGTTAACACAAGGCTTGTCTCTGCCTATATTGCCAATTCAAGATATCAAAACATGGCAAGGCTAACTGCTACAAAGATCTATTAACTTCTTAGTGCTTTGTCTGAAGAAATAGGACCAATGCCCTGAAGTTTGTATACGCTGAATGCGAAGGGAGGGGGCAGAAAAAGTTTGGCTTAATAGTATTTTGTCTTTATGAAAAGCGGACTTACTTGAGGTGGCCAAATACACTTAGTTAGGCTCTGGCAAGGAAAAGGGTAAGCATAAGCTGCATTAATTGGAACTAATTATCGTGTTCTTATAGTGATGATTTTTCAATTTTGTTTTGCAAATTCTAATCCAATCTTTCTGTTTTTTCCCTACCAGTATCCCCTTATGTTTGGACTGATCCTTGCATTCTGCTGGTGTTCTTTGGTTTGCTGTAGTCGAATTTATATGGGAATGCATTCAATTTTGGTAAGAAAATTATCTTACTAAACTTTTATTTTAATATTTCTCTGATTTCATAAACTTCCATCACACTTCAGTTTTTACAGTGCAGTAATTGTATTCAGATTTTTTTTTAATGCCTTACCACGTAGAAACAGAATACTTATAATTCTTCAGCAGCAAAACTGATACAATAGCTAAAAGTAGATGTCAAATGTGTGTTAATTTACATTCTTTTTGTAAACTTATTCTACAGTGGAGACTTGCCTGATGTTTAATAGCAATTTTAGAGCAGAAATTGATGACTGCACTAAAGCGCAGGCTAAGTTTTCCTCTGTAGAGTAGAAATAATTTTGCAGGATGAGTGTGACTACTAGTGTCCACTCGTGCTGCATGTCAGCTACTCGACGCATGCGCATTTTAGAGTGCCATGCTAAATGTTAGGGTTTCACCTGTCAAGGTTTCTGAAGAACCTCATAACAAAGCTGTCATCTTTGAAAAACACTGAAGTGATAAAAAAGATTCGAAAATATCAAACACAAATGCATCTAGTGTCAAAATGGCAAAACAAGAACACCACAAAATGGTAATCAGAAAGCAAGCCCACTAGTAAGGATGGCTGAAGAGGTTTTTGAGGATCACTTACTAGAAGGAGAAAAGGTAACAGACAGAAAACAGTAAGCCTTATAGTGAGTAGTAGAGCTGCTAGATGAACATAGTGTAAAGGAAGCATGTGAAAATAAGGCAGCTCATAAAAGCTTAATGACGCTTGCATTGGTGATCAAGAGGCTTCTTAAGTCAGAACCACTTGTGGGTGGTGTGATGAACTGGTATTCTAGCTGGCAATGTTAGCTGACAGGTAACGTCGTAGAAGAAAGTTGTGCAACAAAGAGCAATGCATGATGTACACTTAAGTTATTCAGCAGTTTCATATCAGAATTCTCTGTAGTGTTTGAGTGAATGCAGTTAACCATGTTACCTGTAATATAAATCGGCCACAATGCCTAAGATGGGGGCAGGTGCGGTGGCAAATAGGGCAGAAGGTAGTAGTGGTTCCTTCTGAAATAAGCAAGTCTGACTTCCATGTCAGTCAAATGTGTTAGAGCTTGTATCAAGAATTCGATCAGCAGAAGTGAATGAAAATGAGCCACTGAAGACAGCAATACAAGTACTTCTGACAGAAGTCACGCGTCCTGGCTTATCTGGAAAAACTGATAAGCCTGTGAATGCAGTTGGTTTGGTTTCTAATGCTTAGATTTCTAAAAAGCTTTCAATAAATTTATTCCTAACAACTAAAGGTGACAAAAGTTGCAGATAATTCTGTGCATCTGAGTGGTAACTGGAATTTAATGATAAATATAAAAATCATTAGGGTAACCTTTTAATTAAGAGAAGACATTTTTAAAACAATAATAAAACCAAAAATCAAGTGTGAAGCCACGGAAGTTACCTCTTCCTCTCCTTTAGTAGCTGGAAACAGTTGTCCATTCTTGCAGTATTGTCAATTCTGAAGCTGGAGTGGAAAGCCTAAGCTCCTGTAATGCCTGGCTGTGGCGTTCCTTGACTGCCTCATCAGCTGTTCTGCCAGCCTGCCTGTGTATTGGCAGCTGGGCACTTAGATCAGCATCGATCTGTTCCAGCAAACTACATTGGCAGAGCTTTTTTAGCTGGGCTAACCTCGTGCTGACTCTAGGCTGGAGTGCCCTGGTCCTGAACAAGGACCATTGTAGCTAGCAGATGGAATCATAAAGGAATCACAGAATCAGTCAAGTTGGAAGGGACTATTAAAAGTCATCCAATCCAATCCCCATGCACTGAGCATGGACATCTTCAACTCGATCAGGTTGCTCAGAGCCCTGTCCAACATGACCTTGAATGTTTCAAGGGATGTGGCATCCACCACCTCTGGGCAACCTGTGCCAGTGTCTCACCACCCTCACTGTGAAAAAATTGTTCCTTATCTCTAGTCTGAATCTACCCTCTTTTAGTTTAAAACCATCACTCCTTCTCCTATTGCAACAGGCCCTGCTAAAAAGTCTGTAGATCTACAACTTTGTTTATGGATCATTTGATCGTAGCTTCATTTGTGATCTAATCATGAGGCAGGCATCCTATTAATAGATGATCAAATGCAATTCCTTACCATATCTTTAACATGAAAAAGATTTATATGGTAAATGAGGAAAGATGGGAATCCACAAGTTGCTTTTAGTAAGAGAGCAACCAGGCTTATCTCCATGTAAATGAAACTTAAGTTATTTTTTAAAATAGTTATTACACTGAAATCATATCTTTCTCTTTCTTCAACAGGATGTTATTGCTGGATTTCTGTATGCTATTCTTATCCTGGTTGTCTTCCATCCACTTGTGGACCAGATTGATAACTTCAACTTAACTTACAAATATGCACCTTTAATTATCATCAGTCTTCATTTAGCCCTGGGCATCTTCTCTTTTACTCTAGACACCTGGAGCACATCGCGAGGGGACACAGCTCAGATCTTGGGCTGCGGTGCTGGGGTAGCCTGTGGCTCTCATGTTAACTACATAATGGGTCTGAACCTGGATCCTCCTCCCGAGACGTTACCTTTATCTCTTTCCTCTCTCACTGTGACTGTGTTTGGAAAAGCCATATTGCGGTTGTTGATTGGAGTAATAGTTCTGCTGTTAACAAAAGTAGCGATGAAAAAAGCCACTATTCCACTGGCATGTAAAATATTTCGCATACCGCATGATGATGTCCGGAAAGCAAGACAGCGCATGGAAGTTGAGCTTCCCTATCGTTATATTACATATGGAATGGTTGGGTTCTCCCTAATGTTTGTTGTTCCTTGCCTCTTCCATTTTATTGGTCTGTCTTGATGCAGTTTTATCACTTTAATTAGAGAGAACAGAGCTAGTTGCTTTTTGAAGAGGTGCACTAGTTTGCTAAAGGAAGGCCAGTGAGCTTGGCTTTAGTAGGGTCTTTAACAGCAATATGTAGCAGGCAAAGCATTTAAAGAACTTTGCACGTCTTTGGGTATGGTATCAGGCCAGAAGTCAAATATCAGTCCGGGAGAAGTGCTGAACTCTATAAATGCTATGTCTAGACTTATTGCTGTAACAAAGTCTGTGTGTGTGATGCAATGACTGTAGCTGGAATGTCTATCATTCTGTACCTGGATGCACTGACTTTTTAACAGTTCTGTCTGACAGCTCATCAGAAATCTCTGTTCATCATCTGTTGGCCATTTCATAATAATTTATTCAAGTTGTTGGACCATAGACTGCTAAATTTGCTTTCCTCTGTTCTCTGCTGAAGTCCCACTTAAAGATGTTTCAACTAATCAGCATTTCTAATGGACCAAACTTGTAATGAGGTTGAATTTTTCTAAAAAAAATCAAAAACCAAAAAACACCCAAACAAACCTTTTTCTTTAGCCCGCTCTACAGAGTGAAATGTCTGGATTGGCATTGGTAGATATCACTAGAGTATGTTTGATTCCGGTACTGTATTTTATGGTTTAATAACTGTGCCTTTCTGTTACATAATTAGGAAATGCCATATATACTGTGATGTAAAAATGCCTAATTTTATTTAAAATCATACTTAATTAGGTGGATATTTTTAACTGTTACATTGTCCATGTTGCTGGTATGGTTCACATTAACCAGAATATTCAGTTTAGGCTGATGAATATTACATAAATTAAATGATCCAAGAGTTGTGTCCTTAAGCTCACGATGGCTTAAATGGACAATAATCCCTTTTGTAAGTATTTTTAATGTGTATTGTAAGTTACTGGAAGAGGATATATTTTTCTGGAGATTGTTTATACAGTGGACAGATACTCAAAATTAATTATCTAAACATATAAACAATAAAAACACCCCATTCTGCAAAGAAATGGGTCTCGGTTATTATTCCAAACTAATTTAGAAGCACTATTGTTCTTAGACACTTGCTTAGAAAATATAATCTTTATTCTAGAATAAAAAGTATTTTTATGCATTAACATGCTATATTTAAAGGTGATAATCACTTTTACTCAATTTAGATAGGCATAAGAAAACAATGATCAAATTAAATTTTTAATCATTCTGATGGGCAGATTGTGAGCAAAGTCTGGTCGATGCGTAAATGGTTTGTGCATATCTAAGTTTTCCTAAGCTGTTATGCACTTTTCAGCTTTTCATGATCCTTTTTCCAGTGATACGTAGAATATGACCCTTCAGCTGTAATTTCATGTGCCTCTTTTGTGTTTCATTTTGTCTGTGTTAATGTGTTGCCTAATCTATTATTTCCATGTCAGTAACTGTCATATTGCAGCAAGAGCTGGCCTATTGTATTGTCAGATACGAATTACTTAGTTTTGTGATGTACATTTTTTTTTTTTCAGGAAAATCATGATTTGGTTGGGAAGTACAGCGATTAGGTAGAATGCAAAGCTTACCTGTTTTCTAAACAATATTTGGAATAGGAAGGGGGTTTTTTTGTATTGGAGCTTGTATCTCCAAACTGTTAATATGTAAATTAACAAAATGAACTTCGTATCTCTTTCCTCAGAGCAGTCGAAGTTATGGTACGCTGGCACTAGACGATGTGAAAAGCTAACTTTTCTGATGCGTGTTTTCAGTGCATTCAGGATGCACCGCTACGAATGTGTTCAAACTGATGTGTTCAGAGCTGATAGTGTGTTAAACAACTTCTGTAGCTTAAAAGGCCTTGCCTAGTAGAAAATGGTTCCCTTGTTTCAGTGCATATTTCTGGATTTGATTTTTCTGTCTGTTCCTCATTTGCAATTTAATGCTGAATGTGCAGTAAAAGGTAAATTGGTTTTTGTGGTCTGGAGGGAGGGCTTTCCACTGGTTTGGTTTTGCACACTAAGATAGACATTGAATAAATAGCTGGAGGGAACGTACACAAAATGCCTTACACTTAAAATCCTGAGCAGGTGGTGTAGTTCCAGTTATAGTAAAATGTGACAACTGATGAAAATAATAGGATAATTTCTCTAAAATTTAGTGCATATTCTCCTTAGATATCCTAGCTTTACAGTTTATAGCAAAAAAAAAAAAATCCTAGAAAATAAGGGACAAGTAAAGAAAAGTAATTTTTTATGGTACATATTTGACTTCTAGGAACTTCAAGTTTACAACATAAGAGTGTTCTTAAAGCTGTCTTTTCTAGCTGTGCTTGCTCTGTTGTGCTGTTGAGGGAAAAGAAAATCTACGGTGGAAGATCTAGAATGGGTAAAAAAAATCATATGCAGGTAGGGCTTTCAACAGGCTAAGGAAAATTGCACTGTAGCTTATTCTACTGTTACTCATAAATATATATTTTATATTTTTATACATTACATTGGGTAACTTCAAAATGTCAGGTTCCATGTACCACATGGTCTAGTACATGTGAAATGTATATCAGAATGTTTATACAGCACCTTTACAACCTGATCTCTAGGACTGCAACTACTTTACTGAAGTTTACATAAAAAGTTTTACGATTCTGTTTTCATGTTTTATAACAGGGTAGGCTCAAGAGGGCAGTTTAGCACAAAATATCATGCAATATGAATATTGTTGTAGTATAAAGAATAAATGCAAAAAATTAAAAATCCACCATAAATATTTGTAGTTTAGTATATTTTTAATAATAAGCTAAGATTCCTTCAAATCAGGCATAACAAAACAGCGGGTAAAACTAGAGCACTTTCTTTGCCCTAAGCTATTCCTAGAGCTGAACATGAAAAATGTTTCTATTATGAGCATCAGCTGGTACCAAATTACTTAAATTTATTTAACATAGCTTTAAAAGGTAGTTAAATGTCTTTTCAGGAGGACGATACACTTGAAACCTTTCATGAAGTGGTGCAAAAACATATTCATTTGTCACTGCTAGTGAACTTCCTCAAATCCAGCTTGTGGAGTCCTAAAGAGAGAAATGCTGCTACTTTATAGCAGCAGATATAAATACATATTTCTTAAATAGCTACAAGTTAAATTTGTTTTATTTGATTACTGTATGAAGTAAACCCTTAAACTAACAGTCGTGTAAAATGTAATTTGGCACAAAATTGCGTTTTCCAAGAGGCTGAAGGGACTTGAATTACTCCTAGACTGCCTTAAACATAGGAGCAGAACTGTTTCTGACCCGCAAGCAGAACTAACATATATATTGCATTTTAGGTAGGTTTCAGAATCTATTATTTTGAACTGAGTTTCACATTTATAAAATAGCTGTTACTTTTGCTTCCCATGCTGTGAACTGGGGCTGAAGCATCTTTCTCCTGTGTAACCACCCGTGAAGCTCTTCAGCCTCTGATCACATTTGCCTTACCACTTACCTTGCAAATAGGGGGGAGGTGGAGAAACTCTTTAAAGGTAAATTGGCAAACCAAAGGGGAGTTATCTTTTGTTTATTTACTTGTAATTTTTTTTAAGCTTATGTACATATTTTCTTCTAAAAAAAAACCCCCAGAAAGATGCATTTCTTTTAAAGTGGCATCCCTAAATGTGATATGTGGCTTGCTTACTTGTTTGTTTGTTTTTTTTTTACAAGAGCAGTGTTAAATTGTCTGGATTTTAAAGGCTATTTTGTTTTCCTTTGCTACTAATTTTTATTACTGCCTTCAGTGTTTTTTTACTCCATTTATTTTCTAGGGAGTGTCCTGAACTTTTGCTAAGCAATTGCTACTTAGATGAAGATTGTAACTTTGAACTTGTAAATACTACAGGGCTGTTAGTGGCTGTTAGCTGCTCAAATACATAAAAACAAACCTTGCATGCTGTAAGTAAATACATCTGTTGTGCTAAAAGTTGTTTCTATTTGAGTATTTGCTTTCTCAATACAAAATTGAGTTGTTTTTTTTTCACAGGCAATACATAAGGTATTTAATAATTCAGTGGTCTGAAGGGGCATTGCTGTCCAATTCCTGGTAGCTTTACTGGGAGTTCTGCGCCTCATTCCTTCCATATGACACTGAGAATGAACCCTGAAGATAGTGTCTGTTCTCTGGCATGTGCACAGGCATTGACCTAAGGTATAAGTGTAGTATCCTTGCTTTTGAGGTCTGAGAGATTGTTCTTTAAATCATACTTAACCCAGGTTTTACAAGGCTTTTAAAGGGCTTAACTAGGAATCTGTTTCTTAGTAGCTGGAACTCGCTGTGCATTTGCAACAATTAATCAGTGCTTTCCCCTCTGTGCCATAATTGTCCTGAATGATGAGATCCCAGAGTAATGTCAGTAGGTAAAATGATGACAGGAGAATTGATTTCTTGGGATACTGTGACTCAGCTTATTGTAATTGATTCTTGGGTGTTTTTTTGGTCTAATGTAGCCTGGGTTTTGGGTTACACAGATGACTTTAAGGAATCTCTGACTTTTTGTGGAAGTCTCATTGAGTGACTTCATGCCAGAACTTTCATCTAGTGGAAAGCTTAAGTGGCCTTTTTATTTGAGCAAAAATATATAAACCCACTTTAATATTTACTGTAAATACTGTATTTGTTAAATTGATAGATTAGTTGGGTTACTAATTTTGTTTCTCTTCCTAGAATACTTCTTGAAACAAAGACAAACAAAGCTTAATTTGGAAACAAAATGTGATGTTGTGTGTCAGAGAGGATATTGCTCTCCAGATGTTGTCTAAAAAGCAAATATCACATGCTAGAGTTGAAGCAAATTTAACTATGCATCGGGAAAATTTCTTTGCACTCCATTCTGCACCAGAAATAATTTGCATGTTGGTTAGAGTTCATTTACCTAAAAGATGCAAAGCAGTATATGCTTACAGTGTATAATTAGTAACTCTTCCTTTAGGACTGAAGAAGAATAGAGGGTGCCTTGGAGAACACTCCATTAAAGGTATTGACCAGTAAATGCAAATAAAAAGTCCCGTCAAGCTGAAGAATGTTATTAGTCACTAAACTTTGAATTAGTTGCTAAGTTTTTCCCACAACTTTATTTTTGTTAGAAAGCCTAATGAGAGACAAGGCTGATATTCCTGAAATGGAAGTTAGATCTTCAGACAATTCTAGATGTCTAAAGTATCATAACTGAAAAAAGATTAGTTCAGGAGCTAGTAACCTGAAAAGAAAGAGCAAAGCTTGAGGGGGATTTCTTTATTAAACTTAATGCACTTAAAAATTATGCCAAAATTTGGCCTATACTTGATTTATATGAAATCTGTATTATGAGAGAGAGATATAAAATATATTGCATATTAGAGTTTCAATTTTTTGTATATATTTTTTTCTTGTTACTGTATTCTCTGATAAAAGCAAGTATTCATAAAATATAAACCAGCTTTGTCTGTATAAGGTAAGGCTGTATGTTAGTAGTGTTTTGGGTAACAACGCAGTTGTAACCCCCAGTTTCTCAACCCCTTAAAAACTTAATTTAAAAAAAGGTGTTTTCAAATGCAAGCCCCAAGTTACTTGAGGATCATGTAACGGTTGCTGTATAATAGTGTACAACTGATGTTTTAAAAATTAATGCATTGGAACTTTGTTATATTATTGTTAATGATTTTGTACTCATTGTACACTTTCTGCAGTTGTCGACTAATATTTAAACTCATATTGACTGGTAACTGAAGTGTTTAACTTCATCTGCAATGAGTGGGTAATAAACTACTGTTGGATTCAAATGTGTTACGTTGTCATTATTGCTTCAGTGCTTATGGACACGGGGTTGCAGACACCACAAGTGTAAAACACTGACCACAGAAAAATTATTTTCGTATTATCACATAGCAGTAATTGCTAGAACATTGTCTTTTAGGGTGTGGGCTGTAGATGCAAAAGTTTAGAAAAAAGAATAATGAGTTTTTTTCTTTTTCCACTACTTTAAAATCTGGACTGTTTATTTTCACATACTCAATAATAATAAAACTATTGATCAAACTATATACAGAGATTTAAGCTGTATCTTTGTAACTTTTGTCACTTACTGCGCTCTGGTAAGAGAATATGGCTCGTATTCTAACTGACAAGAAACTTGCATTTAGGCAATTGCATCTTGTGGGGAAGAAGAAATAGTTTCACAAGTTCTGGAACTGTTGAAATTTTGGTTTCTGGTGGATATCTGATGGCAATTTTAGTTTAATGAGGTAGTGCAATTCTCATTTGAAATAGGAGTCCTCACAGAAAACAACTTTGTGAGTTTGTATCCTGTTGGATCGCCTTCCAGTAACTTCTTGCTTCACAGATCTGCTTTGAAAACTGGCCAACTGTGGGTGTTTTTTCCCAGACTATGGAATAGCTACATATTTTCATGGAATGCTCGTAGGCAGTGTATTTGCATGAGCTTTTGTTTCCTTAGTAAACCAGGCTAACTGCAGAATACTATTAACTTCGAATGCTGTGAATTTAGTCTTACCATGGTCCCAAGATGCTTTATCTGCGTTGTAGTGTACAAGCATGAGACAATATTAGTTCATTTGTATATATGTATTAAATTTTAAGTAACTGAGGGAAGTGCAAGAGAACATGAGTTGGCATAACTCTTGCTTCCTCTCTTCCTGCAATGCTCAGTGAGGAAGTTTGAGCAGTTAAGTGATGTATCTGAAAAGCATTGCAGAACACTCTAGAAGAGGTGGGAACTACGCCTTGAAAGGAAGCTGTAACACTATTTCAAATTCAACTACTGGGCACTGTACAGTGGATGAGATACTGAGGGGCATGGTTTAGAGATTGGTGGGAATGGTTGGACTCGATGATCCGGTGGGTCTCTTCCAACCTGGTGATTCTATGATTCTTTGTTTTGCTAACTGGAGCCAGTGGAGCTAGTGCACAAGATTCTGCTTTTTACGTAAGATAAGGACTCATGCTTTTATGCTAAGCAAATCTCCTACAAGTTGCAGAGATTGCTGTAAAAATATAGATAATCAAGTTTGGCAGAGGAGCCAAACTTGTTCTGTTGATCTTGGGAGGAAAGTAGCAAGCTTCTTTTCTGCTGCTGTAAGGACCACAGAAATACATGATCTGTTGCGTAATAGTTTGTTCTGCAAGTTTCAAGGTAATTTAGAAGATGCAGGGACAATAAAAGGAAATAACCCAAACAACAACATTCTTAAGAATGCCAAAAAGAATAAACTCGATACATGATGAATACCTCAACAAATGTAATTAAGTTGCACATCTCTGATGTCAAGATTTTAATTCACCATTCTCTGATGTTTGAAACTATTTATGGCCTTTGCTAGGGAAACAGAGGTTTATTATGGGGACTTAGTTGTTACCAAAGCAAAGCTCTGGTCCATTGCTTCATAAAATGACTCATAAATGCTTGGTGTTTCTAATTCTTTGTTCTAAATAAAGTAATTTCGAGAAGTTCCTTCTCTACTTAAACAGCTGATGGAGTTTAATTGGTAGACTCACTGCAGTTCTAGTTTATGCCATGAACTGAAACTAGAAAGTTGTACTTGGAACTCTTCTGACCAGTCCATCCTGGCCAAATATTATTGAACTGGTAACTAAATCTCCATAGGCCTGAGATGTGCATCTTCCTCAGCTGTGGATTGTTAGTTGCTCTTATTTCCATGAGACTTTTAGATTACAGGAGTGGACCAGATACAGAACTGCTTAAATTTTTATAGGTACAAATAATTTTAATAGATTTTTTTGCATCAGTTGAGCCATGATTTGCATATAGATTGTGTAATTTGATTTGACTTTGCTTGCTAATTACAGAATCACAGAATAACCAGGTTGGAAGAGACCCACCGGATCACCGAGTCCAACCGTTCCTAGCAAACACTAAACCATATCCCTCAGCACCTCGTCCACCCGTGCCTTAAACACCTCCAGGGAAGGTGAATCAACCACCTCCCTGGGCAGCCTGTTCCAGTGCCCAATGACCCTTTCTGTAAAGAATTTTTTCCTAACGTCTAGCCTAAACCTCCCCTGGCGGAGCTTGAGGCCATTCCCTCTCTTCCTGTCCCCTGTCACTTGGGAGAAGAGGCCAGCACCCTCCTCTCTACAACGTCCTTTCAGGTAGTTGTAGAGAGCAATGAGGTCTCCCCTCAGCCTCCTCTTCTCCAGGCTAAACAACCCCAGCTCTCTCAGCCGCTCCTCATAAGGCCTGTTCTCCAGCCCTTTCACCAGCTTTGTTGCTCTTCTCTGGACTCGCTCCAGAGCCTCAACATCCTTCTTGTGGTGAGGGGCCCACAACTGAACACAGGATTCGAGGAGCGGTCTCACCAGTGCCGAGTACAGAGGGAGAATAACCTCCCTGGACCTGCTGGTCACGCCGTTTCTGATACAAGCCAAGATGCCATTGGCCTTCTTGGCCACCTGGGCACACTGCTGGCTCATGTTCAGTCGGCTGTCAACCAACACCCCCAGGTCCCTCTCCAGGCAGCTTTCTAGACAGACTTCTCCCAGTCTGTAGCACTGCACAGGGTTGTTGTGCCCCAAGTGCAGGACCCGGCATTTGGCCTTGTTAAACCTCATGCCATTGGACTCAGCCCAGCGGTCCAGCCTGTTCAGATCCCTTTGCAGAGCCTCCCGACCCTCCAGCAGATCGACACTTCCACCCAGCTTAGTGTCGTCTGCAAACTTGCTAAGGGTGCACTCGGTGCCTTCATCCAGGTCATTGATAAAGACACTGAACAGGGCTGGACCCAGCACTGAGCCCTGGGGAACCCCACTTGTCACTGGCCTCCAGCTGGATTTCACACCATTTCCCACCACTCTCTGGGCCCGGCCATCCAACCAGTTTTCCACCCAGGAGAGTGTGCGCCTGTCCAGGCCAGAGGCTGACAGTTTCTCAAGCAGAATGCTGTGAGAAACTCTGTCAAAGGCTTTGCTGAAGTCCAGGAAGATACATCCACAGCCTTTCCCTCATCCAGCAGCCGAGTCACTTTGTCATAGAAGGCGATCACGTTAGTTTGGCAAGACCTGCCTTTTGTGAACCCATGTTGACTGGGCCTGATCACCTGGTTCTCTTGCATGTGCTTCATGATTGCACTCAAGATCACCTGCTCCATGACTTTCCCTGGCACTGAGGTCAGACTGACAGGCCTGTAGTTCCCTGGATCCTCCCTGTGACCCTTCTTGTAGATGGGCACAACATCAGCCAGCCTCCAGTCCAGTGGGACTTCCCCAGTCTTCCAGGACTGTTGGAAGATGATGGAAAGGGGTTTGGCCAGCACATCCGCCAGCTCCTTCAGTACCCTAGGGTGAATCCCGTCCGGCCCCATAGACTTGTGACTGTCCAGTCGGGCTAGCAAGGCTCTGACCACCTCCTCTTGGATCATGGGAGCCTCATTATGCTCCTCTAGCTCCTGGGTTTGTACACAGACGGAACGACCCTCCTTACGACTAAAGACTGAGGCAAAGAAGGCATTAAGTACCTCAGCCTTTTCCTCATCCCCTGTTACTGTTGTCCCTTCTGAGTCCAATAGGGACTGTATGGTCTGCCTAGTCCGCCTTTTATTATTTATATATTTGTAGAAAGATTTTTTGTTATCTTTCACTGACTTGGCCAATCCAATTTCTAGCTGAGCCTTAGCCCTTCTGATTTTTTCCCTACACAATCTCACTTCCCTCCTGTAGTCCACCCAAGAGGCCTGTCCCTTCTTCCAGAGGCCATAAACATTTCTTTTCTTCTTGATATCCCTCAAGATCTCTCTATTCAACCAAGCTGGCTTTCTCCCCTGCCGGCTTTTTTTCCGGACCACGGGGATGGCTTTCTCCTGAGCTGCTAGGACCACCCCTTTGAAGAGCTCCCAGCCCTCGGAAAGTGAAAGCAAGTTACTGTCCGAAAACTTAAACCTGCTTTGCACTGGGAATTCTCCCTTCCTCCGCTTCACGTTTTGTAACAGAACCTTCCCTGTGCTTTAAATTTAGCCTATGAAGAACAGTTGGATGCAGAGATATTTTCTACATATGGCTGTTGTGCTTCCTTTTACTTACTGCTCATTTTCTGACCCTCCCTCCCCCTTCTGACAATATTTTCTTCTGTCCCTACATCTACTGAACATGGATCACATTTTAAAAGGAAATCTTTCCTTTTTTAACTACATAATAAATCCTTTAGGTAGGAGAGAGGTTTATAAATCAGCTGTGCATCTTTGGGGTCTGTTTCCAATGGGGCCCCCAACGGCATGTAGATTGCAGCAATTTTTAGGGGAGGCAAACTTGTTTTCTTAACCTCGGGGGGAAAGCAGCAAACTTAAATTATGCTGCCATAAAAATCAGTGAAAGGCTGCTGTGTACATAGGTGCTTCATAGTGAAATATAGTGAAGTTTAGACAGGAGAATCTTATTTCTGTGGATACTAACCTAAACTCGTTATTTCAACAGAACTAGAGCATTTATTCTAGTCTGGAAACCTCTACAAATTAGTGAAAGAAAACAGCAAGTCCACAATAGGTGAAATTCCCTCCAGCTAGACTCTGATCAGCCTCTTCTGGCTGGGAAAGCGATGAGTTCCTGATTTTGTACAAGTGTCCACTTGCACCTATCTGGAGCTTTACTATGTGCAGCCTTCCCATTTGCTACAAGCCACTTTTCCTTGCTTGCATGGATTTCTCATCTACTCTTCACCTTTTTCCTTTCAAGTAGCTCTGAAGACTGGCATCCTACCAAGCTTTACAGCCATAATTCATACTCAGTGATATGTCACAGCACAAGGGCCCTTCACCGGGTGGCAGAGAGCATTCATCTGCCAAACTGGCTTCCATCTCCATTCTGTGTTAAATACTGTGGCAGGTCTGAAATGTGCAGAGTAAGATTGGAAATTATGAGGAATAGCAAGAAAGTATGTCACTAGAACATTGTAGAAAGAAGTGGGGAGAAGAATCTCCGTGTAGCAGTTAAGGTGTTGGCATATGGAAGAGAAAAAGGTTTGGGTAAGGGGAGCACATAAGGGATTAACAGAGATGTTGAAGTAGTAAGTCGAGGAAGAAATTAAGAGCTGCGAACAAGGCGTGAGCTGTAAATCCTTAGCCTTTTTCAGAACATCCATGGGGTTAGGAATCCATTCTAATAGTCTTTTAATAACTTGTCTAATTATTTTTTTGTTTGTTTCTTCTTTCTCTTGTAGCTAATATGCAGTGTGCCTGGATATAAATAATATTCAAAAAAGGAACTAGTTAGAATTTCCTAGAATTGGAGAGCGGGGAGCTATTTTGGCATAGGAGTTCTGGTCACCTGTTATGGCAGCTAGAGAACAGTCCCATCACCAGTATTAATTCTAATGCAATTTGATTCCAGGTAGCCTCGGATTTGAGTTTGTAGGTGGACTCAGAAGTTAATCTCAGAATATTTGAAACAAAACAAAACAAAACAAAAAAGCCCACAGCAAAACCCCAAGCCCAAAAAGTATTTTTTTTTAAAGTTCTTTTCACCTTCAATGTTTAAGGTTGATTTGATGTAATAGTTTAGCAAGCATAAGCAGAAGGTACGTTCTGCTTCCATATCAGTTTAAATTCAAGGAATTTTTAGACTTTATCTGTCATGTTTGATTGTCTCTCTTGTTAAGCCAGTAGCTGTATTTAGGTAATTCCTGCTATAGAAAATTCAGTCCTGGTGCTGAATCAAGCCCACAACTGCCTTGGGAAGACTGCAGAAATTAAAAATAAGTCACCTGTTATGAAGAGTTACTTTGCAATTGCTAATTCTCATGCTGCTAAGCAGTGGGATGAAATCATGTTTGCCTTGTACAGAATGATTAGATTTCAGAACATGATGACCCAGATTTTTAATAACCTGCAAAGATATTTAAACTGAAGGCTGTTACCTGTGCTTCTGCTGTATGCATGTACTTTAATCACTCATTTTTGGTGATTTACTGCTTCCAGCATTGTTCATGCTGCCATGGCTACTAATTGCTTAGCGGTTATTGCTGTGGAGTACAGAGGATCAGTTGCAGATGCTGGATTTATAAATTAAATGAGGCTGTTACTCAAAGTAACACTGCTTTAAGAGTTGGAATATTTTCTACATTCTGATGTTTATAAGACATAAGGCTAATGATGCTTTCTAATAATTTTTAACAAGGTTTGAAGAAGGAAAAGTTGCTAACATCTTTAAGGTGGTACAAGCACAAAGTCAACCAGTTCAGCATTCAGACTGATTTTATGCCCGTGTTAATTAGCACTCATGGTGCTTGCCTTGCAGCAGCAGTTCTCTTTCCTGATGCATTGGCCTTGTGACAGTACTGGGTTTGTGTCTTGACTCCAGGCTAATGAACCTCACTAATACCTCATCAAGAGAAGAATAAAAAAATCTTACAGTCAAGTTTGGCTGTTTTCACTTAGATGCATGTCCAGGCACCTTTTTAACCATCTGGCTGTTGAGATTTCTTTCTTGTCGATGCTGATAAATGTCTATTTCAAAATGTATATGTAAGACACTTCAGTAGTTATGCAAGCACTGTACCTATGACACAGCAGTTCTAAAATATGCATCTAGTCTGATGGTGCTTCTCTCTCTCCTGAACCTGGATTTTTGGGAGCAAGTCTTCTGCAATTGATCTCAGTGTCAACCAGTTTCAATTGCAATGTAAAGAGCAGACATTGAAGAAAAGGTAAAGATGGTACCCCCCAACAAAAAAAAAATAATAAAAATACAGCATACGGAATCTGACAAACAAATCCGTGCTCTTAAGAAGTTGCACACACACACCCCACCCACCCCAAAAGCCGTTCGGTAGCAGATTTGAGCTGCTTCATAATGCTTGTCTGTGCTGTGTTCAGGAAGCTCGCACATGAATGTGTTGCCTTAATACTGAGCTTGGGAAAAGCCAGGAAGAAGGGTAATGGCTCAAGCTAGGTTATCCCATTTAGTCTCCATACAAATACAAAAAGAACCAAGACTGCTGTTAGGTGAACCGTGCACCATGGGTGCTACTGCTCAGGTGGAAGGCACCTGCTGCAGGGTCCAGTTTTGAACATTCTGCTTCAGGAACGGGGAATTCTCATCACTAACAATATTGCCAATAAAAACCCAAATCTCAACACATATCCCCCAGCATGGGTGTTCAGAAAGAACGGGCGACCAGGAAAACAGAAATTCTTGTCCACAGGCTATTTTCCCAACCTGAATTAGCTTGGAACACCCACTCAGCCTTTTAGGGATACTTGCAGAGAACAGTTGGTGAGGATGAGGAGGAGCCCATGGTGCACGGCCTGATTTTCAGCTTTGGCAGGATCAGATATAAAATCTCAGGCTGGCACTCTGTGCAGGACATGAGAAATTGTGAGCATTGTTACCAATAGTACTGCTATTAAAATTAAGAATTCCTGCACCAGAGAGATGGTGGAAACAAGTCTTTCACGACAGGATGTGGAAAGTTGGCTTAGGTTCTCTGAAGTCAGAAGCTGTTAACTCTGAGCTGACCTCTAAAATATAGTGTCCTTATCTGACAACTTGACTTTGCAATCAAAACATCCTTTTATTGTACTATGTAATTAGAGTACATCGTTTAATCAACATTTGATTTTGGTTTATCAAACGCTTGTTCAGCACTAAGTGGCAATTAAGCATTGAAGTATTTTCGGTAAATCCAGGACCTTGATAATCATCAATCATAATAAATTCACCTCATTTCTACATTTTGTATCAAGTTCTGCAGGTAGAATTGCAAAAAGTTACCGAGAGAAGTCCCCCTCCCAAGAAACAGATGAGAACTGAAAAGTGAAACAATCGAATAAGCTGTGACTTTTAAAGACATTCAAAATAAACCCCTCTTTCTCCAGCAAATCACATTCCTTTCTGCTACTTCAGCTGGAGGAATTTGCTGATAGAATTATGTTCATTGATCCCTGGTATGTAATACTTGAGCTACATGTACTTACAAGTTAATTACGATTTGCTGTACTCTAAAAGTTTGTATAGGTGGACGAAATTTACTACCACAAAATAATCTTGACTCAGTAGATAGATAGTTAAGGAGTGAGGTATAGCTGCTTGATTTGATAGACTACCTGAATCGTTCCAGTTAAAACCAAAACAAGCAACATTCAGAATTATCAAGCCTTACATTATTTATGACAGGTGTCTTGGTAACAGTAATTTCAGCTACTTCTAGGTACTCACATTTCTTCCTCTGCTTTGAATGCTATGCATGAAATGACTCTAAAAATAATGGCACTTTCATTGCCCCTTCCCTTTTTTAACTGAATTTTGCTGGGGGTAAGAATCTCAGTTCACGCTGACCTGCATTTTGTGCAATGCAACCCAGAAAAAAAAACAAACCAACAACAAAATGCAAACAATATTTGTGGTGCATAATGGCAGCACCCAGAAGTTGCTGGCAATACAGCTGTGTCACAACACGTGTTGTGGTATAACAAACACACAGAAAAAAAATTCTTGTTCTAGCGAATGTGAGGTTTGAGGATCTAACCTCAGTCCTAGAGTGCATGGCACTGAAACTTGGATTTGCTCAGACTGTTTCACCTTCTTTTACAGTGGGTGTCATAAAGATTCCTTCCTAAAAATGTCTTTTGTTTCAAGTTCTATCTGTCCAGTTACAAGTGATACCTGGAGCAACCGCTGTGCAATCTCTGTGGTGAACTTTACGGATGCTTTTCGACCTGTTGTACACTGACTCAGCAGAGAAAATTGTCCTTTCTGTTGACATAGCCGGAATTCATCTGGCAATACTGAATACCAAATCCCTGGCTGCAGAAGTGTCACATTCCAGTTGATCTTGCAGCTGTTTTTACTATGTGAACAATGGACAGAAGACATTTGTTGAATTTGTGGCAACACTAACCAGCCCAGGAAACTCAAGATGAGAAACTGCTAAGTGAAAATATTTTTCATTGTAATGCTGACATTTACAATACAGCCTTAAGTATTACAGTGTATGCTGTGCTAAATACAGTATCGTCTTAAATGAAATTATATGCATCCTGTTAGGAAATTTTCAGAGCAGCTCTCAGCAGTGTGAGGAGTGACCAGTCCTGGGCTCAGCAGGAGCAGGCTTCGCTACAGTGATGGGAGGTATTTACTGTGGAAGCAGTAAGCGTGTAATTTGGGTCTTTGTGCTTTGATGTCACACGCTTAGATATTTTTCTGTCTTCAATGCACCATACATGAAAAAAAAAAGCCTCCAAAGTAACAGCTGGTTTGTATGTTGAATTATCTTGGAATATAAATCTGTCTTGTATCAAGAGAGAATATGCAGACAATCTCCAGACATGGATGAATAACCTGAAAGAATAAACACTCTCTCAGAGCTGCAAGAATTTATTGATATGCTTAATTGTCTTCTAAGATGTAGTTGTCTTGGTGCAGGAGATAACCTAAAGGAAGTCTCCAGCCATGGTTGGGTAACCCCAAAAAGTAAACATTCTTTGAGGACTTAATATGATTCTTTGTCTAAAACTAGTATATATACCTACTGCTTTTGAAAGACAGTACGCCTTATTTAGAAGGGCATCTCATTCAGTGCTGAATGGTAAAATAAAAATATTATCATCTTTGCTTCAAAGACTTTGTCCTTTTCAATATTTTACCAGTGAATAAGTGTTACTCGCACAGATATAGGGGAGGATCGAGCCTCCTACTATATATGCTGGTGATTACAAGTAGCAGGTTTTTTATACACTGCATTTATACATATGTATTATATTTCTCATAAAAATCATGCATATTAATCACATTTCCCAATACCAATTACAATAGGTGTCCTCCTGGTGCCTGCTCCCCACGGTCCTTTATTGAGCCTGAGGTCTCTAAAGCAGCCCCCTGCTCTATTTCTTTGGCATCTCCCCCTCTTTGAAGAGTTTGAAATAAAGGTTGTCTTCACCTCCCATCTTTTTTGGCTCCTGAAGTGCTGGCCAGATGCCAGCCTTCTGCAGCCTTTGCTGTTTTTATTCCTTTATTTATTACTTAAATATCACAAAATGAGGACTTTTCTGTTCTGGAGAAGTGGGCCTGTGAGAACCTTGTGAGGTTCGACAAATCCAAGAGCAAGGTCCTACACATGGGCTGGGGCAATCCCCGATTTCAATACAGGATGGAGGATGATGTGATGGAGAGCTGCCCTGCAGAGAAGGACTTGGGGGTGCTGGTCAATGAGAAGCTCAACATGAGCCAGCAACGTGCACTCGCAGCCCAGAAGGCCAATTGTGTCCTGGGCTGCATCAAAATACTGCACCTTGAATCCTGTGTTCAGTTCTGGGCCCCTCACCACAAGAAGGATGTTGAGGCTCTGGAGAGAGTACAGAGAAGAGCAACGAAGCTGGTGAGGGGGCTGGAGAACAGGCCTTCTGAGGAACGGCTGAGAGAGCTGGGGGTGTTTAGCCTGGAGAAGAGGAGGCTGAGGGGAGACCTCATTGCTCTCTACAACTACCTGAAAGGAGGTCGTGGAGAGGAGGGTGCTGGCCTCTTCTCCCAAGTGACAGGGGACAGGACAAGAGGGAATGGCCTCAAGCTCCACCAGGGGAGGTTTAGGCTGGACATTAGGAAAAAATTTTTCACAGAAAGGGTCATTGGGCACTGGCAGAGGCTGCCAGGGAGGTGGTTGAGTCACCTTCCCTGGAGGTGTTTAAGGGACAGGTGGACGAGGTGCTGAGGGACATGGTTTAGTGTTTGATAGGAATGGTTGGACTTGATGATCCGGTGGGCCTCTTCCAACCTGGTTATTCTATGATTCTATGATTCTATGAAAAGAAGCGTGGCCAGCAGGGAGGGAGCAATTGAGGGAGCTGATCTTGCCCCTCCATTCTTCTCTTGCGAGACCTCATCTGGAGTCCTGTGTCAAGCTCAGGAATCCTCAACGTATGAAGCACATGGAGCTGTTGGAACGGGTCCAGAGGAGGCTACAAAGATGATCTGAGGGCTGGAGCACCTTCCAGATGATGACAGGCTGAGAGAGTTGGGGCTGTTCAGCCTGTAGAAGGCTCCAAGGAGACATTATAGTGACCTTCCAGTACCTGAAGGGGCTACAGGAAAGCTGGGGAGGGATTGTTCACCAAGGCCTAGAGTGATAGGATGAGGTGCGATGGGTATAAACTGGAGAGGGGCAGATTTAGACTAGATATACGGAAGAATTTCTTCACCCTGAGAGTGGTGAGGCACTGGCCCGGGTTGCCCAGGGAAGCTGTGGCTGCCCCGCCCCTGGAGGTGTCCAAGGCCGGGCTGGATGGGGCTTGGAATAATCTGACCCAGTGGGAGCTGTCACCGCTCCATTCAGCGATCGCCCATTGGCGCCTCGGCCCCGCCCCGCGGCGGAAGCCCCGCCCCCCGGCCCGGCGCAGCCAATCCCGTGGCGGCGATTGGCGGGGTGGCCCCGCCCCCCGCCCCCCTCCCGCGCCCAATCGCCTTCCTCGCGGCGCCGCTTCCTTTGCGCCGAAGCCGCGGAGGGAAAATGGCCGCCGCGAGGGGGGCGGGGCTGGCGGGGGCGGCGGGGAGCACGCGGCTCTGAGGCAGGCGGGGAGGGAGTGTGCGGGGGCCGGGACGCGGGGAGGGACCCTGGAGGCGATGGGATGCAGGTAGGGATGCGGGTGGGGACCGTGGAGGCACCAAGATGCGGGTAGGGACCCTGTAGGGGCCAGGATGGAGTAGGGATGCGCGTGGGGACCGTGGGATGGGATAGGAATACCCTGGAGGTATCCCTGGAGGTATCCCTGGAGGTGCTGGGATGGGGGTAGGGACCCTGTAGGGGACAGGATGGGGTAGAGATGCGGGTAGGGATCCGGTAGGGGTTGGGATGCAGGTAGGGATGCGGGTGGGGACCATGGAGGGGTTGGGATGGGGTAGGGATACCCTGGAGGTATCCCTAGAGTTGCTGGAATGGGGTAGGGATGCCGGTAGGGATCCTGGAGGCACCAGGATGCGGGTAGGGAGCGAGGTAGAGACCCTGTAGGGGCCAGGATGGGGTAGGGATGCGGGTAGGGATATGGTAGGGGTTGGGATGCAGGTGGGGATGGGGCTAGGGACCATGGAGGTACCAAGGTGCAGGTAGGGACCGAGGTAGGGACCCTGTAGGGGCCAGGATGGAGTAGGGATGCTCGTGGGGACCGTGGGATGGGATAGGAATACCCTGGAGGTATCCCTGGAGGTGCTGGGATGGGGGTAGGGACCCTGTAGGGGACAGGATGGGCTAGAGATGCGGTTAGGGATACGGTGGGGGTTGGGATGCAGGTAGGGATGCGGGTGGGGACCATGGAGGCACCAAGATGTGGGTAGGGATGCGGGTAGGGACCCTGGAGGGGTTGGGATGGGGTAGGGATGCAGGCAGGGATGTGGGTAGGGATACCCTGGAGGTATCCCTAGAGTTGCTGGAATGGGGTAGGGATGCCGGTAGGGATCCTGGAGGCACCAGGATGCGAGTAGGGAGCGAGGTAGAGACCCTGTAGGGGCCAGGATGGGGTAGGGATGCGGGTAGGGATATGGTAGGGGTTGAGATGCAGGTAGGGATGGGGGTAGAGACTGTGGAGGCACCAGGATGCAGGTAGGGATGTGGGTAGGGACCCTGTCGGGGCCAGGCTGGGGTGGGGATGCGGGTAGGAACCCTGCAGAAGCCCTGGAGGGGCCAGGTTGGGGTAAGGACAGGGTAGGGACCATGGAGGGGGGTGCAGGGGGTCTCTCTGGGGTGAGGTGGCAGCCTTCCCTGGGTAGTGTCTGCATGAGGGTGTCGCTGTGGGGAGGGTGCCCCTTTGGGGGGATCACCTCTTCAAGGAGAGTCCCCTCTCTTGAGGCTGGGGAGGGCTCCTGTGGATTTGGCAGGGTTTGCCCCCTGTGGGTTTGTGTGTAGGGAGGATGAGGTTTGCCGTCTAATCTTTGCCGGTGGGATGTGAGGAGCAGAATTGTTAATGTTGGGTTATGTTAAGGACTCACATTGCAGCGGGTGGGCTGGTTTGGGGGAGCAGCTGCTCAGAAATGCCCCGTCCTGGCCCTGCAGCAGCCCCTCTGTATTGGGGTTGGGTGTCTCTTGGTGTATGTGGCGTCCTGTGCGGTGGAAAGGGGAAAGGGTGGCTCTCGAGGTTCCCTTCCCTCATCACTGCCTTGTCTTTTTCCATTAGGCTAAACTGAAGCATCTGCCTTGATTTGCTGGTTGTGATGCTGTCTGTGTCACTGGTAAAGTGTGAATAGGACCGCCCCGTTTATGCTGTGAGTTTATCCTGTTATTTGGTGAACCTTAGGAAGCTCTTGTGGGTTTGGCAGGGGCTGCTCCTGTGAATTTCTTTGTGGGGAGGATGGGGGCTGCCCACAGCGAGTGAGCTGGGTTGGGGGAGAAGGTGCCCAGAGATGCCTCGTCCGGGCTCTGCAGCAGCCTTTGTGCATTGGGGTTGGACGCCTCTTAGCGTGTGTGGTGCCCTGTGTGGTGGGGAGGAGAAAGGGGGCTCCTGAGGTTCTCTTCCCTAATCACTGCCTTTTCTTTTTTCTGTTTGGCTGAACTGAAGCATCTGCCTTGTTTTGCTGGTTGTGGTGCTGGTGAAGTGTGAATAGAACTGCTTCACTTACACTGCAAGTGCCAGCTGACCTCACCTACATTTGGTGAAGATGGGGATCTTTTTTAATACCAGGAGCAGTCTGAAATGTAAAGAAATTAAAGGGAGAAGGAATAAATGCTTTGATCTGTTTTTTTTTTTTTTTTAAGTTTGCCTTTTTCTCTTGGGGACAATTGAAAACAAACTTTAAAATGTTTTTGAAGAACACTTAGAGATACTACTGCCAAAGCTGTGATACTGATGATGTCCTTAGATAATGTTTTATGTAACCAACTGATATTTCAAGATGTGCTGTGTTTGAGAACCTTTTCCCATGCGATGTGCATGCAGAGCAGGTCCTATAGGATTGTTACAGAGTAACTGTAAAGATTTCTGTTCCTGTCTATCCCAAAGATTGCTTTCTAGGAGCTAATTTTACATAATGTTTGTTTAAAGTTTAGATGTTGGTTTCTGTTTGTTTAGGGTTAAAGACTAGGGTGCCTGTTTGCGTTTTCCATCACTTTACGGGGGAAAGAACAGTAGAGAAGGTGGGCCTAGGACTCCTCAGGAGCCTTTGCATAGGTAGGCAGCGATGTGGGGCCTCTTCTGTTTCTTGTGTGTTATTGGGAATTTGGGGAACAGTTTCTTCTGTTTTGCCACGTAGGAGTTCTGCTGAACATGGGATGACCTATGATGTTCAGGTAACTTTTTAAATGCCCTGTATAAATACAAGGTAATTGTTTTAAAGTTTTCTTTCTTTCACTGCATCAGTCCTGGGGCAAGAGTCCTTCATTGGGCAGAGCCAGGGTCTGGTCTATACCTGGCTATGTGGGAAGTCTCACCTAAAACCAGGCTTGGGTTGTTACGAGCTGGCAGCACTTCCCAGCTGGGTTCTGCACCTTTGGTGTGCTTTTACTGTAACTATACAAATAACGTGATTATGAGCTTTTCTGAAAGAAAGCAAAGCTGAAGGAAATCTGCAGTATCGTGCCAATTAGCCATGTTGATGTAAAGTTGCCTGTGCAGGGTTTTAGGACTTGATTTTAATTGGTGGATGAAAAGATGTCTCCTATGTGGGACAGCTTCTTTTGTGTGGTGACTGGTCTGTTAGTAGGTTTCACACCGGACATTAGAAGAAAGTGTTGAGTCTTGTGAGTCAGAGACTTGGCAAGGCCAATTTTGGAGGTGAATGTGTTTTGTGACTTGCGAGTAGTTAAGGTGCAAGATCACAGAATCACAGAATAACCAGGTTGGAAGAGACCCACCGGATCATCGAGTCCAACCATTCCTAGCAAACACTGAACCATGCCCCTTAGCACCACGTCCACCCGTGCCTTAAACACCTCCAGGGAAGGTGAATCAATCACCTCCCTGGGCAGCCTGTTCCAGTGCCCAGTGACCCTTTCCATGAAAAATTTTTTCCTAATGTCCAGCCTAAACCTCCCCTGGCGGAGCTTGAGGCCATTCCCTCTTGTCCTGTCCCCTGTCACTTGGGAGAAGAGGCCAGCACCCTCCTCTCCACAACCTCCTTTCAGGTAGTTGTAGAGAGCAATGAGGTCTCCCCTCAGCCTCCTCTTCTCCAGGCTAAACAACCCCAGCTCTCTCAGCCACTCCTCGTAAGACCTGCAATGATGAAGATGGGCAATGATGGACGTGAGAAAACAGGAAAAGAGCATGTTTCCTATAGCCATGTGGGTTTATCAAGTTCAAATTTAAACATGCCTGTACCCTCTTAAGACTTTAACCTTAGCTGCTGTCCACTTCTCCTTTAGCTCTTCCCCTTCTCCTCTTCCTTTACCGTCTCTTTCTTTAAAAGAAATGTTAAATAAATTCTTGTGGCTGCATTGTCTTATTTCTTCTTGCCGCCTTCTTTTCCTTCCCTTTTTCTTCCTCTCTAAGCTGCTCCCAGACTGTTCCTTCCTTCCCACTTGCAGCTGTTGAAGCCCCAGGAAAGGGCAGCTCCACTGCAGCACTTTACACCTACGCACAGAGCAGAACTTGTGCGGGTTCAGCCCTAGCTGAAGCATGTTTTAAGTTTGAGGGGCTGGTGCAGTCACTGGGTACAGATGAGACATGTTCAGTGCAGTCTGTAGAGAAGCTTGGAGCATTTAATTCTGTATTGGTTAGTTAAATAGATGTGGAGGTAATGGTGCATGGATGTAACCAACCAGTGTGTGTTGTATCAGCTTCTAAAATAAACGGGAGGGGGAGGGATTGTGAAATTGTGTATAGAAAATTGTTGCTTTCATAGATAAAGCTGTAGACTGATAGTGAAGAATGTCTCACCTGAAATGTTACCTTCAGGTTACATTTCAGTACTTGGGATGAATTGTATCTGTGATGTATTTTGCCTTAACTGATAACTTGGATGCGAGTTTGAACAAAATATTTCAGTGAGAAAGCAGGAGATGGGGGTGGATGGCTCACTGGAAAAAGAAAGCAAACCAACCTGTAACATGGAAAAAATTGCGCTCAGTATTTGCAAGATAAATACCGAGTGCTTTCATTCGGTTGTTCTGAAGGTCCCAGCATAGAATGTGTTTTCTGTCCTGTTTCTAGGCCCTACAGTATATCCAAGGGTTTCAACAGTCAGAATATTTTGTGAGTTATGGCAGAAACCGTATATTGTGCAGCTGTCCATTTTAACAAGTTCACATTAATATTTACTTAAAAATTATTCTGCCTGATATGGCTTTGTTCTGTTTTGTCATGTCAGGTATTTAGGTCCAGAAGGACTAATGCATTATCTCGGCTGATCTCCTTTGCAAGACAAACCATCTGCACTGTTGTTTATAGACTTCACAAATTTATCTCCCCTTTTCACGTAATCTGAAGGCATTTCTTGCAGACTATGTTAACACTCTCAGAGTTTCATTATTATTTTTCTTACGCTATTTGTATTGTTGAAAATGTTTTGAGGTGACCTTCATGGTTAGTTTCAGACTAAAAGTTGCAACAAACAGAGGAATGCCAGTGTTTAGTCCCTATTGTTCTGCTCTTTGAGACTTCTTGTTTTGTATAAGACTTTACTGTGAACTTCTAAGGGCACTTGCTATTTTTTGTTAATCCTCTAGTTTCCCAGCTAATGAAAACTTAATGAAAAAATCAAAACTAAAGGCTTCTGGAAACTCTTCTTTTAATATAGCAGCTGAGTCCTAGCTGTGAAAAAACAGATGTATTAAAACACTAATTTTTCTTATGCTGACCCAAAGAAAATTAACTTTAGGGTGTAATGATTTTTTGCTGTATTGTGCTTTTGTATAGCAGCAATTAAATTTGAAAATTTGAAATTTTTTTTCTTCAGCAGAATCTGTCTTTTTTATTTTGCTTTTCAGTTATTTCGCGACTTCTCACTTGCTCCTTTCTGCAGCCAGATGTAACTAGTATGATCTTTCTTCTTTCCCTTGCTTGTTATTTCAAGGCAAAACCGTCGCTCAGCTTCTCATTAAAAATAAGAAGATCTAAAAGTGCTGTACAATTAGTAAGCCATTAAATTGGTGTAAAGACAGTCCAGCATTTAAGTAAAACTGGCCAACTGCCTGCTTGATGGAATTCTATGCTGGCAGTACCTGGAACAGGAAGCTTCAGATATTGATTGCTTTTAAATAATTTGAGGATCTTTTAGTAATAGGCTTTTGTCAACGCCTGTTGATATGGGAATGACTGAGAGAGCTGGAATTAAGTCTTGTTACTCCTTTGTGGAGTCAGAAGGGACAAGCAGGTGGCTGTGGAAGCAATAACTTTTGTTTAGAAACATAAAGCTCTGTTACTAGCACACCTGGCTTATTTGGGTTTGTATATGATTTTGGGTTTTTTTTTTGAGGTGAAGTTGACTTTGGTTTACTTGGTATCTGTCAAAATATTCAAGGAATAAGTACATAACTCAGTTTTGAAAGGGGGGAAAATACTTCTAAGATGAGTTGTAGTGGTTTAATGTCTGAGGTGTACATACGTTAAATATTCCTACTTCAGGAGTGTTTGGAAGAGCCAAATGTGAGTGTTGCAGTTTGAGAGGGGAAAAGATTCTTAATTGTTGGGTTTGATTTGGTTTTCCAGGGAAAACTTAGTGATAGGTGTTTCTGGACTTGACACTTGCTGGATGCTTAAATAGCAAATATAAGTCCACAAAAGTCAGTTGTTCCCTATATGCTTTTGTGGGCTTGGAAATATGGGAGTCTCATTGTGCATTGTCAGGAAGTTTGAAAGATCAAAAGCTTTGAAGGGAATTTACAAAAACGAGACTTTAAAAAAACTAGTCTGTAACTTATTTTTCATCTCTTTGACAAATCAGATAGTTGCAGTGTAGTTGAATTTGAGGATTTCTTCTCTAGTTTTTGGTGCTACACAGTTTTAAGCAAAGGCTGTGATTTTTCATTAACAATCTGATTTGAGAAACTGGGGCTTTTAAAAGGAATCAAAAAATGCCAGTACCTTAATAATGTTCTTTGCAGTACCTCAGGCTTTATTCCTATGTCTTGGACTATAAATCAAGTTTTTGTTTCCTTGAATGCCACTCTTAAGGAGATAGTCAGCTTATCATAACCAAATAAAATCTGTAGATGTGATATAAAGAGCAGGTGCTCGTGTGAGTCTGTGGCTGCTGCTTATGGAGAGCAGCTGAGCGGCTGGGGAGCAGTGGTTGTTACTGACATCAAGTGGGGTGAGTGCAGAATAACAACGTCTGCCACCAGACAAACCGTGGAACTGGAAATGGCTGTGGGGTTGCCTTAGTGCACGTGTTCTCAGCCCCGCTGGCGTCATGACTGAGAAGTGCAGTCACTACAGGACAAAACGTCTATGGTTCTATGTTGCAGTGACTGGTAAGCATTCAAACTCAAGAAGGAGGCATTGCATCTCGCACCCAACAGCCTTTGCAAAAAAAAGATGTGCTTGTTTGGAAGGGCCCTGCTCAAGTCCTTGGACTTTTATCCTGATGGTTTCAGGGAGGTGGGGGCCGGAAAGCCACCTTACATGGAAAGTTGCATTCTGTCTGTGCACGTTCATATCCTGTTAGTATGGTCTTAATACTGCTTCTGAAACTACACAGCAAGCAAATGTTGCGTCTTGCTATTGCCTGTCTGGCAGTGTGGTATCTTCCAGAAAGAAATGATGGGCCGTCTTACCTCATAGTTGCATGTTTTTCAGTCTGCCTTCCTGTTTGTGTTCTTCACAAGAAGAACTGCCCTGTGCAAGGGCAGTTGTGGGTGCCAGGCTGATGCAGTTATAAAAGCAGATGAAGACAGTCAAAGTTTTTGCCTCTACTGTTTTAATTGGAAACCATTTGGAAAGATAAACTTTATAATTTCTGCTCTAAATTTTATTTATGGTCAGTTTATGCTCTTAAAATGTTGTGCCAGTATTGTTCTTGAGTAGCTCCCCTTCCTTCTCATCATTTATTTTTGATGTATTTGTAGATAGTAATTGTATCCCCTCTCATTCTGTCTTTGGCAACTATACAAGGCAAAGCATCCCATCTACTTCTTGTAAAATAAACAGTTCAATCCCTGGATCATCTAACCCATCCTCCCCTGTACTTGATTATGGTTTAGTTATCATGAGATTGGCTTCAGCAAAGAGCTCTGCTGGCAACCTGCTGTGACCCTGCGATATATGGATTGACTAAAGCCTCAAGAACAAACGTGGCTTGAGAGCAGGGTTATTGAAATGCATAAAGCTGTAGACTTTGCTTTTTATCCTTTTCTTGTTTCAGGACAGCACTGTCTGTTGAAGATGCTGGGTAGGTCTCAAAAATAAACTCCCCACCCAGCTCATATGGGTGCTAAAAGGAGGGTACAGTTTTTGTGATTTGCCATCAGGGATTGTCTATGTTGCTGCACGCAATGGGTCTTTTAATCAGAAAGTGGTGAAGTATCAATACCTACATGCTAGCTCTTTTGCTCTTCCCTTTTGCTATTCCACTTTTTATGACTGAATCCTAAGTCACTCTCGTAGTGAAAGAGAAGTTGAATGTGAACACACAGAGCAATGTGGTGGAAAATCACAGTGCACGTAAATGTTGGATAAAAAGTAATTTTTCCTTTTTATGTGTCTGGCGTTGGTGAAGCTAGCGCTGGAGTGCTGTGTGCAGTTCAAGTGTAAACACTGCCTGACGGCTCTTGAAAACAAAGTGCTAAAGAGAGAGCCTTGCATGGGTGCAATGTGCACGTACTCGATGCCTCAGCATGCTTTATGACTGAAAGGTGAATTCTCTTGAACAGGATAGAGTCAACATAGCTCCTAAACCCCTTTATTTCAGCCTCTTCCGTCCTACTGTTGTCACTTATAAGGCATTTTTTTCTATTTCTCTGCTACAAAGCATTGAAGAGTGAGCTAAGGGCATGATTCTCCCTCTGTACTCGGCACTGGTGAGACCGCTCCTCGAATCCTGTGTTCAGTTGTGGGCCCCTCACCACAAGAAGGATGTTGAGGCTCTGGAGCGAGTCCAGAGAAGAGCAACAAAGCTGGTGAAGGGGCTGGAGAACAGGCCTTGTGAGGAGCGGCTGAGAGAGCTGGGGGTGTTTAGCCTGGAGAAGAGGAGGCTGAGGGGAGACCTCATTGCTCTCTCCAACTACCTGAAAGGAGGTTGTAGAGAGGAGGGTGCTGGCCTCTTCTCCCAAGTGTCAGGGGACAGGACGAGAGGGAATGGCCTCAAGCTCTGCCAGGGGAGATTTAGGCTGGACATTAGGAAAAAAATTTTCATGCGAAGGGTCATTGGGCACTGGCAGAGGCTGCCCAGGGAGGTGGTTGAGTCACCTTCCCTGGAGGTGTTTAAGGGACGGGTGGACGAGGTGCTAAGGGACATGGTTTAGTGTTTGATAGGAATGGTTGGACTCGATGATCCGGTGGGTCTCTTCCAACCTGGTTATTCTATGATCCTATGATTCTATGATAGGGCTTCAGCAGAGCCTCCAGCTGTCAGGCTGTGCACACAGAGCATGTTTTGGAAATTGATAGTCTGTGAACTGTCACAGGCACACACGGACCTCCAATTTCTCCTGTTGCTTTGATACTGGAAAGAGTCTGACAAATTACCTTGATGCGGTGATATTCTGAGTTAGCTAATTATCAAAAATGGATACTATAGGATGTGGCTGGCGAAGGTATCGTAGTGATCTGCATATTCCTGGGGAAGCAGATGAGGAAAATGAGAAGCTGTTTCCTGTGCTGAGGCTTGCTTGGTGTTTGTGCTCACACGATACATCTGGAACTGCAGAGAACTGCTTAGGCAGTGACGTTAGCATCGTGTTAAAAACTGCTGGGCACACAAGTGTCATGATTGGAAAATCTGCACGTGTAGAAGAACACCTTATCGGTTCACCAGCAGCATCCATCATGAAGATGATAATCGTAGTAGCTGATTGAAGCGTGGTTTTTCAAGAAAAGAGTCTTGAAAACATAATGGTCTTTGTTTTGAAGAATGAGCTCTGGTAATGAAGCGTACTTAAGCTAAATTACTGTTGTGAAGGAACTTCCAAAATATTCTGGTAAATAAAACATTTTATCTCATTATAGGTATTTTGGCACCGGTATGGGGTAGTGGGAGCTGTTTTTCCTGCTGTAGCTAAGTTTCTTTATATCTTTTTATTCCAGTTGCTTTTAAATTTAGGCTGAAATTTCCCATGTTTCCTGTCGTGCACAAACAATTTCTTTGGAAGAATTTCAGCAACATTTACTGATACTGATATTCTTCTGACTTATTTCCAGTATTTTTAATATGATGACGTTGGTACCAAGTGGTGATGTCTAAATCAAAGAAAATAAATATTATTTCAGACTCTTATGCAGGTGCATAAGTATTTTTTTCCTTTTACCTTTATCAGTAGGGTAGATCATTGGAGTTGCCCATTTGTGTGGTGGTCCAGCTTAAAATGGCCCTGAAAATCATCACTCTTGGAGTTCTTTCATGTAATCCCAAACTTGAAAGGATATCAAAACACTTTTTGATTGTGGAATTTGCAGGTGCATTGCAGCATTACTGTGACTTTCGCATTTTATGTTGTATTGTAGATGTTCAGTGTGATGCTGTAAAAAAAGGCTTTTTTTCTCAAAAGGCTGATGCTGACGAGTGTTTGTTTACGTAGGTATTATGAGTTAGGCAAATACTGTCTTTATTTCACTGGTTAAGAAAGTAAAGAGTGAACATTTCAGCTTGCTGGGAATTACTTAGTAAGCTGTTCTTCCAGAGCCAGGACTAGTAAGTGTAAGCTAGGGTCTTGTACGGATCCGCTTAGACAGATATCTTTATTTCTGTCTTCCTTTCCTGTGAGATGATGATCTTGGTGCATAGATCTAGTTCTGAGTCAAACAGCAAGCTCTTTCACCTTTTTAACAAAAGAAAATGGTGTCAGCAATGAGATGTATGAGGAGTGCTTCAGAGAAAGCTATGGACCTTTTCTTATCTGCTCATGGTTATATTGTGCAAAAGGGAGCGGAGAAAAAATATTACGCACAGGAGAACGTTGGAACTTACATGTATGATTTCCAGTAGTTGCTGACTGTACATAATTGAGAGACTGAGTAGTTTTGTATCTTCTTTCCTATGCTTGTGGTTACCAAAAGTAATGTCAATGTGGTGTCTACGGTGGGAGGTACTCGCAGAGAAAGGAAATTACTCTTCTGTGGTCACTGTGGTCTGTTGAGATAAACACAAATGCAGAAGGCTGAGACTTGGGATTCTCTTCAAGTTTTGCAGTGGGTTGTCTGGATAGCCGTGGTGACGTTACAGATGAACACCAGGACACAAAGGTGCTGTGTTCTGAAGCTGTGAGTGATCCAGCATCTGCTGGAGTTGGGAGCCTTGATGTTTGCCTAGGACAATGAAGTCTTGTGGAGTTGCTGGGTGCACACATCCACCTTCTGTTCCCTGTGGGAGTGTTAACCAATATCTTGGGTCCTGTCAGAAGGAGGAGGTGGTTGTTAGAGCGTCACAGAGCTGACCACGAATTCCCTGTTAGATGGTTATCCTTCTTTTAGGAGGTGGTGTGGATGCCTCACCCCATGTGTTGTCAGCCTGTGGGGCTGCAGTGAGGTTCAGAACTGTGTTCCTGGGAGGAGCAGAAGCACAAACCTGGTATTTGACCCCCACGTCAGACTTGCTCTGATGCAAACAGCAAGGTCCAGCACTAGGACAGCTTGCCTGACAGCTCTTGCCTGTTCTGTAGGATCCACCTGAGGATGCAGAGTTTGTCCCTTACCTCTTCAGAGGCTGTGAGTGTGCAGTTTAGGCTTAGGTAAGCTTTCACAGAGGGTTTTAAAATACAGTATTCTTCACAAAAAATAAAGGAGAATATGTAGGAGGTAAATGTCCCAATTACAGTGTCTCTTTCTGTAATTTAACTTTTATCTGTGAATCTCTTGGATCTGCCTTAATAAGATAGGATTGTTTCTGCAGCAGCTTCTGTCAGCTTGATCTGAGAACAGCCATAGGAGTAAAACAGAACATCTCTTATGCTCAAATGACTTTGCAGTCTCCTTCATTGGATGGATGCCTCATCAACGCCTGGATGCAGTAACATCCTCTACCTGCTGAGGCCACAGTTAGGAACTGGCCCCCTCACCAGAAAGTTCTCCGCTGGATCCAGTTGCTCAAGGCAGCATGATTTCGGTGACAGAGAGCTAACTGTGCTGCTCCTCTGTCGGTAGGTCTGTGTCGCTAGCGTGGAGTTGGATCTAAAAGGAAAGCTGAAAAGGGAAAATTCTCCAACATGTTTGAAACAATGTTTGACGCAGCTTCTTAGAGTATTTAGAAAGTGTTTCTTGTGTTTTATGCTGGCCTCAGATTTTTTCTAGAGAAGGTAGTTTAGCTGAGCATCAACTTTTAATAGATTTTGCTTAAAGTTGAAGGCAAATTTATTTATTTTTTTTAATATATGGTGTTTCCTGGCTTATTTTTGGGTTTTTTTTTCAGTTGTACATTGGATTGTTCTACACTTAGTTTTTTTCTTACGATGACTTGTTTTGTGGGTCCTTTGCAGCTCTTTACTGACTCTTTTGGTTCATGACTTTATATGAAAAGGCTTTCACTTACTCAAGTTTGAGTGTCAGTTCGTTGCCATTTGGACCTGAAGACATCCCTATATTTTCCAAACCTTGCCTGCCGCCACTATATTTCTCAGTGTTGGATACAAAATCAGAATAGGTCTTTCTAGTTGAAATACAATACCAAACCCCCCCTAATTTTAGAAGTTTTCTTCTGCTGAAAATATTCAATGTGTGACTTTTACTATTTATGCATTTAAACCTACACCTGCTCAAATTAAAAAGTTGGGTTTGTGTTCTCTCTCTGCAGATATATGGTATAATATTCAAAAAGTGGCTTTGTTTCTGTGTTGACAGGAAAACCCGCCTATGCCCCCAAAAGATGAGTACGCAAAAGTTGATTTCCTTTCTTTTGCGTTATTGAACCCCAGAGTGTTGAGTACCTGTGACTTTTTCCATCTCTCCTTGTTCTGACTCGTCATTTTTCCTCTATCCAATATTGTTGTTTAAGGCTATTTCCTCAGTGATCTGTCCTACGTACAGCTCTTCTCTCCATTACTGAGAAGGTTTGAAACCCTGAGGTCTGTAATGGGTGGGAGGGTGGGATGGGATTGATTTCATGGAATGCAGCTAGTTCAGTAGACCTCATTTTTTTTTGCTCTTCCCATAGACTTTGTTGTGGTAGTGTTTTATCATTTTCCTCCTTTCTGCTTTCCTGATGTAATATTTTTCTCTGTAGTGCAAATATGAAATTATGTGGAGTTTTTTCTTGCTGTGCGTTACATTTGGAAACTAGATGTAGCCGATTCAGAAAGATGAAATAATTCTCATGGCAGTTTATATCTTGTCTCCGCACTTTAGCATAGCCTCTTATGCATCTTATTCCCTACCTACCTGATAGACTAAATCCTTTTCTTTTTGCCTTAAAATGGCTTTGTGGGAATGCTGGAAAAGCACCTTATCTCTCTGCTTTGATAAAATAACAAAATGAACTATAGGAGTTTGTATCCTGCAGAAATTATGCATGCCTGATGGGTGTTTTGTGCTTCCCCTCAGCACTTAGATCGTTTGGCTGATCCATCTTCTATTGTGAAGTGGTGCCAGTGAGGAGAGGTCTCTAAAGACGTTTTGCATTAGTGAAGTGCAGCGTACTAATGTGTTCTCCTCAGCCAACCTTGTACTTTGCATTTCTGTTTTAAAATGCAAACCACATGTCATGTTGCATGCATGAATTGCTTTCCTCTGCCCAGAGCTCCAGGTTGGTTCTCATTTTGTTCTTGAACTTTTGATAGTTGTGAAAATAAAGGTAGGGTCAATTTGTATTGTTTATAATAGGAAAGAACGGTGCAAGATTTCATCTGCTGCCGTTCAAATCCCTTGCTATTTTTGGTATTTGACCTCTGCAGAGAAGATTGCCAATACTACAGGTTGTTTTCATTTTTATGTGTGTTTTACCCTCCTACTCATAAGTTACTCTTACGTTACTGATTAAATCTTTGAGGCAAAGTTCTGTTTCTCCCACATTTTCCATGGCATTTGTCAGAGAGGTAATTTTATGTTTCGATACGTTGGTGAGCTAACGTTCCCTTTTGGAAATGAGAACTATGCAATTTGGCAGCATCTTGTGTACACAACTGAAAGGAGAAGGAAAATAACTTGTGATTTGCTGGTTTATTTTTTAAAAAACTTTCTGTATTAAAGAGGACACGTGGGCCTCTTGGCTGCGTAAAGACTGTGATGTTTAGAGTACTGCAGAAAGAGCACAGCAGTGTATGCTGAGGCAATACTAAATGTTTAGCTTGTGTGGATGGATGCTCACCTTTCTGCTTTTGGCATGCCTGCCTGGCTGCTTTAAGTCTGGCTGTATGGTTGTTTCCACTCTAGATTAGTGAGAAATACATAACAAAGGCTTCTGAAAATCATAGAATGGTTTGGATTGGATGGCACCTTAAAGATCATCTAGTTCCAACCCCCTGTCATGGGCATTGACACCTCTCACTGGATCAGGTTGCTCAAAGCCTCATCCAGCCTTCTCTTTGGTGTCCCTTCTGCTTCATGACTTCTGTTCTAAAAAATCAAGCTTATTTCGTTTTTAGAGGAGCGTTATGGGATGCCCTGGAGGTCAAAATATTTTAGGTTGTTTCAGAATATTGTGATTTCCAAGATGCAATGAGTTTCAAGTATCCTTCAAGAAGCTTTTTGTTTCTGGTAGCTGTGGTATCAAGGAGGCGTGCAGGGTTGCATTTATCTGTGAAGTTAATTTATGGAGCAGATGACATGGGTGTCATCTGGAGGACTAGATGCAGCAGCACAGGAGTGCCAGAGTTAACTTGGAGAAGGGACTTTACCTTGTCTGGGATGCAGATGTGAATGCAGGTGAGAGGGGCAGCTGTTACATACAAGGAAAGGTGGCACTGAGGATGGGACTGGGCTTCTGTTTCAAACACAAGTGACCAACCGTAGCCAGGCACTTTCAGCCAGATACTCGTGTGTCATCCACATGGTGGTGTTTGCCTGACACTTTAACATCACCTGGATTTTGTCTGTGTTGAGGCTGCAGATCCAGTCAATGAGCAATTGTGAGCTGGAATAAGTAAGACCTGAATTTAACTACCTCATGTTCTGAGCAAGAGGTACCTTGGGGAAACAAGAGGTTTTGCTAGTGCTCTCTCTGCCCTTCCTTCTGAGACTGGAACAGTTGGAGAGCAAGCTGTCTGTCCCCCGCGAAGGCTCTGTGTCACAGTTGTCACATTGGTGTGAGTAATTCCCCTCGCTGATCATCGCAACTGGCTGTTGTGCCAAGTACATATACATCTCCAAATTGTGTCAGCTTTCAGAGATCTTTACTTTGCCAAAGGATTCTTGGTGACCATCACAAAACTGATGCCTGTGTTGTAAGTTAAGGAGTGCTAAACTAGAAGTTTTTCACTTCTGCAGAACAGAGCAGCGTGTGCTTTGTAGGTGGCTGCAGTCCAACGCTTAGTTATCTTCTATTGTGTTTGGAAGACCATTGTTTCCTATTTGTCTCGTAAATTTAACACAGATCCAATTCCTGCCATTTAAACTTTCCCATCAAAATACAACAGTGACTTCCCCTTCTGAAAAGGAAGGGCTGGCAGCTACACCCTGAAGTCTGAGCAAGAATTGTTTATATAACTTTCAGTCACAATTTCATAAGAGTCTGAAGACTTTCTTGCTATGGTAGATGTTTTACTGAATCTTTAGCAAAAAAACTGGCTGCCATCAAATGGAATTCTAAGGCTTCTTAGCTGTTGCAGTGGAAATAGAATTGGAAACTGTACCTTCCAGCTTCCTGATGCTAGAAACTGCACATCTGTCTGGGAGCATGACCAGCATTTTCTGGTATTTCAGAATAGCTGTACCTGTGTCACTTGGGGGGTGAAAGCTCCAGAGCTATCTTGGACTAACTTTATTTCCCAGAAAATGTTATTAAATCTGAATGAACATGCTTTTGCAGACTCGGGCTTTTTACACCTTATGGGTACCTGAAGAGTTCCCTCCCCTCCGCAGCAGGAAGAGCTCTGGCACGAGTCTTGTAGAAACTGCTCGATGAACACTATTCTCTATCAAAGTAATATTTAAACAACTGCATTTTGCTTTCCAAATGGATTGTATTTGTCAGGAACGTATCTGTTTGAGTTTACTTGTCCTTTTGAGTGCAAAAAGTCTGAATATTTGGAGCTTGAAATTCAAGTCAGTCTGGTAAACCCCATTTTTCTTACAAAGAATTTACAGAGAGAACCTAGTGTTTTTTTATAACTAGAACACTACAGGGTAGCTGTTTATGAAAACTCCTTTCTCCACCTTTAAACATTTTTTATGAAATAGTATTTAAATGGGATCTTCCATTATAATTCTTCCATAAATTGAATTAAGTAGAAGTTGTCCCAATTAATAATATTAAAATATTTTAGATCTTAAATTTAAATCAGTAATTTGCACCGGAGTTTAAATAGCTCTCTGCTTGAGCAACATAGCAAGTGGTATTTGAGAGCAGTCTGCTTTATGTAATAGCTCTAGTAAAAGCTTGTTCTATTTGAAGGCATACCCAGAAAAGTGAGTAAGGAGCAAGCTCTGTGGGTTGGGTTGTGCACAGGCTAATGCCAGAAAACACGTTGAACTTCTCCTCCTCAGAGGGTAAAGGAGTTTCCACAGGATGTCTGTGTTTTATGGCAGAAATTACTTGGAGATGTGCTCTGAAAGGTTGCTTTGATGGAGAAGATTAACCTGGGGACCTCATTGTCAGGATATTACTGAGGCAAATAGCTTAGTGAGATTATTTGTGATTTAGGAATTAAGCTTTTATGAATGTGCCTACTTAAGCTGTTTTTTAAGAATTTGCTCGTTTGTCGTATGGCATCATGAATACTTCTGTGCACTAAACAGGAGGAGGGAAAGCAAAACCCTGAAACTACAAACACCACCAGGAAGAAAGAAATGCAGAATGCAGTTTTGTCATAGTGACTTTTCCTTTGTTGCTGGTCTCTTGTGGACCATTAAAATAATTACTCAAAAACAAGGAATACATAGGAACTTCCTCATTCCATCTCTAAAAATCCAGCAGGAAGAATTTGCAGATAAAAGTATGATGGGACAGCTGGGAAGGCATGAGAAGGTTGTTTTGCATTCTGAGTCTGCCTGATTTGTACTCCCTTTGGATTATTTCAAAAAGCCTCCTGTCATGCATGTGGTGACTAGGATTGGGTGCTGGCCTAGTCCTTAAGGAAATAAGGCAATTTTTGAACACTTAACCTGAAGAATCTGTACTAGGGACAAATCACTGGAGTGCTGACCCGTTAGAACCTGCTGGGATTCCCTCACTGTTGTTTTTTTTTTTAATATAGAAGAATGGGCTAATTGGACCTGTAATTTTAACAGAAGTCATTCATGTGGATGGTTCTGCTTACTCAACATACCCCACCTACATCTGTCTTTTAAAAATTATTGTAATTTGCAAACTCACTAAACCCACCTATTGTTCATGGTGGCAAAGATCTCATTTAAGTTTAAATGCTTCAGTAGTTTTTCTGACTGTAAGTTGATGAAAACCTTTACTGCAAAAGAATTCTTTTTCTTTTTTTTTTAAGGGCACACCATTTCTTTAGAAGAGAATCCATGTATGAGAAGATTTTAAAATGTATTTCAAATATTTTAAAATTTTGGTTTTGCTTGGTAGAATTTGAATTTGTGTGCATCACTGAAATTGTGTGGGTTTCTAGGAGGGTTCAGTAGTGCCAGAGAGGAATTACCTGTGAAGGGAAGATTTTCATTAGTTGTATTAAGAGCCAGAGGTATGTGGTTTTATGGGAGCCTCAAAAACCTTTAAGGTTCTTTGGAGAATTGATGAAAAAGCCAAAGGTGCTGAATTCCAGTGGATTCCACTGGTGTCACATAGCCTGTCTCAGTGGTCTGTGCTGTGCTGGCAGGTGTTTACGTGCATCATTGGGCACATAAATACTTGTAAAATTTATCTCATCTGGCCATTTTGGGCTGGAGTTCTACATAACTTTGGTCTTGTTTTCTGGCTGCCTCTTGTGCGTCTCCCAGCAGAAGAGTTCACCTGAGAAGTCTCCTGCAGTTGTACTGGTGCAACTATTTGTGGGCTGTGCCTGCTAGCAACTTTTCAGAACAAAAATTATTCCTCTTCAGGTAGTGGCGATGACTTGATTTTCTTTCCACTTTTGGAGAACGTCACTCTACTATTTGCTTTATAAAAATAATAAAGCAAATATAGCTAAGTGACTTTCACACGGTTCACAGACAGACTATTTAATCTTTTAAGGGGGATTATATGATGTGTAGCTTACAGTCACAAGAGACTTGAGTTTCTTAACTCAGGGAGCCCTTTCCAGTTCTCTCTTTCTGTAAATGAGCTTGTAGTGGGTAGGACATCAGGATAATTAAATTTTGACTTCATTTGTCATCTCTGTGCAAGTTGTTTTTTCATACATATTTTTAAAGTTAATGTTATTTCAAAATGTCATCATTAAAACTTACCTTGGGTTTTATTTATTACAGGTTTCTGCAACATTAGGATCAGCATTTGAGATGACTGCAGTGGAGAAGATAGAGGAGCAGCTTGCTAGTCTGCGCATAGCAAAACGCTCTACACTAAGTGAGGAACCTGCTTACTTACTGGATATAGATGTTTCCACACCTGCTCAATCTGAAGGCAGTCACTTTGTGGCGGTTTCATGTTCCAATAAGTCAATTAGAGTTTATAACAGGGATACATTAAACTTCCTGCGAGAGTACAGTAGCTGTCCTGGGATACTTAGTGGAGTCAGATTTGCACATGCTTGTGACAGCTTAGTGTTCTCAGCATGCAGCGATGGGACAGTGAAATGTTGGGATATTCGTTTAGCAACTGAGAAAGCTGTGCAGGTATTTAGTGGCTATCCTTCCAACGTTTTCATCAGTTTTGATATCAACTGCAGTGATCTCATACTTTGTGCTGGAACAGAAGAAGTTGAAAAGGACACGTTTCTGGTGTTTTGGGATGCGAGAGGCGTTACAGACTGTGCCAGGGCAACGAAAGAACCCTTGGGAGTCTATTCTGAAAGTCACAATGATGATGTCACTAAAATTAGTTTTCATCCTGTCAAACCCAATTTGGTGGTTTCTGGTTCAACTGATGGCTTGGTTAACGTGTTCGACATTAACAAGGATAATGAAGATGATGCTTTGATATCAACTTGCAATTCAGATTCATCGGTAAGTTTTATTGGCTGGTCTGGGAAAGACTATAGGCAGGTCTACTGCACGACACATGATGAGAGCTTTTGCTGGTGGGACATTGCTCAGTTAGATACCGAGGAACCCATAACACTGTTACATGTTCTGGATGTCAGAGATGCAGTCTGCATTGAAAACGACAGCTTGCATTACCTGGTAGGTGGCTTGTACCATGAAAAAGCAGACAAACTCTTCCTTATTGGGGGAACATCCACAGGAAACATTCACCTAATTGGCTGTGGCACTGACGGACTAAGCCTGGTGAGTACCCTTTGCGGAGGACACTCGGCCACTGTTCGCTCATTCTGCTGGAACCTGATGGATGAGTCTCTGTTGACGGGTGGAGAGGATGCTCAGCTGTTGCTATGGAAACCCGGAGCTGTGGAACAGTCCCTTGCAAAGAAAGCATCTATGAAGATTGCTTCTTCAGTACAGAAGAGAGTAAGAGTTCACAACAGCTCCCTCAAAAGCAGGAAAAAGTAAAAATCTGACAGTGGGAATCTCTGCTGTGTAGAGTTTTCCTGGTGTTCAATCTCTCAGGCAATACTTGGCTGTGCTTTAGTTGAAGCTTTTCTGCAGAAAGAACTATGCTGCTTGGGAATGTATTTCAGTCACTGGAAGAATGCCCTTTTTTTGAGTTGCTAATATTAATCAGAAAGGAGCAAATGTTTGCTTTCTAGTTCATGAACAATAGGTGTTAAATCATATTATAAAAAAACGTTTCTGTGGTTGCTTCATGTCTCGGCCAACATCTTTAATGTGTTATATATGCCTGTGGTTTGCATAATTTGTTGCCTTCCCACTGAAATTCCCTGGCATGTTTTAAAAGCTTTTGTATCTCTTGCTGTATTTTCCTTTCTTTACAGAGAACTTAATGAGATTGCTCCATATATTAAAAGATTTTATGTCACATTTTAATGCCCGAGGAATTGCTTCTTGATGAAAGTGAAAATAAGTCCTGTTTTGCACTGTCTTGTCACTGGTTTATTACAAGCTCATAAAGAAGCAGTTGGTAGAGCCGTATATTTTATAGCAAAGATATGCATGCAACCAAACAGGAAGCTGTGATTCCAAGCAGCTAATTTTTAGGTGTATGAGAACTGTTAAACTGGCATTATTTAGGGCACGTTTCCTGCATGAAAACATCCAAGAATCTAGCAAGCAGCTTCTTTCTCTCTTGGTAAGTGCATCCTGGGAGGTGTGCCTGGAAGACTGGGGAGACCTTTGATGAGTTAAAGTCGATAGGTATAGTAATACTGTCAGTGCTGAAAATCCCAAATCCTGCATTTGAAATAAGCTGGTATCATGGTTGGACTTGATGATCCGATGGGTCTTTTCCAACCTGGTGATTCTATGATTCATATGCTAAGTGGCAGTGCTAAACCCAGAAATGAACACTGCCTTCTGAGACTGGAGTTACGGAGTAACAGTTCGATATGGGGAGACTTTAGCAAAATGTTTTACAGGTCAGTGTGTGTCCTTTAAGAACTCTTTCTCTCTGCAGAGAGGTTTTATCCTTAGATGTTTCCCTAGGACAGCTTTATTTTAGTGTTCAGTCAAATATCTGTTCAGTGGTGCAAAAATCACCCTGCATTTCTGAAACTATTGGGTCTTTATGCTTATTCTGCTCTGCTCCAGACGACGCTCTTGTCTGGCTCTGCACACACAATTACCTCCAGCATTCTGAGGACCATTGCAGACAAGTGATGGCTGGTGGTGATGCTGTAGTTAACATATGTGGACTACAACTGAAAACCGGACAAGGGTATTTAAGAATCACCTTTTTATAGAGTTGTTGTCAAAGGAGTTAGGAGAGGCTGGCTTTATTTTTTCACACGAGGGTAGACAGCTAATTCCTTAAAAACAAGTTTTGAATGTCAGGTTTAGAGGATTAGCCTAAAGTTCAGGAACTGTTTAGGCAATACAGGAGCTACCTCTGGTGTATGGTCACAGCTGTGCTGGAGATATCCTCATCATCTCAATAAATGAATCCTATTTAACCAGAAGTATCAAGTTTCCACGTGGCATGTTTTACAAACTGTTTGTGTCCTTCAGCCATAACTATGCATCCACAGTTGTTTGGGGTCTGCCTGTTAGCGATAATAAGATGATTCATTTGCTCTTGTTGCTGCTGGGTATTTAAAACTGCAGCTTCAATTTAAAAATCGCATTTCTCTCTTTCTTTTTACTACTTGTGTTAAATCCAAGTAACATCCAAAATCCTTAGCTGTTGCTTTTCAAATTACTTTATGCTATATTGAGACAACAGCAGTGAGTGTTAGGACTATGGTGCATCTGGATCCTGTGCCCTTTCAAGATTTATTCTAAATTCACTAGTTACTGTGTGTTTCTGTGGAATTCAAGATTGCAACTGAGTTGACCAAAAGCTCCAGACTCCTCTGAATTCACCGTGATGCCCTCATGGGCCTGACTTGCTCCAGTACCAGTAGATGGGGATGGGGAACTAGAGGATGATTCTGAAACCTGTTTCATTGGATATTTGATTTTTAGGTGTTAACTCACTCTTTTTCCTGATATCTTGACACACTCAGTTAAGTCAGTGGGCCTGTCTGACACTTGATTTCTTGAAGGCAGTTTTGTGTGCTGCGTATAAAACACAAAGTGAAGGAGCTTTTGGTTGCCTCCGTTTGCTCTCAAAGTGTCTGTTCAGCAAGATTCTGTTGTGTTTTGCCAGCTATCTGCAAACTAAAGCAACAGAGATGGGAGTACTGAGGTGTTCGAAGTATTCAACCTCTGTTATCATGCTTCTGAATTAGACTGATGCATAACAAATCAATATCTATCATGGTTAAAGCCATGCTCTTCCCCAAGTAGTTGATTTCCTCCTTTTATATACGTAGCATAAATAGCAATGGAAAGAGAAAAATGTATGTATTGATTGTAAAATTCTGTAGAAGTACCGCAGCTGTCAGGAGACTGAGGCTTGTGTTGCCTCTGAAAATACTTGTTTTGGGTTTTTTTCTTAATTTTTATTTTGTGTTGACCTAATTTCAGGTTGGTATCCATAAAGTAAATATAGAAGGAAACCACATGTTAACAGGTAATTAGCAACGCTTGCCTTTGTAAACTGCAACCACTATTTTATAGCCCACAGAGCACAGGCTGAACACGTATGTAATTGTATGAATAATAATAGACTTGAAATCTAGGCAGGTTGACTTGTCTGACTATATTTAATCACCTAGGTTAGTTCTGATGTCTGTAAGCTGGATTCAGCATTGTTAAGAAACATATTTGTCCTGTATAAAACTTATGTAATTGAAACCGTGCAAATAGCAGGCATTCAGAAACCGCCACTGTGTGAATTGTTTGATCCCAGGGGAATCTCAAATTCCATCAGCAGTCTCAGCTATTTTCCAGTAAATGAAAAGTTAAACCCAGATAGACTGGCCCAAGTACAGAAAACAGCATCTGTCTTCATTCAGAGATGACAGCGAACCTGTTTATGATATTTCGGAGCAGCAGAAGAATATCCTGGAGTGAACTCATGAAAATAAATGTACTTATGTTTGGCAAATTCCTAAACTTCCTCTTTCTTTTGCTCTTCTCTGTAGGTAAAATCCAACACTTGCATGCTTGCTGTTGTTGTGTTTAAGGTGTGCACCTGCTGATATGGACTTGCCACCTCTCCTTGAAGAAGTTGTGCTGTTTCATTTTGTTAAGTAAGAGAATTTGGGGATGACGCCCTGTAGTCAGTGGGGAGCTTCGGCTATTGCAGCAGAGTGCAGGATTTTACTCGAGCTCTAGGGGGAGGGCAGAAATTATTTGATAAGTCTAAATAAAGGCATAAATTCATTTATAGGCGGCATTCAGTTTGCCACTGGTCAGTCATAAGCTCTTCTGTGGCCAAGTAATTTTTGGCATGTGTCTTCTGTATTAGCAGAGATGCTGATGCAGTAAAACACTGTAAAGTGCTTTGAGCTGTGTTCCTGAATGATGCCTTTCTCTTGGCTAGCAATCTTAGGTGGCCTGGTAGATCATGATACTGTTATATGAAGCAACATATTCTGTCGTGTGAGGTGCTGATTCAGAATTAAGCGTTAGAAGCCAGGCACCTACCTGCTTACGTAGCTGCATGTTGTGCTTTGTGGTAAGGGATGGAGCGCAAGTGTAAGGGGGCTTGGTATGGATGCAGAGAATTGCAGCTTTTCAGCAAAGCTTTTGTACTCCTGAAAGAATTCACACTTTTGGCCCATCTCATAAAGCTCATCTACATTTACCTTTATTAATTTGGAATTACTTCTCTCCGTTCCTTCTGCTGTTTGGCGGCTTGATAATTTTTTGGGTGTAGTAGTGAGTTGTGTTCCTGATGTCTGTTTTTCTGGAGGGGCGTGAGCCCTGTCCCTTAGCTCTTCTGTCCTCTGCATAGCCTGCTGGACTTTGCAGTTCTTATTACACCAAGTAGGTGATGGGAAGCAGAGAGAGGAAGGAAAAAGGGGAGAGAATTCTGCCCCGGCAGGCTCCTCGGCTAAGGAGATGGTCCCTCTACCTTTGAAATATGCGTAATAACTTTCTCTTGAGCTTGATAGAAGCAGGATAGGACCTTAACTAAATTATGCAAGGCAAACACCCTTCAAGCATAAAAGCCAGTTCCTGTTTGTCTGTGAAATGAACAATTTGGCAGTGAAGTGTGTAAGAAAGGCAGAAGGTGTTTGCTCCCAGGGGCTGGGTATTCTTAACTTATGCTAGCAGTGAGGAGAGTGGGTGGTCAAGCTACCTCTGCCCTGCAGGAATCAATGGATTCAGGATTTCACACACCATGGGAGGAAAAAATAAGGAAGGCAAAAGTAAGTGTAAGGATGACAACCAAAGGTAGTGATGCAGTCTGTGAACTTCCAGTTATCTGTTAGGTGATGATGAACCTCCATTCCTTGGTTCATCATCAGAGTTATTTGCAGATAACCTAATAGCCAATTGTGTATCTTCAAGTCTTGCATGCTCATGCCTTTAGATCCTTTGCAATCTGTATTTTGAAAGTGTATCTATTTTTCTGGAAACCAAATGACAGAAAATACTCTTTTGCATACCCCTGCGGCAAGCTTGGTACTAATATCTTTGAATATATTGTATTTTTTATTCACTATCAATTCCATTCTTATTCTCTCATGTTCTGGATAAATACTCAATGCTGTTAAAATCCCATAAAGGTGGTACTTAAGCAGCCTGTTTCTATAGGAGCTCAGGACTGGCAATGAGAAATGCTGGGAGGGCTTCAAGAGAGTTCTCAGTTCTAATTTTACATGATCATTTGGGGAAGTCGAATAAAAGTGTGGGGGGAAAAAAGGTCTGTGGGTTTTGTAGCACATGGTGGATGACCAAAGGACTGTGGCATCCCAGTCCCGATGCTGGAAAGCACGTTAGAATAAAACAAGCAGAAATACAGAGACAGAATTCACTTTTCTGGATGGTTTTAATACAGAAATTCTTAATTACCAGCTGAGTTGAATACCTGTGAGTACAATATAGGCCAACACTTACTGCTTTAGATCCAAATTAAAAAATATTGAATACACAGATAGCAGGTAAAATAGCTGGAAGTGAAGAATTTGGCTTTTACTGGGACTGCTGGAGGGTGCTGGAGAGCTCTGCCTATAAAAGAAGTGCAGTGGCTCTGATGTTTTTCTTTTTTTTCAGTACTGGGAATATATGAATGCAGAAAGGTAAACCAATAAAGTGTTTTTAACACTGCCTTAAACTGTAATTATTCCTGCCACAGATTGTTCCTTGCTGGTAGAAGCAAAGTTTGTATTCAGAGTTTTGTGTGTCTTGTCTTAGAGGAAGATGATTTCTTTTTTCACCTGCTTTTGTTTCTGCTTATCATACCAGAAACACAAGAGGGAGAAGTACAGACCCTGGACTGGAAATTCTGGTTGAGGCTCTGCTAGCAATGGCACAGCCACGCGTGCCTCTGAAGGATGTTCCTGTGTTTGAATCTGGTTGCAATTAAAGATGTTTCTTGGGTATCTCTCAACATCACAAAGCCTGCGATGCTCACCAGACTGCTGCAGAGGATACTGGTTGATGTATGAGCTGATCACAGGGTCCTGAAAGAAGTTGAGGCTAACAGGATCTTTAAGGTCCCTTCCAACCCAACGCATTCTATGATTCTATGTTTATTAGAAAGAAAGGAAATGTTCTGCTAAGTGAAGACACACAATGACGCGTGAGTCAGAGGGAATACCTCCAGATCTTCAACCATGAACAAGGTAGTCATGAAGATCTTGGGTTGTCTTCTATATGGTATTAGAGCAACAAGAAGATTAAATGATTGTTCTTATAGTTTGATTGAATTTATTAAGTCCTAGCTGTTGTAAGTAGTAGAAAATATGAAGGCAATTAAGGAATGTAATAGGAGCACCGAGGAATCCCTCCACAGGCCAAGGAATGAATAGTAGCATTTTGTTAAATCATCTTGACTAAAATAGGCCCAAATGCTTATTAATTTTTATTAGTGTTATTATTTTACCATTTCTTTTGTGATTTATTGCCAGGATGCCTAGACAGTGAGTGAATTTTAACTCCCTGTTGTTGTAAACTAGCTCATTGGTGTGTGCAGTGAGTGGAGGCTTCTCTTTATGTGTTCACCTGCCCTCCAAGACTCTTGTGTTCCCCAGTTTTCACTTTACTTTTGTTCTGGACATTCTAAGCCTGCATCTTTATTGTATTTCATTTAAGGATTTGTTCATATTTATTTTCTAAACTGTTAGAATGCCCCAAGACTGCATTCAAATGAGACACAACTGAAGTATTTGTTTTTTCTTACAGCGTATAATGTCTTGGACACATTTGCTCATCACTAGATTTATTAATGTGGTAAAGTTAGCACATGGAGAAGTACATATTTATGCATTAATATGGCAGTTTTAACTGTTCTGTCAATACTCCTTAAATTCAAAGAAAAAAATTCTTGAGACTTGATTATAGTTGACAATTTCTGTAGCTGTGGGTGTTTTCCAAGAGTTTGGTTTGTGAAACAATTCTGAAAAGCTCCGTAGTATCTTGTAAATGAAAAGCCAATGTTTTGCAGATGGTTCTATAAATAAATCTAGTAGATACAGAAATAAGTAAAGGTATTTCAGGAGCTCCAGGCGTGTTTTTGCACATAATGCTATGGTGAGCTAACAGAGGAAATGAACTTCCTTTTGTTTGCAAAATATAAAACCCCTCAAGTTCTTAACGTTTTTTCCACACTGCTGGGCGAGTTGAGCTACTACGCAGGTTTTTCTTGTCGATCACAGGTTTCCATACATAGCGCATTCATGAACCCTCCTACAAAACCTCAAAGGAAGGCCACAGTGAGCTGTAGACAGCTCGTGCAGATGCAAACCAGCGCATTCTGCTGGGTCAGAACCCAAGGTGTAGGAGGAAAAAGCATCCTCGTGTAGCAGGGCTATAGCAAAAAATGCAAACAACAGCTACTGCTCCGTTTGTGTCATGTTCCCGTTCTTTTCCCAATTTTTTTTAAAGTTGATTTAACTTACTATGCAATCTGGGGTCATTTTAATACAAAAGAGAGTCATTGAAGTTCACTAATATCTCTAAGATCCTCCTGTATTTGTTTCCTGCCTTGATCTTCTCGATCTCAATTTATTTCCGTTCTTTCTTTTGGCAAAGGTGAACTTGACTGTTACCAGGATGGTTTCCAGCTGTCACAGCTCACCAGCACAAGCACTGGGACAGCACCAGAGAAACAGGGAACGTGCTGCTGTAAAATCAATGTTGCTAACCCTCAAAGTGCAGGAACATTACTGAGGAAGTGCTCGAAAAGCTCTCTTTTCCTTGCTGATGTCTGGGCTGTGTGGTTTCATGCAGCATATTGAAAAAAGAGTGAGAAGTGCCAAGTGTTGCACCCGTGTGCCGTGTCACGTGTTTGAATGCGCAGAGGGCTGAAATCGTGCTCTGAGAGGTCCTGTGTGTGACACAAGACGTGAAGGAGCCCGAAACCGCTTATGAATGCGATCAGCTATCAGGAAGGTTTTAATATGGTTGATACTAAAGCAACTGTGTAAGTGGAATAGTCTAAATATATACTTGGAATAATAACCTATTGCTAATCTTCTGGAAGAAAATGATGCTCTGTCATGCAAAGATTTTTTTCTCCCAGATTTTAGACAGGATTTAAGCTTTCCTTCTGCCCTCCACCCCATTATTTCCCATATAACTAAAATAAACCAGCTCATTTTAAAAGGTATGTTAGATAGTTATTCTCAAGGAGTAAAATTGAAACTCCTAAACTTCAGAACCCAAGCAGAATTTAGGTTTCTAAAAGTGAAGCTTGTATAAATATATCGTATGCATTCTGTTCCATCAAGATGGTTTCATTATTACACATCTCATGAGCAGAATGATCTTGAAAAACATTATGTATATTTTATTAGCTTTTAGAGAATGATACAAAATAACATACATCTTTAGCTTCCCTAAGAAACTCTTCCTTGACTGCCCCTGACTTCTAACTTGTGTTCCTAGCTGCTCGTTTTCTCAGTTGAGGCTGGAGGCACCAGCAGCGTCCAAGGATCCCTGTACAAATAAACTGAGCTGTACATGCTGTATGTGGTGCTTATAGTGAATTGTCCTGCCACTGAGATTATGGTTTCAGTGTGTCAGACATGCTGTATTTTTCATTTCCACGCAGGGAAAGTGAGGTAAAAAGCTCCCCACTTGCACATAAGAAATCTGTGCCCCTACTGGATCGGAGCTGAGAACTTCTTCTTCTCTCCTGCACCACACAAGGCTGCAGCTGCTTTGGCCTCTTCTGGAGTTTATAATGTTACCTGCAGAGATGATTTATTTTGTTTGTTTAGTGCTTTGAAGGCCCTGTCGAAGTCTAGAACCCCAGAAGAAAGAGAGAGGTGGTCAAGGAGACTGCAGCCTGTGTACCAGAGAGAATAAACCCCACATGAACTGAAAAAGAAAAGGAAAGACATAATGAAAAAAAAGAAGAATGAAAAGAATGAAAAGAAGAGGCAAGGACATAATGCCACCAGCCAAATCATGGTCATAAGACCAGAAAACCCTCAAGCTCTTGAGGACATTAGTGTCCGGAAGGAGAACGTGCGTGTTGACTTAAAGAATTCTTGAGAGAGAACAAGGTCATGGTTTTGTGGTTGCTTCCCAAGAGTCCCTGGGGAGAGCGAGGGGTGGCAACAGGGGAGACGGCAGGTAAATGTTCATTTGAAAGTCAGACAAAGAGGTGGTTCCCATTAGATGCATATCGGCGGGGCTGTGGTAAGACAGGTGTAACCCGTGTGGTCTGTCACGTGCTCCATCCTGGCTAAGCTGCAACCCCGAGGGCTTCTGTGGGAAGAGCAAGGGGACACTGAGGTCCTAGAGCCCTATTTTCCTGCAGGAGGAAAACTTGGAGAGATCGCACGTCTCCAAAATGTCCTGCAGACTCGGCGATGCTGCTGGTGGGCGTGAGACTGCAGGAGGCTGATGGATAACAATGAGCCTTCAAAGCAACTGGTGGGGAACCATTGGGAGGAGGGGGAGAAAAAGTCAAGAGAACTGTGAAGTTGATGTGCAAGAGGAGGAGGAGGGAACGCAGTGACAGCTGATGTCAAAGGGACTGAGGAGCAGGACGTGGTGCTGTTTGGGAATCGGCTGTCACCACAGTATTTTATGATGATGCCCTGCACAGTGATCTCTGTTTACATTTTAATAGATCCATTTAGCAAACGCAGTGGTAGGATTCCTGCCAGCTCTGTTCAACCAACTTTGTTTTCCTTGCTAACAAACACTAGAGGAAGGCAAGCACAGGCAAGCAACTGCTTGTGCCAGTCTGACAGGCAGTCGTGGCTGGGGATGGGGAAGTGGGGCTCAAAAGTTTGAGCTTAGCTCAACTTCTCTCCCCTGAAATAAGTTTGTTGCATTTCACTTAAGTTTGATAAACCCACTGAGCCTTCCTGCTGGGTCTGTTTGGTTGCTATCAGTTTAGGATTGTGTTTAATGCCCTAAGGCACTGACAATCCCTTTAAAATCATTCCTGGAAACTAGGGCACGTCTTAAATGGCTGTGATCGTTCATGGCCTCCATCATAGGAAGGCTGAAGATGTTTTTGAGCTTTCCCAAAGGACTGGGAAATGCTTTGAAACATATGAAATAAATCCTAAAGCCTTCTGGAAAATCTTGACTTGGAAGCAAGATGCCCCTGTCTCCCTTATATTCTGTGTTCAGTTGTGGGCCCCTCACCACAAGAAGGATGTTGAGGCTCTGGAGCGAGTCCAGAGAAGAGCAACGAAGCTGGTGACGGGCCTGGAGAACAGGCCTTCTGAGGAACGGCTGAGAGAGCTGGGGGTGTTTAGCCTGGAGAAGAGGAGGCTGAGGGGAGACCTCATTGCTCTCTACAGCTACCTGAAAGGAGGTTGTGGAGAGGAGGGTGCTGGCCTCTTCTCCCAAGTGACAGGGGACAGGACAAGAGGGAATGGCCTCAAGGAAAAAAATTTTTCATGGAAAAGGTCATTGGGTGCTGGCAGAGGCTGCCCAGGGAGGTGGGTGAGTCACCTTGCCTGGAGGTAGCTGCCCTTACTGAGGTGGATTCCTTTAGTCCTGGGATGCTGGAAGTGAAATTTCCAGAAATAAAATGGGGTTGGTCAAGCTGGCAGCTCTCCCAGTGAGACACAGATGCTTTTAATAAAAAAAACCCCCAACACCAGCTTATTGTAAAAATAATGCTCTCGTTTTGAGGGCACTTTTAGTGTTGTCTGAGTAGAATACTAATATCGGTGGCTGGATTTTACACTTAGAAACTGACTGTAAACAAAACTTACCTAATGTATTTTTCATCTGGGACTAAGAATTTCCTCATTTCATCCTGTCCTTAGTTAACTCAACCTGACCCAGATCTAGACCTATCTCAATAACTTTACTTGATCATGAATTTCAACATTCTCTAAACATTTGGAGTAAAAACTTGTGTTTCAGTGTCATCCCTGATGTTTGTTTTACCCGTTTTTTCATTCTTATGGACGTTTTTGCATTTGTTGCTCTCTCCATAAGGAAACGAAGAGTAAGTGCCAATATCGTTACATACCTGCAAGCTGTAAATCCTTAGTTGGCTTGAAATGTGCACATAGCAACACAGCCAGCATTGGTAACACAGAAATACACACAACAGACTGAACAGAACAAATAATTGTCATTTCCCTAAGTTATGATGCTTTAACTTAAGTTAATACAGTTTGTGCACTGCTGAAATCTTACATATGAGAACCTTCCAGCATTAAATGAATAAAACTCAGACTTCAGCCATGTTTAAAATTTCTTTTGGAACAGTGGCTTCTATGAATACATTAGAATTAGTGGGAAAATGAATTAGCAGACACGAATATAAGTATCTAATCCTGCTACGTGTCTGTGAGAACTGCTGAATTTGGGTTTGGTGGGATGGTTGCACAGAGTCGGGGTCCTAAACTCATCAATATTCCCCTTGCTTATCCCTGCCCGAGCAGCCTGTGTGCTCTGCAGACTCTGCTCTTCAGTTAATCACTGCATCGAGGAATAAAATTTGGTAATAACCGGCTTTTATTACTATAATCAACACGTGACAGGATGAATGCTTGGGTGCTGAAGTTGGGTGTAATTAAAAGTAGAAATAAGGTGCATTACAGTGGTAGAGTCCAAAATTAACCATTCCAGCAACTTGCCTATGCCCATGCAAGATAATGGCACTGGAAATACTTAAATGAAGATCGGATTTTCTTTAAAAAAATGACAACTACTCATTTACCACAGCATCATGTTTAAATATTGATAAATATTTTCTCCCTCCCACCCCAAATTCATTTAACTGACAAAATGCAGGAGTACGGACCTTTTAACTCTTTAGCTACAAGTATTAGTTTTCATTGGATCCTTCTCCCTTTTCTTCCTCCAGTCACCCTTGCTAATTCAGATTAATAATTTTCTTAAATGCATCGTGCCCTCTACACTCCCATCAATTCTCAGTTTTCCTTAATTTGAAACATTAAATGTTTGAATTTAATGTTTGAATTTCAAATTTGGACACTTAAAAAGATCCATCTCCCTTAAAAACACCTTAGCTAGGTCTAATCTGCCTCTGAGGTGACACCCAAGCCCTCAGCAATGCTGGATTCATAGAATCATAGAATCACCAGGTTGGAATAGACCCACTGGATCATCAAGTCCAACCATTCCTATCAATCACTAAACCATGCCCCTTAGCGCCTCATCCACCTGTCCCTTAAACACCTCCTGGGAAGGTGAATCAACCACCTCCCTGGAAACACCTCCAGGACTCAGGGCTGTGTGGATACACTCCATGCTGCAGGTGCAGCTCTGTGAGTAAGGGAAGTTGCTCTCATCCATGTCTTTCTTTCAGTTTTTGAGTACTTTTCCTAATGAAACTACAGTCAAGAGCTCCTCTGCGCAAAGGAAGAAGCCAAAGGAGCAAGTGGCTTTTGAAACCACGTCCCTGTTCACAGGGTTGCCTTGATAGAGCATGTTATGGAAGTGTTAAAGGCTTGGAATGGAGGTTGGAGGTGTTTGGTAAGTACCAAAAGAGCAGCTTGGGTAAAGAGGTATCAGAGCAATTACCAAAGCTGTTGCTGAGGAAGATGCCAAAACCTTCAGTGAAGAATCTCCACATGTAGGACAGTGTGACCCTAAGCAAGAAACTTCCTGGTTTCACCTTCCAGGGTAGAACCAGGTGCTTCACCTGGAGCAAAAAGAATCATAGAATCATAGAATAACCAGGTTGGAAGAGACCCACTGGATCATCGAGTCCAACCATTCCTATCAAACACTAAACCATGTCCCTCAGCGCCTCATGCACCCGTGCCTTAAACACCTCCAGGGAAGGTGAATCAACCACCTCCCTGGGCAGCCTCTGACAGTGCCCAATGACCCTTTCTGTGAAAAATTTTTTCCTAATGTCCAGCCTAAATCTCCCCTGGTGGAGCTTGAGGCCATTCCCTCTCTTCCTGTCCCCTGTCACTTGGGAGAAGAGGCCAGCACCCTCCTCTCTACAACCTCCTTTCAGGTAGTTATAGAGAGCAATGAGGTCTCCCCTCAGCCTCCTCTTCTCCAGGCTAAACACCCCCAGCTCTCTCAGCCGTTCCTCATAAGGCCTGTTCTCCAGCCCCCTCACCAGCTTTGTTGCTCTTCTCTGGACTCTCTCCAGAGCCTCAACATCCTTCTTGTGGTGAGGGGCCCAGACCTGAACACAGGATTCGAGGAGCGGTCTCACCAGTGCCGAGTACAGAGGGAGAATAACCTCCCTGGACCTGCTGGTCACGCCGTTTCTGATCCAAGCCAAGATGCCATTGGCCTTCTTGGCCACCTGGGCACACTGCTGGCTCATGTTCAGCCACTGTCAACCAACACCCCCAGGTCCCTCTCCTCCAGGCAGCTTTCTAGACAGACTTCTCCTAGTCCGTAGCACTGCGCAGGGTTGTTGTGCCCCAAGTGCAGGACCCGGCATTTGGCCTTGTTAAACCTCATGTCATTGGACTCTGCCCAGCGGTCCAGCCTGTTCAGATCCCTTTGAACAACTAGAAATCTTAATTTACTGCCTCCTGCTGCTTGTTCACTGCCGTGCTGGGAGAGGGTCAGCAATCACTACATTCGATTAAGGAACTGCAGAAAAGGTAACACCTGAAATGTGGCTTTCAGAAGATGCCTGTCTGTGCTTGTGGCGTATTTTCCATTTGTTTAGCTCAGCTGTATCATTTATCAATGTTCAGGAAAAACCTGCAAAGCAGCAGTAACTTTATGCATCCTGGGATGTAGGAATGACCAGATGCTTGTAAAGGACAGTAGAGAGGAAGATTCTTTCCTACTCAGAACAATGTCCAAACACACTGCAGGTATTTAACTTGGATTTGTAACACAGATGAGAGCAGCAGGATCTAAGATATATTTAAAAACAAACATATATTTCATAACTATATTTAAAAGGTGCTAAAGAACAACAAAATTAAGGGAAAAAATAATGCTGAGAAAAATAGAGAAAAAAAATAAGCAATTCATGGGAAGACAAGAATATAGAATCATAGAATAACCAGGTTGGAAGAGACCCACCAGATCATCGAGTCCAACCATTCCTTATCAAACACTAAACCATGCCCCTCAGCACCTCGTCCACCCGTGCCTTAAACCCCTCCAGGGAAGGTGACTCAACCCCCTCCCTGGGCAGCCTCTGCCAGTGCCCAATGACCCTTTCTGTGATAAATTTTTTCCTAATGTCCAGTAATGAGACGAAACCTGCCTGCTAAATCGTATGTTGTGCAATGCAGGCACTGAGCAGTGTGTTTTAGTGCAGTCTAATCCATTTATGTTTGCGTATGGTATTTTCACCCCCATTTCATCAAAGCTGAAGAGCTGCAAAGAAATAGTTCTGGTTAAGCTGAAAAGAATGGTGAAATTTCTACAGGAGAGGCTTTTTTTAACTCATTGGGAAGGATTGAGAATTCTGCTCACAACACCATTGGCCCTGCTTCCTCTCTCTTGTTTATATTTTGAATTTTTCGAGTCACATACTGAATTATGCCAAGTGACAGAAGGGAAAATGTCTGTGTGGAGCATGGTCATGCTCCCACAGGAAACTGGCTTCCTTGGCATATCAGTGTTTTCAGGCACTGGTGACCCCCTGCGTGAGAAAGGGAATGAAGAACGATGAGCCAGATTTTCAGACAGGCACGCACAATTAAACCCATTTCAGCGTGCTTTATTTATGCACATAAGGAGTTATTTGTATTTCTCTCCTGAATGGTTTAAGCCTACTTAACCTTTAACAGGCACACAGGTTGCTGACTTCTTCAAGGGCTTGTTTAGCTTGACCCTGTTTTCATCCTTTCTAGCAGCAATGTAGCCCCTGAGTGGGTAGAACAGATTTTGGCCAGTTGTAAGGCATGCACAGTAGTTAAAAATTAATGAGGAAAAGTAATATAATTAATATAATGCAACACGTATGTGTGAGTACGATGTGCATTCAGTTCTGGAGTCCTCAGCACAGGAAAGACATGGATCTGTTAGCGTGAGTCGAGAAGAGGCCACGAAGATGATCAGAGGGCTGGAGAACCTCCCATACGGGGACAGGCTGAGGGAGCTGGGCTTGTTTAACCTAGAGAAGAGAAGACTTTAGGGAAACCTTATAGCAGCCTTCCAGTCCTCAAACAGACCTAAAAGAAAGCTGGGGAGGGGCTCTTTACCAGGGAGTGGCAGGAATAGGATGAGGGGAAATGGTTTTCAGCTGAAAGAGGGGAGATTTAGATGAGATAGTTTTATCCTGTGGGGGTCCTGAGGCACTGGCACAGCTTTCCAGGAGAAGTTGTGGCTGCCCCATCCCTGGAGGTTTTCAAGGCCAGGTTGGATGAAGCTTTGAGCGACCTGATCTAGTGGGACGTGTGCCTGCCCATCACAGGAGAGTTGGAACTAGATGATCACCTGCAGGAAGGTGAGTACAAGCAGCCCTGACATCTTTCTTCTGGATTAAAGAACAAAACCAAGAACTGGAATATTGCAATTAGCAAATAAGCAAATTATTGGCAGAGTTGAATGAATGCAGGTAGTCAATCTGATTTCGATGCCTGACTTTCTGTGTCCAGGATACGTGATAAGATAAAGCAAATGGAAACCCCTCTCTATATAATGGAAACAGTTGATAGGTAGGGTTTTTTTTCTGAAACACTGATTTTTTTTGAGCACAGTCTTTTGTAAAAAACCCATCATCTAAGAAACTCTTTAGCTGCATACACTGGTCAATGACATTTAGTCCCCTCAGAGGGAAAATGGACATAACCACCTAGGGAGTCTTTCTTCAAGGAAACAGAAGAAAATGTTGGAAGACAGGCTGAACAGAGTCTCATGTCTTACTGAAACTAGCTAGAGATTTTGACCAATATGTGAAAAAAATTTTCACAGAAAGGGTCATTGGGCACTGGCAGAGGCTGCCCAGGGAGGTGGTTGATTCACCTTCCCTGGAAGTGTTCAAGGCACGGGTGGACAAGGTGCTAAGGGGCATGGTTTAGTGTTTGATAGGAATGGTTGGACTTGATGATCCGGTGGGTCTCTTCCAACCTGGTTATTCTATGATTCTATGATAGTGTATTTTGTTTAACCACAGAAAAGCTTCCCTAAGAGGATGTTCCCCTAATGAGGAGCTATGAAAAACAACCCACCAACCATCATTGTGACCAGAATGCTGGTGAGACATGAAAAAACTCTGGTTTCACTGTTCTTGCTCCAGTGTCACTCTGAAATGACCAAACAGTGAACTGAAGGGCAACAGGACTAAAGATAAAGTGATGGAGTGCAATGGACATGGTACAAAATATCTTAGAATACATTTAAATGGGGCTTATCAATAATTTGTTGATAAAACTATTAATTGTAAAGGAATTTGGAAGTGTAAATAACTTTTATTTAGTAAAAAACAAAGACTTGATGGGTTTTGGAGTGTGATCCTTAAACAAAATATACATTTGAGAGTCACTGGGAGCTTTCCACACGGGTATGATGGTGGAAAATATCCCGTGATATAGCCTACTGCGTATTAGATTTTCACAAATCGGACAGGTTCTGGTCGATGAAGCTATTTAAAGGTAGCTAATGCCAGACTAGCTTTCAACCAGCTATAGTAGATGTGGGCACAAGGACCTGGGAGCAAGCCTGTTCATAGAATTGCTAGGTTGGAAGAGACCCACTGGATCATCGAGTCCAACCATTCCCATCAATCACTAACCCATGTCCCTTAGCACCTCGTCCACCCGTGCCTTAAACACCTCCAGGGAAGGTGACTCAACCCCCTCCCTGGGCAGCCTGTTCCAGTGCCCAATGACCCGTTCTGTGAAAAATTTTCTCCTAATGTTCAGCCTAAACCTCCCCTGGTGGAGCTTGAGGCCATTCCCTCTTGTCCTGTCCCCTGTTTTTCAATGGAGAAAAGTTTTAAACCATAAAAGATAAAGCCTACTCCCAAATTTCCTTTCCCTCAGGATGAAACAGACTCAACGTTGCTTTTAAGACTTCATGGAGACTACTTGTCAGGACTTGCAGGCAAAGTAGCTCCCTTGCAGTGCAGCTTCTTCTTGAGGAAAAAATTGAGATGGGAACAGGTCCCTGAACACTGGGTTAAGTTTCAAGCTGGCACTGCTGCTAATTCACCTGGGCAGTGAAATGCTCTTGATTCCAGAGACAGGGTTAAGCGCAGACAACATTGCTGCACTGGTGCTGTGGAAGATGGGCTAAGACATATGCCTGTGGCACGTGTCTCCTGAATATTAGTGGAGGTAGAGAAAACCTACACTATTTCCTGCCGATTCTGCCAGTGTTCCGAGCAGGGACTGGCTCTGAGCATTAAGGTGAAGTCCAGTCCTTGTAAAAAATACTGTCTATCTCCCCAAACCACTTTTTCCGAGGGGAAAAAAATAAACACCCAGAAATTCTAACAAACACTGTATTGCACAAGGGAACTCTAGGCTTGAGTATCAAGGACCTGCATGTGGAAGTTTGTTATCACTGCTCCTGCAGCTTTGGATGGACCAGCAACATAAGGTATGTCCTACTGTACATCCATTCCAAAAAGGAAGAAGGTCTGAGCTATGAAGAGTCACCACATAGGACTGATTTGAGCTGAACCGCTTTGTGGTTAGATCAATCTTCCCACCTTCAAGAAGTATCCTGGGTTTGGATTCCAGAAATAAAGTCTGTTGCATGGGAAATGTGAGCCATGCTATTCAGCACAGTTTGTAAAAGTAGCAGCCATCTGTTGGGGTTTATAGAAGGCTGAGAAACACAGGATGTTTACTTTTATTCAGATGTTCAGTGGATGTGCCTTATACGAGCAGACTTGTTATAATACTAACAAAACAACTGGGACATTAAGCTCAAGAGAAAAGCTTGTTTTAAGTACTAAAATTAAATAAGATAGAAAGCATTACAAATATACAGGCACACATCTATATACATAATCATTTAAAGGTCAACAGAAAACTGTCCAGGCAGAAATTCAGAACAAATACTGCACTGACTTTGAGAACAAGTTACCTTCTTACCAATATGCTTTATGGAAACCATTCCCAGAAGAAATAACCTACAAAAGGTAACATGAGGAAGGGTCCAGTTTCAAAACAAAACTGCATGGTAAAATTATGAGCTGAGATTAGTGTAGAGAAACTCCCCAAAAGGGGATTGGGCGCTACTTACCGAACTGAAATGAGGGTGAATCCATAGAATCATAGAATAACCAGGTTGGAAGAGACCCACCGGATCATCGAGTCCAACCATTCCTATCAAACACTAACCCATGTCCCTTAGCACCTTGTCCACCCGTCCCTTAAACACCTCCAGGGAAGGTGACTCAACCACCTCCCTCATCCAAGACCTGTAAAGATGAGACAGAGACCTTCCCTTACCATTAACAGCAATCACGAAGACTATGTAAGACTCTTGGGAGGGAACTGGGCTCAGGTGTCATCAGCTACAGGAAAACATCATCCACCATGTGAATAACTTCATGCTGCTGTGAATGTTAACCACCAAAGGGGAAAATTTCTCCCGAGAGTTCAGAGAATGCAAGCAGAATTCTGCAAATGCTAAGAGAATGAATCCGAGAAGTAACCAAAGATGCAGATGGAGATGCTGGCAAACAGCATTAGCAACAGTTAAGGTTGTTTTTGCCAACAAAAGGAGAAGTTAAGTATAGCAAATCAAATAAAATGAAACATGTAGCAGCAGTAGATGCCCTACTTTTTTTTTCTGCAAATGTCTTTTACCATTTTTTCCTAGGAGGTAACGAGTGTTTCTTTAAATCTCAGTTGAAAGCAGACTACCTGATTTATTCCTTCTAATGGCTTGAATAAGCAGATAACATTTCAGATGGTGAGGATTTTTGCAAATAAGTAAAATAAATAAAAGAATTCTGCATAGATGGTGTTCTGGTTGAAATATCCTGTGGATGAACACCAGCAGGACCAACACTAGATGGTCATTTTCTTGAAGAAGCAGTTTGAATGGGATGATAGGCAATGGTGCTGTGTGACATGCATATTTGTTATAATCCTGTCTATTTGTTAAAAGCAAAGCAGAGAGTTGTAGGGCAGAAGAGGCAGCAAATTAAATTGCTGATATATATGTATCAAAACAGTTTGATAAGCGTAACGATACCAGGTATTATGGAAAAAAATCTCTAAAGCATCTTCATTGCTGTGTATCAGAATAGTGGTGTGTGCATTTCTATACTACTCCGAAGAGAAACAGCTGGATCATAGAATGGAATCATAGAATCATAGAATGGGATGCCTTCCACTAGTCCAGGTTGCTCAAAGCCCCACCCAGTTGGGAAAAAGCCTGAGGTGGGTTTCAATGGATGTCTAATTAATTACATTTGATGGGATCAGAACGGTTTGAATGTCAAGGAATGAAATTCTGGATCAAAACCAGTTTACTTTGGAAGAAAGTCCACTAACTCAGGAAGGATGTTTTATGTAGAAGATGCAGAAAGATAATTTTCATATTTTCCAGAATATGGCTTAATTAATGTTTTAGGGCCCCAAACAAAGCTGCAGTGAGTTTTCAAGAAAGGAACCTAAGATTATAATAAGAGTTTTGCCTATGTATAAATCAGTGAAAATAAAAAAAAATCACATTTAAAAATTGTAGTTGGGCAGGCACTGAACAGGATTGCCCAGGAGTTTCTCACCCTAAAGCTACAAGGTGGTGATAAAATTTCAAGAACAAAGCTCTGCAAAGATCGCAGAACTAAAAAAATTGTCCCAACAGCCCATCATAAAAAAAACACTAACTGCAAGACAAGAGAATTATTCTAGAACGAATTTGCAGGCATGAGCTTTTGTGGAAGGCTCTCATTAGCCATTTGTGAACTAAAAGCATCAGTATTAGAATTCCATTGTCTACTGTATTCTTGATGGACCTTTAACACATCAACTACTATCTATGGAATTGTAGTCCGAGATGGATCTGCTTAGAGTTAGGAGCTCACCTAGGAAGATACATACTAGAACTAAACCACTCGAAAGTGCACAATTCTGTTAAACATTCATTTATTCAAGATGAACGAACAGTCTATATGATCTGATTGTTTTTTATCTGTATTTGAGCTGAAATGGCTCAAGTGGGAGCCACAATTTCTTTGGATGTGCTAAATATAGCCTAAGGTGAATTTTCCAGAGGTGTCTCCTGGTGCTGCTTGGTGCCTTAGCAAATCATGGGTTTAACATCTCCTTAAAAAGGAAAATGTGAACTCTATTTTTGATCTTCTCTATTCAAGTCTTGGCTATTGATTCTCGCTATAAATTCTTCTGAGACCCACATGACACAGGATATTGCTAAAAATTTCCCAAGTGTAGGGACTGGATAGCATGTCAGAGAAGCCAGTCAGTAATGAGAATATGCCAAATCTTATCATAACGCATCACAGATTTTATATTGGCATAAATTCTTTTGTATTTACTGAATTATCTTACCCTAAATCTGCTGTCTAGACTTCTCTATAGAACAGATTTTTAAAGTTGATAGTGGTACATTTTTATTTAGTGTCAAATAAGCTTCTAAACTCATTAATGTGATGTATTAAATAAAGTATGTTGCAATGATGGTAGCTTGTTTGAGTGCAAGGACAACTTGCACTTGGTATTCTTGGTATTCTGGTTTTAAAAATTTTGTTTTCTTTGGACTGGTTCATAACTTTTGCCTCTAAAGGATGTGAAAGCTTGTAATATTCTATTTTGCCAGATAACTAAAGAACAAATAACACAAAGGTTTGAAATATAAGTCACTCATTTGTCCACCTCCATTCCATCAAAGATCTTGACAGACCTCTGTCAAATTCAGCCTGTTTCTTTCAAGTTCAAGATCCCCCATGAATTAATCCTCTCGTGTGGAAATGTTACTGAGCCATCTTATTGCTTGCCTTTACCTATATTCTCTTTTCTAAATACAGTCTATACCAAATTACACAATTACATCTTCCTTAAAGATAAGGAAGGATGATTGGTTTGTAGAGTGCTATAAGGAAGTTTCTTGGTTTATTCGTTGTTCCTTTCCAAACCTTAGCATTCTCGTCTATTTTTGTCATCAACTACCGGGGAGGCTTTAACTCCATTCCTTCTCAGTCTTTCTTAAAACTCAGTTCAATCAATGTGCTCCTTTAAAGCGAGACATTCTTCTCTCTTCATTTAAGTTTTTAAACCTCCAGGATTTGCACAGAAAAGCACCATTTTTTGTTCTTGTTCCAGGGATGTATTTTTGTGTGGTGTGCTTAGTCAGCAGATTGTTTAGGTGGTTCTTTGCTATTTTCTGTCTAAATCTAATTGATTTCTGTCTTTCTTTTCTAGGATTCATAGCTTTCAGAACTCATCTCCAGTTCCTGTCCTGTGTGAAGTCCTTTCTTAGTGCCATTTACAGGGTATCTGTAATTCCCTTACAGGGTCAGGACAGAACTACAAGCCTCCTTACTCACATAATTTTCTCAGTGGTGAGATTATCACATTTATTTTACCCTGACAGTGGATCTGGGAAGAATTTACAAATGTTCTTAGACCCTTTGATTTCCCGTACCTTCCTATTTCAGCAATATTCATACAGAGTCCTTTCCAGTGCTTCCCTGCAGTAACATCCCTCCTGTAGGACTCCCTCTGATATTAAGCATTCCCTACAATGCTGAGCTGAGCTACAGGCTATAGAACACTGACATAATTTGAAAACTTTACATTTAGAAGTACCTAATAGGTTAAAGCTGTGCCATGAGATAAAGCATGATAAACCACCCCCCCACAAAAAAACACAACACAAATACTGCTTGTTCTCTTCTATAACAGAGAGAACAAGACGTCTCTATCTGAAACAACTCTGTCCTCAAGGTCTCTGTGCCTGGGAAAACCCTCAAGTGTTTTGTCAACTGCTGCTGTAACCCTGAGAGATGCACCAGGCTTGGGAGGGAGCCGGTCGGTGCTTCACTAGAGATGTGGGACATTCTATGAGAGCAGCTGTTCATCCATTTAAAGCACCGCCGGGTACCTTAACCACACAGAGGTATTTTACGCGTTTTATTTGTGCATTTTGAGGTGTGATGATGTAGGAAGTTCAGCCACACTACAGGGTGCCCATCAGAAGAGGATGGTTTTATACTGGGAGACCACAATGACACGTACATTGGCTTACAACGCATTAGTATTTAGAGGTAAACGAAATGAGAAGACAATCACAAAGCAAAGAAAAGGAAGCAAGCCTCATTTCACCTGGGATTCAGTCACATTCATGGCACAGAGGGTGACGTAAGACATGGGCAGGTGCTCTGTTTCCAGGTTTATTTTCAGTCGCCAGAGAAAGTCCGCTGGGTGGTTGCCCCAAAAGAAAAAGAGGGGAGTACTAGAACCTTCGGAGGCAGTTGGAGAGTTACAGTGGGAGAGAGGAGGTTGGTTGGGAAAGACACTGCAAAGAGCCCAAAGAAGGCAGGGGTAAGCAGGCATTGAAAGAAAGTTAACAAAAAATTCAGAAAACTAGGCTCAAAGGAGCATCTGGGGCCTGAAGGCATGCGTAAGACACTGGGGAAGGATTCAATAAAAAAAGAAAATCGCGAATTGGGGAATAAGAGAAAGCGTTGTGCTAGGAGGAGGCAGCTAGCCAGCTGCAGAGGCGAGGAGGCTCCTACTTATCTTGCCATGTTGACTACAGAAACAGACTTCAAACGACACAGTGTCTATAAACAGAGAGGAAGAATAAGTTCTCATTCAGGTAGTTGTGTCTATGACCCTAAAACCCTCACGAGACGCGTGCATCAGGAATTCAGCTCCTGAGGGCAGTGTCAACATTGTCACAGAGCTGATACAAGGAGTGGCAGGCAAAAGGTGATAAGCACTTGCTTATGGTTACAGACACTCGGTGTGGTGATTACAACTGTTGCTCCAAAGCTGGACATACCATTCTCCCCTAAATGTAGAACATACAAGTCAGAAGTCAGCTTCAGGGTAAGCAGACTAAACAGATTGGGGTTTTCTTTTTCATTACACATGAATCTGATTTCAAAGTAAACAAAAAAATTATCGCGGTTCGGGCAATCCACAACATGTAGAAGTTGTGGGCCAAAAGACCATCTTTATCGATTTTGCAAGACTTTTTATACCCCTTTCCGAGCTGCACGTCCGTGCACAATTGGTTTAGATAAAGACCCACAATTCATAATTGGATGACTCCTTCTCAGTTGTAACTTCATAATTGGGTGATTCCACCTGCAGCCTGACAGCTTCTTAATCTTGTTTACTTGGCTCTTCTTGATGCCTTCCAGCTTCTCCAAGGATACATGGGCATCTATTCAAGGCCAATGCTTAAGTTCACACACTCTAACTCCTCGGACCAGCTGAGGTTTCCCACAAAAAAATCTCACATTGTGCTGTTTTAATCTAACCGATGGACTGGGACAGTTACTTTGATGCAATATTCCACTGTGTTCATTTTTTGTTAAAAGATGTATCAGAAAAGCCTTGTTTGCATGCTGATCTCCCTCTTCAAACAGCATTGCTGCTTCCTCCATAACACTTTCTCTTTCTGGTCTTTTTCCTGCTGGCCTGAATAATTAGTTCTCTGGGGAGATCAAGTCTTTTCTTGCTTACTAGCATTGGAACAGGGAATATCTGAACTAATCCCATGGTACCTCTGATAATGCTCCTTTTGACATGCAGGAGATCCTCTATGGAGCATTATGTGTCCGTTACTGTAGACAAATGTGTCAGATGTACTATGTGAAACATCTACAAGCTCTAGCTAGATCCATTTCTGTTTATCACTCAATGGAGCGGGACTTCCACAGTGACGTACGTGTAGTAGCAATCCTGTTTGATTATCTGCTACGTAAAGAACAGAAACCCAATGCAGATGCGAGCTCGGCAGTCCTGCCTGGGTGGCCATAACAGATGGTCCATAGTGGGACTTCAGTCACACAAAACTCATGAAGTGGCACAAATCTGAGTCACTGGTACAAACTCTCTGTTTTGGAAGAGTTGACTAGTGTTCTGACTGTTGCTGTGCTAAAAAAGACGGTGCCTAACTGGTGAGGAGCTGGCCCTGAAAATTCCTTCCTAAGCTATTTTTAAAAGCACCTTTAGTAGGACAACTAAGGCAATACAGCTATCAAAAAGCATAGGCCTGTCTTAAACCTTTGACAGCAGTGGAGAAATGCTGATCAAAAGAACCTGAAACTGCTTGCAGATCTTCAGGAAGGGTTGTAGGTATTGAATGTGTGCATATTTTTACATATACACCTACACACTCGTATGTGAGATGTTGGTCATGTGAACTTTATTGGATGAGAGTTAATTTTTATTCTTGGGTACTGATATATATATTTAAACAAATGCATGCATAAACATACAAATACACACGTCCGTAAAACACCTGTAGTATTTATTTCTTCTCCATCTTTGCTTGTGATTCATGTAATCATTTTAAAGTAGTAATTTTTGCAAAATACAGACTAAACAGAGAAAAAAGTAACAGTGCTCATTTGAAATAGTAGCACTTTTACATACATATCTTATGTTGTGCTCCTAAATCTCCTTACAGACGGAGAGTCTACAGACCAAAGTAGAAAATATAAAGCAATCTTCATTGGAAAAATGTCTTCCTTATACCTAGTATAAATGCATCCTCTTTTAGCTTAACATCACCACCCCTCGTCCTACTGCAACAGTCCCTGCTAAAATGCTTGTCCCCATCTTTCTTGCAGCCCCCCTTTAAGCACTGAAAGGCTGCAGCAAGGTCTTCCTACAGCCTTCTCTTTTCCAGGCTGAAGAACCCCAACTCTTTCAGCCTGTCCTCATAGGAGAGGTGCTCCAGCCCTCAGATCATTTTTGTGGACCTCCTCTGGACCCGTTCCAACAGCTCCATATCCTTCTGAGGCTGAGAGCTCCAGAGCTGGATGAAGGACTGCAGGTAGGATGTCACCAGAGCAGACCAGCAGAATCACCTCCCTTGACCTGCTGGCCACGCTTCTTTTGATGCAGCCCAGGATATGGTTCACTTCCACGTGGACTGCTGTGCTACAGCCTGGCTGATTTGCCACAGCTTGCCTGCTCTGTTTGCAGCTTTCCTGATCACAAGTGCTCCCTAGGCCACTTTTTTTGTAGTTCTTCAGCTACACCAAAGAGCTAATTATATAGCTGCTCTACAAGTAAAAAAATGAAAAGTAAAAAACTCTGCGTGCACAGGACAGTGGAATTGGACTGCAGTCTTGATTTTTATCCCCTCCATGGCAGTTAATAAACACCCACATCACATGCTTCAGTTTTATAGTGTTTTACAAAGATGGATTTCATTTCATACACAGAATCACTAGGTTGGAAAAGACCCACCGGATCATCAAGTCCAACCATTGCTATCAATCACTAAACCATGTCCCTCAGCACCTCATCCACCCACCCCTTAAACCCCTCCAGGGAAGGTGACTCAACCCCCTCCCTGGGCAGCCTCTGCCAGTGCCCAATGACCCTCTCTGTGAAATTTTTTTTTCTGATGTCCAGCCTGAACCTCCCCTGGCGGAGCTTGAGGCCATTCCCTCCTGTCCTGTGCCCTGCCACTTAGGAGAAGAGGCCAGCTCCCTCCTCTCTACAACCTCCTTTCAGGTAGTTAGAGGAGGGACATATATATATATATAACCGGGAAGACCACATAAAATGACTTCACCTGAAAAGCCAGTCTTGACACCAGACTGTGCTAGAACCTCCCTTCTGCCGAGCACGCTACCAACAACTTTATGAGCTGCTCACTGCACTGTTCAGTCTCGATCAAAAGCAGCACACGGGACAGTGAATAAATCTGAGAATTAAAGCACATCACTGACAAACAAAACCAACAGAATTAGGTACGCATAACAAAGCAAAGCACATGCATCTGCAGGTTCTGTCCCTCATTGATGGGAGCAACAGGAAGTTACACTCTTTTTGACAAATTTTATCTTATATTGGTATGAAAAAAACCCTGACCTACATTCTATGTTATTGATCCTTGCCTGCATTTAGATTATGTTAGCTGGTTTTGGTTTAAGCAAAACTGAAATTTTTAAATATTTATAAATATGTACAACTCTCTCTTAGAATCATAGAATAGTTTGGGTTGGAAAGGACCTTAAAACCCATCCAGTTCCAACCCCCCTGCCATGGGCAGGGACACCTCGCACTTGATCAGGTTGCTCAGAGCCCCATCCACCCTGGCCTTGAACACCTCCAGGGATGGCACGGCCACAACTTCCCTGGGCAACCTGGGCCAGTGTCTCACTGCTCTCATGGTGAAGAAATTCCTCCTTATGTCTAGTCTGAATCTGCCCCTCTCCAGTTTATACCCATCCTATCGCTACAAGTGTTTGTAAACACAACTTCTAGAACTATTCTTGAGTTCTGTCACTGTGGCACAGTTCAATCTTCTGAGAAATGGAATTGATTTACAAAGAACAACAAACTCCACAGTTTTCTGACTTAAAATGAGGTGGAATTTTAGTTTAAAAGATGTCTTGACTGGTTGATTGTCCATTTCTTGAGCAATAACCATGAATGGATAGCACTAGGGCTGTTGCAGTCAAATAGTTTCTCAAGTAGGATTAGTGTCTACTTGAGGGAGAAATAAGTGGCTCGGTAGGTCAGCAGAAATGGATGTCGGGGTAAAAGGGGTCAGCAAAATTCTGAATAGATCATACTGACTCAGAAGTATTTGTATTGGCACGTGGAAACAGGAAGGTTGTCTGCAACAGACATGACAGCTGATGCTGGTGGTGCTGAGGCCTTAATTGCAGTGCTGTGTCCAGCGCCGAGTGCCTCAGTTCAACAGGGATGTGAATGATTTTGGAACAACGCAGGGAGAAAAAAAATAAACCTCGAGAGGTTTAGACCTGTGACACACAAGGAAGGACTGAAATGAAGTGGAATTGCTTAGTCCATAGGTAAAAAAAAATAAGGGGACATCATAGACTCCTTAAGACATGCAAGAGGTATAGTGAGAGAGAACAGGCAAAACTGTTCACGCCCATTAGAGTTACGCTTCATGAACACCGAGCTTTTATTTTAATGAGTGTTCCAGGTTCCTCAATGTGAGCTGGACCAGGGAACTTACCTGGCTGGAAATCAGCAGTTTTGAAGATAGTTTCAATCACTCCAAATTGAGTCTGTCACAGTCCCACCTCTCCTGTTATGCCAACATTGGTACTCGCATACCTTGAAGGTAAGCTGAGCAGGACAAAACCAGGTATCCTTTGTAGGATCAGTAATGTTCTGGGGTTTCAGGCACTCGCTACTGGCACAAACAGGGGAGAACGCGACTGACCCACCAGAGCAACCAGCTCTCAAGCTGCCTTTGACCTCATTTCCTAAAAAAATGACCGTTCCTCAAAGGGTTTTGGTCATGTCAGCACAGGAGGACTGCTGCTCATTCCAGTCAAGGTTCTTTTCCTGCTAGAAACAGAGGTAGAACAGTGGATAGTATTTTAATACAGAACAGTGACAGTAACATCACGTTGAGGAAAAAAACCTCAACCACCAATCTATCACGTAAATACATTTAAACAAGATTTATGATCTTCAACAGTATTATTTATAAGGCAGCTGCTACACGTATAAATGCACATCAAAAAGAAAAGACACAAAGTTATTCAGGCAGGAATCACACCTTGGCTAAGGAAAGCCAAGGGTGAGGGGAACCGGACTGCAGAAGCCCTGTCTCCGAGAAGTCAGCCACTGCTTTCCAGCTCCCAGGACGGAGCAAAAAAACGGAATTATGGATTATGCCTGCAGCAGCTTAGTCCCACTGGTAGCCCCATGGCCTCTTGCATAGCCTGGCTGGTCCCAGGGACCCATGGAGGGAGGGAAGAGGGAGGGAAGAGGGGGGAAAAGAGGAGGGAGGGGGGGAAGAGGAGGGAGGGGGGGAAGAGGAGGGAGGGGGGGAAGAGGAGGGAGGGGGGGAAGAGGAGAGAGGGGGGGAAGAGGAGAGAGGGGGGGAAGAGGAGAGAGGGGGGGAAGAGGAGAGAGGGGGGGAAGAGGAGAGAGGGGGGGAAAGGGTGAGGGGGAAAGAAGCGGGTGGGGAGAGGGCTCCACAGCCTGCCCTGGGAACAAGACCTTTACCTGAGCATCAGCAGGGCTTTTATTTCAGCATCTGCAGGTATTTAGCTCAGCACTGCAGTTTTTTTAAACTCAGCTGACGGGTCCCCCTCCTGCAGAGGGGTGAGAAGGGCGATGGTGATGCTGCTGCTGATAGCAACGGCTGTAAGGATGGTGACAGCAATAGAGATGGTGACAGTGCTGTGGGAGGAAGCCAGGAGCATTGGATCAGCTAGTACCTGAGGGGAGAGGGAAGGAGGAGAGGGGGGAGGGAAGGAGGGAGAGGGAAGGAGGGGAGGGGGAAGAGAGAGAGGGAGGGAAGGGGGGTAAGGTGGTAGAGAGAGGAGAGGGAAGGATGGAAGGAAGAATAGGAACGGAGACGGAGAGAGGGAGGATGTCTTCCACAGCGCTTCGCTATGATGGCGATGCCGACAGCGACGAGGACCGCGGTGACGCTCCCTCCGCCGCCACGGCCGCCCCCTCTCCTCCTCTCCCCTCCCCTCTCCTCCCCCCCGAGCCGTTTCCCGGCTGTCCCGGCGGCGGCGGCGGCGCCAATGAGGCGGCCGGGGCTGCGGGGGGGCGGGCGCGGGGGGCGGGGTGGCAGGCGGCGGGGCTGGGCCGGGCTGTGCGTGTGTGTCTGTCTGTCCGTGTGTGTGTGGTGTGTGTGTGTGATCGAACGCGGTGCCATGGCCGGAGCCCGCTGAGCGCCACAATAGCGCCGAGCCCCAACGCGCCAGCCCTTCTCCTCCTTCCTCTTCTTCCTCCTCCTCCTTCTTCTCCTCCTCTCGCGGCGCCCGCACCCCGCGCTCCCCCACCCACCCCCCCCCCACCCCGCCCCGGGCTTCTCCGCGGGGCTCGGCCGGGAATGTGAGGTGAGGCCGCGGCCATCGCAGGCAGCGGGGCCCGCGCCGAGCGCGCCCGGCACCGAGCGCAGCCCCAGCCCAGGCCTAAGCGAGAGGCCCCCGCGCCCCCGCCCGGGCCCCGCCGCGCCCGTCTCCGGAGCCTGGAAGCAGGAGGGCCAAGGTAACTCCGCCGCGGGGAGGCGGGGGGGGGGGGTGGGGGGGGGGTGGGGAAGGCTGCTGTCATCTCGCAGGAGGTTGCGGCGGGAGGAGGAGGAGGAAAGGCGGCGCTGGGGGCTCCGCGGCGAGACGCGGGCTGCCTGCCCCGCTGGGGGCGGGCGGGATCCGCAGGGGCCGCGCCGTGCCTGCCTCCCTCTCCCTCCTTCCCACCCTTCCTCCCTCCCTCTCCCGCTTCCTCCCCCCATCCTCTCCCTCCTTCCCCCCCATCCTCTCCCTCCTTCCCCCCATCCTCTCCCTCCTTCCCCCCCATCGTCTCCCTCTTTCCCCCCCATCGTCTCCCTCTTTCCCCCCATCGTCTCCCTCTTCCCCCCATCGTCTCCCTCTTTCCCCCCATCGTCTCCCTCCTTCCGCCCCATCGTCTCCCTCCTTCCCCCCCATCCTCTCCCTCCTTCCCCCCATCCTCTCCTCCTTCCCCCCCATCCTCTCCCTCTTTCCCCCCATCCTCTCCCTCTTTCCCCCCCATCGTCTCCCTCTTTCCCCCCCATCGTCTCCCTCTTTCCCCCCCATCGTCTCCCTCCTTCCCCCCATCGTCTCCCTCCTTCCCCCCCATCGTCTCCCTCCTTCCCCCCCATCGTCTCCCTCCTTTCCCCCCCATCGTCTCCCTCCTTCCCCCCATCGTCTCCCTCCTTCCCCCCATCGTCTCCCTCCTTCCCCCCATCGTCTCCCTCCTTCCCCCATCGTCTCCCTCCTTCCCCCCCATCGTCTCCCTCCTTCCCCCCATCGTCTCCCTCCTTCCCCCCATCGTCTCCCTCCTTCCCCCCATCGTCTCCCTCCTTCCCCCCATCGTCTCCCTCCTTCCCCCCCATCGTCTCCCTCCTTCCCCCCCATCGTCTCCCTCCTTCCCCCCCATCGTCTCCCTCCTTCCCCCCCATCGTCTCCCTCCTTCCCCCCCATCGTCTCCCTCCTCTCCCCCCATCGTCTCCCTCCTCTCCCCCCATCGTCTCCCTCCTCTCCCCCCATCCTCTCCCTCCTTCCCCCCCATCCTCTCCCTCCTTCCCCCCCCATCCTCTCCCTCCTTCCCCCCCCATCCTCTCCCTCCTTCCCCCCCCATCCTCTCCCTCCTTCCCCCCCCATCGTCTCCCTCCTCTCCCCCATCGTCTCCCTCCTCTCCCCCATCGTCTCCCTCCTCTCCCCCCATCGTCTCCCTCCTCTCCCCCCATCGTCTCCCTCCTCTCCCCCCCATCGTCTCCCTCCTCTCCCCCCATCGTCTCCCTCCTCTCCCCCCATCGTCTCCCTCCTCTCCCCCCATCGTCTCCCTCCTCTCCCCCCATCGTCTCCCTCCTCTCCCCCCATCGTCTCCCTCCTCTCCCCCCATCGTCTCCCTCCTCTCCCCCCATCGTCCTCCCTCCTCTCCCCCCCCATCGTCTCCCTCCTTCCCCCCCATCGTCTCCCTCCTTTCCCCCCATCGTCTCCCTCCTTTCCCCCCCCCATCGTCTCCCTCCTGTCCCCCCCCATCGTCTCCCTCCTGTCCCCCCCCATCGTCTCCCTCCTGTCCCCCCCCATCGTCTCCCTCCTGTCCCCCCCATCGTCTCCCTCCTGTCCCCCCCCATCGTCTCCCTCCTGTCCCCCCCCCATCGTCTCCCTCCTGTCCCCCCCCCATCGTCTCCCTCCTGTCCCCCCCCATCGTCTCCCTCCTGTCCCCCCCCCATCGTCTCCCTCCTGTCCCCCCCCCATCGTCTCCCTCCTGTCCCCCCCCATCGTCTCCCTCCTGTCCCCCCCCATCGTCTCCCTCCTGTCCCCCCCCATCCTTCACCCCCATCCTCTACCTCCTTTCCTCTCCCTCCCTCCTTTTCCCCCCATCCTTTCCTTCTCTCCCTTCCCTCCCTCCTCTCCCTCCTTTCCCCCCCATCCTCTCCCTCCCTCTCTCAATCTCTCCCTTCCTCCCTTCTCGGGGACCAGCGGATCCGATGCGCCTGGCTTCCTATTTACCGAAAGACTTCGAAAATAAAACGAGATCCCTTGTTGAAAGGAAGGAGCAGCAGTGGCTGGGGCAGCAGCTTCCCTCCTTGCACACAATAAATAATCTGCTTTCCCCCTCTCACACAATAAATAATGTCCCGCTTCCCCCCCCAGCCGCTGCATGAGGCGGTGTGTTGCGCTGCCATCGTATATTCGGGGAGCAAGCCTTCATTTGGAGAGACGAGGAACAGATCAGTGTTTACTGCGAGGTTGTTAGGCTGGATGGAGTCTTGTTGAATTAGAATAAGGTTTTAATAATTTATAAAGCAGGTTAGGGGAAACTGTTACTAAATTTACAGGAGGGTAGTGTCAGTAAAGCTTCTTGCTGACACATTGATCCTGCAGTTTAAGCGATCTACTTTAGTCCCTGGCCATTATTAGTTTTTTTTCCTTTTTTCTTTTTGGTAATTTAATTTTGAGAGAGCGTGTGCAAACATTTCTGCAGGAATGGTTACACTTCAGTGATGCACGTGATGAGGGAGGTGAAGCTTTTTGATGAGATGATCTAAGGCAAACCGATTCAGGTTTTAAGAATACATTTTTTTGGTGATTATTTCCAGAATTTGGTTTATGTAACAGGTAACTTTGTATGTTTTTTGGTGGACTGTTACTATCTTAGAAGTTGGTTGCTAGAATACAGGCCAGTCTATTTCAGTTTATCTGACTTTTTTATTTATTAATCTTGGCTGAGGCCTGGATGCCCTGGTGATGGTGGCATATTTCCCCTCCGCCCCCAGATGATAAACAAGGCCAGCTTAAGGTACAGGTTCACGTTGCTGATAGCATGTTAAATTTAGAAAGCGTAAGTTGGAAGTGAAAAAAAACCTCAGGAGAAATTGGAAGGATGGAATAAGATTTTCTCATTATTGTAATGCCAGCTGCACAGTTCAGCGTCTGGGTGCTGCACATGCTTCCTCGAAGAAGCTGTGGGGTTTATACTTCCATTTTTTATAAATTTAGCACACATGTATGTAATTTTGCATGTAGTAGTTCTTATCTTTTGGAGCTTGTTTACACTGTTGCTATAAGCCACGCTTTCTAAAGCTTTTCTTACAAAAGACAAATCCAAATAACGTCTGTTTCAATGGATTTAATCATTTATGAAGCATAGGAGTAACCAAATATTTTAATAAAATAAGTACTAGAAAATGTTCTCGATATTGTGGAATTGACTTCTTTTAGCATACGAGTCACTTTGGTAATTGAAGTCAACAGACACTGGGGATGAGTAATGCTTTCCAAGGACATGTTCTAAGACCCTGATCCTGCAAATGCTTATGCCGATGCTTAACTTTGCAATATCGTGTAGCCTTACTGAAATCAAGAGAGCTGCTCTTGTTAATGTTCATGTTATTAATGCAAATAGTTCTGTTGATTTCAGTACAGGTGGTGAAGTTAGCTGCATACAGAACTGCTTGAAATACCTAGGCCTAAATTCCTCCTCTCTCATTTCCCTTAAGTTTTACTCACGTATTTCACCAAGATCTGATGGGCCTTTTAAACAGAAAGGTAAATACCTACCACACAGTAGCTGTATGGATTAATTCACTGTTTAAACGTTCCTTTTTGGTATTTCTTAGTAGTATGGAATCAGCTACAGGAGTGCTACCAAGGCAAGTTTTATAGGAAGAAGCAACACTTGTTTCTTAGACCAGCTGATAGAGTTGGGAAACAAACAAACTTTTGCTTGCGGAAACTCTTTTTGGCGCTCTGCCTCTCCCTGCAAACCCTGTCTGGCTTCTGCCCCTGGAACAGTTGCGGCTACCACACTGCTATTCTTACAGAAATGCCAGAGCATGGAATAACTATTTGTAGAGAGACCCACAAGAAAGTAGCTGAGAGTTTCTGACATGGAGCATTAAGACATAATATATAAAATTTGTCAGTGTTAGTGAAATTGTGAAGCATTGCAATACTATTTTGCTGTACTTTCTTCTATTTTTATAAAATCTTACATGAAGGTGTGGCAAATAAACTAAATTTTTTTTCTGTAGTTTTTTTTTTTTCTATGCATATTGATGACTTTAATGCCAAAAGAACATTTGCACCTTTTTGTGTACCCATTCTTTAGTGTGCATGGTGCCTTGCAGAAAAAGGTGAAATTACTTTGTTGCAAAGAACATGTAGTTTAAGGTTAGAGTCCTATGTGAAGTCTACATATGTATGAAGTTTTATTAACATGATAATGTCAGCATTAAGTCTGAATGTTTCCTGTTGCGAGTTTTTTGGCAGATGGGAAACACAGGTAAAAAAATGAGCAGAAATAATTACTACACTGTTGCATTAAGTTTATTCCATACAATATGTACATATGATGGTGGGTTAGCTCTCTTAACAGTCTGGGTGCGCTGGGGTGCAGAAAGAGTTTTGGAAAATTTAGAGTTTTTTTTTCCCTACCCCCATCTCCCATTTAATTTATTTAGAGTATGTTGGTAACGTTTATTTTCCTTCAGTAGGGATATGTCCTCAGCACCAACTACTCCTCCATCAGTGGATAAAGTAGACGGATTTTCTCGGAAGTCCGTCAGAAAAGCCAGACAGAAGAGGTCACAAAGCTCCTCCCAGTTTAGGTCTCAGGGCAAGCCTATCGAGTTAACTCCTCTGCCTCTGCTAAAAGGTAAGATCAAGGATGATTTTTAATAAAAAAAGCCAGTTTTACTCTACATCTGACTTCTAAGCTCGAAGTACTTTATTGCCAGAAATTGCAAGGACATTTTGCCAGCAAGGAGGACTGTTTCATGCCAGAAATGTATGTATTTAAGCTCCACAAAATATTTTATCTGTGACTTGAGGGTGTGGCAGTTGTTTGCAATGCTTTTGAAAGTTTTAACTGCTAATGTTAACTCATACCATGACTTGAGTTTTCAAGGCACTGAGGCTACGCGTAAGTGTTTTAGTTTGTGAATCTCTAACAGCTGGCCTAAATGAACAGTAATTCTGGTAAGGGTTAATTGACTTGTGAACAGAGGGAAACTGTAGTTTAGTATATTTGCTTGTAACATGTTGGTCTGCAACCTGTGACATTGCTGCCAAATACAGCCCACAGGCCTATTTTGAATGCCCTATAGCAAGACTTCGGGGGATAGATGAGACCCATTCTCTTTGCATTTGAGAACAGGTAACTCCCAGCTCCTGGCTTCTGCTGGGTTTTGAAATCAAAATGTCCCATGAGCTGCAGCCTCTCAAGAGGAAAGATGCTGCCAGTCAGGTATTAGGCGAGGCACTACTGTTTTGAGAGCCTGCGTATCCCAGCTTTGATTGAGTTTCTGCTGGCAGAGTTAACTCTAATTTGGGAAAGAAAATTATGATCCAGCACACTACTTCTGAAAGGATGCCAGTACCTCTGTAATATCTTGAATGCTTCCCCTAAATCCCAGTTGTTGCTGAATTTCAGTGTAAATCCAGGGGCCAACAGCACTGCTCAGAATTGCCTGTCTGGCGAGGAAGGAAGAGTTACCTTCCAGAAGTGTTTCTTTTACTCTGAATTCTCAAATGGTTTATTTAGTTTTGTGATTTTTTTTCTCATTGCTGTTCTTTTCTAAGTAGTGAAAGTAAGAATGGTTTGCATTGATTATTCTGGAAAATAGCAAGATTAATAGGCTTAATATTATATCTGTCCTATTTTTGCTTTGTAAGCAAGAATATTACCCACATTCCGTCTTCTACCTGTTTGACAAATTTGTTATTAAATGTGTAATTGCACTTTGGTTTGGTTCTTAACCCCACTTCTTCATAAGAAAAGAGAAGCTGCAAACAGAAACCCCAGACCAGCCCCGACAAAAAAACTCCCACCTTCATGTGTGTCTTTTAATTTAATTGAAAGTATGATTTTAAGATTAGTTCTACTGGAGTTGTCATAAAATATTTGGGGCTTCTTGCTGTGGGTTACCTGTAAGAAGGCACCGGTGGCCACACTGTGAAAGATGAGTTGGTCCATCCAGCCTTGCTGCTTTGTGCCTGACAGTGACCAGCTTGGAACTGTAAAGGAGAGCAGAAGAACAGGAGACCTGGACGGATACTGTTCCAGAATTCTCCCCTCATTCAGCACTTCTCAATTTAGGGTCTGTTGGTGCCAGTGCATTTGACTTTGCAGTTTGCAGTGAGTGTTACTTTATGAATTTTTCTTGTCGTTTTGTGACAGTATGATAAAAAAAAACCCCAAACAAGTGCTCCTTTAAAATAAGGAGCATTTAGGATAGCATTTAGCATAAAGGAGCTCCTTTAAGATAATTTTGAAGCTTAGTTTTATACTTTTGCAGGTGATTTTTGATATGTGGGTAATTTCCTTTGAAAATACTGGTTGCTATAGGTCAGAAGGTGAATGGTGTTATCCTCTGGTTTAAGTGGCTACATTTTTGAAAAAACACTGAGATTTGTGTAAACCAAGAAATTAATGTTACATTTATTTCATTCTATGGTGTTCTTCCATTCAGGGAATAAACTGGGCATGTGCACAATGTAAGAAAAATGTTGCCTTTTTCTGAGGACCTGGTCTCCCAGAAGCATAGGCAGATGCAGGTGCTTAATGTGACTACGATAGCTGATGCCGTGGATTGAGATATAAAACTATAATAAGATAAAACAGATGGGGAGCAGAGAGGGTTGGTGAGACATTTATGATTAGTGTCATAATGAGTTATCGCGGTCCAGCTTCAAATTCAGAATCTGATCCTGTGAGTTAGTTTTCCCTCTTTGACTTAATGTGGATTCCCAGAGGCCTGGGGATCTACCTGTGCTGATTAATTTGCAGGATTTGGGCCTAACAGTCTATCTGAAACAGCAGTGGTTGTTGGTCCCTGCTGGAGGGACACTAGCAGTTAAAAATTGTGTTGCTGCTTGGAAGTACTTTCCACCTCCATTAGTATTTGTAACATTCAGGTTTATTAAACCTGAAAGAAGCAAGGAAACTGTTTTCTCCTGCATTTTTCATACTTTTCTTGGTCAGCTGCCTGATAGTCCTGATTTTTTAAACTCTTAGGTTTACACTTGCCTTCAAACAAGCGACTAATCTTATTGCTTCAGTTCAGTAACTATATGATTTCCAATTTTATCATTATTGTTTGGGTCTTTCAAACTGAGTCAGGGAAGAGTTTTCAACAAAATAGCTTTTTAAGGGCTCAGAAAGATGAAATCACTTTGGAGACCTGCAGTTGCTAAGCTTAAGTAAACCACTTGTTTTGAGTAAATTTCAAATTCCATAAACCTCTTGAGAAATATTTCAGTACAGGAAATTTTTAGATGTCATGCCTCGAATTCAACCTCAGACGTATTTCATATTTATGCCGACAAAAACGTATATGCTATGGTTCCTTCTTTTGTTTTCTTTTCTTTTTGTATCTTTGTATTCCATATTGACATCTGCAGGCTGCCTTCTTGCAAACAGCACTTTTATGGACTTCAGTATCTCCTTTGATTACAAGAACCATGTATGCAGAAAACTAGATAAATGCTTAGTCCATTCTTTGCAAGTTTTTGTGCTATGCCTGTCACCATAATGATTTGAGCACCTTCCAGTAGTGTATTAAGTGAAGTGACTACACATCTGTCACATCTTATCTGCTCTCATTCCTTTCCCTGGGGGCAGCGTCGTATATAGTGAAATGGCTTGTTTTGGTAGTGTTTTAATGTAGTTTGTTGCTTTCTATGCACATGCATGCCTGTATTGCAGCAACAGAGAAGTCAGCGTTGTTGTTTGTTTGGTAATAAAAATATTTCCGGACAGAAAAACAGAAGAGACAGTATGTTTTGATGCTGTGTACCAGTCTGAAGGGTGACCTACTATTGAGGAAATGTAATAAGAAGAACTAGGATTTCAATATTGCTTATTCCAGAATCAAAAGTATAGAGAAATGAAGTTGTTACTGTTGGATGTTTTGGGGATTTTTCGGTTTTGTTTTTTTAATTAGCAAGGGTGTGTGTTTTGTATCTTTGTAAACAAACATTTAATGTACTTGGAAAAGAAGATGTGTCTTCTGAGGTTCTGTTGGGTTGACTTTAGGCTTTTAAAAGCCACAAGCCAAAAAGCTCTCTTTGCCTACAGTAAAGACTTAACTTTTCTGATAATTTGATTATTTTTTTATTTAATGTGTTATGACTAAATCTCTTTTGGAGTTATCTTTTTTAATATGACCATTGTCCAACGTAACACTTCCATATCCAGCCTCTTCTCCTTCGTTTCAAGTGTCGAGCAATGGGACAAGAAGTGTGTATGGGAGTTGTGATACAAGCATCCTGCATTCTAAATATTTACATGCTTATGACCGCTTTAATCTTGCTTGTATTTTTAAATGTTTGCATGCTCTTACCTGGTGTATCTTGCAGTCCATGGTGGCTTTTGGTTTCGGCTTTACGTTTAAAGAGGTATTGTGAAGGCTGGCGGTTCTTCTCAATAACTGGTTGGAAGTTGAACTCCAAGATATCAAGTTGAACTCCAAGTTCTTGGCTTGCCTCAAATCGTGCTTGTTCTGTAGAGGAAGAGAGTATTTTGTGTGTGCATTGCATAGGTGTATTATTTATCAGAAGGTTATTTTACTTTCATTTTGTATAAACACTCCTTTCACTTCAAAGTCTCTGGTGGTAGATCGACAGCAGTGTGATGTTAGAAAGCAGTTGGTTGGAAAAAAGTATATTGTTGTACTGGACAAGTGAGAACAGAGCAATTTCAGTGTTATCTGTAAAAGGATAAGGGGGAGTTCATTTGTGTTTCTGCGAGTGTCTGCGATAGTATGGGAGTGTCCAGAGAATGAAGACATACACGTAGATGAGTAAAAAGATCATATGCCTTATGAATATGTTTTTCATCTTGAAATATCAGGCAGAAAACTTGCACGTAATTCACAGTCCTCTTCCCATCCGTTCTCCCTTATTAAAAATACATAAGTTAGGTAAAGCAAACCATCCAAAAGTAAGACTGTTAAATTTTAAATCAATGTATCCCATTTTTGTAATTTCAAGGTTTGCCAGCTTTTTTCCTATCATGCTCCAGTATTTTGATTTTCAGATTTTCTAAAACTATCCTATATTTTGGTTGAAAACAGCTCAAAGTATGTTTTTTAGATCATTTTTCTTCCTTAAAATAGGAAGCTGGAACAGTTTTTTTCTGTCAACAATACCAATTGCCTTGCTACCTCAATATTATGAAATTTATTGAGCTTCTAATACATTTATCAGATAGTTTCTATGGCATTAAAGAATTGCTGTAATGGCAACGAAAGAGCATTGCATAGTCAAAAAGGGAAAATCTCTTTTCACTTGCTATTTGCTTTTGATCATTATATTGTTTCCCGATATTTGAGACTCTGTTACAGGCTTTTGTTGTGAATCCTATTTATAGGTCAAATGCTGGTGTTCCTAAATAGTAAAAAATCCTACCAACTCCAAAAGGCTCTTGACTGAGAGAGAACTGGAAGATGTGCACCTCCTTGATCGTAAAAAAATCTGGCTTTTCCTGACTTACGGATGCTGCCTGCAGAACTGTACATGTGGGAAATGGTTATGATTTGAGTTGAAGAAGAGACATGCAGTCTGTGTTTTCTGTTGACTTCCATGAGGGGTTGGCTGCTCAGCTTTTCTGTGCTACTCTGCATTTATGAAATTTGAAATACTTTATAAACACTGATATTCTGTTAATAGTATACCTAAGCTAAATACCATCCCCTAATTTATAAAAAGGAATTTAGGGTCATAGTGGTTATGCCTTTTCAAAATACAATTTTGCTTTATTTCCATAACTGGAAAGAGACCCAGGACTCCTAATTAATTGTGTGAAAAATGCTGGAACTTGGTTTGTACTGTATGTAGTCAATGGTGAATAAAGCATCAGTTCTGGAACTTTTAGGAATTTTGTGCCTATTCTGGTTGAAATACATCTGGACATAATGGGCAGTCTCTGTGTAAGATTTGGGAATAGGGCCACAGTCCCAAAATTGGTTTCTTAAGATGTGCGAGGTTCTTGTCATACAGAATTAATTTTTTTCACTTCCTTGTGTGCTCTTGGCAGTTGTTTTTTTTAATATAAACTTAACTTTTAATTTCTTCAACATCTGGTGGTTGTAGAATAATTCTTTCCAATAGTCTTAGAGTTTTCTGGTTGTTTCTAAAACGTATTGCTGGTGGTGTTTAGAAAGGGCCGTATGCTAATAAGATTCTCTCTTCTTGAGTTCTTCTCCACTTGTGATTGTCTGCCACGTTTGGAATACAGGTTCGCAGAGCTACATTTGTAGGGAACGGCCACGTGCAGAAACGTGACTTGAAGTTAAGGTCACAGTAAAAGAATACCTCCTTATCTTAACGGTGTGTTAGTGAGACTGCGCTCAGTGAGAAATCCTGCCGGCTTAGCCCTGATCTTCTAAAGTTTCCATTCAGTTATTTCTAAGTCCCTTTAGGTCTGGCAATTTTCCTATAGCCGTGGTGGTGTGTGTGTTTGTTTGTGGGTGAGGTAGGGTTGTTTTGGTTTTGTTTTTCTTTTTTAACCTGAAGTTTTCAGTGTAATTGTTTTACTTCTGGAATTTCTTAGTCTACCTTCTGGAAATGTTGAGTGATGATTGTTCCTACATCTTTATTTTCTTTATTTTTTTTCCTTTTCTTTTTTCCTTTGTATTTTTATTTTTAAAGTGAAGTAACATGTAATCACTGTGTAAAATGTACTTTTTGTACTCTCCACAAGATGGATTCTCTCCCTCTACTCTGCTCTCACAAGACCCCACCTGGAGTCCTGTGTCCAGTGCTGGAATTCCAAACGTAAGAAGGATATGGAACTGTTGGAACAGGTCCAGAGGAGGGCACGAAAATTATCAGAGGGCTGGAGCACCTCTGCTATGAGCGTAGGCTGGGAGAGTTGGGGTTGTTCAGCCTGGAGAAGAGAATGCTCCGGGGAGACCTTATAGCGACCTTCCAGTACCTGAAGGGGACTGTGAGAAAGCTGAGGGGGAACTTTTTTACAGGAGCATAGAGTCATAGGACAAGGGGGAATGGCTTTAAATTGGAAGGGGAAAGATTTATACTACACATTAGGAAGGATTTCTTCACAGTGCTGTTGGGGAGACACTGGCACAGGTTGCCCGGGGAAGTTGTGGATGCTCCATACCTGGAGGTGACTCAGGCCAGGTTGGATGGGGCCTGGAACTGGGTAGTCTTTAAGATCCCTTCCAACCCAAACCATTCTATGATCTGGCTAATTTTCTTTGGGAATGTTGAGACTTTATTGTAGCCAGAAACTTTTACTTTCAGTCTTTATCTGTACAGTATGTCTGTACAATATGTTTACCAGTAATATTTATTTCTCTAATAATATTACAATTTTTTTTTCTGTGTCCCTATGTAACCCTAGGAGTCTGTAATAGAGCCTCCTGTTTCTGTAATAAGTACCTCCTTTATATTCCTTTCCCAAAGTACCTTTGACAAATATAAGTTCTGGTTTAACCATGCAATAATGTTTCTTTATCATTGATTATGATATGGAGCTTTACTGTTGTGAAAGGTGCATTTTCCGTGTCTCTGGAATGTTGTGTGTATTTATAAAATCTGTGCTTGTGTATAATCTGAATCTATATTTATAAATAAGTTATATATATTCAATGTCACACATAAAGTTTAGGTTTTGAGCGTATTTATGTTTTTGTTCGTTTTTTAAAATTCAGTACTTATGATGGTATATATCGACTTCTGTTCATTGGTAGAGCTTTAGAGTAAGGAAGCAGTCCTTTCATGTTCATCTGTTATAAGCTACTGCCTCCCTGAGAAAAGAGCACTTTGATTTATGCTTCCTGGGGAGTGGGAGGAGGACAGAAAACATTTTAGATTCAGGGTAACTTACTTTAACCTACAGTTTTTCCATTCAAGTTATTGCTGTTTCTTTGGCTCAGTCAGTCAAAAATCCTTACAAGTAACAGATGAGAGGACTCACCGAGTTCAGTGAGTTTTGGTAGGATTGGGCATTCATGGATTAGTGGTGGGACTGTGTAATCTTGGTAGTTGTCTGATTCACAAATATTAGCAAATGGGCGCGCATTACTTCATAAAAAGGTTAAGGAAAATGTTAGAAAAATACTAGTCTTCTTTCAGAAGGCCATGGCAGGGCTTGTCTTAGTTTGAAACTTTGCTTGTTGTGTCAGTCTTCTTTGCAGGTGCAGTTACAGGAGGGATTTTTCTGGTGGCAAAGCTTCTTCAAGAAGTTCTCAGGCATACACCACAGTGCACTGCCTCTCATCTGTGCTGAGACAAGCGTCTGTGTGGCCACGATGTAAATCAGACTGTTAAAAACATTTCGTTGCCTCCTAATTTTAGTGACGTGCTTGATCCTGTGTCCTCTCAAACAGTTAGTTGAGCAGAACTGAAATGGTGGTGATTTTACGTAGGGTTGGCAGCTTCCCAGTGTGGTTTTCTGCTTTAAGAAAAAAAAAAGAGTAAAAAAATATTGCTGCAGCTACAGTCTGAGGATCTTTTATCAAGCATTTTCAAATGGTGAGGCAGCTGTCAAAAGAACCGGTGTGAAATACTTTTGTGTCCGTAGTTGTTGCACTTGACTGAAAAAATTGTCGATTTTGAACAGATTCTTGAAGTGAAGCTGCAGGGGCATCCGTTTTGATCAGGAATAATAATGATTTGCAGTAGTGGAAAGTTTTTCACCAGTAGGTTTTTCTAATTGGTAGTGATGTGTGTATAATTTTGAAAATGTATATATTCTCAGATTTGTTCAAAATAACAATGTATTTTTTCAGTCTCCTGTAGGAAGTTTATTTTTCAAGTCACAGTATGTCTGATATGCCGCGCCCCATCCCTGAAGGTGTTTGAGGCCAGGTTGAATGAGCCTTTGAGCACCCTGACCAGTGGGAGGTGTCCCTGCCCATGGCAGGGGGATTGGAACTAGATGGGCTTTAAGGTCCCTTCCAACCCCAACTACTCTATGATTCTATGATTTTTTTTGATATTAACTGTTATATTAAGTTGTATTGCTTGAAAACAAAGCAAGTAATATAATTTTATTTTAAAAGACTTTAACATTTAATGATCTTTTCGTTAGTAAATCTTTATTAAATAGGATCATTATTTTGTATTTTTTTTCCTTTCAAGTTTGCATGACAAGTTCTTAACTGTGGGTTTTTTCCTTGCATGTAAAGCACAAGGTCCTTCCGCTAACCTCTGCAAGAATCTGGGGTAGAGAAAGAACACAGTATAACGGGGTTGCTGTACCTGGGTAAGTTGGCAGGAGGTGAGAAAGTGAAAAGGATCCTTTGAGGGTAGCTTCCTAAAAGAAAAATTAGAAGAGGAGATTGTTGTGAAGTCTGTTGAACATTGGACATCTCACTAACTCTTCTGTAACAGCAGCTTCCTTGATCTGAAGAGTATGTTCTAATAGCTTAGTGTTGGATTTCAGAACCAGCTAAGTTATAAGACAGGTGGAGGCAAGCAGCTAATTATTCAGATTTAAAGTTTGTGTAATTAGTTTTTTTTTGAAGATTTTTATGCATTTAAAAAGATGTCTTTGCTGCACAGCATCCGTTGCAGGCTTAGCCTTCCTTACTTAATGGGGGCTTTGCAGAAGTTAAAGTGAATTATCAGTGGTATCTGAGGGATGATGAATAAATGTAGGTAACTGTGTGTACCTACTGGTACAAGTATTATTTCTGGGACTTGACACCCCAGCTGGAGGTAATGGCTAAGTACTTAGATACAGTAATTTTTATTCAGAAAAATCAGATAGCTACATGAAGAATAAGATTAAGCTGAAATTGGATGTTGTCTGGATACATATTTTACTGCCAGGTTTTGATTAAAACAGTGAAAGAAATGTATAGTTGTCCATTTTATGCTTTCCATTGTGCATAGTGGCTAGGTATAAATGTAGTTTGTGTAATGGCAGGATAGCATTTCTTTAGGAAATCTTTATCAGAAGGTTAAGGTGATCTGCCATTAGAGTTATTTTTAGTGGGTTTCTAACTGTCTTTTCTGATGCTCCTCAAAGAATGTTTAGCGTCATTAAGCAGAAATAGAATAACTGTGGCTTGTGCTGGATGTGTTCTGTAGTTCTCTGGGGGATTCCTGGAAGATTTTCAGGAAGTTTTAGGGATACTTTTTGTGAGATCACCACATTTGTGATATCTGTCTGATCTGATATGGCCTTTTGTTGCTTGGGATTTCTGTACCTCTTCGCAGTGTCATGAGTTTAGTTTAATATTATTATGGCCTTTGTGGCTTTTTTTTTTGGTGTGTGCTTGTACCAGACTTGGTTCTTCAAGTTTTAAAATGGAGCTGGCAGTAAATTTTTTTTTGTTGTTTTCAAAGTTTTGAAAATACAGTCATGTGATTATGTTGTAAAGGAAGACTGCTGCAACTTAAATTTCTTGTATTACAGATCGATACTGGACGTAGTCGGAAACTGAGTAAAAGCTGATTCCAAATTTTAGAGGAATTAAGTAGTATTTTTTTTTCTCATATTACCCAGTAAGATGTAATGTGAATGCCTCAACTTCCATTAGTCTCCTTTGCAAGTTTAGCTCATCTGTCCACTTTTACATTGCAACAGCAGGACATAAATGTTATATGCAGTCTCTTTATAAATAAGAAAGTCTATCTGGTAAACATTCTCTTACTTCACACGAGGTTAGCTGTTCAAAACGTTTTGTAGAGAATGTATTTTCCCATCTACCTGGAAATAGAGGCGTGAATGATGGTAATTACAGCTGAGACAGTACTTGCTGTAGGGAACACGACTTATTTGTTGAATATTGCCAGTGTTACCAAGGGAGAGGAAATTTGGCAGCTTGTTATCTTTTGTGTTTTCAAAGAACATTTTTGGGATAACTTTTCGAAGAAGTTGAGGTGGTACCGTGTTACTATTCATAGTGGTTCTTCACTTTCCCGTTATTCCACTCAGCCCATACTTCTCCTTTACTCTTCACTTGTTCTTTACCTTCCTTACTCTGACTTCCTACCTCTTCTTGTAACCTCTAATGGATACAGTTCACTTGTTTTTCCACAAGAGGGTGATAAAAGTCACTCATACGTGTAAAAACAGGTTGAGTGGATTACAGGCGTTACTGAAAATCTCAATATAATGAAATTAGCTGTGTTTATAAAGAAAAAAAATAGTCTGTTCATCATCTTCAGCCCCACTGGATCACTACAGTGGTTGTTTGTCTGCACTTCTGGAGACAAGACTAGACCTGTCAGGATGGAGACCCACCCTGTGAAGAGTGTGCCAACTCCATCCTGCCCTGTTGTAGCAATCAGACCTTACTGCAAGACAGTCTTCCCTTTCTGTTATTTATGCAATAATTTTCCTTGTCCTTTCTTCTCCATGCACTCTCTTAATTTTTTTTTTCCCCTTTCCTTTTCCTCTTCATTATTATTAGAAGAAATGGAATCTTCTTCCCCACCAGTGGTAACAAACTTCAGGGGTTGAGATATCTACTAATCCTTAAAAAGTGCAAAAAGAGTGAAAAAGCAAGGAGAGAGAAAACCACCACCACTGTGACTTGCCTCTAATGGAGAGTCTTAGTGGAAATCTGTATCTGCTTTTGGCAAAACCTAGACCTTAACAGGTATTTTTCTCAAGATTAAAAGCCACTGTAGTTTCTGTTCTTAGGACTAGAAAGGATGATGGAGAGAAGTGGTTATTGTAGCTCCATAATTGTCTGTCTTAAGTGATGGAGATTGATGCTGAAGTTCTGGCACCAGGCTTCGGGTCTTTGAAAAGCCTTCCAATTGTCTCAGGCTATGTTGGATTGCGAAGAAAGCAGGATGTGGGGGAAGTTTGGGATGCAGGGCTTTTTACATGCACTTTGAGGAAGATTCAGCATATCAAAGTTACTGTTAGCCTGCATTTTGGGTGCCATAAACTCAAAAAAGCGTCCCTTGCTGTAAACTGCTTTAGAATATCATCTGAGCTGCCAGATTAAATCTTGTTAGCCACAAGTAAAAAAAAAAACTGCAGTGAGTCCCTTTAATATTAGAGAACTGAGCAAATGGGGTCTATACTGTGGGTTTGGCATAAGCTGAGCAGTGAAAAGGCTCCTGGAAAAATTCTAGACACTTCATTGCGATGAGTCAAAAGGAGTTCTGTCAAGGAAGGAGAAGGGAACAAAATGCTTGAGGTTATGTTATGTTTACCCCATCTTCCCATTAACTGTGAAATTTAGGGTCACAGAGTGAAATTTCACACTCTTCCTAGTAAATGCACCAAATAATAAATAAAGTAAATGCAGTCTGTTAGGAAAAATACAACCACAGAGTCACTGATCTCAGTAGTTTTGTCCTTCTAATAGTAGGAAATTCCAAAGGCAGGAAACATGTTGAATTTCCTAGGATAAGTCTGTTCCTCTTCCTGTTCTTTAAGTGTCCTGTTGTCCCTAAACTACTACATCCGTAATGTGCACTGTCAAGTTCAGCAAGCAGCATGCGGAGCACCTTGCTTCTCGGGCAGCAAAGGCCAAGCTTAAGGCTTGGTTCAGGTATCTCTAAGTCTCAAGTGAGACAGATTCTTCCACCTAACACACTCAAGGGTGACATCTCCTCCTCAGAGCAGCCCTTCTACAAAGGTGAAGTATCCCACAAAGCCCAAATCATTATTAGAATTTCTATGTCTGCTTCTGAGTTTGTTCTGAGAGTGTATAAGGGCATTGGAGAGATTCTAACTGATATTAGCAAAGTAAAAGTACTATTCTTAAGTTTTCAGGATATTCTAACGAAGGAATGCCATAATATCTAGAAACAGAAGCAAGTGGCTGGAAGCAGGTTTTGAAGTATCTCAAAGCAATATTCTTTTATTTCCTGCTTGGTAAGAAACTGTCATTCCCATTGCAGAAACTTTCTTAATCAAGGGTTTTGCAAAGAGGAGGCTTGACATGCCCTTCAGAATAGATTCTGAGGTGACCTCATTTGACATGAGAGCATTGCTGGTTTCCTCATGTTTTGCACAGCTGATCCTAGCGTGAACAGGCATTGCACCATAGCAAAAATTAATTTGAGAGCCAACATCTTCAAAGTTATTTCACTTGTGCAAAATGTGCCAAAGCTTCATGGTCAATAAAAAGCAAATGGTTTGGAATTGAGCGTATTTTCAAGTTTATTTGTTTTTGGATAAGTATTTCACTTCTGAATTAAAAAACCTCTATGACAATACATAGTGTACAGTAATGAAAGACAGTTTTTTCATTGCAATTGATCTTTTTAGCGAAAGCATTCTGTACCTGATAATATTGTTGCCTGTGTAATTTTAAATGTCTCAAGCAACACAGCCTATCTCGTGTCCAGAGCTGCAGCAAAGACAGTGGAATAGAGTGCCCTCCCGTGTATGCTTCGGTTCAGGAATAGTCACATGGGCCAAAGCCTTCCCCCAGTTCCTGGATTCAGTGGCTGGATACCCATTGCCTTCATCTCTTTTGAGCTTCTGCTGCATTTGTGGTTGGTGAAGTTTTTCCACATTATTGTTTCCCAGGTTTCTTGTCCATATTGAATATCTATATTTGGGATTATTTTTCCCAAATGTATTAGTCAGTATTTTTCCAAACTGTATTTCACTTTATTTTCTGGCCATGTAAGGAAGTTGCTTAGGTCCTTTTTAATTATTTCTGACTTTACTGCTACTCAAAGTTCCCTATTTAATATCCTCAGAAGATGTTACCTATATGCTATTTTAACAATATAGATTATTAAGGAAGTTATTAATGTCTGGACTAAATTGATTCCTATATCTCGCTGACATTTCTTTCCAGTTGGATACTTTGAGGCTTTTATCCTTTTACTTCTATACTTTTCAGCAGTACAGTGTTTTTCAGCCTCTCCTCTCCAAAAAAACTGTGAACAGTTTTAAATGTAGGACTTTGGGGGAAAACAGAAGCATGATTCATGCTAGAATAGGGTAAACTTTGTAAATCAAATCACAATCAAAACTGAAGCTATGTTATAATAATTGCATTTGTACCTTTACATTGATTTCAATATTCTTTGTACTTTCATTTGTACAGTAATAGTTCTTAAATGATAAATTATTAAGTAAATATTTTCCTAGTGGAATGTGCTTTCTATTTTTATATATCATCTTGAGAACAGAATGTGATTCCTTTCTGTAGGGTCAGCTATTTGAAATACTTGCCTGTGTTTGTTCTAACTGCATAATCTATAATCCTCAATATGTCTTTAATCTACTTTATCTCTTAGAGAACTACATCTTTGGAAGAGGGAAGAATTTAGTGTGATAGATAGTATTTAAGGATACAAAGTTTGGGAGATTAAATCCATTTCTGTGGTCAGTACTGATAGATTTTGGCAAATAACAGATAGGAGAAATGACTGGTTAAGAAAATGAAATACTACTTACTCATATTTTCATTCCTGTGGAATGAACAAGTAATAAGTAACAAAGTTTTATAGTATTTCATATCGGGCAGTGTGGTAAAATTGAAGAAATTTGCCACCTGGCTGGTCTTAAACATCTACAGAGTTAAAGGAAAAGAATTGATTTAATTTTTTTTGATTCTTTGTGGTTATTTTGTGAAGACGGGTTGAATTTAAAAATGTTTACCTTTCTATGTATGACTGAGGTGGAATCCAGAGCGTGTGTTTCTTAGCATTGACCACTTGAGACTGAGTGGGTGCGTTAACCTGGAAAGGATTGAACTGTGGGTTCAAGGAGGGGGTGTGTGTCTGTGTGCACACGTGCTGAGAAATCTGCTCCTGGAGGAATGAGTGTGTCCTGGTCCTGGGCAGTAGTGGTTTTGACGATTTGCTGTGCTGGGTTTGATAAGCACAAGGAGCTGCTGTTGCAATTGCTTTATTAGAACAACGGAGGAGAAAAACTTCTGAAAAATTGCCAGTAGCCTACCTATATTAATAAGCAAAATGTGTTTGGGGGGCGGGCATCCATTTGATGGGACCGAATAAACTTCAGGAGAATAAGGGAAGACAGGTCATCACCAATCAGCTGTCAGGACTGCAGAAGATTTTTTAAATAAATTTAACTCCAAACAAACTTTATTTAAAACCACGGTTTTTGTGTGTAAACTTCAGGTATTTTAATAGATTAATATTGAAGTGTTAGATGAAAATTTGGCTGTTTTTTTTCCCCTCCAAGTGTTGCCATTGCTTCTGCATGTTTTGGTAACTGACGGCAATTGAAGATCATTAAATAAAACAAGTTGTCAGAGGTCAGGTTTCTGTGTTTGTCTAGTACGAAGGTATTCGGTGCCATTTGTCAGGGGACGATGGATTTCTCATTTGGCCTAGTGACAAAGAATCTGATCTTACAAGGTCTTTGGGTTTGAGGGTGGGGTAGTGATCATGTCAAATGACAAACTTGCACAGCACAGGCTTTTGTTGATGAAGCCTCAGTGCAGAGCAGGCCTGGGTTCAAACACCACCGGTACAAATATATATATTTTTTAAGTAGTTGGTGTTAAACAGAAACATTCCTAGTTTTCTATTTTAGAAGATGAACATCAGTGAGGTTAAGTAAACCAGATGCATCAGCCTTAAAGTTTGTTGTTCTTACAAATGGATAGGAACTGCGTAAGACTTCAACCTGCACATTATTATAATACTAAACAAAAGGGAAGCATTAGTGTGGAATTTCAACATTCTGCATTTGAAAAACTTCTCAGAGTCCTGCCTGGAGATGTGTACTGCAGGGAACTTAATTTACATGAGTAATCATTTCCTTTACAGAAAACCCTAAAGATACTATGTAAAGCAGCAGGGTCCTTGGCTACTGTTTGCCCTTAAAAATGATTCCATCTAATCCATTCCCTGACAGGAATGAGAACTGGCTAGCAGCTTGTGAATCTGAACACTGAAATGTCTGTTTTGCACCTGCATGTGCTGTTGCGATGGCATCCATGTGGCTGTAGGGAGGGAGGGGCCTCATTTTAGTTTTTCCAGTGAAGTAATAAGTGGGAATTAGCATTTTTTTCCTTTTAGACAACGAGAAGTTTTCTACCAGCTTCACTGCTTAAATTCACATTGTGCTTTCTGTGCTGCCGTACCATTTTCAGTAAAAGAGCAGTTGCATGGAGACAAAGAGACTGCTGATTTAAGTCTCAATAGAGAAGTCTGTTAGGCTTCAAATGTGGGAGGATACTAAATGTGGCTGAGAGGTTGGCAGATGCTACCTGGACCAAAACTACTTGAAAATATTAAGGAGCTGTTTAATAGGTTTGCCTAAAACCCATTTAATATCTGGAAGAATTGCTGGGAAAAATATGACAGGAGTTTCGTTTTAAAAATGTACTTATTGTCTGGACACCATTTGCTATTCATAAAAAAAAAAGCAGAGTTCAACCACAACTATTTTGCTAATGTTGATGTGAGGAGGGGGAGGGAAACCACAACAACCCCAAAGCCTGCTTTCTCCTCCCACCTGGCTTAAATTTTTTTTTGTAAATTATGTCAGTTTATGCAACATTTTGGCTTTCATTTTCAAAGGAGAGTTATCCTGTTTGCATTCTGTAAATTAAGCTGACAGCTGCGGCGTGTTGTCTGAAGTTTCGTGTATCTGCTGCTGTTGATGTTTCCCTAGGCTGCAGTTCTGTGGAAATTCACCTACAAGGTTTGTTCGGCTGGGAACACTCATCAGCAGATCAGAAGTGAGATGGTGGGACTGGATCTGAATTCATTCCTTCTGGGTGCTTGCAGAGCTCCATGTGTGGCCTTTCTTCGTCTGCATCTTCCTCATCCCTGCACTGGTCTCCTCTGTAGGCTGGAGAGTCCTGGGAGCTGCCAGCCCTTATTTTGCACCTTGCTGCTGAGCTAGGGTGTAAATGCTCTTTAGCCACGTCTTTTCTGACCTGTGGGATGCAAAAATGAGTTACCTCAGTGTTTTTTGTTTGTTCTTTTGGCGGATGGAGAGGGGAGATAAAGAAGTTGTGTGAAGCTGTTGTGCAGGGTGACTAAACATAGAGAACAGCCCTAAGGAAACTGTGGCTCAGGACCAGGGCAGTTGATTTAAAAGGCAGTACGGACTTCTAATTCATTTCTAAGTGCGGTTCCCTTTATGACCTGTTCCAAGAGGAGAGTTGATTACAGGATCTCTGTGCTGGGTCATTAAATAGTTAACATCAATGGAGGTATTTATGCTTCAGAAGCCGAGATGTGCACACATGTGGGTATAAGTGTTTCCAGTAGAGCATATTTGATACTTAACCTGGAAAAAAGTCAAAAGAGGTGATTCATGTTTTGTACCTTTGGAATACATTTAATTTTGTTTGCCTAAAGTTTCTAGCAGGTGCTGTAGAAACGGGGGGAAAAAAAATTATCTTTTTAGCATGTCCCACACTTAGTTCACATTGAGCCACGAAATAATATTCAAAGGAACAAGAATCTCTTGATTAAATCTAAATGGAAAATGCAGTTTTCCATGGCCTAATTATTCCAGAAATGATCATTTCATTGTAGGCAAATTTCACTAAAACCTAGGAGATTTCTGCAAAATTATCTGAAAGGAAAAATGTTATTCTCTTTTAAAGCAAGATAAAGAAATAGCAAGAGCTTTTTTTCTCTTTTTTTTTTTTTCTCTCACAGTCTTAATGTTTATCTGTCTTGGCTGCTAGTTCTTCTGATAGAAAGAGGTTTTCAATTTCATAAATATGTTCTTTGTCATTTGCGTACTATTTTGTTTGTTACTATACTACACAGTAATATGGCTAAGATTTCTGTGCACGCAGTTTCATAATTTTTCACTTTTCCTTGTAGAATTTCTAAAAAATTCTTTCTGAAAGAGTGTACTTCTACTCATGTGAAATGGTTGCTTTAGAACTTCTCTAGTGGTCTTTTGCTGTTTGTCAGGGGTGGAGTTTGTGCCCTTTTGCTGTGTCCATGAATACCAGCCCAAATTTGGCAGAGTTCTGAAGGAGTGGAAGATCATTTTATGTGTAACAGCTAGATAGGATTATCATAATTAAGAATGATCAGGGATTTTAGCATCTGTTATTAACAGAGGGTACATCTGTCATCCTTGCAGAGCAAATGAGGATGATTTGTTTCCTCTTAGGTGTGACTTCTGTTTGTGGCACTGGTAAGATCAGTATGAGGATGCATCATGGGGTCTGGGACTTGACATACCTGAAGAAGCTGTTGGAGAACGAGAGTAGTAGTAGACCCATTAGATGGTCTATTTATGCAATACAATTAAAAAAAAAAATGATCTGTTTGCTTGAGAGTAGATCTGGTCGTAGTGGCTTATGAGGAGAAAATACAGGCCACACACAAGAAGAACTAATGCTGTCAGCTAAAGCCAGAAATTAGCCATGCGTTGGTTTTTTAAAGAGGAAAAATGTGTTGGCAGGAACTGTTTAAAGTGGTGTTAGATTCTGTTTATTTGGGAATAAAAATGAGGCCTTCATCAGTTAGACAAGTTGGATCTTTCCTTCGAGGAATTAGGCTTTGTTGTTTCCTCTGCTCTGTAGATCTTGGGTGATGCTCTGCTCAGCCCAAGACGCTGGGTCGTGATTTACAGAATGGATGATGACTCAAAATGCAAGTGAATTTGGTGACTACTACACAGCACTAAGTAAACATTCAGAAAAATCAAGGTATCTCAAATTGGGCATTGAAAATTAATGGAAGTTTTTAATCAGAATTGTTTTATTTCTCAGTGTTCTTCTAAGCTAATATCTTGTGAGTAATATAGCAGAAAAATGACAGTCTTGAAAAATGTTGCTCTTCTTTGGTTTGAGAAAAACAAGAGATAAAATTAAATCTGACATTAAACAAACTCTTAAGTTTCACTGCATTTATTACAGCTAAGTAACTGAAAGATTGCTCTAATCTTTCTTTAATAGAAACAACTCTGATTGGAGTATTTTTGTTTTGCTTTTCAAAAATCGCAGACTGTCACAAACATTTTTTAACAGTCTTGATTAGAGGTAATGATGCACTGTAGTGAAATTCCAGTATGATCCAGACTGGAACACTCTCACTTCATTGGTTCATCTTGAGTGTGAAGTCCCTTTCTTCTCAATGAGATTTTATTTTTTTAAAGTAATAAAACTTTTAATTTAATTACTCTGGTTTTAAAATTCATTGTAATTGGCATATTCATTACAGCAGTTCAGTGGCATGTGGCTTGTATGTTCGCTTGGTATTATCTTCCTTGGGTCAAAATCTTAGGGAATATAGAACAGCTTCTCCCAGTACTGTGAAGTTATATTTTACAGAGCAAAAAAGTTCATCTGTGCAGAGTTTGAGTATATTTTTTTTTCCACTAATTTTGTAGTGTAACGTGCAGTAATTTATTGTGATGTGTTCCATGTCCTTAAGGGAACTCTTGCCCTTCTTAGGTGTTTGCCTTCCCGTTTCCAAACAAATGTCTTAAAAAATAGTCAAGCAGATTGTTGAAGGTAGAAGAGAACGGCTGCCCTTACAGAAGTGAGTGAAACCCAGGGATGCTGATGTAGGGATTTAAAAATGAAAGAAAGAAAGAAGGAGGTTTCATGGCTGTTTACACAAACTCCTGAAAACTCACTTTTTGATTTAATTTTATTTTGTGAATCTAGGGAAATGAAACGCTATATGCTGATGAATTAAATAAATGTGGGGATTTGATATATACTTAAATACAGGCATTGAATTGCTGAAATGAAAGCTTTTCTTTGTACTTGTTGAAAAATGATAATGCTCTCATTGTCTGAAAATAAAGGGACTGTAATTCGAGCCTGCCCATTTAAAAGAGTTTCCTCCAACGTTGTTACAAGGTAGAGTTTGAAAAGGAAGCAATTTATAAAATGTTAAAATAGAGTTCAGTGTCAAAGCAACCGAAGAATAAAATTACTCAAAATAAATAACAGCTCTTATTTTGAAAGCATGTCAGAGCGGAGGGTCTTGCTTTTTGTGTAGTTGCTATTGGCTGAACAAAGCCCTCATTTCTGCGTCTAATGATAGATAGGAATATTAATAATGGAATTCATCCCTTGTCATATTTTGCTGCTTAATCATCTTGTCTGGCACTCCCCCGGTCTTCTTCCGTGTGGCCGTAATTCAGGAATGAAAGCTCGCTCGGGCACTGGTATTACAGTCCAGTAATCAAAGAGGCTGGGATTATGCAGATAATGAAAGGACTGGCCAGCGTGTGTTTACCCACGAAAACTGGAGTGAAGTTAGGGACAGTAAACAGCCAGGGAGCTGCCTTCCGCCGGACGCCGTTGGCCGTCACTGCTACGTCACGGTTGCCTTAAAGATCCCAGGTGGGTAAGCAGAAACCGAGAGCGCTCGCGTGTTCAGAAACTTGTGTCAGCAGGATTGCTTGAAGTTTCTGCCATGAACAAACTTAATCTCTTACAGATCTTTAGTAATACTGTCTTCGTGTGCTGCTGCTGCTGTCAAAAGTAGAATTTCAGGAAGGTTGCTAACATTTTGTTAGAAAATACTTAATTTATAGGCAAACAGTTTCCTGGAAATTAACATGGATAAGAAAGAGAAGGGCTCTGACATGAATCTGAATGCAAATAAATCAGAAAAACAGTATATTTTTTTCTTTATTTTTATTAAGAACTACAATTTTAAAATCTAAACCTAACATTTTCTCAGAGGCTGACACAGAACTTTGTGAATCACTTGTGATTCAAAGCCTTGCTGGGTATATATATATATTTTTTAGATATTTTGGAGTAGAAAGGAACTGAGTACTGAGGGTGGCAATAGTTGAGGGACCCTAACATGAAATTATGAGAGGAGAAAAGGTAGTATCTAAAGTTAAAGAGGAAAATAAGTTTGGTGTTTAGGTATTTGGTTTTTTTTTTTTTCCTCTTATAAACTCCAGAAGTCGGTCCCCTCTCTTGGTTTTTAAATGACATTTCATCTGAAGTAGTGTAGGTTCTTCCAAGATAGCCATGATTTCTTGTGAAGTGGTTTCCATGCTCTTGTCAATGCATGAATAACAAATAATAGAATGGGTGGGGAGGAAGTTGATTGTAATTTGACTTAAAAGCATGAATGTTTTGACCTCAACAACTGGCAGCTTGAAAAGAATGATTTGCTGTGTTGTTTGTGTGAGCAGTTGGGTTGTTTAGTGTTAATCACCATCCAGTTATGAATATAATTCACTTGTTAGACAAGTGAATTAAGCTATAGGCTAGTGCTGGACTTTTATACATACCTTCAGTAAGTGCTCATGTTAGGAGGAGAAGGAATACTCTTCAGAGCTCTACATTGATGGCAAGAAGCAGTATTTATCTTGTGGATGTAATGCAGGTAAGGCTCTGCAAGCTCAGGAGGTCTGAAAAATAGTTTCTTATGTCCTTAAAAGGTGGGTTTCTTCACATAATATTTTGAGTTGACTGCTCATTGTGAAATTTTTATATGTGATGAAAGAGTAAGGTGTGGGTTTTCTTTTTTTTGTGTTTTTCTTATTGCTTTTTCCAGTTGCTGTGGTTCGGGTTCTAAATGTTGAGTAGGAAGCTTTTTGTTCTGTTTATGACTTGAGACTGCTTTCTTTAGCAGATGTAAACTTCCATTGACAGGTATAATTTAAAAATGTTCTGTCTGTACATGCTGTAGCAAAGCAGTGGGCTCAGAGGAAAACTGATCCTTATTTTTTTAAGATGATACTTTTATTTGGTTTGTATTACAGATGTCTGAGCTTTGTGAGACAGCGAGTGGAAATTAGATCAACTTATAACCTGATCCTATATCCAGAATTCTTCTAGGCTTGAGAGCCCTAGGATCTGAGGAAATGTAGGATTGTTCTCCATGCTGTAACCTTTTTTCCTGCATTTTAGAATTAAGAACAGTTTTCATGTTATTTGGAATCAAGTCTCATTTGATTATATTAGCACTTTGCCTGATTAAGGGTTGTTGGCATGTAAAGGGAGATCGGTGTTAATGTCTGTGTTACTCCAGTTGGTGTGCGATGTCATGACATTGGCAAGGCAAAGGCCAATCTCTGTGGTGAAGGATGTTGAAAGGGACTTCTGTATTTGTATTTTAATTGAAAGGAGAGATTGCAGCATGTTTTATTTTTTGCTGCAATTAAGACAAGTTTTGAAGTTCTCATTGAATATGCCAGGGCCCGAGTTGGTTCTCTCCCAGTTGGAGGTAGCGGATTATGTGGAGATTAAAGGTAAAATTGAATTTTAAAGACAAGTTAGAATTCTAGCTTTTCAAGTTTTTATGTGAAAGTTAGAAATCTAGAAGCTTTCATACGAGTCATGTGTTCTTAAATGTTTCCATGGTGGGGGTGGGGAACCCCATGTTTGTTTGGTTTAAAAAAAAGTCACTGGCATTGTTTATTAGGCATAATAAATAAGAAGCTTAATTTCAAAATACTAGTCCAGCAGGAATTTTGTATGCCTGCTGTTAGCCTGCATATCCTACCCCTTGGATATTCAGCAAACATTAGGCGTTTCAATTATTATAATTCAGACATTTCTTTGGTCATCAAATAGTTGTAAAATTCTTTTTCCTTCAGTGACTTCAATACTTATATTAAGGGGAAAAAAATCCAACAAACCAGAAAGTGAAGGAAGCCCAGAAACATGAAATGCCTCATGGTTGTTATCCAAGACCCAACCAAATGTAAAGGGTTAAGTGAACTTGCTAAGTAGTGATGAGAAAAGGTAGGATGATCAGGGAAGGGGGAAAACCAAGGGAAGTTGTGCAATCACAGAATCTAAGAGGAAGCTTAGAGGAACTGGACAGACCTGTTGTATGGGAGGAGCTGGACTGGATCAGGTGCTGTGCAGTGGAGGGGAAACTGAGCTCCCAAATACCGGAACCAGTCGAGTACAGAGAAAGAAGAGAACTCTGCTCGATCTAACTTACTCTGCAAGGGAGACAGGAGGAAGGTGCTGCTGTAGGCAAACTGTTGCTGATGTCTGAGCTTGCTCTAATATCTAAACCACTTTCCCCTCAACATTTTGAGCTCTGAGCACTTCATAACATTGGAAAAGAAGAAAATTGAAGGATTACTTAGTATGCTGTTACTTGGAGATAGTGAGGATGTGGAGAAATGCTAATAGAATTTTATTCCTGAACAGGTGAAGTACATTATTGTACAATAGTACAGTATTTTTTTTTGTTTTATTATTATTTTAATCAAAAACATTGATCCATAAACCTGCTGATTGAATTTTCAAGTAACTGATTTTTTTTTCAGTTGATCTGAGCTATTAAAGAGAGGGCTGGAGTAAATACTTCCACCATGAGTACCCTAACGTGGTGCCAGTTGCTCAAGGAAGGGTTGTGTTGCAGAGGGAAGACGACTACCCAGAGCAGAAGAACCTACTATTTTCCTCTTGATTGCCCAAGCAGCCTTTTTAAATTTCCTCTGCCTTCCTGTACCTTGATCGAAAACTTGTTTTAGGCTAAGGAAACCTGTGTGCCCCAGTAAGGATGTGTGCGATGAGAGGGGACAAACTGGGCTGCTCTTGCACCTTATCTGAGTGAGGACAAACAACTTGTCTATCTCTGGTAGGCCTGATTGAGTGCAGGAGATGACAATGAAATGGCTGAAAAGCCTCATGGGCAGTAGGAATCTGCAAGTCCAGGCCAGGAGGGAAGTGTGAGTGCATGCTGTGTTGAAGTCAGTGGCATCCTCTCCAGGAGGTGAGCCCAGCCCAGGGCATTTGGACTGAGGGGAGTGGAGTGCCACCTGCAATCCCTTGAGTTTCTAGGCTCAAGAGTTGTCACAGATTATTGTAGCTCTGAAACTGACTCACCAGCCTGCTCCATCTGCCTTGAAGATCATGAAGAGCCTCCTGTAAAATAATCAACAACCATCAGGCATTGGTCTGCATAAAAAGTACTTTTGGTATGCCTGTACATCCCATGAAGAATGTGAGTATATAACTGGAAATAACCATGTCATAGAACCATAGAGTCATAGAATGGTTTGAGTTGGAACAGACCTTAAAGATCATCCAGCCCCAACCCTCCTGCCATGGGTAAGGACACCCTCCACTGGGTCAGGTTGCTCATCGCCCCATCCAACCTGGCCTTGAACACCTCCAGGGATGGGGCATCCACGAATTCTCTGGGCAACCTGTGCCAGTGCCTCACCACTTCAAAGCAAAAAAATTCTTCATAGTATCTCATTTAAATCTCTCCTCTTTCAGGTGGAAACCATCACCTCTCATCCTATCCCTGCTTTTCCTGAAATAGAGCCCCTCCCCAGCTTTCCTGTCGGCTCACTTTAAGTACTAGAACGTTGCCTTAAGGTCTCTGCAGAGCCTTCTGTTAAGTGAAACAAGCCCAACTCTCTCAGCCTGTCCTCATATGGGAGGTTCTCCAGTCCTCTGATTGTCTTTGTGGCTTCCTCTGGACTTGCTCTAATAGATCTGTGTCCTTCCTGTGCTGTGAGGACTCCAGAACTGAATGCAGTATTCCAGGTGAGGTCTCATGAGTGCGGAGTAGAGGGGGAGAATCCCCTCCCCTCCCTCAACATGTGCTGGTCACACTTCTTTTGGTGCAGCCCAGGATACCTTTGGCTTTCTGGGCTGCAAGTGCACATTGCTGGATCATGTTGAGCTTCTCAACAGCTCTCCCAACGCCTTCTCTTCAGGCCTGCTCTCAAACTTTTCTCTGTCCAGCCTGTATTTGTGCTTGGCATTGCCCTGACCCGGGTGTAGGACGTCGCACTTGGCCTTGTTGAACTTCATGAGCTTAGTGCAGGTCCACTTCTCAAGTCAGTCAAGGTCTCTCTAGCGATGTCGTGTCTCATCACAGTTGTGTCTACAGCTAGAAACTCCCCTGCATTTTTCCTACCTTTTGGATCAACAAGCATGAGGTTGAGAGTTGGAGAAGGAGAGCGAGGGATGCTCTTGAGCTGGGTTCTGTGATGGACTCTGCTTGTGCTGTGGGAGCTTGCTCTCCTTCTGCTCACTTCTCCCTCCCTTGAGGCAGTGAATGTTCATCGTGGCACTGTCATAGGCGAAGAGGCACCATACCTTTGAACCCAAATACAATATAATAAGTTAATATAATTAACTTGAGTTTTTGCTGTACTATTTGTGTCCTTGGTCAGACCAAAGCTTTGCACATCTGTGCAGAAATGTTTCTTCAGAACAAAAATGACCCCCACCAAACTAAACTGATGTGAGAGTGGGAAGTGAGGATATGCAGGGCAAACAGTGGTGGTGATTTGCTGGGGAGGAATTGCAGTCTGCTGTATGGGTTCATTCTTTTTGGCAGAATCACATTTAAAGAAGATCCTTTTTGCTGTCATTTCAAGTGAAAAGAAATTCCTTTCTCAGCAAAACAAACCATCATAGAAGCATTCAGTTTCTCATTTGCAGAATAAATGATTTCAAGTTCTCTTAGGTCCACATGGAAAAAGTACTCCACCGTTTTACCGGATGCTGTGTTCTCCAAAACATCCAAGTTTTTTTAATGGCTGTTTCTTAATGATCCACAGCTGAAGGCCCTTCCCTTTATACTTGGCAGCCTATGCAGTCTTTATGGGGTGGAACAGGATCTTTCTTTCGTCCTAGGAAATAGTATTAATCCTGCCAGTATTTAACTGAATCCAGGATTACTAATCTGTTGAAAAGCTCTGCTTTTAGTTTTTACAGATGATGTCCGGGACATCTGATAGTTGCATGCATGTTGTCAACAATACATGCTGCGTTTGTCTGTGGTAGCCTCAGAATTTCTAGAAGAGATTCATTATTTTAGTATTAAATGGTGCAGTATTCATTAGAGAAAATGAGTCAAGTTCTTAATAAAATGGTAATTTTCTCATTTATGTTCTATGTTTCTGAAGTAATGGGTTTCAAATACTCAGCATTTAAATTTGCCATTCTAGTGGAATAATGAAGTATTACAATGACTGTAATTTAGAATGAATTTAGATAATTTAGTTATTTACTTTTCCCAGTGTTTTCCTAGTAAAAGCCTCTTAACCAGTCTCTCTGTCTCATGATCTGTTATCTCTGTTGGTACCAGTTTGATTGATAACTGTGCAGAAGCAGAAGAGTTGGGAGGAAATTCCAAGATGCTTCAACATAACTTTTCATTAGCAATTAAGAAGCAGACAGGGCTTCCTGAGTTGTATGAAACATTATTTTGTAGCAGTGAAGCCAGCTGTTTTATGTCAGGTTCCTAAGAAAGAAGCCTGTGTGGGAAAGCACCTGTTTTAGAATGGGTTGCTTGTATGTGTGTATTTTTATTACCTGTTTCACTCTTGAAAAATGTAACTCTGTATGGGTTCTCTGTCCTTTCTTTTGAGTAGATTGTTGCAATTTTACGAATTGGTCTAGGTAATATGTGTGAAAAGTCTGAGACTTGTGAACAGGTAGAATACAGTTGATTTCTAGTGCTACAGTTAATCTGCTGTTTTATGTGGTGCTTCCTTACAGGATTTAGAACTTCAAATGCATAAAACTCTCATGTTGGAAAGTCATTACTTTAAAAAAAGTGTGTGAATGAAGTTGCTATAGAGTCTTAGAAGCTAAAATCTGGTTAATTGATACTGAATTCTGGGCTGCTTCTTGCATGGGAACAAATTTACTGGAAGTTTCGTCATTTGAATCAATGCAAGTATGAGGCATAGAGATTCCTCAGTGCAATAGCTCAGAAAGAGTTACTCGACTAGGTTACTTTTCCAGTTGTGACTAAGGGGCCAATTAGCAGCATCCGGAATGTGATGGCAGTGTGTAGGTAAAAATAGATGGCATTTGGAGAAGCTGAGGGCTGTTTTGGAGATGGTCTTCAGCTGCAGACTGAGAGAAGCAAGACAAAGAGGCAGGCTTCAAAGGGGAGAATTTGCAGACATGATTCTGAGAAACTCCATGAACAGGCAAAGGTAGGAGAGCCCAGAAAAATGGCAAGAGTTAATGCCAAATTGGGTTAAAACTGAAGGGCCTCTGCTGCCTAAGGAATGCGTGAGCCAGTTCCTCACTCCCTGCTGGCAAGAGATACAGTGCTAGCATTGATATTAAAATGAAACAAGCTGTAACATCCTCTGAAAGTGACAGCAACCAGTGGAGTGGGTGTAAAGCTTGCTAGATTGTCAAGCTTTGTGTTTAGGATCAATACTTAAATGCCTCTGTCAGAGGAAGGAGTAAGGTGCAGGGAAGCGCTGCTTCAGTAGGCTTGCTCGAAGGCAATTATTTTTTACCACTGCCAGGGTCCCTGAGACCAAATAGGTGGAGTACTATGCAAGACACAAGGAGGGGAACTTGTTGGCATGAGGCTGTGTTTTGCTTTTTAGCCTTTACAGTTATAACTGTGTCCTTGAACCACAACAATTTCGATAGTCCTTCTCCATCATTTCTGTGGGACACTGAAGCCACTCCATTAGTACAGTTTAAAACACTTTTGTTCTTCACTGACCTACTTTGACTGCACATTAGATATTGGCTTGGGAAAGGGCCGTGAGTATATGTGCCCACTGATACAGCCTGATTGTAAAGAGAATGTAGATTACTCTCTGCCTTCTCTTGATAAACTTCAGTTCAGTGGAGGTAATTACTTAAAATGCTATATTTTTTACTGTAAATTGCATGCTCTACTTGTCATTTAATCATGTATTAGTAAACTTGATTTTCTGTGAAAAATGAACGCAAGAAAGGATGCATCTGAAGTCCTATCTTTAAATACACAAAGGATACGTATAAGTTAAGAGTTTTTGTTGGTGGTCTAGTAGTGAGCCTGTTACTTCTTGAAAAGTATAGGCAAGCTAGAGAATATATGAACTTTGTGTCATATGGTCAAATATAAAAGATGTTTTCTGTACTATACATGCTTTCTTGGTCAGGGATCTGTACCTGCCGAGCTCTAGAGAAATGCCTTTTAAAAGTTACAGTAATTCATCAATAGTGTATTTGGATGACCTCACTTAGAGCTTTTAGGCTTACCTCTGCATGTATAAACCTGCAAAATGCACTCTCTTCCTGATGAGTTTTTCTCCATTATTTTTTTGTGAAATACACGACTGATGAGACTGCTCTTCCTTTTCTTGAGTAGCCAGCAACGAGCTTTCTGCCAGTTAGAACAAAGGTGTAGTCACAATTCTGATGAACCAACGTAACATTCCTGTTGATTTCAGTTTGGCCACGATGCCAACCGAAGATAAAGTTTGCAACCACAGAACAGCTGAGGATAAATACTGTTGGTAATCTAATTTCAGCTTATCATCTTCAACAGAGAAGCACCTTAACTAATGAGCGGTTTGGAAGAGGTAGAGAGGGTAAGTGGTTGATGAGGAAGAGTATTGTTTGGTAACCGCAGAGGAAAGGTTTTAATTATATTTAATGCCTAAACTGTTATGCCTGGTTAATATTTGTAACAGTCTAAACTAAGAAAGTTTTGCAAAGTGATTTGATGCGCAGCAGAGCGTCAGCTTTGGTTACATTACATTAATTAGTAGACATAACCCTGTCTGTCTAGTTTTCAGTTTTCTCAAAATTGTTTGTGAATCTTACAAAAATAATACAAAACTCTTTATTGTAATGTGCCAAAAAGTTATATTTGAAGTTAATACATGATTGCAGACTGATAGTCAAGTTGCAGAGGGGCTAAGTAATTTCTAGAGAAATTCACTTCAGGTGCTAAGGCCCAGTGATCATAGAACTGTTAAGGTTGGAAAAGACTTCTAAGATCCTTGAGTCTTAACTGTCAGCCCAACACCACCATGCCTACTAAACCATGTCCCATCATTAGATGCATTTGTCTGTCTAGTAGCAGTTGACATTTCTGAGAGACAACCCCCATATGACTGATACACTTGCATGCAGATAAACATCTACTGTCAAAAGAAAACTGCATTTTTTAATTCAGTGTTTTTGGAAGAGGTCAGAGGTAAAGATGACATGAAAACATGTCCATGAACATTTTTGCAGTGCAAGGCTATGGTAAGGGTTGTTCTTTAGGCAATTACAAAAATATTCAGGAATGAGGACTTTGCTCTCTAGAACCTGGTAAGATAAAATGTCTTTGGGACAAAAATGTCTTTGTATCTTTGGGAAGATAAAATGTCTACCTCTTTTAGGATTCTAGCAACAAAAAAGTTGCTGTTAAAAAGATAGAAAAGGGGCCTAATACTCTGCATCAGTTTTATTTCCATGTTTAGTAAAAATACCTGGGTTAGGTATAACAGCAGCAAACTCTAAAGGTGAATGATAATTACTAGTAAAGGAATCACTCACTTTTTTCTGAAACCAAGCTGTGCCATTCTGTGATGGTGAAGGTCTTATTTTTGAAGAAATGTCTGTTATTTTTACGTAGACATACGTAATGATAATAGAAATAACATAAAATATCCAGCATAATGCAGTAACTTGATAGGTTATAAGGGAGTATGATATAAATGTTGTGTTTTTCCCCGGTGTTGGTGAATTGTTCCAGATCCTGAATAATCTGAAGATCAAAAGTTTGCTGTAGAATTTTTCTGCAGTGGGTATATATTTCTGTGTACCAGGGAATGTGGGAGAGCTATGCAGTCACTGGAAGAGCAAAATAAAATAAAGTAGAGTTATTTATTTATTTTCTGTCATTTAGATAGATCTGCTCAGCTTGGCAATATGAGAAAGGGCGTTCCCTTAACTAACAGCTTGACTAATTTGAGTTATTGTCATAAGGTACTGAACAACATAGTCTGAGCCTTGCAGATGACCGTATCTCAAGGCAGCTGGTTGAGCCGAAGCACTAGAAGGCTTTATGCAAGTAAAAGATCTTGAAGGGGGGAATGATGTGGTAACTAAATTAATAATGAAGGCCAAACCCAATAGTTTTGTTGTTCTGTGGTACTGGAGCTTCTGTAATAAAGAGGAGATGTGTGCAAAAAGTTGAGGTTCCAGGGGAGTCCTTTGGGGGACTTTACAGTGAACTCCCAGCGTGTTTCCACATCTTCCATCACAAATTTGGGGTCTGTTTATTAAATTTTGTCTGTTTCTTATACAAACGTAGCATCTTACTTGTGTGCTGTTCCATAAAATCCCTGCTCCACTACACATGTTGCTCCGTCTGTGGAGAAAATGAGTGAGTAGGCACATGGTGGACAGTCAGATGTGTAGTGCAATACTGGAAAATACTGGAAGGCTTTTGTGGTAAATTAGCATAGACTAGAATAAGTTCCTGACTTAAATTTATAGTACCAAATGAGAAGGGAGTGGAAGTCACATTTTCAGGGTTCAATAAAACTTCTTCAAAACGTATAAATCAAGTTACAGAATTTTATATTTTATATGTAAGTATATTCTTCAAGTTAATAAGTGTCAATATTTTTAAATATAAGCCTGAGCTCTTAGACAGCAGGTTGTGTGTAGAATAGCTCTCACTTAATAATTTCTTTCACTGGAGAATGAAATACTCCTCTGAC